>NC_044977.1:49521244-50911531 GCF_008728515.1 Papio anubis
CCAGCTAATTTTTTATTATTTTTTTTATAGAGACAGGGTCTCCCTATGTTGCCCAGGCTGGTATCAAACTCCTGAGCTCAAGCAGTCTTCCTGCCTGGGCTTCCCAAAGTGCTGGGGTTACAGGTGTGAGCCACTGCACCTGCCTGAGAGCTACTTGTTGATTTTTTGCTTTAGGCCTTGTCTGTGGACTTGTCACTATGGAACGTCTCTCACCACCATTGCTACTTCTCACCCCCAAAACCTCCATACTCTTCCACCCACTCCTCCCAGTATCATTATTCCAAATTTTGTATAGGATGATATTCAGCATTCAGATTAATATTACTTTGTAAATGCTATACACAATTGAGCCAAATAGAATACTATGATTATGCATTTTTTTTTTCGCAAGGCCTTTTGTTTTCTCTGGAGTATAAATCTATGTTTAAATCTTCTAAGTTTAAAGGTGTTCCTCCACTCCTGAATTGTAAAACTGTTCCCCCATGTGTAAATACATTGGTCTCATTATTTAAAAGTTGTGGTATAACCTAGATACGGTGCACACCTGTAAGTATACTACAGCTCCATAAACTGCCACTCATGTTTATACCTTGTCTTCACCACACAAATCACGACGTAGTACCTTTCCTGGTTTCATTTTCTTTTTTTTTTTTTTTTTTTTTTTTAGACGGGGTCTTGCTCTGTCACCCAGGCTGGAGTGCAGTGGCCGGATCTCAGCTCACTGCAAGCTCCGCCTCCCGGGTTCACGCCATTCTCCTGCCTCAGCCTCCCAAGTAGCTGGGACTACAGGCGCCCGCCACCTCGCCCGGCTAGTTTTTTGTATTTTTTAGTAGAGACGGGGTTTCACCGGGTTCGCCAGGATGGTCTCGATCTCCTGACCTTGTGATCCGCCCGTCTCGGCCTCCCAGAGTGCTGGGATTACAGGCTTGAGCCACCGCGCCCGGCCCCTGGTTTCATTTTCAGTGGTGCTTTGGCATTGGTGTTAAGTTAGCTTGCGGTGCAGGTTGGGATACAGATTTCTTTCCCCTCAGATGCCTGCCCAGGAGCCCCCATGCCATTCAGGGCATCTTCTAAGAGGATCCCTGCGAGTTGTTTTTCACAGCCTTTTTGGGTCCTCTGAGAATCTGATGAAAACACTGGACTTTCTCCCTAGAAAAATACCCATGCATAAAATTTTAGGCTAAAAACTGTTTCATAGGTTTCATTTCTTCCCTTTTGCAGGAAATTTGTGTTTTTCAACATACCTCAGATTCAATACAAAAACCCTTGGGTGCAGATCATGATGTTTAAGAACATGACGCCGTCACCCTTCCTGCGATTCTACTTAGGTGAGTGGGGCCCTCGCCATGGTCCAGGGGCTGTCCAGACATTCCTGGAGAGACTGCATCCTTCCTGCGGGAGCGTCAGGACGAGCTGCAGCGCGCGCTGTCATGCTGTGTCTGTGCCTCCTGGCACCTTTGGCTTCCCCATACCTAGGCACTCAGCGGCCACTGAGGTCTGGACTCCGTTCCCTCTCCAGCCTCATCTCTTATCCTCTGCCTCACACCATGGGGGTAATTGTTCCAAAGTTCCTTGTCACACCAGACTGTGATGCCTTTGCCCAAGCTTGTTTCTGGCCTGAAATCCGCTTTCTACCTTTGTTTGCTTATTTAACTGAAAAAAAAAAAAAGTTCCTTCAGGGCTCAGTATGGGCACCACTTCTAGGAAGCCTTCCCTGCATCAGAGAGTGACCTCCCATATGCCCCCAGAAGCCCTCTGTCTTAGTGCTGTGTGTGTCCTCTCAGGACTGTGTGCACTTACACGATGCTGTTCATGTTTGGATCAGGCACTAAGTGATGTTTATTCCATTAAGTTTGGCTCCATGCTGGAAAACCAGGAGGGCAGCTGTTCTGGCCCACCTCTCAGACACTTTGATCCTGAGCAAGTAATAGACCCATTTTAAAATCTGTCAGCTGAAGGCAAAATGTCTGCCATACATGGCTATGAGAATCAAATGAAGTGTAGGTTGGGAAATGCTTCAGGAAACAAAATGACCATGTTTTTTCATTCATTCAACAAATATGTAACACATGTTCCCTAGGACCAGGTGCTGGTCCGGAGGCTGGGATTATATCCAGCAGAGGGAGACAGAGAATGAACAAGTAATTTTAACAAAAGATTAGGGCCAGGCGTGGTGGCTCACACCTGTAATCCCATCACTTTGGGAGGCCGAGGAGGGTGGATCACGAGGTCAGGAGATCGAGACCATCCTGGCTAACACGGTGAAACCCCGTCTCTACTAAAAAAAACAATTAGCCAGGTGTGGTGGCAGGCACCTGTAGTCCCAGCTGCTCGGGAGGCTGAGGCAGGAGAATGGCTTGAACCTGGGAGGCGGAGCTTACAGTGAGCTGAGATCGTGCCCCACTGCACTCCAGCCTGGGCGGCAGAGCGAGACTCCGTCTCAAAAAAAAAAAAAATTAGTGCTGTGGACCTGGCGGTGCAGTGGCTCACCCCTGCAATCCCAGCACTTTGGGAGGCTGAAGCAGGTGGATCTCGAGCTCAGGAGTTCAAGACCAATATGGGCCACATGGTGAAACCCCATCTCTACAAAAAAATATTTAGCTGGTGTGGTGGCATATGCCTGTGGTCCCAGCTACCTGGGGGGCTGAGGCAGGAGGATTGCTTGAGCCTGGGAGGCAGAGGTTGCAGTGAGCCAAGATTGCACCACTGCATGCCAGCCTGGGCAACAGAGTGAGACCTTGTCTAAAAAAAAAAAAAAAGATTAGTGCTGTGAGAAACAGGACAAACAGGCAAGGTTAGAAGGGTGGCCCTGTGGCAGTTTGTGCATGTGAGCTTTGCTTATGTTTTTAAAACCAACTTTATTGAGGTGTAATTTACCTCAGTGTGCTGGTAGTGGCACACCCAAGTAGCACGTGCACCTGGATGGGTACTGGCCGTTGTTATATACCTGTACACTTATGTACATGCCCCAAGATGCAGAATGCCCCAGGACTGCAGGAAGTTCCTTAGTGCCACTTTCTAGTTAATTTCCCTTCCACCAGAGGCAACCCGTTATCCTTCTGTCACTATAGATGCATTTTGTTTTAGAATGTCATGTAACTAGAATCTCACAGTATGTGTTCCCTTGTGCCTGGTGTCTTTTACTCATGTTTTGAGATTCACCCAGGTTACATGTTTCGTGGTTTTTCCTGTTTCTGGCTGGGTGGTATTCCATTCTGTGAACGTACCACAGCGTGTCCACTCGCCTGTTGATGACTCTTTAGGTTTTTGTAAGATGCCGAGAGAGTTAGAAGTATGACATTTATGAGAGAGAAGACCTTGAAAGAAACCGGGAGAGTGAGGAGGCCGGGCAGGGAAGGTCGCCAGAACCACAGATGAGGACGCAGCTGTGGGAGTGTTGGCCAGCGCAGCGGGACATTCTAGCCTTGTGTTGGGTACTGAAGGCCAGACCCTAGGCCCTGGCCAGGGAGAGTACGGGCTGCCCAAGTGCTGCGCAGATCCCAGCAGTACTCCACAGGGCTCTCAGCTCAGCGGCTCCTCCTGGGAGGTCCTTGCTTGAAGGGAGGTTTGAGCGGCGGCCTCCTGGCTGCCAAAAAGAAAGCTACAGTAAAGGTGCGTGTAGGCTGCGCAGGTCTCTGGACAGAGGCATTCAGGCCTCCTGGGGGTATACCTGAGTGCAACTGCCGGGTCACAGAGCAGCTGTGTATTGAAGGTTCTCAGGCACTGCCTTTCCAAAGCAATTGTGCCGTGTTGCACTCCAGTCACAGGGTGGAGTTCCAGCAGCTGCACATCCTCGCTCACGCTAGTATTGTTGTATTAATGTCCCAGGGCTACTGTAACAATTAACCACCAACTTGTTGGCTTCACACAAATGTATGATCTTGCAGATCTGTGGGTTAGAAGTCCAGCATGGGCTGGAATCAGTGTCAGCAAAGCCTTCCTTTCTGGAGGCTTGAGGTGAACCCACGTCCTTGCGTTTCTTAGACTCCAGTGCCTGTCCACATTCTTTGGCTTGTGGCCTCATTCTACCATCTTCAAAGCCAGCAACCTTGCATATGCAGCCGTCCCTCCATCCTTCCACCTCCCTCTGACCACAGGTCAGGTGCTGCAGTTGTAAGGACACATGGGGTTAACCTGGGCCCGTTGGATGATCCAGGATCCTCTCCCCAACTCAAGGCCCTTAACTTGAATCACATCTGCAGAGTCCCTTTTGCTGTGTAAGGTTCTGGGGGTTAGGACGTGGACATCTCTGGGGACCATTATTCTGCCCATCAAATTGTCTTTTCAAGTTTAGCCATTCCGTTGGGTGTATATCTCATTGGAGTTTTAATTTGCATTTCCCCCAAGTTTCTTTTCCTGCGCTTATTGACCATTCAGATATTTATTTTGTAAAGAGTCTGTTTGAATCTTTTTTCCATTAAAAAAAAAAAACCGGGGCCGGGCGCGGTGGCTCAAGCCTGTAATCCCAGCACTTTGGGAGGCCGAGGTGGGCGGATCACGAGGTCAGGAGATCGAGACCATCCTGGCTAACCCGGTGAAAGCCCGTCTCTACTAAAGAAAATACAAAAAAACTAGCCAGGTGAGGTGGCGGGCGCCTGTAGTCCCAGCTACTCGGGAGGCTGAGGCAGGAGAATGGCGTAAACCCGGGAGGCGGAGCTTGCAGTGAGCTGAGATCCAGCCACTGCACTCCAGCCTGGGTGACAGAGGGAGACTCCGTCTCAAAAAAAAAAAAAGTAGGGGGGCCGCTTTCTTATCAAGTTCTTTATGTGTTCTGGGGTGCATTTCCTTTGTCGGAGATAATGTCTCATGACTGTTTTCTCTGTTTGTGGCCTGCTTTTCATTTTCTTAGTGGTGTCTTT
The DNA here is from genome assembly GCF_008728515.1 of Papio anubis. Classification (NCBI taxonomy): domain Eukaryota; kingdom Metazoa; phylum Chordata; class Mammalia; order Primates; family Cercopithecidae; genus Papio; species Papio anubis. The sequence continues at coordinate 49,526,104 of NC_044977.1, forward strand.
TGAAGAGCAGAAATTTTAATTTTGATGAATTCAGTTTATCATTAAAAAAAATTTTTTTTAAAGACGAAGTCTTACTGTTGCCGAGGTTGAGTGCAGGTGTGTTCTATCCTAAATTCACTTTTTTCCAGTAGTTTTTATTTTCTAGATTCCTTAGGATTTTCTACATGCACTGTAATAATGTCATCTGCAAATAAAGACAGTTATACTTCTTTTCCAATCTTTTTTGTTTTGCCTTAACTCACTGGCTAAAGTGGCAGTAATATTTTGCATTTCTACTCGCAACGTATGAGAGTTCCAGTTACTCTGCATCCTCACTAGCACTTGGTATTGTCTGTGCTTTTACAATTTTAGCCATTTGCATATCTTGTTGTGGTTTTAATTTGCATTTTCCTAGTGACTAACTGAGATCTCATTTCGTGTGCTTATTGTTAGCCCTTTAAAAATTTTTAGTTACATGTTTATTCAGCGATGTGGTTTGGATCTGTGTCCCCACCCAAATCTCATGTTCAGTTATAATTCCCAATATTGAGGTGGGGTGTGATGGGCCTGGTCCGGTCACCATGGGGGTGGTGTCTCATGAATGGTTTAGCACCATCCCCTTTGGTACTGTGGTTGTGATAGTGAGTTCTCTTGAGATCTGGCTGTTTAAAAGTGTGTGGCACCTCCCCCTTCTCTCTCTTGCTCCTGCTTCCACCATGTGAGACTCTTGCTCCCCCTTTGCCTTCTGCCATGATTGGAAGCTTCCTGAGGCCTCCCCAGAAGCAGAAGCTGCTGTGCTTCCTGTACATCCTGCAGAACCACGAACCAGCGAAGCCTCTTTTCTCTATAAACTGCTCAGTCTCAGGCATTTCTTTATAGCAATGTGAGAGAATGAACTAATACATTAAGATATTTTGCCCATTTCATTAGTTGGATTGTCTGAGTTGTAAGATTTTTTTTTTATATATTCTGGATATAAGTCCTTTATCAGATATACACATATTTTCTCCCAGACTGTGGGTTATGGTGTCTTCTGAACTGTAAAATTTTTAATTTTGATTTTTCAATTTATAGAGTTTTTTTTTTTCTTTTATGGATTGTTTTTTAATGTCATCTCCAAAATATATTTGCCTAGGTAAGGTCATGACAATTTTCTCCTGTGTTCTCTTCTAGAAGTTTTATAAACGTTTGAGCACTTACATTTAGGTCCCGAATCCATTTTGAGTTTTAATTTTTTTTTCTGAGGTGGAGTCTGGCTCTGTTGCCCAGGCTGGAGTGCAGTGGCACGATCTCAGCTCACTGCAACCTCTGCCTCCAGGGTTCAAGCGATTCTCCTGCCTCAGCCTCCTGGAGTTTTACTTTTTAAAATTTTAATGTTGTGGGTAAAAGTCTAAATTCACTTATTAGCATATAGATAGCCAGTTGTCCCAGTGCCATTTGTTGAAAAGATTATCTTTCTTCATTGAATTATCTTGGTATCTTTTCTGAAAATCATTTGACCTTATAAATAAGGGTTTATTTCTGGACTCAGTTTTGTTACAGCATATGTCTATTCTTTTTTTTTTTTTTTTTTTCCAGACAGAGTCTCGCACTGTCACCCAGGCTGGAGTGCAGTGGTGCGATCTCCGCTCAGTGCAACCTCCACCTCCTGGGTTCAAGCAATTCTCCTGCCTCCCGCTAATTTTTTTGTATTTTTAGTAGAGACGGGGTTTCACTACGTTGGTCAGGCTGGTCTTGAACTCCTGACCTCATGATCCACCCGCCCCAGCCTTCCAAAGTGCTGGAATTATAGGCTTGAACCACAGCGCCCAGCCATATTCTTATATTAGTACCACGCTGTCTCGATTATAGTAATTTCAATTTATTGTAAATTTGAAATTGGAAAGTAAACGTTCTCCCATTTTCTCATTTTTCAGAATTGTTTTGGCTCTTTTGGGTCCTTTGCATTTCCATATGAATTTTAGGCTTACCTTCTAAGTTTCTACAAAAACACCTCTTGGGATTTTGATAGGGATTGATTGAATCTATGTACATCAGTTTGGGGAGAATTGCCGTCTTAAGAATATTGGGTCTTTCTATCCATAAACATGGAATGTCTTTCTATTAAAATAGCATGCTTTTTTTACATATCTAAAGCTTATGCTTGCTCGGGTCTAAAGAAAAATGGAAAAAGGAAGGGTAGTATTATGTATTATGTAAACAAATATATCTATTTTATTATTAAACTGTTTCTGCCACTAAAATCAAGTCCCAAATTACAACTTTCTGAGGCTGAGTGTGCTGTGAGTTCTGTTTCTCTTCTGCCCTGTGCTTTCCGTTTCCAGATTCTGGGGAGCAGGTCCTGGTGGATGTGGAGACCAAGAGCAATAAGGAGATCATGGAGCACATCAGAAAAATCTTGGGGAAGAATGAGTGAGTTGTTTGGTTTGACCTGGAAGGAGCAAACTTCTCAGCCCAGAGAATTTGAGGAAGAAAGGGGTGTGTGGGAAGGGTGTTGAGAGGTAAGATTCTCTGACAGTGAACCCCAGACACTACAAGAGCTGGGGCTGTAGAATCAGTTCTTTCTGATGTTGCTGTTCACCAAATCACGAAACCTCTGTAAGCTTTATCTCCCTTGGCTGTACAGTGTTGAGAAGTACCTCTCTCCCTTTTGCAGGGGACGGGAAGCTGAAATGCAGCTGACTTGTGGCCCTGTGCAGCTAACCCTTCTCTCCTGGGAATCTCAGCTTGGAGCTAGTAGATATCTAGCCCCAGAGCTCCTGGTGACAGGTCTTTCTTTCCATGAATGAGAGGAGACAGAAAGGGAGGGAAGCCGACGAAGTCTGTCTTTGAGAAACTGCACAGAGGTCTTTTCAGGCTCCTTTATCCTGTGATTGATTGTCAGCGCTGTGGGCCCCACCTGTGGCAGCAGATAGGCTGACCACACTGCGTAGGCTTGCTCCTGTGGTCTGAGGGGACAACAGCAGGCCTTCCTGCAGTCCTCTCCTCAGGGGCCAGCAGGGAGAGAGGGATAGGCTTTGGCAGTGAGGATCAGGTTAGAAGGCAGGAGATCCAGGTGTCCCTGGTGGATGGTGGGGCTGTCTCAGCTGAGAAACTGCCCTGTGCCTGCCACTCAGTCGCCAATGCTTGGTTGCCATCTGTGCACTTTGGCAGGGAAACCCTCAGGGAAGAGGAGGAGAAGAAAAAGGAGCTCTCTCACCCAGCCAACTTCGGCCCTCGAAAGTACTGCCTGCGGGAGTGCATCTGTGAAGTGGAAGGGCAGGTGCCCTGCCCCAGCCTGGTGCCATTACCCAAGGAGATGAGGGGGAAGTACAAAGCCATTCTGAAAGCCAGTGCCCAGGACTAAGGCCCATGGTCACTGTGGGCTGGAGTGATGGTGTCTGACCAGTGGGAATATTGGAATGGGATTACTCTGGCCCAGGGAAGCCCCTGGTTCTGTCCCTGGAGACTCTGGAAATCCTTTTGCATTAAAAGGACTTTACACACCTGTGTAAAAGGACATGGGAGAGGAGGGTCTGAAGCTGAGCGCTAAATGAATATCCCTGCTCCACTGGTCAATAAAACGCTTCCTAACAGCAGCTTGGTGTGTATCTGGTCCTAGTCAAGAGGAAGGCCTGTGTAGTAGAAAGGCTTTGGGCCTGGGAGGTTAAGGCCACAGCCTGTTGACACCTGTTTTGGTCCTGTGACGCTTTACTGGTCTCCACTGGCTTTGAATCTTCCTCTGGGCCCTACTCTGGAGAACATCAGGGTTGCTGTGGTTGAGTCTGGCTAGCACTGTCTGTGGTTGGCAGTGCGGACACCCCTCCATTCAGTTCCTTGGGTATTTTTCAGAAATCCAAAGGTAACCCTTTGTGCACCGCTCACTTTTGTAAGTATAATTGATGACCCTTGCCTGCTGGGGAGCCTAGCCATGGGCCAGAGATGGAAGAGCCCCAGTGGCTGACAGGCCAGCCTCACCCAGGCACGTACCTGCTGACCAGTACCTGCTGACTGCCCAGCCACTGTGTGCATTAGCAGGGAGGTTTGTAGGCCTTGGAGGAAAGGAGGAGACACCACCTGGTGGCCACATCGGGGCCTGCTGGGGGGATGGTGTCTATAGCTGGTCATCTGGCTCTGCTGGCTCCCTCAGGCCCTGCTTACCAAGCTCTGGAGGCGGGAGTGCTGCATTACTGAGCACCTTCCTTGTTCTTTCCTCATAGGACACTGATGTTACTGTCATTGTAGTTATGCTAAAGTGGAGGTTTCAGCCTCCAGAAGACAGCAGAGCCCTCTAGGGTCACCTTAAGAATAGGTTTAGCAAGGCTGGGTGTGGTGGCTCATGCCTGTAATCCCAGCACTTTGGGAGGCTGATGTGGGTAGATCAGTTGAGCCCAGGAGTTCGAGACCAGCCTAGGCAACATGGCAAGACCTTGTCTCTACAAAAAATACAAAAATTAGCTGGGTGCGGTGTTAGGCGTCTGTAGTTCCAGCTATTTGGAAAGCTGCGGTGGGAGGATCTCTTGAGCTTGGAAGGTCAAGGCTTCAGTGAATCATGATCATGTGCTACTGCACTCCAGCCTGGGCCACAGAGCAAGACTGTCTCAAGAAAAACAATTTTTTAAATAGGTTTAATGATAAAGTGAAGGACCAGTTGGACCATGGCCCCCTAGAAACTCAACCAAGGAGACTTGACTTGTATCTGATACAAGGCGGCAGTGGTTAAAAGAATTAAAAAAGGACGGTGGTGCTTGGAAGAGCAGAACCAAAGTTTTCACTCCTCTACCTACTAGGGCCTTGGCCAAGTCTTAAAGCTTTCTGGGTCTGTAACTGGTTTTGTCTGTAAAATGGGGAAAAGGCTACCTTTTCTGCCACATGAACTAGCCGCCTGGTGAAATGATGTCATACTACAATGTGTTTCATTAACTGTTGGAGATTATCACATTAAATTGAGCAGATTTGGGTCTTTTACATTTGATGCTCAAGTTTGATTCTGTACCTGTGTTCGGGGTGATGGCTTGTCAGGGGTGGGAGGGGAAGGTGGGCAGAGACTGATGTATAAAGGACAGGTGTTCCTTGAGTGACCACAGACTTACAAAGGGAGTGTTTAATTGCAATCTCTGCCATCAGCATTTTGGCTGGGTGGAAAAAGCTCTCCTCCACTCAGAGCCCTCCCATGTCTGCTGGTTTCAGTTCCCCACCCAACTGACTGAAGTCTTGACCTTGCCACTAGCTGCCTGGGCATTCTACTTGGCTGCAAGGGCTCTTTAGAAAGCACCTAGTTCCTTTTGGCTTTCATCTGCAGTTTAGGTCTCCATAGCTAGTGACACAGAAAGCCTTATGAGAGTATTCCTTCCCTCTAGGGCCCAAAGAGGCTACTCACCAGCAGGAATGTCCTGAACCAAAGGAGTGGTGACCCTTCTCTAGACAGAATAAATGTCTGGTCCCTAATGGGACAGAAAACTAGGGTTTGAGTTCAGGCTTGACACAGGAGTGATGGGCAGTAAGGTGGACAACCCAGACCCAGAAGGGACGTGTGTGGAGACAGCAGCATTCCTGTGGTGCAGTTACTGCTTGTGTGGCCAGCTTCACAGGCAGCAGATAATTTGTGGAAGTAACATTATTTTCTTTTTTTGTCCCCTGTAGGCTACTTGATCCTGGATAGTTTCTCTTTAAACCTTTGTCTTTCCCTATTTTGTTTAGTAGTGATGAAAGATGGGTTTAAAATATACAGAAATGGGAGAAAATTAGAGAAAATATGAAGATTTTATAATTTATACATGTTCTTAATTTTATTTGCACAAGCAGTGTTCACAGCCTTATTTTTCTGAAGTGACCACTTCTTTTATTCTCTTTGAGGCACTACCTGGCAGCACCATCTAAACCTGTATCTGCTGTGGTCCCAGTTACTCAGGAGGCTGAGGCAGGAGGATCGCTTGAGTCCAGGAGGTTGAGGCTGCAGTAAGCCATGACTGTACCACTGCACTCCAGCCTGGGTGACAGAGTGAGGCCCTATCTGGCTGCCAGTGAGTTCTGTTGTGCATCAGACTTTGGACCTCAGAATTTTCACCTGGAACATGAGAGGTCAGATGACATAATGAGTATGTTCTAACTTTTGAAACTTCTAGAGCTTATTTTTACTCTTGATAGCACGTATCCTTAAAGAACAAGCTTGTCAGTTTAAGGCCTGTCTGTAATGGCATCTGGTGGTCCAGCAGCCTAACGGTGCTCTGCTCCAGAAACATCTGTGTGGCTTCCCTACCCCTACACCAAGGAGCTGCCCTGCTGGGTGGATGTAAAGACTGTTCTGCCAGGGTTTCCCACTAAAGGTATTAACAAGTCACGTGGACCACAGAGGGCCCAATCCACCTTGGCCGCTAAGGCTAAGGGTTGGAGCCGGAGAGCTGTAGGGACCGGACCACCAGGATGCTTCATCTCCACAAAGGAGAGTGCCGCGCTGTCTGGGGGCCGGGCGTCACTACTATCATGAAGAAAAATGAGGAGTAGGATGCATGTTAGTCTTTAATTCACTTTTAATAGTATAAACCTCATTTAGGTAGTAGTATTAAGCCACAACAATAATGCCACATTGAAATAGCATTTAATAAAATGCATAAAGCTAATTCATGCACTGCAATACTCTATATACAAACACAACAATGCAAATTCTTCTTCAAGACTGAAGACATTGATTAGATATAAAATTCAGTTTAAAAAGAACATGCTATTTTTTAAATGCCATCACATAAACAAAGTGATTTCACAGGGAGAAGAAAGCTGTATAAAGCTACAGCTTTCAACAGGTTTTAAACCTGGCATTAAAATGTAATGGCAAAACCAATATTTTCTATATTGTGAAGGGCAAAGGTTACAGAAACGGTCCCAAGAAAATCTAACACCCAAATTTTCCTTTGATAGATAAGATGCCTTTAAAAGGGCTGGTAATGCAGTTGCATTCTAACAGAGAAGTCCAAACTACAGGTAAAAACTACGGCTTGTACTGTGAAAAATGTGCAGCTTTTCAGTTATAAAACTAGTTGAACACTGGTTTATAAGACAATCCGTAGAACAGAGAGACTGTAGAAAAATATTCCAGCACTTGAGTTGTGTGTGGCAGCAGCATTTGAGTCCATGAATGCTATGGTCGTTAAAATAACTGATTATACTTTCCTAAAGAAAAGCCATTTTTTAATGCAAAGTCTACTACTTCCAAATGTTATTCCAAACATTAAATTTTAACAGTCTATCAATCAATAAATGTTGAACATTTTTTTCTATTTTGCATGTATAAATATCAAGACGCCAAAATTATTTATAGCTGGGCATTAAAAAATCTGACATTTTTCTCCCCCCAAAGATACTTTTCTTAAGCTCACACTTTGTTTTTAGACTGCTGTTAAGATAAGTAGCCCCAAAGGAAACTTTTTATTTTAATTCATTTAGAGACTGTCAAGTTTCCAATTGCATTTTAACTAGAAAGCCACTTTCAATAGCGTGATTGTCACGACAGGCTGTAACAGGGAAAGGTCGCACAATCTTGTGGGATGAGGCCAGTGAAATAGAAGCTTTCTCTACATCAAAAACAGGGAAGCTGAAAGCTAAATGACCCACCATCTCACAAAAGGCACTGAGTACTATGGTCTCATAAAGTGTTTTTAAAACATTTTGATAACTTATTTTAAAAAGAAAAAGAGTAACCTGTGGATTATGTGAGTTTTTGCAGCGATCCAGTGATTCTTTCCAGCAGGCCCCTGCTTCCCAGTTCTATGAGCAACTACTGCTGGGCCAGGCCCTGGCTCTCCAGGGCTGAGTTTCAGTTTAAGGCCAGATTAAGGGGGAAAATTCATCCGAATAGACCTGGACAAGGAAAATTTGGTATCTGTAGCTTTTAAGGGCACATACATCCATAATAAAATGCAATTCTTATCTGAAAATTTAAAATCATAATTTATAGAAACGAGTTAAAGTCTGTGGATTTCATTCACATGCTTACTGTTAAGAGAAGTAACTTGCTATTTGTAGCTTATATGCCGCAAAAGTTAGCCATCAACATCCATGCTTAGTTTTAAAGAATAATACTTGGTAGGTTGTTTACTTTTAACTGGGGATAGAGAGATGGAAATTACTATTTGTTCAGTCACAGGACAGTGCCCCAAATCTTGCTGACTGAGCACGGAGCAAGCCTGGGAAATTATTACCATCTTTGGGAGTCAGGCCTCACTGACACAGACCGTTCTGAATCTCTGACCGTGACGCCTGTCTCTGGGCTACTCAACAGAGCTGAATAGCTGGGAAGGCTGACGGCTCAACCCAACTGCCAAGTCCCTTCCAGGTAGTGCCATGAACAGGTGCACGAAAAGGTTAAAAATTCCCACGTAGTTTTGGATATTAAAACTGTCTTCCAGCTTCCTGGCTCTTGTCTGAACCTGGAGAATACAGGGAAATGTCACCCTGTCAGAACCTCTTCTGCCTGGAATTCTTCCTTTTGCAGAGTGGAGATTCTGACTTCATGGCCCTTCCCAGGCAGGCTCACCCAAAGGAAAATGGAGTGAAGAAAATCACCAGCAAATCTTCCCTGCTGAGGGACCTTGCAACACCCACATTAGTTTACATTAGCAACTTTATCAAAAACTCTCTTTAGAACATAAGGAAAGTCTGGATACATGTCTGTATACATAATATACATCTATGTACACATACACACACTATATACACTGTACATAGAGGATATAAACACATGTACATTCATTCAGTCTTACAGCCTAAAAACCTGTACACGCACGACGCTGCTGAAGGGACCCAGGGCCGGACATGCGAAGTGCACGCTGGTGGGAGGCACACAATGAGAAGGTCCAAACCCTGCGTACAAAAGACCCAAACCAACCCTGTCTTGATGAGAGGCTGGCTTTAAAAATTTACATCAAAGTTAAGACATTTTCAAAGAGCCACATAACCGAGAGAATGGAAGCTGGATAAAGGAAGCACGTGGGGCGTCTGCTCTGCTGGCTCAGGCATTCCCAGGGCCTAGTGGGCACTGCCCTCCCTGGGAGAAAAGTGGCTATCAGATGATGAGACTTTCCATGACCTGGACTAAGAGAAGAGTTAAAATGTTACCAATGACCCCATTGCATGTAAAGTCATTTACACTAGAAAGTGAGCAACAAACTTCCGGACTCCAATGAGATCAGGTTCCAGAACATGGATGTATAGACATGGCATGAACTACTGATTGTGGCCAGGGGCTGGAAGCCCTGCAGAGGGTGGGCTGTGAGCAAGAGTGCTCTGCAGGAAATATCCTCAAAGGACTATGAAAGTAAAAGCACTAGAAATAGCTAGAGTCCTTAGAACTTTTTGTTCCTTGCCGTAACTATCCCCCAAACAAGACAGACAGCTAAATACGTGTGTAGCGTGGCTATTGCCTTGAGATTAGGGAGCCAAACGCATCCACTGTTACCACCATGGCTGGTGTCCTAACTGCCTCAGAAGAGTCCACATTCAATACTGACAATGACAAGCTAAAAATCAGTCCCTCTTGAGGGCAATTACACATCTTAGTAGTGACTACACCTGAAATTAAATATAAAGCCCAGAACAGCAAAAGAACCTCAAACCACAGCCTTATGGCAAGGATTAGACAATAAATAATGTAACCCCTCAGGACACACATAGAAATGTCAAATTAGGAGAGTATGGTAGGTAACATACTTCCTTAAAAACACCTTCCAGGAGTAACTTGAAAAGTATTACTTGCTCAACTAATTTGGTCTTTCAAAAAATCTCTTCCTGTCCTGTTTTACGCTAATGTGTAATGATCATTTTCAACATCTATCTGTCTTAACCCAACATTATATGAGATACTTCTGGAAAAGAGTCCACTTAACTAAGAGGTGACAGCATGTGTCTGTCCCACCTCTCTGAGCCAGCTACCTCTCCTCACTGAGGGAGGAGCGGCCAGGCCAGTAGAAGAGGGAGCATGACATGGCTCCGTGGAGTTCAGCAGCCAGAGGACAGGTCTCACTTCATGAAACCCAAAGTTTCACAAACTGCTAACAAGGGCTATAAGCCCTGTGAAAGCTGGAGCCCAAATATTTGGTTTGCATCTCTTTAAGTAATTCTTGACTTTGGGCTGACTTTCCTTAACCAACCTGATGGGAGATGAAATGGACCTGCAGTCAAAGGCTTGAAATGAGTTCAAGCAACAAGAATTCAGGTTATGCGGACATGATCCTTAAAGAAAAGGCCACTTCAAAGTAAAGCCAAGAGGATCTCAGAAACCAACCAAGAGGTGTTCAAAGCCAAAACAGTCCCTGGAATCAGCCATCACCAGCAAAGGGACTGAAAGAGCAGGCCCAGGTTAGAATCAGCACCTTTCCAAGCAAAATCATGTTTTCTGCAAGGCTGTTTCACCAGAGCCCAACACTTCCTCATCCAACGTGAGTCTAAGAGGCCTACTGGCTGCCACTGAATGACCTGGAAATGAGAGGAGGGGCTGGTGGAGACCTTTTCACCAACACCAAGAACTGGGATCTGAAAGCTATTATGCTTGTATTCCCAGGGAACTGCAACATGGCCCTCATGGTCACTCTCAAGAATCAAAATGACGGAAGGCAGGCAACAATCTGTGTTAGAGGCACGGCTGAGCTTCAGAATGCCTGCTACTAAAATCTTTCACAAACAAGAAATGAAACAAACCTGCCCTAATTCCATTGTCTCAGCTGGTTTTTTGTCTTAATTTTGAAACTGAAAACATCAGGGTTAGAAAAGTAAAAAATTACTTTAAGCTGGCAAAATTAAATCCTTCCCATCATTTTATAATGGCCACCCCCACTACTCCCCAAAATTTGTTGCCACGGCAAGAATTATAAAATGATATAATTAAATCCAAATAAGAATTTAGAAGTTGGAGACACTGTTCTCACTTACCCTACTAACAATGACTTGCATAAAGTGCTGCTAACCCTTCAGGATCAAGCATCCTGTTCTGCCTTGAGCCTGCGGCAGCTTCCATTCTGTCCAGTGTAGCTCCACAGGGGCATCTGTAGCTGGCTAGACTGCACCTCTGTGGAGCACATGTGTGGCACCAGCCTCAGCCAGATCAGAGCCCCTGTGAGGCAGGGGAGTGTCCAGGGATCTTTTTGGATATCATCTGATTAACAAATCAAGAGGGGCAAATTTAACCCAACAGGGTGTATTTTCTTAATCTGGACTATTTAAAAAGAAAAGACAAAGCAATTGACCTGGTCTTCCACATGCCACTTTTCTCAAACAGGAAAAGCTTGCTATACATTCACATCCATGGGAATTTATGGGTGTTTGCAGTTAGACATAACTGCCTTTTAAGCACGTATTCTGTTCTTGCTATAAACTCTGGTTGCTATAATTTATGAGGAGAAAGACTATCACCGTGGAAATTAAGGGTTGTTTTTAAGGAGCAAGCAGCCTGCATTTAAAATGCTCCAGGGTAGTCAGCAGGCACACACCTGGGGGAACCAAAGTGCACAGAGTGCTGGGAACATTAACAGACTTGCCAGCAGAGATGCCAAGTCTACACACATTTTTAAAATCTCTGGTATTTAAGGTCAACGGGAAGAAACTGTCCTCAAACCTTCCATCCAGCTTTACCAGGCCCTGACCACTCTGGCCAGCCCCACAGTTCTGATGGAGTTGCAGAAACACAAGTCCTTTTCAAGGGGGCATTTGGAGTGGAAAGCCCTGGGAAGGTAACCCTCACACTCCAAGGCCACACTCCTCCATCTGGACAAACACGCAAGCACCCCCAATTGTATTGGAAGTACTGTCAAGGGCTCAAAATGCCCACCTTGCGCTTTTTGGTCACAAGGCTCCATCTGCCACGAGCAGTGGATGTGACTTGGGGATGTTTTCACTTGCTGGAGGAATTGTACATCTCATTTGGCAGTTAATGTCTGACTAGTTGCAATCCAATTCAGATAACCAGTCATCAGAGGAGAACCCCAGGTTCTAGAGGAGTCTGCAGATGCCCATCAGAGACCAGGATCAAGTAGTCAGGGAACCTGACAAGTGTCTGCTCTATGGCTAGAAGCTTCTGGACTGGGTCACCACCGACTGTGCTACCACACTCCCACTTACTGCATGATGCAAATGAGCCACGTTTCCATTCACAGAATTCAGCTCAACTCCACAACATGTGCACACAATTAGGAATGATGCCTTCTTTTCTTAAACATAAATGATTGTCTCCTGTACCCTAGTGAGTTTTCACAGAAACCATTAGCATTTCAGCAAAAGACATATACAGTTTTCCATTTGCCCTGCCCACAGGCAAGATGTTGCTAACATTACACATTGATAAGTGCTTAGAAAGTGCTAATATTATTACCCTGGTAATTAGTATCTATAATTCCAAGGACATTTTTTATATATATATACACACATACTATTCTCTTAGGTTCTTTCAGTTTTCTTTAATACTAGTCTCTGACGTTATAAAACCTTTTTTTTTTGTTTTTTGCCCTTTGAGAATTTCTAAATACAAATTGAGTTAAAAGATTGCTCCAAAATCTGCTGCTTCATCAAAAGGCATTGAAACATTTCTTATGTCAGGAAAGGATCCTACTAGTCTTTTCATTGCCATTGTCTGGGATTAACAGATAAGAAGAAACCAGACAGGAAACGGCTAACATATGGAAATATTTGCACATACCAAAATACCACTACTTTTCTTTTCTTTGTATGTGAACGGTCCCGGTAGGATTCTGTTGCTCCTTGGCAGATGTGTGGTGTGTACTATAGACTGGCTCCGGTGATCTGGCCATTATACTCTGCTGTCTCCATCTTGAGGATGTAGGGGATTATGCTGTCTATCGAAACATTGCCAATGAGGCCAGTAAAAAAAAGTTCTTCTGTTATGTTGGAGCTCATCAGCCTGAGTGCCGGCAGGCGAACGAGGATCCGGGCCAATCTGTAAAAGGGAGTGTCATTAGAAAAGGAGACTGTTTGATGCCCTTCAACCACAGCTCAGCACAGGCTCCTGGGGCCCTGTCTGTATTGCACAGAATCAAACCAAATGGATCCACCATCCACCCACCTCTTTTTTCTGATTTCAACAGTTCCTCTAATAGAAATTTATCATGAGAAAAAAACCAAACGAGTACAAAATGTATGTACAGATATGTTCCCTTCACTCTTGTTTATTCCAACTCTCCTCACCCCCACCGAAAAGAGAAAACCTGGAAATTCATCAACAGAGGACAGGTTAAAATAAACTAGGAGTCTTCATATGATGAACTGCTAAAGACTCATTTAAAAAACGATAATACAAATCTGTATTTACTGATCAGGAAAGACATCCATGACATATTGCTCAATAAAAATTTAAAGGAGATTATAAAACAGCAAGTATAGATGTGTACATAAAGTACTGGGAAAATGTTCACCACAATGCTAACAGTTGGGCTCTAGGTATTGGGATTTGAGGTGATTTTTTTCTTATTTTTTGTACTGCCCTAATTTTCAGTGTCCCTTTAGCATTATAAATAAAGCAGTAAAATAGCTTTCATTTTGAAGAAACTTGGGGTGGAGGGTGCACCACGACACTGCCCTGGAGGGCCACTGAACACTGTGTATCTCAAGTGTCCCATGTGACCAGGCCATTTCCCAGCCAGGACTGCATCCCAGGCGAACAAGTGAAGCATGTGCCAGGATGCTACTGCAGAGTCATGTGTGACAGCCCAAACTGGAAACACCCTACCGTTTCATTAGCAGGGAAATAGGAACCACAGAAAATGAAGACTCTTCGTTATTGTATATTACATGAAAAAAGGTTACAAAACCTTTGGTATTTTATGATCCCAATTATAATACATAAAAAATTTCTGGAAGTGAATACGCAAAATGTTAATAGTAGGTATCTCTGGATAGTGCTTTTTTTGTTTTTGTTTTTTATTTTGAGACAGCGTCTTGCTCTGTCATCCAGGCTGCAGTGGAGTGACGTGATCACAGTTCACTGCAACCTCAACCTCCCAGGCTCAAGTCATCCTCCCACCTCAGACTCCTGAGTAGCTGGGACTACAGGTGCACACTACTACATCTGGCTAATTTTTCATTTTTTTCTCGTAGAGATGGGGTCTCACTATGTAGCCCAGGGTGGTTTCAAAGTCCTGGGCTCAAACAATCTTGCTGCCTCAGCCTCCCAAAGTGTGGAAATTATAGGTGTGAGTCACCATGCCCTGCATGCTTTTTTAAAAAAAGTTTTTTAATAGTGCTTTTAAAAAAGTTTTCTTTTCCCTTTCTAGAACATTCTAAGTTTTTCTACAGTGAATACTACTTATTTTTAAAATGGGAAAATGTATTCATACTACGCAGGTAGCATTCCAGCATCAGCATCCATTCACTCAGCCACAATGAGTCACTGTGCTCCAATCTTGCAGGGCACACAAAGGTGTAAGAGACCTGCCATTTCAGCTGGGCCTTAGGGGCTGGCTAAGATTTCTATCAGCAGAGATACAAAGAATGGGGAGGGATGGGAGGTATTTCAGGAGGAATAATCAATATGAGAAAAGGCACAAGGATGGGGAAGAGTCAAAAATGGATATTCCAGATAGTAAATACCAAGATAAAGAGAAAAATGAATATGCAAATAGGATGGAAAACACTCTAGGGCCTTTTCTTTGAGAACTCTCTCTGAGTGAATTTCTGAGCCCTATAAGAAAGCCTCCCTTATCATTTTGGGCTCCAAGTAACCTGTCATCACCCTAACCAACCCTGGGTCCCTGACTGGACAGGAGTGACTCATGTTTTCAGACACATTATATCTACTTTCCAAGGCAACAGAATTGCTGATGTTAAAGTGATTCTAGAGCGTGCTGTGGCTCTGTCAGCAGCCCCAGAGGGCCATTTCCAGCCATCTTTTGGCCATGGGAACTGTGGGTGAGCAGGCCTGTGGCCTCCTAGGAGGACAACCTGACTGCACACTTGGCTAGATGTATAAATTCTGGGTGTGGGTGCATTCCCTGACAGTCCCATTCTCTATGTATTGAGGCTGAAGTTATTCTAGATTCATGATGAAGTCTTCGATGATTCCAGTAGAAAATGGATCTTGCTTTTGTAAAAGCCACATCTGGGCAATAGAAGTATGCCAAAAGGAGAAGCAGGCTCTTGTCTACCAGCAGGACCAGTCAGCCATAAGACACCCCCAGTCACACCAGAGAAATGGCTGGGACTATCCTGGTTTTAGCGCTGAAAGACTAAGAGCTGGTTACTCTGCTGGGGGGCAAAATCATTTCTTTTGAGAAGCACTGGGCCAAAAGGGGTAGCCCCCAGGGGCATCTCTGTTCCATGGGGCTCCTGGAGACTGAGGTCTGTGCAGAGGACACACGTCTGAGGAAGGTGGGCCCGTGTGTCTTCCCAGGCTGTCAATTTTGTTCCAGTGTTTATTTTAGGGGGACATGGTGGGGAGGGAAATAGGAAATACTTTACTTGAAAGGGTCTCAGAAATTCATGTAGCTTCTGGTGGGTCAGAAGTTGTCATAGGAAAGCACTCTTCCATCTTTGGCTGGAAAGCCTGCCAATGCATTCTGACCTTTGGCAGATCTGAACAATTTTCCTGCCTAAAACGGCATGAGAAAGGCTTTTTTTTTTTTTTTTTTTTTGAGACGGAGTCTCACTCTGTCGCTCAGGCTGGAGTGCAGTGGCATGATCTCAGTTCACTGCAACCTCTGCCCACCCCGCCAGGTTCAAGCGATTCTCCTGCCTCAGCCCTCCCCAGTAGCTGGGATTACAGGCGCCTGCCACGGTGCCCGGCTAATTTTTTTTTTTGTATTTTTAGTAGAGGTTGGGTTTCACCATCTTGGCCAGGCTGGTCTTGAACTCCTGACCTCGTGATCCACCCGCCTTGGCCTCCCAAAGTGCTGGGATTACAGGTGTGAGCCATCACACCTGGCCCTAATTTTTATACATATATTTTTGCTGCACATTAATTACAAATACTACCACTAATTTTCACCCAAATAAACTTTTTTCCATCAGTTTATCTGAGGGCAAAATGACTTTATGTAACTCATCCACTCCTTTATGGGGTCAGATTTGATTTCTGTCAATAAGAACTTTTCTGTCAAGTACTCTAGCACTGCCTCTTCAATGGATGCTGACCAGAGAAGCAGACCTGTCAAACTATTCTGGACAAGGGAATCTCCATGAGAACTCAAGCCTCATGTACAGTGTTAGCCCTAGAACAGGCCACGTAGCATCTGCTCCAACTCCTCCAATTAAAGAGTAGCAATCTGAGGCCTCGCTCACAGTCACACAGCAACACTGGAATCAGCCACAGTCTTGGCCCTCCTGCTGGCACCATCTACACTCTACACCACCTCTAGCATTCAAGAATTATCTCTAGCTCTTGGGAGCTAGGAAAAAACAAAGAAAACTCAAGAATTAGAGTGTGATCCACTGGAGGCTCTATCAGGCTGCTAAAAATGGAAAGGTTAACATAATTTATATTAGAAACTACAAACCCAGCCACATTCCTTGCGGCCCCAAGCAAGAGTGCATGCCTGAATGCCTCACCGGTAGGTGTCTTCCGAGTAGGTTTTCTGAACATAGTCCTGCAACTCCATCTGTGCCTTTTCTTGGAATTTTTCAATCTGGCTTGTGCTGGTCAAACCTGGATGATCTGAAAACAGAAAAGTACCCCCACCCAATTCCCTTTGTATTTGAAAAGTCTCATTTGCAGACTTCTTAGTATTTTTAGTCAAACATCTGCAAACTTCTTAAGTATAACAAATTGAACTCAAAGACTGATCTAATTTGGGTATTATTAGAACGCTGGCTTTTCCTCTGTTTTCTGCCCAGGCCTGAAGTTCCTAGGAGGGGGTTGGAGACCCTGAGTGGATGCCAGTCTGAGCAGCCCCACATGGATGGTTCTGGACATCTGGCTTCCTACTACCTTAGAAAATACAGTTTTAAAAACTATCGCATAAAATTAGAAATTGTCATTTACTTTCTAAATATTTAATTATATAATTTGTCCCAATTTTACTAGCTATTTTGTTATTTGTGAGTGGAGGGCTGGGAAAGGACAGAAAAAGGTTAAGCTGTGTCCAACCCCTACTGTGAGGTGAACAATGAGCCTAAGTAACTTTTCTTTTTTTTTTTTTTTTTTTGAGTCGGAGTCTTGCTCTGTTGCCCACACTGGAGTGCAGTGGCACAATCTCGGCTCACTGTAAGCTCCGCCTCCCGGGTTCACGCCATTCTCCTGCCTCAGCCTCCTGAGTAGCTGGGACTACAGGCGCCCGCCACCGCGCCCGGCTAATTTTTTGTATTTTTAGTAGAAACGGGGTTTCACCGTGGTCTCGATCTCCTGACCTTGTGATCCGCCCGCCTCGGCCTCCCAAAGTGCTGGGATTACAGGCGTGAGCCACCGCGCCCGGCTGAGCCTAAGTAACTTTTCTAGAGGCCTTGAGAGGAGTGAGGCTACCTCTTCATCTCCTGTGAACATACCTTTTAGCATGCTCTGCAGCAGCTGCTGCTACTGCTATACACAGTCTGTGGGCAAACAGGTGGAGCTTCAATGTGTACTGGATTATATGCGCTAACAAAGCTTTGAAACTGGCAAAGGGCCAAAAAAAATAAATAAATAAAAAGAAAGGACATCGGGTGGTAGCACACTTTTGTTTTATATGGTGTAATCTTGTTTGGCCAATGGTTTCATCAGGACACAGATTAAATCTATTCAGTGTGTGACATCATCAGGCACTGCAGCATATTTCTTTGGGGCTATAAAGGCAAGAATTTAAAAACGTTTATGTATTTATCTAGCAAAACATCTATCGTAAGAACACTAGGTCACATATAATCTGCAGGCCTCTTTCTACACCACTGATGGCAACATGTTCATGTTCAGAAACATCAGTAGATACAGGTGGAAAAGGGTCATGCGTCCCCACCGCATATCTTACCGGGGCTAAAGAGAACTATAGCTTTAAGGTATGCATACTCATAGCCATCTATATCCAGCTTCGCCATGCTGTTACAGAACTCCTGCAGCTTCCAGATGTGCTCCATGACTTGCTTTATCCGGTCACCAGAAAGTTTATCTAGAAACCAATATCACAGATCCTCTGAGAAAGGCTGGTAAGAACAATAAAACCAGCTTATTTGAGGGACCACAGATGGAAAGAAATGGGACCATTTCACTTTTTAATGAAAAAGCAGTAATCTCAAGATGAACAAAAGCTTCATTTTCCAGCTGCAGGTGAAGTGACAAGACGTACCCAAATTCTGCTCCAATATGGGTTCTGCCTCAATAACGAACTCCTAGACCAGTGATTCTCCCTAGCCCTGCTGCCAGGCAGCTGGCCTGTAGGTGTACATTGTGAATTCCTTTTATTCTGTACCTGAATAATAATTTCTTTATTCTGAAGACTCACAGCTTACATACTTGGTTAGGTTTTTTAAGTCTCTGCAGGCACCTGAACATTAAATGCTGGTAATTTTTAGTTATCAAAACAATTTTTTTTTTGAGTTGGGTGTCTTACTATGTTGCCCAGGCTGAACTTCAACTCATGAGCTCAAGTGATCCTCCCACCTCAGCATCCTGAGTAGCTGGGACTACAGGTGTGCATCACCATGCCTGGCTTCAGAACAATTTTATATATTTCATTTAATCCTCATGACAATACTGGCAGTATTAGTACTATTATTCTCAGTTAAAAAAACTGGCTAGTTGTGGTGGCTCATGCCTCTAGTCCCAATGTTTCAGGAGGCCAAGGCAGGAGGACTGCTTGAGGCCAGGAGTTTGAGACTAGGTTAGGCAACATCATGAGAGTCTGTCTCTACAAAACAACAACAACAACAACAAAACACCAACACCAAAAAACAAAGAAAACTGAAGCTCATTTGTGAACAAATCTTACTTCAATAAAATGTTGTAAGGGTTTTTTGTTTTTATTTTAAGTCTCACTCTGTCCCAGGCTAGAGTGCAGTGGCACAATCTTGGCTCACTGCAGCCTCCGCCTCCCAGGTTCAAGCGATTTTCCTACCTCAGCCTCCCAAGTAGCTGGGATTACAGGCACTCACCACCACATGTCCGGCTGATTTTTGTATTTTTAGTAGAGACAGGGTTTCACCATGTTGGCTAGGCTGGTCTTGAACTCCTGACCTCAAGTGATCCACCTGCCTCAGCCTCCCAAAGTTCTTGGATTACAGGCGTAAGCCACCACACCCAGCCTGTTATAGGGTTTTTAAAACTTCACTCTTACGTAAGTATTCCAAGGAAATAACTAGAAAAACAAATGTATGACTAGGTCACTCACATTCCTAGATATCAGATACCCGGAATGCCCAATTAAAAGTGAAGTTCCAAGCCTAGGCAGCATGGCGAAACCTCATCTCTATAAAAAAAATATAAAAATTAGCTGAGTGTGATGGCACATGCCTGTAGTCCCAGCTACTTGGGAGGCTGAGGCAGGAGGATCACTTGAGCCCAGGGGTTCAAGGCTGTAGTGAGCTATGATTGCCACTGCACTCCAGCCTGGCAACACAGAGACTCTGTATCAAAAAACGAACAAACAAAAAACAACAATACTTTCCACTTCAGCTACAAGTGTAGATTTTCAGTGTTACTTTGAATTCTGGGCATGACAGCGGTCTTCAGAGTGTCGCAGACATGCTACACATGGAGAGACTACAACGGCTACCTCCTATTCCTGACACTGCTGGTGTTTTGAACACCAAATACTAGATAGTTGCCGCAGATCTCACTAGAAAAGTCATTTGTTCATTCTTAAGGAGCAGCCTGGGTGAGGTACATATGTTCTGTACTAGGGGGGCAGCATGATGCAGGTCTGTGCCCTAGTTTTTTGGTTTTTTTTGGTTTTTTGAAACAGTCTCGCTCTGTCACCCAGGCTGGAGTGCAGTGGCGTTATCTCAGCTCACTGCAACCTCTGCCTCCTGGGTTCAAGCGATTCTCATACCTCAGCCTCCTGAGTAGCTGGAATTACAGGCATGAGCCACCATGCCTGGCTCATTTTTTTTTTTTTTTAGAGACAGAGTTTCACTCTGTTGCCCAGGCTGCAGTGCAGT
The DNA here is from genome assembly GCF_008728515.1 of Papio anubis. Lineage (NCBI taxonomy): Eukaryota > Metazoa > Chordata > Mammalia > Primates > Cercopithecidae > Papio > Papio anubis. The sequence continues at coordinate 49,546,117 of NC_044977.1, forward strand.
GGCACGATCTTGGCTCACTGTAACCTCCACCTCCTAGGTTCAAACAGTTCTCCTGCCTCTCAGCCTCCCGAGTAGCTGGGATTACAGATGCCCACCATCACGCCTGGCTAATTTTTTGTATTTTTAGTAGAGACAGGGTTTTGCCATGTTGCCCAGGCTGGTTTCAAACTCCCGAGCTCAGGCAATCCACCTGCCTCAGCCTCCCAAAGTGCTGGGATTACAGGCATCAGCCACCGCACCCGGCCTTTTTTATTTTGTATTTTTAGTAGACAAGGGGTTTCACCATGTTGGCCAAGGCCAAGCTGGACTGTCCTGACCTCTGGCGATCCCGTCTTGGCCTCCCAAAGTGCTGGGATTACAGGTGTGAGCCACTGCACCTAGCCTGTGCCCTAGTTTTTGTATTTACTGTTTCATTTGGGGCAAGCCAGGGACCTTATCAGGGCCTCAGTTCCTCCATATGAAAAAATGAGGTAATAGTCCCTACTTTATAGGGTTGTGAGGATCTGTGAACTATTAGACATGAGAAAAGTAACTTGTGAATGTCAATGAAGATGAAATATCAGCTGTGATTATTCTGCAAACATTACTAAATGCCTAGCAAGAAGCTGACCTTTTCCATTTTTTTCTTCGTATTAATCGTATGAAGAGGACAGTTGGGCAGAAATTTACATATTCTAACTGATAAGCATCCTGTAACATTCATTCATTCATTAAGATGAGATCTTGCTCTATTACCCAGGCTGGAGTACATGGAATGATCACAGCTCACTGCAGCCTCAAACTCTGGGCTCAAGCAATCCTCCTGCCTCAGCCTCCTGAGTATCTGGGACTATAGGCAGATGCCACCAGGCCTGGCTAATTTTTTGTACTTTTTGTAAAGACAAGGTCTCGTTATGTTGCCCAGACTGGTCTCAAAGTCCTGGGCTCAAGTGATCCTCCTGCCTGGCCTAACAAAGTGTTAGGATTACAGGCGTGAGCCACCATGCCCAGCCCAAAGGTTCTATAACTTAACAGCCAAACTTCTCTCAGCCTATGGATGTTGTGGGACACTGAGGCTATCCAATTTGCTATGTTGCCAGCCTGGGTTGACAAAGGTGTCTCTGACATGGGCCTTCAACCAGGGGGCTAGGCTCTACTCCACAGCCACAAGACTAGGCCAAGACACACCCCAGCCCCAAGTCCCTGTGCCCTACCTTCCTGGATGCTGTTCTGCAGGTGGTTGACGATGGCAGCCAGGATGGTGGAGAGACTCATGACCTGGGCACACTGGGCCAGGCCGAGGGTGAAGAGCTCATTCCAGCAGGCCCGCACCAGGCTGGTGTTGCAGTCCTGCCTAGGAATATAGAGAGGGGCCTGAGTGTGGTGTGTGCTGGCATTTCTCCAAGGTTGTGGGGCATCCAGGCACTAAGTCACAGCATTTCCCGAACAGGTGAACTCAGTAAGTGTTTGTTGAAGTGCTATCCAGGATCATTCTTCAAGAAAAAGATGAAGTCTATGAATAAGTCTATGACTGTTTTAACTAAAGTCCTTCTAATGATCAACTATTCTCTTAAAAAACATCCTTTAAATAAAAAGTTTTAATAGGTATGGCCAAATCATCATTTCCTACAGTATTCTAAAGCCTCAGCATCCTGGATTGGCTCTGTCCCAGGAGATGGTATCAGTTACTTTGGTTCTGCAGCCAAGGTCACGAGAGGCTGCGGGGACCAAAAGACTAAGAGCTGAGTACAGATTCTGAAGGGCAGAAACATGCCCTCCAAACCTTGCAGGGAAGGAGGCAGGCTTTGTGCTGGATCCGAGACAGAAGCAGGGAGGATGAGGGTTCAGCTAAGGCCGCTTCCAGCCCTGCCCTGGCTAATTTCTACTCAGGTTAGTCAGTAAAGTTGGCACATCACAAAACAATACATCCTTATTCTCAGAAACTCCTAAATTGCATTCCCTCACCTGTCTCAAGATTTCAGGAGGCTGGAGAAACTGGGCTGTTTTGACAAAGCTGTTTCCTCCAGTTGCCTTAAGTGTGGCCCAGCCAGAGGAAGGCAGTGAGAACCAAGACTACTGCACTGTGTCATTCCCAAATGCCCCAGATGCACGTCTAGTATTTTACTATGATCACTGCCCTGAACAGTAACTTATGAAAAACAGTACATGAAATGTAACTGAAACCACTTTAAATGTGGTAGCTCATTTTATCTAGCCCAGACTGAGAAACTCTGTGGAGGAGGTTCCAAATTATCCAACTAGAAAAAGTACACTCAGGGCAGTGGGTGGATCATGTTTCAACCTCATTTAAAAAAAGCTCAGGTACCTATCAGTACTATTAACTGTGGACTGTGGTGTTACTAAAAAAAAAAAAAAAAAATGCCTGAGGTTACACCACGTACCAGATACCAGCAAGGGGTAGGCAATTCTCCCAAAGAGCTAACAATGAAACTCCTAATACTTGTTTAGCAGTCACTACCTGTCTTGTTCTCCCTGGAGAATGAGACAATTCTGTCTGCCTTTCCTTTAATCATGGAGGGAGGTGACCATTCTAACTACTCAGGACACATCCCACACCACCTGACCCACAGAACCACACTGCCTTCTGCTGAGTCCCTTGCATGCCAGGCACTGGGTTAAAAGGTTTATAGATCTTAACTCCACGCAAGGATTCTACAACGAGAAACTGGAGGCTCAGAGAGGTAAAGTGACTTGCACAAGGCCACACAGCTGACAAGCGCTATTCTTATGCCCGACAACCAGGTCTGTTTGCCCCAAAGACAACAGTGTAAACTACTAGACAACGCTGCCCTCCATTCTAGTGTTTTCCACATATTACCTAAGGATGGTTACTCTGCAATACGCAGTAACTTTCATTGCATTTCCATTTTTGTATGGTTACTTATCTTTCAACCAGACTGCCAGTCACCTGATGGCACGATGGCAGCCGCACCAGCTGCACAGCACTTGGCACACTGGCAGAGCTGATGATGGGATTTAGAGGAGAAACATACACAAGTGGTACTCCAGAAAGCAAGAAAAGGAGGGGGTTTCCTGTAGAGATGACACCAGGGTCTGTACTACTCAATGTGCCAGTTGGCACTGTGGCTTGTGTGAGATTGTAAATCCATGTCTGAGGAAACAGCTGATTCACATTCACCTTATTAAGGCCTAGGCACAGTTCCCGGCCTGGCTTCAGTTTGTGAGTCACACTGTGCATAGCACAGTGCTGGGGACTACCCCTTGCCTTCTACATTCTTCTCCATCCCCAGCTCCCAGCAGCAAATCCTTGGTATATCTAGGAGGCTCCATAAAGGTTAGAGGAACACTGCAGAACTGGCAACTGGTAATCCTGCTACCAGTCCACTAACTATATTTAATAAGAAATTCAGGGTCCTTTGAATGAGGTCATTGGAACAGTCAAACTAGATGGGCCCTCAGAGTTCTTCCAGGTCATTCCTAGGGAGAGGAAGGCCCTTGCCCAAGGATATATGCACAGAAAGTGGCGACTTACCCAAGTGCCTGAAAGGCTGGGATTGACCGAGCCCAGTGCATTGAGAGGAAAAGCAGACGGGATGCAGACTCACAGATGTAGTGCACGTTGAGGTACTCTGGCATTGGGCTGGGCATTGTTAGCTGGAAAAGAGGAGGCACATGGCACAGGAAGTGAAGGAAGGACAGGGGATGGCTTTGTCTATCAACATGTATCCCTGTCGTGCTTCAACAGCAGTGGCATCTAGAGTCACTGTCTCTGATTCTGAAGTCCCATGCGGTCGGGGAGCTTGCACAGACTCCCCATGTTTTCTTGCTCAGTGAACTAGGGTCGAAAGGGCCTTGGAATGTGGTCCATAAGCCTAAGGGGATCTTCGTAGCCCACCCCCATAAAAACATACTCCTCAAGTCTTGCCTCAGCTAAACTGTTATTTGTTCTATGGCAATTCCATTTTGAGCCATAAGTTAAGGTCTAAATTAAATCTGGGGAACAGGGGCCAGGTGCAGTGGCTCATCCCTATAATCCCAGCACTTTTGAGAGGCTGAGGCAGGCTGATCACCTGATGTCAGGAGTTCAAGACCAGCCTGGGCAACACAGTGAAACCCTGTCTCTATTAAAAATACAAAAATTACCCAGGTGTAGTGGCGTGCACCTGTAGTTCCTGCTACTTGGGAGGCTGAGGCAGGAGAATCGCTTGAACCCAGGAGGTGGACGTTATGGTGAACCAAGATTGTACCACTGTACTCCAGTATGGGTGACAGTGAGACAGTCTCAAAAAAACAACAAAAAAAATCTGGGTAACCGGGGCCAACTTCATGGACTAGCAGGCATTTTGGGAGATGGTCTTAAGGTAGCAGTAACCAAGAGCCAAGCAGCTCACGTGATAGGAGGATGATATCCCATGACTAGAATGTTGTGCGAGGCTCCAGGAATTCCATTGTCTAGAAGGGGCTCCAATGCTTTTGAAGCTGGAATCACACTGGTGACCTGTCTCTTAGGCACCTTTGGGAAACTATGAGCAGGGATCTAGCTTCCTAAGTGACTGGCCATATCTCTCTAGTAAAAATACTGGGTCAGGCAGTGGTTCACGCCTGTAATCCCAGCACTTTGGGAGGCTAAGGTGGGAGGACTGCTTGAGGCCAAGTGTTTGAGATCACCTTGGGCAATTTATCAAGGACCCCATCTCTACAAAAAATAAAAATAAAAATTAGCTGGGCATGGTGGTACATGCCTGTAGTCCTAGGTACTTGGGAGGCTGAGGCAGGAGGATCACCTGAGCCCAGAAGTTTAATCCCAGGAGTTTGAAGTTACAGTGAGCCACAATCACATCACTACACTTCAGCCTAGGTGAGTATCCATAGAAAAAAAATAAATAAAAAGAAGAAGGAAAAAAAAAAAGAAAAAATACTGAGGGAACAGGAAGACTCAGCAGTCTGGAGACCTAGAGACTGAGAGAGCTTTGGGTGCCCTCTGAGTGTCCTGTAGAAAAAGCAAGACCAGTGAATGACAGCACGGGGAAGACCCGTGAGGTCTTAACAGCACTCTTCAAGGGATCTACTTTCTGTGGCTCTAGAGGGCAGAGTAGCCAGGATCAACAGCTGGCTGCCTGCTTGTTGCAGACTTTATATGAGGGTTTCTATGACACAGAGAAGAGACAAAAGTGCCTGCCTGAGTCCATGGGGCAGCCAGGCTGTCACAGAATGGCAGAGGCAGAGCATTCAGCCCTCAGCAGTTACCACTATGTCAGCCTGTCTTAGTAATGATGGGCCACGCCTGCTTCAGGGTTACCTTCAGAGCCAAATGGCACTGTGAGCAAAAGACAAGTGAAGATGCTTTGTAATGGGAATATCATTCTGGAATACAAGATCCAGTTTGAAGTCATAATGTCCAATACCACAGTTTGAAGATGAGCTCACTCCAAAGTTTAATTTTTATTTATTTATTTATTTTTGAGGCGGAGTTTTACTGTTGTCGCTCAGGCTGGAGTGAGTGCAGTGGTATCGGCTCACAGAAACCTCTGCCTCCCAGGTTCAAGCAATTCTCATGCCTCAGCCTCCAGAGTAGGTGACACTACAGGCATGTGCCTCCATGCCTGGCTAATTTTTGTATTTTCAGTAGAGATAGGATTTCATCATGTTGGCCAGGCTAGTCTTGAACTCCTGACCTGAAGTGATCCACATGCCTTGGCCTCCCAAAGTGCTGAGATTACAGGCATGAGCCACCCTGCCTTGTCCCAAGGTTTGATTTTTAAAACTGCAGACCAGCTTTGGTACAGAACCTCTCCCCCAGCAGGTTGGGGGCACATGGTTAGGCTGAATCCACTCACCTTAAATGTGACGTGTGTGTCTGAAAGGAGGGGGCCTTCAACCTCAATGATGGGTGTCGACTGGTCTCGGCTGATGACGTGGATGCTTCCTCCTCCACTGGTGTCTATCCCATCTGCCAGGCTTGGAGAGGAGGAGCTGTCTGTGGTATTAAGTGCTTTAGCTAAGGTATCAAATGCCCTGTGAGCAAAAATGAAGCATGTAATTGTTGTACATCTACAGCTTTTAGGGGGAACAGAATTCTAGCTGAGATACGATTTAGAAAAACTACAATGGGAAAAGATTAAATTAAATTCTACCTAGTGAGGGAAACACTAACAATGAAAGCTTCTTTATTTTATTTTTTTGAGATAGCACAGGCTGGAGTGCAGTAGCAGGATCTACCTTCCTAGCTTCAAGCAATCCTCGTGCCTCAGCCTCCTGAGTAGCTGGAACTACAGGCACACGCCACCACACCCAGCTAATTTTTTTCATTTTTCAGAGACTGAATCTCACTCTGTCACCCAAGCTGGAGCGTGGTGGTGTGATCTTGGCTCACTGCAACCTCCGCCTCCTGAGTTCAAGTGATTCTCTTGCCTCAGCCTCCCAAGTAGCTGGGACTACACACGCTGGTGGCACACACCACCATGCCTGGCTGTATCTTTTGTATTTTTAGTAGAGATGGGGTTTCACTATGTTGGCCAGGCTGGTCTCAAACTCTTGACTACAGGTGATCTACCTGCCTTGGCCTTTCAAAGTGCTGGGATTACACACGTGAGCCACCGCATCCAGCAAACAATGAAAGCTTGTATGTATTATCAACACATCATGTTAGGCACTGAGCTATGTATTACCTAACTTCACGGACAATTTCTTTCTCTCTCTCTCTCTCTCTTTACTTTTTCAGAGATGGGTCTCAGCTAGTCTCAAACTCCTGGGATCAAGCGATCCTCCTGTCTCAGCTTGTCTAAGTGCTGGGATTATAGCTGTGAGCCACTGCAACTAGGCCCAATTTCTATTTTTCACAAGTACCCTCCAAAGGTAAAAATTCTCTTCCATTTTACAGATGTAAATGCTGAGCTTACAGTTGTTAAATAACTTTTCCAAGACCATCCATACAATAAGTGATAGAACCAGAATTCTACCTAATTCAAATCCCACCCTCTTTCCACTGGACCTAGATCTTGTTATCAGACCACAAGTTAACAAGGGACTGGAACCCCTGAATAGTCTCCAGCTTTGTATCTGGCTGGTCTGGCATGTTAGGAGCAGAGCACAAGAGCCAAACTGCAGAGATGAAACATCCTTAGCAGCAGTTATTGATGTCTGGCATTAGCTCATACTATCTATCAGCCACTATCAATCTAGTTACCCTGGTGGATTTAAGCTCTGAATTCATTACTCAGAAAAAATATACATGAGGGTTGGGGGTGGTGGCGCACACCTGTAATCCCAGCACTTTGGGAGGCTGAGGCGGGAAGCTCACTTGAGCCCAGGAGTTCTAGACTAGCCTGGGCAACATGGCGAAACCCCATCTCTATTAAAAAATAAAAATAAAAATAAAAGAAGACGAGAAAAATAGGTTAAAATAGAAGTAGAAAAGGGAATAAACTCTTAATATGCAGATGCATTATTAAATAGTAATTAATACAAGTAACTGCTGTCCACTAGAGGTTTCCCCCTACTTCTACTGATTTACTCAATTTTCTTTTCCAAGGCTGGGAATGAAAAGAAGTTTTGATTGTTTTATACTGTATAACGTAAGTGGGTCTATGTTCCCATAGTTAAAATTTGAAAGAAGACAGATGTGCAGGGTCATTGTAACAATTTTATCATCCTTAGTTAAATACAGCACAGGTACCAAAATGCTGTTTTCCACCCTCACAATAGACGGTGGGTGTCCAGGCCAGGAGGGGGCCTCCACCCTCATAGGCTCGTACCGAGTAATCTCACTTGCAGACTGGTCCTCTGGTTGGATTTCTGAAGTGTCACCGTTGTTCAAAGATTCACTTAGGTTGGCAAGCGAGGTCACTACATTTGCCAGTGTGCCCAGAGCTCCCTGGCTTGTTTCAGCCTATTAAACAAAAAATACTGACATTAAAAATGAACACAGATATGCAAATGACTCTCAGGCCAATGAAGTTACAATGCTGGTTCAAAAACAGCTTAGAGGCGAGGGGAATGTGACTACAAAGGGGCAACATAAGGAAGATCTTTTTGGTGATTTAACAGTTCTGTATCTTGGTGTGGTGGCATTTACACAAATCTAGATATGTGACAAAGTGACAGAACAAAAACAGATAAATTACACTTCATTAAAATTAAAACTGTTGTGCTTCAAAAGAAATTGTCAAGAAAGTAAAAGCGCATAAAACAAAAGGACAATTCACAGAATGAAATATTTGCAAATCATATGTCTGACAATGGTTTAGTAGCCAGAATATCTAAGGAACACTAACAACTCAATAATAAAAAGACAACCCAATTAAAAAATGGAAAAAGAGGCCAGGCGCAGTGGCTCATGCCTGTAATCCCAGCACTTTGGGAGGCCAAGGCAGGTGGATCACCTGAGGTCAGGAGTTCAAGACCAGCCTGGTGAATATGATGAAACCCCATCTCTACTAAAAATACAAAAAATTAGCCGGATGTGATGGCAGGTACCTGTAACCCCAGGTACGCAGGAGGCTGAAGCAGGAGAATCACTGGAACCCAGGAGGCGGAGGTTGCAGTGAGCTGAGATTGTGCCACTGCATTCCAACCTGGGCAACAGAGCAAGACTCTTACTCAAAACAAAACACACAAAATTAGCTGGGTGTGGTGGCACATGCGTATAATCCCAGATACTTGGGAGGCTGAGGCAGGAGAATTGCTTGAACTCGGGAGGCAGAAGTTGCAATGAGCCGAGGTGGCACCATTGCACTCCAGCTGGGGAAACAAGAGTGAAACTCTCTTTAAAAAAAAAAAAAAAAAAGAGGTGCATTATTTCGCAACAAAAAGGAACGAAGTACTGATACATGCTATACATTATGACCCTTAAAAACATTACGCTAAGTGAAAGAAGCCAGCCACAAAAGACCATATACTCTATGATTTCCTTTATATGAAATGTACAGAGTTGACAAAACCATAGAGTCAGAAAGCAGATTAGTGGTTGGTAGGGTTTGAGAAGAGGGGGAAAAAAGGAGTGACTACATAATACAGTTCAGGGTTTCTTCTGAGGTGATGAAAATATTCTAAAATTAGATAGTGGAGATGGTTTGTACAACCTTGTAAATATACCAAAAATCACTACATTGCACACTAAAAGGGTGAGTTTTATGGCATGTGAATTATATTTCAATTAAAAAAGAAAGCCAGGGGTAGTGGCTCACGCCTGTAATCCCAGCATTCTGGGGGGCTGAGGTGGGTGAATTGCTTGAGTCCAGGAGTTCAAGACCAGACTGGGCAACATGGTATCTGGGCTTCACTTTCAGGCTTATGCTTTCTCTGCATTTGACCGTGCAGTCAAGAGTCACCGTCCTAGAATGTGTGCTAGTGACAAGCTAAGCCCATGTGATTCATCAGCTCCCATCATGCATATGGCCCCTGCCCAAAGACAGAAGGTGCAAGGCCCAGCCTGAGGACTAAGGCACGCAAGGCAGCTCTCCATGACAGGCAAGGGCTCTAAATTTTGTCTTCTCTTTCCCAAAAGAGAATGCCCTGTGATGCCCTGTAATGCCCTGAGAACGCCCATGAATGAGACTGTGAACAGATGAGAAGGAAGCCTGCAGACTTTGCTCTGGGTCTAATGGTCACAGCAATGCCAGTGTTCTCAATTACCAAGTCACCCTCTTAGAGTTGTGACTTGCTGCTACTACTTCCTCATTACTTGGTTACATCAGGAGCACCAAGATGAGAAAAACAGTGAGTTCCCTGGCCTGGAAAAAATCCCCCTCCTTGGTTATCTTCACAGGAGCCAGCCAGTCTCCCCTCTTTGGACTGACAAACGTCTCTGTCCACAAGTTAAATCCCTATGACTGATCTGCTCTAGCAAAGTTTTGGAATTGATAGATTCCTGGCTGAGCTTCACCCTGAAGATCATCTAATAAAAAAGAATCCGGGGCTTTTGCAAAAAGGCCATTTGATAAGCAGCTCTTTCCTTGGTATGCTAGTAGTTTGCCAATGTGTATAAGAGAAAAAGAAAACTGCAACAGAAAAGAGAACCACCGAATGTCCACCAAATTGACATCCAGACTGACATGTCACAGTGATTATGACCAGCCAGCTCTGATGTGAAAAGCCATCAGCATCTCTAAACAAATCACAAGGAGACCAAGACGTAGGTCATGCTTTTGATGTGGTCTCTGAAGGCCAGGAAGAAGGTGGTGCACACAGTTAAGAGAAGTGGCCTGCAATGTCAACATAAAGGATGAGAGAAAGCATGAGTAGAGAACGTCACCTTGGAATCCGTGGCCAGAAGAACTGTACCATCCTCACGTATCAAAGGCTGCTGGATGTTCACAAGCATTCCTGGATCAAGAAGACCTGTTTGTCTATTTAAGACATAAAGAAACTCAGATCAGAGTAGCTTCCAACATTTTATGCACCGTATAATCATGCTGCATTTACCTGTCCTTCCATATTTGTGAAGCTATCTGAATAGCAGAAAAGCTCTAACCAGACTCAGCCGCTTAGTGACTAAACAGAACCCCCACCCCTGTCTCTCTGCAATGAGATATACATAAAGTCGGGTTTACAGCTTGAGACAGGATGAAACACAGATGCATCCCCCAGGGCTTTCCAGGATGACTGCACACTGTGGCCATTCTCCCAAGAAAAGTTTACTTGAGGGGCCGGGCGCGGTGGCTCAAGCCTGTAATCCCAGCACTTTGGGAGGCTGAGACGGGTGGATCACGAGGTCAGGAGATCGAGACCATCCTGGCTAACACAGTGAAACCCCGTCTCTACTAAAAAATGCAAAAAACTAGCCGGGTGAGGTGGTGGGCACCTGTAGTCCCAGCTACTCGGGAGGCTGAGGCCAGAGAATGGCGTGAACCCGCGAGGCGGAGCTTGCAGTGAGCTGAGATCCGGCCACTGCACTCCAGCCTGGGCGACAAAGCGAGACTCCGTCTCAAAAAAAAAGAAAAAAAAAAAAAAAAGACAAGTTAACTTGATTTTCAGAAAACCAGCAAGGCATCCTCAACTCCCGCTCTCTCTCTGATACATTTTGGATTTCTTGTTTTCCCCTCTTTCTGATCCTTTTAAAGTAAGTTCAATAGATTACATTAAAAAGAATATACCAATTAACTATAGCACTGAGACCTTATCTCACCTTAGGTCTTTTGTCTGTACTGCAGAAAAGCCCCAATCTTGAATTATAAAATAATTGTCTTCCTGTATGAATGATGCCTAAATTGCAGGACATAATCTGAATTCAAGGCTAGGAGAATTTCTGACCCCATCATAAATCAGGCATCCTCAGGCCTGTCCAGAGGTGTGACTGAACAGCTCCAGAAGGGGCAGAATTAGGCAACACAAGGTTGGAGGCTATGGCAGGTGGGTGGGAAGCCACAACAGTGCCTGTTCTGGGATGCGTCTGTGCCTCCTCCATCAGCTGCAAAGACTGACTGCAGTGAGAAAAAGGGACTGACCTCGCTCCGTCTTTGTCTGCCACAAACGTGGGAGTGGCTATCAGGGGACTTCTCAGGTCTTTCCGGATATAGATTTTCTCAGTTGAAGCAGCACAATTGCTTGGTTTCTCCCGTTGCACATCAAAGGGCTTCCGTTCACTCTGTACGGCTTAAATCACAACATAAACATTTGTGTTTAGAGAAACAATCCAAATCAATAAAAACCACATCCCTCGTGGTAAAGTAAGGTGTTTTCTTTAGTAAATCCATTACCGTAGGGAGGATGACTTTGGTGCTAGGTTCATCTAGCTCAGTTTTCACAGTGGACTTTTCGGCCAGAGAGAGGAAATCAAGCCAAACCATGCCATGTCAAATCTAAAGGCATAAAAAAGACCTCACGATGGGTGGTACTCCCTGCTAAGAAACTGCAGCACAGCACCTATGTGGCCTATGGAAGCACCCATGAGCCTTCTGGGCCATTTTGTTAATTTTATGTTATTATTTTATTGTTTTTTGTAGAGATGAAGCCTCATTATGTTGCCCACTGGACTCAGACTCCTGGGCTCAAGAAATCCACTTGCCCCAGCCTGCTAAAGTGCTGGAATTACAGGCATGAGCCACAGTGCCCAGTTGGTTTTTACTTCATGATGCTAACAAAATAGATCATTTCAAGGATAAAGAAACGCCCATCTTTGGGCCGGGGGCGGTGGCTCAAGTCTGTAATCCCAGCACTTTGGGAAGCCGAGACAGGTGGATCACTTGGCCAACATGGCAAAACCTGGCCTCTACTAAAAATACAAAAATTAGCCAGGTGTGGTGGCAGGCACCTGTAAACCCAGCTACTTGGGAAGCTGAGGCAGGAAGAATTGCTTGAATCTGGGAGACAGAGGCTGCAGTGAGCCAAGACGTGCGCTACTGCACTCCAACCTGGGCGACAGAGTGAGACTCCGCCTCAAAAAAAAAAAAAAAGAAAAAAAAAGAAAAGAAATGTCCACCTTCAAGTAGGCCCTTAATAGAATGCATTTCCTTTGCCACAATTTGTAGAGGAACCCTTCTAATTTCCGAATCAAGTCTGAATCACTTCTGCAAACTGTTTAATGGGTGTCAATTTTAAATCATGCTAGCAAACTCTCCCTTTAGCAGTCTAATATAAGAGCAAATATGCATGTTAGAAGCAACTGAAGAAAACGAAAGCTTTTTAAAGGCAAAAGTGATGAAGGTCAGGGACTAACATTCAGATACGCTGCTAATCAAACTGCTATCCAATTGAATATTGTGTTTGCAACTACAGCTGTGATCACAAGAAAACTGATTTCAGTCACTGCTCTGAGTAAAAATATTCATCATTGAGAAAAAGGAAAGCTTAGCAATATGGGCCAGTCCCACACCAAGCCAGTGACTTATTTACTCACTTTGGGGAAAGAGCAGTATCATTAGATTAAATAAAAACATCACACTAGGCAGAAATTAGGTTGATATTTCTAATTTCTCAAAAAATACATTTCCATTTATTCTCCAGTTAATTTTACAGATTCCCATTCCCAGAAACGTCAACATCAATACTGAAATATATTGGTTTTCAGTGTTCCTAGAAAACTATGCAAAAGATGACAGAACCATGCAGCATACTCAGCAGGAGCCTGCAGTCCTGGGTCCACGGCCACCAGACTTGCGAGGCTGAGCTGCATGCCTTGCTCTGCTAAGCTCCATTTTCCTACTGTGGTTTGAGCCTAACTCCACTCTCCTTGAATTTCTTTGTGCTGCCCATCTTGGGTCCTGGTCTTCATGTTTTCACCACAAGTTAGGGAAGTGACCTCCATGCTGATTGGTCCCTGAAAACTCCCAAAATTCTGGCTATGGGAGTGGAAAGGAGGGGCCTGAGACCTTCCCTGGCTGCCCCACACATCCAGGAGCAATATATTTCCCTTTAGAACCCCAGTTACACAGAGGCTTGGCAAAGGACCTTATCCCAAAAGAAAGTAGAGGGGCTAAGAAGACAAGGAGTAGGCTGATGTAATCCTCAGGAGCAATATGTAAGTAAGGTGAATAAGCAGATCACAGAAGAGGACCCTGTGGCTGAGAGGCTACGTGTGTCCTCAGGCGTCATAGCTCTCTCTCAGTGGCACACCTGGAGGTAGATTTGGTATCACCTTTCCTCCAAAGCCTGTGTTCAATCCACTCCACTAAGCTGCCTCCTGATGCATCTGGAATAAGGCTTTCCACACACACAGCAGGAGAACAGACCAATCCCCGCAGCACTGGCTCTGAATCACCTAGCTGACCCATGAGGTAAACCAAAATGAAGCTTAAGTGCGTAATTTTTCTTAAAGTATTTTAAGGCCAGGTATAGAAACCTTATTTTTTCTTGTTTACTCTCTCCCTCTGTGTTAACTCATGTGGTTTTAAAATTTTTTTTTTTTTTTTTTTTTTTTTTTGAGAGGGAGTCTCGCGCTGTCGCCCAGGCTGGAGTGCAGTGGCCGGATCTCGGCTCACTGCAAGCTCCGCCTCCCAGGTTTGCGCCATTCTCCTGCCTCAGCCTCCCGAGTAGCTGGGACTACAGGCGCCCGCCACCTCGCCCGGCTATTTTTTTGTATATTTTTTAGTAGAGACGGGGTTTCACTGTGTTAGCCAGGATGGTCTCGATCTCCTGACCTCGTGATCCGCCCGTCTCGGCCTCCCAAAGTGCTGGGATTACAGGCTTGAGCCACCGCACCCGGCCGGTTTTAAAATATTGTTACTCACATTCCATTTTCATGCCCATCTCTAAGCATTTTTTCAGCCGGCAAAACTGACAGCGGTTCCGGTGATGTTTATTGATGATGCAGTCTTGGTTGCTCCGACAGCTGTAGGTCAAATTTTTCCTCACGCTCCTTTTGAAGAAACCTTTGCAACCTTCACAACTGACAGCCCCATAGTGACGGCCTGAAACAGGAGAAAGAATACACAAATATTTTGTGACTATATTTGTGGATTCAGTTCCTGTGCAAGTCTTATCGAAGTGATGGGTGCATACGCTGTTAGGTGCCAACAGCCACGTGGCCTGAGCATTAAGCATACTGGCCACACCCTTCAAGTAATTTCTCTACAATCTTTCAAGTAGCCTTAGGAGTTCATGATGGAAATACTGAAGCTCGGACAGGTTATATGACAGCTGGCAGATGGCATGACCTTAGTGCTCTTAGTATACAAATGGTCTAACACACAGTAGGAGCTCACAGGTGACAGCTGAACTCTACTATCCACTTGAACACACCTGGGTCCTATTCCTGGAGATCTGGGCTTATGAAGTGGATCAGGTCCCCTGTCCCGCCACAAGTGGCACATAGCAGACACGTGCATGTGTGGCTTCGGCACAGAGGGTCTCACTCCTGCATTTAGCCCCTCTCTCTGATTCACGTCCTGGGCCCTAAGTCTCCCCTGGGGAAGCGGGATAGTCACAGGGAGAAGCATGGGGACTGTGACTGCCAAAGCCCACAGCAAAGGAGGATTACCATATGGCTCACATGGGCTAGCTACTCAGAGCCTTCTAGAAACATAGTTCTAGGAATGCATTTATTAAACACAGTTTATTTTTCTAATCTTGTTTTACTTTGGTGTCTCTTTTTATTTTTGATACATTGTAATTGTCCATATTTATGAGGTATAATTTGGTATTTCAATATATCCACAGTTGTATAATCATCAAATCAGGTAGAGTGACCACCACCTTATGCATTTATCATTTCTTTGTAATAAGGACATTCAAAAACCTTTCTTCTAGGTATTTTACAATATATAATACCTTATTGTTAGCTATGGCTACAGTGCAACAGAACACCAGAACTTGTTCCTACTACTTAACTCTAACTTTGTACCAGTTGGTCAGTCTTTCCCAACCATCTGTCACTTTTCCCCTCCCGCGTCTTGGTGCCATTGTTCTACTCTCTGTTTCTATGATATCATTTATTTTTTAAGGATTCCACAGGAGTGAGATAATATTTGCCTTTCTGTGTCTGGCTTATTTCACGTAACATGATGTCCTCCATGTTCATCTATGTTGTCACAAGGAGCAGGATTTCATTCAATTTTATCTATTCCACTGTGCTACATACCACATTTTCTTTAGCAATTCATCCACTGTTGGATACTTAAGCTGATTCCGCATCTTGGCCATTGTAAATAGTCATGCAGTAAACATGGGAGTGCAGATATTTCTTCAACATAATGATTTTATTTCCTTTGGATTTGGATCCAGTACTGAGATTGCTGGATCATGTGGTAGTTCTAGTTTTAATTTTTTGAAGAACCTCCATACAGTTTTCTATAGTGGCTGTACTAGTTTACAGTTCTACCAACAATGTGTAAGTGTTCCCTTTTCTCCACATCCTCCCTAGCACTTCTTTTCTTTTGTCTTTTTAATTGTAGGCATTTTTTCTTCTTTTTTTTTTTTTGAGACAACAGTCTCAGTCACTTAGACTGGAATGCAGTGGTGTGATTTCGGCTCGCTGCAACCTCCACCTCCTGTGTTCAAGTGATTCTTGTGTCTCAGCCTCCCGAGTAGCTGGAATTATAGGTGTGCACCACCACACTAGGCTAATTTTTTTATTTTTATAAGATTTTATAAAACAAAAATAAAATCTTATATATTTTATAAGATCTTTTTTTTTTTTTTAAGACAAGAGTCTTGCTTTTGTCACCCAGGCTGGAGTACAGTGGTGTGATCTTGGCTTACTGCAATCTCTGCCTCTCAGGTTCAAGCGGTTCTCCTGCCTGAGCCTCCCAAGCAGCTGGGATTACAGGAACCCACCACCACACCCAGCTAATTTTTGTATTTTTAGTAGAGACGGGGTTTCACCATGTTGACCAGGCTAGTCTTGAACTCCTGACATCAGGTGATCCGCCTGCCTTGGCTTCCCAAAGTGCTCGGATTACAGACGTGAGCCACTGCACCCTGTCAAAAAATATGTATCTTATAAAAATACAAAAATTAGTAGAGATAAGGTTTTGCCACGTTGGCCAGGCTGGTCTCGAACTCCTGGCCTCATGTGATCTGCCCACCTCAGCCTGCCAAAGTGCTGGATTATAGGCATGTGCCACCGCACCCAGCCTGATTACAGACATCCTACCTGGAGGTGATACCTCATGTGGTGTTGATTTGCATTTCCTTGCGGATTAGCAATGTTGAGCATTTTTTCATATAACCATTGGCCATTTGAATGTCATCTTTTGAGAAATGTCTATTAAGGTATTTTGCCCATTTTAAAATTGAGTTACTTGTTTTTTTGCTGTTAAGTTCCTTATACGTTCTGGATAGTAACCCCTTGTCAGGTGTACAGTTTGCATGGTATCTCCAACTTTTAATTATCAATGACATTAAAAAGTGGCCCTGGCCAGGCAAGGTGGCTCACGCCTGTAATCCCAGCACTTTGGGAGGCCAAGGCAGGCAGATCACCAGGTCAGGGGATCGAAACCATCCTGGCTAACATGGTGAAACCCCATCTCTACTAAAAATACAAAATTTAGCCAGGCGTGCTGGCAGATGCCTATAGTCCCAGCTACTCGGGAGGCTGAGGCAGGAGAATCACTTGAACCCAGGAGGCAGAGGTTGCAGTCAGCCGAGATCATACCACTGCACTCCAACCTGAGCAACAGAACAAGACTCCATCTCAAAAAAAAAAAAAGTGTCCCCTCCATCAGTTTAGCTTTCTTATTCACAAAGTACTTTCACATACATTATGCCTCACTTGTTTCCAGCTGAGACTGACCCTGGACATGCTCTTCTGATTCTGTCTTGTTTGTATAATCCAATTTCACAGCTACATTGCCAAGGAGAATACATTTCACAGGATTACCATTTATGGTGGCTACAGAGAATCCCATTGTTCTAAGCTCTAGTATGCAAAACCATTTTCCAAGTGTGCATTTGGAACAACTTGGTCTTGTTCTTTTAAGAATAGTTGTGGTAAAGTGCCTTCTATAACATCGTTTTTCCTTTCTTTGCAATATATTTCCTTGAGTTCTCTATCTCTTTGAGTGACACTAATTCAGGAGACAATGGCACAAAGAGCCTGTGACTAGGCCTTTCCTTAAGCTCAGAAGAAGACTGACAAATGGGGAAGTCGAGCAGATTTTATGGCCCTTTTGTTATGTTCGTGCTTCATTCATTTGTTCAGAAGTTTGTAGAGTGCCTTTCCTTGCTGAGCAAGAAGACAGGAATACAGAGATAGATGGTAAGACATGGTTTTTGCTTTGACATTCTGATGGGGAAGACAGGCCTGTAGAGTGAATTATATGAGCAGGCAACAACTGATTAGAGAAATCTGTAGAAAGGGCAATCAGAATCACAGGCAGCACTGTCTACCTGCCTACTGGGGTAGGTGAGGGCTTCAGAGAAGGGATAGGATGGATTGGGTTTACCAGGACAAAGGGTGGCAGGCACCATTGGCAGATAAATGGTGTCACCAGCGTGAAAGAGAAACTGGAGCTTCTGATCTTCTGTAGATGCTTGTCTGGGTCTGTCTTCCTAAGAGGCTTGGTCCAACCTCCTTTTTAAAAAACAAAACAAACAAACAAAAACCAGGACTACAGTGTCCAAAGTTCCTGTGAATTTTGTGACCACAGAAGAAAGTGGAACCAGGCAGCCATCACAGAACACAGGCCTGTGCCCTTGGCATCCCTGGTACTGTGTTCTTATAAAATACTTCTCCATTCCTTCCTGTCTGCCTCACTAACCTTCTATGGATCCCCAGTACAAGCAGGCCAGCACTTGAATTTTTGGGCCAGACATGTTCTTCAGTCTCACTTTACCCAATCGTAATCACAGAAGCCTATAAGCTCTCTCTCAAGGATACCGTGGGTATAGACCTTAAACTCTAGGCCCTGGCTCCACTTGCTGGAATGCCCTCCTCCTGCTCCAATGAACATGTACACAATCACCAAGGCTCCCACGTGTTACTGCCTCTGTGGGGCCTTTCCTGACCCTGGGACTCTAGCTGGAATCACATGCTGCCTCCTGCTTCATTACAGCAGTTATTCATAGTGGGTTATAGTAAGGGGATGATAGAGACAGTTATAGTTAGGATGAAGGGGGATTATACAAATTATACATCTTGTAAAATAGCCAAGTGCTGTGCAAATGCACACTTAACCAAGATCTACAAATCACAGAAATCGTTTCTTGACTTTTCCTTTTTATGTCTAATTATTTGACAAACTACCTTACTTATTTACATCATTACCCCAATAAGAAAAGTAGAATTCATGTGTGAAACCTACAAACGTACATAAAATGGTCTTTCTAAATTAACTACCACCCCACCTCACAACAGTTACTTCATGCTGTTGGCCCGTTATAAGTGCCAGCATAACCTGGAACTACATACCGGAGGCTTTGTCGCCACAGACCACACAGTACTCTACCACCTGGGGCCGCTGGACGTCCGTCTTCCCCAGTAAACGCTCCACAGAGGCAGAATCCGTGACAATCTGAGAGAAACCAGGAAATAAACAGGGGTGCCAATTAACAACCAAATCACTGCCGGGCATGGTGACTCACGTCTGTAATCCCAGCACTCTGGGAGGCCAAGGCGGGTGGATCACCTGAGGTCGGGAGTTTGAGATCAGCCTGGTTAACATGGTGAAACACCGTCTCTACTAAAAATATAAAATTAGTCAAATGTGGTGGCAGGCGCCTGTAATCCCCAGCTACTCTAGAGGCTGAGGCAGGAGAATTGCTTGAACCCGGGAGGCAGACATGGTAGTGAGCTGAGATCGCGCCACTGCACTCCAGCCTGGGTGACAGAGTGAGACCCCATCTCAAAAACAAACAAACAAACACAGACAAAAACCCAGATCACTAAGCAAAGTAATGTTTAACTATAAATTCTCAATGTTGGGTTTCTAAGCAGGAGAACTCTGGACAGAACTGGGAAAATTCCAAATGACAACTTAATCTGACACCCAGAATGGTTCTGCCACTCATCCGGACTGCTCATCAGCTGGGTGGTTTCCCAGGATCAGGTGCTGGTTTCCACTGATCTACTCTATCTGGCTACTACAACCCCCCAAAATTGTGGCCCATGTGGGGAATCACACACAGACGCTACCAAATGAAGACATTTAAGATTCTTCCCATAACAACTTGAATGTATGCAAAGAGGTATATTGGCAGAGAAATAACCAAACTTTATTAATTAAATAACTAGGACTCTGACTGAGGCAGCCGGTGGTGAGATGACGAGAACAAATGACCTTTGAAACCTGCTATCTTCCCCTAATTTGTGGTGATTTTCTAGGCGACAGCAATTCATCTGGGAGAATACTATAACTGATATCAATACACGAAAGTGAAAAATTGCTGTTATTTTAAAATGTACTTGAACTTGAGCCAACAATAAGCCTTAAAATGATTTATACACGGTGGGAACACATACAGAAATCATTAAGTAGAATCACCTCTTGTGAAACATGCAACAAAATCAACAGCCATTCTTTCACAGACAAGGAGTATTCTAAAGGAGGAGGAATTCCTTTCTGATTTCAGATGATCACAATGTACTCCGGGAAAGGAAGGATGAGACAGCATTTAGTAAGTGTGGGTAAGGTGTCTAAAAGAACAGTTCTGAAAGCTGAACACGTTGGCATTCTGATCCCAGCTCAATCAGAAGACAAAAAAATTCTTCCCTTCCTTAAGTTTCTTCATAGTAGAACCTCCCCACCCAAAACAGAGATTCTAAGCAGCATTAATTCAATAGTCAAAAGGTGGAAGCAACCTACATGTCCAACAACAGATGAAGAGAAAAAATGTGGTCTATATACAGAGTGGAATATTACTCAGCCTTTAAAAGGAATGGAATTCTGACACATGCTACGACATGGATGGGGGAAATAAGCCAGTCACACGAAGGCTGATTTCACTTATATGAGGTACCTAGAGTAGTCAAATTCATGGAGACGGAAAGTAGAATGGTGGTCACCAGGGCTGGGCGAAGGGGAGAGGAGAGTTACTGTTCTATGAGTATAGAGTTTCAGCTTAGGAAGAGGAAAAGAGTTACACAGAGCTGGACAGTGGTACAACAATGTAAATCTACTTAATGCCACTAAACTGTATACCTAAAGCTGATTAAGATGGTAAGTTTTATATTATGTATATTTTATCAAAAATTAAAAAAAAAAATTAAACAACCCTGACGAAGCATGCTCTGTGCTCAGCCATCATGGGATACTGACCTTGAGTTTCTGTTCTCTAAGTGTTGGATTTGGAGATTCTATGCTTCCCAGCCTCATGCTGAGCAACAACCCCCTGCTTTCCTTCAATGCCTGCTCTTTTCCTTGCTGTAGACTGTCCTCAACCCCATCCTGCCTTGAGAGAGCAGGAAGAACCAGGGCAGAGATAGAGACAAGAACTGAGGGGCCCAGAGTGAGCAGTACATGGTGGCAAGTAAAGACATAATGAAAAGCTGGGGCCACAGACCTGATGATCTGGACAAATCAGTTCTCGCTTGGCTACAGTCAGCCCTAGGTGGTACCTTTAAAATATCAAGGGCTGACACTTGATGGCCTTAGGTAAGAACAATTCTCCAGTAGCCTCAGGGCCGGCTTGCTCATGCCAGTCTCCTGTGGCCACTGACCTCCTTGTTGTACTTCCATCCTCTCTGAGTGTTACAGCTGACTGTCTTCTGGGCCTTGCCACTGGTTTGCTGGTTTATTACTTTGGCCAAAGCAGCAACCTGCCATGTTTGCAGGTCCCCAAAGAACCTTCCAGGGATGGATTTGGCCTCGAAGGCAGACGTAAGAACAAGTCAGGAACAAGTTCGATAGCAGAAGTGCTGAAACAAATACCTGTCCAAAGGCCTTACCTGGATCCTGCCAGGGACGAGGTTGTCTGAGGTGGTAAATATGAGTTGCTTGGCGCTGGATGTCTCTGGGGAAGCCAGGATCACCTTCCCAGTTCCAGCTCCATCTGGGCTGGTCAGGATGAACTGCTGTTTAGGGGATCCGGAGGCGTCCACTGCGGTGACTATCTGGATCTTCTGTCCTGTCTGCTGGTCTGTGACAATCTATAAGACACAACATGGAGGCCGCTCTCATGGAGTGTCACAAGACCTATGCATTTGCAGGTGGTGCTCAAAGTGGTGACCGCCAAACACCTTGAATTAATGCTGTCTAACATGCA
Source organism: Papio anubis (assembly GCF_008728515.1). Classification (NCBI taxonomy): domain Eukaryota; kingdom Metazoa; phylum Chordata; class Mammalia; order Primates; family Cercopithecidae; genus Papio; species Papio anubis. The sequence continues at coordinate 49,567,654 of NC_044977.1, forward strand.
GTTTCACTAGTCCACGGTGAATCGAGAAAAACAAAACACAATAGTGAGCTTTACAGAAACAAATTTTCATAAAGCTAATTTTAGTCTAGGACCATATCTTTCCTACTGTTTTTAGAAGTAAAATGCCCTTTCTTTTATGAAATGAAGGCAGTAATAAATAATAGATAGGTTTAACTTTTTGAAAAGTCCTTGTCCTCACGTATTAAGAAATGTAGGCAATCCTAACTCTTGAAATGCTACTGATCCATAAAGTCCAAAAACTTGGGAACGACTGCTTCAAAGACGGCCTCTTTCTAAAAGGTCCTATAAATACTATTGCCTTAGGTTGAGAGAATACAGGGAGACCCTTGCTGACACACACTCAACTCACCACTAATTGACCACCCACCTCCTTCACTCCCACTTCCTTACTCTGAGGTCTTTAAGGATAGAAACTACATCTGATTCACTGCTATATCCCCAGGGCCAGCACAAGGCCTGGCACATAGAGAGAAGACAATAAAAGATCATAGGATGCACTGAAGGAAGTGGGCACTGACTCTGGAGAAGTCTTGACCCTTATTCCTCTGGGAGTTCCCACTCTTCAGGAGCATCACTGTCAAGACTCCACTTCTTCACACAGTCCTTGTCTAATTGCATCAGTCACAACAAAAACAGTTGCTATGACAAGAATGAACTCTCTTTTTCTTGCTCATGAAGTTCTTTAAAGTTGTTCTAACCCCCGTCCTGCCTCTCTCCTAGGCCAGATATTCCTGGCTAGCAGCACTGCCACCTTTCCCTCCAGGCACCAGCAGACCCTTACTACAAAGAGGACTCTGGAGCTGCTGCTGCTGCTGTGTTGGCTGAGGGGAAACATGCTATGTCTCTGGCTGGAACTCAGTTTCCTACAGCACAGTACATTTATGGGCAGGTCTAGCATCTGTACCACCTCTTGACAGACTTCTGAAATGGAACTCTGGCCAGGCGCGGTGGTTCACGCCTGTAATCCCAACACTTTGGGAGGCCGAAGTGAGAGGATCACCTGAAGTCAAGAGTTCAAGACCAGCCTGGTCAACATGGTGAAGTCCCGTCTCTACTAAAAATACAAAAATTAGCTGGGCATGGTGGTGGGCGCCTGTAGTCCCAGCTACTTGGAAGGCTGAGACATGAGAATCGCTTGAACCCAGGAGGCAGAGTTTGCAGTGAGCCAAGATTGTGCCACTGCACTCCAGCCTGAGCGACAAAAGGGAAACTCCGTCCCCCGCCCGCTCCAAAAAAAAGAAATGGAACTCCAAGGTTGAGACAACAAACTCACACAGTCTAACACAACAGCTTTGCTAACTGCAATATGGAAAATAAGACAATGTTGGCTGGCTCAAAATAAAATGACATAGGCAAGAAAAGATTCAATCACTTAGATGTTTACTGAGCACCCACTATGAGTCAAGCACTGTTCTAGGTACTAGGAATATGGACGTGAACAAAAAAAGGTCCCACCATCATGGAACTCAACTTCTAGTGGGGGAAACAGACCATGAACTCTGAATAAATAATATCAGTCAGTGTAAATGCCCTGGAGAAAACAAAAAGCAGAATAAACAGAAAAAGCATGACATTGGGAAGGAGACAGGGATGCAACTTTAGGAGGAGAGACATCTCTGAGTATGTGACACTAAGCAAAGACTTGAATCAAACACAAGAGGAAACTGCAAAAATGTGGCAAAGTGTGCTACAGGGCACAGCCAAGTGCAAGACCAGAAAGGACAGCAGAATAGGATGACAGATCCAAGAATGAATCCTCAGCTGATCATGGGACAGACCCCAGTATATCATCGTTTCTAATTAAAGGGGCAAAAGATGTTTAAGGCTCAAGGAGAACAGATTTGGATTACAATCTGTGGCATGCCCAGAGTCCCCCAGAAACATAAAACATGAGACAGAAAACCTTGTGAGAAGAATTATCTTTAAAAAAACTTTCCTACCCAAGGCTCAACTGAGAGACTGCAGACACAGGCTGGTTGACACACACTTCTCTCAGCTGCCACAGAAGGGACTTCTTGCCTTAAACAAGATGGCCTTTCGAAGCCCTTAACCTTGAGCTCCGTGAGTCAAATGTCCATCAATTTTTTTTTTTTTTTTTTGAGACAAGAGTCTCACTTTATCACCCAGGCTGGAGTGCAGTGGCATGAGTATGGCTCACTGCAGTCTCAACCTCCTAGGCCCAAGCCATCCTTCTGCTTCAGCCTTCTGTGTAGCTGAGACCACAGGCGTGTGTCACCACACCCAGCTAATATTTTAGAAAAATTTTTTGTAGAGATGGAGTCTCATTTTGTTGCCCAGGCTGGCCTCAAATTCTTGGGCTCAAGTGATCCTGCTGCCTCGGCCTCCCAAAGTGCTAGGATTCAGGCATGAGCCACCAAGCCTGGCTCATGTCTATCAATTCTTATTTCCTTCCTAAACTGTTTTCCCTGTTAAGAAATGACATAGTTATGTGATTGAGAGGGGTCTTCAATTACCAACTAAAACCAAGGCAATACTAGTAATTCCTTTGCCTTTTTGTAATCAGAGATGACACATTCTGTACCAGAGCACACACAGATAACCAACATGTCATTTCCTTGTATGCTCTTCTCCAGTCATTGTGGTTGAGGTATGGCAAGTATAAGGTCAGGGTATGGTGTTAGAAGATAGAAGTTACTGGTTCCAGACAGGGACAGTAGCTCTTAGTGGCAGTATATAACATACTTCAAGGCTCAGAATTTTTTTTTTTTTTTTGAGACAGGGTCTTGCTCTGTTACCCACGTTGGAGTGCAGTGGCATGATCCTGGCTCACTGCAGCCTCGACCTCCTGGGCTCAAGCAATCCTCCTATCTCAGCCTCCAGAGTAGCTGGGACTACAGGTAAGCACCACCATGCCTGGCATTTTTTTTTTTTTTTCTCTAGAGATGGGGGTCTCACTATTTTGTCCAAGCTGGTCTTGAACATCTGGGCTCAAGTGATCCTCGTGCCTTCACCTCCCAAAAGCTGAGAACCAATGTACCTGGCTAGATTATTCTTTTCTTTTTTTCTCAAAGACTCGCGCTCATAAAAATTCAATGAATTACTTATAATTTGGGGATTTTTTGTTTATCTTCACCCTCCTAAGACATTTGTATCCTCCATTTAGAGAGAACACCTCCATGAGAAAACTAAAAATGCAGGCAGAAAAAAAAAAATCTTCCAAATACCCTATTGGAACACAAGGGTGACCACTAGGCAAGACCTTGTTAACAAACACAGATAGATTCCTATTTAATGACCTAGAGGAAACATCAAATTGCAAGGATATATCCAAGCTCATTAAAATTTAAGTCGGCTGTGGAGGAGAGGTATTGTGCATAGAACTTTACTCCCTGAAAAGATACATTCCAGCCAGAATTCCCAGTATCTATTAATGTGACCTTACTTGGAAGTAGGGCCTTTGCAAATGTAATTAGGATAAGATGAGGTAATACTGCATTAGGGTGGGCCCTAATTCAATGAATGGTGTGTCCTTATAAGAAGACCACGTGGCAATGGAGGCAGAGATTGGAGTGATGCAGCTGCAAGCAAGCAAGGATTGCCAAGGACTGCTGGCACCCACCAGAAGGTAGGAGGAGACAAGGAAGGACACTCTCCTAGAACCTTAAGAGAGCATGGCCCTGCTGACACCTTGATTTCAGACTTCTGGCCACCAGAAGGTTGGGAAAATAAATTTCTATTGTTTTAAGTCACCAAGTTTGTGGTAATTTATTGTGACAGCCCTGGGAAATTAATACAAGAGGCAAATTTTATTTAATTTCTTTATTTGGAACAAAAATTCTTAACCTTCTGTCTGTAAACTATAACAAATTGGGGGGAAGGGAGTAATGTAAGAAGATAAGGGCTATTTTCTGTGATTTTTAAGGCCCTCAAGAGCCTACCTAGTCAGAGCTGCTACAATGCTTGTTGTGAAAAGGTGAATTTGTTTGAACATGATTGATATGTTGGTAAATAATTAGCATATAATGCAAATTTTGTGTTTATGCATGGTTTCTTCCATGAATAACACTAAGTAAATAGGTTAACAGAAAATGACACTGAGCTGAAGTTATCCATGCAGGGATACTCAGTGCACGTGGTATGAGTCACATTCAATCCATCTGGTGATTTCAGGTCACCCCATGTCCACCACTCACAGTAACTCATGACACGCAATCCTCCCTACACCTACCTCCACAAAGAAACTACAGGACTTTTTCAAGGTAAAGTGCCGTATTTATTTATTTTTGAGATGGAATTTTGCTCTCGTTGCCCAGGCTGGAATGCAATGGCATGATCGATCTCAGCTCACAGTAACCGCCTCCCAGGTTCAAGCGATTCTCCTGCCTCAGCCTTCAGAGAAGCTGGGATTACAGACACACGGTACCATGCCCAGCTAATTTTTTTTTATTTTTAGTGGAGATGGGGTTTCTCCATGTTGGTCAGGCTGGTCTCAAACTCCCGACCTCAGGTGATCCGTCCACCTCGGCCTCCCAAAGTGCTGGGATTACAGGCATGAGCCACCGCGCCTGACCAAGTACCATATTTATTATAGTCACTATGTATTTAACTACTTGCAGGTTTTATTAGATTCACTATCTGTTTTTTAATATGTTACTGACAAAGTTTTTGAGAATTGTGTCACTAATCTCATTTTTTCCCCATCAGTCCTGTGGTTTTCATTGCACAATTTGGTAAAGTGTGGGAATTTTCAGGAACACATGTCACATTATAGCACAACTGACTTTACTAAGCTAAGGTCCTCTCTAGTTAAGGTCCTCTCTAGTTCTAATTCCAAAGGACCTTGAAACGATCTTATACACCACCATTCTCCCCCATGTTACCCACTCTGTTCCAGCCAGCTCAACATCTCTGTTGCAAAGAAGAGTCTGCCAATGAATGGCCTGCAGGCAAAAACCAGCCACTGGATAACTTTTGTTTGACTACCCAAAATTATTATTTTTTAATTTTTTTTCTTGAGACTAGGTCTTGTTCTGTCACCCAGGCTGGAGTGCAGTAGCATGATGTTGGCTCTTTACAACCTCCACCTCTCAGCCTCAAGTGATCCTCCCATCTCAGTCTCCCAAGTAACTGGGACTACAGACTCGTGCCACCACGCTTGGCTAATTTTTGTATTTTTTGTAGAGATGACATCTCACTATGTTGCCCAGGCTGGTCTTGAACTCCTGAGCTCAAGCGATCCACCTACATCAGCCTCCAAAGTGCTGGGATTACAGGTGTGAGCCACTGCACTCAGCCCCCTAAATATTTTTTTAAAAAACTTTGCTAACATCTAAAAATTGAGTATTTCCCATAATCAAAATCAAATTTGTAGTTCTCTTGACAAACTGGAAGCTCAGGTCATCCTGGGCTCAAGTTCTCTCCATGGTGCCAGGTGGCTGGAGATGGTGTGGGTTGGCTACCCCTTTAGATGAGGTAGCCTCTCCAGTTCATCCCTATCCTCACCTTGCCACCTCTTTCACTGTAAACACGGGAGACAGGGCTTGGTAGCTACAGACATGAATATGAATGCTTACTCTATTACTTTCCAGCTGTGTCAACTTGGAGCAGTTACACAAGCCCTTGAGCTCCATTTATGTATCTATGAAAAAGGATGACTAGGAAAGTGAAATGATACGATGTGTGTGAAACTGCTTGGTACACTGCCCAGAACATGCCAAGACCTTGGTAAAGTATTTCTTCCCTCTAAGCTCTCACATAATCCTTTCCTCACTCAGTTTTGTCTTATCCTTTTCATCTTATCAAATCGCTCCTGATGAAAAAGTCAAGACTTTTTTACCATGGCTTACTCATTCTTTCATTCATTCCTCAAATATTTACTGAGGGTCTATTCTGTCAGTGTGTTAGACAGTGGCATATGAAGATGGCTCCTGCCCTCATGAAACTTTTAGTTCAGTCGAAGAGACTGGCAATATACAAGGAAAGAAACCAGTCAGTAAACAATTTCAATTTATGGTACATGTTATGAGGGAAAAGACCAGGTTGGGGTAACTCCGAATAACAAAAGTATTTAACTTTAGAAAGAGAGGTCAGGGGGCTGGGCGCAGTGGCTCATGCCTGTAATCCCAGCACTCTGGGAGGCCGAGGCGGGCAGATCACGAGGTCAGGAGATCGAGACTATCCTGGCTAACACAGTGAAAACCTGTCTCTACTAAAAATACAAAAAATTAGCCAGGCGTGGTGGCAAGCACCTGTAGTCCCAGCTACTCGGGAGGCTGAGGCAGGAGAATGGCATGAACCCGGGAGGTGGAGGTTGCAGTGAGCCAAGATCATGGCACTACACTCTAGCCTGGGTGACACAGTGAGACTCTGCCTCAAAAAAAAAAAAAAAAAAAAAAAAAAAGAGAGAGGTCAGGGAAAACCTCCGTGACAAGGTGACATTTAAGACAAGATTTGGGCTGGGTGTCTGTAATCCCAGTACTTTGGGAAGCCAAGGCGGGCGGATCACCTGAGGTCAGGAGTTCAAGACCAGCCTGGCCAACATGGTGAAACTCTGTCTCTACTAAAAATACAAAATTAGCTGGGCGTGGTGGCGCATGTCTGTAATCCCAGCTACTTGGGAGGCTAAGGCAGAAGAATCGCTTGGATCTGGGAGGTAGAAGTTGCAGTGAGCCAACACTGTGCCACTGTACTCCAGCCTGGGTGACAAGAGCAAAATGTCTTTAAAAAAAAAAAAAAAAGGTTTAAGGCTGAGGAGACAGCAGCCAGATAAATGTTTAGCATTCCAGCAAAGAGAAATGTTCTGGCATATGGAAAGCCCTGGGAGGAACAAACTCTTAGGAACTGCTATCAGGCCCGTGGACAACCAGCATGGCCCAGGAACCTAAAGAGGGAGGTGGGACGGCCCTGCTGCGAGTCTGGATTTCTTTCTGAGTACGACGAGAATCCCTTCAAGGGTTTGTCCACCGACCCAAAACCAACTCTTCAGATTTCCCATACTATTTATATACACATACCACCCGTCCACTCACATACCTACATATACACAATTTCCTATAACAAATATAGAATTTACATATAGAATACATATAAATTTATAAGACAGATCATATATTAGAGCATACCAAAAGATAATAGTAAAGATTATTAACTAAAAATAAAAAGGGTAGAAGGAACCTGCTTTAAAAAAGGTTTGCAAAAAGGTATTAATAAATCCTGACCTTTGCGAAAAGGTAAATAAATCTTTTACTTAAGTATAAATTTTAGCTCATATGAATAGTTCTGAATTATTATTTTAGTTTTTTGAGATAGGGTCTTGCTCTGTGGCCCAGGCTGGAGTGCAGTGGCATGATCACAGCTCACTGCAGCCTCAACCTCTGGGGCTCAAGCAACCCTTCCACCAAAGCCTCCCAAGTAGCTGGGACTACAGGAATGCATCACCATGTCTGGCTAATTTTTTAGTTTTTTTTTTGTAGAGATACAATCTCACTTTGTTGCCCAGGCTGGTCTCGAACTCTTGGGCTCAAGTGATAAGCCTTCTTCAGCCTCCATAAGTGCTGGGATTACAAGGGTGAGCCACCATACCCAGCCTAAATGGAGGATATTAATCCAAATATATCAACAATCACTTTATGAATTGATCCACATTCACAATGAAAAGACAGATTGTCAGCTGGGTAAAAAAACAAGACTCTTATGAAATTATACAGGAAGTAGGAAAAAAATGGGAAAAAATCAAGACCCCAATACATATTGCCTACAGGAGAACCATTTTATATATAAAGACACAGACAGATGCAAAATAAAGTGATGGAGTAGCTGACAGTGGTGCACATTTGTAGTCCCAACTACTTGAGAGGCTGAGGCAGAACGATAGCTTGGGCTCAGGAGTTTGAAGTTGTAGTGCTCTACAATCCTGTCTGTGAATAGTAAATGCACTCTAGCCTGGGCAACAGAGCAAGACTCTCCTAAAAAAAAAAAAAAAAAAAGTTGGCCAGGCACGGTGGCTCACACCTGTAGTCCCAGCACTTTGGGAGGCTGAGGCAGGCGGATTGCTTGAGCTCAGAAGTTTCAGATCCGCCTTGGCAACATGGTGAAATCCCATCTCTATTAAAAAAAAACAAAACAAATCGTGTGTGTGTGTGTGTGTGTGTGTGTGTGTGTGTGTGTGTGTGTATCCAGGCATGGTGGTATGCGCCTGTAGTCCCAGCTACTTGGGAGGCGTAGATGAGAGGATGGCTTGAGCCTGTGAGGTAGAGGCTGCAGTGAGCTGTGTTCACGCCATTGCACTCCAGCCTGGGTGACAGAGCAAGACCCTGTCTCAAAAAAAAAAAAAAAGAAAAAGTGTCAAAACATAGAGAAAGTTATACCATGCTAGCAACCAACACTAATAAAAAGAAAGCTGGAGTAACTACAGTAATTTCAGACAAAGCAGACGTCAGAACAAGGAAAATAAACATAAAGGGAAGTGGTACATAATAAGAAAGGGGTGGCTGGGCATGGTGACTCAAGCCTGTAATCCCAGCACTTTGGGATTACAAAATACTCAGCTGAGGCAGGAGTATCACTTGAGGTCAGGAGTTCAAGACCAGTCTGGGCAATACAGCAAGACCCTGTCTCAAAAATAAATAAAAAGATAGCAAGCAACCAAGAAAGCAAGCAAGAAAGTGGTTAATTCCCCAAAAAGACATAACAATATAAAACATATATGCAACTAACAACAGAGCATCAAAGTGAGGCCAAAAAAACTGATAAAACTGCAAGGAGAAAAACAGAGAAATCAACAGTTATAACTGGCTTTTTGATGCAGCTTGTTGAGATAACAATAAATCTTTGTCATCAATATATTATCCCTTCCTCCCAGCTTTTTGCCTGCAAGCTTGATACACCTACCTTCTCTTTGTTCAAAGAGGTGAAAACACTCAATGGGCCAGAGGCAGGTTCAGAGCCCTAGGGAAGACAACTTCCCATAAGTGAATATCGATTAGTTAATAACAATATTAATAATAATAGTTATTATATAATTAGTACATATTGAACATTATTATGTGCCAGGCACCATTCTAAGCACTTTATAAGCAATATCCCTTTGATTCTTCATAATAACTTCGTGAGGCAAATAACTACTATTATGTATATTTTCCAAATGAAGAAAGTGAGGCATTAAAATGTTAATTGACCAAGGTCAAAAAAGCTAAGTGGGGCACTGGATTTGACTTCAAGTAGGGGCCCTTGCTCTTAATCACAGTACTAAGATATGCTGCCTCCCAATTTGGAAGCAAATAAGTAATAAAATGGTACTTCATCTCAATAGTTTGAAACAACAGTTCAGGCTTTTGCTTTACATGTAAGTTGGTTAAATAAATGTAAGCATTTTTAATTTTTTTTTAAAGAATCGATGAAGTTGTACTGTATTTGATGCCCAAAAGGCACAACTCCTTAGTGAAACCCTCAGGAAGGTTTGTTTTTGGAAAGAGTTCAGGAAAGGCAGAGGTGCCTTTGGCAGACAGGTGGAACGAAGTGGGACTGGTGCAGGTACCTGAATGCGCTGAGGTGAGGCTACAGCAGAGTCGGTGGAGATTATCTGGATGCGTGGGGAGGGGCTGGTCATCCCTGGAGATTCCGGCCGAGAGGTCTGTGTACGTGTTACCTGTGGGCGAGAAGTGGGCTGGATCACAAGGGGGTTCAGAATGATGCTCAGAGGTGGCCTGAAGACCATGCCTCTTGCTTTCCCTGTGGCCTGGAGTGATAAACTTGTGTGGTTCTGAGGTTGGACCCAGAAGGATGACAAAGGAATCAATGAGATGTTGCTACAGGGTGCCCCCCAGGAAAATACAATCTTAAAACAGCTGTTCCTAATGTTGGAAATGCAAGAAGAAACCAAAGGAATTTGCAATTCTGCTCTGCACACTTTAATAAAGTAAAAACCTACCAAAATAACATTTTAAAGATGATCTTTGAATGTTATCCCTGTCTCCAAAGCCACCTGTAAACATTCCTTTAATATGATGGTTTCCCAAGAAAGGCTCTCACAACACACCAGGGGATGACAAACAAAACCGACATTACACTGAAAACTACTGGGATTAGTACTTATACAAGGCTTCTGGTAATTTCTCAGCCCCAGTGGGATGGAGCTAGGAAAAGCCTGTCAGGACCACAGGGTCTGAAATTTAGTCAATACTTATACCAAAGGCAAGGTTCAGGTGCTAAGTGGTCACCTGGATATTTGGAGTGGACAGATATATTTTTTCTTGATAGAAAGTGTATTGTGGCTGGGTGTGGTGGCTCACACCTAAAATCCCAGCACTTTGGGAGGCTGAGGTGGGTGGATCACTGGAGGTTAGGAGTTAGAGACCAGCCTGACCAACATGGTAAAATCCTGTCTCTACTAAAAATACAAAATTAGCCAGGCATGGTGGCGTATGCCTGTAATCCCAGCTACTAGGAAGGCTGAGACAAAATTGCTTGAATCCGGGAGGCAGAGGTTGCAGTGAGCCAAGATCGCGCCACTGCACTCCAGCCTGGGCGACAAGAGTGAAACTCTGTCTCCAAAAAAAAGAAAAAAGAAAAAAGAAAAAGAAAAAAACCCCCCAAAACAAAAACACAATAATCAATCGTATTTTTAGATATTAGCAATGAGCAATCTGAAAATGAAATTAAGGAAGCCATCCCACTGACCACGCATCAAAAAGGATAATATATTTAGAAATAAAATAAATTTAACAAAAGAAATGCAAGATTTGAATACTGAAAACTATAAAATATTGCTATGAGAAATTTAAAACACCTAAATAGGCCGGGCACGGTGGCTCACGCCTGTAATCCCAGCACTTTGGGAGGCCAAGACAGGCGGATCACGAGGTCAGGAGATCGAGACCATCCTGGCTAACACAGTGAAACCCTGTCTCTACCAAAAATACAAAAAATTAGCCGGGCGAGGTGGTGGGCGCCTGTACCCCCAGCTACTAGGGAGGCTGAGGCAGGAGAATGGTGTGAACCTGGAAGGCAGAGCTTGCAGTGAGCCGACACTGCGCCACTGCACTCCAGCCTGAGCGACAGAGCAAGATTCCGTAAAAAACAGAAATAAAAACAAAAACCCTAAATAAACAGAGAGACATTTGTGTTCATGGATTGTAAAACTTAATATTGTTAAGATGGTGATATTTCCCAAATTGATCTACAGATTCAATGTAATCCCTATCAAAATTTCAGGTGTTTTTGCATAAATTGACAAAATGATCCTAAAATTAATATGGGAATGAATGGGACCTAGAATATTCAAAACAATCTTGAAAAAGAACGAAGTTGGAGGACTCACACTTCCTTATTTCAAAACTTATTTACAAAGCTACAGCAGTTAAAACCGTGTGGAATTCAGCAATCACACTTCTGGGTATTTACCCAAAAGATTTGAAATCAGTTTGTCGAAGAGATGTCTGCATTCCCATGTTCTCTGCAGCACTGTTTGCAATAGCCAAGTTACATAATCAACCAACATGTCCATCAATAGATGAATGAATAAAGAAAATGTGGTATATACATACAATGAAATACTATTCAGCCTTTAAAAAGGAGGAAATTCGGTCATTTCTGACAACACGGATGGAATTGGAGAACATTATGGTAACTGAAATAAGCCAGGCACAGAAAGACAAATACATGTTCTCACTTAAATGCAGAATCTAAAAGAATCAAACTCGGCCGGGCGCGGTGGCTCAAGCCTGTAATCCCAGCACTTTGGGAGGCCGAGACGGGCGGATCACGTGGTCAGGAGATCGAGACCATCCTGGCGAACCCGGTGAAACCCCGTCTCTACTAAAAAAAAATACAAAAAACTAGCCTGGCGAGGTGGCGGGCGCCTGTAGTCCCAGCTACTCAGGAGCGTGAGGCAGGAGAATGGCGTGAACCCGGGAGGCGGAGCTTGCAGTGAGCTGAGATTCGGCCACTGCACTCCAGCCTGGCGACAGAGCCAGACTCCGTCTCAAAAAAAAAAAAAAAGAATCAAACTCATAAAACCAGAGTAAAATGGTAGTTACAGAGGCTGAGGGGCAGGGGGAATGGGGAGATGAAAGGTCAAAAGGTACAAAATCTCAGACAGGAGGAATACTTTTATTTTTTTTTAGATCTATTGCACAGCATGGCGAATATAGTTAATAAAAGGCTAGTGTACATTTCAAAATTGCTAAGAATAAATTTCAAATGTTCTCATGGCAAAAATAAGTATTTAAGGTGATGGATATGTTAATGAGCTTGATTTAATTTTTACACATTGTACTCATAGATCATAACATCACTCTGTACTGTAAATATAAGCAATTATAAACTCAATTTGTAACTTATAAAAAAATTGCAGTACTGGTATAAAGACAAGACATACAGACCAATGGAATATAACAGAGAACGCAGAAATAAACTCTCACGTGTATGTTCAAATTTGAGAAAGGTGACACAATAATTCAATAGGCAAAGAACAGTCTTTGACAAATGGTGATGGGACAAGTGGAAATCAAACACAGGGGAACAAATCTGGATACCTACCTTGCACTATCACACAAAAAAAATCAAAATGGATCAAAGATCTACATGTAAGAGTTAAAACTACAAAACTCTCAGAAAACACAGGTGTAAATTTTTGTGAACTTGAATTAGGTGATTCTTAGATGACACCAAAAGCAAAAGCAGCACAAGAAAAATTAGAAAATAATCATCAAAACTAGAAACTTTTTTTTTTTTGGACAAGATCTCTTACTCTGTCACCTGTGCTGGAGTGCAGTAGTGCAATTATGGCTCACTGCAGCCTCATCCTCCTGGGCCCAAGCAATCCTCCCAACTCAGCTTCCTAAGTAGCTAGGATGACAGGTGTGTGCCACCATGCCCGGTTAATTTAATTTATTTTGTTGTTTTGTTTCTGAGACGGAGTTTCACTCTTGTTGCCCAGGCTGGAGTGCAATGGTGCAATCTCAGCTCACTGCAACCTCTGCCTCCTGGGTTCAAGTGATTCTCCTGCCTCAGCCTCCCAAGTAGCTGGGATTAAAGGCATGAGCCACCACGCCCGGATAATTTTGTATCCTTAGTAGAGACGGAGTTTCTTCATTTTGGTCAGGCTGGTCTCCAACTCCTGACCTCAAGTTATCCACCTGCCTCGGCCTCCCAAAGTGCTGAGATTACAGGTGTGAGCCACCGTGCCCGGCCTTAAAAAAAATTTTTTTTTTTTTTTGAGATAAGGCCTCACTCCTGGATGCCCAGGCCAGAATGCAGGGGCATGATCTTGGTTCACTGCAGCCTCAACTTTCCAGTCTCAAGTGATCTGCCCACCTCAGGCCCCCAAGTAGCTGGGACTATGGGTGTGCACCACCTAATTTTAAATTTTTCTGCAGAGATGAGGTCTCCCTATGTTGCCCAGGCTTGTCTCCAACTCCTGGTTAAAGTGATCCTTCCTCCTTGGCCTCCCAAAGTGTTGGGATTACAGGTGTGAGCCAGCATACCTGAACCCAAATTAATGAGCTTTGTGTTTCAAAAGATACCATCGAGAAAGTGAAAAGACAACCTATAAAATGGGGGGAAAAAAGTGCAAATCATGTATCATTACAACTTAACAAAAAGACAAAAATCCCAATTTAAAAATGGGCAAAGAGTTAAGACATTTCTCCTAGAAGATATACAAATGGCCAATAAGCACAGGAAAAGATGTTTAAAGGTCATTAGTTGTTAGGGAAATGCAAATCAAGACCACGATGAGATACCACTTCATATCCACTAGGGGCTACAATATAAAAGATGGACAATAACAAGTATTGGTGAAAATGTGGAAATGGGAACCTTCATACACTGCTGGTAGTAATGTAGAATGGTACAGTTACTTTGGAAAACAGTCTGGCTGTTCCTCAAAGGGTAAACACAGAGTTGCTATAGGACCCATAATTTCACTCCTAGGTATATACTCAAGACAAAGAAAAACATATGTATACACAAAAGCTTGTATACAAATGTTCACAGCAGCATTAGTGATAACAGGTAAAAAGTAGAAACAACTCAAATATCTCTCAAATGAAGAATGGATAAATGAAACATGGTCTATCCATGTAATGGAATATTATTTGGCAATAAAAAGGAATGAAGTGCTGATACATGCTACAACATGGAAGAATCAGCCACAAAAGACCACCATATATTGCATGATTGTATTTACCTAAAATGTCCAGAATGGGCAAATCCACGGAGACAGAAAGTAGACCAGTGGTTGCCCAGGTGATAGGGGAACAGGAGTAGCAAGAATAATTGTTAAGAGATGTGGGTTTTTTAGTGGGGGCATGATAAAAATATTCTGGATTTAGACAGTGGTGATGGTTGCATACTCTTGTGAATGTACGAAAACCCACTAAGCTGTCCATTTTTAAAAAATGAATTTTATGGTATGTGAATTATTATCTCAATTTGATAAAATATTATCAATTAATTCATTACTGGGCTATTAAATTTTTTTCTTTCATAAGCACACATTTTAACAACAACAAGTTCACTACAATGAAGTCAACAGAATCCCGTATTTTTACAGTGACTTTTAGGTTAAAAAATATGGATTAGCTCTCTCTTCGCTAAGAAATAGGCAGGACAAGCACAACCATTTTATAGGAGGTATGGTGAGGTTCAGATCCTGCAAGGTATGTCTCCCAGGATCATGTACACATAATGGCTGGCTCGGTTTATTTGTAACTGAAAAGAAAAGGCTGGCCATTTTATCAGAGCATATTCATTGAATCCTTTAACAATGAACATTTACATTTTTCGTTGAGTCCATTAGTTTGCAAGTTAATTCTGCCAGTTTCAGATACACTTATGTGTTGCTTAAAGACAGGAATATGTTCTGAGAAATGTGTCATTAGGTCATTTCATCGTGTGAACATGATAGCATGTACTTACACAAACCTAGATGGTATAACCTACTACACATCTAGGCTATGTGGTATGGCCTATTGCCCCTAGGCTACAAACTTGTACAGCATGTGACTGTGGTGAATACTATAGCCAACTGTAACACAATGGTAAGTATCTGTGTATCTAAACATAGAAAAGGTACAGTCAAAATGCAGTTATAATCTTATGGGACTATCTTCCTTCCTATAGGCACTCCGGCACTGACAGAAACGTCATTATATGGTTCACATTTGGTTTGTGACTGTATTGAGAATTCTTCACTGGCAGAATAATAGGCCAAATTTTGACTTACATCCTTACTTTACTTGCAAGAAGTTTTAAAGTCATCAGCATTATTGGAGTACCCACAGGCTATGGAATCTGACAGACCTGGACTCTGAAACTTGTACTATCACCTTAAACAAGTCATTTAAACCCCTAACCAGGCCCGGTGGCTCACGTCTGTAATCCCATCACTTTGGGAGGCCGAGGAGGGCAGATCACGAGGTCAGGAGATAGAGACCATCCTGGCTAACATGGTGAAACCCCGTCTCTACTAAAAATACAAAAAATTAGCCGGGCGTGGTGGCAGGCACCTATAGTCCCAGCTACTGGGGAGGCTGAGGCAGGAGAATGGTGTGAACCTGGGAGGCAGAGCTTGCAGCAAGCTGAGATCGCGCCACTGCACTCCACCCTGGGGGACAGAGCGAGACACCGTCTCAAAAAATAAATAAATATATAAATAAATCTTCTAATAGCGAATATGTGAAACTTCAAAATCTCCTGAAATTCAACATGGACATATTGTTACTACTTTATGGCACTGGTGTGAAAGTTAATGAATAATAAGTTAAACATTAGTTACCTTCAGCAAATGGTAACTGATACTGTCATAAACCTGAAAATTTTTCTAAACCTAAGTTATAAACACTACATAAGTGTCTTTGGTACACATGATACAATGTGCTAATGTGTCTCTCAAACAGAAAATTCTTTGTATTTTATTTTAAAATATAGTATTAAATCCAACCTCATATCATACATAAAAATTTAAAAACACAGGTGCAAATCCTTATGACCTTGGATTAGACAATGGTTTCTTAATATATTAACACTTGAAACAAAAGCAACAACAAAATACATAAAATGGGTTTTACCAACATTAAAATCTTTTGTGCTTCAAGACAATTAAAGTGAAAAAGAAAATGGATAGAATGGGAGAAAATAATTCTCAAATCATATATTTGATAAGGGACTTGTATTCAGAATACATATGAAGAACCCTTATAACTCAATGAGAAGAAGACAAAAACCAATTACAAATGATCAAAGGGGTTGAACAGACATTTCTCCAAAGAAGATACACAAAATGGCCAATAGGCACTTGAAAAAATATTCAACATCACTGGAAATACAAATCAAAACCACAATGAGATACTACTTCACACCCACTAGGGATGGCTACAATAAAAAAGACGCATGATAACAAATGTTAGCAAGGTTGATGAGAAACCAGATCCTTCATATACAGCTGGTGGGAACATAAAATGGTGCAGTCACTTTGAAAAACACTCTGGCAGTTCCTCAAAAGTTTGAAAATAGTTACTATTTGACCAGCAATTCCACAGCAATTCCACTTTTAGGTGTGTACACACACACACACACACACACACACACACGTAATAAAAACGTGTTCACAGAAAAATTGGTACACAATGTTCATAGCATTATTCCTAATAGTCAAAAAGTGAAAACACCCAAGTCCGTTAAATGATGAATAGATAAAATGTGGTGTATCCGTACAATGGCATATTATTTGGCAATAATGAAGTACTGGTATATGCTACAACATGGATAAGCCTTAAAGACACTATGCTAGGTAAAATAAGCCAGTAACAAAAGACCATATATGATTCAATTTATATGAAAAGTCCAGAACAAATACAAAGATAGAAAGCAAATTAGCAGTTGCCTAGGGCTGGGGGGTGACAGCTAAGGAGTGTGGGGTTTTTTTTGACGGGGTAATGAAGATGTTCTGGAATTAGGTATTAGTGATGGCTGCACAATATTGTAAATATACTAAAAGCCACAGAATTGTACACTTTAAATAGGTGAACTGCCAGCCTGGGCAACATAGTGAAATTTGGTCTCTAGCAAACAATTAAAAAAACTAGCTGGGTTTGATGGCGTGTGTCTGTGGTCTCAGCTGCTTAGGAGGCTGAGGTGGGAGACTCACTTGAGCCCGGAGGGTCGAAGCTGCAGTGAGCTATGATTGTGCAACTTCACTCCAGCCTGGGTGACAGAATGACAACTTATCTCAAAAAAAAACAAAAAAACAAAGAATTGTATGGTATATGAATTTTATCTTAATAGAGCTGTGATTTTTTCTTTTCTTTTTTTAGAGACAGGGTCTTGCTCTGTCATCCAGGCTGAAGTGGCACAATCATAGCTCACTGCAGCCTGGAACTCCTGGGCTCAAGCGATCCTCCTATCTCAGTCTCCTGAGTAGCTGGGACTACAGGTACATTCCACCACAGCTGGCTACTTTTTTTTTTTTTTTTTTAAAGAATGAATAGGCTGGGCGTGGTGGCTCACATCAGTAGTCACAGCACTTTGGGAGGTTGAGGCAGGTGGATCACGAGGTCAACAGATCGAGACCATCCTGGTCAACACGGTGAAACTCCGCCTCTACTAAAAATACAAAAATTATCTGGGCGTGGTGGCATGCACCTGTAGTCCCAGCTACTCCGGAGGCTGAGGCAGGAGAATCGCTTAAACTCGGGAGGCGGAGGTTGCAGTGAGCTGAGATTGCACCACTGCACTCCAGCCTGGCAAGAGAGCAAGACTCTGTCTTAAAAAAAAGAATAAACAACAATAACAAATTCAATCCATGGTGTAAGGGGTTGGGGTAGAGGTCATCTTTAAGGAAGAGGGTGCAGGTAATGATTGGGAGAGGGGCATAAGGAGAGCTTCTGGGCTGCAGGAAATTTCTATTCTGTTCTTAACCTGGGTGGTGAGTACATGGAAATGTTTTCTCTGTGATAATTCATTGTGTTATAAGCTGATGAATTTTAAACTTAGGTATGTTATACTACAATAAAAAGTGCTTTTTTAAAAACATCAGTGCACAGATGAGTGGATAAAAAACCAAAAATTTAAAAACACTATTCAAAAAGTATTTAACATATCTCAGAAACTTTTCTATGTCATTAAGACAAAGTGACAGTGGTCTATGCTTTACTTGAACCTGGTAAGCACTCTGTGCCACGTTGGGGTTGTGTGCACAGGGCAACCAGATGTGGCCCTGCCTCTAAGCTGCTGCGGAGGACGAACAGCTACCAGAAAGCACAGGTTGGGTGCTGAGACTGCTATTCCTTGGCTTTGCTACCTTCCCTGAGCTACAGTTTAAACTCCCTGGATTTTGGCTTCCTCACCTGTTCAGCAATACACTTGCAAATTTTATTTATTCCCCTGATATGAGAAGCCCTAAAGACCCTTTACCTGAGAGGGAGCATGGGCCATATTGGCAATGGGCTCCCTGTAGGCTCAGTAATAAATTTAGATTGAGTGAACAGCCCTGAGATTCAGTGAAAAGATGATTAACTCTGGAAGTGACAGGTTAATCAGAAAATGTTTGGGAACCCCTACTCCTGAAGCCATTAGAAAAAAGGTATGTTCTAGTGGCGCCAGAGGCAGTTGAGATATGGTCTTGCATGAAGGCAAAGTGATGTTATGATGTGACTGCTAAGAAATTATTGCAGGTATATGAATTTAGAGTCTGATAATTATGAACAGACATCAAGGCAAGAAATTTACTTTTTTTCCAGAAACTTTTTTTTTTTTTTTGAGATAGCGTTTTGCTCTTATCACCCAGGCTGGAGTGCAGTGATGCAACTTTGGCTCACTGCAACCTCCGCCTCGCAGGTTCAAGCGATTCTCCTGCCTCAGCCTCCTGAGCAGCTGGGATCACAGGCACCCACCACGATGTCCAGCTAATTTCTGTATTTTTAGTAGAGATGGGGCTTCACCACGTTGGCCAGGCTGGTGTCGAACTCTTGGCCTCAGGCGATCCGCCTGTCTTGGCCTCCCAAAGCACTAGGATTACAGATGTGAGCCACCATGCTTGGCTCTTTTTTCCAGAAATATTTTATTGAGACTCATCAGCACAGCAATAAAAAGTCAGTTTGGTAAAAAGGAAATAAAAATATTAGATGCATTTCTGACTAGTTGAAGTATCTCCTTTCTATTTTTTCCTGCCTAGCACCTCAGCGCCTAATGTCAGTCTTGGCCTTTGCCTTACCCTATTTTCTACCCCTTTAAGTCGCTCAAGTTGCAAAGGATAGGATCACTTAGTTTACACTGTATAAATGCCAGACAACACCCAGGTGTGTGTTATACCTTGGTTAGGGCCACTTTACCTTGACAGGAAAACTGCCAGTTCAAAGGACTCAATTAAAACCATGGGCAAGCTCAGTGTGAAATGTCTTTAGACAGGCCTTCCAAGGCATGGTCTCCAACTCATACTTAAAAGGGTAAAATCATCTGTTCCATTTCACATCCTTTCTAAAGGTAACCATGCTTGCCGAACACAGAAATGTTTTACTGAACACTAAAGAGTTTAATAAAAGCCATGCTCCTCTGGCCAGCCTTTCCTGACACCCCTCAGGTTAATACAAATGCCCTCCTCTGGGCTCCCACAGTCCCTGCACCTTAGTACTCTCCACAGAGCACCAGGGCATTTCCTATTTCTCTGTTTATTCCCAAGGCCAGGCACATATTAGGCCCACAATGAATGCTTAGTGAATGAACACTTAGGGAATGAATACCTTTAGGGATGAATAAGCAGTCACTGTCTTACAGTCTTTGATCCTGGGACTCCGCCTGGACTTTGCTTTGCTTTACTCTACTCTTGTGCCTGTCTGCTAATTAGATACCCTGGAGGTACAGCACAACACCTGCCTTGGTAGTTCATTATATAAACCAAGGAGTACTGGCTTCCACCGACACAGGTGGGTTTATCAGGCTGTTGAAGAAGTTCATACATTTTCATCCTGGAATGAGAACGTCCTCTATTCCATAATGGCATGACATTGCTTTGACAGCAGGGTTTTTGTTGTTGTTGTTGTTTGTTTTATAAAGAAATAATTGTCAGGAAAAATTTCTGAGGCTTACATGCAATCACTTGCTGAAAAATGAACATCCAGGCTGAAGATGATGCTCACAGGCCAGGTGCAGTGGCTCACGTCTATAATCACAGCAGTTTGGGAGGGCAAGGAAGGAAGATCACTTGAAGCCAGGAGTTTGAGTACCAGCCTGGACAACACTGCAAGACCCCATCCCTACTAAAAATCAAAAACATTATCCAGGCGTGGTGGCACATGCCTATAGTCCCAGCTGCTTAGGAGGCTGAGGCAGAAGAAGCACTTGAGCTCAGGAGTTTGAGGCTACAGTGGCAGTAAGCTACGATGGCACCACTGTGCTCCAGCGTGGGCAATGGAGCAAGACCCTATCTCAAAAAAAAAAAAAGGGATTAACAAAAGAAAAAGATGCTCATATCATTGAATTAATGTGCAATGTGCAATATTAAGAGTTTCTAAATCTATAATTTATTCTGGATTTTGGCTACAAAAATTCTTATGGGTTATTAATAGGATAACAGAGTTACACTCTGTGAAAACACAGATTGTGCAGATCTAGTGTTACAAATTTCAAACAGGAACTCAGTACTTCTTAACACTCCAGTGAAATCATGAACAATGTAAATGCTTAAGTAGGGTAAAGGGTGTCAGGCAGGAGACACCTCCAGCTTGAACTGAAATGTACCACATAACCTTCACTAGTTTATTTCAAAGGACCATTAAATAGTAAGTGTGTTGAAGGGCCAATGGGCAAAGAGATTAACCCCCTTTGTGCAGCAACTTGCATCAGCGAGAGGAATCCATAGGAAGCTGCTGGCTTTTACGTGCAGTTCCAGTCCTCAAAGGACTAGAACCTTACAATAACAGTGTAAGTAAAGAACTACTTCTCTTGATGATATATATATCCAGCTCTTCTTTACAATAAAGCCAATGAGGGAATGAAATCTAAATATTATAAACCAGCATCATTTATATCAGAATTGATTAGACAGTTTTGAATTTTACAGTTGGTAATAGAGATTTTAAAAAGATAAAACTTAGCGCTAAATTTCTTGTCACAAAAAAACAAAAATCCCGAGTCAACAACCACTCCCCACAATTATGTAAAACAATGAGATATTCAAGAGCAATATGGTTCATAAACTGTTCACAGGCCGATTAACCTGCCAAAAACAACAAACAACTTTTGCCCCACCTAAATTTACCCAGCATATTCAAATACAAGTTCCTATGAAGAAACAATTTGCTAGGAGCTTCGCACAGCAAGCCATTAAATTGAATTTCTTCAAATATACAATAGGTGTCTAAATCCACTGCTATTATACTAACTGCTGTAAAAATAAGTGCCTATTGAAATATACTGCATTACAAGGAGGCTTCTCTCAGAAACACAGGGAAAGAGAATAGACTTCCATACTGCAGTCTTGTTTTCTTTAGGACACTCACACTTACCATGCTAATGGCTCCCTGCAGCTTTATTTATATTTTTTCTCAGCAACCTCCCAGGCCAAAGGTTGGTTGAGGGAACTCACGGGCATTTGCTTTCAAACCCTGCCAGTGCAGATTCCATTCACCAAAACCAGACAGGGCTGTTTAAAGATGCCCTCTCTGTGACCCAGCTCTGCGGAAGGTCAAGTACACTATCACTGCCTGTAACCAAGGAAGCAAAATCGACGTGTTCTTGCTGTTTTGCCAGCTGCTGAAACAGTTTGTCTAATAATATGACTAATTGCTTCTAGGGAAGATGTACTCTGCTTTACAAAGTTCTCCCTTCACCTAGATTGTTGCCATTGTTAAACTCTCTCTCCCTCCACCCCTTCCCCCTTAAAGATCACCTTTCCTCAACTGAAAGTTCACAAGAATGTTACCATGGAGTCCAACCAACTCAAAACATTTTTAAACCTACAAGGAGAGGAGGGAAGACTTGGAAAGCCCAGAAACACCACATTCTGCATATAGCATCTTCAACCTAACAGTGCAGTAATCTAATATTCTTCCTTCTTTTTATTAAATAAAGACAAAGTCTGGCTCTGTCACTCAGGCTGCAGTGCCAGTGGTGCAATCATGGCTCACTACAGCCTTGACCTCCTGGGCTCAAGTGATCCTCCTGCCTCAGTCTCTCAGAGTAGCCAGGACTACAGGTATGTGCCACCACACCCAGCAATTTTTTTCTTTTTCTTTTTTTTGTTTTGAGACGGAGTCTTGCTCTTGTCGCCCAGGCTGGAGTGCAATGGTGCAATCTTGGCTCACTGCAACCTCCACCTCCCGGGTTCAAGTGATTCTCCTACCTCACCTCTCGAGTAGCTGGGATTACAGGTGCCCGCCACCACATCCTGCTAATTTTGTATTTTTAGTAGAGATGGGGTTTCACCATGTTGGCCAGTCTGGTCTCAAGCTCCTGACCTCATGTGATCCACCTGCCTCAGCCTCCCAAAGTGTTGGGATTACAGGTGTAAGCCACTGCGCCAGGCCAAATTTTTTCTTTAATTTAGTTTTTGTAGACACAGGGCCTCACTATGTTGCCCAGGCTGATATTCGAACTCATGTGATCCTTCCACCTGGGCCTCTCAAAGCGCTGGAATTACAGGTGTGAGCTACCATGCCTGGCCCTAATATTCTTAAAGATAGGAGGTATTTGCAAGTTCCTCTTTCACTTAAAGTGTAGGCAAGAATATACGGACTATTTTACATACAAAAGACCCACAAGAACAAAACTGGGCTCATTTAACCATATTTACCCAACATGCACCAGGCATATGAATACAGGATTGAGTTCTGGACTCAGAAGCCTCCCATTCTGGCAGGAAGATGGGCATATGTAGTCAGAGCAAATGAAGAACACTATAATAGGTCCATAGAATGACTTCAAGTCTAAGTTCCACCCCTTCCCCAAAGCCACTGAGGGGATGGAGCTCCTGAAGTCACAGTGCATTAGTGGTGAGGCTGAAACTAACACCTAGGTTCTCTGGTTTTGAGACAAGAGCACCTGCCACTAACGTACACTGCAGCCCCCTGATGGACATGGGGACTCACTACTTGGTTTTTATAACTCAACAACTGATATGAAGTGAATGCTGACCAATCAGCAAAAACAAACAAAACAAAAGCCTAGGGGAAGAGTAGGAGGAAAGAGGTGTTACAGATATTTTACATAGGGTGGAGAAGGAGGTTGAAAGAAAAAATTTGAGAATAAATTCACGCTGCAATAAATGATGAAATTTCCACTCCAGAAGTTTGTATGCGTACTAACATAAAACCATTTATGGTGAAATAAATATGTAATTCGTTCTCAGATTCTAGCACAAACCCAGGTACTGCTATCCAAAAGAGAAAAAAAATTAATCAAGAGGGGAAAAAAAAGAGATGAATTGTCCTTTGAGTAGATGAGAAATCCCTTCACCTCAAAAACTATTTAAAGTTCTAAGAAACACAACACTTTATTCACTAGTAAGTGAATAAGTACAGCCAGTAAACGTGCTTTATGTATGTGTAAAAGGAAAGATTAATACAAGGAAGCAAAAAGTTCCAAGACTAAACCACTGAGGTCAAGAGATCTGGTCCTTTATGATCAGAATTGCTCATGTCCTCTGACCTGATAGTTATACTTCTGGGAATCCACCTTATACAAATTATCCTAAACACAGAAATGGCTTTATCAGTGTGTGGTCCTAAATTCTTTTTCTAGGAAATATAAGAATTCCCTCTCCCAGAGGTTTGGGTGAGGCAGTGCCTTTCTCTACCTGTAAAAACAGACAATGCCAGATATTTGCAATCCTGCTTCCCCTGGAAGAGAGCAGGGGGTCAATCAGATTCACTGGTCTCACAGACTTGGCACTGGAAGCTGGAGGTCCATCTCCAGGCTTTGTGGTACTGGCTGTACAGCCATGGCTTCACCAGACTGGCTCTGCAGCGTGATTTGGGGTGTTGTTCCGAGCTGCAGAGCTACTTCTCCAGTCCTCCCACTGTAAAGTTTATCTGTCTATCTATATATACATCTGTCTGTTCATCTGTGCATCTTTTCGTCCTCACGTGAATATACTATTAATTTATAATACAGAAAGATCAAAAGCAATTTATATGTCCCAAAGTAGGAGACAGTTTAGTAAATTATGCTATGTTTCCGGGATACAGAAAAACAATGATCAAAGCAGGTTATGTGGCAACCTGGGGAAAAGATGATGGTATTTATTCTGTGTAATAACATTTTATGAAAACACAAGACACAAAGGTATATGCACACTGTGATTACAACCAGATGATATGCATGTGAGAAAAGAGCAAAAGATTTATTCATTCAATAAACGTATCTTGATTGCTCACTGTGTTCCAGGCACTGTATTTTAGGCACTGGGAACACAACAGCAAATGAAACAAAGTTCTGGTCTTCCTGGAATCTACATTCTAATGTGATAAACAAATTAAGTATATATGTTTGTAGATAATGAGAAGCATTATGGAGAAAGACAATGACAGAGGTAGAGGTGGAAATGATTACTTTTACGCAGTATGGTAATAAATTCACAACTTTTATAATTAATTTAAAAAAACTTTGTAATACAAGGCTACCTTTTAAAATCAGCAAATATTGCTACAAATTAGCACTATGATCTTATTTTCTACCCCACATCTGAAATTACTGGTGTCCTTCACATTTTTCTTCACTTTTAAAAGAAAAACTTGGCAGCATGGTGGCTCATACCTCTAATCCCAGCACTCTGGGAGGCCAAGGCAGGAGGATTGCTTGTGCCCCGGAGTTCAAGACCCCCTGGGTAACACAGAGAGGCCTCATCTCTACAAAAAATAAAAAAACTAGCTGGGTGTGGTGGCATGTGCCTGCAGTCCCAGCTACTTGGGAGGCTGAGGTGGGAGGACTGCTTGAGCCCAGGAGACTGAAACTGCAGGGAGCTGTGTTCCTGCCACTGCATTCCAGCCTGAGTGGCAGAGTGAGACCCTGCCTCAAATAAAATAAAAAATAAATAAAAATTTTTCTTACCCATCTAAGAAATAACACGGAAACTTTTTTTTCTTGGTAAAATGAAGTATAAAAGTCTACTTTGAAACATAATTATCAGTCTCCTTGCCTATTAAATAATTGCTACTAAAGATTTAAAAAAACCAGGCTGCTTCTGCAATTACAAAGCTAACCTGAATCATCCTGGTGGGCAGCTGATTACATGGAAACACACTACACTTAGAATTACGTTCACGTTTGGGTGGCACTCCTATTAACAATTTCCCTGGAGAAATCAAGAGCAATGCTCAACCTGTGACCCTGAGTAAGATGTTAACCTTCTCCCACAGCAGATGCTAATTTTTGATTTTTTATTCTGGTAGATAAAATGGTTTCATTTTCTAATTCTCTATTTTCTGTGACCAATAAAAGGATATGCTTTCCAAGGTCTTTTTAAAGGTATCAGACACTAAAGGTATACCTCACATACAGATTTCAAGAAAGGAGATGTTCTCTATGACACAATGTCATTACTCTGTGGCAAGACATACTGTAACAAATCATTATGGCACAACACTTCCACGTAAGGTATAGATCTTTTGCAAGGGCATCATGCTTCCTCAATTTTCTCCTTAATAATTCCTCCTGTCAACTGTTTCCATCATATTATAAGTAAGT
The DNA here is from genome assembly GCF_008728515.1 of Papio anubis. Classification (NCBI taxonomy): domain Eukaryota; kingdom Metazoa; phylum Chordata; class Mammalia; order Primates; family Cercopithecidae; genus Papio; species Papio anubis. The sequence continues at coordinate 49,593,316 of NC_044977.1, forward strand.
CCAATCTCACCTATTCTAACATTAATTCTATTTAACATTTATTCCAGCTGACTCTCTACATTTCCTCTACAAAACAGTTGTATCTTCTTAGTACCCTTATTTAAGTATGTACTTACTTAAGAAGTATGTGACTTATCTGTTATATCATCTTTAGTAGTTATGCCTGAGCATTTACATGAAATACATATTATTTCATAAGTTGCTTTCTTTTTATTTCTCCTGAATATAATTATTATATATTGATTTTTGTAAGTTATTTGCACATGAATGCTTATATTTTCTATGAATATCACCTTGGTATAGTAAAAGGGTCTTTAAAAAATACTGTTTAAAAAGGCGGCACTGAGTCTGAAGGAACTGGAATCCCCTAAGAGGAAGGATCTCACGGTATGTACTTGATGCATACCTGCTGAATTAATAACTGATCTAGTTAATGGTGCTACTTCTTGCATATGAAGTTATGTGACTGTTAAAAAACTGCTGGGGGAAAAAAAACCCTTAGAAGATACACTTTGACCCAGACAGCTTTTAATTTCAAATTCTACTTCTAGTCTAGAGAGACAGACACTCCCACATATGAGCCCAAGGAGGCATATATAAAGATGTCCGTCACAGTACTATTTATGCTTGAGAAAATCTGGGAAAAACTAAATGTGCATCTAATTGGAAAATACTTCAATGTGCAAACTTAAATGTGTGTCTTAGAGGAGTAGCTAAATAAGTATAGCTCTAATCTATAAAATATTATATGAGAGTAAAAAGGAATTATGTATATCTCTAAATCTGAGACAGTTAAAAAAATCAGCTTTCAGAACATCATAACCAGTGTGATTCCATTTTGTTTAAATTTTAAAAATCTATATATTTCTATAGCTACATAAACATGGATGTAAATACCTATAAAAATTCTGGAAGAAAACATAAACTAAAAATAAATTAAGCCAATTTCAAAGACTCAGTATCATAAAGACCATATCCTCTGACTACATCGTGATTAAGTTAAATATAACAAAAATGTAATTAATCACAAATGTAAAACCCAAAGCTATAAAACTTTTAGTGAAAAAACAGGAGAAAAATGTGACCTTGGATTAGGCAGAGATTTTTAAATATGACATTAAAAGCATGATTCATAAAAATTTTTAAAAATCGATAAACATCAAAACAAAAAAATTCTATTCTTCAAGAGACTGCCAAGATAATGAAAATATAAGCCATAGATTGGGAGAAAAATATTTGCAAACCATATATCTCATATAGGACATGTATCTTACCCAGAATATATAAAGAACTCCCAAAACTCAAGAAAAGAAAGAACTCAATTTTAATAATAGGCAAAAGGTCTGATAAAATACTTCATCAAAGATGATATATGGATGGCAAATAATCACATGAAAAGATGTTCAACATTAGTCATTAGAGAAATGCAAATTAAAATTACAATTAAGAACTAGTACACATCTATTAGAATGCTTAAGAGTAAAAAGACGGACCATATTAAGTGTTGGCAAGGATGTAGAGCAACTAGAACTCTTCTGCACTGCTAGTAGGAATATGAACTCATACGACGACTTTGGAAAACAATTTGGCAGTCTCTTTAAAAAAAGAACCATATGATCCAGCAATTCCACTCCTAGCTATCTACCCAAGAAAAAGAAAAGCATATGTTCTCACAAAGACATACACAAATGTTCACAGCAACTTTAGTCGTAATAGTCAAAAACTGGAAGTAACCCAAATGTCCATCAACAGCTGAATGGATTAAGCATATCTACACAACAGATACAACGTAAAATACTGATATACGCAACGACATGGATGAGTCTCAAATAACTTCGCTAAATGAAAGAATCAAGACAAAAAAAGTGGACACATTGAATGATTTAATAGAAAATTCTAGAAAATGCAAATCCATCTAAAACAATTAGAAGATCAGTGGTTGCCTGGGGATAGATGTGGCTAGAGCTATACTCAGAAGACTACATATAGTCTAATGCTTATATTAGAAAAGAAGAAAGGCTGAGATATCAATAATTTGAGTATCTATCCTAAGAATTTACAAAAAGAATAGCAAAATAGGTGCAAAGAAAGTAGAAGGAAGAAAATAATAAAGACAAATTAATCAGTGATAAAACAACTCTGGTGAAAATGACCAAGAGGAAAAAAGAGAGACGACAAATAATACTAGGATCGCAAAGGAGATTATAACTGGAGATACTTCAAACATTAAAAATACAAAACAAGGCCGGGCATGGTGGCTCATGCCTGTAATCCAGCACTTTGGGAGGCTGGAGTGGGCGGATCATCTGAGGTTGGGAGTTTGAGATCAGCCTGACCAACATGGAGAAACCTGGTCTCCACTAAAAATACAAAATTAGCCAGGTGCATGCCTGTAATCCCAGCTACTCGGGAGGCTGAGGCAGGAGAACTGCTTGAACCTGGGAGGCAGACGTTGTGGTGAGCCAAGATTGTGCCACTGCACTCCAGCCCTGGCAACGGGAGTGAAATTCCATCTCAAAAATAAAAAATAAAAAATAAAAATTAAAAAAAAATACAAAACAAGGATGTTCTAAAAACTAGATGCCAATAAATTTGAAAACGTAGACAAAATGAACAAATTATTTGAAGAAGGCACAACTTACTAAAACTGAGTCAATCACAACTTGAAAATCCGGAAAGTCTTAACCATTAAAGAAATTCTATCAATAGTTAAAAATCTTTCCAAGCACCAGCAGTTTTACTGGTGTGTTCTATAAGCATTCAAGGACCAAATAATTCTCATTTTATGTACATTATTATAGGAGGCAGGAAACAAGGGAACCTTCTCCCAACTCATTTTATGAGGCTAGCATAAATTTAAGAAAAATTAAAAGTTAATCTCACTCATGAACACAGATGCAAAATTCCTAAACAAAATGTTAGCAAACTAAGAGTGTGTGTGTGTATATATATATTCTGGATTATGCTCTTTTTTATATATATTTTTATATACATATATATATATATATATATATATATATATATATATAAGAGCATAATCCAGATTAACCTATCAAGTTGAGATTAACTGCAGAATATAAGATGGGTTTAATATTACAAAGTCGAGCTAATTCACATTAACTGGTCAAAAAAGATAAATCATATGATCATCTCAGATCATTAAAAAAAGAGCATCTGACAATTGAACTCATGGAGACAGAGAGTGGAATGATGGCTATCAGAGGCTAGGAAGGGTAGTGGGGGGAATGGTTAATGGGTACAAAAATATAGTTAGATACAATGAATAAGATCTAGTATTTGATAGCACTACAGTATAATTAGTAATAAGTTGTACCTTTCAGTATAACTGAGGGAGTACAACTGGAATGTTCATAACACAAAGAAATGATGAATGCTTGAGGTAATGGATACCCCATTTACCCTGATGTAATTATTATGCATTGTATACTTGTACCAAAATATCTCATGCCCCCTACAAATATATACACCTACTATGTATTCACAAAATTAAAAATAAAAAAAAAATTAAAAATAGCATTAGATAAAATTCAGTGTGTGCTGAATATAACAACTTTTACTCCAATGTCCACAATCGAATAAAGGCTCATAGCAAATTGTTGAAATCATTCCTTTTAAGATGAGGAACAAAGCAAGGATGTCTGCTATCAACGCTTCCATTCAACACTGTACTGGAGATCTCTGCCAGAATAAGGCAAGACAAAAGCACAAGGATTGGAAAGAAAAAGATAAGACTGTCATTAAATCATAGATAACATAAAAATCTAAATGAATTTATTAGAATTCGTAAGAGCAAGATTGTTAAAAAAATCTATAAACAAAATCATTTACATTTCTACATACCAGTGAGAGAAAATAAAATTTTTGTAAGATATTTACAAATAGCATCATAGAACATAAAACACTGGGAAATCAAAGATGTGCTTAATTTTTGCAGAAAAAATCAAAGAAAATTTAAATAAATTGAAAGATTTTCCATGATGGATTGGAAGACTCAATATCATGACATCAATTCTCTCTAAATTGATTCATTTAAGTATTTGCAATTCCAATTTTAAAAAGTCAGCAGTCAACAGGTTTTTGTTTCTATATGTGTATAACCCTAACAAGTTAATTTAGAAATTTAGAATGGGCAGTTGCTCACAACTGCTTGAGCCCAGGAGTTCCAGACCAGTCTGGGCAACATAGCGAGAACTCATCTCTACAATACTAAATAAATAAATAAATAAATAGCTGGGTATGGTGGCGCACACCTGTAGTCCTAGCTACTTGGAAGGCTGAGGTGGAAGGACTGCTTGAGCCCAAGAGTTTGAGGCTGTAGTGAGCTACGACTCTGTCGTTGTACTATAACCTGGGCGACAGTGTGATGTTGATATTGAATGTCAACTTGATTGGACTGAAGGATGTAAAGTATTATTCCAGGGTGTGTCTGTGAGGGTGTTGCCAAAGGAGATTAACATTTGAGTCAGTGGACTAGGAGAGGCAGACCCACCCTCAATCTGGGTAAGCACCATCTAGTTAGCTGCCAGCCCAGCCAGGATAAAAGCAGGCAGAGGAACATGGAAGGGCTAGACTGGCTAGGTCTTCCGGCCTCCACCTTTCTCCTGTGCTGGATGCTTCCTGCCCTTGAACATCGAACTCCAAGTTTTTCAGCTTTCAGATTCTTGGACCTACACCAGTGGCTTGCCGGGGGCTCTCGGGCCTTTGGTCACAGACTGAAGGCTGCACTGTCGGCCTCCCTACTTTTGAGGTTTTGGGACTCAGACTGGCTTCCTTGCTCCTCAGCTTGCAGATGGCCTATTGTGGGACTTCACCTTGTGATCATGTGAGTCAATACTCCTTAATAAACTTCCTTGTATACATTCATCTATCCTATTAGTCCTGCCCCTCTAGAGAACCCTAATACAGACTTTGTCTCTTAAAAAATTTTAAAAAAAAGTAAAATAAATAAAAATTTGTATTGAAGATCTTTAGACCAAGTGTATTCAAGACACTCTTAAAGATGAAGAATAAAGTTAGGGAAACTTGACCTTATTATAAATCATCATCTCATATTCAAATGTCGATTCCAGGAGGCCTAAAGCGAAAACTTTAAAACTTTTGGAAGACAATTTAAGAATTACAGTCATGAGAGGACAGGTGTGGTGGCTCATGCCTGTAATCCCAGCACTTTGGGAGGCCAAAGCAGGTGGACTGCTTGAGCTCAGCAGTTCGAGACCAGCTGGGCAACATGGCAAGACCCTATCTCTAGTAAAAATTCAAAAAATGTGCTGGGCATGGTGGGCGCCTGTGGTCCCAGTCACTTTGGAGGCTTAGGTGGAAGAATTGCTTGAGCCCAGTGGGGTGAATAGAGTACTTATATATCACCACTGCACCGCACTCCAGCCTGGATAACAGAGTGAGACCCTGTCTCAAAAAAAAAAAAAAAAAAAAGAATTATGATCATGAGGGTTTCTGAAACAAGATATAGACAGTGCAAACCATGAAAGAAATGATTAATAAATATAAAATATCACAGTGAAAAGATAAGCTATAAGAGAAAAGGTATTTGTGGCCGGGCACGGTGGCTCACCTCTGTAATCCCAGCACTTTGGGAGACCAAGGTGGGCGGACTGTCTGAAGTCAGGAGTACGAGACCAGCCTGGTCAAGATGGCGCAACTCTGTCTCTACTAAAAATACAAAAAAACTAGCCAAGTGCGGTGGCGCATGTCTATAATCCCAGCTACTCGGGAGGCTGAGGCAGGAGAATTGTTTGAACCTGGGAGGTAGAGGTTGCAGTGAGCTGAGATCGTGCCACTGTACTCCAGCCTGGGCAACAGAGTGAGACTCCATCTCAAAAAAAAAAAAAAAAAAAAAAAAAAATTTGCAAAGCATACAACAAACAAGCAGGTAGCAACACAAATATATAAACATTATTACTAATGAGAAAAAAACAAACCAAAACAAAAATAGGTTTAAGAATGTAATTTCTTAAGTGAGGAGGCATAAACAGTCCATAAAATACAAAAGCATGCTCAATGTCATTAATAAATGAGGAAATATAAATGAAAAGCACACTGAGCGAAAATTTCATAACCACCTGAAGGGCAAAAATCTAGAGTGAGATCACACCATGTGTTAGCAAGAATATGAAACATCAGTGACTCTTATCCATCCAGTGTTGATGGAACAGTGTATTAATTACTTTGGAAACAGTTTGGCATTATTAATGTTGAACATGTATATCCCCCACAATTAAGTGTTCCCCCCATTAGCTCTATATACCCTAAAAGAAGCTTCTGCACAAATGTACCAGGAGACGTGTACAGGAATGTCTCCTGAAGCACTACTCCTAATATCACTCCCATCCTGCCACCCCCACAAAAGCACAGATGAACAATTCAAATGTCCACAAGTAATAGAATCAATACTTGATGGTATATTCACATAACAAAAAACTATTCCTAGTGAAAATAAATCGGCCGGGCACGGTGGCTCAAGCCTGTAATCCCAGCACTTTTGGAGGCCGAGACGGGTGGATCACGAGGTCAGGAGATCCAGACCATCCTGGCTAACACGGTGAAACCCTGTCTCTACTAAAAAAATACAAAAAAATTAGCCGGGCGAGGTGGCGGGTGCCTGTAGTCCCAGCTACTCGGGAGGCTGAGGCAGGAGAATGGCGGGAACCCGGGAGGCGGAGCTTGCAGTGAGCTGAGATCGTGCCACTGCACTCCAGCCTGGGGGACAGAGCGAGACTCCGTCTCAAAAAAAAAAAAAAGAAATCAACTAGGAGATTCATATATCAACATGGATAAATCTCAAAAACAATGCTGAACAAAAGATACAAGCCACAGAGAAGAATACATATAAAATAGCTACTTTTAAAGTTTAAAATTAAAAAACATGTATCATTTAGGAATATACATACAGGTGGTAAAAGTCACGGATGAAAGCAAAAAAAAAAAAGGTTCAAGAAAATTCAGCACAACGCTGATACGCTGTTACTAAAGAATAAGAGAAACCAAACATTACAGCTAATTCAAGTTCCCTTTCTCTGCTCCTTTTTCCCTACCTTCAGAGGACCTTCCCCACCTCTATCCAATCCATATGTACATCTGAGAGCCATGGGCTTGAACTCCAACTGATAATTTATTCAATTTCATAGGAAAAAGCAGTTAAACTTATCTACTTACTTGAAAATTGATGTTTACATCCGTGAAATGTGACATGCCAGATACATACCAAATATTACAACTTGGGAGGGTTTGAGTGCTTTTGTTAGTGATTGTTTGGAAACAACTGACACTCAAACTTGCTCAAGTGAAAAGAAGAGATTTGTTGAAAGGATACTCACAGAAACCAATCTCAGTATGTACAACCAGGCTATATGGGAACTAGAGAAACTGTCAAGCAGCTTCTCTCTCCATCTTTCTGGGGCCACATGGTCCCAGAAACTCCTCTTTGCTTTCTTCTGAGAGTCTGGTTACTCTCCAGGTTTTCTCTAAAGACAAGCTCTCCTTGCTTCTATGCTCCCTAACAATTAGAACTTATATATGGTATCAACTCAAGCCCTGGTCCTGTATGATCTTACAACTTCAGTGTCCAGTGCCACCTATTGCTAAACTATGTGATGAGTAGACAAGTTTTTTAACCCTTGCCTGTGCCCTAGCTTCCTTAATTATGAAAAATTATAGTACCAACAGGCTTTGTGTTTTTTGTTTTTTTTGAGATGGGGTCTCATTCTGTCACCCAGGCAGGAGTGTAGTGGTGCTATCTTGGCTCACTGGCTCACTGGCTCACTGCAGCCTTGACTTCCTGGGCTCAAGCGATCCTCTCACCTCAGTCTCTCGAGTAGCTGGGACCACAGGTATGTGCCGCCAGGCCTGGCTAACTTTTTAATTTTTTCATAGAGACAAGGTTTCACCATGTTGTCCAGTCTGGTCTTGAACTTCTGGGCTCAGGATATCCATCTGCCTCAGCCTCCCAAAGTGCTGGGATTATAGGTGTGAGCCACTGCACCCTGTGGCTTTATCTTAAGACTAAATAGAATGATATATGTACAGTGCTTAGCAGTGCCAAGGCACAAAGTTTAATAGCTATTATTGTTAGTATGGTATGACCTGTTGCAAAGTTAGCTCTGTAATGTGAATTTGATTCTATAAAATTGTCAATAGAGACATGATGCCAGTGTAACAGTAAAAATCAGTCTGATTGACAAGTGATAGCTCTCAATTCTGTAATGCTTTGTATCACCAACTAACAGCCACAGAATGCAAAGTATACTGGCCAGAAAGCTATAGGGAACTGTGTCACACATGATGCCTATTCAACCAGGTTTTTCCTCTTTTCTCAGTCTGGCCATGTGCTGTCTTGAAAATGCTCATTGCATGGTTCCCCTCTATCTTTATGCATTTCTCCCAAAGCTTTATGCATTTATGCAATTACTCAGCATCGTTAACCTTTCTTTACAACCCCTGCCATAAAGCTACTTTCACTTCATTTTTAAGACGAAATCCTGTATTTACTCTGTTTATTAGGAATTTAACATGTCTTTTTAACTGGGTATTTAACTAGTATTCTTATTACGATTGTTACTATTTTTGTTAGTTCTCTGGTCTACTCCAAGCCCTATTTTTCCATAAGGCTTTGATTTTTAGTGGGCAGAAGTACAAGATTTTTCAGAAATGCAAGTATCACATAATAGTAGAAGCACTTGCTTTCCAATTCTTAAGAGTAGGAATTTTAGGCTGGACACAACAGCTCACACCTAAAATCCTAGCACTTTGGGAGGCTGAGGCAGGAAAATGGCTCGAGGCCAGCAGTTCAAGACCAGCCTGGACAACATAGTGAGATCCTGTCTCTACCAAAAAAAAAAAGTTTTTTTTAATTAGCTGGGTGTGATGGTACACACCTGTAATCCTAGCTCATTGGAAGGCTGAGGCGGGAGGACTGCTTGAGCCCAGGAGTTCAAGGTTACAGTGAGTGTGATCATGCCTCTGCTCTTCAGCCTAGGTGACAGAGTGAGACCTTGTTCCCTAACACCCTCAACCCCAAAGCCGGAAAAGAGTAGGAATCTTAACAACTCAGCCCATGAGGTAAAAAACCAAGGAAGCCAGGGTTTACGTAGTATATAACAGAGCTACGTAGGGAAATTCTGTAGTGGGGACTATCGGTGGCAATGGTTTAAAAATAGGGAGCAACCCCAAATTTGCTCACCATCAAGGAAGACAGCTTGGTCTGTCAGGGCAGGAACTGACTGCAGCAGTTTGCATTATCAGTAGGCTTGTGATTCAAGCCCCAAAGATAGGTCATTCTCTTGCTGAAAACTCTCCAATACCTCCCCAAAATGTATTTTATGTGAAATAAAATACAAACTCTTGACCATAGCCTATAATACCCACGATGATCTGGCCGTACCTCCCATTCTGACCTCACCTCCTATCACCTTCTTCCTCCCTCCCTGTACTGCTGCCACACAGGCCTCTTCCTTATTCCTTTATTGTACCAAGCATTCTCCTCCACTTCTTCCCTGTCTGGAGTGTTCCCTACCTCTGTAACCCCCACCCCCAGACACTTACATAAATCATTCTCACTTTACTCAGGTTTCTGTTTAAATGTTACCCTCTGAAAAAAATCTGCCTGAATGTGCTTAGACAGTAATTCCTGTCACTTTTGATCCCTTCCCTTTCCTTTATCGCATTTACTGCTCTCTTGACATTTTATTTTTGTTTAGATGTTTATTGTCTGTTTCCTGACAGAATGAAAGCTTCATGTGAACAGAATATTTACTTGAAAACTATAACAATGCCTAGCACACAACACAGTAAGCACTCCTTAAACAGTTGCTGAATGGATACGTTAACGAAATATTTCTGGAATACCTTGCAGTCCATCAATGAACAATTTCAATTGGGTTTACTAATAGTAGTACTTTCCCTGAATTCCAGTTAAGTATAGAATATACTCATGCACTTATCTCTATCCCTTTACCAAGCTACATTAAACAATGAGTAAAGGAACAACAACAAAAATGTACAAACCCACACAGACAAAAAGAATAGTCAAGGACATGACAGTGGATCACAGATGCTGACATACTTTTGGAGGATGGAAAGCAGATGATGAAGTGGAAACTAATTCGGGAAAATGGACAAAGCCCCAAATGACTATCGGGGGATATTAATGAGAAGCAAGTTAATTTTCACCCCAGAACCTTGAAAAGGCTCAGCCTTTGGTCCCACAGAAACCTGGGTTGAGAAGCAGGCTAAAACTAGAGGACTGGCTGAATGTGGTACAGCCAGGTAAACTCACCATCACCACAACCTCTCATACCACTGCAGAAAAAACGAGGTATAGTCTGTGGGTAACTTGAACCGAAGAGTGAACCAAAGAGGTCCGAGCCCTGAGATATCAAACACATCTTCATATGAAGGAGCGCGGCCCTGTTCTTCGGTTTTCCCAGAATTAAAACAAGTGAAAGTGTAAGTATTGCAAGGTGAACCTCCAACCCCCATGCTGCCAACGCTATCCCCTATGCCACAGTTTTAAAACAAGCAAAGACAAAGACTGGCAACAAGACATGTAGTACCCTACAAACAGGAAACTGAAGAATTTTTGCTGGAAAAAACTGAATGGCCCCAGAAAGGAAACCTATGGACACACAGTCCTCAACTTACAATGGTTCAGCTTACTTTATCATGGTACAAAAACAACACACATTCAGTGAAAACCGTGCTTTAAATACCTATATGACCATTCTGCTTTTCGCTTTCAGAACAGTATTTAATACTAATATGTTACATGAGATATTCAACAGTTTATTACAAAATAGGCTTTGTATTACACGATTTTGCCCAATTGTAGGCTAATATAAGTGTTCTGAGCATGTTTAAGGGATGTTAGACTAAGCTATGATGTTCTCTAGGTTAGGTGCATTCAACAGATTTTCAAGCTATAATGAGTTTATTGGGGCATAACCCCACTGCAAGTTAAGAAACATTTGTACTGAAGTTGAGGGTGTGGGTGCCTATCTAATCAATCCACAGTAAAATCAAGCCAGCTGATGAGGTTTACACATGTACAAAAAAACTTTTTTGGGGTTTTTGTTTTCAGTATTAAGTCCTTCATTCTTTTGTTTAAATGTATTTTTTTAATTTCTTGTGTCACCCAGGCTGGAGTGCAGTGGCATGATCATAGTTCCCAGCAGCTGAGCTGAAGTCTGTTACTCCTTTTTTTTTTTTTGAGACAAAGTCTCACTCTGTCACTCAGGCTGGAGTGCAGTGTTATAATCTCAGCTGACTGGAACCTCTGCCTCCAGGGTTCAAGCAATGCTTGTGCCTCAGCCTTCTGAGTAGCTGGGACTACAGGCACACACCATAATGCCCAGCTAGTATTTTGTATTTTAGTAGAGATGGGGTTTCACCATGTTGCCCAGGCTGGTTTCAAACTCCTGAGCTCGGGCAATCCATCCGCCTCGGCCTCCCAAAGTGCTAGGATTATAGGCATAAGCCATTGTGCCTGGCTACATTACTCTTAAATATAGACCAACAATGAGGATCATTAACCATCTGAGGAAAGCTTCCATAGGAAAGAAAGGAACTAAAAGAAACAAAAATGAATTTGGATAAAAGCAACTATGTAAGAAAGAAAAAAACTAAACAGAATAAAAAACTGCAATTAACACTCTCAGAGAATTACAACAAGCTACTGTACCCATGAATAAAAAGTTGCTATAAAAATAAAGGGAGAAAGAGTTCCCAAAATTAAAAATAAGATATCAAAAATGAAAATAAAATTGAAGAAGCAATAACAGCCAGAGCTGAAAGCCATCTGCCACAATGTATTACTTTCTATGTGCTATACTCTACATGCAGTAAATCATTTAATTCTCACAATAATCCTCTAAAATGAGTTCAATAATTAACCCTACAGTTGGAGAAACTAGCACAAAGACATTAAGTAACATAATGAAGCACTAGTCAGTGATGAAGACAGACTCTAAGTCAGGAAATCGCACTAAAAGTAAAAGCTGGAGGCAGATGGAAACACAAGAGAAAATGAGAGGAGATGAAAGGATTAATTCAAGAGACCCAACATCCAACTAATCAGTTGTTCTGAAAAGAGACTAGAAAAAAACTGAGGGAAGAAATTATCTAAGAACTAGCACAAAATGATTTCCCAGAACAGTAGGACATGAACTTTGACACAAAGAACCCTCTGAGTGCACAGTATCATTTATGAAAAAATATATACAGCAGGGGACATGACTGTATATTTCATGACTATATATTTCATGAACAGAATAGAAAAGATCTTAACAACTAGAGTGGGAGGGAGAGGAAGAGAGGTCACCCATGTAGATAAGGAATGACAATGGCAGTGTTATACACAAAACTAACACTAGAAAATGGAAGACAATAAAATGCCTTCAAAATTCTGAGGTAAAATTTTTCAACTTAGATTTCTATTCCTCGTCAAACTATCAATTAGCCACATACATGTAAATAACAATATGTTCGAACACATAAATTTTTGAAAATCATCTCTGATGCACGCTTTCCTAGGAAGCTAATATAGCATGCTGTCCCCCCCCCAAAAAAAAAACAAACAAAAACAAAAAAAAGGAAAGAAGGAAGGAAGGAAAAAACACGGACTCAAGAAAACAAAGAATACAAACAACAGAGAAGGATGACAGCTGTGCACAGCGCACAGTAAGTTCAAAGAGCAATCAATAGGGACTAGAGTAGGAGGTCAGAGGCTTTTAGAAGGAATGTTTTCACAGGAAAAAAGGAAACTAAAAATTCTTCTGATTTGTATAGAAAATAGTATCTGGAGAGTTTTACAGCTACGTTGGAGATACTAGGAAGTATCTGTAATAGTATCATAATTATATAACACAGAACACCGATTTATACAAACAGGATATAATTTTATTGGGAGGGAAGAGATGTGGGAGTATATGACACTGAATGAACACTAAAGTCTCTTCATCTAATGGGAATAAAAGTGGGGGCATTATTACAAATGTTACAGAAATAAAAGATTATAAACTAGTACTATGAACAATTATACACTGACACATTGGATAATCTAGATGAAACGGACAAATTCTCAGAAACACACAACCTACCAGGACTGCATCATGAAGGAACAGAAAATCTGGGCTGGGTGTGGTGGCTCATGCCTATAATCCCAGCAATTTGGAAGGTGGAGGTGGCAAGACTGCCTGAACCCAGGAGTTCAAGATCAGCCCGGGCAACATGGTGAAACCCTGTCTCAAAATAAAAAATAATATAATAAATAAAATAAAATAAAAATTATATTTAAAAAAAGAAAATCCAAATAGACCTATAACCAGTAAGAAGATAGAATAAGTAATCAAAAACTTTCCAAAAAAGAAAAGTCCTGGACCACATGGCTTCACTGCTAAATCCTACCAAGCATTTAAAGAAATAACATCAATCCTTCTTAAACTCTTCTAGAAACACTGAAGAGAAGGGAAACATTTCCAAACTCCCATGAAGCTAGTATTATCACACTGATACCAAAGCCAAAGACACCAAAAGAAAACTATAAACTGTTCTCTTTCCTGCGGACACTGGTGCAAAAATCCTCAACAAAATACTAGCAAACTGAATTCAGCAGCATGTTAAAATATACAAACCATTACCAACAGAGGTTTGTCCAAGAAATGCAAGAGTGGTTCAACATACGAAAACTGATCAATGTAAAGTACCTCTCATTAAGAATGAAGGGAAAAAAACACATGATCCTCTGAACTGATGGAAAAAAGTACTTGACAAAATTCAATAGCCTTTCATGATTAAAACACATAACAAAATAGGAATAGAAGGAAATTACCTCAACATAATAAAGGTCACATAAGAAAACCACCTGTTAGCTAACACCACACTTATTGATGGAAGACTGAATACTTTTCCTCTAAGATAAGGAACAAGACAAAAATGGCTACTTTTGTCACTTGTGCTAGAAGTCCTAGCCAGGGCAATTAGTCAAGAAAAATAAAAGGCATCCACAGAGGAAAGAAAGAAGTAAAATTATCCCTTATTCACAGACAACAGAACCTTATATGTAAAACTCTAAAGATGACCAAAAACTTTTAGAATAAAACAAATTCAGCAAAACTGCATGTTATTACATATAAGAATCAGTTACATTTCTTTTTTTTTTTTTTTTTTTTGAGACGGAGTCTCGCTGTGTCTCCCGAGCTGGAGTGCAGTGGCCGTATCTCAGCTCACTGCAAGCTCTGCCTCCCGGGTTCCCGCCATTCTCCTGCCTCAGCCTCCCGAGTAGTCCCGAGTAGCTGGGACTACAGGCACCCGCCACCTCGCCCGGCTAGTTTTTTGTATTTTTTAGTAGAGACGGGGTTTCTCCATGTTCGCCAGGATGGTCTCAATCTTCTGACCTCGTGACCCGCCCGTCTCGGCCTCCCAAAGTGCTGGGATTACAGGCTTGAGCCACCGCGCCCGGCCACATTTCTATACATTAACACAGCACATCCCAAAAGGGAAATTAAGAAAACAATTCCATTTACAATACCATAAAAAAGAATAAAATGTTTAGGATTAAATTTAACCAAGGAAGCACAATACTTAAAACATGAGTATACACTTAAAACATAAGTATATACTAATCGGGTGCAGTGGCTCACACCTGTAATCCCAGCACTTTGGGAGGCCAAGGTGGGGAGATCACTTGAAGTCAGGAGTTTAAGCCCAGCCTGGCCAACATGGTGAAACCCTGTCTCTTGTAAAAATACAAAAATCAGCCAGGCATGGTGGCACATACCTGTAATCCCAGCTACTTGGGAGGCTGAGGCAGGAGAATTACTTGAACCCGGGAAGTGGAGGTTGCAGTGAGCCAAGAGCGTACCACTGCACTCCAGCCTGGGTGTGAGAGTGAGCCTCCATCCCCCCGCCAAAAAAAAAAAAAACCAACAAAAAAACCTAAGTATACACTGAAAACTATAAAACACCATGGAAAGAAATTAAAGACAGCATAAATAGTGGAAAAACATCCTGTGTTCATGGATTGAAAGACTTAATATTCTTATGATGTCAATACTAACCAAAGCCATCTACAAACTCAATGTAATCCCTATTAAAACCCCAATGATGTATTTTTACAGAAATAGAAAAATCCAATAACCTTCATATGGAATCTCAAGGGACCCTGAACAACCAAAACAATCTTGAAAAAGAACAAAGTTAGATATCTCGTACTTCCCAATTTTAAAACTTACTACAAAATTACAGTAATCCAAACAGTGTGGTACTGGCATAAAGAGAGACATATAAACAAACAGAGAGCCTGAACCGTGAGGACATTATGCTAAGTGAAATAAACCAGTCACAAAAAGACAGGTTCTGTGTGATTCTTACAGTAGTTACCAAAAGTAGTCCAATTCATAGACAGTAGAAGAGCAGTTGTCCAGGTGGGGGAAGGGGGTATTGGGGAGTTGCTGTTTAATGTGTACAGAGTTTCAGTTTTAGCAAGACGAAAAAACTGTGAAGATCTGTTGTATGACAGTATGAATATACTTAAACTACTGAACTGTATACAGAGATGGTCTCTGACTTGATGATCTGACTTATAATTTTTTGACTTTATGATTGGTTTACCAGGGTATAAGATGCATTTCAGACTTGTGATGGGCTTACCTGGATGCAGCCCCACCGTAAACCAAGGAACATCTGTACTTAAAAATGGTTAAGATAGTAAATTTTATGTTATGTGGTTTTACCAATATTAGAGGAAACAAAAAAAGAATAGAGAGCCAGAAATAAATCCCCGAATATATGTCAAATGATTGTTGACAAGGATGCCAAGACCATTCAATGAGGAAAGGATAGTTTTTTAACAAATGGCTCTGAGACAACTAGATATCCACATGCAAAAGAATGAAGTCAGATTCCTTATACAATACTATATAACTGGATCATAGACCTAAACTCTAAAATTTACTCTAAAATTTAGTACAAAATACAGAGCTAAAACTCTAAAATTATAAGAAGCCATGCACAGTGGTTCATGCCTGTAATCCTGGCACTTTGGGAGGCCAAGGTGGGAAAATTGCTTGAGCCCAGGAGTTCAAGACCAGCCTGGGCAGCATAGCAAGACCCTGTCTTAAAAAAAAAAAAAAAATTAAAAAATTAGCCTGGCATGGTAGTGTACACCTGTAGTACTCAGGAGGCTGAGGCAGGAGGACTGCTTGAGCCCAGGAAGTCTATGCTGGAGTAAGCTATGTTTGTGCCACTGTATTCCTGCCTGGGTGACTGAGCAAGACCCTGCTAAAAAAAAAAAAAAAATCATAGAGGAAAATCTTCATGACATTGGACTTGGCGATAATTTTTTGACTATGACACTACAAGTACAAGCAACACAAGAAAAAACATAAATTAAATTTCATCAAAATTAAAATTTTTACATCAAAGGACACTATCAAGAGAATGGAAAGACAGCCCACAGATTGGAAGAAAGTACTTGCAAATCATGTATCTGTGGTATGGTTTAGATCTGTGTCCCCAACCAATCTCATGTCAAATTGTAATCCCCAATGCTGGAGGTGGGGCCTGATGGGAGGTGACTGGATCATGGGAATGGAGTTTTCATGAATGGTTTAAGACCATCCCCTTGGTGCTGTTCTCATGATAGTGAGTGAGTTATCATGAGATCTGGTTGCTTACAAGTGTGTAGCACCTCCCCCACTCTCTCTTGGTCCTGCCCCTGCCATGTAAGACACCTGCTCCTGCTTTGTCTGCCATGAGTAAAGCTCTCTGAGGCCTCCCCAGAAGCAGATGCTGCCGTGCTCTCTGTACAGCCCGTGGAACTATGAGCCAATTAAACCTCTCTTCATTATAAATTACCCAGCCTCAAGTATTTCTTTATAGCAATGCAAGAATGGACTAATACAATCTAATAAGGGCTCAATATCCAGAATATATAAAGAATTCCTACAACTCAATGACAAAAAGCTTCAAACTACCCAATTAAAAAGTGGGAAAGTACTTGAATAGACATTCTCCAAAAATATATGAATGGCCAACTAGCATATGAAAAGCTGCTCAGCCTGGTACATTGGCTCATGCCTGTAATCCCAGCACTTTGGGAGCCCCAGGCGGGTGGATGACTTGAGGTTAGGAGTTTGAGACCAGCCTGGCTGTCATGGTGAAACCCTGTCTCTACTAAAAATACAAAAATTAGTCAGGTGTGGTGGTGTGCGCCTGTAATCACAGCTATTCAGGTGGCTGAGACATGAGAATCTCTGCAATCCAGGAGGCAGAGGTTGCAGTGAGCCGAAATGGCGCCACTGCACTCCAGCCTGGGTGACAGAATGAGACACTGTCTAAACAAAACAAAACAAAACAAAACAAAAAAGAGAGAGAGAGAAAATAACGTTTTTTTCTTAATTACAAGAAATTTATGACTGGGCACAGTGCCTCATGCCTGTAATCCCAGCACTTTGGGAAGCCAAAGCAGGCAGATCACCTGAGGTCAGGAGTTCGAGACCAGCCTGACCAACATGGAGAAACCCCGTCTCTACTAAAACTGCAAAAATTAGCTGGGTGTGGTGGCACATGCTTGTAATCCCAGCTACTGGGGAGGCTGAGGCAAGAGAATCACTTGAACCCGGGGGGCGGAGGTTGCAGTGAGCCAAGATTGCCATTGCACTCTAGCCAGGGCAACAAGAGCAAAACTCTGTCTCAAAAAAAAAAAAAAAAAAGAAATTTATGTAAAATTAATTTTTTAATGTAAACAACAAAAAAAAGAAAAGCTGTTCAACATCACTAATCATTAGGGAAGTGCAAGTCAAAACCACAATCAAATATCATTTTACATCCATTAGGGTGGCTTTTATCAAAAAACAAAACAAATAACGTGTTGTTGAGGATGTGGAGAAATTGGAACCCTTGTGCACTGCTGGTAAGAATGTAAAATGGTTGCAGCCGCTGTGGAAAACAATATAGCAGTTTCTCAAAAATCAAATATAGAAACCGTAAGATCCAGCAATTCCACTTCTGGGTATACAGATGCTCCTTATGATGAGGTTATGTCCTGATAAACCCTTTTAAGTTGAAAATGTCATTAAGTCAAAAATGCATGTAAGACTAGGCGCAGTGGCTTATGCCTGTAATCCCAGCACTTTGGAAGGTTGGGTTGGGTGGATCACCTGGGGTCAGGAGTTTGAGACCAGCCTGGCCAACATGGTGAAACCCCCGCCTCTACTAAAAATATACAAAAATTAGCAGGGCATGGTGGTGGGCGCCTGTAATCTCAGCTACTCGGGAGGCTGAGGCAGGAGAACTCCTGAACCCAGGAGGCAAAGGGTGCGGTGAGCCAAGATGGCGCCACTGCACTCCAGCCTGGGTGACAGAGCAAGACTCTGCCTCAAAAAAATAAAAAATAAAAAAATGCATTTAATACACTTAGCCTATCAAACAGCATGGCTTAGCTGAATGTATCCTACATGCTCACAACACTCACACTAGCATACAGCTGAACAAAATCATCTAACACAAAGCTTATAATAAATTGAATTTCTCATGTAATTTATTAAATACTGTACTGAAAATGAAAAACAGAATGGTTGTATAGGTACTTTTAGTATGGCTTCTACTGAATGCATATGGCTTTTGCACCATTGCAAAGTTAAAAAATTTTAAGTTGAACCATCATAAGTTGAGTACCAACTGTATACCCAAAATAACTGAAAGCAGGGACTCAAGATACTTGTATACCTACGTTCACAGCAACATTCCTCAAAGTCAAGAGGTTGAAGCAACCCAAATGTCCACTGACAGTTGAACAGATAAAATGTGATACATAAGCAGAATATTAGTCTTAAAAAGGAAGGAAACTCTGACATACGCTGTAACATATGACACACGCTACAACATGGATTAACCTTGAGGACATTATACTAAGTGAAATAAGCCCAGTAACGAATGACAATTACACGATTCTACTTATATAAGGTACCTAGAGTAGTCAAATTCAGAGACACAGAAAGAATGGTGGTTGCCAAAGGCTAGGGGAATGAGAGGAATGGCAGCTGATGCTACACGGATACAGAGTTTCAGTCTGGGAAGAAGCAAAAGTTCTAGAGATGGATGGTGGTGATGGTTATAGACCAATGTGACCAGTACTTAATGCCAAAGAACTCCACACTTACACAACTTATTACTGCTCCCCACTCCCCATCCCCGACCCCCGAAAAAGACAGTACCTAAGCCTGATAAATCAAGAATTAGAAATAGTGGGGTAAGGACATTTTTTGAAGCTGAAATTAAATACCAGAAGAAATCAAATTTAGAGGAGGCTTGGTGATAAAGGGTAAGAATGGTTCAGTAACCTACTTTCTGCTTCAAGCCTAATACTGTACTGGTCAACTTTTAAATGTATGTATATGTACCACTTTGACAAGAAAATGAAAATTTAAACATCCAATTAGAGGGCAGGATTAATCAAATTTAGTCCTAGTGAGTTAGGCACTCCAGGACACTGAAAACCCAACTTTGCTTTTTCTTTCTTGAGGACACAGCCTTGCCAATACTGCATTTTGTTCAAGAACTGGGAAAGCTCTATGTTTTTCAACATTCCCTTACATGGAAATGTTAGTGTAAGTTTTCTGCAATGATGATGCAAATCCTGTTGATAAAAAGAATAAAGGGGTCATACGAATTTGGCTATTTTCTCAGCCATGGCAGGACCTTATTTGATGGCTGAAAGCCCCTTACATAGCCCAGGGATCAGGGAAGAGTTGTAAAGCCAAATCACTTCTATTGCATAAACATACATGCAACTTATAGTTTAGGTGTATGGGTGATTTCTTCCTGCCAATCAGCAAGCACTCAAAATACTTCAGCAAGTTAACTCCTAAATTTCTCCTGACTCAAAATATGGAATTTAAAAAGTATCTTTATTGGCTGGGCATGGTGGCTTATGCTTGTAATCCTAGCACTTTGGGAGGCCAAGGTGGGTGGATCATAAGGTCAGGAGTTCGAGACCAGTCTGGCCAACACAGTGAAACCCCATCTCTACTAAAAATACAAAAATTAGCCAGGTGTGGTGGCAAGAGCCTGTAGTTCCAGCTACTCGGGAGGCTAAGGCGGGAAAATTGTTTGAACCCAGGAGGCAGAGGTTGCACTGAGCAGAGAATATACCAATGCACTCCAGCCTGGGTGACAGAGTGAGACTCTGTTTAAAAAAAAAAAGAAAAAATAAAAAGTATCTTTATTTAGGCAATGAAAAAATACACAGCATGTGTACCTATATGTCTGCTTTAAATTTCCAGTTATAGAGGGAAATCTTTTTTTTTTTGAGACGGAGTCTTGCTCTATCACCCAGGCTGGAGTGCAGGGGCCAGATCTCAGCTCACTGCAAGCTCCACCTCCCGGGTTTACGCCATTCTCTGGCCTCAGCCTCCCGAGTAGCTGGGACTACAGGCGCCCGCCACCTCGCCCGGCTAGTTTTTTGTATTTTTTAGTAGAGACGGGGTTTCACCATGTTAGCCAGGATGGTCTCGATCTCCTGACCTCGTGATCCGCCCGTCTCGGCCTCCCAAAGTGCTGGGATTACAGGCTTGGGCCACCGCACCCAGCTGGGGAAATCTTAAATGCTTAAAAAATACTGAAGCCCCTTTAGAAAATTTCATTCCTTTAATATATGAAAAGCAAAATTAATTCCAGTGTTAGACATGATTCAAGCTCTCACTGCTTTGGTTACCAATTATCATCTGCCATCTCATCTCTCCCATTCTCAGCTATTACTTTTCTAAAAAAATGAACCACATTGTTTTTTAAAATCAAGTTTTCACAGTCATTTCATTGTTAATGGACATTTGGCTGACATTCCCACCAGCAATGTATGAGGTTTCCAATTTTTCCACTTCCTTTCCAATGTTTACCATCTGATTTTTATATGCTAGTCATTCTAGTGGATGTGAAATAGTATCTCACTGAGGTTTTTAACGAAAATTAATGAAACGGAAAATAGAAAAACAATAGAGAAAATCAATTAAACCAAAAAGCTGGTTTGTTGAAAAAAATCAAGTTGACAAACCGTTAGCTAGATTGACCAGAAAAAGAGGGCAGACTTAAATTACTAGAATCACAAATGAAACAGGATAAATTACCACTGACCTTACAGAAATAAAAAGGATTATAAAGGAATGCTATGAAGAACTGTACACCAACAAATTAGATAGATGAAATGAACAAAGTCCCAAAAAGACAATTACTGAAACTGACTCAAGAAGAAATGGACAATATGAACAGACCTGTAACAAGTAAAGACTGAATTAGTAATCCAAAAATTACCTGAAAAGAAAAGGCCAGGCCCAGATGGCTTCTCCACTAATTCTACAAGATTTTTAAAGAAAAGTTAATACCAATTCTTTATAAACAATTCCAAAAAACAGAGAGGTCACACAGTTTTCAAGTGGCAGGGCCAGGATTTAAATCTAGGCAATCTGGCTCCAGAGTCTACACTGTTGACCACTATATTCCACTGTCTCTCTGAATAACTAAATTTGAGCACATTATAGGACATCAAGTTATTTCGTATCACCCAACTTTTGTAGTTTACCTTGGTATTTGCCCACTTAGGTCGTCTATAGGGAAAAAAGTTGAATGCAGGGACTCCAGAGAACACCATTTACACAATCCACAATGTTGCTGTATTTTATGGAGCAAAAATGCATGGCACTTACTAAGTTCATTTCTAAAAAGAGTTATTTTAGAGACAGGTTCTCACTCTGTCATCCAGGCTAGAGTGCAGTGGTATGATCATAGCTCATTGCAGTCTTGAACTCCTGGGATTAAGTGATCCTCCAACCTCAGCCTCCAGAGTAGCTGAGACCATATAGGAAGGCGCCACCACATCCAGCTGAATTTTTTGATTGCTTAATAGAGACGAAGATTTAAACCCCAATCTGTCTGATCTCATGGCTGACAATCCCACTTGATAGAGTCTCTTTCTACCATTATTCTGTCTTTTCCTATTCAACCAGTGTAGTCTATCTTGGGCTTATCCCGTTAGAGAGCTCTGGGAGAGCAAAGGCCCCGTCCTATTATCCACCAGCATATCCTCCCTGGCCTACAGGAAGAGAACAGGTATGCTCCTTCATTATCTGCTGATTGAGTAAACAATTATCCAAAACTGACTGTTAATTATCTCTCAATTTGGATACTTTATTCCCCTCCATTATTCCTTAGCATTAAAATGATGAAGTGTAGGTCCTCTCACCCATTTAGCTAATCAAATATTATACACAGTTATTATATGCAGCTTAAAATTACTAAGCTCAAAAATTCAAAGGACACAAATACATACTTATTCCTTAAAATAACACTAAGGGGCCGGGCACGGTGGCTCACACCTGTAATCACAGCACTTTGGGAGGCTGAGGCAGGCAGATAACCTGAGGTCAGGAGTTCAAGACCAGCCTTCCTGGCCAATAAGGTGAAACCCTATCTCTACTACAAATACAAAAAATTAGCCAGGCATGCCCCACGCCTGTAATCCCAGCTACTCAGGAGGCTGAGGCAGGAGAATCGCTTGAACCCGGGAGGCGGACATTGTGGTGAGCTGAGATCATGCCATTGCACTCCAGTCTGGGCAACAAGAGCGAAACTCCATCTCAAAAAACAAAACAAAACAAACACACAGCAAGGAAATTTAGGAAACATTTTAAACAGAAGGATCGCTTTTGCATTCAAAATTGAGACTGCCTTTCATTATTTTGAGTCTCTAAAAATGCTTTTTTTTTTTTTTGCCATAGGAAACAACAGTTGCACTAAGTTAATACATGAAATTCTACTGCCTGAAGGAAATAAGGTATTTGGCAGAAAATTTTAGCTAGCAAACTTTTTGAATGCATACAGAGAACTTACATTAGCCTATATTAACCTCTTTCCTAAAGAATTAATGATGTTGCCTGATGACTTGTGATACAGAATGAAAAAGAAAGAATGATGGCCTCTTAGGGCAGCAATCTATATAGTAGTTTCCAAATCAGCCTCAAGTGGAAACACAGATATTTGAAAAATTAACAATTATTTTCAAGGTAATTATTCCTATCACAAAATAAAGCAACAAATAAATATGGGAGTCTTCAAATAATGCTGTTTCATTATAATGTTGATGAGGAAAAAAAGTGATTCCAGGCCGGGGCCACTGTCTATGGGGAGTTTGTATGTTCTCCCCACGTCTGCATGGGTTCTCTGCAGGTATTCCGGCTTCCCCTACCACATGCCAAGGATGTGCATGTGAGACGACTTGGTGTGTCTAAATTATCCCCGTCTGAGTGAGTGTATGTGTGTGAGTACACCCTGTGACAGGATGGTGTCCTGACCAGGAGGGTTTCTGCCTTGTGCCCTGAGCTGCCAGGACAGGATCCTGCCACCTATCACCCTGAACTGGAATAAGTGGGTTGGGAAATGAATATAAATTATTGTAAAATAAAAATTCATAAAGTCCACAGTAATCAAACCAAATGCATGACAATAAACTATGCAGTAAGAAGGCACTCAGTGAGGCCGGGCATGGTGGCTCACGCCTGTAATCCCAGCACTTTGGGAGGCCAAGAAGGGTGGATCAAGAGATCGAGACCATCCTGGCCAACATAGTGAAACCCCGTCTCTACTAAAAATACAAAAATTATCCGGGCGTGGTGGCACATGCCTGTAATCTTAGCTACTCGGGAGGCTGAGGCAGGAGAATTGCTTGAACCTGGGAGGCAGAGTTGCAGTGAGTCGGGATTGCACCACTGCACTCCAGCTTGGCGACAGAGCAAGACTCTGTCTCAAAAAAAAAAACACAAAAAACAAAAAACAAACAAACAAAAAAAGCAAGCACTCAGTGAGCCTGTCATACCTGTGATTGACTGCATAGTGGTAGGAGGTACTCCTGACAACTTTTGCTTTACAAACAATTATTCCTTAATATAATCCACCACCACTATGACTGCTGTCACTCACTGATTCACCAAAAATTGGGTAAATAATTTTGTTGTTATTAGTCTTTAATCTTAAATGTATGTATAGCTCACATTTATTTCAATATTTAGTATTAGAGGTGTTCTCTATCTTTAGAAATTTGATTTTTTTTTGACCAGAAATATGCCATAGGAACTTAACTCTTGATTAGCCTAGGGTAAAACTGGTTTTGTTATATTTGGTTTCACCTAAAGCTGGTCTCCAAGAACCCACTGATAACGTCAAATGAGGACCTGTTGTACAAGCATTTTAATCCCAATACTTGTATAACTCTGAGAGCCCATTCAAAAATATAATATTAAAATATTTGTCAAATCTTTCTTCTTTCATTTTCAGTTAATATTAACCATTATTTGCTGGGTGGGGAGGGGGGTAGGTAACTAGTTATACTGTTACCTTTAAGTTAATGGTTGATCTAAAAATCTGAAAAATCTGCTCACCATTTTTACTGGTTTAAACTGGCATATGTGTACTTAGTTTTGTTTAAAAAATCCTCTATGAATGTAAATTTGTGTCTTTGCCCTAGAAATATGAGCATTATTAAAAAATGTGAATCTCAACCTTTAGGCTCCTGGTTGCAGTAGGACCCATGGTTAATCGGAGCTTTGGAGGTGAACACACCTGCATTAACATCTTGTCCTGCTACAGAGTGCCTTTGGCTAATTACCTATTTTTTGAGACTTGGTTTCCCTACCTACTAAATGGGAATACTGGTAGTACCAACCTCAGACAGTTATTGTGAGGATTAAAGCCCTAGGATAGGGCATAGTGCAGAATGAATGGCCAAAGTATGCTATTAGTGTTGTAGCTTTACTATGCATTTCATGTCAAGTTGCCAGTACATACCAAGCTACTTAATGCCTACGTCCTTTTACATAGGTTTCTGACTTAGGATGCTCTCCCCAGAATCTGTCACAAAGTTCCCCGTCCCACTTACCTGGGTCTGACAAATGCTTACTCATCATGGAAAACCCACCTCCAGGATCAAATCCCTCACATGGAATTATACTTCTCAACCTATTTTATAATAACTTCTTAACCAGGCCTCGAGATCACTAAAGGAACAACCCATGACTCATTCACCCCCATATATCTCAGCACTTAGTACAATCCCTGGTCCATGGCAAATGGTCAATGACTGCTAAATGGACATAATCAGCCTTCTACTATTCCACAGTATTAACAAACAATCAAGTGTATGAGA
Organism: Papio anubis; assembly: GCF_008728515.1. Classification (NCBI taxonomy): domain Eukaryota; kingdom Metazoa; phylum Chordata; class Mammalia; order Primates; family Cercopithecidae; genus Papio; species Papio anubis. Next base: position 49,618,535 of record NC_044977.1, read on the forward strand.
AACTGAGAGACTTGGGAGTTTAAACTATATCTACAAGGTTCAATAAGAATCAGATTCTACCAGTTTTTGGTTCAAAGTAAAAGTTCAAGTCACCTTATTAAAAGCAGATAGGCCACCCTACTCATGCAAAAAAAAAAAAAAAAAGTTACAAATAAACGTTCTTGTCATTTTTTTTCTTCCATGACAGCACCCTAGGACATATCACATGCTGACCTACCTCCAAGGGACTGTTTTGAAAAAACTGAGCACACTGATTTTTCTTTCCTTTCAAAAGTGAGGGTGCCAGCTATTGTGCTAGCCCCTGTCACTCACCTCAGCCACCTGCTGGGTCCCCACTCTGTGCTGAACCAGCCCCTCCATATTTGTAGCCATGGTGAAGCAAGATCATTAGAGAACCTGTTTGGAAAGATGTAGCAACTTCTATCAGGTGGGGAGAAACCAGGCTACTTGAAAAATATTAGTAATCAAAACTCATCTTTGGTACTGTCTTGTGTGGATTTTGCCCTCTGTAGCACACAGACCTAGCAGGCTAGACATAGCTGTATATACTGCACCAGCTCCTTCAGTTACAGGTACCAAAATTAATTTGTAGAAACATTTCAATTTAGAAACTTGAACTGACAAATACAGACAAAGATGAATTTGGAAATTTATCAGGTCTCCAGGGTTGTAACAGCTTGGTTTACCTCTCAGAGAGGTGGGAATCACACCTTTTTGGATAGCTCCCTGTCACACTATGCTAAATAAGGAGGTGGGTATCTGAGAAAGGTGCGACATCAACTCTGGATAGAGCCCTAGATTACTATCATCAACCATACTTCTTTTAGTAGTGGCGAAGTGAAGTAAAACCCTGCTTGGTGCTAACATACCTCACTCATAGGTTGAAAGGCAAATACTATCACTAACAAAGCAAGAAGCAAAGAGACTGCATTACTAAAGTGTGCCAACAAGAATATGGTACCCATACATATATTTATTTATATTAAATCCTCATTAAATTACAAAACTAGATAATTAGGCTTTCTACTAGCAGCAAAAATAGATTTGATGTCATTATTTGTAAAAATTTAGAAAGATCATCTAAAGATCAAAGAGTGTGCTGGTCCCCTGGGTCAAGACATTTGAGTACCAGCATTGCTGAAGGAGCAGACACCTGGTCTCTTCCGGTCATGAGACAGCTCTCCTGAATAATTCCTAAGCCCTTTCAAAGGCTCTACCACAAAGAATTCAGTAAAATCTAGACCCAATTCCTGGACAATTCACTACTGACTGTGTAGGTCCCATGGTCCACAGGAGAACAAAGCTCAAATCTATTTCCAAAATTCAGATATAAAAACTATATAGTATTACTGAGTGTGCAATATAGAAGAATACAGTTCACTCGCCTGCTCTCTCTCAATCACAAAGTGGATTATCTTGCAATGCAATTTTACAAAATATTTTTCTGTAGTTCCTATCTAAAGTATTATAAACATTGCTGTCTATGAAGCTTTTTAACTCTCTGGTAACTTTCTACATCATTCTATTTATTATTAGATAGCCACCTCTATTATGATAATTCGAATTCACATATTTTATTGCCAAAATGCTAAGAGAAAGAAACAGGAAGATGAAACTGTGACTGACAAATAAGAAAGACCTGGCTCCTGCCTTCAATGAGTCAAAATCCTTGACAGCAGATACTGTACCAACTGCTACAATGACACCAGACCACCAGTATCAGTGATTCATTTTCACAAAATATGACTAGGTCTGAAATTGAGGAGGTCATGTTTATTCTTTTAATAGATGGTAAAAACTTAACTTTTACTTGTTTCTAGAAAAAAACACAAAGACACATTTTGGTCTTTTTTTCTTGCTATAGTTTGGTTACAACTAATGGAGATGGAAGGAAAAGGCATCTTTAAGTGTACCAGAAAAGTCAACTGACTTGTTAAAAATGCAAGTATTACATGTAAAAGTCTAGAGTTCGATTCTTCCTCAAAATAGAAAATAAGAATTTTTAAAGAAATGGATAACGAAAAGGTACCATACATTAAAAAAAATAAATCTAAACATGTGGCTGCAACTAATAATTTTTATCACTTTTAGATGTCAATAAAATTTCTCCTCTGTTATTAACAATGCAAGAAATATGTGAATTTGAATTATTACAGAAATATTGTTAGGAAAATATTATTGAATAGTATAGAAACAACAGAATACTAGAAAGGTGTATCTTTCTATTGGGTTCCCTAAAAGAGGTGGCTTGATACATCAAATTATGAGTCAAAGTGGATTTTATAGATGACAATCTGATTTAATGGAGGCCTAGTACAGAAACCTTTCTGTAATAATTCACTTTAACACTAAATTTGCAGGATCAATCAACTTCAGGTAGGGCTTAGGATCCCAAGATAAATCTAACAACAGGTGACTACAAATATTATGTCACAGAGAAGCAGCAGTAAATCTGTTTAAATTTAGAAAAGCTAAGTATTCTGGACATTAATGTTTTGTTGGTATGTTATAAATATCTTCACCCTCTCTGTGGTTCATCTGTTTACTTTAAGGCATCTTTTGATGAATAGAAGTCCTTAAATTTAATAAGGCTAAATTTATCCCTATTTTCTTTTACAGTTTGTACTTTATGAAAATCCTGTCCTATCCCAGGAATATAATTGTATATATTTTCTTAGAAATACGAGTTTTGCCCCTCATATTTAAGTCCTCAATCCATCTGCAAATTGATTCTTGAATTTGATGAGAAATAAGGATACAACTAATTTTTTTCCCATGTAGATAATCCATTTTCCATTTTCTGTTCAAGAAATAGTTCTGGAAAATGGATTATCTACATGGGGAAAATCTATCCTTTTCCCCACTGATCTGAAATGCCATGTCTGCCATACCTCTGTTTTTCCTATATATGTGGATATAACTGTAGGTTCTCTATTCTATTCCACTAAGTTCTCTTTGTCTTTCTCTTGGTCACCAACACTATCTTTTTACTGCAGTGTTAGCGTAAGTCTTGCTCTCTGATAGGACAAGTGGCCCCCACCTTGTTCTCCCACACCAACTTCCTGGATCATCTTAAACGCCTCTCTTTATACACTTGAATTGAGCAGCAACCTTTCTTTATACACTTGAATTCTTACAATTCTTGATCTCACTGTTGGTTTTCTGCCTTCAAAGCAGCGTCAGGCATCATCAACAGCAGCTTTGGAAGCCGCTTAAAAATGAATAAGGAGGAATGTGCACCTTCTGGAAAAACAAGCAGAAACAAAAAAATGAGACTAAGAGTGAGAGAGAAATTGAAAGAGAAACTATGTTAAAGCAAGTGCTTTCAATAAAGACTTAAATCCAGTCAGAGGAGGTAGGTGAGAAGTAGTTTCAAAAAATACTTTCTATTACTTTTGAAAATAAGTCACAAACCATATCCTATTCTCATACATAAAAAAGGAAGACAGAGGCTTTTTCTTCCAGGATATCACAATGTAAGAAGTAAAACAAAATCCTCAAGTGATGTCAGGGAAGTGGGGCAGGGTGGACATTTACCTAAAATGCACCCAGACTAAAAAGGTAACATCAGGGGATAAGACTCTCACCTGAGAGCTTCTCTCACTGCTACCGCAGCCATAGGCGGTCCTAGAGACAGAAAGATCACACAGTGAGAAGGAAGGTCATACATCTTTGAAAAAGTACCACCAGACAATGGCTATCAATTAGGAGATGTCCCACTAGAATAAGAGACTCCAAGGAACAGTGGGTTGTGTCTATATGTAGTTTGAAAAACTATCTTCACTAGCACAATTTTATATGTATATATTTTTTGAGACAGAGTCTTGCTCTATTGCCAGGCTGGAGTGCAGGGGCGCGATGTCGGCTCACTGCAACCTCCGACTTCCTGGTTCAAGCAATTCTCCTGCCGCAGCTTCCGAGTAGCTGGGATTACAGGCATGCGCCACCACGCCCAGCTAATGTTTGTATTTTTAGTAGAGACGGGGTTTCACCATGTTGGCCAGGATGGTCTCAATCTCCTGACCTCGTGATCCGCCCACCTCAGCCTCCCAAAGTGCTGGGATTACAGGCGTGAGCCACCACGCCCGGCCAATCTGGAAAAAAAAAGAAAAAAGAAAAACAGAAAAAAAAAAAAATCCTATGTTTTGCCACTATAAAGTATAGAAATAAAGCTTTTAAAAACAACCTTCTTGGCTGGTAGAGCCAAGCATAACACTAACAGCAGTAACTAACACTAAGTGGTTACTACACACAGGCATTATATTAACAAGCACTGTGGACAGAACACTAAACTCGCTTTTGGTACAGAAACTTGAGTCTTAAAGGCTAGTACTTGACCCATTCAGTTTATCAACCCTCAAAGACTGCTTCCCACCCCCACAATAATGTTTAGGGGAAAGAACCTGATTAGCTACCAAAAGAAGTATAATACTGAGTACCTTCAGTTAAAAAAGAAAAAGTGCTACAGAAGATCTTCCTCTGGTGATTTTACTAATCAAGTCCAACCACCTCCATCAGTGCTTATTAAGTAACTGCCATGAACTTGGCACGATGAACTGACTGCTGAGAATGAACAACAACAAAGAGGAGGAAGAGGAAAATAAACAGTCCTTGTTCTTGATGAACTTATGAAGGAAACTGAAGTATCTATGCAAAGTAAATGCTATGAATGTCCCAGGGAAAACACATTTCTCTCTGCCTGTGAGAACCAATGAAAATGTTACAGGAGAGGAATTATTTAACCTAGGTCTCGAAGGAAAAATGGAAACTTAGCAAGGAAAGACAGATGGATGACAAGAGAGTTCTAAGCAGAGAGGACAGCTCATACGAAACTGGCAGGTATGAGGAAGAATGGCCTATTTGAGGAATGGCACACAATATGGTTTGGAATTATTACAGAGACCAGGGAAGGAGAGAGGCTGACACGGTAGACAAGAGAGAATTATCAGGAGTTTGGCAGAAAAATGATGCACTCATATCTGGATCTTAAAAAAAAAAAAATTTAGACTGCAGTGTGGAAACGATAGAAAAGACAGAGACTGTAGACGGGAGGCCCGTTAGGAAGTGGTAGCAATAGTAAAGTCTAGAGATGAAGGCGGATTCTTAAAGTAGTATGTTTTTCCTGGATAGCACAAAAATGACAACAGGGCACAGTATAAAAAAACTATTTCATATCCAGCCTGGGCAACATCATGAGACCTTATCTCTAAAAAAAAAAACTGTAATACAGACCATAGAATGATAGCAGTAAATCATACTTGGCTGACCTTATGTCACAGGTTTTATAAGAAATTCTTTCAAATCCAAGTGGATCAATATCACCCTATCAACAACAAAGAAGCAGAGAACACAACAATGACTTTGAATTAGCTCTTCCAGGCTCAAAGTGATAGCTAACTAAACCTTGCAACCAGAGTTTCTTTAGTGAAGTAGGGCACAGACTTCACTGCAGTGAAAAGCTGGGCTCTGAAAACACCTGAATCTCCAGTTTCAGATAACAATGAACAAGTCCTGGGACAAGGAGACTCTGCCTTCATTAACGGGAATGAGTGAGCCTGCCTTTCCCTCCACAATCAACCGGTTCAAATCATCCATATTTATGTTACATGGCTTATAAATATAACATGCAATGTATCTACAGTCTTGGTATTTCCTTAGCTAAACAACTATATTGGGTTCTGAGGCTCAGGCACTAAGCTGATTTCTCAGATACTGACCATATGAGGTTACCATGAAGATTAGATCTTAAATGTGTATGCGTTGTGCTTGGGACATAGAAATGCAACACATGGTAGCTATTATTGGTGAAAGGTGATGGTGCCACTTTTCCTTTCTCAAAGAAATCTGAAAGTAACTCAAACTGTAAAACATGTATTATGATTAGGAATAGGTCTCTCATTTTGACATAAGGCTCACGTCAAATTTAACTATATACACATGGAAGTAGTGTAAACACACACATACAGCCAGGCACAGGGGCTCACATCTGTAATCCCAGCATTCTGGGAGGCCGAGGCAGGTGGATTACCTGAGGTCAGGAGCTCGAGAACAGCCTGACCAACATGGAGAAGCTCCATCTCTACTAAAAATACAAAATGAGCCAGGCATGGTGGCATATGCCTGTAATCCCAGCTGTTTGAGGCTGAGGCAGGAGAATGGCTTGAACCCAGGAGGCAGAGGTTGCAGTGAGCTGAGATTGAGCCATTGCACTTCAGCCTGGGCAACAAGAGTAAAACTCTGTCTCAAAAAATAAATTAAAACACACACACACACACACACACACACACACACACACACACACACACACACAAAGCATTTGTAATTTGCCCTGTTAAACCGTACAACTGGGTAAAACAATGGGGCTAAATTTGGATAAAATCTTACAAATATTTAAAAATAAACCAATACCTAATAACTACTTGCAAAATAGTACTGGGCATAAAACTTTTGATAGGTACAAGGTATTCAGTATAAGTCTAATTATTCTGATTGTTAGAAGTCTGTTCATATTCATGGGAGAATAAAAATGGAAGGATTTAGACAGCCTGAGAGAGGATAAAAAATAAGAAATACATAGCTTGAAACTTGCAATCATAGATCAAGACTTCAAAGTAGAAAATGAAATTCAAGTGGCAAGTTTAGTGTAATACAAATGTTCATCAACAGAAAAGATACTCACTGGGATGCCTCTAAGGTTAAGTTTAGCTATACTTCCTGTCAATGGAAAGCCAGCTATTATTTAGACTCAAAGTTTACTTAGCTTTAGGGTCAGGTAGTTTCTTGTCCATTGTGCCCCTCCATAGGACAGTTATTTCTTCCATATCCAAAGTCTGAACTGTAAAACAGGGCAGCAATGATATGTATATGCTAGAAGTGGCAAGGCGGGGTGAGTGACTATTAGGGAAGGGAAGTGGCTTTCACCTAAATGAAGTTCTTACATATTTATAGTACCAGGGCAGTTCTACAATTTTCTGTGTGGATACCTCCCCTAAAAAAGTCACTGTATACTGTGGATGATATTTTCTCATCCTACCAAGAGCCCAAGTGTAAGGGTGTTGTGGACTTTCTTCATATCTATCAGTAAGAGCCAGGGTAGATGGATGGAAGGAAAGCAGGATAAATTCACTGGACATCTATGATGTGCTTTAAATCAAACTAGGCATGATTTAATCCTTAGCATACCTTCTGAGTATGTAGTATTGGCTCACCAATGAAGACGGAAAAAACTGAGACTCAGCACTTACAACCTGTTTCAAATCATCCAGCTAGTAAGTGATGGAGCTAGGATTCCAACTCAGGCCTCTTTGACTCTAAAATTGCAACATTCCCTCTAGATCACAGTGCCCTTCAAAATAATTTCCCAGAAAAAAGGAAGTTAAGGAGGGAATGAAAAAAAAAAAGTGACAGGAAAGAATTATCTATGGGAACAAACTGCTTACATCAATAAGCTAGATCATTTAACAACTGATATACACAACCACTAAGTCCTAATATGTGACTTATGTTTCAGTATTGCTAAGGATATTTTTGAGGCTGCTCCACCCAGGTAGTACCATGGCAGTTCTTTTAGAACCTTGAACGCATTCTTCCCTTAAAACTTAACCTACATGATAATCACATTAATTAAAATAGTGAAGATAATTTTACTATCTTAAGTAAAACTTTTTACTTAACTACAACACGCAAATACAAAAGGGCACAAATCACCCAGGCTCAGTGGCTCCTGCCTGTAATCCTAGCACTTTGGGAGGCCGAGGTGGGTGGATTGCCTGAGCTCAGGAGTTCAAGACCAGCCTGGGCAACATGGTGAAAACCTGTCTCTACTAAAATACAAAAATTAGCTGGGCATGGTGGCACACGCGTGTAGTTCCAGCTACTCAGGAGGCTATGGCACGAGAATCCTTTGAACCTGGGAGGCGGAGATTGCAGTGAATCAAGATCGCACCACTGCACTCCGACCTGGGCAGCAGAGGGAGACTCCATTCCAAAAAACAAAAACAAAAAAGGCACAAATCATAAATGAACAGTTTGATGAATTTTCACTAACTGAACACACAGAACACACATGTAAATGCCACTCAGATCAGAAAACAAGACATTACCAATACCCCCAAAAGTCCCTCTCACACCCCTTCCCATAGTCATTGACTTCTCTTCTCTCTCCTTTTATACTATTGGCATTACTTTATAATAACACTGCACTGTTTATAATACACTTTTTGGTGTGTCTGGCTTCCTTTGCCCAACATTATTTTTGTAATAACCATGAGAAGTGAATCCGTTTTCACTGTTGTACAGTATTCTAATATATGAATATGCCCAATTTATTTCTCCATTCTATAGCTGATGAACATTTAGATTGTTTCTAGTTTGGAGTCCGTACGATTAGTGCTCCTATGAGCATTTTCACACATGCCTTTTGATGCACTATCTTTTCTTTGTTTGAAAATTTTACTATTTTTAACAATTAACTGCTTTACTTTTATCTATTTTTAATTTTTATTCTCAAGAAAGTACATTGCTTACTTCTTTAGAAAAGAGATATATTACAAATTTACATTTTATTTTTAAAAATCTGTATTATATTAAATAAGTCAACAACACAGTCTAATTATTAGCCTTGCCAGTTAAGAGCTGATATATACTTTGTGACATCTGCTTTTAGTCTTGGTAAAGCAATCAATTAAAAGACGATTTTTCAGTAATTCCAGGGTTAGTCCATCTTATCGACCTAATAAAAAGATGTATCATTACAGACACCATAGTGGGGGGAAAGGGGAAAAGAACGAGTGTGGTACAAATGACATACCCAAAATGTTCTAGAAATAATACCTAATCAGACTCACTATACAACAAACACCACTGGAGGAAAATCAGCATGAAGCCTGCTAGTATTGTGTAACTTCTCAAGAGCCATCCAGCCTCAGCTTTTTTTTTTTTTTTTTGAGATGAAGTCTCGCACTGTCGCCCAGCTGGAGTGCAGTGGCGTCATCTCAGCTCACTGCAACCTCCACCTCCCAGGTTCAAGCGATTCTCCTGCCTCAGCCTCCCGAGTAGCTGGGATTACAGGTGCCCGCCACCACGCCCTGCTAATTTTTTGTACTTTTAGTAGAGACAGGGTTTCACTATGTTGGCCAGGCTGGTCTTGAACTCCTGACCTAGTGATCCACCTGCCTTGGCCTCCCAAAGTGCTGGGATTACAGGGGTGAGCCACCATGCCAGGCCGTACATGTCTCTTTCTTTTCAAGAAACATCAGTGGGCAGTCAGGTAGGAAACTCTTCTCCCTTGCATAGCTTTTATCAATATATGAACAACAAAGGTAAACAAAGCGGCTCCCTGTAAAACCAGGAAGCCTTCAAGCTTGAGTCTAGCCCTACCAGCCTCTCATTTCTCCTCTTCAGTTTTCAGTAGCCGCGAGACCTTTTCTCATACCTCTCACTAACCCAAACAGGGGGAAATATTCTTTTACACTTGGGCTCTTGGAATGAAATTTCTCTCCATCTATATGTTAACATTTCAGGGATTAAAATCTTTGGGGTTATTGTTATTATGGAATAGAAACTTTCACCTCCTATTAAAGGACTTCAGGCCTCTTATTATAGTGGAGGAAGTACTTTTTATTGCCCCTAAAAAATCACGCTTTGCCCCTGAGGCTGACTTTTATCATTACAGGCCAACTGGAGTCCAAGGGTAACTCAGAAAAAACAGTTAAGTGTCTGAGCTAGCCTATTCCCTTTCTGTCCTTAACAATTCACCTCCCATCCTTCTATTCTAAGACTTCCAGGTACCAGGGGTCTGCATCTGCATTTATTGTCCCCTTAACAAATGCCTATGCCAATGCCCTGATCTGGCTTTCATCCCTCTACTCATTCCCACTCCCCATCATTTTTGAGCTGTGCTAGTTGAGCTGCTCCCAGGCAGTTCTTCCGTTTGGTATAGAGCTCCTGCTGCTTTACTCTCCAGCGCTCAGGACCTGACGTGAGCAAGGGGAGTATGCCTGCTACCTCAGGTAGCAGTAGTGGGATATGGGGAAAGAATGGCGGGATGGGAGAGAATGACAGAGAATCTCAGCCTCTGGCATGTTAGGTTGAAGACAAGCAAACCTCCAACGAATAAGGAAGAACATATCTTTTACAATGTGTAACAGGAGCACAAATGTATCCATTAGGTTAAAGATGATGATCACACAGGGAAGAAAAAAGGCATCATTTAAGGCCCTCATAATTAGCAATAAAGTAAAAAGAGGTAAACGAAAATCTAGCAGAGGATTCTTACGTCAAGCATGAGGCTGGACTTGAGGTCTAAGACCACTCTCAATTCTGAGATTCTAGGATTCCTTCATAGACTCCCCCTGTGTGGTATTTATTAAGATGATACTTGTATAGGAGATGCTTTGGGACTAAAGGAGCATATGGCTTATAGATAAGAGAACTCGGCCGGGCGCGGTGGCTCAAGCCTGTAATCCCAGCACTTTGGGAGGCCGAGACGGGCGGATCACTAGGTCAGGAGATCGAGACCATCCTGGCTAACATGGTGAAACCCCGTCTCTACTAAAAATACAAGAAAATTAGCCGGGCGAGGTGGTGGGCGCCTGTAGTCCCAGCTACTTGGGAGGCTGAGGCAGGAGAATGGCGTGAACCCGGGGGGGCGGAGCTTGCAGTGAGCCGAGATCGCGCCACTGCACTCCAGCCTGGAGCACAGAGCAAGACTCCGTCTCAAAAAAAAAAAAAAAAGAGAACTCAACAACAAAAATCCCAACGGAGGGCCCTCGATATGTGGAGACACTCAGGCAGCTAGACACAGGAGCCCAGTGGCTCAGTGCCACGGCTGAAGACAGGGCTGCTCCACAAAGACTTATCTCCCTTGTTCTCAGAGTCATTCAGACAACAAGTATCCACTATCCCTGGCCCCAAACTCAATGCTAGCTCCCACCTCCCTGTTTGACAAATGGGGAATTACAAGCCTCAGAGAGGCTACCAACTCCAGGTTCTGAAGCCAGGCCTTTCTGCCTTCATAGCACAAGCTCTGTCACTGCACCGCCCTGCCACGTCACTCCTTGAAAGTCACTGTGAATACAACTACTGAAAGCAATAAATAACTTAATGGTGTAAGACAATACAGAGCTGTTTTACTAAACTAGCAGTTATTTGGTTACCCTGAGTAATTAGCTCAAGGAATCCAAGTGTTGAATTGAAAAAGTGATACCAAAAATCTTTGAGCAAGACAGAAAAAAAAATCCAAAAATAAATAGTTAAACTATTATTATTTTTAAAATACCATAACAATATCTTATTTTAAAAGTTTTACAATATAAATTAAGTTAATACAAATGTTTTATTTACCACACTTTCAAGTACAAACTTGACGTATACTTAACAAAATTTGCTTTTTACCTTGGTAAAGCAATTAAAAAGCGATTTTCAATAATTTCATTAAATGAATCAATTTATCTTTAGAAAGATAAACATCCCAAATTAATGGCTACAGAGACTTTCAATTCCCAACTCCCTGTGAACCCACTGAAGGCTTCTTCCTTGCTCTCTAATCCCCTGTGATGGTGAGACAAAAATCAGAATATTTGATTTCAAGAAAATCATGTTAGCTTGGTGCTTTGTTTCTTCAGTTAAAGTAAATAACATAATTATGTTTGGGTTATTTATTTCTTCACATATGAACTTACTAACTTTCACGTAGTTAAACTTGTAATTCAATCATAAAAAAATTAGTGGGAAAAATTATTGAAATGTTTATCCATAGTTATGCCTCCAGGCAGTGGCATATCTGTCAGAAATCACTTCCTAAATTCAACCAAATATCATAACATGCTTATTATTGCTGGCAGTGCTATCTGAATTGCCAAAGAGGCTCACATAAAAGGTATCCATCAATACACACCAATTTAGTTATCAATGACATCATAAATTATCAACAATTCATTCAACAAATAGTACCAGGCACTCTTCTAAGTGCTGGATAAGTAATGGTGAACAAAATGTATTCCTGCTCTCACAACTTACAGTGTGGTGAGGGCAGACATTAATCAAATAATCACAGAGTGTGTAATTACAAAGTGAGATAAAGGTTATAAAGAAAAGAAACAATAAAAAGAATCTGATCTAGACTGGCAATGGGGATTAGGGAGGACTTCCCTGAAGAAGCGATGCTTGAACCAACAGCTGAGGTAGGGTGGGGGTAGGGGGTAAGCTTACACTGTCAGTTACACTGGTCAAGGAAGTTGAAGGCAGGCCAGTGTGTCTAGAGCACAGGGAGCTAGGCACCACAGAAAAGAAAATAATGAAAAGCGTTGGAAAGATTTTTAAACATGGAACAGGAAGCCTCTGCCATTACGTGGGTTCTGGTGGGGCCTGAACGACATACTGCCTGTAAGACAGTTTTATAAATCATAAAGCACCCTATACTTTGGTTAGTACTATTTAGCTCCACTATTTTGTTTTCTAAACTTTTGTCCTGGATGCCATGTAACTAGCTGAAAGCATAGAGCCAAAACTATTATCTCGGTGTTCGAATCTATTGCTTTTGCTCCTACACCACACTGCATAAAAATTTCATTGTTTGTATCACTTAGCGCAATGTCTATACCAGTACTTCATAATGACAATAACTCTATTTACACAGTATTTACTACACGTCAGGCACTTTTCTAAGCTCTATTATTTACATTAACTCATTTAATCTTCAGTTCTAGAAGGAAGGTTCTATTATTGTCCAGATGAGGACAGCGAGGCTAGGAAAGGTAGCTTTCCTAGCAAAATCACACTGCTACTAAAAGTTGGGAGTTGCTAACCACAACACTAAAACATTTTATGTCTGTGTATGTATGTGTATACATATCTCTATCTCGAGAGAGAGAGAGAACTCACACACAGAGAATTATATTCAACTCCAGCCTGGGCGACAGAGTGAGACTCTGGTCTCAATCAATCAATCAATCATATTCACGTTTGAGGACCAGTGTCTTAGTCATTTTTGTATTCCCAGCCTAGCACATAGTGCCTAGAGTATTCGTAGCACTCAGGAAATACTGATGAATTGAAAATATATATAAGAGGCTGACGAAGGATTTGAATCTGGAAGTAAAGTGAGTTTCTGAGGCCCTCCTCCCAAGTCTTGTATTCATCAGCAAATCATATGAAGGTTGTATCTTTATCGACTTTCTTATTATTATATTGAAGATTTGTTTCTCACTACCGTTGCTATTATTTCACAGCCTTTGGCCTGGAGACAGAGTGGGATAATGGACAATTACTAGTTTCAACCAACTCTCCAGCCACAAGCAGCCAGTTCTCGTCACATCAAATGATCTTCCTCCAGGGCCGTTACATGGGCTGTCCTGTCTGGAATGCCATTCCTTCCTCAGGTTCCTCTGTTCAAACATCAATTGCTCAGAGAGGCCACCCTGACCATTCCATCTAAATTAATGCCTCAGGTCTTCTTCAGCAGGTCATTTGGCTTCTTTTCTTTCACAGAACTTATGACTCTCTGGAATTATTTCTTTGTCTATTCACCTCCCAGCCCCCAACTCTAGTAAGGGCAGGAGTCTTGTACAGCTGGTTCTCCAGATGTACCCTCAGTGCCTTAAAAACTAAGTCAACATGTATTCAGTGAACGAATGAGAAGAGAATCACCCCCGAATTGTGCTCTCTCAAACCCTAAATACCCTTAAGCTTGCCTCCCTTGGTGGCGTAATCCCATTTTTAACAATAACACCATTTCCAAGTGACTCTGAGGCTCGCAAAGTAGCGTTGACTCCATTTTCTGAGAACAGCCCCACAAACAATGCTCAGAAGGGAGGTCCGGCCTGGCAAGAACGCCCATGCTACCCATTTACAGTAGATAACATTGAGCTTCATTAGGGGATGCGCCAAGGCCGCGCCGAAATGACGAGCAGGAGCCCTGAAAGGTGTCCTGGTTCCGAAAACCTCTTCCCATGAGAGCGCATCGTGGACTCGAAATGCTTCATCACCTTTATTACTATTGTTCTTCTGTACTCATTCTGGACGCGTTCCAGGCGGAGGGAAGCCGCCCACCTCCAGACCCAGGGCCGGCGGGTGCCGGCCTCTCCACCCGGCCGCGCCCCTCGCGCCCCGCCCCCGGCCCCGCCCCCGCCGACCCGGCCCCACTCCGCGCCCTGGCCTCTACTCCCGCCCCGCCAGGGCTCCCGCGCCCCACAAGGACCGCCCTCTTCCGCCTTAGCCAATCAGCAAAGATCAGGGGGGCGGTGCCACAGGGCCCGACCCTCCTATCCGGGCGCCAATTGGTCAGTCCATCAGTCGCTCACGAGGTCGCACCTCGCACCCGCCTTCCTCCTTTTCCTTTACCCTCCCCTTCAGAAAAAACGGCGGTTGGGCTCAGGCGGCCGCCAAAAGCGGACTAGAAGCGGAGGGGTGAAAAGCCCGGGAGAGAGGGAAGAAGGGACTGCAGGAGGGAGGAGGAGAATAAGGAGGAAGGGAGCCCGCCCAGCCGGAGCCATCTCCGTCGAGAACAAAATGGCGGCGCTGGCGGAGGGCCAACTGTGAGGCGGGGCCGCGGCCATTCCCCCTCCGCCCCCACCCTTGCGCCGGCCGGGCCGGTCAGGGGGAACCCGCTCGCTTCGCCCGGCCGCGGGCGGGGAGGGGAGGGGAGCGGCCCGGCCCACTATGCAAAGCGCCGGGCGCCGCCGCCGCCACCCCGTGGCAAAGGTAAAAGGGTCAGGTTCAGCCGCCGCCGCGGCGCCTCCATGTCCGCGCGCCAGGCCCGCCCCCTCCGCCGTCGCCCCGGGCCCGCCCGACCCTCCTTCAATTTTACCTCAGGATTTGGCGCCAAAGCGGCCTCGAAGCGGGTCCCGTGTCTGCGGCGGGCGGCCCCCGGCGCGGAGGGCAGGGCGAGGGGAGCCCGGGCTCCCGGCGTCGGCGGATGGCGGGAGCCCGGCGGCCGCGGGCTCACGGAGCAGCGGGCGAAAGACGAGACGTCGAGGTGGGAGCGGGGTGGCGGGGACGGGCCCGGGGGCGCCGCCGGGGTCGCGGAGAAGGGGGGGTTTGTTATTGTTTTTGTCAGTGAAAGGTCAGAGTTCGTGACCCCGGTGCCGCCGCCGCCGCCGCCCGCGCGCTGGTAGGAGGAGGGCGAATGTTCTTCTTCCTCTTCCCAGCGCCAGCCTCGCCGCGGCGGCGGGGGGCGGGCGAGCACGCGATTGGCTGAGGCGCGCGCGCGCACCGGAACGCCGCGGCCGGCGCTCGGTCCATCCGGCCCGTGGGCTGCGGGGCCCCGGGCAGCGGTGACTGCGGCCGGGCGGGCGGATGTGTGGCTTAAATGGCGCAGGCGTCGGGGCCTAGAGGCTGAAGGGCTGGTCGTCCTAAAAACTCGTGGACGTCGCGCACGGTTACCCGGAAGCAGGCCCGCCCCTCCGGGTAACCGCGAGCTTCTCGCGGCTGGATGGGGACCGTCCTCGCAGTGGCGGCCTCCACACTGGCCTCCCGCTTAGCCGAGGCTTCTGGAAGGCTCGCAAAGTGTCTGTTGATGGAAGAAGCCGGGCCCTGACTGGCGCGACGGATTCCCGCAGCCGCTCAGCAGAGCGTCTGTAGGTCGGAAGTGGGGGTTATATTGGGTGGGTATTGAGCTCTTCGGCCCTTCCTCGGTACAGAGTTTTTAATTTAGCTTCTAATGG
Organism: Papio anubis; assembly: GCF_008728515.1. Taxonomy (NCBI): domain Eukaryota; kingdom Metazoa; phylum Chordata; class Mammalia; order Primates; family Cercopithecidae; genus Papio; species Papio anubis. The sequence goes on from NC_044977.1 coordinate 49,634,197, forward strand.
ACTAAAGATGCGCCCGCTCTGGCCATCTCAGGTGAAGTGTTGAAACGTCCCAGAACCTGTAATTTTTGGTTTCTTAGTAAATACACGGTCCAGATCTTGCGTAAGTCCGTGCCCCTCCTCAAGATTTGGAAGTAGTGAATGGTAATAGGTAGGGATGTGTAAAGCAGCTTTTAGCAGCATCATTTATATTTATATGAAGAAAAAGGCCTGTTTTGATCTTAAACTTTTGGGCTGTAGGTTTTCCTTACATATTTCTCTCTTTTATGTTGTGGTTTTAACTTGCCTGGGAAGGTGCAGCGCTTAGTTATCCTAAATGCCTGGAAGTGTTTAGGCTACAGCCTGCAGATCTTGTACTAACTGATTTTTTTTCTTCAGTTTTCTTTCTTATTAAGAATAAATATTGACTCCAGAATGGATGTTTTTGTTTGTTTGTTTCACACAGTATTCGTTTGGTTTTTTATCAGGATGACTCCAGCTTTTAGTATTTTTTTTTCCATAGTCTTATAATATTTCTATTTGGTAAGAAATGTTTTAAACACACTTATTTCCCCTTCCTCCTTTTTCTTACCTTGAAAAATTGGGAAAATAACTGGGTTCGTTTTGTCATGGTGAAGCACGGATCTTGAAATTGGAAGGGGCCTTAAGAGAATGCGGTCAAATTTTTTTGTTGCGGAAAGCTTTTCCGATTTTAGGGGTGAAGTGGGTGAGAACTAGAAAGGTCAAGTGATGTGCCTGAGATGCAAAAGCAATTGCAGTTTTTGCATTGTTGAAATTTGCTGTTTGATATTGGAATACATTCTTAAATGTGGATCATTTTAATGCACATTTCGCACTTTATTTTTTTTGCTAATGACATTACTTGCTGTTTATTTTAGAATATGCTTTTTGTCTGACATCAAAAAATTGGAGCAGTTTTCTTATTCGAGTTCAAAATGGGTCATAAAGCAGCGAAGACAACTCAAAACATCAGTAACACATTTGGCCCAGGAACTGCTACCAAACATACAGTTCAGTGGTGACTTAAGAAGTTTTGCAAAGGAGAGAGCCTTGAAAATGAGGAACATGATGGCGAGCCATGGGAAGTTGACAACGACCAATTGAGAGCAATCATAGAACTACATGAAAAATCGCAGAACTCAGCGTTTACTCTTCTAGGGTCATTAGGGTTGTTTGGCATTTGAAGCAAATTGGAAAGGTGAAAAAGCTTGATAAATGGGTGCCTCATGAGCTGAGTGAAAATCAAAACTATTGTTTTGAAGTGTAGTCTTTTATCCTGCGCAACAACAGCAGACCATTTCTCAATCGGATTGTGACATGCAATGAAAAGTGGATTTTATACGACAGCCAGTTCAGTGGCTGGACCAAGAAGCAGCTCCAAAGCAGTTCCCAAAGCCAAACTTGCACCAAAAAAAGGTCATGGTCACTGTTTGGTGGTCTGCTGCCAGTCTGATCCACTACAGTTTTCTGAATCCTGGCGAAACTATTACATCTGAGAAGTATGCTCAGCAAATTGATAAGATGCACCGAAAACTGCAATGCCTGCAGCAGCATTGGTCGACAGAAAGGGCCCAATTCGACAACACCTGACTGCATGGCCCACAACCAACGCTTCAAAAGTTGAAGGAATTGAGCTACGAAGTTTTGCCTCATCCTTTATATTCACCTGACCTTTCGCCAACTGACTACCACTTCTTCTAGCATCTTGACAACTTTTTGCAGGGAAAACACTTCAGCAGGATGCAGAAAATGCTTTCCAAGAGTTTCTCAAATCCTGAAGCATGGATCTTTATGCTACAGGGATAAATAAACATTTCTCATTGGCAAAAGTGTGTTGACTGTAATGGTTCCTGTTTTCATTAATAAAATATGTTTGAGCCTAGTTACAATGATTTAAAATTCGCAGTCTGGAAATTGACTTTTGCACCAACCTAATATTTCGATGGTAAATCCTTGCAAACATGGAAACTGCATTTGGCCCAGTGCTTTGTGGTTGTGTATTCTTCCTTTTTTTAATAGATGGCATTGGCTGAGCATGGTGGCTCACACCTGTAATCCCAGCACTTTGGGAGGGTGAGGTGGATGGATCACCTGAGGTCAGGAGTTCAAGACCAACCTGGCCAGCATGATAAAACCCCATCTCTACTAAAAATATAAAAAAAAATTGCTACACGTGGTGGCAGGCATCTGTAATTCCAGCTACTTTCGGAGGCTGCAACAGGAGAATCATTTGAACCTAGGAGGTGGATGTTGCAGTGAGCTGAGATGGCACCATTGCACTCCAGCCTGGGTGACAAGTGAAATTCTGTCTCAAAAAAAAAAAAAAAAAATAGTTGGGGTCTCGCTGTGTTGACCAGGCTGGTCTCGAACTCCTGGCCTCAAATGATCCTCCCATCTTGGCCTCCCAAAGTGTTAGGATTACAGGCGTGAGCCACCGCACCCTGCCTGGTTGTATACTCCTTCAAAACTTAAGTTTTTAATGTTAAATGCTGCTTCTAGATACATTGTAAAAATTCACCTATCAATGAGTTTTTTTATTAAAAACATTGCAATTATACTGGACTTTAAATACTAAGCAATAATTAAGGCTTCGATGTTGGTTTATAGTTTTCTCATTTCTTTCATTTAATAGCTCTGTAAAATGAAGCAGTTACTTCCATTTTCCTGAGGTGCAGAAACTGTGGCCCAGATAAGTTGAGCGACCTGTACAGTGTTACAGGTCCAATAAGTGAGACTGGGGCTCTGATCTAGTCCCTTTGACATTAAAGTTTGTGCGGTAAACCAGCTATGTCAGTTTGCCACATTTGTAATAGTGTTCAATAAATTTTCACTTAAAGGTTTAATATTAAAATAGTAGCAAGAATTCATAATCTTAATTGGCTTTAACAGCTTTTTTTCCCCTGAAAACAGATGCATATGTACACATGCACACAGATTGCTTGCAATACCAGCACATAGGCCTTTGCACGTTGAAGTCAGCACTCCTGTGGTGCCTTTTTTTGGGCGGGGGTGGGGGGGGGGGGTGCTGGCTTTTTTGACTGCAAGTCTTTTTGGATAGAACTTTATAGTTAGAAAGTAGCTTTCTAACACTTGGATGGGTTTTATAGGCACAAAAAACAAGTCTTATACTAGCTGTACTTTATTTTTTGAGTTCTTATTAATGGGCATCCACTTTTGCATTGACAGTGGTTTCAAGATTGCTTTATCAGCCTTTAAAGGATTCTTGGGCTAGGTGTGCACATCAGAACTGCAAGGTCCTCTGTTTCTGAAGCAGTAAGCTTTGGGTGTCTCGCATCAGCACTTTGACTGAGTTTCACAGATAATTCTGATGCATACTCCAGACCTGAACCACTGATCAGTTTGAAACCTGCATAACAAAGCCGAAAAAGTTTTGTTGCACCTTTTGAAATACAGTTAACTCTTTTACCATGCCGAAGATTATTCATTCAGAGAGACAGGTCCTTGCTTTGGAGCGATGATATATATCTGGCAGTACCCAGCCCTTGTGTGTGTGCATTAGCTCAGCACCTGCCCACACTACAAGCCCCCGTAGGATGTGCCTTGTCCTTCCCTGTTTCAGCCCTTAACACAATACGTGGTATAGAGTATGTAGTGGGCATTTGTTGAATGAATGCTTTTCCCAGTAGCAGTGTATTCATACAATATTAATAAAATTGTCCTCTGGTTTACAGATAAAAGTGAAAGCACTAAGTGCCCAGTGAGTAAGACCCAGGTGTTCTTCCTCCACCCCTAGTGGTCCCCTGGGCAGGTCTTTTTTTTGTGTGACACTCATGTAGTCAATCACTGATTTAACTTGTCTGTGAACTTGAGAGCAGGAACTGTTCCATAGTTTCATTAGCACAGAGTAAACATGTTTGCCATGCAAAGTTATTTTGCATCTGCATTTAAGTGATGTTGAGTCAATGAAAAGTTTTGATTAAGCAATAGTTGTAGATGTGCTAAGTTTTTCAAATTACTAATATCAAGCGGAGATTATTTTTACTTGTAAAGGTATTGCTTTTGTGATAGCATAAATAATGGTTTTCCTTTTTTGTAATGTAAATTAATTGCTGGAAACTTTTGTATTCCCATAGACTGGGGAAGCTTAATTGCCTTTATAAGTACTTATGTACAACTTTGTATCAAATTTTCTGTAATAATTTATGCTTTATTACTATATATGTACTAATAATTTTATCTGACTTCTGTTTATATCATTTGTACAATTACATGGTTGTAAAATAAACTTTTAAACCTCACGTACTTGCTGTTAGCCACCCATCCCCTACCCCCTTTTTTTAACTGTGGAATCTTAGCCAGGTACGGTGGCTCACGCCTGTAATCCCAGTGCTTTGGAAGACTGAGGCAGGTGGATTGCCTGAGTTTGAGACCAGCATGGGCAACATGGCGAAACACCGTCTCCACTAAAAAATACAAAAATTAGTTGGGGGTAGCCTGCCCCTGTAGTTTCAGCTACTCAGGAGGCTGAGATAGGAGGATTGCTTGAGGCTAGGGAGGTAGGGAGGTCAAGGCTGCAGTAAGCCATGGTTGTGCCACTGCACTCCAGCCTGGGTGACAGAGCAAGACCCTGTCTCAGGGAAAAAAAAAAAAAAGTATGGAATCTGGACAGATAGATATAATCTCTGAACACCAGATTGCATATTCCTTACACTTAACACTTTACCCTGTTTAATCTTATAATAACCTTATGAAGTAGATGGTATTATCCTGTTTTTACAGCTAAATAGACCGAGACCTAAACAGAGAGAGGATGACTCCTCCAAAGTTGCCTGGCTAGCAAGGGGTGGAACATTTATTGATAGCTCTTTCTGTTTGTTTCTTCTTTTCTGTCCTTGAGGGCTCTGAGAGGAAGAAAACTCTTCTACCTACCTCCATGCTCTGTCAAAGTCAAGCTCTAGCACAGCCTACCAGGCTATTTGGGGAGTCCTCAACTTCTATATAAATGGCCCTTCTTCCCAAGAGGAGAATAGAGAACGGCTGTTTTCCCTGTGGTGGATTAATGGTATGAGAATGCAGCAACACCAATAATGCATTTCCTAGCCTCTTCCTGAACTGCTTTTCTGAGACTCATACCCCTTTAGTCTCTGGGGCTTCCTGGGCCTTGAAAAAGTGTTACTTGCAAGTTGTACTTGGCTCAAATATCTAGAGTAGTAGTTCTGTCCTTTGAGATAGGCATGAACCTCTTTGAGAATCGGATGGAAAGTTATATTCTCAGAAAAATGCACTGACCTTTGATCCCTGTTTTTAGAGTATGTGTTGTTCCAAGGGATGTTTTTTGTTTTTTAAATGTTACCTAACTAGGAACTGTCTGTGTCAATCTTAAGGATAAGAGGTGGAAGGGAGAGTTCTACTGGTAAGCATGTAGACTCTTAGCCATTTGTTTTCAGTTAAGTATCATAACCTTGGTCTTAGCCATGCATGTGTCACTGAATCCCCAGCCTCTTCCAGTTCTTTTGTTCCCCTCCATCGCCCCTCCATCCCCCTACCAGAAAGAAAACTTATTTTCTGCTAGCGTGGGGCTAGGGAATCTTAGGATGTCATGATACCTCACAGAGATTCCTAACTGATCCTCCTGTCTTCAGTCCCACCCTGGCCTTCCAAGACACCTGTGCCTCCAGTTTGTGAGCCTCCAGGGGCAGAAGCCCTTTTGTGTCTTCACTGGCATCCTCATCTGAGGCACTTTGGTGATTATTTTCTCTGTGTCTGCATGTTATATCTTCCAAAAATGGGTTGACATTTTCTATACACTGTCTCCTCTGGAACTCTATCCTTTGGGTTATATCTTTTTATTCATTTGCTGGCTTTAGTGGATTTGAAGAGGCATCTAAGAAATGCATGTTTTCTAGTCTATTGCATAATTTATGCATAATCTATTGCATAATTAATCACACCCAAACTCAATGACCTAAAGACTCAACGGTCACTTTTTTTTTTTTTTAATGAAAATCTTTCTGGGCAAGGACTTCATGTCTAAAACACCAAAAGCAATGGCAAAAAAGCCAAAATTGACAAGTGGGATCTAATTAAAGAGCTTTTGCACAGCAAAAGAAACTACCATCAGAGTGAACAGGCAACCTACAGAATGGGAGAAAATTTTTGCAATCTACTCATCTGACAAAGGGCTAATATCCAGAATCTACAAAAAACTCAAACAAATTTACAAGAAAAAAACAACCCCATCAAAAAGTGGGCAAAGGATATGAACAGACACTTCTCAAAAGAAGACATTTATGCAGCCAACAAACACACGAAAAAATGCTCATCATCACTGGCCATCAGACAAATGCAAATCAAAACCACAATGAGATACCATCTTACACCAGTTAGAATGGCGATCATTAAAAAGTCAGGAAACAACAGGTGCTGGAGAGGATATGGAGAAATAGGAACACTTTTACATTGTTGGCGGGACTGTAAACTAGTTCAACCATTGTGGAAGACAGTGTGGTGGTTCCTCAAGGATCTAGAACTAGAAATACCATTTGACCCAGCCATCCCATTACTGGGTATATACCCAAAGGATTATAAATCATGCTGCTATAAAGACACATGCACACGTATGTTTATTGTGGCAGTAGTCACTATAGGGAACCAACCCAAATGTCCATCAATGATAGACTGGATTAAGAAAATGTGGCAAATATACACCATGGAATACTATGCAGCCATAAAAAAGGATGAGTTCATGTCCTTTGTAGGGACAGCGATGAAGCTGGAAACCATCATTCTCAGCAAACTGTCGCAAGGACAGAAAACAAAACACCACATGTTCTCACTCATAGGTGGGAATTGAACAATGAGATCACTTGGACACAGGGTGGGGAACATCACACACCGGAGCCTGTTGTGGGGTGGGGGGAGGGGGGAGGGATAGCATTAGGAGATATACCTAATGTAAATGAGGAGTTAATGGGTGCAGCACACCAACATGGCACATGTATACATGTGTAACAAACCTGCACATTGTGCACGTGTATCCTAGAACTTAAAGTATAATAAAAAAATAAATTCTTAAACCAAAAAGTAAAAAAAAAAAAGAAAATCTTTCAGTTCTAAGGGAGTCAAGTTTTTCTCTCTTGGCATCTCTCATAGTCACATCACTGGAGTCATCGGAACATCTCCCTTATACATCTGGGATTAATACTTGCTGTCAGTGTGAACACTGACATGTGGCACAAAATAAGATTCAGGGTCACATTGAGTAGTACTATAGCTGCATTTTAAAAAGAGCTAATTTTATGCCTATAATAACTTTCATAACTATATATGTTGGAATAATCAAGTCTTATGCTTTAGGGCATAGCTAATTACTGTAGCCTTCAAGAAGTCATTTATTTTTTTATGTATGCTGCTCACAACAGGATAGCTCCAATACACATTCATGAATTCTAGTGTGGCATTGTTAAGGGCTGGTAAGTACAGGCCACTGGATTTGAAGGGCCACAGACTTACTGGAGATGACAATTATTGAACATCCTGGTCTCCCACTTATATCTGTTACTTAGTTCTAAGGAGCATAGGGCTTATTGACTACACTTTATCACGAGATAGATTTTTGGATACAGCTGTTGATGAACATTCCAAAGATGAGATTTGAATATTGATGAGAACGAGGTCATTTAGGGCAGTTTACACTTGAGTGGGTAATCTTTATATATAAACAAGGGTAGTCATCACTGTTGAAAACATGCTTTAGGGCCACCTGGCATGAAACGTTTTAAAGTTCTACAATAGAATCTGAAAGAACTCTCAGTTCTGGGCCGGGCATGGTGGCTCACGCCTGTAATCCCAGCACTTTGGGAGGCCGAGACGGGCGGATCACGAGGTCAGGAGATCGAGACCATCCTGGCTAACACGGTGAAACCGCGCCTCTACTAAAAATACAAAAAACTAGCCGGGTGTGGTGGCGGGCGCCTGTAGTCCCAGCAACACGGGAGGCTGAGGCAGGAGAATGGCGCTAACCCGGGAGGCAGAGCTTGCAGTGAGCCGAGACTGCGCCACTGCATTCCAGCCTGGGCGACAGAGCGAGACTCCGTCTAAAAAAAAAAAAAACTCTCAGTTCTTGAAGGATTTTTATAATGTATAATTTATAAATACAGATAAATGGGGTTTTCTTTTAATTGCTACAGTATCCATTTCCGAATCAGAAGAATTTGTGTAAACTTTACCATGCTTTTTATATCTTTTTCCAAAACCTTGTTACAGTTTTGAAGCCAGCCAAAAAATAAAACTGGAAACATATTACATTTCCATCAATTTTGCAACCCATTTCCAGAGTTTGAAAAACATCGCTCCAAGCGGAGAAAAAAAAACCAAAAAACTTGTTTTCAGCTTTCTTCATACAGATTTTATTTTGTGCAAGCCTCTCTTTTGCTCTTGTAGAAGTGCTGCCTCTCTACACTGGCTCTGTCACAACAGCAGCATGAAAGACAATCAAAATTAGAGAATGAGGCATGTCGTCATTCTGCTGTCAACACAGAATGTCCCTTCCAGTATGACAGCTTCAAATGATCTGTACAAGGAAGATCCCAAGTCCATGTAGAGAATTTGTTCTGCAGAATCTCTCATGTGATCACTGAGATATTATGAGGGTGGTCATAGGGTCATCAAGCTTCTCCAGAGGAGTTTTGTGGAAGGGGATGTTTAACCAGCTGGGTGCCACGTTGGTGGTAGTCCTCTGTCTACCTCAGACTGGTTTTCCTCCTCAAATATTACCGTGGGCGTGTATTTCTCCTGTAACGTTTGGCATAGTGTCATAGTCTAAAAGGCTTCTTGTAATCTTGTCTGATGGTACCAGTGCCAGTTCTCATGCCTTATAACATTTTCAGATACTCTTGGGTCTCACTTTCTTCAGCTAAGGATCTGAATATTCACTGCAGATAACACCTGTAAACTGCCACTTCTACCACAGACTCAGTCTGGTGACAAACTGAGATCACTGCCAATATCTGAACTAAGTTTTTATTTGTTATTCACGGTGGCTGAGCTACCACCTCCTCTATCCTTCCTCCTACCTCCCTCCATCCTGCCTGTGCACAGAATCTCCTGAGGTGCTTGTAGAAACTGAAGATGCCTGGGCCCCACCCCAGACTACCTACCCACAGGGAACCCCAGGAGGTGAGGTGTGGGCCACAGGAGGAGCCTTGAGGAAGTCCCCTCTGGCTCTCGTAGAGGAGCAGCCAGAGAGCCAGAGGGGACTTCCTCAAGGCTTCTCCTGTGGCAGGGAGGAGCACTCTTGGTAGAGTGGGGCACTACCAAGGATGGGACAGCTTTGGTAGAGTGCTCTCATTCTGTATGTTGCAAATTTGTGATCTCTCACCCCAGACACACTGCTCTGACTTCACATGACCCACAGGCTCTGGAGTGTGCACTGCTTGCATTGCCTTATGTTTCTGAAAATAGTCCCCCTCCCCTGGAGGTGCATCCCCTAGGACACAGAGGTGTTCTGTGAACATGCACACACTCTTTTTCTTGGAACTGGTGCAGCAAGGGTATGATGGCTGCCTTCCCAATACAAGACTTGGCAATTCACATAGAACACATGTTAACCATAACCTTCAGACTTGTCATATATGATACAGATTTAATGATTTTTGCTTGGATAATGAAATGCAAAATTGAGTTTGTCTTAGTGTCCTATTTATTCTGACTTCAGAGGAAAAGGTCCTACTGATTGATCCTCTGCAGCCAGAGATTTCTGTCAAATTTAGGAAATAATTCACATTGCAGGTGTCAGAGAATTGCTCCCAGTATCAGCTTATACACGTTCGAAAGAGACATTATAGTGAAGCAGTTACAAAGGTGGACTTTGCCAATTTTGTGTGTGACCCTGGACCGGTGACTTCATGTTTCTAATCCCATTTCCTTATGTGCAAAATAGGGGTAATAACTCAACTTACCTCAACAGGTCCCTGGGAGAATTAAATGAAATAACAGGGTTAAAGTGCTAAACATTTCTTTGTTGCTAATAATCATACAAAGGTCTGCTATGAGCCTGAGAGGTCAGTACTGTTTTGCTACTGATTTAACAATTGTGTTTGATTAGGAGCCTAAAAGATCAATGATTATCAAATCAGTTTTCCCTGTGCCACTTACCTTAATACTTAGCAAACATATATAATAGATGCCTAAATAATTGCCCTGTAAATATTGTTACAGATCATACCCAAAATACAGGAAAAAGCATAGCCCTTGCATGCTGTTAATCCAAACTATAGTCTTTCCGGAAGATTTGGTGCAGAGAGTGGACACTGGTGAATCCCCAGCAGCTGCACCCACAGCTGACTGTTCAGTGCCAATCATGGTGGTCCCTCTTACAGAGATTAGGCTCAGGAGTTGGCAGGTGTAAGTGTGAACCTGGAGAATAGGAAGGGCCTGTGGGTGCTTCTAAGAAAAATCTAGCTACAAGAAGCCAAGCTGTCCCTCCTTGGTGGCTGTCAACAGGGAGTTTTATAGTGTAGCCCCAACCATCAGTGGCAGTCAGCAATAAACTGCTTGGGAACCAAACCTGGAATCAAGCTGACACTGCATGGCAAGTCAGAATAACCAAATCCTCCTGCTTTTGGATTTCCTTTTAACTGATTTCCAAATTGTGTAAGCCAGATTGAGATTGGTTTCCATTTACTTGCTGCTGAAAATAGACTTCTTAGTGTATATACATCTGTCCTCTCCACTGACCATTAATGTGTGGAGGCACAGAAGCTTCCATGATCACAGAAACCACAAAACAGGCTGGGGGATGTGGCTCATGCCTGTAATCCCTGTATTTTGGGAGACCAAGGCAGGTAGATTGCTTGAGCCTAGAAGTTCAAGACCAGCCTGGACAACATAGTGAGACCCAATCTCTACAAAAAAATAGCTGGGCGTGGTGGCACATGCCTGTGGGCACAGCTACTTTGGAAGGCTGAGGCGGGAGGATCGCTTGAGCCTGGGAGGTCGAGGCTACAGCGAGCCATGACTGCACCACTGCACTCCAGCCTGGGTGACAGAGAGAGACCCCATCTCAAAAAAAAAAAAAAAAAAGAAGAAAAGAAAAAAAGAAAAACCAAGAAACACAGGCTGAATCAACAGAAGAATATTCCAGCACGTTGTTGACTGTCCTGCATCAGAAAGAAACTCAGGTTCCAAGCCTGGTCCTACCACCTTAGCCCAGGTGGCCTCAGTCCCCATCTAGGGCTTGCTTCTGTGTTCAATGTATACTGCTGCTGAAAACAGAGCACACGAAAGGCTGGACTAGAGGAAAAAAGGACTCTGTCACCCTTCAGTTGCTGCAGCAGGGTTGCTGGGGTCCTCAGCACTGGCCTGCATGGTGCATGCCCAAAGATCAGAGCAAGCATCAGCCCGTCAGGCCACACATTTTCCCAGAACCAGGCTGCATACAAGGGAGAGTAAGTCTATTAGCTAGTCAGCCTGCTCAGAAAAACTTAAAGCATATTTCTGATATGTAAAGGAATTATTATTATTAGAGACCGGGACTTGCTCTGTTGCTCAGGCTGGAGAGCAGTGGCGTCAACCTCCTAGGCTCAAGTGATCCTGCCTCAGCCTCCCAAGTAGCTGGGACTACAGACGTACATCACCACACCTGGCTACTTTTTGTATTTTTAGTAGAGACAGAGTTTCGCCATGTTGCCCAAGCTGGTGTTGAACCCCTGGGCACAAGCAATCCGCCTGCCTTGGCCTCCCAAAGTGTTGGGATTACAGGCGTGAGCCACTGTGCTCAGCCAAAAGAATTATTAGGACCCAGGAACACACACTACTGTGTATGTTTCTGGTGTGCTTTGTATTAGTAATAAGGAACAAAATTCTTCCTACTTACTAAGACCAATCCAGACTGAAGAAACACATTCAATCTGCAGGGAAAGTGTAAAGCCAGTATTCATGTGAAATAAGTGCTGCTTGTTTTCAGTAAAACTTTTGAGTTTTATTATAAACCTTTATTGATTCTGAGAAGCAGGCAGAGGCCAACCCTGCAAAGGTCTGTGCTTTCCTGAGGTAATTAAAATGAAAGAGAAGATTAGATTCCATGACCAGTTTAACCTTACTGTGTTAGGGTTTCTCTTCCTTGCCATTTTCTTTTCTTTTCTTTTCTTTTTTTGAGACATGATCTCACTGGGTCACCAGGGTAGAGTGCAGTGTCATGATCATAACTCACTGTAGTCGTGACCTCCTGGGCTCAAGCAATCCTCCTGTCTCAGCCTCCTAAGTAGCTAGGACTATAGGCATGAGCCACTATGCCTGGCTGATTTTTAATTTAGAGATGGGGTCTCACTATATTGCCCAGGCTGGTCTAGAACTCCGAGGCTCAAACAGTCCTCCTGCCTCAGCCTTCCAAAGTGCTGGGATTACAGGCATGAGCCACCACACCTGGCCCCAATTTTCATGGATAAGGAAAAAGGTCTTCTGTGTATTGTCTTCATTTTGTACTGTTAAAGAGCAGGGCCCACTTTAACAAACTTTAATAAACTTTAATAAACCAGTGGGGAAGGGCATGGTGTTATTATACAAAGTAAAAGTAAAGTTATGGGCTCTGCTCTTTTCAGACCGCTTTCACAAACATTCCATTTGTGCCTTTTCCCCTGAACCTGTGGGAGAAGCTAGAATGATCTCCATGTAATAGAAGACACCAAAGCTCAGAGCAACTTGAGTGGCTTGTCTGTGCTGCTTCTTCCTGATAAACATGGCCTTTGCCGGGGGTGCACAGTGAAGGGGCTGCTCTGTGCCCAGGGAGCAGAGGGGCAGAGCAGGTATTACGGGGGACTTCGAGCAGCATCTCCATGGTGTCATGGCTGGTTATTTCCCCAGCATCTGGATCCAGTGGGAAGGAGCACCCTCTGACCAGGTGGGGTGGCTTCATCCCCAGTAGAAAAGGTAGTAGAAATTACACTGAAATGAGTACACAAAGAACCACAAGAAGGACACGTAATACAAGGTCCAGATAAAAGGTGATCCCTTGCCCAGTCACACATGAGCCCCTGCCAGTTTCCTTTTACAAAACCCATCCAGTGTGTTTTTCATCTATAACCCAGACATTTTTATTAGGGTAACTATTCACTGAGAAATAAAAGCCCTATTACCTCTTTACAGGGCATCCAAAATAGGATAATACAAAGTAAAAGAGGCCTTCTGATGACTTTCGGACCCGTAATTCTATCTGGAACTCAGAAACTGACCATGGGCGGCGACATAAGCAGACCGGGGAAACTACCCCTGCCTGGTACTGAAGTCCTGCTCTGCTCAACAGCCCTAGAAAGCCCATTTCAGTGTCTGATGATGAAAATGATTCAGTTGGAACTAAGCCCTCAAAAATTAACAAAAACACTGTCTAATCACTTAGTTTGAATCATTAGTCATATGTTTAATGCAAACATTTTAAAACAACTGCAAACTGGAAAAAAGATTTCCCCTGAAAATATTTAATGCAAGTAAGTCCTGGAGATGGTGCTTTTTATAAAAAGTTTGTCAGCAAATGCCCTTTTTTGTAGGGGACAGGGCAGCAACAGAATGGGGACAGGATATCAGACAATTGATTTTTATTGCAATAAGAGTAACAAGGAATCCCACCCCTCACATGCTCTTTGCTTTATGTAAAAACCTGTCCAGCAGAATGAGCAACAGTCACCCTCAGGAGGCAATTTAGCCCCAGGTGCCCATAGAACAGCCTCAGGCCACAACTTCTGTGCTCCCTCGCTATGTCCAGAGCTATCTGCCAAGACCAGGAATTCACCTTTGGAGTCTAACTTGTTTTCTCTTTTTTTCACCTCTCAAAAAATAAAAAGCCTTCAGTAATACAGCCCAAGGATTACCATGTGTCTAAAAGAAGGATAGATTCCCATAAACAATGTTGTCAGCTTGAGTGAGGTAAACACAGGAAGGCACACAATAAATTAAAGCAGACCCTGACTCTTCAGAGGCTCTGCGGTGACCTCTGGGGGCCAGATCTGCCAGTGGCTGCGTTTCCAGCGCTGACATAGTGTTGAGGACTGCTCTGGGGAGGCGGGACCCCTCCTTTTATAAGTTACGTTAGTATACAGGTCGCAAGGTCAGCTGGAGGAGAAAATCCTTCCCCTCCTATCTGGTGGGGCGCAGCCCCTCTAAAGTGATGTGTGCTTGCACACCAGCAAGCCACAGCCAGGTCTGCACAAATCAATTTTATGTACACCCTCATTAGAAAACTGATGGCACATTAGTCCACAGGATTCCATCTGTTATTGACTTAAGTAAATCACTTAGAAAACACAAAATTGGAGGTTGCAGCTCCGTAAAATAATAAAGTGCTTTCGATGAGAGTAGCTGTTACTGATAGCTTCTCATTTCACCTGAGGCACCACAATCCATTTTTGAAAGGTGATTATCATGAGTAAAAACTGTAAGAGCTTCTTTCTACTAAAAAGCCTGCATTTCTAAATGTACTTTTCTATTGGTTTCCACATCTTCATCTTACTAAATTTTAACTCACTGTGGGTAAGGAAATAGTTTATTACCGGGTGGCGGGTGGGGGTGGCGGTGGAAAACACAGAAAAGGAGAGGTCCATAAATATCCCTTAAGGGCTCCACTCATGAAGATGTTGGCAAGGGAAGGAGAGTGGTGGGGAGGTTATAGCAAAAAAGGTCAGGCCTCATTGCTGAATCCAGGTGTGTGTCCGGATGAGTTGAGCCACAGCTTAGCTTCTAAAAGCATTCACATATTGACCTAAGAATTTGTTACAAGTCCACATGCTTGATAACTGCTATAACACACTCGCATCTTCCATGACCTCGATCCACCTATAAAACAGAACAGAGAGGACATTTGGTTTTGTGGCTCTGCCTATGACTCTGCTCACAGAACCTAGAAATGACTGGACTAGATTCCTCTTAGTTTGAAGTCAAGGACCATGTCGTATTCATACTTGTTTCTCAAACATGTTTTCCATATTTAGCAAAAGGCCTGGAACACAGTGCAAAAGTTTACTGAATCAATGCATGCTTGATTCATGAATGAATCATGACAGTCTAAACATGATTGTGACAAAGAACAGGTAGTTCTGCAGTTCTGCTATGGCCCAAAGGGACCTAATGGGATAGGATGAATGGAGCAGAACAGAAGCCAAAGCCCCAAGAAACGACTTGTTTCCTTCTGAGAGAACAAAAAGGTATAAGACTAATTAGTTATTTTGGTACCTCTGAGCTGAATTGGTATCTTCTGCTTTGAAGCTATAAAATAGGGTTTTCTTGTGGTAAAGGTGAAAAATAGGTCCTACTTCACTGCTGCTGCCCTCTTCCTTTTCTGGAGCAATGGTGAAACCTAGCAGAGGCATACTCTCCATGGCCACTTTGTCCTGCAGAGGACAGAAGGAAAAACTGACATTAAACACCGCACTCTGCATAGTCATTTACTGTTATCTCCAATCTGAGATGCGTGAAGAGTGCCTCTGTGTGGGATGTGCTTTGGCACCTGGGGGTTAACACCAACAAACTGTTGACCCTCACTTCCCTCCAGGGCCAGCCCTGAGGAAGGAAAGAAACTCAACACTGGCTGGGCATGGTGGCTCATGCCTGTAATCCCAGCACTTTGGGAGGCCGAGGCGGGTGGATCACCTGAGGTCAGGAGTTTGAGACCAGCCTGGCCAACACGGTGAAATCCCATCTCTACTTAAAAATACAAAAATTAGCTGGGTGTGGTGGCAGGTGCCTGTAATCCCAGCTACTTGGGAGGCTGAGGCAGAAGAGTGGCTTGAACCCGGGAGGCAGAGGTTGCAGTGAGCCGAGATCGCACCATTGCACCCCAGCCTGGGGGGCAGAGTGAGACTGTCTCCAAAAAAAAAAAAAAAAGAAACTCAACATACTGTGACAGTTTATCAGGGACCAGGCAGTTACATTTCATTATCTTTAATCTTCACAACAATCATATAATGTGTCACTCCCATTCTAAGAAGAAACCAAGGCTCAAAAAAGGTTAACTGCCCAAGATCACACAGCCATTAAGGAGCAGATCCAGAATTTGCACTCATGACCACCTTCTAACCCCACATTTTTTCCATAGATTTATCAGTCAGTGACTCAGTTTTGAAGTTACTTCTGATCACATATTCTGTACTCAGTCCTCCAAAACCTCATTTACAGTATTTCGATATGGAGCACTTACATTGTGCTATAAAGTTGCTAACAATTTGATGAGATGTACCCAAAGAACACAGATGGCTCTTACACATATAGTGCTCAGTGGAATAAGATTTTTATATATAGGTAAAGACATTTTTATGCACACTTATGTAAAAACATACATGTTCATAAACAATACGGACTTTGTAAAAACACATAAAGAGATGTAATTAAGCATATTAGAATGGTGGTGGGAGGAAGAAGAAGGGGACTACAGTTTGTGTATAGAAGAGAATCAAGCTGGGCACAGTGGCATGTACCTGTAGGCCCAGCTACACTCGAGTCCAAGGCAGGAGGACTGCTTGAGGCCAAGAATTTGAGTCCAGCCTGGACAACATAGCAAGACCTCATCCCTACAACCCCAGAAAACTAAGAAAAAAAATATTTTTTTAAAATAAAGGGAATCCTCAAAGATTGCTAGATCAGAAAAAATCTATGACAAAATTCAATATCCATTCATGGTAAAAACAAAAACAGAAAAGCACAAACCTCTTAGCAAACTAGAGTAGAAGGAAACTTCATTAACTAACAAAGGGCATCTATAAAATACCTACAGCTAACATCATACTTAATAGTGAAACACCAAATGCTTTTCCCTTAAAATTGGAAACAAGGCAAGAGTGGTGTTCACTCTCATCAATTCAATTCAACATTGTACTGGAGGCCCTAACTATTATATTAAGGAAAGAAAAAGACAGACATATAGATGAGAAAAGAAGTAGAACTATTTGTGCTTGCAAAAAAACACAAAACTACTAGAACTAAAAATCAATTTAGAAAGGTCACAAGACAATCAGTTTTTATGTGTATATAGTAGCAGCAAACAACTAGAAAATAAACTCCTTTCAAAATGGCATCAAAAAAAGAGAAAATATTTAAAGATGTCTACACTAAAAACTACAAAACATTAAAAGATAATTCAAGGCTTAAATAAATGAAAATTTATGTACCATGTTCATGGACTGAAAGGTTCAATATTACAATGCCAGCTCTCCCCAAATTGGTCTATAGATTCCATAATCACTATCATAGAAATTGATAAGTTTGTATGAAAACGCAAAAGACCTAGAATGCCCAAAACATTTTGTTTGTTTGTTTTGTTTTTGAGACAGAGCCTGGGAAAAAAAAGTCTGGAGTGCAGTGATGTGATCTCAGCTCACTGCAACCTCTGCTTGCTGTGTTGAAGCGATTCTCACACCTCAGCTTCACAAGTAGCTGAGATTACAGGTATGCACCACCACACCTCCCTAATTTTTTCTATTTTTAGTAGAGACGGGGTTTCATTGTGTTGGCCAGGCTGGTCTTGAACTCTTGGCCTCAAGTGATCTGCCTGCCTTGGTCTCCCCCAAGTACTAGGAGTACAGGTGTAGGCACCTTTCCAGCCTCGAAACAGCCTTAAAAAAGAACCTGACTTCAAGTTATAGTATTTGAGACAGTTTGGTACTGGCATAACGATTGGTAAATATATGAATGGAACACAATGGAATGTCCAGAAATGGACCTCTATTTAGTCAATCATTTGAGATTTAACAAAGACACTGAAGCAATCCAATAGGGAGAGGCAAGTCTTTTCAACAAATGGTGCTGGAACAACTGGATATCCATAATGAAAAAAAGGACCCTCAACTCCCATGTCATACCATACACAAAAGTTAATTTGAGATAGACCTAGAAGTAAAAGCTAAAACATTAATGCTTTCAGAAAATAATAGAGGAAAATAACTTTGTAGCTTGCAATAGACAAAAATGCCTTAGCACACAAAAAGCAACGGTCATAAAAGGAAACACTGACAAATAGACTTCCTCAAAGTTATAAACTGCTGTTCATCAAAAGATTCATTCATTCATTCATTTATTAGAAAATGAACAAGCAAGTCATGGACAGGGAGAGAATATTTGTAAAACATTTATCTGACAAAAGCCTGGTATACAGGATACAGAAAGAACTCCTATAACTCAATAACAGGCACAACCTACTTAAAAAAAATTAACAAGAGATCTGAATAGACACTTCTCAAATGGAAATGAGTGGCCAATAAGCACATGAAAGCAATCGTGTGCTTAATATCATTAGTTACTAGGGAAATATAAATTAAAACCACATTGACTTACCTCAACACTCCCCACCGGAATGGCTAAAATTTTAAAGCCTGACAATACCAAGTGTTAGCAATGATGTGGAGCAACCAGAACTCAAATTCACACACTTTGTTGGGGGAGTGTAAAATGGCACACCACTTTGGAAAAAGGTCTTGCAATTCCTTATAAACCAAATATATGCCTGCCTTATGATCCATCAATTCCAATCCTAGGTAATGATCCAAGTGAAATAAAAATTTATGTTCCTGCAAATACCGGTATGAAAATGTTTAAAGCAGCTTTATTCATAATCACCAAAGCCTAGAAGCAATCCAAATGTTCTTTGACTGGTGAACAGCTAAACAAAACTGGTATAGTCACAACATGGAAGACTACTCAGCCATAAAAAGAAGTGAACTACTGCTATATGCAACAACGTAAATGAATCTCAAAAACATCATGGTGAATAGAAGTCACACATGATTCCATCTGTTTGAGGATCAAGAAGCAAAACTAATCTATGGCAGAAAAAAAATTGGAACAGGGTGTTGCTTCTGGGGACGGGATGATAGTGGCAATTTGTAGGTGTGTGCATTAATCAAAACTCACCAAATAGTATATTTGAGATTTGTGTACTTCACTATATATAAATTAGACCGCAAAAGGAAAAAAAAAAAAAAGTACAAAAACATTGAATTCTTAGGGGAAAGTATATTTTGAAAAACATCAAAAAGTAAAAGGTATAGAAGGATGAATAGAGAGGTACTTGATAAAAGAAAAGTAGAAAATGTTAATTGTACAATCCAGTTAATGGTCATACGATAGTTCACTGTACAATTCTTTTTTTTTTTTTTTAAGACAGTCTCGCTCTGTCGCCCAGGCTGGAGTGCAGTGGTGTGATCTTGGCTCACTGCAACCTCCACCTCCTGGGTTCAAAACGACTCTCCTGCCTCAGCCTCCTGAGTAGTTGAGACTACAGGTGTGTGCCACCACCATGCCCGGCTAATTTTTGTATTTTTAGTAGAGACGAGATTTCGCCATGTAGGCCAGGCTGGTTTCAAGCTCCTGACCTCAAGTCATCCTCCTGCCTCAGCCTCTCAAAGTGCTGGGATTACAGGCATGAGCCACCATGCCCTGCCAGTTCACTGTAAAATTTTTTCAACATTCCTTTATGTTTGAAAATTTTTATAAACAATAAATATAATAAAGAAATAATAAAATGTTGGAAAAAATAGGCTGGGCACAGTGGCTCACACCTGTAATCTCAACACTTTGGGAGGCCAACATGGGAGGATCACTTGAGGCCAATAGTTCGAGAACAGCCTGGGCAATATAGTGAGACTGCCTCTACAAAAAATAAAAAAATTGGCTGGGCGTGGTGGCTCACACCTGTAATCCCAGCACTTTGGAAGCCATGGTGGGTGGATCATGAGGTCAAGAGATCGAGACCATCCTGGCCAACATGGTGAAACCCCATCTCTACTAAAAATACAAAAATTAGCCAGGCATGGTGGTAGGTGCCTGTAGTCCCAGCTACTGGGGAGGTTGAGGCAGGAGAATCACTTGAACCTGGGAGGCAGAGGCTGCAGTGAGCCGAGATTGTGCCACTGCACTCCAGCCTGGCAACAAAGCAAGTCTCCATCTCAAAAAAAAAAAAAAAAAAAAAATTCAAATTCAAATTTAAAAAAATTAGCTGGGCATGGTGTCACACACTTGTGGTCCCAGCTTCTTGGGAGGCTGAGTTGGGAGGATGGCTTGAGCCCAGGAGTTAAAAGCTGCAGTGAACAGTGATCACACCACTGCACTCCAGCCTTGGGCAACAGAGCAAGACCCTGTCTTGAAACAACAGAAAATGTTGGAAAAAATAAAGATTCCAATGTATTTTTGATAGTCGCTTTCTTCCAGGACTGTTACTAAACAGCAAGTTGGATCAGCTTTGGGCCACCTCCGGGTGCATGACAGCGGTGCATGGTGGTGTAGACAGTGCAAGCCAGCTATCCACTTCATCAGAACCTTTTTTTCTTTGATAGGATTTGAAAGCTATGTCCCATGGCTGGAACAGGTTTATTGAAAAATTATGTAAATTCCTCTTTCTAGAAGAAACTGCTTTGGAGTCATACTTAAGTCCATAATTCATTCATTTTAATTTTCGTCAAGATAAGGTTTTACTATGTTGCTCCGGCTGGTCTCAAACTCTTGGCCTCAAGAGATCCTCAGCCTCCCAAAGACCTGGGATTACAGGCTTGAAGCACCGTGCCAGGCCCCTAAATCTACCTTTTAAAATAAGCTTATGCTGTCACTTACATGACAACTGTTCAGTTTGTTTTGGAAAGATAAAAATCCCCACAGTGTGGAAGGCCCCACCTGTGGACATGGGCAAAGGCCCCTCAGGGTGGGGTGTGGCTCACAGGGTGCCCAAGCCACTCAGGCCTATGGCAGATCCCCTGTCTGCCTGCTTTGCTTAGAGTAAACAGATGTGGGGCCTTGCTAAGTGTTTAAGTATGGCTCCAAAGCAATTTCTTCTAGAAAGTCATCCTCTGTGATCCCTGGGGACGGGCACACTGCAACCTTCACAGTTGCAGGTCCTTCCAGAGGGAAGCTTCATGCCACAAAGAAGGAAGTGCCTTTTGCACATTTGCTAGCATCTGTGGCTGGGGGAGAAGGGCCAGCCCTATCTGACATGCACATCCCAGTGGGGCAAAGCAGCCACCCTCTGCAGCTCATCAGAATACATTTAACTCCCATTTTCAAAGCTGAAACTATGCCTGACCACCTAGAAGCCACCAGCTGGTGGAGCATGGAGATAGAAATGTTTCACATTATCCAACAGGTTCAGCCTGGGTCGGGGCCAGATAGCACCCTGCTACACAACCACAGCCACACATCTGTCTACTCTGGAAGTAAACTTGATTTCCAAGGTTCTCTCGCCTAAAGTAAGATATTCTATAAAATACAGATTTCAGTTTTCTTTAGAAGAGTTACCAGAGTTACCCTATAAAAGAAATGGATGGACAAAAAGGGAGTAGCTTCCTCCACACTGCTGAATTTTGCCCCAAGCAATCTAAGTAGACAGTAGGAAGGCATTTTCTTTTGTGGCATGGCTGGCTTGTCCCGTCTTTGTCCCAGATGCTGGGCCTGTGACATTTAAACACTTTGCGGCACAGGTTGGCATGTCCATACCTTCTTATCTCCACAAAGAAACTGCAAATTCCTTAGATTTTGAAGTGGTGAGTGGTTGTGTAGCCACAGCAACATTGAGCACATGGCATTGCTCACTAAAGACTTGACTGCCACGAGAACTGGCTCAACAGCCAGGACTCACACAGCCTTGCAGGTGTGCAGGCCCCAGGGGGCCATTTCACAGGAGAGGGGAAAGAGTGCAGATCACTACTACCTCACTGGCCATGTAGGTGTAGAGAACTTTGCCTTTGATGACAAACCAGAGCTTCTTCCAGTGCCGCTTGCCCCTCTTACACCGGCTGAGATAGCCGCTGATGGCAGAGCCCTCTCCAGAGGCAGCCACCTGGCAGGAGGGAAGCAGAGCGGTCAGGCCACCCCAGTGGTCGGGCACAGTTCAAACAGCACAATTCAAAATGACACTGCAAACCATTTGGCTGACTACTTATACTGCTTTGACATTGGATAAGGTCTCAGGATCCACCCAATACCAAAGTCAGCAAGATAGTGCTTCATGCTTTGAGAAACAGGATTTAATGAATGGACCCAGATGACTTTGGGAATGCTGATGCTGCCCCCTAGTGCTGTTTCAGATTCTTGGTTCCCTTTCCCAACCTCAGCCCCTTGACTCAAGAAACTTCGTTCAGGTACTTAGGGGAAAGGTTCTTCCTTCTAAAATTAACTCTTGCACTTTCAACTTATCTCTTCTTCACATTTAGGGAGGGATCCTCTTTGAATTGTGGCCTAAAAGGTTTTATAGTCTCCTGCCTAGTGGGGTGTGTGCAGCGTTAAGTCCTTTTATTATTATTACTACTCTTTGTGGTGGCGGGGGGTAGTAATATTCTGTCCACAGGCTTTATGTGGTGAGGAACACAGGACTGCAGTAATACCGACCTGGGATTTCCCATCCAGGCTCTACCAATTACTAGGTGGTTAATGATGAGCAATTTGCTGACTTCTTCTAAGTCTCAATTTCCTTACTAGTAAAAGAGGAATGAAATGTAAAAAATGTGAGCTTTATACATATATGTGATTATGAAATGATCTCTAAGACAAATTAAGTGGAGAAAACAGAAGAGATTCTGTATAATATATTGTCTTTTGGGTAGAAAAAGAAGATATATGAATGTACATCTGTATTATGTATGTGCATGAAAATTTCTAGAAGGATCCATAAGAAACTTGATGGCGGTGGGACTATGGGACGCTGGGAAGGATGAGAGACTCACTTTTCATCATATGTGCTGTTTTGTACTTTTTTGGGAAAAATGTTTAACCATGTATGTGTTCTTTTTTTTTTTGAGACAGTCTCGCTTTGTCTCCAGGCTGGTGTGCAGCAGCGGCATCTCAGCTCACTGCAACCTTCGCCTCCCGGAGATTCAAGCAATTCTCCTGCCTCAGCCTCCCGCGTAGCTGGGACTATAGGCGCGTGACACCATGCCCGACTAATTTTTGTATTTTTAGTAGAGATGGGTTTTCACCGTGTTAGCCAGGATGGTCTCGATCTCCTGACCTCGTGATCTGCCCATCTTGGCCTCCCCAAGTGCTGGGATTACAGGCGTGAGCCACCGCGCCCTGTGTGTTATTTCCAAGATTTTTAATTTGCAAAAGGAACAAGTTAATGGATAAAACTGTACCTATTTAAATTTTCCATTCCCTAACACTTTTTAAAACCCTTGCTACCCGCTACTTGATATTAATGGACTAACTTGGAAGCAGCTGATCACACTTGTGGACCCCTTGTGTATTCACAGGCATACATTGGTCTGTGGTTGTGATTGGAAATACAGACATACAATCTGGTCCTATTTGCGGGATACAATTGAGTTTAGCCAATTCTGAAGTTTCCGGCGGAGCCCATGGCCTCCAGGGACATCAATGCCTGAGCTGGGTTGGGACCCCTAGGATGAGGGGACAGTGCAGCTCAGAGGCCTGACATGGAAGGACCAACCCAGGAATTTGGCTCCTTTAGACTGAAGAGCCCCTGTGATCTGTGCAGTCTCCTTGAGTACTACATCTAGGCTATGGGGCAGGAGAAAAAGGAGAGAAAAGAAAGAGAAGGAGAGGAGAGGTAGAGAGAAGGATGGGAAAGATGTCTCCTAGCACCATCACTGTCAAGTCAGTCCTCGTAGCTGGGATGCTTCCATTAGGAATGCTCTGTCCCAAAGAGACTGGTCAGGCTGGGACAGGGCAGGGTCTGACCCCGTCTACCCAGGAGGACCATGAACCTTCCAAATCCCCTACTTCCCGCTTGGGTAGCCCTGCCTACTTTACCTCTGTCAGGGCTGAAGGGACTTTCTTCTGCTTCTTGAAGGTTGAGGGGTTAATGCTCTGGAAGACGGATGAAAAGGCACTGCCTGAGAAGCGGGGTGCAGACAGTGGGAAGCTCATGCTCACAGGCCGCTCTGTAACCGAAAGAAGCCGTGGGGAAGGGAGGTGAGAGGCGTGCCTGTGGCTTGTCTTTGGAACGCTGATTCCTGTAAAATCCCTCTAGGAATGTGAGCCATGGGGGTTAAGTGGGATCTGAAAGTCAAGCACTCTTGCAGGAACAGACAAAGGCTATGGGGGATGGGGAGGGGATGCTTTTCCAGGGCGCTGGACAGCCCTTCACCTCCAGGCCTCCAGGTAGCAGGGACTGGGCTGTCTTCTCTGATGACCTCAGTCTAGCCCCATGGAGTAGAGGCAAGGGAAAGACTTTAGTTTTAGGCCCAAGATACACCTGCTCTCCTTCCTGGGAACTTCACCCTGCTAGGGCAAGGCCTGTCCTTTCAGCACTGACCAGGTCTCTCAAGGGCCGGCTCAGCTTCCCAAGGCTCCTGTGTGGAACAGCCTCGCCCCTCTCCGACCCCAGCTCCTTTGCTACCAGGCTCATATAGTCCTTAGTCCCAGAAAGGTGCCACAGGACACAGGCCCACAGGACACTTGAGAGGGCCTCTGTGGTAAAGGACACAGGAGTTCCCTGCCTCTGTCCCCTTACAGACACACTGACTCCTAAGCTTAGCTACAGAGCTCTTCTTCTGGGGACACCGATCAGTTTTGCACATCTTGGGAAATGGTGCCCTGGTGTGAGCTCGAACCTCTATTTCCTCCCTCCATGGAGTGAACAACTCCCTCCAGGGAAAGCGGTTTCCAGCATGAACCATGGACCACAGAGAAGCCACTGGAGCCTGGGGAGAAGCCACCAGGCCACTTGGAAGAAGGCAAGTGGTCCCCAGGTTACCTCTCATCAGGCCTGGGACAGTCCTGCCCCGCTTCTTCAGCTCCCCGAAGCAGCCGTCGCAGACCTTGGCCATCCTGTCCTTCAGGTACTTCAGCGGGTACTTGTTCCGTGAACAGTTCCGGCACACGATCTGCAGGCCCAGGTGGGAAGATTCTCACCCCTCTCAGTGCGTGCAAAGGAGACCTGCATCCCTCCCCTCCACTCCCTCTGCTAATCCACCCACAACTGCCCTTAGGGAGCCCCAGGTTCTGATCATGGAGCTGTGTGTGGCCTCTACTTTTCCAGCAAGGCTTCATCTTGTTTCTGAGCCAGCGCCTATCTGCTTTTCTGATGAACCTATGCCCTTAACCACTACACGATACTTTTTTCTCCAAGCACAATAGCCATGTATGCTATGGTTTTCTGTTGAACACATGGTGGTGTGGAAGGGGCCTGGGACTTGGAGCTCTGGTCTGACGATCTATGAAATGGGAATTAGCAATCTGTACCTCTCGGGTTGGTGTGAACACACCTCACTCTGGGGCTTGCAGTAGCTGCTGGATATCCCTGAGCCCCCGGCTGGGCAGGGACACGCCCTTCCCCCACCCCCCACCCCCCATGCACACACTCACCCCAGATGGAGCAACTCACCTTGCCACAGGCATGACAGTGATGACGTCGCAGGGTGAGGGAGAAGTCGCAGCCGCAGTTCATGCACATCATGACGTGTGTGACAGGCACCAGGGTCGGGGGCCTCTCCCCAAGGCTAACCCCCAGCCTCTCTCGTATCTGCAGCAACATAATTGGCTGAGTAATGTGGAATGTGGCCAGGAGACCAGCCAGATGCATAGCCCAGTGAGCCCTGCCCTGCTTCTCTGTACAGGGTGTGTGCATGTGTGGGTGAGTGGGTCTGATGCTGAAGGCCTCTCCTGCACCCTCCAGGATGCTCACCCTTGGTTGGGAAACAGCCAGACTGTGAGAACGGGATTGGGGGTGCCGGGCTCCTAAGTTGCACGGAGGCCGCCCCTGACTAGGGTGGGAGCATGGCAGGGGGGTAGGGGGAGCCAGTGCCCCAAGGACAGGAGCTACACCTCCATCTGGGTGTGAGTGGTGACAGCAGTGCCCGCCAAGGGAACCCCAGGTCTCTGAGGCTAGTGGCCCATGGGCCTTGCCCACCCACTCACCTCCACGCTATGGTGGAATGCAGCCAGAGCCTGGGCCTTGTAGTCCTCAGGGAGGGCTCTGCTCAGACAGCCATACCACTCGTCCCTCTCTGCACAGGAGCTGTGGGCATGGGCTGGAGTGAGCAAAGGCAAGGGCAGCTCTGCCTCCCACCCTCCATCTCAGCATGGATGAGGTCCTCACTCAGATGCCCCATCCTCCTCCCTTGAGCCTACACCTCTCACACTGCCCAGAACCACCACCAAAGAACAGATCACCTGCCACACTAGGTTTACTAGCAGACCACCAGTCCATTAGCTGTCCTTGGACCTGTTTCTTCCTATACTGGAATAGCAACAATATTCCCCTAACTCCCAGGGCTGCTGTGGAGATGAAGGGAGATGTGGGACGTGGAACCACATTGTTAACATTGTGCGAAAGCAAGAGTCATTAGGAAGGCCCAGAGGGTCCCATACTTTAGGAGAAACGGGCTGGCAGGGGACAGAGGGCTGGGTACCTGTGGAGGACGAGGGGTAGGTGGGAGCTGGCAAAGGTAAACATCTCTGTCTCCCACCTTCCTCATCTCCCCACATAGCTTCCCAAACAGTCATCCAACAGGCACTTTCCAAGTCCCTGCTCTGCACCAGGGAGCGCTTCTTGAGGGGCAAGAACTACGCCTGGGCTGTGTGCCAGGTAGCTGGGTGGAGTTCTCAGTGTCCACTAGATGTCGCACCTACACCACAGGTAAGTGTGCAGCCTGCCCCAGAAAGCAAGCATAAGGGCCGGCTGGCCTGGGCGGGAGCAGTGCTGCAGGGCAGTGGCTGAGTCAGCACTGTGGGCAGCAAGACACCATGTCTCTAAAAGGCGATGAATGGGTCCTGCTGTCCCCTGGGAGCTTCAAGTGTGAAGGGTCTGGACTAGCAGGAAGGCGACTGGCATACTAAAGGCCACTGTCCTCGCCCTGGGAGATGGGCGCCCCACCTGAAGGCCCACGTGTGGATCGTCACCACCTTCATGTCATGGCCAGACTAACAGAAACTATATGCTGGCAGCCTCCTGCCCTTGATTTTATCACAAGGAGAGGTGAGGCCACGACTCCCACTCAGGCATCACCTCCTCCAGGAAGCCTTTCCTCACTCCTCCAGATGGGGCAGTCCCTCCTTTGGGTTTCCAAGCCCTCTTCTACTCCCTCATGCCATAGACTGTGATAGATAAGAGCTCTGGTCCACACAGTCGTGGGTTCAAACTCCAGTTCCACCTCACCTGGCTGTGTGACCCTTTTGCAAGCCTCGACTCCCTATGCATGGAAGGAGCCGCAAACCCCAGCTCTAAGGGTGGTGATGAGGATCACAGAGGTGCCTGAGGCCTGACAGGTGTCCAATGCCTGCTACTGTTGTCATTACCACTATTAATTGTTACAGCAGTTACTGCCCTGCATCTGAAGCAGTTTAAAACTCTCCTACCTGTAATGTGGGCTCCTGGAGAGCACAACAAGGGCTAAATTGTTTGTGTCCTCAGCCTCGGACCTGGCACTAAGGTGTAGCTAACACATGCTTAATTTTTTTTTTTTTTTTTTTTTGAGACAGGGTCTCACTGTGTTGCCCAGGCTGGTCCCAAACTCCTGGCCTCAAGTAATCCTCCAGCCTCAGCCTCCCAGAGTGATGGGATTACAGGTATGAGCCACCATGCCCCACCTAATAAATGATTTTAATGAGAAAATGCATCTACGAGAATGCATGTGCATGAGTGCATTTAGATCCCATTTCACACTCAGAACTACCCCTATGCAGGATAAACCCCCATAGGCACTGCTGCCATCCCAGGGTCATGGGCTTGCTGAGAGGAGACCCCCAAGCCCCAGAAGCCTTGCTGACCCCTGCCATGCACGTCCCTGGCTAAAGAACTGCCCTTAGCTGGAGCCATACCTGCCTGGTTTCCAAGCCCCCGAGAGCTTGAGCTTACCTTGCCCTGAGAGAAGGAAAAGGGGATACTCTTTAAGGTCATGGTCTGAAGCCAGAGATGAGGATCCCAGGCAACCTGAGGGCCTGGAGAAAATGCAGACCTTTCTGATAGAAAGGCCATGTCCCCCTGTGGTCTGAATGTTTGTGTCCCCCCAAATTCAAATGCAGAAATCCTCTTCCCAAAAGCGCTGATGTTGGGAGGCAGGGCCTTTGGGAGGTTATGAGGCCATAGGTGTGGAGCCCTCACGAATGAGATGAATGCCCTTATACAAGAGGTCCCAGAGAGACCCTTGCTCCTCCCACCATATGAGGTAGCACTGTCTATGTGAGAAGGCACCGTCTTTGAACCAGGAAGCAGAACCTCACCAGACACCAAATCTGCCAGTACCTTGACCTTGAACTTCCTGACCTGCAGCCTATGAGAAATTTCTGTTGTTTATAAGCCACCCAGTTTATGGTATTTTTGTTACAGTGGCCTGAATGGACTAAGACACCACAGAGACAGGGCAACGTAAGTGTTGAACGCTCACTTATTATTTCTTTTCTCTCATCTTCTAGACAGGAAAGCAAAAAGGCAGGCCACTTTATGAACAGCAGCACACAATACATTTTTTACTTGCCTTAACTTTTCGGGTTGCTACAGAGACCCAATTATCCATAAAGAGCTCCACAAACATGAGACATTGCTGTTGTCGTATTTAAGCCATGGGCTCTAGAAACCCCTGAAGTTGTATATAAAATTTTATGAGTGTGTATATTTTTTGGGGGGAGAAAAGTTTTTATCAAATTCCTCAAAAGGTTAGGAAACACTGAAAAGAAAAAAAGTCATTTGACCCAAAAGGATACCAAAATAAAAACGGCACATCCTTATCTGTTGTTCTGAAACTTCCCATGCTCACACCTCTGCCTTGTGCGCCATCCTCCCTCCACCTGCCCGTACCTCGCAGACAGCATCAGACAGGACTCGGAAGTCTCAATCTTTAGAGCGTAGGGCACTTTCTCCATCACAGGGCGGCTGACCTGGAAAATCAACAGCAGCCTCCTTCAGGGTGGGGCAGGGAGGGGCAAGCACAGACCGGCTTCTCCTGGCAGCAGATGAACAGAGGGACCGTGTCCACCTACTGCCATTCTCTAGCCTCAGGGCATACCTTTCTGTGGTGGTAGGTGCTGTTAAAGATGCCTGGCTGCCAGCTCCATCATTCTTGGCCACTCAGCCACCGCTGGGAAGGCTGCAGAGCATCACGCTCAGGGACCAGCCTGGGCAACCCCAGGTGCACTGTCATGTTGGACAAGTACCTGCCCAGTGACCATGTCTCCCATTCCTTTTTCTAACAGTTTCCTCAATAGAGCCTTTGGTTCCAAAAGGGAACAAACCTCCATGCTGAGAAAGGTGCTTCCTCCTTCCCCTTCCCCATGGTAAAGAGCCTACAGGATCAAGAGAGATTGCACAGTGCCTCTTACAGCTCTCCTGGCCATCCCTGCCTCTGCCCTTGACAATGAGAACCACCTGCGGCTCCACTGTCCCACCTCAGTGTCGCCCTCTCTGACTTCAGCCCCCTGTTGCACCAGAATTAACTTCCTAAAACCTCCTGCTCCTCAAGGTCCCCAACAGCTCCCTAGTGTTCCCATCTTTGGGACCAAGTTACACGGAGCTAAGCCCCACACATATGGCCATATTCACAACAGTATTACAACAGCCTAAAGGTGGAAGCCACCCAGTGTCCATCAGCAGAGGGTTGAATAAACACTATGTGGTCTATCCACACAATGGAAGGAAAATTCTGACCCATACTACAGATGACAGGGATCAACCTTGAGGACACCGTGCTAAGTGAAACAAGGATCAATACTGTGTGACCCCTCTCATTCGAGGTATCCAGAGTAGTCAAATTCATGGAGACAGAAAGTAGAACGGTGGGTACCAGGGGCTGGGAAGGAGAGGGGAATGGAGAGTTGGTGTTTAATGTGGGCAGAGTTTCAGTCTGGGGAGAGGAAAGAGTTCTGAGATGGATGGTGGTGCTGGATACACAGCAATGTAAATGTGCTTAGTGCCACAGAACTGTACATTTAAAAATGGTTACTTTAAAAATAATATGTATTTTATCACAATTTAAAAAATTACCAAACACCTGCTTGTTCCTCCAACCCAGGCCCTTCCTTATGCATTTTCCTCCTCATAGGATGTCCCCCTCTTTCTTCCTGATCCGACCAAATATTCCCCACTCTAAGGGTTCAGTCCCCTCTTCCAGGAAGCCCTCCATCCCCCTCCCCTCTCCCTGGGCACAAACCTGCTGTAGCCCAATACTGTTTCCACAGGGCCTCCCTCTTCCAGCTGGTCTGGGTGCTCCTAGGAGCAAGATGCTGTCCCCTTCTCCCTTGGGGTCTCCCTGGCCCCCAACCCTGGGGTACCTTCCACCAGACATTTACCTTCATGCTGGCCACGGCCAATGTGTTCTTCAGCCGGTACTTCCCATCCTTCTGGGGATAGGTGTACAGGAGCACATCGTTCATCTGGAGAGAGGGAAACCCTGTTAGAGTCCCCTGGTCCCAGACGGCTGCACCAGGCTTCTGTCCTCAAAGGATCCCTGAGCTCCGCTGTGCACAGGCATGTTGTATTCCTCAGTAACCCCCACAGGTGAGCAAAAACATTGTGGCCAAAATGTGAGCCCCTTCCTTGCCATTCTACTCCTGGTTCAATGCTCAAGGGGAATAAACGCATATGCCCTCAAGAAGTCATGTGTGAGAATGTTCACAGTGGCTTTATTTGTAACAGCCAAATAGTGGGGGCAATTCCAATGTCTATCTGCAGGTGAATGGATAAACTAACTGGTCTATCCATACCACAGAATACCTTACGCCGCCAATACACACCACCACATGGATGTATCTCAAAATCATGCTGAGTGAAGAAGTGAGGCACAAGAGAGTTACGCTGTTTGATGACATTTCTGTGACATTCCAGAACAGGCAGAACTAATCTAAAGAGGGATGAAAGTCAGGCCACTGGTTGATGGGGGCCCCCGGGGTTGGGAGAAATTAACTCCAGACAGGCACAGAGGAACTTTCTGGTGGTTGGAGATGTTCCACATCTCGACCCAGGTGGTGGTTACACTGTGATATACACTTGTCAGTACCGACTAACACATATGCTTAAGGCTGATGCATTTCACTATAAAAATTAAAGCTCGATAAAGTATAGTTAAGGAAGGGTTGGGAGACACCTTGAGGAGAGGGAAGTGGTGGGCCCTGCTTGCTGCTGTACTTCCAGGTCCCTTCACAGAGTAGGTGCTCAATTAATATTTGTTGAATTATCAACTAAAGCTCTCCCAACAGCAGGGCATACAGAAAGACATATAATGAAAGTCACTTTATCTCCTTAGGAGAGAGTATTTCTGTTTAGCTAAACAATTTCAGGTGTGAGAAGATGACATCACACTCAGGGTTGTAAATCCTGACCATGTTACGGACCAGCGTTGAGACTATGACCAAGCCCTTTCCTCAGCCGAGTCTCAGCTTCCTCTGGGAAATGGGCGACACCACCACCATTACTTATCATGGACACACAGAGGATGCCCTCTCCATATGTGACCAATATGAACCTGGGGTGAGCCCTTTTCACATGGGGCCAAATGAACCAGAATAAGCCCACTAAACATGGAGCCAACATGAACCAGGGGAGTCCTTTACACATGGCACCAACATGAACCGGGGGAGCCCTGTACACATGGCGCCAACATCAACCAGGGGGAGCCCTTTCCACCTGGGAAAATAAACTAGGGAAAGTCGTGTGCACGAGGGAACCAATGTGAACCAAAGTGAGCCCTGTACACACGGTGCCAACATGAAACAGGGTGAGCCCCAGACATGGCACCAACATCAGTCAGGGTGAGCCCTGTACACATTGCCAACATGAACTATGGTGAGCCCTGGACATACGGCGCCAACATCAACCAGGATGAGCCCTACACACATGGTGCCAACATGAACCAAAGTGAATGTTCTACACATGGTGCCAACATAAACCAGGGTGAGCTCTGGACACATGGCATCAACGTGAACCAGGATAAGTCCTGGACACATGGCGCCAGTGTGAACCAAGGCAAGTCCTCTACGCATGGTGCTGACATGAGCCAAGGAGAGCCCCGCAGGCATGGAGGAAAACATGAAGTAGGGGTGTGTAAGGACGGAACAAGACAATGCATGTGAAAAGTCAGAATGAATACTTCTTTTCCCCGGATAGACACAGCCTGCTGAGGGAACAGAATGAGGTTTCCCACAGCTAGCTCTTCTCGGGACTCCAAGGTTCCAGCCATGGCAATGCAGGAGACTTGGCCCACCACTGACCCCCCCCCCATGGGACCTCAGGAACCCCTCCCTCTCTCTGGGCCTTGCTGTGTCCCAACAGAGTTGGAGTAGGTGGGGGTTGGCGCACTTTCCTGTGAGGGCCAGGTGTTGAATGTTCCAGGCCTCTGCCTCCACCCCTCAACTCCGCTGCTATGCAAAGCAGCCACAGACGACCAATGATAGAATGCATGTGGCTGTGTTCCAACAGAACTTTATCAACAAAAATTGGCATCTGGCTGGCGTTGACCTGCAGCTCTAGTTTGTGAAGCCCTGTTCTTGCCCTGCCTTCTAAGAGTGATAGGCGATATGGTGCACTGACACTGATTCTGCACCAGGGGCTGGACTAAACCTCTGACTTCGCTCCCACAGTCCTCATGTACACTCCCACGGTACTAATGTGCAGGCACCATGATCATCATCCCCATTTCCCAGAGGGAGAAACTGAGGCCCAGAGAGGCCAGAGGCCATGCCTGAGGTAGTGAAGCCAGGGGTACGGTTTGATGAGTGTCCCTCCAGTGTGTTCGGGAGGGAATGTCAGGGCTGCTCTCACAGTGAACCTGCGCACAGGTTCATGAACCTTGCCCATGAACCCTCCCAGCCTCAGAGAACTGACCTGTGTCACTCGGGAGAGCAGCCCCAGCCTCTCTGTGATGGACCCTCAAGCTCCTGCTGCCATGGCAACTGTCATGAGCACCCTAAGGTTTCCTTCACGGTTCAGGACCAGGCTGCCTCCTAATTTGCCCATGGCTCTCCTGCCTGCTTCAAAGTACATGCTTTACAGCCCCAGCTTGGAGGAAGGAGGAAGAGCCCATCATGAATGGGGAGGGGGGGCTTCCCACTGTAAGCAGCCACCAGGGGGCAGCCCCACCTGCAGCTCAGGGACCTCGGGGCCTGGTGGGACACTTTCCGCAGTCTATTAAAACTGCTGGGCACGGGCGCCCAGATGCCCCAACTCTGTTCTGCAGTTCAGATTATTTTCTGAAACTGGCACCTTTGAGGAAGAAAAATTCTTCCTAAGTGTGTTTGTTCACCATGGCACTCCCTGGCTTGAGCACCTGTCGGGCCACCCTACTCCCATGTATGCCTCCGTTAGACAGTTATCAACACTACTCAGTGGAAGGGCTGCGCTGAGCCAGAGGAACAAGAGGACCCAGGTTCAGACTGTGCAGCTTATGGCCTAATCATGGCGGGGTAATCAGAGGGACACAGGCCTATCCCTGAGGGAAGGAGATGTTCTGATAAAGGGCCATGCCAGATTAGGGGAGCGTGGGGTAGAGGAAAAGCAGGGCTAGAGGAGGAGGAGGGGAAGGGGAAGCGGGGGTGGCGGCTAGGCTTCCATAGAAAGTGCTATCTGAGCTTGGCTTGAAGGGGAGGAGCTGGCACCCTTCTCAAAGAGCCTCAGGTGTGTGAGGGCCAGTGAGCCAAGACCAGGGACAGATGAAGTAGAGGATGGGGTGAGGACAGATTGGGGAAAGCCAGGCTGCTGTGTCTGTTCCTGGCATTCAAGGTCCCTGGGAGAGGCACAGAGATCAGAGGGGCGTGGCCAGAAGAGGTGGCCAGATGTAAATGGCTGAGGGGCCAAGACAGAGCTCCACCCTGTGCCATCTGCCGCCTCACTGCTTCCCTTGTTTTAAACATCAGGGAGCTGAGGCTTAGGGAGGTAATGGGATGTGCCCATGGGTCTCACACCAGTCGCTGTCAGAGCTGGGGTCTGCATCTGGTCTATCTGCCTCCCCATTGCCATCATGTACGGCCTCCCTTTTGCATCCTGAAGAGGGGGAATTCACAGGGACCCACTCCCTGCAGGGCTGTGCTGGGGCAGGGAGCTGATGAAATCTGTAGCTCTAGATAGAGAGGGAGGACCTGTGTCCCATGGAACAACTGTCAGTGGGAAGGGAGAAACTGTTGTAACTACTATCAGATAAGTGGCTTCTACCTCCCAGGCACGTAACTAAATGCCAGGAATTTAATTCTCAAAACCACCCAGTCTTTCCACTTTTCCTGGTGGGAAACTTGAGGCTCGTACATGTCTGTGAGTTGTCCAGGGATCACAGAAGAAGTAAGTGTCCCACGGGGCAGGATCTAACCAGCTCCATCTGGCTCATTACCTGCCCCTACATTCAGGGATCTCTCCTCAATGGAGAGAATTTTTTTTTTTTGAGACGGAGTCTCGCTCTGTCGCCCAGGCTGGAGTGCAGTGACGTGATCTCGGCTCACTGCAAGCTCCACCTCCCAGATTCATGCCATTCTCCTGCCTCAGCCTCCTGAGTAGCTGGGACTACGGGTGCCTACCACCACGCCCGGCTAATTTTTTGTATTTTTAGTAGAAGCGGGGTTTCACCATGTTAGCCAGGATGGTCTCGATCTCCTAACCTTGTGATCCGCCCACCTCTGCCTCCCAAAGTGCTGGGACTACAGGCGTGAGTCGCTGCACCTGATCTTTTTTTTTTTTTTTTTTTTTTTTGAGACGGAGTCTCACTCTGTCACCAGGCTGGAGTGCAGTGGCGCGATCTGGGCTCAATGCAACCTCCGCCTCCCAGGTTCAAGCCATTCTCCTGCCTCAGCCTCCTGAGTAGCTGGGACTACAGGCACCCGCCACTATGCCTGGCTCATTTTTTGTATTTTTAGTAGAGATGGGGTTTCACCATGTTCGCCAGGTTGGTCTCGAACTCCAGACCTAGTGACCCACATGCCTCAGCCTCCCAAAGTGCTGCGATTACAGGCATGAGCTACCACGCCCAGTCGAGAATTTTTAAAATTGAGACTTGTCTAACATGGAAAAAAGTGTCTTCCACCACTGGACTCCAAGACGCACAGCAGGCAGAGGCCATGTCTACACACCAGCACAGTTCCTGGCACGCACAGGAGATGGATAATAAGCTGCAGAATGAATGAATGTCACAGCAGGCAGTGAGTTCCCCAACACTAGAGGTGTTTAAACAGAGGTTAAAAACAAAACAAAACAAAACAAAACAAAACACCTAGAGAAAAGGACTCAAGCATCTGCGGGGGCTTTGAAATCCTTCTGAGAACCCAAATCTAAACCACACGCTGCTTGGCTCTCAGATCCCTCTCAAAATTCCCCCTGGGGGTCCACTCTCCTCTTGCCTGCAGCTAAATCTCACTCACTGCAGCACCGACTAGCCAGAGTGAGGGGTTCTCATGGGAGGAAAGAAACAGCTCTTAGGAGGGAGGGGAGGAAGGGAGACTCTGGACTTGGGTCACCTAGTGCCTCATGCAGAGCCTGAGGCCACCAGTCATCCGGGCCCAGCATACCCTGCCAGCACTGCAGGCTACATACTTCCTAGACAGGCTCAGGATTTCTCCACCAGCGCCACCAGCTCTCTCTGGAATTCAGCCCTCAAGTGGCCCCTCTATGGGCAGGGCCTATTTGGGGCATGGGGAAGACCCCACTCAGGAGCAGAAGGGTCTGGCTGCAGACAAAGGCTTCTTGAGGCTCACAGAGCTCCTCCAAGACACCACACTCCTCATGCCTCTATCCTTTGCTTAGGCCCTTCCCTCTCCTGAAATGCCCTTCCTTGGTGCACCTGCCAAACTTCCATCCTTCCTCCAGGGCTGAACTCAGATAGAATTTTCTTCAGGAAACATATAAAACACTGAGCACAGCGTGCGCACCCAGCAGATATTCCATACACGGCAGTGCTGTCGTGGCTGTGGCTCCTCTTCTCTCTACCTCCGGCCCTCCTTAGTCCTCTTTGCACCCGAGATTCCCTCCATATCACGCTCATAACTCTGCATTTACAATGGGTTGTCTGCTTGCTTCTCCCTCCCATTAGACTCTGATGGCTGAGGGCAAGACCTGGGAGTTTTCTTTCTTTGTTTCCAGCACCAGCACACACGAGGTGCTCAGTCAACGCCTGGAACAGAGAGTTTGTAGACTCGTACCACAGCCTGTCTCTCCCACTGCACACGGTGCTCTAATGAAGTATGAGGAAGCTGGGAGAGGCAGCCACGGCGGACAGGAACAACGAATGACAGCAGAAGTGCAGGAGCAAGAGAAAAACTGTGCCCAGCAGAGAGCTTGAAAGGAATGGCCACTTGGGGGTCTCAGGACTGGGGCACTCAACAGCCACTAAGGCCGATACAGCTACACCCTAGGCCTGGACACTCCCTGGTATGCAAGAGTCCAGCTGTCCATAAGCAAAAATGTTAAATCACGTCCTGTCTCCTGCACAGTAGAGAAAGTGCAGGACTTGGGTCACAACCCTTGGCTCCTTCCTGGGCTTCTGCCACCATCCTCCCGGGAGGCCTGGCTACAGCGACTTTCCTTTCTGGACCTTGGTTCTCTGAGCGTTAGATAAGGTGGTTGACAGATATCTACGGTGGGGATGTGGGCAACTACATCTTGCCAACATTCCACTCCAAATCATTCAAATGACAAATGAGCAGGAGGCTGTGGTGTCCAAGGGTGAAGCTCTCAGCTGTCTGGAATGATCCTCACCCCCAAATTTCTGCTGTGTTCTACTCTCCTCTCACCCTCTTCCACTTGTCCTTGAATAAGGGCCCTAGAAAACCTCACAGAACTTGACAGTTCCTGAGCTGGGGTTGGGGACCAGGCACTTACCAGAAATAGGTGCCGGGGTCGTCTGTTTTTCCCTGTTACCTTCATCAGCGTCCCTTCCTTCAGAAACTCCTGTGGGGAGAGAAGCAGAACTGGGCTGTCAGGCTGATGCCCCTGACAAGGGTGTGGGGAAGGCCCCTGGTGGAAACTTAAATCATAAAGCCTCCCAGAGAACCCGAGAGCAGCTAGCAGATAAATCCCTGCTCACAAGAGAGGTGCTGTGTATGCTAGAGCAGGGCTGGGATCGTAGTCCTGAAAGACACCACCCTGAATGTCATAATCCCTGAAGTCTAAATCTCAAAAGTCTAGAATCCTTAACATCAAAAATTCCAAAAATCAGCCTGGGTGCCATGGCGTGTGTCTGTAGCCTCAGCTACTCAAAAGCATCACTTGAGCTCAGGAGTCCAAGACCAGCCTGGGCAACTTAATAAGACCCTGTCTCAAAAAAACAAAACACTCACAAAATTCTGAAAATCACAATCACAGGAGAGCTGCATTATGTTAGGTGGAATGATTACCCTGTTATTATCTTTGTTTGGAAATTAAGTATGACTTAAGGAGATGCGTGAGGGGGGCCAAGCTGACAAGGGGTGGACTTGTGATGGTTAATTTTTAGGCATCAACCTGACTGGATTGAGGAACACCTGGAAACCTGACAAAGCAATTCACCATGCTCTGTATTACATTCTGCATCATTTCCAATACTGGAGGTATAAACTGTATATAGACTTTTACGGGGTTCTAAGTCATTTTATGTTTTTTTTTTTTTTTCAAATGTGGCTTCCTGAAAAGTGCATTATTACAACCAGATGCGGTGGCTCATGCCTGTAATCCCAGCACTTTGGCAGGCTGAGGCGGGCAGATCACGAGGTCAGGAGTTCAAGACCAGACTGGCTAATACGGTGAAACTCCATCTCTACTAAAAATACAAAAATAAGGCGGGTGTGGTGGTGCGTGCCTGTAGTCCCAGCTACTCTGGAGGCTGAGGCAGAAGAATCACTTGAACCCAGGGGACAGAGGCTGCAGTGAGTCTAGATCATGCCACTGCACTCCAGCCTGGGCAACAGAACAAGACTCTGTCTCAAAAAAAAAAAAAGAAAGAAAGAAAGAAAAGTGCATTATCACAATGTTGAATTTGTGTGTAAGCACTGTGTATGTACTTAAAAACACAAACTTCCTCAATGAATGGGGATACCCTTTTTGTACATTTGCATTTGTGAAAGATAACATTTCCTGAGATCTTAGCTCTGTGGGTGGCTGCATATACTGTGGTGACCCATCACAATTTTTAACTGAGCTCATCAAAAGCCTTCGGTTATTTGTTTTTTTGTTTTTTTTTTTTTGTTTTTTTTTTTTTGAGACGGAGTCTCACTCTGTCACCCAGGCTGGAGTGCAGTGGCCAGATCTCTGCTCACTGCAAGCTCCGCGTCCCGGGTTCACGCCATTCTCCTGCCTCAGCCTCCCGAGTAGCTGGGACTACAGGCGCTCGCCACCTCGCCCGGCTAGTTTTTTGTACTTTTTAGTAGAGACGGGGTTTCACCGTGTTAGCCAGGATGGTCTCGATCTCCTGACCTCGTGATCCGCCCGTCTCGGCCTCCCAAAGTGCTAGGATTACAGGCTTGAGCCACCGCGCCCGGCCTTCGGTTATTTGTTATGGTATTTCAGATGACCACAGTTATAAGGCTGGGTGCATACAATTACTAACCATAGTGACATACACTGATACATTTCCCTATTTGACCTTTCTTTTCTGAATATGGTTTGTGTGCTTATGACTGTTTCACCCATGGAACTATTGTTAGCATACAGCAGCACTTATGCTTGCAAAATTATGTATGTTCTTAGTGCCTATTTTATTGTATAAAGTGGCCTATGAAGTATTCTGTTGTGTTTTTATGTTTCTTAAATAAATTTCCGTCGGGCACGGTGACTCATGCCTGTAATCCCAGCACTTTGGGAGGCCGAGGTGAGCAGATCACCTGAGGTCGGGAGCGTGAGACCAGCCTGACCAACAAGGAGAAACCCCGTCTCTAGTAAAAACACAAAATTAGCCAGGCGTGGCAGTGGCTCATGCCTGTAATCCCAGCTATTCAGGAGGCTAACGCAGAAGAATTGCTTGAACCTGGGAGGCGGAGGTTGCGGTGAGCTGAGATCGCGCCACTGCACTCCAGCCTGGGCAACAAGAGCTAAACTTAGTCTAAAAAAAAAAAAAAAAAAGATAAATAAATAAATTCCCTTTTTATTTATTATTTCTTTTTATTTATTTATTCTTTTGAGATGCCCGGGCTGGACTGCAATGGCACGATCTTGGCTCACTGCAACTTCTGCCTCCTGGGTTTAAGCGATTCTCCTGCCTCAGCCTCCTGAGTAGCTGGGACTACAGGCCACCATACCTGGCTAATTTTTTGTATTTTTAGTAGAGATGGGGTTTCACTATGTTGGCCAGACCGATCTCGAACTCCTGACCTCGTGATCCGCCCACCTCAGCCTCCCAAAGTGCTGGGATTACAGGCGTGAGCCACCGTGCCCAGCTCCATAAATTCCCTTTTTCAAAATATAAATATCTTTTAAATATTTTCCTAAATTATTTTTTCCAGAATTATATTTTTGGGATCTTGATCTTTTGGGATTTCAACATTTGGGATCGTGGTGCTCAAGACTGTCTCTTTCAGGATTCTGGGTGGTCCAAGCCATGACTCCCTCCTTGGCTTGTACCCATGAGGAGTCCGTTCAGAACAGAGCCTCTGAAGGTCTAAAACAGCCGAAGACCTGGGAACAGCCGCTACAGTCCCCTTAATTCTGGAGCTACAAATAGATGTTTAAGAAACAATTTACCAAACTCATGATCCTGGCCAAAATACTAAATGTAACTTGACAGCGTCTCAGTCCCATAAGACATCTGCTAACCTCGAGGAAAATTCCCCTGAGCATGCACTTTCATTCCTTTGTCTCTTGTCCTTTATGGAGCATAACTAGTAATGAACATACTTTTTACTGTTTTTAAGCTGAGTTTTACATTTTCCATTTGGAAGCTTTAAAGAGAGTGAATTTATCTCTTCAAGAATGTTATCTTTAAGAAGTTTTCTAGGGGCTTGCTCTTGGGAGATCATTTTCTGTTTTCCCAGCAACTTGGCACTGAAAATACTTGGTGCTTCCTCTTCTTGGAAGTGAGGAGAGCCACAGGCAACACGAAAAAAACTGGCGCTGAGTCTTTAACTGCTCTGCAGGCAACACATGGGGTGGAGAACCCCAGGGAAGGTAGCTGAGGGCCCCGGCCAGGAGAATCCAGTGAGCCCACGCCCACCCGCCTGCCTGCCCTCCACGGGTAGACAGCACCTGCAGCCAGGCCTGTCTGGGGCCAGCCCAGTGAACAATGGGGCTTATCGGAGCCTCGCCCAGCCACCCTCTGCCCCTGCCCATGGCGGCGGCACTCACCCTTCCTGGCTGGAGGAGATCCCCTTGGCCCCGGACGCTGTGCTCAATGTGGACCAGCTTCTGCAGGTTTTCCTGTGGGTGGGAATGGGGTGAGGGGGAGATGGTCAGGGCCCCTTCCAGGCGTCTTATCTCCTCTGTAAGCCATGGCATTGCTTCTGTTTCAGACAAAAATGAAGCCCGGAAAGGCCTGCCCCAAATCCAACCTCCTGTATGAGGCAGGACTGGGACCCGAGCCTGGGTCTGCAGGGAGCCACCACCATGGCTCTGTGTGCTGTGGAACCAGCTGCCTGGCCTCGCTGTGCAGTCCAGCATCCCTGTGTTTCTCTGGAAAACTGCTCCTACGCTCTCTAAGCCTATGTCCCTCACGAGGCCTGGAGCATGGGGACTTCACCGGACCCAAGGCTGGCCTCATGCCCTTCTGGCTGGTAGCCCATAAAACCTGTGGAGGAAACTGGGTCCACACTCTGTGGAGCCTCATGGTTAGAAAAATAAGTGTGCCCTGTCAGTACCTTACTGGGTTAGCCACAAAATGTAAAATGACAGGCCCCCTGTATATTCTGCACAGCACCCTATAATTCTAGATACAACAAGCGCCCACCCTGTGGGCAGGTGCCCCTTGAACCTTACACAGGGCAGGTTCTAAAGTTGTAAGGTGAGCATTGTGGGTAGACAATTTGCCCTGAAAAGTCCTTTCCATTATCTATGGTTTTGGGCATAAAATCCTATGCAGTAAAAAATGAGTAATTGTGGTTCCATTTCGACTTATGATACAGGAAGTACAAGAGAACACTGCTCTCACTGTAGCGTGAAAAAGCCAGATAACCTTCAAAATCATAACTTTGCTTCAGCCTGTGGGAGAGCTGGGGTCACAAGGCAACCAAGTGAACTAGGTTCCGCCCGGCAAGCCTGTCCATGGAGGATTGAGATACAGGAACTGCCACACCTCTGGCGACACACAGGAGGCAGAGGTGGCTGGTGTAAAGGAAGGTAAGAAGAAAGCCGCGAAAATGTTAATGAATTCTTAAAGGACAAGTATGGGCTGGTGCTAGTTTAGAGTAATGGGGAGCTGCAGACCCGAGGGAACCTGTCCTCAATCGCAAGCTCTCATCCACGAGTCTCTGCCACGTGCCCACAAGAAAGACCAGGGCAAGGCGGGGCCACATGCAAAGCCCTGCCCACTTCCTCAGGCCTTCTCTCATGCAAGGCTTCAGTTCCCGTGGGAGGCCGGGAGACCCCCCACCCCCAGAGTCCAGGAAAAGATCTGCTGCTCCAGGGAAAGAGAGCAAAAGCTGCACCATAGGAGGGGGGTGGTAACCCCTTGGATCCAGTATTATGCACCAATACCTTGCTGGGGGATGGCCAGAAACCTGTCTAAGGCCAGCCACAGAGCCACAGAGCTCATCTGCCATGGAGGGGAGGGGCAGGAATGCTGTGAGAGCCTGGCTCACAGGCCCTGCTTCAGATGGAGGCATGTGTCCACCATAAGCCCAGCACTAAGTAACATGGGGCAGTAGCCTGCCTCTGAGAAGGGCAAGAGCATGGGGAGAGGGCGTTCGTGTGGTGCAGGGAGGGCTAAAAGCTGAATATGGAGCAGGAATGAAAGAAAAGCTTTCTGGCCTACCCCACAGGTCACAGCAGCCCCCACTGGAGGAACATGAAGCCTGGCAGTCACTGAAGGTTGATGACATGGCAGCAAAACCCAAACCCCGATCAGGTGCTGACTGGACTGACCTGACTGCCCTGTATCCTACCGTGAACAGCCATGACCAAAAAGAGGCTTGCCCACCTTGAGGGGTAAATACGGTTTACCTCAGTCTCTACAGTGCTTCTACTCATAATGCCTGGCCTTCAATAACAAGTTATGAGGAACACAAAAAAGCAAGCAAAAAACTCCCCAACCCCAACTCATTTTCAAGAGGAGAAAGCATTGCATCAAACCAGAGTGAAGAAGGAACACAGCTGTCCGAGCCATCAGACCCTAAAGCAGCTCTGACTGGTGGGTAACAGGACCTGGCGGGAAAGGTGAACAGCAGCTGTGAGCAGATGGAGGATTCTGGCAGAGATGGAAACCATACATGAGAGTCCAATGGAAATTTTAAAAGTAAAAAATCAGGATGAGAAACAAAGAATTCCTTTGACGGGTTTAGCAGCAAACAGAACACAGTTGAGGAAAGACTCCACGAGCTTGAAGACAGATCAGCGGAGATGATCCACACTGAAACACACAGAGTGGAGAAAAAGAACAGAGCATCCAAGAGGATTTCCCAAAATTAATGAATGACAACAAACCACAGATCCAAGAAGCTCAAGAATCACAACTGGATAAAGAGCACCCCATTCCCCACAAAACACACACAGACACATCACAGCCAAACTTCCCAAACTCAAATCACAAGAGAAGATCTTAAAGGCAGCCAGAGAAAAGGGACACATTACACAGACAGACACTCGTGAGTATCACAGCAGACTTTCCACCAGAAACGATGTATGCCAGAAGACAGTGGAGTGGCAGCAAAGAAAAACTGTCCATCCAGGTTTCTACACCCAGGAAAAATATCTTTCACAAATTAAGGTAAACTGAACAATTAAATTAATGGGTGGTAGGAATGAGGCTTCTCACGGTTGGAGTGAGAATTTACAGATAGGCAAGGGAGGAGGCTAGTATGGTCATGATTAGAATGGGAAACATTGGTAAAAACTCACAATAAAAAACAAATACATAAAATACAATAAAATAAAAATAAATAAAGGTCAGTCATGGTGGCTCATGCCTATAATCCCAGCACTTTGGAAGGCTGAGGCAAGAGGACTGCTTGACACTAGCCTGGGCAAAATAATGGCACCTCAATCTCTACAAAAAATAAAATAAAACTCAAGGTTAGTTTAATATTCAGATACAGACGGTTATGTACAGAAATATCTACAGATATGGGCATATGCAAAGGCTGGTATACACATATATTTCTTTGCTGTCAGCTAAGGAGGTGTAAAAGAAATGATACCACATTACCAGTGAGTGCACCTAATGCCTGTATCTTGGCTTCTAATATTATTATCCAATTAATGCAACCAGGGCTCCATGGAGAAATGATTGATTCTAAGACTGGGGCAGGAAATACACAAGGTGCGGGATCCTGGGGCACCTTGCACTGCCAGAAAGCAAGGAAGTCCTCAAAACACAGACACACACACACACACACACACACACCCTGAAATGTGTATCGATGGCACCATGTGAAAAGGACACAGAAACCAACTGAAAA
This sequence comes from Papio anubis, assembly GCF_008728515.1. Classification (NCBI taxonomy): domain Eukaryota; kingdom Metazoa; phylum Chordata; class Mammalia; order Primates; family Cercopithecidae; genus Papio; species Papio anubis. The sequence continues at coordinate 49,677,556 of NC_044977.1, forward strand.
CACACCCAACAGCCAAAGCTGAAACAATTTAAGAAATAAAATAAATAAGGAAGTGTTGGATTATAACAGTCCATAATCAGTATATATATATATACACACACACATATATATATACTGATATAAATGACTTCTTTATATATAATGACTAGATACACTAGCCAATGAGGGAGAAGAGACAAATCTCCCAGGCAGAAGAATTCCACATAACCTAGGTAGATATGGTGCCCTCAAGGGGAGGGAGCATAACCCCCCGCTCCTAAGAATGGGCTGCACAAACTGACTTTCTTCCAAAGGGCATAGAAAAGGCAGGGGTGAGAGAGAGCAGCTCCACAGTGGAGAAACCTGCCACCAGGTGACTTTAGCCAGGTGAACAAGGTCAACATCGATAGTGGTAAATCCTGTTGCTAGTATGTGCCCTTCATATGATGGGATGAAAAGTACCTTGCTCCGTAAGCCTCTTCCCAAATAACCATACACCCAGTCTAATCATGAGAAAAACACCAGACATTTCCACCAGAAGGGCATCCTGCCATGTACCCGACCAGTACTCCTGAAAACTGTCAAGCTCATCGAAAGCAAGGAAAATGAGAAACTACTGCAGTAAAGCGGGGGCTAAAGAAACAGAGCCACTAAACAGCATGTGGGATCCTGGATGGGACCCTAGAACAAGACACCTGGCAAAACTAAGGAAATCTGAATGAACTAGGGTCTTAAGTTAATAATCCTGTATCAATATTTGTACATTAATGTAACAGATGTAGCATACTAATATAAGATGTTCATAACAGAGAACACTGTGTGGGGGACACATGGGGACTCTCGGTACTATCTTCTCAATCTTTTCGGTAAATTTAACATTGTTTTAAAAAATAAAGTCTTTTCAGAAAGCAGAATGGTGGTTACCAGGGACTGGGGCAGGGACTGGGGCAGGGACTGGAATGAGGAGTTAGAGCTTAACGGGGAGAGAGTTTCAGTCTGGGAAGAGGAGAAGTTCTGGAGATGAATGGGGTGACAGCTGCATGACAATGTGAATATGCTTAAAACCACCAAAGTGCAAAAGAGTAAATGTCCCAGGCAGAGTTCCCCCTGCATCCAAGCAGGCATGGGCTAGGGGCCTGTGGTCCAGAGCAGACTTGGTGCAGCTGTCCACAGCTGGCCCCTGCTTCCCAGCACGGCGTCCAACTTCAGCCTCAGAGAAAGCCAGAAGGGCGTCTGGCCATGAGCTGCTCTGGTTCCTCCTCCGGGTGGGGCTGCCCGTGCGAGCTCCCCGTGGGAGGGAAGACATATCCCTGCCTGACCTAGTTTTTCTCTCTGGAAGCAGAGGCAGCCCCGGCTAAAGGGAAATGTGGAGAATGAAGCCCATCTGCTGCTATTCCTCGACAGGGTGCTGGACCCCATAGCAACTCTACTTTTTGACTGTGTTGAGGGACTCTCACTGTATGTACAGGAGGCCAAAATGAGGAGGGGCAGGGAGGTCAGTTCAGAGCAGAGTGAGAGAAGAGAGCACCAGATTAAAAGGGCATGTCTGACCCACGCAGAAAACGGCCCGGAAACTGGCCTATGTATTCACACCTAGCTGGTTCAGCCTCCACTCTCAGTCCACCCCTCACCAGCCAGCCCGACCTCTCTCCCTGGACTCTGGTGCTACCTTGCCATCCTGTCCCCATCTCCTAGCCATGGCAGGCGGCTCTCTGAACTCCAGCATGCACCGTCCCACCTCCATCTCTTTGCCCAGGCCAGCCGCAATTCCTGGCACCCCTTTTCTCCCTCTGCCTTCCTGGCATGTGTGCAAATCCTCCCTACGGGGACACCTCCAGAGCATCTTTTTGTTTTTTAGATGGAGTCTCACTCCGTCGCCCAGGCTAGAGTGCAGTGCCATGGTCTCAGGTCACTGCAAACTCCGCCTCCCGGGTTCAAGCGATTCTCTAGCCTCAGCCTCCCCAACAGCTGGGACTAAAGGTGCATGCCACCACACCTGGCTAAGTTTTGTATTTTAAATAGAGACAGGGTTTCATCATGTTGACCAGGCTGGTCTTGAAGTCCTGACCTCAAGTGATCCACCTGCCTCGGCCTCCCAAAGTGCTGGGATTACAGGCGTGAGCCACCACACCTGGCCCATATCATCTCTTCTGGCAACCTCGGCTGGAAGGGCCGCCTCCCTTCTCTGAACCCTGTGGCATTCTCCCATGACATTTATCATGGTCATTTGTATCCACATATTTATTACTGCACTAAGCAGAGGTTTCCTCCAGGGCTTGTATCTCCAGTCCCCAACACAGCACAAGGTCTGACACATAGCAGGTGTCCAATAAATGCAATTTCCCCTCCTCTTCTGCCTGTGGATGACTCACTGTACGCATGCCCTGTGTCTCTGTCACAGCAAAGCATAGCACCTCCTCGGCACACATCGCCATCATTTCCCTTCTGTGCCTGCAGAAGACGTGACTACCTGGTCACTGAACTCTTTTCCAGTGACCTAGGACTCAGGCTTGGAACCATTCTCAACACAGAGCGCTGGCAAGCCTGCAGCTTAGCAGGACAGTGAGCATGTGGATGCAAGTAACCCTGGTGACCACGTAAATGAAGCTGGGATGCAGGATCAACTCTGCCCTCTTTGGCAGAAACCCAGTGTCTAACAGAGAGTCACACACAGTCAGAATCAGATCTGTGCTTAGAGCCACGTATTCTAGTGGACTAGTGATTCTCAAACTTCTGTGGTCCTAACATTTACCCAGGGTGCTTGTTAAAAATGCAGCTCTCTAGGTCCTACATGCAGAAGCTCTGACTGGGAGGATCTAAGGTATGCCCAGGAACTAGGAGTTTACAAGCACCCCAGGAGCTGATGTGGGTGGCCTCAGACCACAATCGGGGCATTGCTTATCAGGTCTCCACAAGTCTGCAGCCATTCTCACTGTTTGAACAGTGAACCGGAGGCGCAGAGAGGGGCACGCAGTGCCTGAGGTCACACATCAAGTGTCAGAGCCAGAACCCACAGCTCTCTGCAGAGTCCCACAAGAGAGATGGTGGCCTGCAGCCCCTAGGAGTGGGCATCGGAAGGCTGGCCAGAGCTGGTGGGGAGGTGCCTGGAACCTGTGTCTGAGGAAGGGGGCCACCGGGCTGCACTCACCCCTTGCTCCATGCTGTCGTTGGCACGGTCTGTGACTTTGGAGATGAGGCTCAGTGCACCTGGGGAGGGACACAGAGCAGGAGTTGGGCCATTGCATGAGGGGCATCAATTTTCTCCACTGCAGTGTCAGGTCACAGGCCTCAAGCCCAGCTTGGCCACTACTGCCGAAGTGACCTTGACAGCGATTTGACCACTGTCATGCATGTCTCAGTTTCCCTGGCTATAAACTGAATATAATAGGGACCACCCTGGCAGGTGATACACAGGGACAGCCACATCGAATTGGGAGGAAACAGGGAGACTGTAGTGAGCTTTTCAGACTCAGCACCACCCCCCAATCACCAAATTCCGGTGACCCCCCATCCCCTCTAACGGGATGTCCTCTCATCCTAGGATGTCCCCACAGCTGAGGTGACGGGGGACTCATCTCAGAAGAGCTGGGGGCTCTCACAGAAGTCCCAGACGTGTCATATACAGAACCCGCCAGCTGGTGGGGAGGGGACTATGTCCTGGGCCTTGGAATTGGGGCAGGGTCCAGGCTTTGGGGCAAGGAGGCAGAGCAGGCTCGAGTACCTCCCTCCGCGTTCATGCTGGACTCACCCTGTGTGTTGTCGTACTCGGCGGAGTCCGGGCAAAGGTTGTTTAAATAGTCTGTTGGCAGGACAAGAGCCAGGAGTCAGCCACTGGCGAGGTCAGCACCCTCTGCCCACAGCTGTGGCCACCCCCTCTCTTGCCAGAGTTGGAAGTTCGAGAAGAGTGAGGCATCTACCCCCTCTCCCCTGCTGGCCCCATCACGATAACCACGCTAGCATGAAACCAGGCCCCCAGCACCACCGGCAGCATTGCTGCCACAGCTGCTTGTCCCTCACTTCTCCAACAGATACCCACTGAGCACCTGCCTGGCACTGGGCCATGCCTTGGAGACAGACACAACAAGCTGAATCCATCTTCAAGAAGCTCTACATCCTCCAGCCCCTTCCCAGTGACCGCTTGTCCATCCGCTCGTTCTATTCTGGCCATGATGGCTTTCTTGAACATGCCAAGCTTGTTCCTACCCCAGGGCCTTTTGTACTTGCTGTTCCCTCTGTCTGGCACTCTCTTCAGATCTTCATATGGCTCATGTCCTCACTTTACTGAGATCTCTGTTCAATGCCGCCTCCTCAGAGAGGTCTTCCCTGATCGCTGAGTCTAACACAGCTGCCCTGTTCCCTCTGTCTCCTTAACTTGCTTTATTCTTCTTAAGAGTTCCTAACATACCTTATCTTTTGTCTTTCTTATTTGCTTGTCTAGGGTGTAAGCTCCACAGTGTCACTGAGTTTGCTGTTCGATTTACTGCTGCATCTCCAGCATCCAGTGTGGGAAATGGTGCATAGGAGGTGCTCAATGAATAGTTCTTGGATTAGATGAATGAATTCTCTAGTCCCTGGCCCTAATGTATTTTTGAGGAGTGCCAGTTTCTACCTGGAATTACACAGCCATGACTACATATGTACTGTCTATCTCTCTCATTAGGACATCAGTTTCCCAGGGCAGGGATCTTTGTCCATTTGGGAGGCAGCTGAATAAATGGGTCTGGAGCTCAGAACAGAGGAATGGGTGTTTCCAGCGGGCAGAGATATGGGAAAAGGCATAGAGAGGGAAGGGAAGGGGACCCAGGACTGAGCCCTGAGAAGCTCTGATGTTTACGGGGCAGTGGAGGCTGGAAGGCCACCAGCACAGACAGAGAAAGGACAGAGAGATGGGAGGCAAGTGGGCGACAGTATACCACAGAAACCCCGGGAAGAAAGGACTCGAGAAGCAGGCAGTGGTCATGGATCCAGCAAGTCCAAGGCTGATAATGTCCACTAATGTGGCCACAAGGAGGACTCTGCTGACAGGCGTGGCTTCAGTGAAATGAGGAGATGGCCAGCTGAGGCAGGGAGGAAGTGCAAGCTGGGGAGGGGTGTCATTGGGTTTTTGTGTTTTACGAGGGGGGTGGCCACTGGAGGGAGCTAAGGTGGCAGGAGGTGGTTCAGGGGGCTCAAAGCTCAACTAGAGGGAAAGGTGATGGCAGACGCCACCCTTCCCCAACACCTGCCTGCCATGGTCAGAGGTGAGGTCACCACAGTCCCCTCCACCCCTCCTCAGGGGCCGTCCCTGCCCCGCCACCTCAATCCCCATTGACCTCCTGTGGGGCCTACCTGTGAGGAGCACTTGGTACTGGAAGAGGCGCTGAACCACCCGCAGCAGCCGATGCTTCACAGTCTGGCTGCCTCCTTGTACACTCTGCTGCTCTCAAGACAGGGGAGGAAAAACCTTATCAGAAACCCCTCCTGAGCACACACGCTCACAGCAGCCCACATACACTGTCCCATCCATACCTCTTCCCGAGCCAGCTGAACTTCTCCCTCATCTCCAAAACCAGGTTCTCCTCCTGCGGGGAGCCCTCCTGGATTAGCCCGGCCTGCTGTAACTGCTCACTCCATCATGCTCCCAGTTGGTGCTACACTCAGTATCAAGCCTCTCCTAGTCCCTGCTCTACTCTTAATGTTAGCAATGGAGGAAAGCTCCCCATATTTCTGCCCAGGAAAACTGGATCCCCAGTTCGTGGCTAGTGTTGGGAATTTCCTTGAACACTCCATGGCTGGGGCTCTGGCTTGGTTGGTGCTTTTCAACTGAGACAAGAAAACTACCCGAGACCCTTACTGTGGGTGGTGCTCACTGCACTGTCATCTGCTGCCCAACAGCGGATGTTCTGGATTCTGGGTTCTCCTTCCTGATGGGTCATCCTCTCATCCCTCTGGCCAGGTCTTCCCTGTCTGCTCCCCATCCCCAGACCTACCAAGATGCCCCACTGATTTGCATTAAGCCCTTCGCCCACCTCAACCTCTGCATCCTTACAGCAGGGTCTCAGAGGACCAGGGAACCCACCTCAAATTCACGGACAGCAGCTGCCAGCCGGGGAGAATGGAGGCAATTCTCACTGAGCAGACCCAGGTACCTGTCGAACTGCAGGATGTGAGTGGCGTGGTGATCAAACCCCTGCTCCCGGGCCAGGAAGATGTCAGCTACCTTCTGCTGGCTCTCCCTGCAGCCAGGGATGGGGATGGGACAGTGAGAACTCAGCCTTGTAACCAATGCGGGGTTAGAAGCGGGGGCCTGGAGTCATATCCCTGCGTGCAGATCCCAGCTCAACCCTTGCACAGTTGTTTTACTTTGAGCAAATGACTTAATACTTCTGAGTTCGGCTTTCCCATCCATCAAATGGAGATACCATTTCATATGGTGGTGTTTTATCCGTCTCCATTCCCTCAATGCAACAAAAGTGGAGCCTGGGGGTCCAGGGACTGCTCACCAATTTGACAGCCTTTCCTCCAGCTCCTCCAGGATGCCTTGGTGAAGGTCGTGGATGGCTGGGAGTTCGCTCAGGCACTGCCTCAGCTCCTCCCGGGCCAATGTGTCTCTGCCTTCATGGACCATGTCATCCAAGGCCCTCATGACAGCTCCATGGAAATCCTGAAACGCCAAAAGGCCTGTTACCCACAGGTTGATAGGACTGAACACAAGTCCTCCTTGGCAGATTTCCCCTGGGGCTTTGGAGCCCTGGCCTACGTGAAGACAGCAGTGAGAACTTAAGCCAGTGTCTCCAGACCCAACAGTCTCACCTACAAAGCAGAGATGACCACATGCACCTGGCGACCATAGGGTTACCTGAGCTGACACCCCAAAGAGCACCCAACCCAACGCCTGGCACAGAGCAGGGCTCAACACACCGCTTCCTCTCCCTTTGTGGCCATCATGCAACAATTTCTTTTTATTAAGATGGGTGAGAGATTGGGTAATTCCTTCTCTAAAGAAGCAGAAGGCTGGCCGGGCACGGTGGCTCATGCCTGTAATCCCAGCACTTTGGGAGGCTGAGGCGGGTGGATCACGAGGTCAGGAGATCGAGACCACCCTGGCTAACACGGTGAAACCCCATCTCTACTAAAAATACAAAAAAAATTAGCCGGGAATGGTGGAGGGTGCCTGTAGTCCCAGCTACTCGGGAGGCTGAGGCAGGAGAATGGCGTGAACCCAGGAAGCGGAGCTTGCAGTGAGCCGAGAGCACGCCACTATATTCCAGCCTGGGCAACAGAGCCGCAGACCTTAATCTCAAAAAAAAAAAAAAAGAAGCAGGTTTTGCTTTCTCATTATCCATCTTTGAAGAGGTTCATGTGCTATGCTGTTTCAAAAAGAAGTCTAAGGAAATTATAGGCATCCACCCTATGGTGTATTAAGCGGTGACTAAAAATGATAAAGGTGGTGGCTATGTAGAAATATTCACATCATAGTGTTCAGTAATCAATAAGGAGTGCAGAGCTGTTTCCACACCCTGATATAACTGTGTAAAAAGTGAGTAGAGGAGAAAACTAAAAGAAAACAGGATGACATGCAAACAGTGGCTGTCAGGAGTACAGAATTAGGAATGACTGTTTATCTTCTTGTCTCTATTTTCTAAAATCTGTCATGATTAATGTAATTCTAAAACTAAACTCAATTTAATAAATATAAAAAGTATATCTGGGAGCTGGGCGCGGTGGCTTACGCTTATAATCCCAGTACTTTGGGAGGCTGAGGCGGGCAGATCACCTGAGGTCAGGAGTTCGAGACCAGCCTGACCAACATGGAGAAACCCTGTCTCTACTAAAAATACAAAAATTAGCTGGGCCATCTGGTGGTGCATGCCTGTAATCCCAGCTACTTGGGAGGCTGAGGCACGAGAATCGCTTGAACCCAGGAGGCGGAGGGTGCGGTGAGCCGAGATTGCGCCATTGCACTCCAGCCTGGGCAACAAGAGCAAAACTCCGTCTCAAAAAACAAACAAACAAACAAAAAACAAAAAACAAATAAACAAAAAAGTTGTATCTGAGTTCTCTAGTCTGTTCCATGTATCCTGTTTTTAATGCAAGTACTATGCTGATTTGGTGACTAAAACTTCGCAGTAAATTTTGAAGTCAGGTAGTGTGATGCTTCCAGCTTTGTTCTTTTTGTTTGGGATTGCTTTGGCTGTTGGGGGTCTTTTGTGGTTCCATATAAATCTTAGGACTTTTTCTACTTTTGTGAAGAATGTCATTGGTATTTTGATAGGGATTGTATTGGATCTATAAATTGCCTTGGGTAGTATTGTCATTTTAGCAATATTAGTTCTTCTAATCCATGAGCATGGACCATCTTCTCATTTTTGTCTGTGTCCTCTTCAATTTCTTTCATCAGTGTTTTGTGGTTTTCCTTGTATAGATCTTTCATTTCTTTGGTTAAATTGATTCGTAGGTATTTTATATCCTTTGTAGCTACGATAAATGGGATTGCTTTCTTGATTTCTTTTTCAGATTGTTCACTTTGGGTATATGGAAATGATACTGATTTTTTGTATGCTGACTTTGTATTCTGCAACTTTGCTGAATTTATTTATCAGTTCTATTAGTTTCTTGGTGGAGTCTTTACTTTTTTCTGAGTATAAGATCTTGTCAGCTTTCATATCAGCACTTTAATATCAGCACTTAGGGCCAAGGCTGGGGGATCACTTGCACCTAGGAGTTTGAGATCAGCCTGGGCAGCATGGCAAAACCCCATCTTTACAAAAAATACAAAAATTTGCTGGATGGGGTGGCAGATGCCTGTGGTCCCAGCTTCTTGGAAGGCTGGGAGGATCACCTGAGCTCAGGAGGTCAAGCCTACAGTAAACTCTGATTGGACCACTGCACTCCAGCCTGGGTGACACAGCAACACCCTGTCTCAAAAAACAAAACAAAACAAAAACCCCAAAACCAGATCTTGTTGTCTGTGAACCCAGATACAAATCCACACAATCACAGTCAACTCATCTTTGACAAGGGTACCAAGAACATACACTGGGGAAAGGACAGTCTCTTCCATAAATGGTGCTGGGAAAACTGAATAACTATATGCAGAAGAATGAAACTAGACCTCTATCTATCACTATACACAAAAGCCAAATCAAAATGGATTAAAGACTTAAATCTAAGACCTCCAACTATGAAGCAACTAGAAGAAAACATTGGGGAAATACCCTAGAACATTGGACTAGGTGAAGATTTTCTGCACAAGACCTCAAAAGCACAGGCAACCAAAGCAAAAAGAGACAAATGGGATTACCTCACTCTAAAAAGTTTCTGCACAGCAAAGGAAACAATCAACAAAGCAAAGGCACAACCCACAGAATGAGAGAAAATACGTACAACTTATTCATCTGACAAAGGATTAACAACCAAAACACAGAAGGCGCTCACACAATTCAAATAGCAAAAAAGCCCAAAAAAATCCGATTTAAAAATGAGCAAAAGATCTAAACAGATATTTCTCTAAAAAAGACATACAAATGGTCAATAGGTAGATGAAAAAAGCCTCAACATCACAATCATCAGAGAAATGCAAATCAAAACTACAACAAGGAATCATCTCACCCCTGTTAAAATGGCTTTTATCGGCCGGGCGCGGTGGCTCAAGCCTGTAATCCCAGCACTTTGGGAGGCCGAGACGGGTGGATCACGAGGTCAGGAGATCGAGACCATCCTACCTAACACGGTGAAACCCCGTCTCTACTAAAAAAATACAAAAAACTAGCCGGGCGATGTGGCGGACGCCTGTAGTCCCAGCTACTCGGGAGGCTGAGGCAGGAGAATGGCGTGAACCCGGGAGGTGGAGCTTGCAGTGAGCTGAGATCCGGCCACTGCACTCCAGCCTGGGCAACAGAGCGAGACTCCATCTCAAAAAAAAAAAAAAAAAAAAAAAAAAAAGGCTTTTATCAAAAAGACAGGCAATAACAGATGTTGGCAAGGATGCAGAGAAAGGGGAACCCTTGTTAGCGAGAATGTGAAATAGTACAGCCACTATGGAGAACTGTATGAAGGTCCCTAAAACACTAAAAATAGTACTAGAAGGATCACTTGAGGCCAGAAGTTCAAGACCAGCGTGGGCAACATAGCAAGATCACATCTCTTAAAAAAAGAAAAAATCAGCTGAGCCTGTGTCTGGGGTCTCAGCTACTTAGGAAGCTGAGGCAGGAGGATTGCTTGAGCCCAGGAAGTCAATCCTGCAGTGAGCCAAGATTATGTCACCATACTCTAGCCTGGGTGACAGAGTGAGACCCTGTCTCAAAAAAAGATTAAAAAAAAAAAGAAGTACCAATGTTCCAGCAATTCCACTACTGAGTAGATATTTAAAAGAAAGAAAACCAAATATATCAAAAAGATAGCTGCACCCACTTGTTTTTCGCAGCACTATTCACAATAACTGAAATATGAATTCAACCTAAGTACACCTCAACAGATGAATGGATAAAGAAAATGTGGCATATATACACAATGGAATAGAATTCAGCCATGAAAAAGGATGAAATCCTGTCATTTGCAGCAACACGAATGGAACTGGAGGTCATTATGTAAGTGAAATAAACCAAGCAAAGAAAGACAGATATCGTATGTTCTCATTCACATGTGGTAGCTAAAAAAGTGGATCTCATGAAGATAGAAAGTAGGCTGGTGGTTACTAAGGTGGGAAGAGGGTGGCAATGAAGACAGGATGACTAATGGGTAAAGATATACATTCTGATAAAAGAAATAAGGCTGGGCACGGTGGTTCACACCTGTAATCCCAGCACTTTCGGAGGCAGAGGCAGGTAGATCACCTGAGGTCAGGAGTTCGAGACCAACCAGGCCAACATGGTGAAACCCTGTCTCTACTAAAAATACAAAATTAGCCAGGCGTGATGGCCGGTGCCTGTAATCCCAGCTACTCAAGAGGCTGAGAAGGAGAATCGCTTGAACCTGGGAGGCGGAGGTTGCAGTGAGCTGAGATTGTACCACCACTGCACTCCAGCCTGGGCGAAAGAGCAAGACTCTGTCTCAAAAAAAAAAAAAGAAGAAGAAGAAGAAGAAAAGAAAGAAAAAGAAATAAGACCCAGTATTAGATAAATCAGTATGGTGACTATAGTTACAATAACGGATTGTACATTTTGAAATAGCTAGAAGAGGCCAGGCATGGTGGCTCACACCTATGATCCCAGCACTTTGGGAAGCCAAGGTGGGAGGACTACTTGAAGTCAGGAGTTCAAGACTAGCCTGGGCAATATAGTGAGACTCCGTCTTTACCAAAAATTTAAAAGGTTAGCTGGGCTTGCTGGCGCATCACTGTAGTTCCAGGTATTTGCTGAAGCAGGAAGATGGCTTGAGCCCAGGAGTTCCAGGTTGCAGTGAGCTATGGTTGTGTCACTACACTCTAACCTGGGTGACAGAGTGAGACTCTGCCTCTAAAAAATATACAGATAAATAAATAAATAAGTAAATAAGTAAGTAAAATAACTAGAAGAGAATAATCTGATTGCTTCCAGCATAAAGACAAATATTTAAGGTGATACATATTCTGAGTACACTGATTTGCTCCTTACAAATTATATAAACATATTAAATGATCACATACCCTGAAACTATGTACATCTATTATGCATTTTTAAATAAATTAAATAAAAATTTATAAAGAATATAAGGTTTCTTTCTCATAAGAAAAATATTTTATCTTCAAATACATTTGCTCTTGCATGAGGCCTAGCTCTAGTTTTAAATACATGGCTGGGGTGGGGGTGGGGAATCCTGAAACCACCTTGAGCTGTGAGGCAATGCATATTGGGAAAATCCCAGGGTCAGAGATCATGCACTCTTGCCCAAATGGAGACGTTCAAATCACCTTCCACACTCAGGAAAGATGATTCCTCTGCCTTGTTGGATTGTCTCCCCGATGGGAGCTCACTATGGGGCAGGACATCTCACTCCACTGCTAGACAGTTTCATTTCTTTTCTTTTCTCCTTTCTTTTCTTTTCCTTTTATTTTCTTTCTTTCTTTCTTTCTTTCTTTTTTTTTAATGGAGTTTCACTCTTGTTGCCCAGTCTGGAGTGCACTGGCACGATCTCGGCTCACTGCAACCTGCACCTCCCGGGTCCAAGTGATTCTCTTGCCTCAGCCTTCTGAATACCTGAGATGACAGGTGCCTGCTGTCATACCAGGCTAAATTTTTGTATTTTTAGTAGAGACAGGGATTTACCATGTTGGCCAGGCTGGTCTCAAACTCCTGACCTCAGGTGATCTGCCTGCCTTGGCCTCCCAAAGTGTTGGGATTACAGGCGTGAGCCACCGCACCCGGCCTGCTGGACAGTTTCTACTGCTGGAAAGGTCTTCTTTAGGCCAGATGCAGTGGTTCACATCTGTAATCCCAGCACCTTCAAAGGCCGAGGAGGATCGCTTGAGCCTAAGAGTTGGATGGAGACCAGCCTGGGCAACATGACAAGACTCTGCAAAAAATTTAAAAATTCTCCAGGCATGGTGGTGCATGCCTATGGTTCCAGCTACCTGGGATGCTGAGGTGGGAGCGTCACTTGAATCTGAGAGGTTGAGACTGCAGTGAGTTGTGATGGTGCCACTGCACTCCAGCCTGGGTGATGGAGCTAGACCCTGTCTCAAAAAAATAAAATAAAGGTCTTTTGGATATAAGGATCTAAAAGTGGGAAGTGCCTGAGAGAGAGGATGGACAGCCCTTCCTCCAGGAAGCCTTTCTGGCCTTCTCTCCCCAAGTGAAGGCCAGAGGCTTTTCTACCCCTCCCTGCAGGGGAACAGTGAGGAGCAGAAAAAAGGACAGGGAGGTGGCATAGGACAGAGACGGAAACAGGGAGAGAGAGAGAGAGAAAGAAAAACAAGGAAGCAGAGCCAGTGAACAGGCATGACAGAGAGGGAGGGAAAAAGAGAGAGAGAGAGAAAGAGAGAGAGAGAAGGGGAGAATGGGAGGAAGAGAAGGAAGGAAGGAGGGAGGGGGCAGGAAGGGAGAAGGAAGGAGGGCTCCATGGTGAGATGTAGAGACTGAGAGACCCCCTCGCACTGTGCCTCCAACATCTGCCCAGAGGCGTATGCTTGCGCCATCAGACAAAGAGAGCAGATGTGGGGTTTAAAAAGGTCTGTGCTTCCTGAACACCTCATCCTGTCCTGTGCTGACCTCCTGCTGATGGCCTGCTCTGCCCAGAACTATGGGGAGGGCACAGGGAGGGCGGCCCTCCCTGACTCGCAGTCCCAAGGAGCAAGGATGAGCTGGTTCCTGCCCCAGTCCAGCACAATTCAAGGTCTTGGGAAACTTCTAGCCCCAACATGAAGGTCAGAAACCCTCACGGGGCTGAGTCTTGAACTAACAAATGGACTCTCTGTGATGAAGGTATGTGTGTTCCTATGAAGAGGCCACATGGCTAACCTGTAAAGAGAAACTGAATGTCCTCATATAGGAGCTATCAGAGCCTTTCCTGAAAGCATGTTTTAGAGGGCACAAGAGGCGAGGGTTGTGAGTAGGGCAGCAGGTGCAGAGGGCGGCTGAATGGAGGTGGTGGGTAATTCTGACTTCTGCCACAGCTGGCTCTGGGGTACTGGGGTCATTCTGAGCCTGGGGTGGAGGTTTCCCTGCTGACCTGAGGCAGGAGGACTCCCAACTCTTTCCCTGTGAGTCTTCATATTTAGGACCCAACCTCCAGCCCTGCAGGCTCTTCTCAGCCCTGGCATCCCAGGAGAGGAAAGAAAAACAGCCCTGTATCCTGATGAGGACAATGACCCCTCTTGTGTGGGCATTGTCTGACAGGGCTTTCAACCCACTCTTATTTGTTCTGGGCTGGGTTCAAGCCCAGATACTCCACAGGGTATTGGACGACTAGGCAAGCTGTCACCTGTCTGAGCCTCGGTTTCCTCACCTGTAAAATGGGGGTAACAGTACCACAAAGTATAGCAGGAGGCTGCAGAGAGGCTCTTCCTGATGACTACAACTGCTTTGTCAGTTGTACAGTGCGGAGAAAGAAAAGGAAGAACAGGCAAAGACAAGACTGGCTGTATTTGCATCACTCTCCAGGGAGCTTAAATATTAATTGCTCTCCAAGCTGGTTTCTCATCTGTAATTAATTCTCACTGAATCGACTCAGTCCCAATGGGCAGGATGGCCATCACCAACATGACTCATTTCAAAAACTAGAGCATAATCAGAATTGCCACAAACATCCGTTCTTAAAACTCATGCACCGGCTGGAAGTGCTAAGTGCCAGCCTCACCATCCATCACTCCCTGAAAGGGTTCTGCTGTCTCATCAACTCGGGCCCATAATCACACCTGGGGGTCCTGGCAGCCATCTGAGTGGGAGGAAGGGCGGAGAAGCCACCCAGTCCTCATTCCTTTATTCATTCAGCAAGTATTTGGAGTACCTGCTTTGTTAATTGTACAGGGCTTTGCAAGCCCTGAGGAGACAGTGGGAGCATGGAGAGATGCACTTCTGCTCTCAGAGAGTTTGCAACCTGGGTAATTGTTCCAAAGCCATGAGTAAAAAGACTATTTCAGTACAGGGGTCTAAGTGTTGTGATGGGGAAAAGCAAAGGATCCAGCAAACCAGAGAAGGGAGACCTGGCTTGGCCACAGGAAAGCCTTCCAAGGAGGCAGTGACTATGCTGAGACAAGAGGCGAGCATCCCAGGCAGAAGGGATGGCAGGTGCAAAGGCCCTGAGGCGGATGAGGAGCTGAGGGGTGGAGCATGGTTTGGGCAGAGTGTGTAGCCGTGTGTTCAATGATCGTGTAATGCTGAGAATATACTGAAAACCATGAAATTTTACACTTCAGAGAGCTGAAATGCACAGTATGAGACTTGTATCTCAATAAAGCTGTTTAAAAAAACTGGGTAAGAAAGTCACAGATTGAGAGAATATGCACAATCCCCAGATCTGAAGGTAGACTTGTGTCCAGAATACTTAAAGAGCTCCTAAGAGCAATACAAAAAAGGTATCTCAATTTTTTTAAAAAAGCAAAAGAAACATTCAAAAGCCTTCCCAAATGGCTAATAAACAGAACGAAGGATTCAATTTCATTAATCAACAGGGAAATGCAAATTAAGCCACAGGGAGACACCACTACACAATCGCCAGAATGGCCACGAGTGCAGAGGCCAACGATACCAACATGTTGGCAAGAGCATGGAATAAACGCTGGTCTCATACACTGGGGGGGAATATACATTGTTTTAACCTCTTTGTTTTTTTTGTTTTTTTTGTTTTTTTTGTTTTTTTTTTTTTTGAGACTGAGTCTGGCTCTGTCGCCCAGGCTGGAGTGCAGTGGCCGGATCTCAGCTCACTGCAAGCTCCGCCTCCCGGGTTTACGCCATTCTCCTGCCTCAGCCTCCCGAGTAGCTGGGACCACAGGCGCCCGCCACTTCGCCCGGCTAGTTTTTTTTTTGTATTTTTTAGTAGAGACGGGGTTTCACCGTGTTAGCCAGGATGGTCTCGATCTCCTGACCTCGTGATCCACCCGTCTCGGCCTCCCAAAGTGCTGGGATTACAGGCTTGAGCCACCGCGCCCGGCCCTAACCTCTTTGTTAACCTATCTGGCAGTTTCTAGTAAAGCTATGTCGATGCTTACCCTGTGACCCTGCAATTCCTCTCCTGGGTAAATACCAAGGAGAAATGACATCAGGTGTTTATGGTGACGTTCACAGCAGCTTTCTAATAGCCCAGACTGAAGCCACCCACATGCACAGGAGCACAAACAACCCAACTGTGGGCTGTCCCTACCCAAGAATACTGACACCCGTCAACAGCTGGCTCAGTCTCACAGACTGTGGAGCTGAAGCAGCCAGACACGTAACAGTACATAATTTATGATTCCATTCCACTCAAGAACAAGCTAAACCAATCTCATGTGACAGACAGCAAAACAGGGGTAACCTTTGGGAGGGTATTACAGGAATCTTCTAGGGATGATGGAAATGTTCTATCCGGGTGGGAGTTACAAGTGTACAAACACACGCCCTAAGGGGAGGGAAGACAAGCAAGGGCTCCCCATTTTTTTCACCTCTCCTCCAAACTCTTCATGGTGCCTCCTGCCCTCAGCACCAAGTTAAACTCCTTGGCCTGGTGACCATGTTCCTGCAGGAGCTGGTGTAGCCACCTCTGCAGCTTACGGCTCACTTCTGTGTAACAGTCGTTCTCCAATTTGAGTGTGCATCCAAATTACCAGCCAGGCTTAGGAAAACACAGATTGCTGCCCATCCTCCACTCCACCTGAGTTTCCATTCAGCAGGTCTGGGCTGGGGCTGGATCACTTTCATTTCTCCCAATTTCCCCGGTGATGCTGTCACTGCTGGTCTGAAGACTATGCTTTGAGAACTACTGCTTTCTATGAATCCTCTTCTCCAGCCTCTGTGTCTTTGTTCTGCGCTTCCATCATCCAATATACATCTTGCTGATCTTTCAAAGGTACTTTAAAGACCACCTCCTTCACGAGGCCCTCTTGGGTTACTTCAGCAGTCAGTCTAAGGGCCTCTCGAGTGTCCTACTCCAGAAATTTGGGGTCAGAGCCTGAAGGGAGCTACTCTAATCTCAGAAATGTCTTTGAAGTCTATTATTCTCACTTAAAAAATACATATTTTACATTAGTCTCTGAAATATATCCATATCTAATTTATTTAAAATTACATTATCTGGAGCAAAATGGAGGTTCTTAGAAAATACACCATGTTTAGCCAGAGGCCTTTAGCCCTCGTGGGCACCTACTGCACAGCTGGGACTGGGTTACACGTATGCCAGTCTGAAAAAGCAACAGCTTTTACAAAATAGTGCATTGGCAGACTATTCATGTATCCTACATGTTTCCATTACTCCCCTCTAACAAAGAGAGAGCAGTGTGCCTCACTCACTCGTTTTCGCCTTCAGATTTGCTCGGCTTTGTTCACAACTGTGCTTAATGTCTGACACGTCAATGATTAGGCTGTTACAGATCAATTAAGTAAAAATCTCTGAGGGCGGAACCTGAGCATCTGTGTTTGCTTGTTTGTTTGTTTGTTTGTGAAAGGATCTCTCTGCCACCCAGGCTGGAGTGTAGTGGTATGCTCATAGCTCACTGAAGCCTCAAACTCCTAAGCTCAAGTGATCCTCCCACCTCAGCCTCCCAAGCAGCAGGGATTACAGGCATGCGCCACTATGTCTGGCTAATTAAATTTTTTTTTTTTTTTTTGTAGTGATGGGGTCTCACTATGTTTCCCAGGCTGGTCTCAAACTCCTGGCCTTAAACAATCTTCCCACCTTGGTCTCCCAAAGTATTGGGACTTCAGGTGTGAGCCCCCATACCGGGCCTAAATGTGCCATTCTTAACAGGCCTCTGGGCCTTTACAAACATTGATCCCGTTGCCAGGCACAGCCTTCTTCACTGAACCCCGCCTGGCTTTTCAACACATTTTCCTCTGGGCATCCCTCTCCAACTCCAAGAAGACTGGGCTAGATGCCTCCTCCGAGCCCCCAAAACCTCGGTATACCACCCACCACTGTGTTACTATTGTTCTTTTTCATGCCAGTCTCTCTCTCTAGACCATCAGTGCCTTGAGGGCAGAGACTTTCCCTGCCGTCACTCACTCCCTGATACGTCACCCAGACCAGGTGCTCAGAAAGTTAATTTTCTTATTTTAATTTGTTTTTGTTTGTTTGTTTGTTTGTTTTAGGGACAGGGTCTTGCTATGTTGTTCAGGCTGGAGTGCAGTGGCTATTCACAGGTACGATCAAGGTCCACTGCATCCTGGGCTCAAGCGATTCTCCTGCCTCAGCCTCCCAAGTAGCTAAGACTACAGGCATCCACCCCCATGTATGGCAGGAAGTTTTTTTGGACTGAAGAAAGGATAGGACTGCTGGGAGGAGAACTTGCTCCACCATCACTCATTCATTGGCTACATACTGAGCATCAGTTGTGTACCAGGCTTCACAGGCCACTGGGAACAAGGGTACGGTCCAGCTCTTTGCCCTTAAGGAGCTCAGAGTTTAGTGATGAAGGCAGAGAGCAAACAAGCACCTAAAATTAGCCCCAAAACACAATCAGCAAAACCTGACAACTGACGGAGAGACATACAACCCAATAACCATAGCTGAGAGGTCAATAAGCCTCTCTCAACAATGGACAGAAAGGGAGGATGCAGAAGACTCAAAAGGATCCATCAGCTCGCCCCACACAGCATTCACAGAACACCCCACCCAACACGAGCAGAGGGCCCATCCTTCTCAAATACACATGGAACACTCTCCAGGTATGCTAGGGCGTATGCTGGGCCAGAAAATACATTTAAGTAAATTTAAAAGGACTGAAACCATACAAAATATGTTTTCCAACCACAACGGGATTAGCAGAAGGATAAATCAGAAATCAGCAGCAGAAGATGTGGGAAACACACAAATACTTGGAAGTTACATGACACAGTTTTAAACAATCCATGGGTCAAAGAAGAAATCACCAAGGGGATTATTAATGGAAAGTATTGTGAGCTGCATGAAAATGAAAACACAACATAACCAGTAACAAATACATAAATTAGGTACTTTCGAACAGTGAAAGGTGGTGTGAATAAAATGAGGTGTGAGATGGAGTGCAGAGGAGAGAAGCACACCCACAGCACGTCACCCTCCCCATGTCCACACCCTTGCCACAGCCTCATTGGAGGGGAGAGCACATCCCTGCCCCTTATGCCTTTGGGCCTGGCCATGGCACCTGCTGCTGTCAATGGGGTGTGTGTGGAAAGGATGATGTGCCAGTTGTGAACTTGATTCTAAGATGCCCTCTGCTGTCTCTCCTGCCATCATCATGGGAAGAGCTTCCCGGGGCACATGCTGCCCCTTCAGCCTAGGCCCCAGGATGAACACACAAGAAGCAGAGCCACCAAGATGAATCCAGCTTTCACTCAGCTTCCTCTGCAACTAGGACTACCCAAGGATATGAAAGGAGAAGCTTGACAAGTGAAGTTTTCAAGGGGACTAACCCAGCTGGGAGGCATGACCTGTTGCTTTTCTACCTTTCTCCTTCTTCCTGACTGGGATATAGATGTAATGGTTAGAACTGCAGCAGCCATTCTGTGTTCATGAGAAACCTTGGAAATGGATGCTGCAGATGGAACTTGAGTCCTGAGACTGTGTGGAGTTGCCAAATTTGACCTGGATCTCCTGCTTCTGGATTTATTTCACATGAAAGAAGAATCCCTAAATTACTTAAGCCATCGTAATTGGGTTTTTGTTACTAGCAGTCAAACACAGTTCCTAACCAACACAGAATGTTTAGGAAAAACTTCTGTAGTAGACTGTCTTTTCCAACAACACCCACAACAATATCTCCTATCTCAATGGTCTTTATAAAATATGAGCTCGATATTCCTCCCATTGAAGAGGAGAGACTATGTCCCCTCCCGTTGAACCTGGGTAGACCTTTGTGACTGTCTTAACTCATAGGGTATGGTGGAAGTGGTGCTACAGGACGTCCAAGGCCAGATCATAAAAATGCCATGAACTTCTACTTGCTCTCTCAGGACACTTACTCTTAGGACCCAGCCACCATGCTGTGCAGAAGCCCAAACTTATGTAGGCAGAGACCACATGGAGCGGCCACAGACAAGTGTTCTGGCCAACCTCCCAGCTTAAGTCTCGGACAACAGCCAGCCTCAACCACCTGATGTGTGAGTGAAGATGTAGGGAACTGAAGGCCCGTGGGACGTGACCAACTCGGCATTCCACTGGAGGCTATATGATTAAACAGCAAACTGTTTATCATGAATACAGGATGTGGGCAAACTCACGACTGCGCCTGCCGAAAGAAGGTTTGCTGGAGGCATTCACTCCCTGGCGCTTCTCCTTTCATATCCTTGGGTACCCCTAGTTGCAGAGGAAGCTGAGTGAAAGCTGGATTCATCTTGGTGGCTCTGCTTCTTGTGTGTTCATCCTGGGGCCTACGCTGAAGGGGCAGCATGTGCCCCGGGAAGCTCTTCCCATGGTGATGGCAGGAGAAACAGCAGAGGGCATCTTAGAATCAAGTTCACAACTGGCACATCATCCTTTCCACACACACCCCATTGACAGCAGCAGGTGTCATGGTCAGGCCCAAAGGCATAATGGGCAGGAACGTGCTCTCGCCTCCAATAAGGCTGCGGCAAGCGTGTGGACATGGGGAGGGTGACACTGCGACATCTAGAGAAAGCAGTCTTGCAAGCCTACTCTGGACTGAGCAGCTGACCCCTTCTTCCACCCCACTTCTCACTATCTCTTTTGCCTAATAAATACAGAGGACTGGTAAAGCTCAGGGCCCCTGTCCACTAGAGGCAAGGTGCCCCCCGACCCCTTCTTCCAAATATACTCTTTCGTCTACTGTGTAACCCGCACGGACCTAGGGAGACTGAATAAAGGGGGTGAATGCGGGAATGAAAGACAAGAGACAAAAGAGTGTATTTGGAAGAAGGGGTCACCTTGCCTCTAGTGGACAAGAGCCCTGAGCTTTACACAGCACTCTGTATTTACTAGGCAAAAGAGATCGTGAGAAGGGGGGTGGAAGAAGGGGTCAGCTGCTTGGTCCAGAGTAAGCTTGCAAGACTGCTTTCTCTAGATGTCGCAGTGGAAAACCTCAGCACCAGGGAGTGATTGCCTCCAGCAAACCTTCTGTTGGCAGGCGCGGTCGTGAGTTTGCCCACATTCTGCGTTCATGATAAACAGTTTTGCTGTTTGATCATATAGCCTCCAGTGGAATGCTGAGTTGGTCACGTCCCACAGGCCTTTGGCTTCCTACATGAAGACACCTCCAGGTGATCCAAGCTCCTAGCCATCAGATCACCCCCAGTCTTTGAATCTTCCAGTTGAGGCCCCAGACATCATGGAACAGAGACCAACTCCCACCACCATGCCCTGTCCAAATATCTAGTCCAGAGAATCTGTGAGCATAACAACATGGTTGTCTTATGCCACTAAGTTCTGGGGCACCACTAGTTTGAAGTGGTAACACTTGAGCTGAGACCTCAATGGGAAGATCGGGGTAGGCCACTCCAGTAGAGGAAAGAGCAAAACTGTAAGATGTGAACGCATTTGTGTTATTTGAAGAACAGTAACAAGGCCAGTGTGGCTGAAGGCAGTGATGAAGAAAATGGTAAAGGAGGTACTGCAGAGAGGTGGAGAGGGGCCAGGTCATGTGGGCCTCCTGTGTGAGGAAACTTCTCCTGGGGCAGGATGGTGACAACTTCCAGAGTTCTCTCCCAATCAGCAGACTGGCTTCTGAACAGGCCTTCAATGCCTTAGCCCAAAGGAGCGACCCTTGGTAAGAACTTTTGGTTTCTTCTAGGAGAGACTTGCTTTAGATGAAAAAACAGAGGACAGAAGGTGTCCAGGGGCCACACCTGTTCAAAATCTCTAGCTGTTCACCATATACAAGGAAAGGCACAAGCTCCTTGGCTCAGCATTTTTGGTACTTCTCGATCTGGTCCTAGCCTTATCTGGGGACCCATTACTTGATCCCTGATTCTGCCTCCTACCTGCCTTTCCAACATTTTCTATGTTCTAACCATGTGCGATGATGTGCTATTCTCCAAACATACCATGAGCCTGTGAGCAGTTGCTTATGCTGACTCCCTTGCTTTACGTGCCCTCTTTCACCACTACCCTGGCCTGGTGAGCTCCCTCAGAGTCCATCTCAATGGCACCTCTTCTGCAAACCTTCCTGCATATCTCAAAGTGAGTATGTCTTTCCCTCCCTCATGCCCCTGCAGATTCTGCACAAAACTACAGTTCTGCAAATTATACTTACACAGAGTAATGTAAATTGTCTGTTCACATATTGATTTCTCCTCCCCACCTCCACCCTCTCTCCCTGCAAAACGAAAACTACTCAAGGGCTAGTTCTGAGCCTTATTCAGCTTTGGGACTCCAAGGCCTATTTCAGTGCCTACAGTAAACATCCTGTGATGTTTCCAGAATGAATGGGCAATTCAGATGGATAGATGAATGGATGGATTGCTGGTTGGATGGGCAGATGAGGAATGGATGGATGGTTGGATGGGTGGGTAGACATTTGAGCAGTAGATTAATTGGGAGTGAATGAGTGTATGGTTGTGTCACTTGATGCATGAATAGATGAAAGGACAGATGAGTGGGTGAAAGGCTGGCTGGCTAGGTGGATGGGTAGAGATTGACAGATGGGCAGGTAAGGAATGTTCTTATGACTGGGTTCCTGGAAGGATGGAAGGCAGCCGTTAAACCAGAAGTCAGTAAGCTTTTTCTGTAAGGGGCCAGATGATAAATATTTTAAGCTTTGTGACCCACATATGGTTTCAGTCGCATATCCTTCTTTGTCTTTTTTCACAAATGTTTTAAAATGTAAACTCCATTCCTACGGAGCCCATAGGCTACACAAACCTAGGACCGTGGCCATCAGGATGACTGGAATTCATGGCAACCACTGAGTTAGCTATAGCTACCATGTAACAAGCAACAGAGCTGCACTCCAAACACAGAAGGCCACCCCCACCCCAACAACAATAGCACAATGTAGCCAGGACCTTTCCTGCTGGGGAGATTTGGGAGGCACCGTCAGCTCCTCCTTATCACTGGGGACAGCTTTGGTATCTCAACAGCATCAATCTCTAAGACAAAATTCTGAAGAACTTGCCAAGCTTAACAACCAGGGATAGATTCAAAGCTGAGGAGTGGTGGAGAGTGCCCGAAAGTCTATGGGTCTCCTTCAAGACTCATGTCCCTAGCTAGGACCTGGAGTCACACTGGGAGATGCCTGCCCCCTTTATCCTCGTAAGCACTGATATAAGATACAGCTCCAGACCACAACTTCCTGCAACCAGCTTCTGAGTGGTGACCGTTATTTTATTTTTTTTGAGACAGAGTCTCGCTCTGTCACCCAAGCTGGAGTGCAGTGACACGATCTCGGCTCACTGCAACCTCCGCCTCCTGGGTTCAAGTGATTCTCCTGTCTCAGCCTCCCAAGTAGCTGGGATTACAAGTGCCCACCACCATGCCCGGCTAATTTTTGTATTTTTAGTAGAGATGGGGTTTCACCATGTTGGCCAGGCTGGTCCGGAACTCCTGATCTCAGGTGATCTGCCCACCTCGGCCTCCCAAAGTGCTGCGATTACAGGCATGAGCTACCGCGCCTGGCCCTGAGTGATGACTTTTATGGGCTCTCCCTTCACCCCATCCTTAGGATATTATTATGGATTACCAGGGGCTTCAATGTCTTTCCAACTGGCAGGAAGCAGAGCAAACACAGATGCAAGTTTCCTAATTAAAACTCTCTTAAAAAGTCGTAAAAAAAAATGCCCAGCCCCTCTGTCATGCTGCCAGCCCAGAAACAAGGGAGAAAGAAGAAAAAAAAAAATGGGAAACTGATCCTTCCGGCCTTCACCAAATAGATCTTTTAGGTGTAAAAGCTGAATGGGGGCTGGTACATTTCACACCTGAGGGCTTTGGGGTTCAAGAGTGCACACAAGGCTTTCATCCTGAGGGGACAAAAATGAGGAGCCAAGAGCACCAGCCCAGAGTAATATTCTATCTGCCCTCCTGGGTTCCCGGCTGCTATCAGCTCACGTGGGGATGTGATGCCAGGGTGACACTGTTGATAGGGACCTCAGTCGGGTTCAAGAGGCCTGGCTTGGTGTTGAGTGCTCTGGTACACCCAGAGATGGTCCCTGCCCCATGGAGCTCCCAAGGCAGCCAGGAACACCCAGTGAATGCGAGGGCAGTGGCCTGGGAGCCAGGAGCCCCGGCACTTGTCCTGGCTCCACCACTGTGTGACGTGGGCCATGTCACCTCCTCTGGGCTTCCACATCACCACCTACAAAATGTCCAGGTGCACATCCCCAGCTCTGACATTCTTGGAGATGGTGAATGATTCAAAGCACCACAGAACCCAATGCTCAACCATGGCAAGAGTGCAAATGGCCCAGAGAGCTCAAAGGAGCGGGGAGCCTGAGTCTGCCATGGTCCCCCACTTTCCAAGTCTTTGCTGTGCCCTCTTCTCACCCTTTCCTATGGCCTAGCCCTGAACATCACCTCCTCAGGGAAGCCTGCCCAAGGTTGTCGGTCACCCCCCTCATCCGTCCCCTTTGCTGGCCAGAAAGCTCCTGGGGAAGGGCCCTGTCTGATCTGTCTTCCCATTCTCCAGTTCTTGTCATGCAGCAAGAGTTCAAAACAATGTCTGCTGAAATGAATTGAGGTGACTGCAAAGGGATACTCTGTGAGTTGTCCTGTGAGTTATGAAGGGGAGCATTGCCTGATGTTCAGGCTGTCCCCAAGTCTGGCCTCCTTTCCTCTGAAAGCCCAAAGGAGTACCCTCACCACCAGCTTAGGCACTACCACCCCGATGCTAAGGAGACTGAGGAAGACTCTTGATACCCTCAGCTGCTCTGTCACCAGGCAGACACCTTTTCCATACGAACCTAAACATCACACGCATACAGGTACACAAACTCACAAACACAAACTCACACAGAGCAATGCCCAGAAACACCTCACTATCCTCTTCCTGCCTTTCTCAGCAAGAGGGCTAAGGAAACCTCAAACATCCTGCCCAAAACCTCAGCCCATGCCCCCACGCACCCCATCCATGAGCAAGGAGACGTATCCGCTGTCTGCCCGCAGAAGCACATTAATCAGGAGACGGACTTCCCTGAAAAGCCTTGGTGAGTGCCTGCCTGCTGCCAGGCCTTTGTTAATGGAAATCACCTCTGTCTCCACATTGCTTTCCTGCCTCTTATATCACAGACTTCTAAAAGGGCAATTAGTTTTGGACAATTAAAATGATTAACTCACCAGATGTAAGTGCTGGAGCATCTCCACGTATCTGCAGAGGGAAAGAGGGTTGAGGCTGCATTAATCCCCATCCTGTGTAAGCCCAGGAGGGTGACGTTTTGTTTACAAGCTCAAGGCCACAGGCAGCTCCTTGGGGACTCACGCTTTCTCTGAAGATAGCAGTTCCTGTGCGATGACAAGGGCTCTGGACTGTCCTTCCACCTGTGGGAGGAAAGAGAGCAATCAGGTGGGACAGGCATCAGTGGTTTCTAGGAGGCCACCATGCTGCTGGAGGCAAGTTCCCAGCATTTCTCAGACCATTTCCTGGTACGCATTACCTGTATGTTCTTCAACAACTTATTTAACCTCTCTGCACCTCAGTTTCCTCATCTGTAAATGTGGATTTTATTTTATTTTAAAAATGTATTTATTTTATTTGAGACAAGGTCTTGCTCTATCACCCAGGCTGGAGTGCAGTGGCATGATCTCAGTTCCCTGTAGACTCGAACTCTCAGGCTCAAGCGATCCTCCTGCCTCAGTCTCCTGAGTAGCTGGGACTATAGGTATGCACCACCACACCTGGCTAATTTTTAAAATTTTTTGTAGAGACAGGGTCTCACTACATTGACCAGTTCAAGGCTGGTATTGAACTCCTGGGCTCAAGCAATCCGCCCACCTTGGCCTCCCAAAGTGCTGAGATTATAGGCGTGAGCCACTGAGCCCAGCTATAAACGCAGATTTTAACAGAACCTAACTCTGAAGGTTGTTGAGCTAATGCCCAGCATGGCACCTGCCATTTAGTAAATGTTCAATGGCCATGATGATGGCATGACCTTTATATCCCACTTCATGACCCCACCAATCCTGAGCAACCTGTGGTTCCCCGTACTGAGGAATTCTGTCTTTTCTCTTGCTTTTGTACATGCTGTTCCCTCAGCGTCCTTTCCCCCTCCTCTACCTGGCTAACTCCTAGTCATCCTGTAAAACTTAGCCACGGCAGCACCTCATCCAAGAAGCCTCTCCTGATCCTCCCCACTCAATGGCCTGGGCTAGGTATCCTTTCTGAGCATCCCCCTCTCATGACACTTATCATTACTGTGAAACAATCACATCTCTCCAGGAGGGCAGGGACCAGAAACTTCTACCTCTGCATGACCAGTGCTTAGCGTACAGTAGTTCTCTTTGTTGGCTGAAAGAGTGAGTCAGTGAGTGCACATTCATTCCCCTTGGGAAGCACTAACTCTGCAGGCTGACCTCAGATGGTAAGCTGTTTAACCCAGCTGAGCCCCAGTTTCCACAACTATATGATTTGGAAATAGACTGAGATTATGTCTATAAACAGGAAGGATGGGCAGGGCTGAGACAGATGCCTGGGCCTTCTGCCACAAGCAGGCTCCTGCTGGGTGGCCCCAAACCTGCCGGATATCAGACACAACTAGTGGCTGAGATCCAGAGATGCAAAGACACGCTGTGGCAGCCTGATGAAACTGACAGGGGAGGCTGTGAATGTGCAGGCATGGCTGGCTGTGGGCGGCCCATGGCAGAGCAGAGGGCACTCAGCTGGGAACACCTGCCTCCTGGTACAATTCTGCACAAGTCACTTTCAAGGTCAAGCCTCAGTTCCCCATATGTGGACAAACTAACTTCTAAATTCCCTTCTGTGCTGAACCTTGCGTGTTACTAAACTTGAGAAGCCACTCGTCAAGTGAGTGATCCACTCTAGCGATGAGAAAATCACTGCTGAGAAAGTCACTGCATAGTGTTGTGGTTAAAAGCATGGGTTCTGAGGCCGGGCACAGTGGCTCATGCCTGTAATCCCAGCACTTTGGGAGGCTGAGGCGGGTAGATCATGAGGTCAAGAGTTTGAGACCAGCCTGTCCAACATAGTGAAACCCCGTCTGTACTAAAAATACAAAAAGAATTAGCCAGGCATGGTGGCAGGCGCCTGTAATCCCAGCTACTCGGGAGGCTGAGGCAGGAGAATCGCTTGAACTCAGGAGGCAGAGGTTGCAGTGAGCTGAGACTGTGCCATTGCACTCCAGCCTGGGCAACTGAGTGAGACTCCATCTCCAAAAAAAAAAAAAAAAAGGCATGGGCTTTGGAACTAGGAAGTTTCCTGCCTCTGACTCTTATTTGTTGAACAAGTCATTGAGCTCTCTGTGCCTCAATTTTCTTACCTGTGAAATGGCCACAGTAGGAGAATAGTATCCAGCACATATGCATGTCATAAGGATCAGATGAGCATCTATATAGAGAATCTCTCACACTTGGAACTGTGCCGGGCACACGGCAAGCACTATGAAATTATTGGCCATCATTATCCTTGTTGTTTTTGTCACCGAGGTGGTGCCAGAAACAAAACCAAGTAACCAGCGATAGAATAAGAAAAAAAAAATTAGAGTCAAGTAGGGGAAAGGCCTTAACTGCAAAATGAAGGCTGGGCCACTCCTCTGACAGTAGCAGCAGAGAGAGTGGAAAGCAAATGGACTCTGGAATCAATCACATCCATTTCAAACTCAGCTCCAGCACTGTTTCACGGTATGACCTCTGGTGAGTCCCTATCTCTGAGCCTCAGTGTTTTCACTGAGATCTGGTAGAGAATAACCAACCCGGTCTCACACACTGGCTTCTTGAGGATGCGTTTCTGACTCAGGGCCTCTGCACGTGCTGTTTCCTCTTCTTGCAATGCTCTTCCCCAGATCTTCTCACTTGTACTTTCTGGTTCTTAAGGTCTCTGCTCAAAAGTCACAACCTCAGCACAATCACCCATGACTGCCTGACCTAAAGAACACCCCAAATCATTTTCCACCCTGGGGTTTCTCCATCTTGGACTGTTGACATTTTGAAGAATAGTTTTTGCTGTAGAAGCTGTTCTTATGTATTACAGGACAACTAACAGCATCCCTGGCTTCTACCCACTGGATAACAATAGGAGCCTCCACTCCCTCATCCCCCACTGTGACAACCAAAAATGTCTTTAGACACTGCCAAATGTCCTAGGGCTTGGGGTGCTGCAAAACGTCACCCCTGGTTAAGCACCCCTGCCCCATCTTTATCCTGCTGTGCTTTTCATCAAGCAGACACGCACCAGAGCAACCTGGGCTCGCCCCTCTGCACTCAGCCTTCCTCACTCCGGATCCTCAGAATGTGGCCACAATGGCACAAAGACAACTCTGCTGGAAATCAAGATGCCTGGATCCTCCCCCAAACAAGGCCATGGGTGGCTGTGTGGCTGTTGGCGAGCCCCTCTCGGATGCCTCCGTTTCCTCATCTGACAAACAGGTGAGCGTTCCTACCCTGCCAGGATGAGATGACATGATGGATGGCAGCCGTCACACCATACCCAAACTTCTGGAGTTGCCATCATTATCACTGTTACAATCTCCAAGCTGTCGAGGACAGGCTTTTGGTAGGGTCCAGACACGGGCCCCTCTGCACGTCCCACCCAGCCCCTCCTGCCAGACGTGCAGACTCTGGGTGGGATGCACGGGGCAGTCCTGCTTCAGTGACTCTGGGATGATGGATGTGTCTTCGCCAGGCAGCCAACGGGGAGGCCTGGCAGGCTGTGTGCCCAAGGCACGCAGAAACTGCTTCTGGGCGTTGCCCAACTGGGCCATTTAATATAGATGTTTGTTTAACCAGGAAATGAACTCCGAGGCTGACGGCAGCGTCCAGGGACAGGCTTCTGGGAACAGGGCTCCTCCCAGGAGCGTGGGGGTTGGGGGTGCCAAGGCCCATGCTATTGCTATGGCATTTCTCAGGGTGAAGCTATGGGTGTTAACATCAGGCCACCTGCCCCTGCCTGAGGCTGTCCCCAGGGCCACCGGCCTCCTCCCTGGTCCCCAGCAAACCAGCTGGTTCAACACTTGGGTATTCTGGGACCCAGGCAGGTTGGGAGGGGTAGTTCTTCCTCCAGGGAACCTCAGTGTTAGACAGTGGGTCACACAAAGAGTCAGGAATCCTGGTCCTCTGTCTCCATGCTTTAGTTTTTCCAACTGTAAAACTGAGTGCTCAGCCTCCTTCTAAGACATCAGTTCCCAAAATACAGTCTGAGAAGCTCTGAGGGTCTGTAAGGTCCTCCCTTTTCCAACTACACATCTGTGTGAGCCTGGATATTATTCATTTAAGTCAACCAAAACAATTCCAACCCACTGGGTGGGCAAGTGGATAGGTGAATCCAGCTACCTTCTGTTCAGCCAGACATTAGTATTTGTAAAAATGTAAAAATGCCACTCTTCTCTCTGTTTTTTCTTGATTGTTTTAGAAACTAGGGTTGTTGGGGTTTTTTGGTTTTTTTTGGTTTTGTTTTGTTTTGTTTTTGTTTTTTTTGGCATACAAGTGCTACTTGTATTAACATGTAATGGGTTTGTTATCTTAAAATGTATTAAAAAATGTTTTAGAATTTTCTGATTTACTTTCTAATGTGGTAAACATTGAAGATATGTGATTCATAGAAATAAAAACTCTTTGGGGCCCTCAATCATTTTTAAGAGGGGAGGTGGGTCTGAGACCAAAAACTTTTGAGAACCACTGTTTCAGAGGTTGTCACACAAAGACAGCAAAGGGTTGTGGATGGCAAAGCTCTTTGTAATCAGTAAAAAGCTACAGGGAAGTGAGGCATTAGCATAACCGTATTATTATAGGGGCCAGAGAACCCCAGGCCTTTTGGCCTGTCCCTCAGGATGGTCCCCAAGTACGCCCAGGGTTCACACAATCCTTCCCCACAATGTCCTACCTGTGGGAGAGGAAGGAACAACCTCAAGATGCCTGTCTCGTCGCCTCCCCTCTCTGTGTACAGGCTTCCTGGGTCCACACCTGCTCGACCTTTAAGATGGTATGGACTGATGTTAACACCCACCTCTTTCTTTCACTGGTCTCTGCCAGTCCTTTGCCAAGCTCCATGCCCCCAAGGCCTCTGTGTCTGGCACAGCACACGCCCCCATCAGTTCACACCTGTCCCCCCACACCTGCAGTCACGGAGCACTCCAATCTGAATGCCCTGTGCTCACCTCCTTGAGACCTCCTCCTCAGATGTCTCTCAGCAGTGTCTCCCTCCACTCCTTCCAGCCTGGGCCTCACCCACACTCCACACTGTTCTGCCTCTGAAGTCCAGGCTTCCCACCTTTCATCTTGGAACCAAGCTCCGACCCTCCCTGCACCCTTGACTGACCTCTCTCTCACTCACTCTGAGCTCCAGCCTCCTAGCCATTCCCACAGCCTCCTTCTTCCATCACCTGCATCCTTGAGTGGCTGCAGAGGCTCCCAGCACTTACAGAAAGGGGCCCCTGTGGCTCAGCCCAGGGCTGTTCCCAGTCCCCTCCACCACTCCTCTATGCCTCATGGAGCTCCAGGTGATCCCTTAAGCCTACTCTATTTTTTCCTACCTCTGGGTGAATTTGGCTCATACAGTTTTCCCATGCCCAGAATCCCCACATAGCCTCAATAAACATCTCTAGGTTACAGGCTACACCTGAGGTGCCCCCGATGCCCTGTACACACCAGCCTCCTCTGCCACACAGCCCCCCCTAAAATAACCCACATCCGCACACAAGGAAGGGCCCATCTTCTATGGCTGTTTCAAGCCCTGGGGAAATTTTCCTTGTGAGTCTTCCACGTGTTGAGGGTCCCAGGAAGCGGCCTGCTGGAGTATTCTGAAGTCACATCTGGAGATGGGAGAGTGGTCAGAAACCCAGATACATGGGGCATTAGGCTCCAGGAGAACACAGACTCCAAGTCCCCTGGGGATCACCGGGGCAGGCAGGGAACATAGGTCGGGGTTTCCAGCACAGCCTTCAACAACTGCTGGAAAACTCAAGAGGCAAGGACTCAGGGAGAAGTGGCTCACTCTTTATCCCAGCTGTCACCTGTGTTCCTGGTGGCAGCACAGTAGGAAGAGGAGGCAGAGGACAGTGAGTGCTTGCCAGGACAAGCGAGGGGAGAAGGATGGACCGAACAGCAGCCCCCTGGCTTCCCCAGGACCAGCTGGTCAGTTTCCAGATCATGCTGACTAGTCCAGTTCCTGAAGTCAGGCTGGTGTGAGTGTGGGTTTGGCTCAGCTACTTAAAAGACCTTTAATTTTGGAGAGATCTTTGGTTCTGGCTATAGTCTGTAACAAATTTGCAGAAGCAGCATGCTATCTTGGAACACCCTGAATGAGGAATCAGGAGGCCTGACTTCTACTCCTGACTTGGCCTCCAACCTGCTGAATAGCCCTGAGCAAGGAACGAGTGACAAGCTTCAGTATTCCTTCCAGTGAGCTCCTCTATCACTGAAACTTCGTTGAACAGTAGCTCGCCACCTCTCCCTCCCTCCACCCCCAGCAACCACTACTCTACTCCTTGCTTCTGTGAATAAGGCTATTTTATTTTTTAGAGACTTAGGGATCTCATTCCATCACCCAGGCTGGAGTGCAGTGGCACCTGGGCTCAAGTGATCCTTCAGCCTCAGCCTCCTGAGTAGCTGGGACCACAGGCATGCACGCCATCACACCCAGCTAATTTTTTTATTTTTTGTAGAGATGAGGTCTCACTGTGTTGCCCAGGCTGGTCTCCAACTCCTGGCCTCAAGCGAACCTCCTGCCTTGGCCTCCCAAAGTGCTGGGAACACAGGAATGAGCCACCATGCCTGGACCTATATTTTAGACACCTCATGTAAGTGGAATCATGCAGTATTTGTCCATCTGTGACTGGCTTCTTTCTTTTTTTTTTGAGACGGAGTCTCGCTCTGCCGCCCAGGCTGGAGTGCAGTGGCCGGATCTCAGCTCACTGCAAGCTCCGCCTCCCGGGTTCACGCCATTCTCCTGCCTCAGCCTCCTGAGTAGCTGGCACTACAGGCGCCCGCCACCGCGCCCGGCTAGTTTTTTGTATTTTTTAGTAGAGACGGGGTTTCACCGTGTCAGCCAGGATGGTCTCGATCTCCTGACCTCGTGATCCGCCCATCTCGGCCTCCCAAAGTGCTGGGATTACAGGCTTGAGCCACCGCGCCCGGCCGACTGGCTTCTTTCATTTAGCATCAAGCCCTCCAAGTTCATTCACATTGTTGCAAATGGCAGAATTCCCTTCCTTTTTATGGCTGAATAATATTCCATTGTATATACAGACCACATTTTCCTTATTCACTCACCCAAGGACGGGCATTAAGAGTGTAGATCTGGCCGGGTGCGGTGGCTCACACCTGTAATTCCACCACTTTGGGAGGCCAAGGCAGGTGGATCACCTGAGGTCAGGAGTTCAAGACCAGCCTGACAAATACGGTGAAACCCCATCTCTACTAAAAATATAAAAATTAGCCGGGCATGGTGGCGTGCGCCTGTAGTCCCAGCTACTTGGGAGGCTGAGGCAGGAGAATCTCTTGAACCTGGGAGGCGGAGATTGCAGTGAGCTGAGATCGTGCCACTGCACTCCAGCCTGGGTGACAGAGCTGCCTCAACAACAACAACAACAAAAAAGTGTAGCTCTTACATTAAACATTCTTGCCACAGTGAAAAGAAACAGTGGTCTCTAAATGCTTCTTTCAGCTCTCTCACCTTTTGGAATCCTAAGAGAGCGGCTGTGATTGTGATTAGCAGCTCCCCATGTCTGATGGCAGGAAAGGGCCAGTGCTGGCTCAAACAAGACACAGCCCTCCCCATCTCACTTAATTCCAGAAAGGTCCAGCCATGACCTCAAACAGCCAGCTAATGGCTGGATTCTATGCCTTCGTCCCATCTGTTCTTGCCTCCTATAAACTTTCCTCCTCCTTTCTATTTAACTACATCCTGCTCTCTTGCAAGGAGCACTCAGGCCTCATCACCTCCTGGAAGCCTTCCTGACTGCTCTCTTACAACAGAGAACCCTTCCACTGCTCATGGTTTAGTTCACACAGCTGGGTATGGGGGTTGCCCCTGAGACCTAAAAATAAAATCCTAAACTCCTCAACTAACTGAACAAGCCCGTTCTTGACCAAGGGAACCCCAGAAAAACCTTAAAGACTGAGTTCCCAGTCATGACATGATGGGAGATTAGACACGCATCATTATACTCCTTTCCTCTTTCAGTTTAGACACAACATCTGACCAGCACTAATGTTAAAATAGAGATCACAAGACTGACAGAATGGACTCTGTGGCAATAAGATACCAAATTATAACAAGACCTAGGGTTGTGCCAGGCAAGGGTTAAGCCACACACCCCACACTTAACTCTGTTCTCATTGCCATAAGGTTTTTCTTTTTCACCAGCAGCTAAACAAGCACTGGCCTCAAGATAGGCAATGTTGAAACAATTGCAGCTCTTCCACCATCAGACACTGACTAACTAAGCCCCCTGTTCTGCCAGCCAAGCTACAGCTCTGATTGGACAAGAGACTGACTTCTATGACTTTCTCCCAATAAGAGACCACCGACCATGGACTGGCTCTGGCTGGTTTGAGAAGGCTGTGCACTGAGTGCCTTCATGCTGCCCCTGCTTTGTCTTTTGACATATAAGGCCTAACTGTAATACATTCAAACGTTAAATCTCCACCCCAAGGTGAACATGGGACACATGCAACAAGCATGCTTGCTTATCACACGTACACACTGCCTTCTTTTATGAATATCCACAGCTCCTCCTATAACTTGATGAATATGTAAACTTGTCCAACCCCTGCAGCATAAATTCCTGTCTTATCCCTCCCTCCCTCAAAGCAGGTGCTTTGAGTATCTGCTTTGAGAAGCTGCTAAAGGCTTTAGCCAGAGGCTCACTTCCCAGCCCAAGAGAACAGCCACCTTTTAGGCTGTAAACCTTTATAAGAAATAGTCTCTTCTCCAGATTTATAGATCTTGTCATTTTTCAGTTAAATTCCATAATCTTTCCATCTCATGTGCAACCTTGGTTTATTTTTTAAAAGTGTGACATACAACATTCAGAGAAGTACATAAAATATGAATATAAAGTTTAAAGATCATCACGTGAATTGCTTTTTCATTCTCCAACTCAACTGTAAGTTCCCCAAAGCTGGGACCCCATTAGCTTCTTCTGTGGCATCTCCCAGAGCCAAGGGCACCACGAGTGCTCCACATAGACTGGGTGATTGTTGCACATAGACCAGAGTTCAGACTTCAGTGAGCACACACGAGTCACTGAGGATCTTGTCAACAGGCAGATCTGGGTTCGGCAAGTCTGGGGTGGGACCTGGGATGCTGTGTTTCTAATGATCCCCGAGGTGCTAGGGTGCTGTTGGTCCACAAATGGCACTTTGGCCATAGGCCATTGAGAGAGAGACAGTGACCACCACCAAGTCAGGAAGGAGAAAGCAAGACTGAGTATCACCTGTGGCCCACATCCCAAACACTAGGGCAAAAGGCATGTCTGAGACTTAACAGAGAGGAAACTCAGCCACAGAACAAGCTCTCCCAGGGCCAGGGGATCCTAACCTGCCCAGCCCTTTGGCCCTGGCTGCCTTCGATCACCCCAAGGCCCTCAGCAAGGCGTGTGAGACATACATGTACCCAGGATGCCTTCCGGAACCTTGGAGCCCCTCTTCTCTCCCATCCCCTCTGAGTTGTGTCTGCCTCCCTCTCCCTCCTCTGCCACCTGCCTTACAACGTCTCTTGTGTTACTGTACTGAAATGCAGTACTCTCTGCATGGCTACGGGGGAGCCAGGGTGAAGCAAAAGGAATATTAAAGATGCAGGTTGGACTCCCAGCTCTGCCACTCACTGTGCAGAGTAAGTTACACAGGGCCAAACAAGTGTTTTCATTTTATTAAACTGTCAGGCATTTGAGTTTGTTTTTCTTATGTAAATGCAGAAACTGGTTCTAATGTATTCATTTGCTTATTAACTTATTTGAAGATATTCATTGACTACATCTTAATGTACTAGGCAGCAAGGACACACCCATGAACAGGATAAACACAGCGTCTGCCCTCCTGGAACGACTGCCAGGGAAAGGCAAACAATGTGCAAGAAAACAGAGAAATAAAGAACAAGACTACAGCATAAGGAAATAGCCAGGAATGCTGTGACAGAGCATGGAAGAAGATCTAGGAGCCCTCTCTGAGGAGGTGACATTCAAATTGAGACCTGTAGCCAGCCACAGGGCAGGGAGCGCATTTCTGGTGGAGGAAACTCCAAGGGCTAGGAATCCAACTTCCAAGGGATGTAAAGGACCTCTTCAAGGAGAACTACAAACCACTGCTCAGTGAAATAAAAGAGGACACAAACAAATGGAAGAACATACCATGCTCATGGATAGGAAGAATCAATATCGTGAAAATGGCCATACTTCCCAAGGTAATCTATAGATTCAATGCCATCCCCATTAAGCTACCAATGACTTTCTTCATAGAACTGGAAAAACCTGCTTTAAAGTTCATATGGAACCAAAAAAGACCCCGCATTGCCAAGACAATCCTAAGCCAAAAGAACAAAGCTGGAGGCATCACGCTACCTGACTTCAAACTGTACTACAAGGCAACAGTAACCAAAACAGCATGGTACTGGTACCAAAACAGAGATATAGACCAATGGAACAGAACAGAGCCCTCAGAAATAATACCACACATCTACAGCCATCTGATCTTTGACAAACCTGACAAAAACAAGAAATGGGGAAAGGATTCCCTATTTAATAAATGGTGCTGGGAAAATTGGCTAGCCATAAGTAGAAAGCTGAAACTGGATCCTTTCCTTAATCCTTATATGAAAATTAATTCAAGATGGATTGAAGACTTAAATGTTTGACCTAAAACCATAAAAACCCTAGAAGAAAACCTAGGTAATATCATTCAGGACATACGCATGGGCAAGGACTTCATGTCTAAAACACCAAAAGCAATGGCAACAAAAGCCATAATTGACAAATGGGATATAATTAAACTAAAGAGCTTCTGCACAGCAAAAGAAATTACCATCGGAGTGAACACGCAGCCTACAGAATGGGAGAAAATTTTTGCAATCTACTCATCTGACAAACGGCAAATATCCAGAACCTACAAAGAACTCAAACAAATTTACGAGAAAAAAACAACCCCATCAAAAAGTGGGCAAAGGATATGAATAGACATTTCTCAAAAGAAGACATGCATACAGCCAACAGGCACATGAAAAAATGCTTGTCATCACTGGCCATCAGAGAAATGCAAACCAAAACCACAATGAGATACCATCTCACACCAGTTAGAATGGCAATCATTAAAAAGTCAGGAAACAACAGGTGCTGGAGAGGATGTGGAGAAACAGGAACACTTTTACACTGTTGGTAGGATTGTAAACTGGTTCAACCATTGTGGAAAACAGTATGGCGATTCCTCAAGGATCTAGAACTAGAAATACCATTTGACCCAGCCATCCCATTACTGGGTATATACCCAAAGGATTATAAATCATGCTGCTATAAAGACACATGCACACGTATGTTTATTGCAGCACTATTCACAATAGCAAAGACTTGGAATCAACCTAAATGTCCATCAGTGACAGACTGGATTAAGAAAATGTGGCACATATACAACATGGAATACTATGCAGCCATAAAAAAGGATGAGTTCGTGTACTTTGTAGGGATATGGATGCAGCTGGAAACCATTATTCTCAGCAAACTATCGCAAGAACAGAAAACCAAACATCGCATGTTCTCACTCATAGGTGGGAATTGAATGATGAGATCACTTGGACTCTGGAAACGGAACATTACACACTAGGGCCTATTATGGGGAGTGGGGACGGGGGAGGGATGGCATTGGGAGTGATACCTGATGTAAATGACGAGTTGATGGGTGCTGATGAGTTGATGGGTGCAGCACACCAACACGGCACAAGTATATATATGTAACAAACCTGCACGTTGTGCACATGTGCCCTAGAACTTAAGGTATAATAAAAAAAAAAACACAAAATAAAAAAAAAAACACTCCAAGGGCAAAGGGTCCGAGGTGGGTTTAAAGAGCAGACAGAACTCGTTTTATATCTTGCATGATGTGTGGTCGAAGAACTAGGTGTCCACTGAATTTTCTTTGATCTGTGATTAAGATACGGCAATAAGAAGATGACATGTCAGGAATTCAGATCTTCCACATCTCGTGCTAACATCCAAATAGCAAACACAGGAAGCAGGCAGGCCGGGGATGGGAAGAGGATGAGGTCGGTATGGGATGTGTTGGGTTTGAGGCATCTGTGGGGCTTCCAAGAAGGTCCCTAAAGGGCACCAAGAAGCTCCAGTCTGGGGTCAGGCCAGATGGTGTACTCTGGGATGCCACCTGCGTAGGGCTGGCCATGGCTGGAACGGGCTGCTGGTGAAGAGGGCACAGAATGAGGGCTGGGGGCTGGGGGCGGTGGAGCCTTGGGAAATGCCTAAGACAGCGGAGTCGACACAGTTGCGCGGTCAGAAACGAAGGAGAACCAGGAGAGGACTGTCAGGGAAGCCCAGGGAAGAGGATGTTCCCAAAGAGGTGAGGCCACCAGGGCTGAGGCTCAGGGCTTGTGTAAGAGGGGTCTGAAGTGGACGGCAGAAGGGGGTCTGGCTCCTGGATGTCAGGAGGGTTGTGCAGCACCAGTGACAGCAGTAATGGAGGTGGAGTAGTTGGGGAGGCTTCAATATGGCCATGGCCTGAGGGAAGACCCCACGAATCTCTCCAGCCCCCGCTCCCCCTTCTTTACCCAACCTCATCTCGCTCCAGCCACAATGACCTCCTAGGCTCTGGCTCACAGACTCATCCCCGCCCTCCTGCCCCTGCACTGCTCTCCTTTGCCTGGAAGGCTCTGCCCTAGGGCTTCACAGTGCGGGCTCCCTCACGCCATTCCGCTCCCGCACAGATGTGTCCTCTTCATCCAAGAACCCCTCCCTGGGAACTGGAACCCTTCTGCACTATTGGCAGGAACGTAACAGGGTGCGGCTGCTGTGGAAAACTATATGGCGGTTCCTCAAAAAACTAAACACAGAATCGCCATATGATCCAGCAATCCCACTTCGGGGCATATACTTACAACAACTGAAAGCAGGGTCTTGGAGAGATCTGTGCACCCACATTCACAGCAGTACCATTCATAACAGCCAAGAGGTGAAAGCAACCCACACATCTGTCAACGAATGAATGTGCAAACAAAATGTGGTCCACCCATACGATGGAATCAAACTCAGTGTTAAAGGGGAAGGAATTCCAACCCCTACTACAGAGAAGATGAACCTTGAGGACATTATGCTAATTGAATAAGCCACTCACAAAAGAACGAATACTGTAGGATTCCACACATGTGAAGTCCCTAGAGTAACTGAACTCATAGAGATGGAAAGTGGAATGGTGGCTGCCAGGGGATAGGGGAGGAGGTATGGGGAGTCAGTGTCTAAAGGGGGCAGAGTTTCAGTCTGGGAAGAGGAAAAAGCTCTGGAAAGGAATGGTGGTGATGGCTGCATGGCAACGTAATGTGCTTCATGCCACTGCACTGCATAATTAAAAATGGTTACAATGGAGGATTTTATGTTATGTGTATTTTCCCACAATTTTTTAAAAATGGAAAAATTAAGGCATGCTGTGTCTAAGATGCCCTCACCCCCAATCCCAGGAGCTCTGTTCCCCATGACCATAGCCAGTTTTTTGTTGTTGTTTTTTGTTTGTTTTGTTGCTGTTGTTGTCTTAAGACAGAGTCTTGCTCTACTGCCCAGGTTGGAGTGCAGTGGCACCATCTTGGCTCATTGCAACCTCTGCCTCCTGGGTTCAAGCAATTCTCCTGCCTTAGCCTCTGAAGTAGCTGGGACTAGAGACAGGTGCCACCACGCCCAACTAATTTTTTGTATTTTTAGTAGAGACGGGGTTTGACCATGTGAGCCAGGATGGTCTCGATCTCCCGACTTCATGATCTGCCCACCTCGGCCTCCCAAAGTGCTGGGATTACAGGCGTGAGCCACCATGCCTGGCCGCAAGTTTGCTTTTTATAGCACTTGTTACCACCTAATCCCATCTTAGGAGTTTTCTGGTTTACCTTCCATCCCCTTCCCTAGAATGTGAAACTCCAACAGGGCAGGCAGGGACTGGTCTGACTTGTCACTGCTGTATCTTCAGCCCTTGAAAGGGTGCTTGCATGTTGGTCTTTCCTGACAATGAGCCAGGCACAGAGTAGATGCTCAGTACATACTTACTGAATAAATAAGTTTCTGTGGAAGAAGAGGAGGGACTGGGAGTAACCAAGTGAAGATACAGACAGTAGAGAGGCAGACAGTGGAGAAAGTTCATGTTCACTAGATGAGTATTGTTTTCTGGGAGTGGGAAGCACAGGCTGTGGTTCAGAGGCCCTTCCCCGGGGCCCAGGAGAAGCAAGCATTTGCAGTGGAGCCAGCGTGCAGCTGTGCATCTAGGTCTAGAAGTCCACAGCACAGAGAAAGTGCATGGTGGTGTTTAACCCCAGCTGGGGACTGGTCCAATGGCAACAACCAGGGTTCAGGTGGACCCTTCAATTGGAGGCAGATGGTCAAGGCAAGGCTATAGGGTCAAAGACCAGGGACACTGGTCCGCCGGCCCGGCAAGAGCAGAGCTCTGGGCATGTGGGCCTGGCTGGGCAGGAGCAGACCTGCCACAGAGGGTGTGATGACAGGAAGGGTCTGTTCCAGAGACAGGCCAAACTGGGAAACAAATGTGGCCATGAGACTCAGGTGAGGGAGGGGGTCCCTGGGAGGGGCTGCTGGCTGCTGGGCTGGTCTTGCAGAGCTGGTGTTTAGCCTGAAAAGGCCCCCCTAGGCTCACTGTCAGGGAGGGCCAACATGCCAGCGAGTCTTTGAATGTCTCCTTTCATCAGGAGAGCTATTTTTAAGTCTTTCTTGGTTTCCTTCTCTCCCTCCCTCTTTCCTTTCACCTACAGCCTTTGTGTGTCTATGAGTGGAAGCGAGGAGAGGTCAGACATGTGGATGGACCAGTGGAGCTCAGCCTCCTATCCTGCTCCCAAAACCTCTCCCATCATGACTTGGCTACTCCAAAACATCCAGGAAGGGTAGGGCTCACCAGTGCACCCCCAAACACACCTCCTGGGGCCCACAGGGTGACCACTCCTCACTCACACCTTCCCTGGTCTGCTCTTCTGAGGTGGTGGAGACAGAAAATCTTGCTCCCGTATCCCACACAATGTGACTAGGGCATGGAGATGAGAGGTCTTTGCCTTTTAGAGAAACTGAATTCTCAGCCACAGTGGAGGACAAATGAGGATGGAGACACGACCCTTCTCCCCACCCCCACCCTACCAAAAATCCTCCTGCAGAAAAGAGGTGGAGAAGGTCACTCACTCGGGAAACCTCCCTTCCCATCTCCACCGTAGTTCCATGGTTGGGGAGCTCTGGGCACCAAGGGCGGCCAGGGAGTCTGCTGTCACAGCCTTTTGGGGGCTACATGGCAGTGGATATGGAGATTTAAAATGTGCCTGCTCTCTGGTCCATTGATTGCCTTCTGGGATCTACCCTCCAGAAAATCTTTTATGTGCATAAGGAGGTGTGTGAACAAGTTCACAGCAGTGCTGATGGAACTAGAAACACTGTAAGCATACTGCAGTGAGGAGATGGCTAAATAAACCATAGCATATCTGGAAAATGGAATACTACGTAGCCATAAAAACATTTAACTCAGAACTCTATGTATCAATGTGGGAATATCTCTGGGGTATTACTGAAGGAACCCAACTAAGTTACTCCAGGTTACTTATAGTTTGATATCATATATGTAAAAATAACAAATCCACAAAACAATACACTGTGTGTTTAAGTGAATGGGGACTAGGAATGAGAGTTCAAGGGAACTGCAGTGATTTACATGTTCCATGGTAGACCATGCCTTGTGCAATGAAAGTGTAGGTTTTAACTACAACTCTGGTATATATAATGCAAGCCTCATAAGAGGAGGGCAGGGATGTCCAATCCTATGGCAGATGAGAAGTCTGGACTCCGGAGAGTGAACTGACCTGCTGGAAAGACGAGCCTAGACTCACACACCCCCTCCCTGCTCTTGGGATGACTGGATGCTCCTGCCTCTGACCCTGACCCTGCTCTGGCTGGCCACAGGCTCTGCCTAGCTCTGGCCCCCGCAGGACACATGAAGGACCCCTGTCCAAGGCAGGGCTGCCTCAGCCTCCTGACCCCAGCGTGTCACTGCTGAGTCGCGGTTGAACTTGGGCAGGTTGCTTCCCTGTTCAGGCTCCCAGTCTCAATCAAAAGCTCTGACCTTTGTATGCTCTTTTACTGAGTGGCAGGCAT
Source organism: Papio anubis (assembly GCF_008728515.1). Lineage (NCBI taxonomy): Eukaryota > Metazoa > Chordata > Mammalia > Primates > Cercopithecidae > Papio > Papio anubis. The sequence continues at coordinate 49,718,493 of NC_044977.1, forward strand.
TGTTCTAGGTCTCCTTAGACTTATTTACCTTCATAACTATTCTGAAGCAGGTACTATTACTACTATCCCAACCTTACAGATGGGGAAACCTAGGAGCAGAGTGGTGAGGAAGTTGCCCAAGTTACTCAGCCAGCAAGGGTCAAAGCTGAGTCTGAACTTCTTAGTCCCTAGGCTGCTCTACCACTTGCCAGCTCCTTATTCCTGGCAGTGTCCAAGCAGTGTCCAGGAGACCAGATCCTGGGTAACAGCCAATGTCCAGGGCCCCAGAATTGCACGAATTCACACCTTTAGAATGGTCCTAAGCAGGACAGGCCCTCTCCTCCCATACTCAACCTCTGTCTCTAGGATTCAGAAACAATAGATAATTATTACACCCCTATTGCATGGCCAACACTCTCACATTTGTGCTCCCATTCAACCCTCCCACAGCCCTGCAGTTACTATTAGTGCCCTCTTTCAGAGATGGGGAATGACTGGCCTGCAGTGACACAGCCAGAAGAAGAGATGTGGGGGGTCCCAGATGAGGGTTTAACAGAGAACTCAGTGACTGTAGTGGGGTACATCACAAGCGGGGGGGCTCTGAGGTACAGAGAGTTGCACATGGTGGGCTCCACTGCTCCATCAGCCCTCCAGCATTCTCGTGGCCAGTACCAGATTCCTGGTTTCAGGGTGGGGACCAAATCTCTGATGGCAACTATCTCTGCTCCCAGATTCCATGACCTCAGGGATGCCCAGAAAAGCCAAAATCATCTTTAAATGGGCACCATTAACTCAAGGCTCTCCTCCCTTCTCCACAAGGAGACAATATTCCTTCTTGGGAGAGGAGGAGGAGTGGAGAGGTCAGAGAAGGCCTGCAGTGATACACAACACTAGACTTGGAGCCAGCCAGAGCTGTGCTTGAGACCTGACCCCTTCATTCACAAGCTGTGTGGCCTTGGGCAAGTTACTTAACCTCTCAGAACCTCTGTGTCCTCAACTGTAAAACAGGGATAATGGTGCCAACTTTGAAGTTGTTGTAGGAGTCAAAGAGATGACAAACATGGACAACCTCAGGAAAGAGACAGACACATGGCTCAGTACCTAGAAAGGATGAGGCAGCAGAGAGACGAGTGAGAGGGGACGGGCAGGGTGTGAAGGAGCCACTGGAGGGAGAAGGGACTGTGGTGGAAGAGGCAGGAGAGAAGAGGGGACTAACTCTCTTCAGGGCTCCCGTAGCACTTGGTAGGTAACCTTATGAAAACACAGTCCAGAGAGATCAGTGGGTTTTTAAAAGAAATCACCTTTGTGGAAAGAAAACGAGACACCCTCATTTGGCCAGTGCTTGCTAAGTGTCAGGCCCCTTTACTGAGTGCATCCACTTGCAATGGTCTTTCATCAATGTGGCAAAGCTAACCTAGGCTTGAAAGGGGAGGATGATGAGGTATGGGAGGCAGGTGCAGAAAAAGGTGCAGAGGTCTGTTGGGAAGTGGGGAAAGGGGACACTTCACTCTCTGCCTCTCCAGTCACCTCTCAACACGCAGGCATGGCCTGGAAGACGGGTGGGGTGGGTGGGGGCATTTCACTCTTCCTAGCCCATTTCCTGCAGTGGTCACATTCCCTGCAGAACAAATGCCTGAGCCCCACATCACCCAGTGATCTTTCCTGGGATGCCACCGACCAGCCACACGCCCTAGGCCGGTTCTTCACCTCTACCCGTTTCTGCAAATGTACATTGTGGGAAGGGATTCATGACTCTGAGAAGGGGTGTATGGAAGGGTTGGGACTTTGTCAGTGAGTGGGTGAAGGCCAGCTCACCATGAGTGTCCAATAGACAGCATATATTACCCCCATCAGCACTGATGCACCCGTGCCCAGCAATGAGGTCTGGGTCTTCACTGTGACGTGGCCCCCAGCTCACCATCAGCCTCTAGACAACAACCTCCCTCCAGCAACTCCATCCCCTCACAGCACTGCTGCAGGGTCAGGGAAACCAGCTTTCATCTAAAACTGCTTTCAGCTCACAAAATTCCCTTATAGCCTTTAACACATCTCACCCTCATGATTTTCACTTCACAGATGAGGAAACTGAGGCCCAGGGTGTCCGAGGTCATTAGAAGCTAGGCTGGTTTTCATTCAAATCAGGCAGCTCTATTCCCCATCATCTATAAAGGCTCCAGAAAGCCCCAAACTTCATCAGACTCCAGTGGATACCGGCAGGAGCAGTTGCCCTTGCATCACCGAGGCAGGCCCCCAGAAGGCGATGGTTCCTAGAGCCCTGATGCTGAGTGTCTCAGCCCCTGCATCCAGCTGGGCCCAGCTGACTGCAAACAGCTCCCTCTGCACCAAGGGAAGGAGCAGATCTGTTACAACCATCCCTCCACCTTCACGTCTCTGATGCCCACGGCCTACCTGTGGGGTGCCCTACCTTGTGGGTGAGGCTGGGGTCTCTTGAAGCACTGTCCTCCTCCTCTGAGCTTCTCTGCTCTTCATCCGACGTGAGGTCCTCTTTGGGGGCTGCCGACGAGATGGGACAGACTTTGTAGGGCTCTGTGTAGGCGCTGGGTCAGAGGAGGGGAAAGAAGGGTTAGAGCTTTTTGTTTAGCAAAGGCAAAGTGAACCTACCAGGGGTCCCATTCGAGCCACAGGGACAGAAAATGAGAAGTAAGACTCAGGCAAAAACCTCCTACTTCCCCACCCCAGCCATACTAGCTTCCATGTGGAGCCCTGAACACACCAGGCCCTTGCTGCCCAGTGTCTTTGCACATGTTAAGACAGACTTGCTGCCCTGCAGACATGGGGCAGGCTCCCATGCCAAAGGGAGGCCCGAATAACTCACGATGCGGGCAGGAGATGTTGAGTCTGAGTGGTCTGGGATCTGGACTGGCCTGGTCAGGCAGCAGCGTTAGTCCTTAAGGTGGCAGTGTGCTCTGGGCCTGAGTAAGGGATGCAATGATGTGGTGGACACAATCCAGGACATGTATTCCAGCCCCTAGGCCCGACCTTGCCATCTGCTAGATCACAGACAAGACATTGCTCAGGGCATCAGTTCCCACTCAGCTGCACAGCAACAAGGATTCCTGTCACACCTTCTTGGCAGCTGCTGTGAGCATCACAGCTCATCTAGGTGTGATGCTCTCATGTCTCTATGCCTGTGACTACTCCACAGGCATTGCCACTAAATAATGAATATAGCAGTCAGTACATATTTACTGATGTCTGCTTTGAGCAGGCACGGGCTAGGCATCGAGAAAAACACTGGTGAATGAAGCAGACATGGTCCCTGTCCTCAAATGTGAACAACTCGTGCACAATCACAAACTGTGATCCCCACAGCAGGGACTCTCAACTCTTCTCTCTACACAGCAGACTGAGTATTCCACAAGAGACTATGCTCTTCTGTTCAAAAACCTTCAGTGGCTCCCTCTTGCCATTGGCAATGTGGCCCCAGACAACTCACAAACCTTTCTTCCTACTCAAAATCTGGTCTTATTAAATCCTCACCAAATACTTACTCCTGCCCTCTGGGAATGCCAGGATGAGATGCTGGAATGACAGATGGATGGCAGGACAGAAGGGAGCAGCCACTTCCTGGACTGCCTGGACCAAGGGTTCCCCCAGGCCCTGGCCCAGGCAGGGGGAAGCAAGGTGGGTGGGGGACATCAGGGGAGGAGAAACAGAGCCTTAGGCTATAGCTGAGCTAGACGCCTATCCTGGAGCTCCTCAAATATCTTTTATAGGAGCCAGAACCGCCTGCACCTAAGCCCAGAGTACCTGCAGCCTAAGGAGCTTGGGGCTCTGCCAAGGCCAGAGTAGGGTCCCCTGCTCCACAAGGGGCTATCGGGTCAGGCAGAGCAGGGACAAGGTAACCTGTCTCTGCCTGGGCCTCCACTGACATAATGGGTTGGAGGTGGGGACTGTGGCTGTGCACTTGTGTACAGAGGCAAACCCAGTCCTCACCAAGGCTGAGCCACGACTCAACCTACTAGCCTACAGGCGACCCTCTGGTCAGACTTCTTTCTTCTTCCTTTTCAAAAACATTGCTTTTTGTCCTTTTCTTTCAAATGATGAGGTGTTTTACAAGCCACATACCTACTACCAAGGTATACAAAGAAATAACCCCCTGCCAGACTTGCTGAGGTGTGCCAAAGCCTCCCTCCTGTCCCAGGGTCACCTTCACCTCCGCTGCCAGTCACCATGCCACCAAGGGCCACCAGCTCCCTCCACTGAGGAGCAGTCCCCAGCCTAAATGTAATCTGCTCAGCAGAGCTCAGATCAGGCTCAGTAAAGTGACTGCATGAACTGGTCTCACAGAGCCCTCACTTTCCTCCCTCCAGAGCTGCCTGCATCCCTTTTTCCAGCAGACTTGGAGTGGAGTCCTGCCCTCCCTCTGAGAGGAACAGCCACCTCAGTCAGCAGGAGCAGGTGGTGCTCTACCCAGGATAAGCAGTAAGGATGAGGGATGCAGGCATGAGCCACTGTGCCTGGCCCAACTAATAGTAACTTTCAAATGTCTTACCATAAAAATGATAAGGCGATGGATACGTTAATGACCTTGATTTAATTATGCCACACTGTATACATATACTAAAACATCACATTGTACCCCATAATGGTATAGGATTATGACTTGTCAATCAAAATAATAGTAATACATTTTTAAAGGTCTAGAAATGTCTTTAAAATATGCTTTCACAATATGAAAGAGCAAGTATGATCCAATGCCTTTGCAGAGTCAATGAAAAAATGGCAGCAACAGACCCTATCTTAAACAGAAGTTGGCAGTAAAATAAACCAAAACATTCTGACACTAAAACCAAGACTGTCAACACTGCTGCTCCTACCAACCCTGGTATTGCTACCAAGTTGATCATATACAGGGCAAGGAAACATCTCTGATAGATGTTAACTTCTTCCCAAATGCTCTGACAGACCCTAGCAGAAACCTGTGTCCTGGGAAAGTAACCATGTCTTCCCTTGGGGAAAAAGACTGGGAACACTTACACATCATATCTATCTCCCTAGTCTGCCAACAGAAACCTCTGAGATGAGGCCAGGCATGGTGGCTCATTCCTGTAATCCCAGCACTTTGGGAGGACACGGCAGGCAGATTACGAGGTCAGGAAATCAACACCATCCTGGCTAACATGGTGAAACCCCGTCTCTACTAAAAATACAAAAAAAAAACAAACAAAACTAGCCTGGCGTGGTGGCAGGCTTCTGTAGTCCCAGCTACTCGGGAGGCTGAGGCAGGAGAATGGCATGAACCTGGGAGGCGGAGCTTGCAGTGAGCCGAGATTGCGCCACTGTGCTCCAGCCTGGATGACAGAGTGAGACTCTGTCTCAAAAAAAAAAGAAACCTCTGAGATGAGTACTTTGCTCAGTATGGTCAAAGGAAGCCTGCAAAGCTCTACATTTTTTGCTATCTGGTGCCCGCCTGGTTTTTCATTCATTCATAAAAATTCCTATTAAGAGTCGTCTGTTCTAGACTCTACTATAGGTACTGAGGGTACAGTGTCTATAGCCTCTCTAGTCAAAATGCCCATTATAATCATAACTGGGTGAGTTGTTATCTTCAGGTGGATTCCTTGAGCATACCAATATATTACATAGGAGAAAGCTCTCTAACCCAACTACCTACCCATCTACTCATTCACCCGTCTATCTATTTATCTATCTAGCCATCCATCCATCCATCCATCCATCCATCCATCCATCCATCCACCCACCCACCTATCCACTTCAGGACACTGGACATCTGACCATCCACTCACCCTTCCAGCCATCCTTCCATCTACTCACTCAGCCATCCATCCTTCTACTCACCCATCCCCTCACACTCACTCACCAAATATGGCTCAGCAACTACTTCATGGAGCTAACACATGGGGGGATCAAAGATGACTAAAGTAATCTCTCTGGCCTCAGAGAGAGTACAGTGCAAATTATTTCTGAGCCCAGAGAGAGTACACAGCAAAGTCTTCCGAACCCACCCTCTTCACCAGCACTTTGCACTGTACTCTGGGTACTTTACTATATTCTCTGGCCTCGGAGGTGGAGAGGGTGGGCTCAGAAGTCAGACTGCCTGAGTGGAATCCCAGCTGTGCCACTTCAAGCAAGTTTCTTAATCTCTCCATGTCTCAGCTTTTTTTTTTTTTTTTTTTTGTCAGTTTCATCTACAAAACAGGGGTGATAGTAATATAGGTATAGATTATTTAGAGGATTCATTGATATAATGCAACAAAGGCACTCAGAAGTGGCACAAAGAAGGTCCTCATTAGATATTAGCTAGTGGTGGTGTTTCCATAACCTGACAGCAACAGATGAAATAAGTTTATCAGAATAGCCCATAGGAACAATGAAAATGCAGACTGTCCTATCCTTCCATCAGTTGGTATCTTTCTGCTCTTTAGCTGACACTAAGGGTGGTTCAGAACCAGTAGAAAGGTCCCCATCTCTATGGTACCTTACGACTTACAGGCACCTTTATATCTGTTTCTTTGTTGAAGTCTCCTGGTTGCCCAGGGCTCAGTGCCTATGTTTTCTCAAGCCCCAAACCAGGACCAAGGATCTGAAGCTTTGCTGTATGGTAAGTGAGGAAGGACATTTGAGAGATAGTTTGGAGGCCAAAAGGATGAAATTTCAGTAGGGCTCAGTGGCTCAAGCCTGTAATCCCAACACTTTGGGAAGCTGAAGCAGCAGGATCACTTGAAGCCAGGAGTTCAAGACCACTCTTGGCAACAAAGTGAGATCCTGTCTCTAAAATAAAAAAATTAGCGAATGTGGTGGCTCATCCCTATTGCTATTAGCCTCAGCTACTTGGGAAGCTGAGGCAGGAGAATTGCTTGAGCCTGGGGGTGTTGAGGCTGCTGGTCACATCACTGCACTCCAGCAGCCTGGGTGACAGAGCAAGGCCCTGTCTCTAGAACAACAACAACAAAAAAGACATTTCTAACCATTATTTCAAGAGTTTAAAGGACAGAAAAATCATTTGATAATATTCAACATCCCTTCATGATAAAAGCTCTCAAGAAATTAAGTGCAGAAGGAAAGTACCTCAACATAATAATGGCCGTACATGTTAAATCCACAGGTGACATCTTACTGTTAGCTTTTAGCTTTTCCTCTAAGAACTGGAGCAAAACAAAGGTGTCCACTCTCACCACCATTCTTCAACATACTACTGGGAGTCCTAGCCAGAGCAATAAGACAAGAGAAAGAAATAAAAGGCATCCAAATTAGAGAGGAAGAAGTCAAACTGTCCCTGTTTTCAGATGACATAATCTTATATATAGAAAACCCTAAATATTCTACCAAAAACCTCTTAAGAGTTGATAAATTCAGTAAAGTTGCAGGATACATAATCAATATATAAAAATCCATAGCATTTCTATACACGAACAATAAACTAGCTGAGAACAATTTTTCAAGAGCTACAAAAAAAATCATAATACGTTTACAATAGCTACAATAAAAGCCCAACCTAGAAATAAATTTAACTAAGAAAGTGAAAGACTTCTACAAGAAAAACCATAAAACACTGATGAAAAAAAATCAAAGAGGATACCAACAAATAGACATTCCATGCTAATGGACCAGAAGAATTACTGTTGTAAAAATGACAATACTTATCCAGAACAATTTACAGATTCAACATGATCCCCATCAAAATACTAATGACATTCTTCACAGAAACAGAAATTAAAATTCTAAAATTGACATGGAGCCACAAAAGACCCAAATAGCCAAAGCAATCCTGAGCCAAAAGAATAAAGCTGGGGGCACCACATTACCAGACTTCAAAATATACTACAAAGCTATAGTAACCAAAAAAACATGGCACTGGAATAAAAACAGATGCATAGACCAAGGGAACAAAATAGAGAACTCAGAAATTAATCCATATGTTTACAGACAACTAATTTTTGACAAAAGTGCCAAGAACACTCACTGGAGAAAGGACAGTCTAAATGGGGCTGGGAAAACTGAATATCCATATGTAGAGGAAAGAAACTAGATCCTCACCTCTCATGCTATGAAAAAATAAACTCAAAAGGGATCAAAGACCTAAATGTAAGACCCAAAACTATAAAACTAATAGAAGAAAACACAGGAGAAATGCTTCAGGACACTGGTCTGGGAAAATATTTTATGACTAAGACCTCAAAAACACAGGCAACAAAAGTAAAAATAAACAAATGGGATTATATCAAACTACAAAGCATCTACACAGCAAAGAAAACCATCAACAGAGTGAAAAGACAACCTACAGAATGGGAGAAAATATCTGCAAACTACTCATCTGACAGGGAATTAATATCCAGAATAGATAAGAAACTCAAATGTCTTAACAGAAAACACACACACACACACACACATACACACACAAAACCCCAATCTGATTAAAAAGATGGGTAAATGATCTGAATAGACATTTCTCGAAAGAAAACATACAAATGGCCAACAAGTATATTTTTAAAATTCTCACATCACTAATCACCAGGGAAATGCAAATCAAAATCAAAATGAGGTATCATCTCACACCTGTTAGAATGGCTATTATCAAAAAGACACAAGATAACAAATGCTGGCAAGGATGTGGAGAAAGGGAACTCTTCCACACAGCTAATGGGAATATAAATCAGTAGAGCCACTATGGAGAACAATATGGAGATTCCTCAAAAAACTACAAATAGAAGTACCATGTGATCCAGCAATCCCACTACTGGGCATTTATCCAAAGGAAAGAAAATCAGTATATGGAGGAGACATCTGCACCCCCATCTTTATTGCAGCAGTATTCACAGTAGCTGAGATATGGAATCAACCTAGGTATCCAACAACAGATGAATGGATAATGAAAATGTGGTATACACACAAGATGGAACACTATTCAGCCATAAAAAAGAAAGAAATTCTGTCATTTGTGGCAACACAAATGGGATTGGAGGACATTATGTTAATTGAAATAAGCCAGAAACAGAAAGTTAAACACTGCATGTTCTCACTCATACGTGGAAGCTAAAAAAAAAGCTGATCTCATAGTAGTAAAAAGTGGAACAGAGGATACTAGAGGCTGGGAAGGGTAGGAGTAAGGTGAGGATAAGGACAGACCTGTAAAAGAATATAAAAACACAGCCAGATAAGAGGAATAAGTTCTAGGGTTCCATAGCACTGTAGGACTACAGTTATCAATCATATATTTTATAGTTTCAAGTAGCTAGGAGGAGGATACTGAATGTTCCCAACACAAAGAAATGATCAATGTTTGAGATGATGGTATGCTAACTACCCTGATCTGATCTATAAATTACATATATCAAAACATCACTATGGACCTAATGAATATGTACAATTATTATTTGTCAATTTAAAAAATAAAAGAGGGTCAGGTCGGCTGGCTCACACTTGTAATCCCAGCACTTTGGAAGGCTGAGACAGGAGGACTGCCTAAGCCCAGGAGTCTTCGAGATCAGCCCTGGCGACATAGCAAGACCTCCCATCTCTACAAAAAATTAAAAAACTAGCTAGGTGCAGTGGCGCACACCTGTAGTCCTAGCTACTTGGGAGGCTGGGGCAGGAGGATCACTTGAGCCCAGGTGGTCGAGGCTGCAGTGAGCTATGATCATGCCACTGCAGTCCAGCCTGGGCAACAGAGTAAGCTCCTGTCTCAAAAATAAATAAATAAATACACACATACATACATACACACATACATAAAAAGAAAAGAAATAAAAAATAAAGAACCAATGGTCTGTTGTACCTTGAATGGGATCTTTCCAGGAAATTTTGGGCATGTGGTCATTACAGGGGTAATACGGTCTCACCACTGAAGAAGTTTACCTGGAGAGTCACATTCTAGGAAAACAGGAAAAGGGCCAGGTGGTCAGCATTGCAAGTTTAGTGACCAAGTAGCCCAGAATGTTGGCACCACACAGAAGAGAGTCACTGTGTGACCTCAGGCAAGCCACTGAACCTCTCTGTTTCTTACCTATAAAGTGGTGACAACTAAGGAGGTTCACTGTGGGAGTCAATGAGAACATGATGGTGAAAGCGGCCACGGCCTGACATACAGGAGGTCCTTTCTGGCCAGCTCTGAAGAGCCTGCAGAAGGGCCAAGTTCTAAACCCCCCCCCCACCTAGTCTCCCTGGGACTGTATCCACCCTCTGAGTCCACTTGTGCTGTAAAGGGAATATCAATTAAAGCTGCCCAGAGCCTGTTACCTTAAACGACCTTCCAAATGAGCCTAGTCCTTTTCAGCAGCCTAGAGTTGTAAAAGGACATGTGCCTCCACCTGGGGAGACGAATGCTGTATAACCCGGCCTGGTGCTGTCCAACTCTGACCATTTAATTCCGTCCTATGTAACGTTCGTTGGGAGCCACAAGTCTGAACACAGCCAAAAGGGCCTAATAAGTCGTAAAAAAGAAAGGAACGCTTTTCCTCCTGGGACTCTCTCAGTGGGCACTCCAACCTCAAATTCCATCCTTGCTGGTGTGGAGATTCATGTGAATGGGGCCAGACTGCAGATGTAACTTCTCCCAGCCCCTCCGAGACAGGCTGGGACCTTTCTGCAGCTCACCAGCCCAGCAGGGAGGGGAAGGGGGCTTCAGAGCTGAGCCCTCTGGGAGCTGGAAAGTTTGAAATGGAGGAGACAGGCTGGCGAGAATGAGTATCCCAATTAGCAGAATAGCTGGAAGAGCTTGTAAGTGGGCGGAGGGGAGGGCTGGATACAGGATAGGGATTTCTAAACCCTCAGACATTCGCTCCACTCCCTTGCTGAATCCTTCACCCCTCAGTGCCCCAGCACCTTCCCAGTACTAAACAGTCCCTCCAGGACTTCCCTGATGTCCCCTTCTGCTCTGACGCTTCCTTGTCTACTTCCTCACAGGGACATTGCAATCTTTGCAGATGGAGCTATCATTTGCACTGTAACTGGGACCACCGATGACAAGGCACAGCACAAATGTGATACTGTGGAAAGAGCCCAGGAGGACTAGGGGTCCTGGATCCCTCATTAAACCCTGCATCATCTGGGCTACGTTGTGGCTGTCCTGGGGAGCCCCAGTTTCCACATCCATAAAACTGAGGTGGAGGTTGGACTCACGGGTCAAAGTACAAAACACTCAGACATATGAAACTGCGTCCTGAGACCAGACACACACGTCCCACAGCCTGGGGGCCAGGCCCTGAGAGCACTGCCTTCCTGGTGCCTCCTCGTGTCTGAAGTGAGGCTCCCCTTCACGCCTCTTGGAGAGAACGCGTCCCGCACCCAGGGTCAGCCAAGGGATAGCATTATAATGGTTCCCAGAAACATGACCGAAGCAGAGACTTTTTTAAAAATTCAATTTCCATTTCTCACTAAGTAAAAACAAAAGTTCATCCTTGTTTTCCGACCAGAGACATCCCCACCCCTCCTCTTAAAACGCAGCAGCATCAAGGGTGTCAGAAGAGTTTGTTTTCTTTTTATAACAGCATTAATGAGATATGAGTCACATACCACGAAATTTGCCCCTTTAAAATATAATTCAGTGCTTTTTAGGATATTAGTATATTTAAAGAGTTGTGTGACCAACACCATTATCTAATTTTAGAACATTTTCATCACTCCAAAAAGAAACCTCATTTCCCTCTAGGCCCCTCAGCCCCTGGCAACCACTAGTCTACTTCCTGTCTCTATGGATTTGCTTATTCTGAACGTTTCATTACATGAAATCATACAATATGAGGCCTTTTGTGTCTGGATTCTTTCACTTAGTGTGTTTTCCAGGTCCATCCATTTTGTATCATGTGTCAGCTCTTCATTCTTTTTCATGGCTGAATACTATTCCACAGTATGGATAGATCATACTGTTTATCCATTCAACTGATAGACATTTGAATTGTTTCTTTTTGGCTATTATGTATAATGCTGCTGTGAATATCTGTGTACAAATTTTTGTATAGACATATTTTCCTTTCTCTTGGGTACATACCTAGAAGTGGAATTGCTGGGTCATATGATAAACCTATATTTAATGTTTTAAGAACTACCAGACTGTCTTCCAAAGAGGCTGTATCATTTCACATTACTACCAGGAATGTATGAGGGTTCTAATTTCTCTACAGCCTTGTCAACATTTGTTATTGTCTGCTTTTTTTTTTTTTTTTTTTTTTTTTTTTTTTATCTTAGCCATCCTAGTGGGTTGGAAGTGGCTTTATAGAGATTTTCAAAGAATTTTGTTTTTTCTGATTCCATCTCAGCCTTCTCCCAACCTATGCAAACACTATTTTTCCTAGGCAAAGAGAAAAAGGGAAACATAACTGTGACCATGAAGGCTTTATTTTCAGATAATCAAGTGAGGCTCAGAAGTCCAGCGGTGGGGCGAGGGGGCAGAATCTAAACTTTTAGAAGGTCTTCAGGAACCTCATAAAATTATAACATAAAGAGGTAACATCAAAGAAAAATATGTAAGCCAGAGCCACAAACCTACCAGTGTGATGGTGTCTCAGGCTCTGTCTTTGGGACACTGGAAGTGCCTTGGGCAACTTGGGGTAGTAATACTGGCAGCAGAGGCCGGAGCCAGCTTTTCTGCCACACTGTTGGTTCACATGCCTGGCCTAGCCATAACCACTGGCCCTAACATTTTGGTCATCTCTGGGACTGCAGTAGAGGACAGTGGTAAACGGCACACATTTTGGGATCCGACTGTCTGATGCCAAGACCCAGTTCTGCCACATATCAGCCCGATGACCTTAGGTAAGTTGCTTAACCTGCCTGCCTCAGTTTCCTCATCTGTAACATGGAGATATCAGTCCTTAAATTCCCAGGGTCTATGTAGGGATCAGATGAGATGACATCTGTAAATGAGGTATACGATCTGTGTAACACAGTACCTGCTGGTTTTATTTTACTAGAGTCCATCTGAGCTAAAGGCCAGTCTGAATTCAACAGGCAGAGCTCCTCAACGCTTACAGATCTGGGTTCTGGTCCCACCTCTGTTACCAGTGTGGACCCCTTCCCCTCCAAGGGCCTTAGTTTCCCCATCTGTAAAATGAGAGAACTAGAAATAGAAGCTCTTCCCACCATGATGCCCTGTGGCTTTATGTCCAAAGCTGAGGAATTTTGCTCGAGTGATTCCTGCCACAGTTTTGCCATTATCAATCATCCTACACGGCCAAACCGACTCCCTGGCCCACACATACATGTGCACCTTCCCATCTGAGACTGTTCCAGAATTCCTTCCCACCCTCCCCTCCACTTGCCCAACACCATCCCCCCCACCCCCTCCAACCCCGGCCAAGGTCCAACCCAAATACCACCTCTTCCAAGAAGCCTTCTGTCTCTCCAGCAGGAGGGGCTCCCGGTGCAGTTTACTACAGCCACTCCAGTTAAGTTATGTTCCTATATTAAAGTTCCTTGAAGGTAGCAGTCATGGGCTTGCTATGCATTTCTGTGTCCTCCATGAAGTACAAGTAGGTGCCCAAGAAATGACTGACCTATCCCAGTTTCCCCATCTCATCCCAGCTGAAGGAGGTGACTTCCTCCCGCCACCCGAGGGGAGGGCGTCTCTCTGTCTGCACATATAACAGTGCCTGGCTCACGCTGAAATGGCATCACAGGTGCTGCCACTGCTGACAACATTGTGGCCAGACAAGTATTAGGAGACAAATGAGCTTCCTTTCTCACCAGGCCATGCTTTTAAATCACTAGGAATATAGCCGGGGGTGGGAGAGGGAGAAGCACCCCATGGTCTGGATCTGGTTCTCCCACAGGTTCAGCTGATGCTGAAGGATGGGTGGCGGGGACTGCCCTGGTTTCCTCAACTGCAAGATGAGCTCTACAGTTGTGGGTCCTGAGCACCTAACTCCAGCCCAAAGCAGGAGGAAACTCAGACGCATCTTTCTCCTGCAACCTCCACCCTGGGATTCAGAGGAACCCAGACCACAGGCGAAGCAGGAAGGGCCGGGGAGTCACTGCTCCTGCCTCAGGCAGCTGGGGAGGATGCAGTGGCTGGAGATTCATGGAGGACACTATAATTTAATAACCACACACCACATCTGAAGCTGCCAGGAGCTATGAGAGGGGCAGCCTGTGGTTTCCAAGTGTGGTGGTCTGAATAACAATCCCCTTCTCCCACCCACCTTCCACATAGACACAGCCAGCCAGTAATAACAGCAGCAGCAGCAGCAGCAGCAGCAGCAGATGCAGAAGCCAGCATTTTTTAGGGCTTACTATGTGCCAGGTGCTCTATGACTTCTTCCCAACCACTGTATCCTGTAGACATTAACACTCCCATTTTACAGATGGAGAAACAGGTGCAGAGAGACTAAGTTCAGGGCCGGGATCTGAACACAGGGAATGTGGTTTCAGAGCTCCCCCTCTGACAATGAGTCTATGCAACCTCTACTGTATTTATTCATTTATTGAGCACTCAGCTAAGCACGTCCCAGAGGCTATCTCGTTTGATCCTTTCAACCACCTTAGTGAGGGTCAGAAGCACTTTCAACCACTTAGTGAGGTAACCACTATTATTATACTCATCTTTCAGTTGGAGAAACTAAGGCTCTGTGAGGTTAAATGACCCACCCAAGGTCCACTCTGCTGTATTCCCCTTCCATCAACCTCTCTCAGACAAAACCACAAGCAGATGGCCCATGGCTGGACCCACATCCATTCATTCGGTTCACTGTCACCTCTGCTGTGCTGGGTAGTACCAGGGCAGAGCAGGGCTTCCAGCCCACAAGGCATGAAAATGTGTGAGAGGTGCCGGGACACAGAGGAGTGTCCACAGAGCACCTGGAGGGCAGGTGGGTGCAGGCCTTTTGATGCACATGAACAGGAGCATCATCTGTGGCTGGAATGGGACGCCTGGATGGGGGACACAGAGGGAATCCATCGCACAGGGCCAGACAGAGACGGACACACTGAGGCTCAGGCCCAGAAGGGAAGGGCCTCACACTTGGACCCAGACACGTTATAGCACATACATGCTCTTGTCATGTTACTCACATGGTCTTCCCCAACTCCATCTGCCTCCTCTACTCCAAACACAGAAGAAGCATTTTCAGAGGATGCCACCCTTTGCCAAGGGCTCTAAGACCCTATAAATCCACCCTGCTCCTGAGGGCAGGGCCTGCATCTGATTCTGCTGGTCCCTAGAGCCCAGCTGGGAATGGATGCCTGGAAAGCATTTGCTGACCTGAACTGATCTGACTTCTCACACCAGCCAGGGCCCAGGGGCCCTCCTTTCCAAGGCCAGCTCAACCCCTACCTCCTACTCCAGGAAGCCTTCCCTGACTACTAGCTAAGCTAATGAGGCTTAAGCTTTAGGTCCTACACTTGCATGGGCTGGTACCTTTCAAGGTTCTATGAGTTAATTTATAATCTTTTTTATTTGCATAAATTTAAAAAATAACCTATATACTATCAGTATAATCAACATAGAGCCCATTTCTTACAAGATTTTAATTTTCCCACACTTCTTAAGGAAGCTTTTTGTAGTATAAGTGAGGTGCCTAACTTGTACCCCATGGGTTCCAGGGCTGCATGGGGCTGGCCTGGCCTTTTGGCATCTTGGTTCTCCCATTTGGGTTCTGTACTCCATGAGGGCAGTGAGCCTTGTGGTGTTAAGGCTGCGGCGAGTTACCTACTTAACAGGTGGGGACAGTGAGGGCCAGAGGGAAGGATGAGAAAGCAGAGCAGATTTCCACGGCTCCCAGGAGCCTCCCTGCAGAGGGGGTCAGCAGTCCTGCAGTTCAGGCGTTCGGGGTGTGGCAGTCTTGGAGGGAAGAGGCGCGGGGAAGGGCAGGGCTGCCCGGGAAGTGGGACTTTTTCCTTCCACAACAACGAAAAGTCTCGTCCAAAGGGTGGGAAGACAGGCGCCGCCCTCAGCCCCACATGTCTTCAGGGCTCACAGTGGCTGGCTGCCCCTCCTCCACCCACCTCTCAGGACTTGTCCTGCATTTCCTGTAAACACCGACACTTCCTCCCTGGGGAGGGCCTGGCAGTGTTGGGGCCACACCCCGCGGCTGACAGAGCCCGGCAACAATGGCTGGCCCAGGGCTCCAGCTGGCCACTCCACACCCCAGGCCTTCCCAGGGACCCAGAGAAAGGCTATCCTTTCCTAGAGCTGGGCAGTCCAATGCCCCCATGCCACAGATGGACAACTCATGGCTCAGAGAGGAGGGGAGGCATTTGTCCTGGGCTACACAGCAAGTCTGCAGCCAAAGGCAGGGTTACGACTTGCTCATCTCTACACCTCAGCGCCTCCTCTGCCGACCCGGACCGTGACACACTGAGCTCTCGAAGGGGAGCTCAGACTCCAGCCAGCTTGCCTAGGTTTCCAAAACTTGGTTCTTTGCCACTTATCAGCTACACAACCCTGGGCAAGTTTTCTGTGCCTCAATTTTCTCATCAGTAAAGCAGGGATAGTAACAGTACAGACCTCACTAGGTTGCTGTGAGGGTTTAGTGAAGTGATATATATAAAACACTAAGAACATACGGCAGCTATGTTGCTGTTCCTGTTTTTAACGTTTACTGAAAGCTCCAAACAGGACAGACTCTGAGTCTCCAGGTCTCCATCCCACCAGGGATGCTAATTGGGCTTGACTTTCCAACTTCAGAGCTGTGTTAGAAGCACTGTTCTGGGAGTCCGGAGACTCTTGCTCTACCAGTAACTCACCCCGTGATCTCAGACAAAAACATTTCCCTCCTATATGCCTCAGTTTCCTCAGCTATAAAATGGAGACTAAAACCCTGCTCTTCCTCATGGGTAAAATGAGAAAACAGAAAGCACGTAGAAAAGTTCCAGTTGATACATTAGGTGTTTCAGATGGGGGTCGGCATTTCCAAATACATTGTCACAAAAACTCATCTTCGAGGATAAACCCTGAAAGTCTTTATCAGTATCATGTTAATAATCTGGCTACACTGAGAGTTTACATGTGCCAAGTCCTAGCCAAGTGCTTACCAGCAGGATCTCATTCACTCCCCAGAGCCACTCTCCCAGCAGGCTATTAGCATTCTCATATCACAAAACAGAGGGATGGAGGGGGACAAAACAGAGGGATGGAGGGAACCTCTAAGTTCAGTCTCCTTTGATTGTCTCAAACCTGTGACCTTCGGCTCTAAGAACAGGCTGAAGAGGGTTTCCTCACAGCCCAGCTAAGCACTTCACAGTCTACAAACACCTCCACATATTTCATTATGGTTGATTCTTCCCACAAACATGTAAGGTAGGCACCATCACCTCCAACAAAGAGAAGAAAGCAAGGCCCAGGCGGGGGCTGAGTGACTGCCTGGATCCCAGTTACACAGCAGAAATGGGGTCTCTGGCCCCACGGTTGGGAAGTCTCCCCTTTGGATGACAATGCTTCTTCATCTCCTGCATGAACCACAGAGGACCTGGACAGTGGCTCCTGACTCTGGACCCAGCACAGAGACACGTCAGGCAACTCCCTGTGGACCTGGGGTGCCGTGTGAGCAGTTTCTGAGGCCTGTGGCCCGGTGTCTGGAAGTACTTATGAGCTATGCAACTAAGCCCGCTTTTTCAGTCAGTAATTGCTTTGAAATATGGGTTCTGAGAGTTTGGCTGCAGTGCTAGCTGGCACAGTCTTCTCCCCACATGCCAGGACAGAGACCACGACAATAGAAAGCTGGGAAAACCATCCACCCCACAGACAATTCTGGCTTAGGATGAAAGAAAGCATTGGAAGAGAGGCAATGAGCTGAAAAACAGAACCCTTGAGGATGGTGCCCTCCTCTCTCAGCCCCATCCTCACTAGTACAATCTTTCAGCCCCCCAAAGAAGCCCGTGAGCCCCCAAACAACACACGGCTCTCCCACATTTCAAGCATTTTCTTCTTCCATGTGAAGACTGCACCAGGCACCCAGGTTCAATGAACACGATGGGGGTGCCCCTAGTTAATGACTTGGGAGATAACTCCAATGTGAAACAAGCTTGAAGTTTCATCAAATAGGGAAGAGGTTTTCTAAGAATCAGTCACCTTTATGTCAGTAAACCACGGGGGTTGGTGAGTGTGAGTTCTCATCCCTGTACTTACACCCAGTCCCAAACCCAGCCTCTGAGCAGCACACACCTCACTCCGCATCCTTCACGTCTACCTGCTGGGCCACCTGTTTCCCAACTCCAGTCATATCCCCTCTCGAGATTCTGAAATTCACTCTGCCACTAGTCAGGGAGGACCTGGGGAACTTGATTCTATAACCCACGGTCTGAACATAAAAGTGTATTAAGGCAGTTTTCAAACTGTAAAGTTCTATAAAACAAAGCATGTTGCAATGAACACTGCTTCAGACCTGTCGGGGGATGACTATGAAGCCCACCCCTGCGGATTTTGTTTCTGATGCAAAGTCCACCTTTAAGTGTAACCAGGCTCCAGGGTCTGGGTCCCTGTCTTGATAAACTCTCCCACATCCCAGCCTCCGTAGATGGAATCCTGCTACCTTCACCCTGACTGCATCACCTGTTCCCAGACTTCTTAGTTCCGGGAAACTTCTTAACCTTTCAGAGTACGGAGAGGAACTAAAAACTAAAACTGCAACAATGCAACAGCCTTGCAGGGGGAGCAAGAACCCTGCCCCTGGAGGTATTCAAGCACTGGCTTATTGAGAACTGAAGCATCTGGGGAGGGGAGGGGCGCCCCCATCACTAAAAGTCCCTTCCAACCTCAAAGTGAGTAACTTCAGTAGTTTCAACTTAAACCCTTCAGAGGAAAATAAGTTAGGGGTCAATGTGGCCAGCAAGTTGAGGATGATTTCAGAATGCAGCTGGATGAAACCCTTCCTGCCATCTAGACTAAGCCCAATCCAAAGGTGCCCTCGGAACCCTTACAATGGAAATGACCTGCACTGGGGTGAAGGCATCAGGGCTTTTCTTCGCATGTTTAGGCGACAGAAGAGGACACAAACACCCAAAACCCAGAAACTGTAGACATTTTCTGAGTGAGCGGAGGCAGAATTTCTGCTCTCACATCCCAGGAGGCACAGAAGCTGAGCTGAGGTGGCCACCTGTCCCTGCTACTCCAGAACCGAGGCACAGGGACTTCCTTGCACACCTTAGAAGGTAATGGGACACCAGCCATGGGCTACTGCACCTCACCAGACCAGCAACATTTAGTTAAGAGGAGAGAAGACGGCAAGACTTTCCAGGAACAAAAAAGATCTGAGTGCAGTCTATTGAGGAGAGACTGGGGCTTATGATTCGAGCACAACACTGGGCTAGCTCCTTCTAGACATTTTCTAATTTAGCTTTCCCAACAAGTCTATGAGATAGGAATTATCAACTCCATTTCATAGATGAGAAAACTGAGGCACAGAGCATGAAGTGACTAGCCCAAAGTCACACTGTCAGTGAACTAAGCAGCCAGGATTTTATGCCAAAGCTGACTGAAAGACAAGACACTCAGTACCGTGACCTACATCTGTCTATCTGGTCTGACCGTCCCCAAGGGACCCTTCTCCCCATCCCTTCCTTTGCACAAATACAGCAGTCTCAGTCGGGTCCCAAGGCTGTTTCTCCTCTGCCTTCAGCGTGGCCCCAAGATTTCTGGAATGGACCTGACCAAGGGGAGGTGACTTTTCCATGCAGCTAGTTAAGAAGTCACATGGTACAGGGCAGTGTTTCTCAAAGGGGGAACCTGGGAGTGCCTGGGGGAGTCTGTTACAAATGTAGATTGCGTAGCCACACCCCACACCCAGTGAATCTGAGTCTCAAGTGAAGGGCCTGGAAACCTGCAATTTTAGGGGGGGTATGTGTGTGTGTGTGTGTATATATATATATATATTTTAATGCCTATTAAGATGTGAGAAATGCTACAGCTGAAAGGGTCAGGACATTCAGGTTCAAATCCCTGCTCCCCTAGCTGTGCAACCCCGGACAAGCCACTTCGATTTTGTCAGCCTCAGTTTCTTCACTTATCCGGTTGGGATAGGAATCCTGTCCCTCCAACTCACAGGGTTGCTGTGAGTTTCAAAGGAAGTTAGAAAAGCACCCTGGGGGCTGGGCGCAGTGGCTCACACCTGTAATCCTAGCACTTTGGGAGGCCGAGGCAGGCAGATCACCTGAGGTCAGGAGTTCGAGACCAGCCTGGCCAACGTGGCAAAAACCCATCTCTACTAAAAAATACAAAAATTAGCTGGGTGTGGTGGTGTACACCTGGAATCTCAGCTACTCGGGAGGTTGAGGCACAAGAATCACTTGAACCCGGGAACCAGAGGTTGCAGTAAGCCGAGATCGCGCCACTGCACCACAGCCTGGGCGATAGAACGAGACTCTGTCTCCCCTAAAAAAAAAAAAAAAAAAAAAAAAAAAAGCGCCCTGGGCACGTACAGGTATAGAGCCCAAGTGTCCAGGATTCCTTCCGGCCAGCAGACTGGTGCCTTGTCCATGGAAACCGCTCCCTTGATGGGGAGGGGCTGGCTGTGACCTCAACAACAGTGAGAGCATACCTGGCACACTGAGCAGGGCTACCTGGCATCTGGATGGCACACTGCATGCAACGCCTGCCACAGAGCCTGGGGTGGACTCAGTGGCCATCCCTGAGACAGCGTCTACAGGGAAGGGGGTGCCCGGCCCCTGATTTCAAGGCTAAGAGGAAAAGACCACAGCAGCAAGGGCATCTGACACAGCACATCAGCCTTGACTTTCCCGAGCTAAAAATCCACCCTCGCCACACGCAGAGGACGCTCTCCAAGCTGCAGAGACCCAGGGGACTCTCATGCTGTGGATCACAGTGCAATTCCGTTCACTACATATGGAGACCCTGCTATGTGCCAAGAACTGTGCCAAGTGTGGGATGGGGACCCTTCCTTTCATCGAGAGCCAGAGCCTAAGAAAGAAAAAGATAAATCAAGCTAAATGTCAAACATGAGAAAATAAGCAACTCAATTTAGATTCTCTTTTTCTTGAAGAAATATCAAGTATTCAACTCTTGGGACTTTAAAATTAAGAACGAGAAATATAAGACTTCATTTGATAAATATAACAAACACTTAAAAATATACTTCTGTTTTCCATTTCAACAGTGAGGAGGAGGCCCAGCTCAGAGGTCTCATCGCAGCAATCTATCTTAGACAAGGTGACCCCACGGACAGAGGGGCCAGAGTTTGACACCCACCTTTCTGTCCACCCACCCCCCACCCATTCTCACACCCAACACACAGTATCCAACAGGCAAGACACCTGCAAGACAGTGAAGGAAGGAGTGGGACAAGTTCCTGCTCCCTAGGAGAACACAGTCTAGCAGGAATTGCAACAGGAAAACATACACACAGCCACCAACAGGGAAGATGGCAGAGGGTTCCAAAAGCTATCTGAGAAGGACAAGAAAGCTGCTGGGAAAATCCAGACAACATCAGAGCTATCACAACCTGCCCACAGATAGCACAAAGTCTTCAGGGAGAGGGTGTGCCCTGGGGAGGATCTGAACACGCAGAAAGACTGAAGGAACATCAGAGTATAACGCACAGCACAGCCGGGGCATGTCGAGGAGAACAGAGGGAAGCTGAAGAATGGGTTCTGACTAGTGTGAGAGGCCCTGAGGTGGGCTCTGGAGCCCTGCCTAGGAGAGCTTGCATTGAGGAAAGCGAGGGTGCACCCTCTCAAGCCTGAGATGCACAGGGGTGGGGATCCAATGGGGGTTTAGACACCTGCACCAGGTTGGTTTCTGTGACCGTGCATGTACCTAGGCCCTGGTGATCTGGGAGGAAGCCACACTTAGAAGTTCCTGGTCCCCCAGTAAAGTCACTTCCAGCCACCAAGCAGCTGGCCACATGTTGAAGGAGCGAGGGACATGGCTGTGGTCCTGAGGTCTGAGGTTTAAGGAGAAGCTCCCCTTGGACTCCTCAGAGGGAAATGGTAGAAGGGCCTGGCTGTGAACACCACTGAGTTGGTTTGAGGACAACTTGGCATTTCAACATGGGGACGTGTAGTTCTATTTTGCTGGGTCCTGGAAAGTTGCAGCTGCCCAAGCTGGGATGCCTTTTCAGGACAAAAGCACACCCTAGACTTCACTTTCAGGAGAGCACTGTGCCGAGCAGAGATGGAAGCCAAACATCTGGATCTCGGCAACTGCCTGAGTCCTCGCTGGAAAGAAAGGACTGCAGAGGGCCACGGCCTGGGACCCTGCACCCTGGGAGAGTAGGTGGGGGCCTTCTAAACCCCCAGGAGCAAGCACTCTTGAGGGAGTGAGTGGAAATGTGCAGGAAGCAGGCAGGAGAGGGGTGTTCTGGGGGCAGGCATCCCCCACTCACACTGTCCAGTGACAGGGCGTCCTTTTGCACCCAGATTCCAGCCTGGCAGACTGCTCCAAAGCCCTGCCCCACCAGTGTCCTTTATAGACAGGGAGAAAGGACAATTGTCAGTTACACCCATGCCCTATAGCTGTGACTTTTCCTGTATCTTTTCTGAAATCTTATCCTAAAAAAAAAAAAAAAGCCTGATCCTTTACTAAGTCTGTTCATCTCCTTCCTCTCTCCAGTAATCCACTCTGTGTCTCAGAATCTTGAATTATTCACATTGACCCATCTCCGCTCATCAATCTTCCATAATTTGATACAAACCAAGACAGGGCAGCATTTAACCCAGTGGCCCCCCACGTTCCTAAGCACAAGCCAACCTCTTCTGAACGGAGGCAGCTCAGAAATAGTAAATGCTCACCCTACATGTAACACTTTAAGATGGTAACTCCCTCTGCCTTCGCTTGTCTCAATCATCTTTACAATGATTCCTCACCACCTCTAGGTGATAGCACAGTTCCCATCTCAGATGGGCCCAGCTGAGCAGGATGGCCGGGCAGCCCCTCTGCAGAGCACTTTGGCAACACACAGCACCTTTCTGACCCTGCCATCTCTCCCATGGAAACATACTCAAATGCTGGAAAAGCTTCAGTTACAAATAGGTGCACCTGAGTGTTCTTTACAAAACAGCCACATACCAGAAGCACTCCAAATACACCATGAAAGGACAGGAGCACACGGATCGGGGGCACAACCACTCAATGGAGTATTCGCAGTCACCTGCTCCTGCTGTGTCCGCTGAGCCTACCACAGACTGCCTGAGAGTAACTTTTATTAATTTAGTACGTTATTTTAAAATATAGGCAAACATTTATAATACACACTTAAAATAAGCAAGACATCTTGTGCATGACAGGACACACCCACATAAAACACACACTATATACACTCACACACGGCAAGAACAAAACACAACCCGATGCTCAGCGTGATTATGTCACTGTGGCGGGATTGGTTGGTTGGTTTTTGTTTTTACCTTCAGATATGTTCACAAATGTATGTAAATATGGATAAAGCTACTGATTGAGCCATTTTTAGAGTAGCAGAAGGCTGGAAATAACTCAATATCTATCAATAGGTGATTAGACATTGGAATTCCTTGCAGTCATTAAAAAGAACGGGAGTGGATCTGCCTGCCCTGACAGGGAACAATCTGTAAAGTAACAAAAGCAAGATCCAGAAGAGTAGGTTCACTATGCTTCCATCTATGTCTAGAAAAAGTAGAGGGTTGTGGGGAGAGACATAGAAATATAAATGTAGGCTGGGCATGGTGGCTCACGCCTGTAATCCCAGCACTTTGGGAGGTCAAGGTGGGCAGATCACTTGAGGTCTGGAGTTCGAGACCAGCCTGGCCAACATGGTGAAACCCTGTCTCTACTAAAAATACAAATATTAGCCTGGCGTGGTGACACACACCTGTAGTCCCAGCTACTCAGGAGGCTGAGGCAGGAGAATCGCTTGGAGGCAGGAGAATCGCTTGGACCCAGGAGGCGGAGGTTGCAGTGAGCCGAGATCGCACCACTGCACACTATGTCCTGGGCAACAGAGCAAGACTCCATCTCACAAAAAAAAAAAAAAAAGAAAAGAAAAGAAACACAAATGTAAATGTGTGTCTGTGTTACCTGTGCATGTCTGTACGTGGATGCAATAACTATGCAGGGAGCTGGAGAACCAGAACTCAGTGATATGAGATTTGATTTTTCCCTGCAGATCTGAATTTTGGGAGTGCCTGTGGCTTCTTGTAAAACATTCTTAAAAAAGGGTTTTGAACCAAAATGGACTCCCAAATTTCTCTCCCTCTGGACTGTCCCAGCAGCACCATTCCCCTCCTCTGTGGCAGAGCTCTGCATTGTTGAGACTTCTGTGCCCCTGTGCTGTACCCCCAGGGCAGGATCCTCCCCTCCGGTCCTCTAAACACTCACTAGTTAATCAGATTATCTTGGGCAGGTGAGAATCATTCCAAAGGAGGAGGGGAAGCCAAACCTTCTGGGACGCCCCCTACCCTCACCAGCTAGCACAGCAGATCCCAGATCACAAATAGAACTACTATTTGTACACTGGCTGCGGTCTACAAAACACCCTTCACGTAACATGACCTTCATGACAGCTCTATGAGGCACCCAGCAGCATCTCCATGTTACAGCCAAGAAGACTGAGGCTCAGGAAGGTTAAGTGAATTCCCCAATTCCACCCAGCTCGGAAATGACAGGTCAAATGTCCCCGGAAGCCTGTGCATTTCCCACTTCCTGGTGTTGAGAAACGGAGAGGAGGTGCTGGAAGCATGTGCTTTTCCTTTCTTGGTGCTAACGAACCCTTTTCAAATCAAACACTACCTACCCTTTTAACCTAGATCCTTTCTGCTGCATTTCAATTAAACTTCCTGTTCTTTCTAACCCACTGGTACAAAGCTGTGCAACTGTGTATTCCTAAGACCCCAAAGACAGGGCCAGAATATAACAGGTGGACTTGTAGCCAGTGAATGCCACAGAGGTAAGGAGGGGGCAGAGCGGGTAGGAAACTGCTGGTTCTATTGCATTTTCTCCCTATAGTTTTGGGAGAGAGGGATGTGAGGCCCCAGCAATGTCATCTGCCTTTGTTTTACCTTCCATTTTCTCCCTGTTTGGACTGGAAGTCTATAACTGGTCCCATTGTATTTTGAGAGCAGATAACTTACTTCTTTAGTTTCCCAGGGTCACAGATGGAGAGGAATTACGCCAGAATGGGTCATACCCAGAACCTCACCCAATACTGGATTTAAATAATGGGACTTAGGACTTCTGAGCTGACAAGATTCAAATAAGATTTGTTGAGCTGATGTTATCACAGGATGGGACCTCCGGGGACCTTGGGATGGAATGAATGCATTTTGCATTTGGGATAGACCTGAATCACTTGGGGGTCAGATGGCAGCCTGTAATACACAGAATCACAGCCCTCAAAGTGTCCACCCCCAATCCTGGAACCTAAGACTATTCTGCATTACTTAGCAAAAGGGGCTTTGCTGACATACTTAAGGTTGTGAAGGTTATGACGGGGAGATTACCCTTGGTTATTTGGGTGGGCCCAATCTAATCACACAGGTCCTTAGAAGCAGAGAACTTGTGCTGCCTGGAGTCAGATTCAGAGCGCAAGAAAGAGTCAACTCACAACCCACCATTGCTGGAGAAGTCCATGCAGAAAACAGGGGAAGGAGTGCAGGCTGCAGCCAGGGCAAAGACCAGCCCCGTGACAGCTAGCAGGGAAGGGCCCTCAGTCCCACAGGAGTGGACGTCAGCTAGTGACCTGAATGGGCATGGCCGGGAATCTCCCCACAGTCTCTAGATGAGGGCCCAGGCCAGCCCACACCCTGACTTTGGCCTCCTGAGACCCCCAGTAGAGGACGCAGCTAAGCCCACTGGACTGCTGACCCATAGAACTGGGAGATGAAAAACGGTTGTTGTCTTAAGCTACTAAGTTTATGGCAAGTTGCCATGGCAGCAACGGAAAAAGAGTATGTCATGTCAGACTCAGAACAGCCATATGAAATCACTTAGCTCATCACTTCATTTCTGGGGAAACTGAGGCCCTGAAAAAGAAACACAAGAAAAAGGCTACACAGCAAGAGGCAGAGAGCAAAGAGCCTTTTCTGGGGCAGTGTCCACTCTTAGAGACCCAGGGCTCTAAGCCCAAAACCCAACTGCGGAACACCGCGAGCACTTTTGTGCATGAACATAATCAATCACTGCTGACTCAGAAAGCCTGCAAATACTTCCCAGCCTATCCCCCTCTCTGTGGGAGAAGCAGGATCCACACAGAGCTGGGCTTTATAAAAAAAAAAAACCAGGTGGTCCTCAGGCCAAAGAGTGAGGACAGATGCAGGATTCTGAAAAGCCACAAAACCTAGAGAAGGCTAGTTCTCCAGCCAATGCCATCCAAATACATCCCTCCGCAGCTGTTAGCTCTAATTAGCGGGTTCGAAGGAAACTAATTTCTGCCTATCAACAAGGAATGGTGGATTAGAAGCAACTGGAGAATGAATGACTGCTCGGTGAACTGAGCCATAACCCCTCCTGGGGTTACAGGCAAGACAGACCCCAGCCTCAAAAGACCCAGCCTCAAAAGACCCCAGCCTCAAAAGACTCACACCTTCCCCTTCTCCAGCCATGGGGACAGGAGCCTCCTATTTAGCCTCAAATAGTTTCAAAAGGCTGAAAAAGTCAGGGACAGGCCGATAAAGATGGCAAAGGCACGCAGGGCCCCAGGCTGGGAGTATTGGCCCCACCGCTGAGCCGCTGACGGAACACTCTCAGCCTCTGTTTTGACTCTCTGCACTTCAGACCCGCAAGCTTGGGGCTTGAACTCTCACCTTCTTTCTGTCCCTCCCTGCTGCAAACAGTCTGAGCGCTGTGCGTGTGTCCTTGGTCTTGGTGCACCCTGAGTCCCTTATGCCCAGGTGCTTCTGTGCATGTGGTCCCCACCGTCCCTTCCATTTGGAATGTCCTTTCTTCTCTTCTTCAGTTTGCAAATTCTTACTCGCCCTTTGAGCCCTGCTCAAATGTCCATGTTAACATTGCGAGTGCCTTAGGGAGGCCTTTTCTTCAAAGCACGTGGCTACTCCTTCTGTGCTGCCAGAATATTGCTCACTTTCCTATCATATTTATTTTAACCACATCTCATCAGCAATTGGGGTCTGCCTCCCTCTCTCCCCTGGGCCTTTCTGAGGGTGGCCACTTGGCTATGCAAGGAACCAAGTCCCAGCACTTCTCTCTTCCCTCTTTGGCCTCATGTTTCTCCTCTGTAAATGAGGGAGTTCAGACAGGCTGGGTAGAATCTTGAACCACCCACCCTCAAGGCTGGGGAACACAGGAGAGCCAAAGAAAATTCAAAAGTCAGGCAAAGGCTGGCAAAGCGTGAACTCTCCTCACTCACGGTGTTGCTGAATGGAGACTTCAGGGCCTCCTGGAGTCTGGAGACCATTTGGGTTTGAGGACCAGGCAGGTCTCCTCACCCCAGAGGCTGAGCAGCTGCCTAAGCTCTCTGATGCCGCTAAGCCATTGACTCATTCTGCAGCTCTGAACCCAGCCTTGACCTCTGGCCTCTGGCCGGCAAGCAAACTTGGGCTTGGACCAGGGACCTCCCTGGAAACCAGATGCAGCATCTAACAAGGAGCTTCCCGGGCGGGGAGCGTGGCCCAGAACAATCTCTTGCCGTATGACATCACCCTTCTCTCGTTATCCCTCAGAGCAGGGCTGGGGTCATGGCCTGCCACGCCCTGACCCAGCTCAGGCCCAGGGTCTCTGTGCTCTCACCATGGCTCCTTGTGGAACACATGGCATGGAGGCTTCACAGCACATGCCCCTGGGTTCTAAGTCTGACTCTGCCACTTGCCAGCTGTGTGATCCTGGACAGCACTCTGGAGCCTCAAGTTCATTTCTGCTCTTCATCTCTGCCCCTTCCCTGGTATTTCCCAGACCCTCAGTCTTTCAGAGGCCCCTTTTCCTGCCCTCCTCTGATCCCTTCTTCATATTAGGTACAATCAAAATAACAATTACTAAGAACCTTCGCTGAGGACCTTCTGCAGGCCAGACCCTGCAGCAAGCAACTGGATGGGTTCTTAGCCACTGCACACTTGCCACCACCTGTTATCTCCATTCTACAGTCAAGGAACTGAGAGGCATTCTAGAAAACGGTTCACCCATGGCCTTGCAAGGAAAGTAACTGCCCGAATTCTCCCTGTTCTTCTTCAAGTCTTTGCTTAAATTTTGCTTGTAACTGGTGTCTTCCCTTTTCCAAAGGGTGCTTGCTGGGAGAATCAATGGAGCTAATATGTATAAAAAAGCTTGTAAGCTGTAAAGTGCAGTGCACAAGTATGTGGCTGCTACATTAAGGCTTCATGACCTCCTGAGCTTTCTGGGTTTCGTACTGCAGCTTTCTTTTTTTTCCCTTTTCTCTTTTTTTTTTTTTTTTTTTTTTTTTTTTTTTTTTAGACAGAGTCTCACTCTGTCATCTAGGCTAGAGTGCAGTGGCATGATCTTGGCTCACTGCAACTTCCACCTCCCAAGTTCAAGCAACTTTTGTGCCTCAGCCTTCCAAGTAGCTGGAACTACAGGCACGCACCATCACGTGAGGCTAATTATTTTGTATTTCTAGCAGAGATGGTGTTTCACCATGTTGGCCAGGCTGGTCTCGAACTCCTGACCTCAGGTGATCTGTCCGCCTCAGCCTCCCAAAGTACCGGGATTACACATGTGAGCCACCTCACCCTACCTGTGGTCCAGCTTTCTGACCCACAGAAGGACAGCCTCCCTGCTCACCCAGCCTCTCTGTGCACACCCACCGTGAGTGGCTCGCCATCTCCTAAGGTGGGGGCAACACTTGCCGGGAGAAAGCACCACTCAGTCCTTGCATGTGCCTTGTGGGGCCTGCTCTGTGCTCTGGGATCTCGGACTGTCCGTTTGCCTCCTCTGCCATGTGATGTCTCAGAGCCTCAGTTTTCCTGCCTGTAAAATGGGGCTGATGATCCTGGTCTTGCACGGCGGGTGGGAGGATTAATGATATCACATATAATGCAGTGGCAGATCGCGGGGTCTGCTGAAGGTTGCTTCTTTCACCATTTACACTGTTAACTTCATTTCCACTCTTGTAAAATAGAAGGCAAGGGACAAAATACAACCCAGGAATTTATGATCCAAAAGCGATTTTCCCCTTAAACTGCTTTTTACATGCCCTGCCTGTGGCTTCTCTCCCTCAACAGAACAAAAAATGAACATGAGCCATTTTCCACCTCCCCTGCTGTGTGTGACACAGGGTTCTGCAAACGTCTGATTAAATTATTGGTAAAAAAAAAAAAGACTTATAAATATGTATACCCAACAGATAGTTCTTATTAAAAGCCCAGACTATGTGAGATGACATAGGGTGTTCAAACTGCATTCCTCAGAAACCCTGGGCTCCTGTGAGTGAGGACTCACAAATGTCTAGTTTGAATCTCATGGATACAGACGGTGCTATGGTGTTAGTAATAATGGCTCCAGTGCAGTGAACACTTGCAAACTACGAGGCTTTTGCTAAATTCTTTGCAAGCATTAACTCATTCAATCCTCACAGTAACTCCTTGAGGTAGCTATCTAGTGTCATTTCCCCTCTTCTAACAGATGAAGAGACTGAGGCACAGAGAGGTTAGGTAATTTGCCCAAGGACACACAGCTAGTAAGTGGCAGAGCTGGGATTTGAACTCACCCGTCTGACTCTAGAGAATGCATTCTCCCATAATATGCTACTTCACAAAATCATCGCCCCTCAGCAAGCTCTTCCAGCAGCACTGCGATCCATAACTCCCAATTTTCAAGACTTCTATTCACCATGACAACCTCATTAATTGACATACTATTTATTGTTAAAAACTTGAACTTATGAAAGGAAATTATAATAACAGACCCTTGCTTTCTATGTTGGGGTTCCCAGTAAGATTTCATTTGAAAAAGGAGCCCATTGCGACAGAAACTGAGAAGACCACCAAGATTAAGTATGGGAGGGAATCCCAAGGATGACCGCATAACCACCCTTCCCACCCCTTCAACCTGGCCAGGCCCTTGACTCGGGCAGGACTTCACACCCAGGCAGACTTCACACACCAGCACCCAGGGGCTGCTGCCTTCTGAGGCTGCCTCGTCGGCAGGTGTGTCTTCCAGCATTTCAGAGGATCTGGGTGAAGTGGGCATCCTTCATGAAAACCCTGCTGCACTGTGCCAGGAGAGGCCTTTTGGAATTGGCCTCAGAGCTGGTACTGGATCTTCCTCTGGTCACCTCGGGCCTCTCCAGCCTTGGGGTCTGGAAACCTTTCAGGGACCATGGAGGCGGTATCTATAGTGGACCACCTGCTTTCTCAGGATGCTGTCTGCCAGCCAAAAATGACCCCAAGAGCTCAAACTTCCTGGCCTGTGCAAGCCTCGTGAAAGATTCTGGTGTCCCTTCCACTTGTGCTTAATTACTGAGCATGATGGGGAGGCTCACTACCTTACAAGACAACCCTGCTGGACACACCTCTCAGTGTGAGAAAGTCTCACTGTAAGAGAGGACAGCAGAACCTAAGGTTCCTGAGCAGATTCTGTAAGATAGAATTGTTTAGTGTGTGTGTGTGTGTCTTGTTTTCTTAATTAAAATCTTACAAGAAAGCCTCCAATGTCAAGTTCTTGGGTTATGCCTCAACCTGGAGATTTTGGGCCCTATCCAGGGCTCTGACCCAACCCTGTGCATGCAGAGAATGGGTCTGTTTACATAGAAACCAGTCACATCATCCCGGAAAACAACCTCAACTCGGAGACACTCATCTTGCCAGAAAACAGCCAAAGATCAGGCCTCTCCAACACAGGGAAGCACCACAATTCTTAGATGCAAGCTCAGAATTCCCCGACACGTGGCTCAGTGGCTGCCTTCATCTCTGGAAGGCTGGACAGTCTTGGGGCATTCTCAGGGAACCAGACAAAACACATTAATAATTCGTCACTCAGAAATTATTATGAGTTTATTGTCCCGCTGACCCTGAGTATTATAAGCATGGATAACAAATTATCCAAGGGCCATTCCTGAGCATAGCCAGGCAATCTAAGGAAGTGTAAACCTTCTGCACAAGATTGTCCCTTTGTTACTGCAATAGTGTGTGCCGTTCTTCCTCTCTACAGTTTTTCATCATTCCCTGGCCATGTGGACTCAGGCAAATGGACAGTCTCTGTAGGTTGTCCACTTCTGAGCACCTGCATTAAGAACATTTCCATCCTGAAGATTCATACTCCACTGTGTATCCTTATATGACAGCTGGAGAGTCAGGAAGCTCTCAAAGGGATGAACTAGAAAGAGGCAAGAACCATTCCTATAGACATCCTCCCTCTGGTCCTAGCTCCATCATTCTTACTGGCTTAAAAGTCATGTCGCCACTCTGAACCTGTTTTCTCTTCTATTAAAAAAATAAAACTGGATAACTATGCCCAAAGGGACGTTCAGCAAATTGCATGCAATGAGGCACATAAAGAAGGAACCGCACAGCAGAGCTGAGAGCCTGGGTGCTGGAAACTGCCTGGGTTAAAATTCTCGCTCTGTTGCAGACCAGCTGCATGATCTTAAGTCCTCACCTTAACCTCTTTGTACCCTAGTTTCCTGATCTGCTGAGTACAGACAAAAAAAACAGCATTTATGTCTCAGGGTGATTTTTCAGACGAACTGAGTTAACACATACAAAGGGTCTATGACAGCACCTGGTGCAGGGGGAGCTCTATGAAGCCTCTTATGTAGCAGTGTCTGTTTGCCTCAGCTCCCAGCACAAAGCACAAGATTGACAATATTCTTTTTGAAAACCTGACTCAGCCCTGGTGTCTGCATTATTTCTCAGACTCCTCACGGTGCTCAGTGATGAAGAGACCGTCGCCACCACTTGTACAGGTGAGAAAACCGGGGCTCAGATCAGAGGGCAGGGTCAGGGTGGAGGTGGACTTGAGGTCATTCTCTTTTTTTGCTGTGCCATGCTGCCTCTCTGGTTCTGCCATCTGTACCCACCAAATGCCACTGACCACCCTGAGAACCCTGACACTGGGAAGTTCCAGACTAGCCAGAGCTCTGGTTTATTCTGCACTGAGCCACTGTGCTGTAGCCACAGCTAGAAGGCCACCACACTACACAGATGAAGAAGCAGCTAAGCCTGTTGTCATGCCTTGACCCCTTGATGTTTAGGCACCTTTCTGTAGCGGCTTCGTCACCCCACACAGCTGACAATAATCGTACTAGAGTACTAGCTGATCTTGGTACCTCCTACCCCCTCTTGCTCTAAAACTTTCCATAGCTCCCTACTGTTTACAGATCAAATCAGTTCACCTGGAGGTACAAATCCAAATTAAATGCACTCCTTTTCAAGAGTCTTCCCAGCCTTATTCCCTCCTACCATCCCTCTGGTGTGGCTGGGCCAGTCTCCTCTTGGCTCCCTGGACTAGCATGTTCTTCCGGGAAGAGCACTTGGATAGGAGACCTCAGCGCCACTGGTTCCAAACCACTCCAGCGCAGTCATAGGTGGGACAGCAGCCTGAGACCCAGCTGCTTAAAAATCACACAGCTCAGTGAAGGGCTGTGATCTAAATCCAAGCCTCTCTACACCCTGAGGACCACGTGGAAGGGCAAATACTCTTAGCTACAGTTTTGAACTACTTGCTGATCTTACCCTAAACATACAAGTCCAAAGAAATGATCTGAAGTGCTTAGATAATTCAAGTATCTTTGGATCGTGACACTTCTCTCCAATGGCGTATCTTTCAAGTAAAATCCACATCTTTCACAAGGCCCCTGCCTACCCGACTTCCCATTGCCTTCTGCACCCCACTCACAATGGCTTCCTTACCTCTCTACCAACCCCACAAAGGCCTCCAGCCTCAGCACAAAGGGCCTTTGCCCCTGCTGTTCCCTCTGCCTTGAATGCCCTTCCCCTTGGGATATCTGGTCATCCTTCACGTTTCACTCAAGTTCACCTCCTCAGAGAAGCTTTCCCTAATCACCCTGTCTGAAGTGTGTCTTCCACCAGTCACTTTGTATCACATTGATTTTTTTTTTTCTTCTTTTCCATAAACTATAATTACTGTGTTCACTTATTAGTCTGTTTACTGTCTGCCTGTCCCCAGCACAAGGAGTCTGTTCACTGCTGCATGTGGAGCTCAGAGAGCAGCACCCAGCTCAGAATAGGTGCCTGATACACATCTGTACTCATGGAATGCACGGACTACCAACACAGCTTTCCTCTTTGGCTGTATCCTATGCCTGACAGCCTCATCCCCATTTGAAAAGCTGGGGAAAGTGAGGTCCAAATACCTCAAGGAAATCCAGACTCAAGCTGGAACAAAGACTTCACTCCTCTTCTGGGGCTCAGCTGGTCACGGAGACCTGCTGCTGTCATTTCACCGAAGAACTCCGACGATAAGACTCTCTTCTATTAGCGAGAATTATATTCACACCTCCTACAGGGAGAAACCCTGATTTTATGAAGGTAAAACCACGTTGTGATTAACACTTAATCAGGATCTTATCTACATTACAGCTCTGCAAGGTAAAAAAAAATAGTTGGGGGGTCTTAATAGCATGCTAGTAATGTTACCATGAGTGTGTTCCTGACACGATTTTCTTATTAGGGTCCTTCCATGTAAATTTTATTGCATTTAATTAAAAATTATTGATAAAAGAAACAGCTGCAGATGGTCTTATTTTAAGTCTGAAAATTAAAAACTGAGTATTCTCATCAGTCAATTGCAACAAGAAGCACAGCCACATGCATTAGGATGTGATGGTTTTGAGATTATAATAATTTTCATGGCATTTCTAGGTCCTTTCAGTGAAACTTAATGAAAGCTCTGCATGAGTTCATTTGTCAAAAACATAATAATAAGAAGGCTCCTGGCTTACAGGCAGATATAAAGATACCAATGAATACCACAGCTAAGATATGCCAAAAATCCAGCCACACGGCTCTCAGCACCAATGGAACCAGTCAGCAGGAGGCTTAGCTGCAACTCTGTCACATTCCCACCGAGGATTGATAGCTGAGGCTGTAAATCACCTCGGTTTTACAATGATGTGTTATTTGTTGCTGCAGCGCTGTCTACGGTAGTAAAAAATAAATAAAAGTCAGGTTTCACTCTCAGAGAATCACCTCACAAAATATTTATGCATTCTAAGGATTCTGGGGGTGCACTGACAGGTGGGGAGGACGAAGGAGGGGATGCTTATGCTAGATTTTGTGCTAGATTCCAGAACTGCAATTGCAGTCACTATTCTAGGTCTGGATGGCCCATACAATGACCTCCCCACAACTTTATTGCTTGGCTTGTCTCCTTTACTCTTAAAGACTGAATTCCTATTATTTCTTGCTGTGTCCTTTACTGGAAACCAACTCAAATCTTTTATTTGGACCAGACTGTAAAAGACAAAAGAATGAAAAGAGAAATGCAAAGGCAGATGCAATCTAGCTCTGGAGTTCATCAGCGTTGGAGAACTATGGTTGCTGTGGACATCCTGGTGGCAGAACGCCGCTCCTCCCCTGGCCGCAGCCACAGCCCCAGGTTGGTCATTCTCTCTTGAGGGGACCACTACAACCATCTCTTCACAAATCTCCCGGCTTCCCATCCCTCCATCCCCTCCATTCTCCACCCTGCCAGCAAAGTATCCATGCAATGCATCATCCACACAACGGCGCTCCCCTGTTGAAAATCGCTATGGTCTCCCCCCTGCCCAGGGGATGGCGTACACACTTGTCACGCTGATATACAAGGCATTCTCAGTTGGGCCTGCCCTGCCTTCCCAACTCCATGCACCTGAGCTCCAGCTGAACACTTCAAGGTCCTTTCGAACCTCCAGACTCACACGCAGGCTTTTTCTCTTCCTGGACTGTCTCCATCATGAACTCCTGCTCCCCATCAAGACCCACCTCAGCCGGGTGCGGTGGTTCACACCTGTAATCCCAACATTTTGGGAGGCCGAGGCAGGTGGATTACCTGAGGTCAGGAGCTCAAGACCAGCCTAGCCAACATGGTGAAACCCCATCCCTACTAAAAATACAAAAATTATCCAGGCAAGGTGGTGGGAGACTGTAATCCCCCACTGGAACCTGGGAGGCAGAGGTTGCAATGAGCCAAGATCGTGCCATTGCACTCCAGCCTAGGCAACAGAGTGAGGCTCCATCTCAAAATTTAAAAAAAAGGACCCATCTCAAATATCCTACAGATACTGAAGGCTCCCCTACTGCCCACTCCATAGCCAACTGTACATACCACTAACCAAGCTTTATCACTTTATCACCCCAGGCTCTAACTGCCTCTCTATCCATCTTTCTCCTCAGCCAGCCTAAAAACTCCGGAGGGCAGAGATCGGAGTACCTTTACTACCTAGAACAGTGCAGACAATCAGCAGATACTCAGGGAATGCTAGCAGACTGAGTGAGGGAGCTGGCTGGGATCACTCACAATGCTCTACTGTTACACTCAAAAACGAGAGAGAGAGATGGTGTTTGTGTTTAGTCCTTAAGCCTTTCAACCCCATCTCCTCCACAGAATCATCTTCCCTTTCTGCAGATGATGTGACCTATTTTCCAGAATAAAGGTATCGAGGTACCTTCTGAATGAAGGAAGACATTTTCATTGGAGTCCTATTTCTTGTATGTTCTCTCCTCTTTCTCCTGCCTCCATGTCAAAAGCCTACTTTCCCTGCAGTGTCTACTAAAGTGTCACTTTGTCCATGAAGCCATCCTGCCCGCCTCTGGACTCCTACTCTTAGGGTCCTAAGCCTCTTCTACCTTGCATTTCAGTGACTTGGGTCTAAGTCCTCTTCCTACCCCAAGACTCTCAGTCCACTGAGGCCAGCAGTGGTACCTGGTCCCCCTCTCTCTCCTTCCACACATCACTCCATGCAATCCTTGCCCAAAATGAGTCATTTCACAAACAGCCATCACCAGTGAGCCAACACATTCACCTCCTGGGTCTTCCTGCTCCCTCTCCTCATATGCATGCTGCACAATGTGGCCCAAACACAAACTCCTGGGCATGTAATTCGAGCTGCATTTCAACCATAAGCTGTAACAACCCTGGGCTGGCGGAGCAGAATCCTGAACTGCTCTGTCTGCAATGCACAAGCACACATGAGCTGCTGCCCTGGGTGGGTGGGATCTTCTGAGGTTCTCCTAATGAGCATTTCATCCCAAACAGATGGCATGCTCCAAACCGAGAACTCCTGGTTGCTCCTCGGGCACAGCTGGCCACACAAGGGCAGGGGTCCCCACAGTGGCCTGCAGGAGGGAAAGACATCTGAGTACCTCATTAGCAAGTCCCAGGAAAGCTCGCTGTATTGATGAGTTGCCAACAGAGCGACAAACCCACCAGCCAGCAGAAAAGAAAGGTGTCCTTTCACTTTTCCTTGAGTCTCTTGGACCAATAAGCAATATTAACACTTTGGGGGTGGCTGTGCCACCCTGTCTCTTGCAAGCAGGACACTCAACAGGTTTGGATTAAGAATACCAGAAAATGTGGCAATTTTCGACCACAGGAAACAGGTAGTAGTGGAAACAGCACTGGATTGAAAGTTGCACAGACTTGGGTTCTGACCTTGGTTTGGCCACTTACCATCCATGTGACAGAAGATAGTTCATGTCATGTCATCAAGCCTGTTTTCTCATCTGGAAAATGGGAACTGGAAATTCCTACCTAACTAACTGTAAGTTGTAAGTGAAATAACAACTACAGTCATAATAATAGAGACAGGCAGTTTTACTATGATTATGGAATCATAAAACCCCTAGCCTTGCTGTCTTTGGTGTAGGAGGCAGCTAATGATTCCAAATCAATACTGCTCAGATGTTGCCGGCAGCCCTGAACCTATCTCATGAGAAGTCAGAGGCACAGTTCCTGCCACATCCCATGGCAAAAGCTTGCAAAATTCATGGTCCTGGTTTTCCTGATGTGATGTAAAGCCCTAAACGTTAAGTCAAACACACGCAGAAGAGTCGTTGGGTGTGTATGAGAGAGAGATAGAGACAGACAGAGAGAAATACACAACAAGAGGAACCAGATTCTCCCTCCCAGATTCCATACCTCAGGGATCAAACTCAAATCCTGCATCCCCCACTATGTGACCTCAGTCATGTCACTTAGTAACAGCTAATGCTTACTGATCATTTTACCATGTGCTGTATTAACTCCTGTAGTCTTAATGACATTCCAAGGCAGGTACAATGATCATCTCTGTTTACAGATAAGGACACTGAGGTACAGAGAGGTCAGAAACTTGTTCTAGGTCACAAAGACAGTAAGTGTAGACCAATACCCAGGCAGCTTGGCTCCAAAGCCTATGTGCTTAGCCGTGGTGCTTTCACAGGCTCTCCTCGGGCCACAGTGTCCTCATCTGTAAACAGAAAAAGCTATCATAAATGTGTCAAGAACAATATGTACTAATAGATGAGGGCAGTGGGGAGAGGGGCAGAGGGGGAGAGGGGAAGAAGAGGAGAGGCAGAGAGGGAGAGAAGGACGGAGGGGAAGAGAGAGAGAGAGAGAGAGAGGAGAAAAAACCAGTGCAGCAACATGTGCATGGTATAATCTGGGTGATGGGCACATGGGCGTTCACACTAAAACTCTTAACTTCTCAACAAGTGTGAACATTTTCATAACAAAATGTTGGGGAAAAGTGGCCTCAGGGATCTGTGCTGACGTATAACGCTGACGGCTATCATGTAACACACAAACATATGATGAAGATTTAAATGAGACATTTAGGACAAGTGAGTTTGTGTTGTGTTTTGCATAAAACAGGTATGTAATGACTGTATACAAAGCACCCAGCACTGTGTTGCTAAAAACAGGTATTTAATAAATGATATTTCTCACTGCACTCCAGCCTGGGCAACAGAGCAAGACTCTGTCTCAAAAAAAAAAAAAAAAAAAAAAGATATTTCTTTCCCCTTGTGAGGCTCAAAATCACCAACTCATCAGTATACATTTATTAAACTTCTAGTGTATAACCAACATATCAAGGTGCTATTGGATATTCAGACGTGAAGACTGGGTTCCCCTAGCCAAGACTATTGGTCAGTGACTTAGGACCTAAGACAGCCTATCTGGAAACTAAGGATGTTGGACTAGACCTCTGCTGAAAACTTTTTTTTTTTTTTTAAGTGAGAGTCAATTCAGGGAAAAAAGAACGCTTCAGGGATACACTTCATTTAATTTTTCTTTTCAATCAGGTCTGCTTTGTCACCCAGGCTGGAGTGCAGTAGCGTGATGATAGCTCAATGTAGCCTGAAATTCCTGGCTCAAGTGATCCTCCCGCCTCAGCCTCCTGAGCAGTTGGGACTAAGGTGCGTACCACCATGCCCGGCTATTTATATATGTGTGTGTGTGCATATATACATATGCACATATGCACACACACACACTATGTTGTCCAGGCTGGTCTCAAACTTCTGACTTCAAATGATCCTCCTGCCTTGGCCTCCCAAAGTATTGGGATTACAGGCATAAGCCACTGCACTCAGCCTAGGTATACATTTTAAACTAAAGAATGATAAAACCTTCTTTTGTATACCATTGAAAAAATGGACACAGGTAATACATTTTTTTTATAAAAGACTGGTAACAATATTACCATAGCTACTAACATGCTACTATCTGTGCAAATCTCAAAGGAAGTAACTACACAGAAGAAACTTTACAATCATCCATTAGACCCTGAGCTGCTGCTCACTCAGTTTCAGGGTCACTAAGGGCTCTCTGAATTCTATTATATGCTGTTTCTTGAAGGGAGACACTTTTAGTAGAAAAAGGGCTTGGATTTAAATAACACGGAATCACACCATGAGACAGTTACTCCGTTCTTAGTCCTTTTGGATTCTTCTGGTTTTGCCAGGTAGAAAGTCTCCACGTGGCGCACACATGTCTTTAACACCTCTCCCTGTTTAACGAAGAGACCAGGCTTCCAGTTCCCAGCCTTGGCAAGGAATCACCTCAAGCTAGTCTTTACCCGTGTTGTTTTACTGTTCTATCTTATTTTTACAATTGCCTTCTATTTATGGCAACTGATACTGTTTTTCCATTTCCCAATAGTGACAAAAAGTTTCCGTTACATTTTTCTAAATAAAAAAGATGTGCTGATTTAAAGAAAAATAATAAGTCAAAGTATAGGCAGTATAATGGAAATGGTAAATGCAGTCCAGGAAAGGTGAAAGGTTGAGAAATACACAACTGCTCCAACCTCACCATTTTACAGATGGGCAAACTGCGGCCCAGCCTCTTCCAAGGTCCCATAACAAGTGCGGGGACCTTAGGCTTTGAATCCATGTCTGGTGCACTGACCTGCCTTCAGTTAGAGCTATGGGTATTTATTTTGGCTTCTTCCTCTAATCCTCACACTAAAGCAAGGTATGGGGCAGGACAAGTAGCAGAAAGAGGAAGGAGCTGCCTCCCCACCCTCTCATCCCATCCAACTCCAAGTACCCCTGGGCACAGGTCTCAGATCAGCAGCACCCCCTCCACTCTGTACTCAAAGCCCCCATTCAGGCAAACAAGCAGGGTCCCCCAGCCCCTCGGCAGTCACTCATGCCTCTCGGCAATATGAGTCTCAAACCTCCCTTGCCCAGACCTGCTCCAGCCCAAAGTGGGGATTTTTCTCCCCCTTTGCTTTCATCTGTTTCATGCAGGAAAGCGGAAGAAAGCTTTGCTCACTGATTGATGTCCAAGAGGATGTGGTTCCTGCATGGGAGATTTATCCCAGTCAGTCTGGCCTTTGGCGAAACGGCATCAGAGTGGTGCAACCGTGCTTTTGAAATTCAGAGTCTAACAGTTCAAGACACTCAACCAAGGCCCTAGACTGTAGCATCAAATGTGAGCTAATGCAAAGAAAGCACCTAGCACAGTGCTTGGCACACAGGAAGCAGTCACGATCCAGGAGCTTTAGCGTTGTCTTAGATATTTTGTTCCCTATTGTCATAACTGTCTGGATGAAAAGGCCTTTTTGTTCTGTTTTTGCACAAAGTACAGATCAAGGCAACAGGTCCTTCACATATAGCCAAGCAGCCTGTGCACTGCACCCCCCAGGTAGCACCATACATAGACCAAAAGGTGAAGAACTTACCCTTGGGATTGTACGGTGGACAGCCTGCACAACCCGACCTGGTATTCCCTCACATAATTCACTACAAATTCCTGATCCAGAAGTCAAGAAGTCTGGGTTTGGACACTGATTTCTCCAGTAACTTACTGAGAGATCTTACGCAAGTGACTTTTCCTCTCTGTGTCATAGTTTCCTCTTCTGGAACAGGACTTGTGTCTGAAGTTTCCTCCAGCTATAAAATTCTGTGATTCTACAGAGGCAGATTTCGATTTTTGAAGGGCTGTTGTAAAAAAGATGAAATAAGCTCCCTCACCTGGCTTGAGAGAGAAGCGCCATGAGTTGGGGAGGGATATTAGAGAGGAACAGTATATGCCTCAGTCAGAAAGAAACTCTTCTTCATGATCAGAGTACCCAGCACCCGATGAGGCAGCACTGGGAGTGATGGGTTCCCTGTGGCTGGAGGATTTCAAGTACACTGGGTAAGCACCTGTTAGAGGTGAGCAGTCTCTTCCAGCACAGAGTTTATTGTTGCAAAGCTTGGTTCTGCTTTCCTCAGTGCTAGGAGGCACTCGGCCGGGGACAGGTCTTGTCCA
Organism: Papio anubis; assembly: GCF_008728515.1. NCBI lineage: Eukaryota > Metazoa > Chordata > Mammalia > Primates > Cercopithecidae > Papio > Papio anubis. The sequence continues at coordinate 49,758,961 of NC_044977.1, forward strand.
CTCACACCGATTGTTATTAATGCAATGAACTGTTGGCTCTGCCTCTCTACCCCTCTTGCAGCTCGCACGAGTCCACATTCTCCAAATTTAACTCAGTCCCTCGGGCTGTGCTGGTGTTTACCTTTGCTCTAGCAAACAAATCTTTTCATCCTAGAAAGAACTAATAAATAAATCGTCTTACCCAGACTTGGGATAGGGAGAAGATGGAGCCAGGATGGGGAACCATGAAAAATACTCAAGAGAATTATCCATGCAAACACTTCCTAGCAGCTCTACTCCAACAACAGCTAATGCTAATTGCAAATCATCCTTACCTAGGCAAGACTGCAGGTCCCCTAGGAATTCCTAGCAACAACAGCTGTGTAGGACTGGTTTAAGTTTCTGCACGTGAGGGAAAAGAATCACAGGGTTTCTTTTAAAATCACAACCACTTTGGTTTTTCGTTAATTCAGATCAGGTGGCCCCAAACAGTGCAGATAGTTTAGGGCAAACTGCATCCCATTTAAGTTGTGTCCACAATTCCACGAGGAACGGCAAGATTTGGCAATTATCCACTTGGGATGATCAATGAGGGGCATTCAGTCAGTCTTGGGAAGGTAGGGTCAGAACACCCCCACTGTTGTTCAATAACTTCGGTGTCTCACTCTCACTTCCAAAGTGAATCAATTAAAAAAAAAAAAAAAAAAAAACAAGCTTGGATGTAGCTCTTCAAGACTTCCATTCAGAAATGTAGCTCAGGGCACCATCAGCTCTTTAAACCATTTAAATAGTCTTTTCTAGTTCCCTGTTGCATACAGTGTATATTTACTCAACAAAAAGGTATCAATCCGAATTTAGGGTATTTTCCTGATGTGAAAGATATTTAGTTTGGCAAGATTCCAGAACCTTCTCTCTTGGTGACTGTCTCAGAGAGGAGTAGCAAAGCCACCTACCTAGGAGATAATGAGAACTGTCTCCCAAATAATGTAAACAAAAATGCTCTTACATGTACCATATTTGGCATTTTATACACTGCTTTCACACAGAATATCTACTCTGATTTTCTTTTGTTTTGAGACAGTCTCGCTCTGTCACCAGGCTGGAGTACAGTGGCGCGATCTCGGCTCACTGCAACCTCCGCCTCCCAGGTTCAAGCGATTATCCTGCCTCAGCCTCCCAAGCAGCTGGGACTACAGACGCACGCCACCATGCCCAGCTAATTTTTGTATTTTTAGTAGAGACGGGGTTTCACCATGTTGACCAGGATGGTCTCAATCTATTGACCTTATGATCTGCCCGCCTCGGCCTCACAAAGTCCTGGGATTACAGGCGTGAGCCATGGCACCCGGCCTTACTCTGATTTTCTTAAACCCCCTACCGTGAGGTAGCATGAGTCCCATCTCACGGATGAAGTAACTGAGGCTCAGAGATACAAAGCCCCTCACCCCAAGTCAACACAGCTAGTAAGAAACAGAGCCTGAGGCTGGAAAGCAAGTCCATCTGTACCTCACACCCATGCTGCCTCTTGGATAGTTACAGCTGTCGAACAAGAAAGGAAAAAGAACGTCAGGTACCTTTCCACGTCCTGGTCTGCGCTCTGCTGTTTGCTCTCAAAGGCGTTGAAGCTGCTCATGTCCACGTAGCCATCATTTTCGTTTGCTGTGGACAGGGCTCTGCTCTGATCTTCAAACAGCTTCGTGAACGCGCCAGCCCTGGCAGGTCTCCGGGGTGGAATCTGGATATTCTCATAGTCCGAGTTCATGGCTGGAATGTTCTCATAGTCTGAAGTGTCAGCGCTGGGGAAGGAGATGGACCGTGGCTTGGTCAGTGGCAAGGGCAGGAAGGGTGGCCGGGAGCGGTCTTCGAAGGACTCCACTCTGGACACCGTCCTGCTGAAGGGAACACCTTTCCTCTTGCCATCTCTATAAAAGATGAGGGAGGAGGGGGATTCAGAAGCCCGGAGCTTCCCAGTCCGAGACTTAAGCTGAGGGGAGTTACTGAGGCTTCTCCGGTCAACTTCCAGAATCCTGGAAGGCCCGTGGTAGCTGGATTCTGAAGAGGACCTAGAGGAAGACACGTTCACATCCACGTGCAATTTGTTCTCGGTCTTCTTTTTAAATGTCAGCGCCAGGAACCGCTTAAAGGATGACTTCTTCTTCTTGCACTTGTCTGCGGAGTCGCTCTCGATCAGGAGCGAGGGAGAGCTCTTTGTGATGGGCTTCTTGGTGATGCAGGCCAGGTCAAAAGGAGGTGGGATGTCGACCATGGAAGAAGGTGTGGAGGTGCCGCTGGACGGAAGGTGGTTTCTCTGGGAGAAACTCCCAGAGGAGCCAATCACACACGACAGAGAGAGATTGTCCTCTTTCCTCTTTATCCTATGGTCATCCAGCCCTGACCCCTCAGGCTCCTGGTACACGGAGACCGGAATCTCTCGGCCTTCCACGGAGAACGACCGAGGGTATAAAGTAAAGGCCCTGGGCTTTGCTGGCAAGGCCCTGCTGGCTTCCAGGGGCTTCCCCTCCAATGACAAAAGCGTCTTTCCCACTTCCTCTGTGGCACCTCCAATGCCAGGGACTGACGAGCCTGCCTCAGGTCCGGTTTCTTCAGGGACGGTTTCTGGGACATAGCCAGCCACCTTCCCAGAGTGGGGCCGGGTCCTCGTGCTGGTGTTCTTCCTGTCTGCAGAGACCAGGCCACCCTCTGACTCACAGTTCATTTCTTCTTTCGAGCCATAACCACCCAGGGCGTCCGATGCAGCCTGCCCTCCTTCTCCAGGGGCCGCCTGACCCGGCAGGCCCACTCCCATCACATAGGGGTTGGCCAGTGCATCATCCAAGGCCTCCTCCTCCAGTACGACCACCACATCAGGGGCTGCTGCTCCACCCTGCACAGAGCCACACGAAGGCCCCACCACGGGGTTCTCCTCCGCACACAGCCCCGACTTTGGTGCCTGCTCTGATTCTAAACCTTCCGCTGATTCAGAAAGAGAAGAACAGCTCTTGCTGCAAAAAGAGGTGCTCTCAGTTGGGAAGAACTCATAGGGGCTTCCTGTTAGGGAAGTCACAAAGTCCTCTGTGCAGTCATTCTCAAAAGGGACGATCTGGCAGCTCTCCTCGGTGGGCTCATCCTGTGAGTGGTCCTCCTGGGTGGCAGCTGCCACTTCTTGGTTGGTTTCCTCCTCGTGGTCAGGTGGTTCACCGAGGTCGACCTGTTCCCCACCTGTGACACCCATGGCCTCTTCACATCCCTCCTCAAGAACCTCAGGGCCGTCTGTGGCCGTCTCTGCCTCCTGGATCCCCGTGGCCGGCTCCTCCTTCTCAGGGGGCTCCTCGCTGGCTTCCTCAGCATCCTGTCCCATGTCCTCCATGGGCCTGTCAGAATCCAAACCCTCATCTGCCCCTGCTGGGTCTGTGCTGGCACAGCCTTCCCCATTATCCTCCTCTGCCTCGCCAGGGGTGTCGGGGGGCTCGTGCTCCTCTCCATGGATGTGAGGCAGGAGGTCACTCTGGAAGACTGCCTCTCCAGCCCAAGAATCACCGTCCTCCAGGCTGCACTCCCTGTGTGGCTGCACCAGCTTCTCTTCCTCCTCACTTCCGGACACCTGCTCCAGTGTCCCTGGTTCATCAGCGCAGCCCTCCCCTTCATCCTCAGGAGCGAGGTCTGTGCCTTCCTCACCGTCCCTGCTCAGCACTCCTGCCCCTGGAGCAGCAGGGGCCACCAAATCCTCACCAGCTCCCGCCCCATCCAGGCCACATGCCTCGCCTCCCGCCTCATGCTCCTCTTCCTCTTCTCCAGAGGCCTCCGGAGACATCACGGCTTCATTTCCCACACTGCCCCCATCCTTGGGTTCATCCTCCCTCAGCGGAGCCCTGGGGACTACGATGTAATCCTCGTCAGTCTCTGACTCAGAGCACTTCGGGATGGACCGGGGCCCTTCATCAAGCCCCCTGTCTACACAGAGCAGCCGCCCGTTGCTGCATTTGTTCAAGCTGTCATTCAGGTACACACTGGCTCTCCACTCGTTTGGGGCAGTCAGCCTGGGCTTGGGGGCGATGGGGGGCTTCGGACCCCTGAACATGGAGTTTGGACTGTGAAGACTATCGGGCCTGGGTGAGGAAGGGAATTTGGGCACAGTCACTGGCGTCAGTGGACTGGTAGTCTTTGGCTTGGGAGCAACAGGTGGTTTTGGCGAATCTAGAGGACAAAAATAGAGAAAAGGAGAAAAAGTACAATTAACTTTATTTCCATTCAGAGTCTCCTACACACCACTTGCTGGGGACATTGCAGATGGTTCCATCCGCCCATGTGAAGCCCACCTCCCGTGCTTCGTGTTAGGCTTATGCCCTCCACCAGAATCTTTAAAACCCCTTGATTTTCCACTAAAGATTCATTCTGCAAACAAGGTGAACAGACCTTTGTTCTACACACAGCCAACTAATGAAAATCAACCAAATGAAATCCTGCGCTCCTCAAATGAAGTGTCCGGGTCAGTGCATTCATTCATCCAGCAGCTACTGATAAACACTTTCTATGAGCCAGCGACCACGAGAAAAGGCTGAACTTGCCGTCACCCTCCCTGCTGCCCTCATGGAGCTTCCATTGCCCCCATTCTACAGCTACTCCATTGGGTACCCACTAGCTACACACATAGCACTGCAGACGGCAGGGTCTCCTAGGGTCAAGAGAAGACAGACTCTGCTGAGAACTCACTGTTCAGTTAGAATAACTGGAGGGTAGAGCCAGGGACCCTTGGACTATTATGACTGAAGAGCTGCCATCTCATCCCTTCATGAATGACACTCCAAAGGTTTGAAACAGTGATGTGTGCTTCTGCTGGGGGTCACGTCTGGAATCTGTATGCTTCAGGACTGTGTCCAGCCAGGCCTACACCCAAATTTCATGGGAGAAATTATATAGTACTTGCCAACATGGATATCTGCAAAAGGCCTCTTCCCTGTGGATGCTGAGGACCTACTGACCATGGCAGAATAAAAGATGTGGTGGAGACTACAGTGCAACAGGAATTAGAGAAGCATGGGCTGCTGTGGCCAGGGAAGACCTCTTGAAGAAGGTGACATTTTAACTAAGATTTGCAGGATAGGAAGGATCTAGAGAAGGGGAACAGTCAAATGAGTGGTTGCCAACTTTTGAGCTCAGCATCTCTCTGCCACAAGACTGCCCATGCCTCCTCCCTGGCTTCCCTGTCACCTGCCTGGTCCCCTAAGCTCCCTTGCATACTGCGGGCATAGAATCCATCTCCATCCCAACATCTCTGCTTCAAAAGTACTGCCTGGATCCCCACCACTCATGGATTAGGACTCCCACGTTTCCCCTTCAGCATGGTCTAATCTCCCAGCTCCATTCCCACTAAGGCTTGGGTATGACACAAGTGGCCTCAAAATAACAGCCTGGCTCCTAACAGGAGGGAAGATGAAGCAGACTGCCAGGAGGAGGTCTCTGCCAGTGAACTCTTCTCTTCCCATGCATGTTAGGCCCACTTTTGTCCTTGAAGCACCTAACACCACTAATCTCTAATCCAGGGCTGTCCCTGGTATGTGAGCCACATATATCACTACATAGGTAATTTTAAATTATCTTATAGGCACGTTAAATATAAATGGGCAAGGCTGGGTGTGGTAGCTCATACATGTAATCCCAGCACTTTCGGAAGCCAAGGCGGGCTGATCACTTGAGGTCAGGAGTTCGAGACCAGCCTAGTCAACATGGTGAAACCCCGTCTCTACTAAAAACACAAAAATTAGCCAGGTGTGGTGGCACATGCCTGTAGTCTCAGCTACTCAGGAGGCTGAGGCAGGGGAATCACTTGAACCTGGGAGGCAGAGGTTGCAATGAGCCGAGATTGAACCACTGCACTCCAGTCTGGGTGACAAGAGCAAAACTCCGTCTCAAAAAAAAAAAAAAAAGATAAAAGTAATTTTAACAATATATTTTATTGGACTCAAAATATCCAAATATTATTTCAATATGTAATCAATATATAAAATGTATTAATGAGGTGTTTGGCATTCTTTTATTACTAAGTGTTCCAAACCGAATATGCATTTCACATTTGCAGCACATCTCAATTCAGACTAGCTACATTTTACATGCTCCCTAGCCACATGTGGCTGGTGGCTACCGTACTGTGCAGCACAGCTCTAACTGGTTTAGACTTCTTCATGGGACTGTACCACTGGCACCTCAATTTCAGTATTTCTGAAGCCAAAGTTGGTGTCAGTGCCAATGGATTTAAAGGTTAAAATAGCCACTGCATCAAACCTATAATCCACACCATTTCATCCACATCAATGCCCAGGCCAACCACCGACATCCATACAACGACCCAGAATCTTCTAGAAATAGTGACTATCAAACTCCTTGTTTCCATACACAGTCAAGTGCGTCCTAGTTTAGAAAAATATCTATCCAAATTAGTGAAAAACAAAAAATTGGAGCTTAAAATGATACGCTTCAGCTACCTGTCAGGGTGGGGTAACAGAGGGAGCCTTTGGAGCCTGGCTGATCTGGGTCAAATCCTGACTTTGCTACTTATCAGCTATGAAACTCAGCCTCAGTTTCTTCATCTGTAAAATGGGTGCCACAAAGCACCTACCCTCAATGGTTGTTTTAAAAATTAAAGGCTACATAATATATAAAAAAGGCTCAATAGCAGGCCTTCACATAGAAATACTCAATAAATAATAGCTGTTGTTCAGATAAAGTCCATCTTTGCCTACCCCAGATCTTCCCTTGGCTGAAGTCTTGCTCTACACCGATACACTACGTAATATGAACTTCACACTGTCAACATTGGGTGGCAGGCATTGGCGCAAAATTATTCTTTGGGGGTGGGACTCTCATTTCTCATCCTTAACAGGTGGGCATTTCACATGGGTGCCATGAGACGTGATAAAGGGACAGGTGGACCATGAAAAATGACCATCACCTTGGCTACATCACCCCCTCCCACCCAGTCCTTCATCCAATCAAGCTATTGATCTTCAGGCACTGTCTCCTAGGCAAAGGTTATGGTGGGTGTCTGAGGCATGATCCTGCAGGAAAATGCCTTCCCCACAGGAGCCTCTGGGAATGGCAAACACTCAGCACCTGTCCTGTGCTCCCAGCCCCAGGCGCAGAGTGCTTCAGCCACACCCCCTCTGAGATCAAGGCAAGCCAAAACCAGAAAGCCTTCATCTGACCCTCAATGAAGGATGAGGAAACTGAGGCACAGAGAGAGTGAGTGACTGGTGTGGGGCTACCCGGCAACTCCAGAGCAGAGCTGTGGTAGAACCTGCGTTTCCTGCTTTCTGGTGTTGTCACCTGACCCTCTGCCATCCCCTTTTTGCCACAGAGTGTTTCCTCTATGATGGAGACTCAGGGGTCCCAGCATCTAGTGAGGCAGAGAAGGATAAAATGCAGGGAAACTAAGTCCAGGGTGACCAGAAACAGCTGGGCAGTTAAAAAATGTATGTAAGCCGGGCGCGGTGGCTCACGCCTATAATCCCAGCACTTTGGGAGGCCGAGGCGGGCGGATCACGAGGTCAGGAGATTGAGACCATCCTGGCTAACACGGTGAAACCTCGTCTCTACCAAAAATACAAAAAATTAGCCGGGCATGGTGGCGGGCGCCTATAGTCCCAGCTGCTTGGGAGGCTGAGGCAGGAGAATGGCGTGAACCCGGGAGGCGGAGCTTGCAGTGAGCCGAGATTGCGCCACTGCACTCCAGCCTGGGCAACAGAGCAAGACTCCATCTCAAAAAAAAAAGTACGTAAGGCTGGGTCCAGGGCTCAGAACTACCAACTGACCAGAAAGTGAACAACTAGCTTTAATTTGCTACCATTCAATTTCTCTTAGTCTAATTCCACTAAATACATCTTGATTGAGTGCCAACTAAGTGCCAGGCCCTCATCTAGATTCTTTGGATGCATCAATAATTGTAACAAAGCCCCCAGACTCAGGGACCTTGTATTAAGAGATGGTGGGAGATATGCAAGAGAAAGGGTAAGTACATTACATATCATATGCTGGATGATGATAAAGTCTATGGAAAATGATTAGGAGTATTTTTTTTTTTTTTTTTTGCAATTTTAGATAGAGTGACCAGCATAGGCTTCACTGAGAGGACATGTGAGCAAAGACATGCAAGTGGTGAGGAAAGCTAGGACTCACTTGGCATCCAAGAAACAGCGAAGAGGCCAGCATGGCCAGAGGGGAGCGAGTGATCAAGCAGGAGAAGCAGACGAGGCTAGAGGAATCATAGGAGGGTGCAGATTATGCAGGGCCTTGTAGACCATGGCAGGACTCGGGCTTTGACCCAGAGTGATGTGGGAAGCCACTGCAGGATTTTGGGCAGATGGACATGCACATTCTGCCTAATATGTTGAAATAAACTGAAATGGTGAGGAAGGAAGCAGGGAGACCAGTGAGGAGACTCCTGCAATCAAGAGATGATGGAGGCTTGGACCAGGCTGAGGTGAAAAGAGGTCAGATCCTGAACAGAAAGGGAGAGCTGAGGGGATCTGCTGACCATATGAATGTGGGGTGTAAAAGAAAGAGAAAAGTCAAGAACGACACCAAGGTTTTGAGTCTGAGCAACTATGAAGGTGAAGTTTCTGCCAACTGGAACAGGAAAGACTGTAGGTGCTGGGGAGGGAAACCCAGAATTTCAGTTTGCACGGGTCAAACTCCAGTCACAGTCACCTATTATACACCCTGGTGGAGATGTCAAGCAGCTGGAGATGTGAAGCAGGCTATGGCTTCTGAAGATAGGTCTGACTAGAGGTCACCATCATAGAGATGGAAGTTAAGGCAGGAGCCTGATGAGATAACCAGAAGACAGAGAAGAGGACAGGGCCAAGGAGGGAGCTCTGGGGGCCCCAGCCAGCAGAAATGAGGGTGCAAACAGATCAAGAATATGAGAGCATCCAGCTCTGCCCCCTCCTACTCACCCGCCTCACAAAAGGGAGCCAGATGGAGCTCCTGACCTCAGCATCATGTTATCTGGGTCTAAGCGCAATTCTGCCTACAGAAGACCCAGAAAAGCAAGAGCACTGAGTGTAGGTTGAAGGACAGGAGGATATTCACAATTAAAAAACAGGCTCCACCTGCATACAGCATTCCAGGGAACTTTAAGGTATGCTGAGCTTTAGGGTATGGTAGGGCGAAACTATAGGCTAAATCAAAGCCGCAGTTTCCTCCTCTGGATTTGCTGTCCAGAACCCAGCATGGATGTAGCTGACAGACCTTCTGGGCTCTCCTGAGTTCCTCTGGAGAAGGCTATGGTGTGAACCTTCCCTCTCCTTGTATCACGGAGCCTGGGGGTCAGTCCCTCCTCACCCTGAGTTACTAATGCCCAGGGCCTCCTGGCAATTTGCTATGCCTGAGGATGACTCAAACTCCAAACACCCTTTGAGCCAAGATGCCGGGAGTTAACTAGGGGGTGGGAGAATCACACTGACAGGAGGAAGAGATTTTTAACAGCTTCTAGTGATAGAAATAATCCCCAGCCAGCCCCCTGGTACCAGTTTATATTTTCTCTCTCTATTTTAATTAAATATCTGTCACTCACATGTTCGTGCTTGTTTCTCCCTTGTCGGCTATGTAGAAGTTCAATTAGCAGGGGTATTGGGAGGAGCACGGGGTGGGGAGCCAGGAGCCCCGATCTTCACACCTGGCTCTGCCTTAACTGGAGGTGTGATCTTGGGCAAGTCCCTTCCCCTTTCCAGGCCTCAGTTTCCCCATCTGTAGAGTGAAGGGACTGGACCAAAGAGTCAGTCTGGTTTGCTCTGGCCGACCACAGCCTTCTAAACTCCTGGCTCTTCTTAAGACATCCTCTGACATCCCATCTTCAGTTACAAAGTCTGTTTCAGCTGCAGTTCACTATACTCCCCCTGGAAGTCTCATAACCATATGTTGCAAGAGTAATTATCTTCCAATTTCACCTTCCAATTACATCTTAATGTAACTTTCATTCCTGGGTGCCTGCTGGAATGTCCAAGCCAAGCCTGATGATTTCTAATTAGGCTGCTATTAGGCTGGTCCAGTGATCCACGACAGGGCACTACCAGCAAGACAGCACAGGACAGCGTGGGAAGAGGCTCAGGAAGGCTGCGCTTCCATGCCAGCTCTGCTATACATTGGCTCTGTGATCTTGGGCACATCATTTTGCCTCTCCGAGCCTCAGTTTCCTTTTTGGTAAAATGACGAAATACCCCGTTTTTTCATAGGGCTGTTGAGAAGTTCAGGAAAATAACAGACATGATGTCTAATAAAGTCGACTGGCAAACATTTCCTACACCCCTACTACGTGTTAGGCACTGGATAAAAAAGCAGGCTCTCAGGCTGGACAGTCTGTGTTTCAATCTTGTCTCAGCCCTTCAATAAGCCAGTGACCATAAAATCTCTGCACCTCAATTTCACCATCTATAAAATGGGGATGGCAATGGTACTCACCTCATAAGGTGACTGTGAAAACTAAATAAACTGACAGAAGTAAAACACCTAAAAGCAATACCAAGTCATAGTAAGTACCCAATAAATATTAGCTGGTATTCACTGGTTGCTATGCGACAGACACTGTTTTTTCTAGGCACCTTATATGTTTTAGTCTATTTAATCTTAACAACCCCGTTTTTCAGATAAAGAAACTGAGGTGTAGAGAGGTTAAATAATCTGCTTAAGGTCACATAACTAAGCATATGATGGTTCTGAGATTCAGCCCTATGGAGTCTGTGAACCACCAAACCACGTGATCAGGAAATTCAGACCATGGTGCATGGTCTGAATGTGAGGCTGGTATCATTACCATCACATTGAAAAAGGAACCAGGTTTACACTGAAGACAAATTACAGGAAGGCTGAAACCAAGAGTGACAACGACTAAGATTTCCTGGGACCAAACCTGCTTCTAAGTTTATTCCAACTCACTCCATCCCCCAGATTCTCAGAGAAGGGAGGGTCTGCCCAAGCCTCATGCAGGAAAACGTGGGAAAACTGGAGTCGCTCTCACCATTGTTACAACGCGAGTTTTATTAGGAGTGTAGGAAGAAGCTAGCCTGGCTCTGTTCAGGCCATGCCAGCACAGGCAGGAGGCAACCTCCTTTCCAAGCAGTGGCTGGCTGGGCTCTGGGCCTCTGTTGCCACCTCTTCCATTCCCGAAAAGTGGCATCCCCGATCCTGCTCCCCAATTCTGTGACCCACACTCACTAACTGTCCAGGTGTCTATATGCCCAGCAGTAACAGGGCCTGGACACGGGAGGTACTGCCACACTTTCAGACTGTCTGAACGCGCAGCCTGCACCTCACTGCTAAAACAATGACTTTTTTTCATTAAAAAGATTTTTAAAAGAAAAAATCCTACACACACACACACACACACACACACACACCAGCAGGATATGGTTCCAAGACAGCCAAAATGGTGGCTTCCTGTTTCTTTAGGGATGTGTGTTTTGGAGTATGGCTTTGGACAAGGGTGTTGGTCGGGGAGCGGGCTGCCTTCTACTAAATTCTGTGAGAAAAAGAAAATAGAGTGGTGATTGCTCCTTGGCAGGCAGATGAAGTTAGCTGGGACTGTTCCCTTGCAAACTCTCATCTTAAGGGAACTTTCTGCGCTCCCCGTAGATGGAGTTGGGAATCCCGAGGACTGGGTTTCAGGCACCACCCATCTCCGAGTCTCACTTTCTAAATCCGTTAAATGGCACTACTCTGGAGGGATCCCTGCGATTTCAAACACATTTTGATTTCACGGAATCTCTGAACTGCAGGGATGAGCTGAGGGAGTCAAATTCATAGAGCAGGAACACGACGGACTGGGGGTGGGGGAACGTGGAGAGGCTCAGCGCGGCGGCCAGGAGTGTCCCCTTGGAGTTGGGTCCCCCAGGAGAGGCACGATGAACGTCCCCGGCCAGGGCGCTGCGAGGGAGGGGTGCGCTATAGGGGGATTAATTTAAGGCTTTATAGGCTCATCTGGAGAGTGAGCTCCAAGCCTCGGGGTCTATGGGGAGCGAAGGGAGCAGGAATCCTCGTTCCCGTGTGCCAAGTACTGAAGGACTGGGAACTGGTCCCGGAGTCGGGGAGAGCTCCGGACGGGTCCCGTGGGTCAGGTGTGGCCCCTGATAGATGAGCAAGGACCTGTCCGGGACGGTGGGGAATGGAGGGCAAAGGTTTTGGGGCCCGACCAAGTCGCTTTTGCGAAAGGGGCGTCTTTCTCCGTTGCGGAAGGGACAGTCACTCCGGAGACCGCCGTGGGAGTGGGGTACTGGCGCGCACGGCAAGGGCGCGGCCTCGCCAAGGCGGAGAAGGTCCCCGAGGCAGGGCGCTTCGGACGGGGGCCCCCGATTCTCAGCCTCCTCGGCGAGAGGACCCCGGAGCCGCGCACGCTTTGGCCGAGGCCGAGCGGCACGGGAAGGTCAGGGTATTTCGGGCAGCTTGCCCCGGGCGCCCCGGCAGCTCCAACTTGGAGAGCCCGGCCAGGGTCCCTCGCGCTCGTGCCTCGGCGCCGGAGGTCGCCGGGCCTCCTACCTGCTCTGTTCATCTTCAGCGCGCGGGGCCAGGGCCGCCGTCCGCGCGTCAGTCCGTCCGCGGGTCCCAGTGCGACTCCGCACACTGCCTCACTCCGCGGCCGCCCCGCGGGGCCCGCACCCCCTGGCGCCCGCGCGGCCCCGGCGCGCCTCGGACTCCGCGCGGCGCGCAGGGCAGTAGGGGCGCGGGGCGTGAGCCTCCGGGGCGGGGCCGCCGGGCGGGGGTGCGGGGCGGGGGCAGCTGGGGGAGGAGGAGGGGGCGCGATCGCGGGGGCGGCGGCTGGGGCAGCGCGGGGCGTCGCGTCCGCTCCTGGCTCCTGGCTCCCGGCGCGCTGCGCTCTGGCCGCCGCGCCTCCGCCTGAGCCTCTGCCTGCGCCGCAGCCGCGCCTCCGCCCCCTCCTAGACATTTCCTCCGCTCCCGAAGAGGAAGGATTTTTTTTTTTTCCTGCTCGGTCAGGGATCCAGGGAGGCGAGGGCCGGGGCGTCCCTGCGCACATTTAAAGGGGCCGTGGCCATGGGCACCGTGGGAGGCGCTGGGGTTCGAAGGACGAGAACTCAGTGAGTTGGGCTTCTGGGGTGTTCCTGGCTCCTTCGCCCAGCGGACCATCTATCCCTTTATTTTTGACTATGGGCATTCGTTCAGTGCCGCGCCAGCCTCTGCGCTGAGCACGGAACAAGACAGCCCCAAATTCTTGCCCTCAGGGAGCTTAGACAGGAGGAAGTCGGTGGAGACACCATTTCAAAGCGAGGGAGGGAAACCAGGGCAATGGGGCTGAGCGATGGCTCTCAGAGGGCGCCGCGCATTCTCGGGGCCCTCCCCAGCCTCACTGAATCAGAAACCTCGTGTTTTATCAAACCCTCCAGGTTTGAAAACCACCGGAGTAGAGACTGGGTGATCAAGGAAGGCCTCCATGAGGAGGTGACATTGGAAGGGAGACCCAGTTAATGAGAAGCCTCTCCTTTTCCACTCAGCACACACCTCGCAGCCTCTCGCAGGTACCTGCCTGGTGCAGGGCGATGTAGACCAAGCCTCCACCCTCCAGGAGTTCCCAGTCTGCTTGTCCACACAGACAAAAGCAGATAGTTCTGCTACCCCAAGGCTCGTGCTTGAATGGGAACGCACAGGTGCCTGTGGGAGCTCAGAGGAGGACCCCAGTCGGGAGGGTTCAACCAAAAAAGAGGCTTCCCAGTAGAGGGAATTGCTGGGGCAAAGAATTCGCCGAGATGGGAGAAGCCCTGGCCTGCTGGAGGAGTGTCCAGAGGTGGTGCTGGAGGTGGATCTGATTTCCCCAGCTGTAAAATTAGGAACTGAATTTGATCCTTTCAAAGTCCTTTCCATCTCTGAGCTGCCCCAGAGTCCTTAATCCTCCAGGCTTTTGTGGAGAAATAGTTGTGACTCGAATAGAAAATCTGTGGCAGAATTTGGTGTTACTTAGACAGGCTCTTTTTTTTTTTTTTTTTTTTTTTTTTTTGAGACAGAGTCTTGCTCTGTCGCCCAGGCTGGAGTGCAGTGGCGCGATCTCGGCTCACTGCAAGCTCCGCCTCCCGGGTTCACGCCATTCTCCTGCCTCAGCCTCCCGAGTAGCTGGGACTACAGGCGCCCACAACCGCGCCCGGCTAATTTTTTGTATTTTTAGTAGAGACGGGGTTTCACCGTGGTCTCGATCTCCTGACCTTGTGATCCGCCCGCCTCGGCCTCCCAAAGTGCTGGGATTACAGGCGTGAGCCACCGCGCCCGGCCAGACAGGCTCTTGATACATTTTATGGGTCCATGCATGGAAGTGTGGCAGGAATGGATATGGAGGTGATGGTGGAGGTGGTAGAGGTGGCGAAGGTGGTAGTAGCAGAAACAGAGAAGGGGAGGTGGTGTCGGAGGTGAAGAAGGAAGAGGTGGTAGTAGAAACCAGTGGTGGTGGAGAGGAGGTCAAGGTGGTGGTGGTGGTGGTGGAGGTGGAGAGGGTGATGGACGTAGTTGTGGAAATCATGGCGTAGCGGGAGGACATAATATACCCCGTGGTAGTGGAAGAGTTGGAGGTGGTGGAATTGATAGATGATGTGGATGTGGTGGAACTGGAGGAGATGAAGGAGGTGGTGGTGGTGGAGGTGGAGCTGAAGGAGGTGATGCAGGTGGTGGAGGCGGTTGAGACAGTTGAGGTGATTTAGGTGGGACAGGTGAGGGAGTGGATTGAGTTGATGGAGGTGGTGGAGTTGAGGGAGGTGGTAGAGTTGGTGGTATACAAGGTGTGGGCAGGTATATCTGTGTTTAAATGTGGATACAAATGAGTGAGTGGATAAATCGCTTCAATATTTGATGCAAAAAGAAAATATATTTTTTTAAAAAATTGATCTTGTTTCTGAGATTAGAAATAAAAGCAAAATACCCTAGAACCCCCAGGGCAGGAGCAGGTGAGGGAGGCTCAGATAATTCAATTCACTGCCAGTGTTACTCTTCACTGTTAGTCCGTGCAAAGGAGAAGGGAGGACAGGAAGAGACCTCAAGGTTTGGCTAAGCCATTTCCACTACTGTTGAATTTGGGCTTTGAGGCTAAGCAGTGTCTACTTTAAAAGATCATAGCACCAAGGCCAGCTGGGAAAAACACAAGTCTGAACTTGTGTAGCTGAAGCCACACAATAGTGTGGAGTGATGGGCTGTGAAGTTGAAATGCTTATTCCTTTGTTTGCTGTTCCTAATAAGAGAAAATGGATGGGAGACACTGTTGGCTTTACAAACACCCACTGCCAATACTGGTGGTTGTATTTATGGGACTGAGCCACAGCCACTCACTGAATTCAGGGGGAATGACTGCAGATACCCAAAAAGACATGATGTGTGGGGGTGATGACCATCATCACTACTTTCTTGAGCCTTTAACACATGTTTTTGTCCCAAGAATTTTATAAAGGAGTTATTATATCCCCATTTTACAGATGGAAAAACTGAGGCCCAGAGAGAGGAAGTGACTTGCCCTTACAGTCCAGCCAGGACTCTCATCCCATTCACCCATTTACTACTCTGTGAATGCTTGCAGTTCTTGGCATTGCCTTTTGTGGGCAAGAACCTCTCCACGCTTTTCTGGAGGAGCTTGGAAGGTGGAGGACAGGAAACTCTAAGGCAGATGCCAGCGAGATTGACATCTGAGCAGGCTTTCCCTTTCTCCCCCTTTATTTTTGCTCTTTCCCTCCTGCCATCTCTTTCTATCTACTTTGGACAATCAGAATGGCCAGCAGCTGCCAGCAACCTCACGGTGAAAACCTAGCAGGAGCTTTGGAAGTGGGGGCCAAGGGGACCATCACCATGGTTCTGCCACAACCAAGGACCAGCCAGATGTCCGCCTCAGAGCCTGGGGAACTTGGGATCAAAGGAACTTGGATGTCCAGTGCATCAGCAGGGTGAGGAGACAGTGGCAGTAACAGCAGGCATTCATAGCAATGATAGTGATAACAAATGCTAATAGTGGATGCCTGCTGAGCATCAGCTCTGTGCTCCACCCTTTCCATACATCTCATGACAATGTAAAGTGATTTTTATCATTGTCCCCATTTTACAGGTGAGAAAGCTGGGGATCAGAGGGGTGAGACACTTTCTCAACACCCAGAGGCAGTGGTGGAGTCAGACCCAGGTCTGTCTGTCTCTAGGGCGTATGCTGTTTGCTTTATACCACATTTGCTCAAGGTCACCATGGCAGAATCTTGACCGGAATCCTGGGCATTCCTTCCTTTCTTCAATTCATTCATTCAGCAAAAATGAATGGAGTGCCTACTTTGTGACAGGTGCCTGGCCAGCTTCACACCCCAGCCTCACCCTGTGCTTCCCAGAGCTCCCAGGCTAGCTGAGGAAGGCCACCCAACATCTAATCACCACCAGCCCAATGAGAGCACTAATGGGGAAAACAGATCTCCTGACTCCCAACCAGTGTTCGCATTATGGTACCACCCCTCAGGTGCCTTTAGACTCCTGAGGTGGTGATGACAGGTTCTCCGGAGGCTTCTGAAAACAAAGTCACCCCTCACTGCACCCTTTAAGACCCCAGGACCCTCCACACACACAAAGTTCCATCCCACACACCTCTCACTCATGCACATGCATAGTGCACCATTCTCCAAGTCAGCAAATGTTTCCCATCTTTTTATCATCCTTGGACAATCTGGGGCTGACTACCTCCCTGAACACGGCTCGGGTTATGGCAGCCCCAGCTCCAAATCACTGAAATCCAGCTCCCTATTCCCACAGGCCTGAAGCCTTTAAGCCAGCTCCAAAGCTGGATGTGCCACGTTCTCCAGAAACAAAAAAGCACCCCAGGCTCTGTGAGCTCATGTGAAAGTGCCCATCACCAAGCCTCCAGACAGGCAGTGGGGTGTGGTGGTCAGGAGCCACATTAACCTGGGTGTGACCTTGGGTGAGTCACTAAGCCTGTTTCCTCATTTGCAAATCATAATAGCTGATATTTGCTGAGCTATATGCTGATATATTTGTGCATTCGATATATGTTTTGCATATATTACCTCATTTAATCCTCCTAACAAACCCATGCAGTAGGCATTGTTATTACTCCCATGTTACAGATGAGACTGCCACAGTGCAGAGAGGCGAAGGTACTTATTTGCCCAGGAATACACAACTGGTAAGTGGTGGGCATGGGACTCTGGTTCTGGGGCTGGCCTTCTTACCTACTTCAGCACACTCCTCCCCAACCCCAATCAAATGGAAATGATAATAGTGTCTCCTCAGTAAATGAGGTCATTCATCTAAAGCATTCAGTACGGGAGAGGGATACAGGGGGTGCTTAATAAATGATGTCTAGTACACAGTTGGTGCTCCATAAATGTTCACAAAGTCAGCTCACCAGGAACTGGGGCACACAAGCCCCACAATCAGAGCATGAGAAGATCAGGAAGGAGCACTTATTGAGCACCCTGTGCATGCTGTAATGAGCAGAGTTGGGGGTAGTGGAGGGCAGTGCGAGAGCAGAGCAGCAGCCTGTGGACGTGGCCTGGGCTCTGCTTCCGGCCCCCACGCAGAAAGGGGTGACCCTCAGGGTTTGGTTCCCACGCGTGCCGGCCACCTTTGCATACCGCTCCCGTGGCAGGGGCCCCCGGTGTTTCCCATTTTCCACGAGGTCCACCTTTTGTCACCTAGAAGAAAATGCATGCTATTCAGAAGGAAATTACCCTGGCCCTGCAGCCTCTTCAGCTGCTGACCTCTTGGTCCCTGCAGTGTCAGACTGCTCACCCTGCAGTGCCACGGCTGTGACACCATCAGCCTCTGGGGCTTATCTTCCCCTGAAAAGTAATTGAGTTGCCTTCCTGGCTCCAGGGAGGACAAATCTAAGCCAGACACCTGCTAGGGGTGCAGGGGGCGGGGTTGGAGGGGTAGAGGGGGGAGGGAAATGATGTCTTAGCAAGGCTGCCCTTCCCTTCCCATGCTACACACGTTGCTGGGGGACATCCGATAAATTTGGCTCGGACCTCCACCACCCTTACCATGCTCACCCAGGCTGAGAGATGAGCAGGTTCTCAACCACACCAGGTACTGGTTCTGTGGCCTTGGGCAAGTCATTTCAACTCGCTGCAACCTCACTTTTCTCCTCTGTAAAATGGGCATAATGAAACCTCTCTTGGGTTGAAGTGAGGATTCAGTGAATTTTAGTTCTCTTCTCTCTTCACTTCCCTGTCCTTAAAGAGTTCATGGTGTGGTCAGAGAGAAGGGCCTGGGATCAGCTAACAGTCATGCAGGGCAGCTGAGCTGAAAGTTGGGGATCGAATTAAGCTTACCCCTAAGAGGAAAGAAGGTGACATTTGGGGTGGGCCTGAAAGGTCAGGCAGCATTTTCCAGGTGCAGCAGTAGGGTGTCCCTACTAGGTACAGGGAAACCGCCTGAGCAAGCGCCTGGAGGGATGGAAGAGGAAGGCAGGTAGGCAGGGTGAGAAATTTTTGTGGTCACAGCACAGGACATGTATGTGAAAGCTCTCTGACTGATGGTGGGCCAAAGAGTCTGGACTTTACCCTGGAGGTGAAGAGGAGCCATAGTCTGGGGGAGGGGGTGACATGGTCAGACCTGTGTGGTAGAAAGCTATGTGGTAGCTGGAGTGGTGGATGAGTCAGAGGGGCAAGCCTGGAGGTGGGAAACCTGGAAGGCAGGAGTCGGGGTGCCACAAGAGGAGATAAGACCTGAACTCATGAATGTTCCTGACCCTCGGGGGCTGCAGGGATTCAAAGGCATGCTGGAAGGCTTTCAGGAGGAGGTGGGCTTTGATCTGCATCCTCATCAGAGGCAAGGGCATTCCAGACAGGGGTAGGGATGGAAAATGGGGGCCAAATCTGATGAAGCTGGAGCATCCAGCATGCCGGGTGGGAGTGCATTTGGGCGAGAGGGGTAGGCAGGGGCCTCAAGGTCTTGGTCCAGCAGTCTTCGGCTCTCCAAGGAAGGACTGAGCTCTGGGGGAGGGGAGTCAGAGGCTGGGCAGGGCCAGCTTGGAGTTTTTATTATCACTGGGTGGGATTTTTATCACTGGGTGGGATTCAAGGTCTGTGGAGGAAGCGGCCACCCTCTTCCGGCCAGCCATTTTTTTTCCTTGCACTGGCCTGTTTGGCTTTTTCCCGAGGCTGCATTTCCACAACAGCCCCTCCTGGCTGACTGGGTGTGGGCACGGCTCCGCCACACACCCAGCAGCAGGGGCGGCTGGCCTTAGGCTTCCTGCCCCTCTCTGGGCAGGCGGATTGGAGGAAAACAGCCCTCAAGCCTTCTTCAAAACAGGAAACTGCTCTCCCTGCTTCCTGAAGGGCAGGAACTGTCCCTATGGCAACCATGGGACAAAGAGGCCACATTAACCCTTCTGAGGGCAAGCCTGGCTGACAACCTCTTCGCCAACCTCTCCTGGGCGTACAGATGACAATTGGGGGTCACATCCCCCAAGGGACAGCCCCCAAGTCTCACCACCATTCCAAGGGAAAGACAAATCTGGATGTTATACCCATTGGATGGAGGACAACATGGAAGTGAACTCAGAGGGGTGGAGAGGCTGGCCCTCATCTGGGCCACACAG
This sequence comes from Papio anubis, assembly GCF_008728515.1. NCBI lineage: Eukaryota > Metazoa > Chordata > Mammalia > Primates > Cercopithecidae > Papio > Papio anubis. The sequence goes on from NC_044977.1 coordinate 49,778,504, forward strand.
TGCAAGGACTTTGGGTTTTATTCTCTGAACAAAAATGTGGAGCCACAGAGGAGGTGAAGCAGGGGAGGGATGGATTCTAACTCACATTGTAAAAGGTTTTCTTTTGGCCATGGGCACTGGTGGGATTCGGTGCAGAGTGACAGGGACTTGGGACTCTGAAAGGGACTTTGCCCTGAGAACCCTGGAGAGACCTGAGTCATGGGGAGAGGTAGTCATTTGTTGTTGTGGAGGGTGGGGGAAGGTGGAGACTCTGTGGTCTGCACCCAAATGTGGCCACCACTCAGGAGCCCAGCCTTCTCCGTAACTGGCCACCAGCTGTCCCTCCCCCACCCCCAGTGGTCACTGTAAGGATGCCACGAGCACAGCTCCCAGCATTGTGGCTGCACACAACAGCAGCTCACCAGTTGCTTTGGGAATAGCATCCTCCTTCCTCACCGCAGCCCCTAAGGCCGAGCACCCCACCCGCCTCATCATGCCCCCTGTCCCCACCCCATCTCCCACCACCTCCCCCTTTTCACTCACTTCAGCCACACTGGCCTTCCTCTCCATCCCTGACTCTGCTCAGTCCTCCAGCCCCAGGGACTTTGCACCTGCTATTTCCATCCCCTGGAAAACTCCTTCCTAAATGTTCACATGGCTGGACTGGCTCCTCTCGTTTCTCAGGTCTGAAATGTCCCCCTCACAGAGGCACCTCTGACACCACTCCCTAGTTCCTTGCCATCCAATCACCCGGTTCTCTTCCTTCTCTGCACTCATTCCTATGTGAAACTGTCCCATTTATTTGTCTGTGTATGTGTGTGCTGTCTCCCCGATTAGAATGCCAATCCCGGGAGGGCAGGGCTGGGTCTTGCCTAGCGGCTGCTCCATCTCCAGCACAGAGAACAAGGAACTATCTCTCAAGAGAGTTAGTTGGGGGCGCGGGGAGCAAAGGTTAAACGTTCGCCCTATAAGAGAACTAACATTTATTGAGCAAGTACAATTGCCAGGAACTTTTTTGGTTGCTGATTGCATTGGAAGGGATGTGTTATTATCCCCATTTTTCAGATGAGGAGATAGACTGCGAGAAGTAAAGGTTCATGCCAGAGGAGTTGAGGGTAAACCCAGGGTAAACCTGTGCCTTCCTGCTTACCCTCCCACCAAGCTGAAAGGGGCCTCATGCACAGAGAATGAAAAAGGGTGATTTGATTTTCTGAGGAGTTGACAAGGTCACTGCCAAGGTCCACACCTTTGGGTTAAAGCAGGGGAGCCCAAACTCCCTGATCTGAAGGATCTTCTGAGCTGGGTATAATACACATTTCGATGCCTGCCCCCAGGCCCAGTGAGGTGAGATTCCCTGCAGCTGGAATGAGATTCTTCATTTGGAGAAACGGGGGTTAAGGCTCTGGAGGCCCTGTTAAAAGCCTGGGGTTGGGGGAACACAGGGACTCCCTTCTCACCAAAGAGCCTGAAGTCCGAACTAGGCTATCAGAGGAGAACCCGGCCGTTAATCATTCACTCAGTGTGTGGTAGGGTCTAAGGGTTAGGGCCTGTCCATGCCATGTTGTGCCCAGCTCTAGAGAGTCGGGGCATCTCGGGAAGGCCCTGACAAGCAATTGACTCCAACTTCCTACCTCTGACAGCCACCTGTCCTTAAATTCTGGGGACAGAAAGCTCAGTCCTCACAGGGCTGACCCTTCCCTTGTGCGCTGGCTTTGCAGAACAGAGGTAGCAATGTCACCTTCCCCAGTGCACCAGGAAGGGTGATGGTTTAAAGAGAGGCATTTTGATGAGCCACCAGGGCCGACTCCTGATTTATTTTCCCCATTCGAGCTCCAGAGTGGAGACTGTGTTCTCTCTGCCGGCCCTCTGGCAGAGGGTGAGGGAGGTAGTGGCTCCGGAAAGACCGTATTAATTAGCTTAATGAGCATTGTGCATTTGTGTGTACAGACATGGGAGGCAAGTGGGAACCTCTGTCACCGACATCATTAATTGCTGGGGGTGCATCTCCCCCCCACCCAAAACCCAGACACTTAGAGAAATGAATCAGGCCCAGTCTGGGAACACCATTAAAACACTTGGCTGCTCTGGGCGCCGGTCCATTGCCCTGTGGCTGCTGGGACTCTGTCCTTCAAGAAGAGGCTGCTGTCAACACACACAGTCCCTGCAGAAGCAGCCTCCAAGCTGCCTTCCAGCAGGGGGGTCCCAGGCTGAAGCCTGGTCCTCTACAGCTTAGGGGAGTCCCTAATGAGGGGGGCGGGTGTGGGGAAAGCACCTTCCACCCCCAGCAGAAGCCGCACACTGAATCGGGCTGATTATTTCCTACAGTGTGAACTCTGACACTGGGATGGAGCCCCAGCCCCACCGCTCACCAGCCCTGAGCGCCTGGAAAGGCCCTGTTGCTTCTGGGTGTCCCTCTCCTCATCTAAAATGAGGCTTTTCTGGCACCTACAGCACAGCCCACTAGGAAGATGAAAGAAGATGGTGACTCTGAAGCCCTTAGCCCAGTGCCTGGCACTCAGGTAACTGTCAGCAATGTTAGATTGTTTTTACTGAGTATTGTTTACAAAGTCCCTGGCACATAGTAGGCAGTGAATTAGGATTTCACGTCCTTCAGCAGGTGGACATTGTGTTTGGAGATCTAATCCACGTGCCATTTCTCACTGACTTGATAGTTTGGTTAACCAATGTTTAACCTTTTATAAATACCATTTGTTCACATCTCACCTATAAACAGGCAGCAGCAGTCAGCCCTCAGTGTCCAGGCACAGCATCCCAGGGTCAAGTCAAATTCTTAAATTGGAAGCCCAAGGAGAGTTTGTCGCTGGCTATAGACACCTCCCTCAGGATCCAGACACTCCCTGCCTGTCTGCATGGGTAAGAGCTCAGGGCCTCCTCAAGCTGATTGGGCAACTGGTGCTCCCAGGACCATAAGCACCCTGCACGTATGTATGTCTTGTATATAAGCATGTATCACCCTCTTCATAGGTGAGGAAACTGAGGTGCAGAGACTTGCTTAGACACACAGCTGGCAAGCAGCAGAAAGGTCTGACCGTACGTCATTTGTGACCACATACCTGGTTTTAACTCAAGATCCTCCCAACCAAAATCGAGATAATTTCCCCTGAAACAGTGGCAGGTGCAGCACTTACAAGGGTGTGAAGGGGTCCCCTTGTGGCCAGGCACACCTGGGTGGGTGGTAGAACAATATCCATACCCCTGGCTTCTCCTTGTACCTTCATTTTAACCCGCATTTATCAGCACCTTCTTTACACCAAGCATTAGGGGAAACCCAGTGGGGTCAGATGCACCTGATGAGGAATTAAAAGCAACACTGGCTCTTGCCTCACTCGGATGATCAGAGACATAATTGGTGGGGTCCAGTGCAAAATGAAAATGCAATACCTTTTCTTCAAAAATTAAGAATTTCTAGATGTCACTGCAGCATGTGGGGGTCTGAGCCAAGCACAGGGCCCTCCTCAACGTGGGGCCCAGTGTGGCTGCACTGGTTGCATAGCCATGGAGCTGGTCCAGCCCCTGCTCACAGCCTGGCACAGACCGGGAGCAAAATACACATTTATTGAGTGAGTGAAATGGCATGTTCACCCCCAACTCTGTGAGGTGGACTCAGGATCATGAATTTGCAGATGGGTAAACTGAGGCTCAGGAAGGTTTCAGATTCATCCTGCTCTACCTGAAGCCCAGGTCCCTGCCTCCTACCGCCCGTGTTTGCCCACTGTTCCATGCTGACCCCAATCCTGGCCTTTGTTTTCCTGATCCCAGAAAGAAGGGATAGTGTTTACCATGGGCTGGAGTTTATTTTATTTTTGTGTTTTCCAATAATTGATTCCAACAGTTCCTACAGACGTCCTGCAGAAGGAAAACATGTTTTGCTCGCTCAACCTTCGACTTCCTCATGGCGCCACAGTGGTGGGGGCCCACGGTCTCGAGGAAAGCGTGGGGTGACTTTTCCCTTGGTTATTTTTTTTCCATCTCACTGTTGGGGGACAACAAAACATGTTTTCCTTTTTCTCCAAAGGAAATCGGAACTTTCTTATTGACTACTTGTTGCCTAAAATTCACCTTCCTTCTCCGCGATAATCTTGGATTGGATGAGATGTGCAAGTTAACTTCAAACTAAAGGAATGTCTTTCATTTTCCTAAAAGGACAACCATCACAACCAAAGATTTCACTCACATGGAGCCACCAACAACACTCAAATTCACCGTGGCTTCCTCGTCAGTCTGCACACATTTGAAGTGGCTTTATGATTTCAAGTTCACACATTTGCTCATAATGTTACCTTTTTCAAATGCACAGGGCTGAGTGAACATACACATAGCCAATATTCTGGTCAGAGGTCACGGGAACAGAATTAGGTGTATGGTGTGAGGAAGGGGTCAAGAATCTTTTTATTCCCATGTGAATGTCCAATTTATCCAACACCATTTATTTAAAACACCTTTTCTCACTGTACTGCTGGGTCTCCCCTATTATAAATTTGGCACTTCTATACATGTTGGGCTAGTCCTGGACTTTCCTTTCTGTTCCTTGTGTCTATTTGTTGATCTTTGCACCAAGACCACCCTGTCTTAATTACTATCGTATCCCCTGAAATCGAGAAATCATGCTAGACTTAGTGACTCTCCTATTGTTGAACATTTAGGTTGTTGCCAATGTTTTATTATAACGACTTGTGAAATACTGGGTCATAGCAATAAAGAAACAATCATAGTTGAGACTTACGGTGTGCCAGGCTGTAAGTGCTTTACGTATATTAACTCATTTAATCTTCATAACAACCCTTGGAGAGAGGTGCAGTTTTGGTCTCCTCTTTGAGAGATAAGGAATTCGAGGCACAGGGAGGCTAAGTCTTTTGCCTTCAGTCCTATGGCTTCTGCATGATGGGTAGGGGTCTGAACCCAGGCAGGATGGCTCTGGAATCTGTGCTTTTATTCACTCACCTCTATAGTAGGTGAGCGCATAAAAAGGGGGTGCATAAAGGAATGAATAGAATGGAAGTGACAATGCCTTCTTTATCTTCTTGAACTTATGAAGTGGCTCAGTGGCTGTGGGTCTGAGAGCCCTGGGAACCCCCACACCCTCACCCAGTCCACCACTCACTGGCTACATGACTTTGGATGAGTCATTAACTTCTCTTTAAGCCTCAAGTTCCTTGTCTTTAAAATGGAAATAATAGACCTATTTGTCTGGATCATCCTGGGGCTTCAGGAACCAGTATAGTGTCTACTGGTCCAGAGGAGGTTCCCTGAGGTCTTAACCAGCTTGATGGTCACCCAGGAACCTTGGTGACTACAGAAGGCTCCTCCCAAAGAGCTCTTTGCTTTGTGGATAATCTAGGCTTCCTGCTGGAGCTGGAGAGACCTTCACAGATGGGGAAACTGAGGCCTGGAGAAGCTAAGGGCATGACCAGTGGGCACCCTGAACCTTCTCACAATCTCTCTCTGCATCTGTAGATCCAAAGCTCAGGGCTCTCCTGGTCATCAGCTCACCAGGGTGGGTGCTCAGCCCAGAATGTCCCCATTCCATTCATTGGGCAGCTCCTTCCCTCCTTCAAGGGCAGCCCCCACCTCACCACCCTGCGTTGGCTCTCCTGATCTGCAGGCCTGAGTGATCATCTCAGGATAGTGACTGCCTGCTGCAGTGGGACTGTGAGCTCCACAAGGATGGACCCCTGCCATGGCTCCACCGACAGAACCTGGCACAAGGAGATGCCCAGAAGATCGCCGATGAATGAGTCTTACTTATGAAGCAGTTACCAAGGCTCAGTCATTCCAGTTTGCCTGAGACTGAGGGTTTTCCTGGGATGCAGGACTTTCAGTGCTAAAATCAGGAACATTCTAGGCAAACCGTGTGGCAAGTGTTGGGTTCAGCCTTTAGAGCCACCATTTGGTCTCATCCTCGTGTTTTACGCCAGGTTCCCTAGAAGGAGAGCCTGAAGAAATGTTCTCAGCAGGGAGTGAGGGATGCAGGCAGGCAAGGAAAACACCACACAAAGCTGTGTCCTCACTGGACACTGGCCGCAGCCTGACTTCCAGGGCCTCTGGAGGACACAGGGCACCACAGCATGAGTCCCACCTTGAGGGGGTGACTCACCCTGGAGAAGGGGGGCACAGTTCTAGAGGTGTGCCTGCTGGCCACCAAGGGCAATGTTCAGGAGAAAGGGGCAACTGTCAGCCATTGGCAGCCAAGGTCACTGCAGCCCCAACCTGGTCATGCAGAGCCAGGCAGGGCCTCCAGTGTCCACTGCACTTCCTCACAGCTGCTAAGGGAGTTTGGTGGGATTTTATCCCTCACAGCCTTTTTAACCTAAAACCCCTCGGAGGCTCCCACTGCACTGAGAATCAGATTCAGTCTTCAGTGGCCCCATCACCGTCCTTCCTCTTCACATCCCACTCTCCCCTCATGGCCCTCACAGCCACCCTGGCACCTCTCTGGTCGTCAGACACACCACACTTTGCCTGACCCACAGCCTTGCCCTTACCCATCTGCCACCTCTGCTGTATTCCCCTTTGCCCAGATCTTTCCACGGCTGACTCTCTCCCATCCTCAGACGTCCGCTCAGACATACCTCCTGAGAGGCCATCCCCAGGGCCCTTTGGACATCCTCCCAGTGCCCCAAGCCACTCTCCTGTGTGTGACTTGGGATTGTTTTCTCCACGGCACTTACCACTACCTGAAATTATTCTGCTTGTTCATTTCTTCAGTTGCTTTGTCTGTCTCCAACTCCAGAGTATAAACTCCCTCAGGGCAGAGAGCTTTCTTGTTCTTTATTGTACCTTCGGGCCTAGAAAGTGCCTGGCATTTAGTGGGTGCTCAATAAATATTTGTCGAATGAATGAATTTGTCCCTGGTTTATAGATGACAAAATTGAGACTCTGCAAAGTCATGCAACTTATAGGCAAGGTTGTCTGCTGCTAAGGGTCAAGCAGACCCGGAGGCAGGCTCCCATCCCCCAGGCGGCCTGCCTACTAGCTTCCTGGTCCACCCATGATGATGGAGATGGTGTCTGATTGTGCCACTGATGGCTCCCCGGCCCCTGGCTCAGGGAGAGCCCCCTGGGGCCTGTGTGTGCCCTGCTTGCATTTCCTGGGGCTTCTGGAGCACAGGGAGCCTCTTCAGCCCACATCACCATCCTGCGATCTGAACATGCGGGACAGCACTGTGGGGGAGGGGGCGGGGGTGAGTGCTGTCTGCTGCCATGATCAATGTGAATAATAAACGTTTAGAGTTAATAAGCTCGAGTTAACTTCTCTTGCTTTAGTGACTAATGGGCTTCGCCGAGCCCATAACTCACGCTGTCGGCTGAGCCTCCCATCCCTCCTTGGCTTCTCTCATCCCAGCCTGCTGTGAGATGTTGCTGAGAAAGGAGGAGGGAGCTGGCTTAGCAGAGGCCTTATTTATGGCAGTGAACACGGTGCTTTCGGGTGGCAGCAGGGTCCTTCTGGCTGGTTTTTGGCTCCAGGAGAGGAGAAGGGGAGGTGGGGGAGGTTGGTGATCAATCCGCCCGTCAGCTGGCTTGGGGAGCTTGGGCAAGTTCTTTCCCTTCCAGTTCCTCATCTGTCAAAGATAATAACTGGGGCTGTTCCAAGAATCAAACTATGTGACAGATATAAGAAGTGCTGGACATTTAGGGAGGGTTTGCAAATGTTTGAAGAGTTGAGGGAGAGGAGGAGGTGGCTATGAATGGACATTGCAAAGATCTTGGTCCCTTGTTCCTCAAAGGGTGGTCCTGAGACCAGCAGCATCCATGTCACCTTAGGGCTTATCAGACCAGAACTACAGAATCTCAACCCAGTTGGACCAGAATCTGCTGGACCAGAATCTGCATGTTACTAAGATCCCCGGTGATTCCTCTGCTTATTCCAGTCTGGGAATCACCTGCCGAGATGGAGCATGTCCAGGCAGTAACTTTGGTGTTCCTGTTCACCAGTCTCTAGCCAAGTGCAGACATTGCTAATCAATCCCAGAACTCTTGCTGGTGGAGCTTAGAAACCCTTTCAGCTTAGCACTCCTGGCCTCCTTTACCACTGTTCAGAGCTGGCATGCAAGAAGGAAACTGTTGCCCTGGGCCTAGACTCTGCACCTCCAAATCTTTGACTAAGATTAGGGAATCCAGCCCAGTCCCTTCTGCAGTTTCTGGAAGCCGTACTATTCACAGAACAGGGAAGGTAGGATGAGGCACAGAAGAGGAAGATATGGGAAATAGAGGCAGGGAAAACCCACGAGGCTCAGTGAACAATAGAGTTCCTACTAGCATGAAGGTGAGAAGTGGGGTGGGCACTTGAATATCTCTTGGAAAGCCCAGGAGTGGGAGGTTCATGGTAAGCTGCACCCCCAGCTCAGCAACGAGAGGACAACCTTCTGTCCCAGTCTTTGGGCTGACTCCTGCCTTTGCTCATAATAAAGATATGATGGGCAGAGCTCCATAAGAACTGTTTAAAAATAACTTTTAAGAAAGAGTATTTGTTACCAAAGTTATTAGAGCTATAAAAATTTATTGCAAAAGCCAAACAAGATATGACATCAAAAAAAATTTACTAATCTTGCTGCTGGTGATTCTCTTCCTCTGGGATAACCGATGTTAGCAGTTTAGTGAATATTTTTTTCCAGTTTACTCTTTGCTCTTTCAAACATGTTTACAAAAATAGGATCATACCATATACCTGATTTTGCATCTTGTTTTTTGCATAATATATCATAAGCGCAATTTCAGGTCCATACATATGTACACACACACACAACATACACGCAGATCTAATTATTTTTATCAACTGCTTAACATTTCGTAGAACAAATGTCCCATAATTCATTCAATCATTGCCTTAACGATCAACATTCAGTACATTCTTTTGTTTTTGCAACAAACATCCTTGTACATATCACCTTATGTGTCTGTATGATTTTGCACGATAAATTCTCCAAAGTGGAACTGCTGGATCAAAGGGCATACACATTTTAAACTCGAATACAGATTAGTGTCCCAAAAGATTGTGGCAGCTCACACTCCCACCAGCCACGTCAAAACTGCTCAACTGCCCCACCTGGCTGGCACTGGATGTCATCAATATTTAATATTTTCCCCAATCTGATGGGAGAAAAATGGCATTTGGCATATCGTTATTCTTTTAATTTGCATTTCTATGACTGCCTGAGAGGTTGAGCATCTTTTCATGTGTTTATTGGCCATTTGCATTTCTGCGTCTGTGAATTGCGTGATCATATTCTTTGTCCATGTGTCTTTCTTTATTTTTGTTTTGTACTTTTCTTATCAATTTTTAGGTACTCTTTGTATGTTGAGAATATTAATCCTTTGTCTATCTCATGTGTGGTCCACCTCTACGCCAAAAAGATCTTTGCAAGCCGCAAAAAGATCTCTACAAGCTGCAATTCTGCATGGATGAAATGCTGCAAGATGAAACAATAGGAATCAATGCAAATTCTTGTTGTTGGGTCTACAAGCTCATGCTATCCTTGGATGGAGGAGGTGGGATGTGCTGACCATTCATGACATCAGAGGTTGAGGAGTTCAGTGGGAGGTAACAGTTGGATGCAGCTGCTAAAACAGCTGAAAAGGAACCTTAGCATGCCTTCATGGAGATAGAGGGTTTACAATGTCCTTCCCACCTCTGTGAAAGGGGCTCACTCTGGGGCCCTAGAGAAGGATGAGAGGGCTGGAGCTCCCTTCCTGTGACGAGTTGGCTCTGCTCAGTTTGGAACACAGCAAGACTATCCCTGCCTAGGGGGAGCAGATGAACCTCTGTGCCCAGAGGGCAGAGTGGGATCCACGAGACATCCCAGGGAGGTGGGTCCCAGCTGAGAGTGAGGAGGAACTTTTTCCTTAACCACCTATTTCCAGAATTACATCCCAAGTGCCTCCAACCCCTTTTCTTGTTTTATCTTCTCCCTCACGGTGTTTGCAATTTCTAACATACCATACATTTTATTAATTTTGTGTACTGTGTCCCTTTACTAAAGTGTCAGCTCCATGAGGACAGGAGTTTTTGTTTTGTTCACAGCTGTGTCCCTTCCACAAACATTGTTATTGTTTCTCCCACTCAGAGCTGTGCAGAAATGGGATGAGCTGCTGAATAGGTAGTGAGTGCCCCGTCAGGAGAGGCAAGCAAGCAGAATCTGCCTGGCCACTTATCAGGCATTCTGTGCAGGGGGATCCCAGCATTCATCTGCAGTTTTCCTACCTAGGTGAGGTCCGGAAGGGCCTTTGGGTCAACAGGAGACCCCCCTGGGCCTCCCAGGGTGGCGAGGGACCTGTGAGTCAGCCATCTGGAGCACCAGAGCTCTCCAACTGGGTCAGCTTCTGTTTATGTTCTTGTCCTGGCCCATCCTGCACCCCCGCCCCACCCTTGGTCAGCTTCAGTCCAGCCTCAACTCTCCTCCCAGCATGAGGCCCTTGTGTTTTGGAAAATCGACCGGCATCACACCAGACTGAAAATATCTCAAAATATCGCTTGCGACTTCCTCCTGCTCCCTGAGGCCCCGCCTGGGCGGGCAGCAACCTTTCCCTTGCTGTTGATTTTCAAGAAAGGCTCTTCCATCGCTGGGATGCAGGGAATTTCCAGTATTTTTCTTCCTCTGGCCTTTTTTTTTTTTTTTTGGCCTTCAGAGGCCCACATTGTGTTGTCCTGACGCAGCTCCAGGCAATGTTTTGCCCCAAAGGCCTGGGCTGGGTCAGGGAGATTTGGACCAGCAGCCCTGGCTCCTTGGGCGCAGGAACAATACCTCCATAATTCACTGAAAGCTCCCCTTGGATGACTTTTTCCTGTTGCTGATTGTCTCCGAGTTCCAGACCTGCACAAACTACTTTTTCCCGAAGCTAAATTTAAAAAGGCCAGACCCTGGAAACAGTGCACTAGGCTGCCTTCCCCACAGGGGCAAAGGTGTGGAGGCTGGATGGAAGTAGAGCCCCGAAGCCCCGCTTCCCTGCCAGCCCTGACACACATACACAGGTGGCTGCAGAACTGTCTTCACTTTAATTCCTCAAACTGCCCTTAGAGCCCCTTGGGCCACAGCCACAGAATTTGGACTTCAGAAAGGTTACTAGATCTGTAGAGGTCAGAGAGGCTACAGCCGAGAAGACTTAAGGACTCACAGGTGCTGTCCCAGAGCTGGGGAACAGGCAGGTCTGGAGGTCCACAGGGTGGTGCCGGATCCCACTGCAGGGTGGATTCAAAGGGCAGGAGGAGATTCCGCTCAGGCAGGGCAGAGCAGGGAGAGCACAGGCATCCAGGGGAACAGCTGAGCCCCTGGTTGCTGGAGGGTGCAGACACAGGTGGCAAGCCTCCCCACCGGGGAAGTAGTCAAGGGCTGACAGTGCCAGGTGAGGGTCAGGTGCCAAGAGGGCCCTTCCCGGTTCTTGCATTTGTGGCCACCCTGGGCCGGCAAGGAGGGGCTGGCCGTTCTGCACCAGCCATCTCAGAGGTTCTGGCAGCCTTGCCCCTCTGCCCACATGGGCCTAGCCTGTGACTTTTGACAAGTCACAGTGTGGAGTGAAATCCTCTGGGCTTGACTTTTAGCTTTGCCACTGACTTGCTGTGTGACCTTCCAGAAGCCTTTTGCTTCTCTCTGCCTCAATGTCCCCATCTTCAAAATGGGAATAATAAGAAGCACTTACATCTTAGGGCTGTTATGAGGTGTAAGCAAGTTAATACTTATAAAGTGTTTATATATATATTGAGACGGAGTCTTGCTCTGTCACCCAGGCTGGAGTTCAGTGGCATGACCTCGGCTCACTGCAACCTCCGCCTCCCAGGTTCAAGTGATTCTTCTGCCTCAGCCTCCTGAGTAGCTGGGATTACAGGCCTGCGCCACCACACCCAGCTAATTTTTGTATTTTTAGTAGAGACGGGGTTTCTCCATGTTGGTCAGGCTGGTCTCAAACTCCTGACCTCAGGTGATCCGCCCACCTCAGCCTCCCGAAGTTCTGGGATTACAGGCATGAGCCACTCACTGCGCCTGGCCCTTTAAAGTGTTGAGAACAGTGTCTGGCACCGAGTAAACAGGATTTAGAATTATCATTATTATTATTATTTTTTGAGACAGAGTCTCGCTCTGTCGCCCAGGCTGGAGTGCAGTGGCCGGATCTCAGCTCACTGCAAGCTCCACCTCCCGGGTTTACGCCATTCTCCTGCCTCAGCCTCCAGAGTAGCTGAGACTACAGGCGCCCGCCACCTCGCCCGGCTAGTTTTTTGTATTTTTAGTAGAGACGGGGTTTCACCGTATTAGCCAGGATGGTCTCGATCGCCTGACCTCGTGATCCGCCCGTCTCGGCCTCCCAAAGTGCTGGGATTACAGGCTTGAGCCACCGCGCCTGGCCTAGAATTATCATTATTATTGAAGGATTCCAAGGAGGGCTTTCCCTCTTCATAAGTCAGAAATGGCGGCTTTTTGTGTTACACATTGCCTTTTCTGGTGTCAAATTTAAGCCTTCCCCTGGGAGGGAGGAGTAAATCCCCAAGGTCTGGGGACTTGGCTTGCTCCCTAATAGGCTGGGCCTGTGGCAGGGACAGCCACTGGACACATGGTTGAGTCACGTTTGGGAAGGGGCATAGCCCCAAGGCCCCCTTCCCTCCACTCATCCCCTGCTCCTCCAGCCCACGGCTTCCCAGGCACTGGCATGGAGCGTGGGAGCTCAGCCCACCCAGCGTCCCTGTCATCCTACCATCCTGGGTCAGCCACCGGTTTGCCAGGTGACCTCAGCCGGTCTCGTCATCTGTTTCCTCACATTCCAGGACTGCTGAGGGGGACAGAGGACATGGTGCACAGAGCTGGGGGCCGGGCCATGGCAAGTCCCAGGGGACAGAGGACACAACTTGATGCTATTCCTAAGCCCGAGTACCCGGGTGCAAGGTGAGAAGGCAGTGAGTGCATCCAGACCCTGCAAACGGGACGGGTCTGGCCAGTGCAGAGACGCCCCCCAGTGGACTGGAGGTGTCAGAAGCACTGACCACACGCGGTAAAAAAAGAATCCTCAGAACCTGGCTAAGGATGGAACAAAGGTTGGATCCCAGACTCTTTCCCACATCCCAGACGACAAGGGAGAGGGGAGCGAAATATCACAGAGAGTGAGAACAGACACAGCAAGCACCCTGAAATGAAAGGAGCACACCCGCCAAACCTCAGCACCCCTGGAAACGTGTTTATTCAGGGCCATTTCCCACATGCCAGAGATATATACATCATCTTAAGGATGTTTGCCACATCTTATTTGTTGAATATCTTTCACTAAATCCATGCACATTTTCAACTTAGGTGTATTTAAAAAGGAAACTTTCAATTACTGACCTGCTTTGCCATAAATATAAGGTCACTGTAAAATGGACAGACAGGGCATAAAGCTACATTGTTAAATTCTAACCACATACTGTTGCCTACCCGAGGCTGTGAGCTTGAGACCTGCTCTGCCTTAGTTAAAAGGGGAAAATGGACCAGTGTGGCCAACATGGTGAGACCCTGCCCTGTCTCTACCAAAAAAAGAAAGGTATCTGGGCATGGTGGCACACTTGTGGTTTCAGCTACTCGGGAGGTTGAAGTGGGAGGATGGCTTGAGCCTGGGAGTTTGAGGCTGCATCGAGCTATGATTGTGCCACTGCACTCCAGCCTGGACAAGAGAGCAAGAACCTGTCTCAAAAACAAACAAACAAAAAATACAAAAACAAAAAACCGAAAAGGGAAATTGGCAAGCATCAAAGAGCTGTTAAAGTCGGTGTGGCAGCCACCTGAGATTCCTTGATGACGTGGGAGGATGGGAACAGAATGGGAAGGAATATCTTTCTCACTCTGTTCCTTTGTGCTTCCACCTAAAGTAAAGCAGTTTATGCTTGAAAATACTAACAAGGTGAGGCTGGGTGCAGTAGTAAATGCTTATAATTCCAGCACTTTGGGAGGCTGAGACAGGAGGATCACTTGAGGTCAGGAGTTCGAAACCAGCCTGAACAACACAGTGAAACCCCGTCTCTAGTAAAAATAAAAAAAGTATCTGGGCATGGTGGCACATGCCTGTAATCGCAGTTACTTGGGAAGCTGAGGCACGAGAATCGCTTGAACCTGTGAGGCAGAAGCTACATTGAGCCAAGATCGTGCCACCATACTCCAGCCTTGGTGAGAGAAAACGACTGTCACAAACAAACAAACAAAAGAAAATACTAATGAGGTAAGCATTCCTGCCATCCTTTGAGAGTCTCCTCCTGACTGTCTCCATATGCCCCAGGCCAGCCTGCAGAAGAGTCCTGGATCTCAGGCTGGGGCATCCTAGGATGTGGGCCACAGCCCAGCTCTCAGGGGTGTGCGTCATTTCCATTACCTCCTTTACAGCGTACAGCCCCTCCAGGATGTTCCCCTTCCCCAGCAGTCTCCTCCCTGAGCCCAGAGGTCTTGGCCCTGCCTCTTGCATCTGCAAAGGTGACGGGTTGGATGGGGACCTGCAGAAGGTGGCACCAGCCCTCTCCACCAGGCCATGCCGAGTGGGCAGCTCTAATGAGCGCAAAGAGCCCAGTCCCCAGTCCTCCTCCTGAGCCTGCTCCTTCACAGTCTCTCCCACTCAGGAGAAGCAGCCCCATCTTTCCAAAACACTGACGTCATTCCTGCCTCCTCTCTCTCTCTTGCCCCAAATCTGTCTGTTAGGACACCCTATTGCCTTGATCTTCAAGACACGTCCACACTCTCCCTGCCTCCATCTTGCCCCCAGACAGACAGTTCTTCCTGGCAGTCAGAAGGACTCTGCTGAAAGCAGGAGGTCCCTCTTCTGTTCAGCTCCCTCCACGGCTCCCACCTCAATCGGGGAAAGACCCAAAGTCCTTCCGGTGCTCCCCACACACTATTCTGTGTGATGCTATAGTGGTGGACATGTCATACATTTGTCCAAACCCCTAGAATGTGCAAGAGCAAAAGTGAGCCTTTATGTAGACTATGGTCTTTGGGTGGTAATCATGTGTCAATGTAGATCCATTGATTGTAACAAATGTACCACTCTAGTGGGGAGGCCGACAGTGGGGGAGGCTACGTTGGGGGTGGTGCCAGGGGTACCTGGGAACTCTCTATACCTTATACTCAATTTTGCTGTGAATCTAAAATCACTCCCAAAAATAAAGTCTAGTTTTATTTTTTAAATGGAGAGAATGAGAGTCCCTTCCACTTGGAGCTCATGTCGGGCTGGAATGACAGTATGTGTGGACAGCCCTTAGTGCCGGGTCTGAAAGAAGAGCTCATTAATGTGGAGACCAAAAGGACCACAAGGAGGGGACCTCTGATGGGGCAAAGTCACCCTCAAAGTGTGGCACATTTATAGAACCTGCAGGCTTAAGGAGGGGGAGGAGTCATCAGAGACTCCTCCCCTTCTTTTGCCTTTAACCCAGTTTTTCCAGATAAGGAAACAGGCCCAAAGGAGGCATGACACCATCCAGGACACACGGCACAGGGAACAGATGGTGGCAGCTATTGTTTTTGGTTGCCCAGTAAGCTTTCCCATGGGCCTTCTCTTGGTAACAAACCCTGATGCCCTATATGTGGTAGGCATGTCACCCAGCCTGGTCAATCACAGTTCTCTGTCCCCGGGGCAACAGTGACTGGTTTGAGGAGTAGCCAATCTGAGCCTTCCCCGAGACTGGCCTGCAGATGCTGGGAGCATCACTCGTTTCAAAGGAGAAGCTAGCTGCCACTGCTGCGGCCACAGCCAGGCTACGGGAGTCTGCAGAGGTGGGAAGAGATGAAGGCCAGGAAAGAGCCCCGGCCCCTCATTGCAGATAGGCCAATACCACCCCTGCCGCCCCTTCCAGAGAGCAGTGATGCCCCTTGGAAGAAGCCTCTGCAGGCTCTATCTGCCCCCACCTCAGCCCAGCCCATCTCACCACCTCCCCGGCCACATCTAGGACACGGTCCCAGGCAACCTGCTCAGTTGTCTCTGGCTTTGGGTTCCCTGGCCTCACTTTCCCCATCTGTGAAAGGGAGAGCTATTAGCACATATTACAAGGATTAAGGAGGGCAGTGGCTGTAAATGTGCCTGCTTCGGGTCTCAGTGCTAGTGGATGTTGAGTGTGGGCTGGACCAAGGATGCTCAGAATGCTTCCCCTTCCGTTCTCCTTCCCATACCTAGAAAAGCCTGCCAGCCCATCTGCTCTGAGAGTTTACCCAGGGGCTTTGCCCGCTGGCTGGAGCCGCCTCCATATTGTTCTGCCCTGTGGCCAGTTGCCTCTTGCTTCAATATCCTAACTGGCCATTCCCATGACACCCACAGACTGAGAACCACGGCAAGCTTTTATTTATTTTCTTGTTTCCCAGGGGAAAACATTTAGAATGGCAAGATTAACCCGCCACATAAAGAACCACTAAATCTTGGAAAGCGGAAGAAGGAACTAGGAATCCACTGCCACCTTCATCTCACTGGTGGGGAAGCTGAGGCCTACGGGACTGCCTCACCTTGGCCAGGCGCTTGCCTGCTTGGAGCCTCTGTTTCTTTTCTGCGTGTGTAAAGGAAGTTCCATGACCCTTTCCAGGAGGCAGCTAGAAGGAGTAAAGAGGGTGAAGGTTTGCCTGCCAGATGGGAGAGTTGACAGCTAAGCTCAGCTGCTCGCTCACTAGGGGGCCTCTGACAACTTCCTGGGCTTCCCCAAGCCAATTTCCTCATCTGAAAAATGGGAGTGATTAAATTGGCTAATCTCAGGGGAAGAACTGTGCCCAGTGCCTGATGAGGCACGTGTCTGTCTACTAAATACATAGTAGCTATTATTACTGGCTTGTTAGAGATGACAAGAGCAGGTATTCCAGGAATTCCAACATGTTTCTAGGTGACAGATGTGCAAGCAGTTAAGAATGTGCACTCTGGAGCTGAACAGCCTGGGTTCCAGTCCTCACCCTGCCACTGCCTAGCTGTGTGATCTTCTCTCCATGCTTCAACTGAATTATCTGTCAATGGTAAGAGGATTGACCCCATAGGGTTGTTTTCAACACAGCACACAATCACCCATTTAAAGCGTACAATTCAGTGGTCACAGATAATGTACAGTTCTGTGAATCACCACAGTCAATTTCAGAACATTTTCATTACCCCAAAAAGAAACCCCACACGCTCTGGCAGTCACATTCCACCCCTTCTCCACTGACCAGTCAGCCACTCATCTAGATCGTCTCTATAGATTTGCCTATTCTGGCCATTTCATACAAATGGAATCACTCAAGGCCAGGCACAATGGCTCACTCCTGTAATCCCAGCACTTTAGGAGGCCCAGGCTGGGGGATCACCTGAAGTCAGGCGTTAATATGGTGAAACTGTCTCTACTGAAAATACAAAAAATTAGCTGGTGGTGTGCACCTGTAGTCCCAGCTGCTCAGGAAGCTGAGGCAGGAGAATTGCTTGAACCCAGGAGGTAGAGGTTGCAGTGAGCCGGGATTGTACCACCGCACTCCAGCCTGGGTGACAGAGCTAGACTGTCTCAAAAAACAAAAACAAAAACAAACCACCACCACCACAACAAATGGAAACACTCAACAAATGGCCTTTCAAGATTGCCTTCTTCCAGTTAACAAAATGTTTTCCAGGTTCATCCACGTTATAGTATGTATCAGTACTTCATTCCTGTTTGCTGGAGAATAATATTCCCCTGCTATAGATTTACCAAAATTTGCTTAGCCATTAGTGTACAAGGTTTTGTGTGGATATGTTTTCATTTCTGTTGAGTGGAATTCAGCAATTCCTCTTGTATCTCTATGTTTAACTGCCTGAGGAACTGCCAGGCTGGTTTCCAAAGTGGGTGCCCCATTGTCATTCCCTCCAACAATGGATGACGGTTCCAGTTTCCCCACATCCTCACCAACCCTGGTTGTTGTTTGTCTTTTGGTGTCTTTTGGGGATAGCCATCCTAGTGGGTATGAAGTGGTGTTGCATTGTGGTTTTGACTGGTATTTCCCTAACGGCTAATGATATCAAATGTCTTCTCATATATTTATTGGGCATTTATATATCTTTGGAGAAATGTCTATTCAGTGGATTTATCCATTTCTTAATTGGGGTGTTTGTCATGTCCACTTTTATTAAACCACCTTCTGTGTGATACACACCTACTGTGTGCTGGGCACCGTGTCATAGTCACATTGCATCCTCACCAATATGCTGAAAGATAGATGTTAGTGTCCATATGATACAGATGAGGAAACTGGGGCTGACAGAGAGAAAGTGACTTATCCAAAATTGCTCTGCTTTGTAGGGCAGGACTAGAACCTGAAAGCTTGCATTTGCCTCAGAGAGACTGACAGTGCACAACTGAACAAAACCAGGTAGCAATAGGCCCCAAGAGGGAAATAAAATAGGTGACCTGCTGGCAGGAGTCGGGGGGATGGAAATGGACAACACTAGCAGGGAGGGCAGGGGCCCCTCTGAGGAGCCGAGACTGACTGATGGTAAGTTGCTGACCATGTGGAGATCCAGCAAACAAGCCTTCCAGGCAGTGGGAGTGGCCATGCCAAGGCCCTGAGGTTGGGGTGGATCTCGGCATGCCTGAAGGACAGAAAGAAGGACACCACCATGGAGAGGGAAGGCTGCGGGGTGGCGTGAAGAGTAGAGGGAGGAAGGTGGGCTCGTGTATATTTTGGCTGCTCATAGAGCAGCCAGGGTTCACCGGCCCAGTGAGGATTGCTAAGGGCTGCCAGGCAGCTGTGGGGCATGGAGTCCCGGATCAGACCCTGCTCTACCATGGACAGGGTGTGAGGTCATGGACGAGGCCTCTCCCCACTCCCAGCTTCTGCTTCCCATTTGAAAATGGACTGCTGGGTGTGGGAGGCACCGAGGTGCACATCACATAAGGCAAAGCAGGTCAGCTCAGCGCTTGCCCCATGTAGGTGGAAGATAAGCGCGATGATTTCCTCACCTGCACAATCAGGGAGGGGTAGGCTCTGCCTTCCATTTCACCATCAAACGGCCAAGGCCTGGTGTGTAGTAGCTGCTCATTAAAACACAGCTGACCGAATGACCAGCAATGATAAGGATTCCTGTGAAGATACTTGTGTGAGGAGCGAGGAAAGCCAGTAGGTGGTGTGTACTGCAGAGGGCTGTGCACAGGCAGATCAGCCTCTGGGAACTCTCACTTTTCCGTTTCCTCTCAGGCCCCTCCCTTTTAATTTGCTAAGAGCAACCTCCCTGCCCAAGGCTGTACCCTGAATTCTTGCCATAAGCCGGTTCTGTACCCAATCCTCAAATCCAGTGGCTTTCAAGCTTTCCTGACTACTTTCTTGAGGAAGAAATACATTTTGCACAGTGAAGACAAAAGAAAGAACCCACTCCCGGTGTTTCCATGTTCCCTGAACTCCACTCCTGAACCACTCCTTCACTTCTCACAATAACCCATGTCGTGCTGTTTTCCCCCCATGGACAGATGAGGAAACTGAGGCCTGGAGAGTTAAACAACACGCCTGGGGTCATGTGACTGGGCAGGTGGGCTCTCCAGGGCTTGCATTTTTTGTTTTGCATTTTTGAGGCAGAGTCTCATCCGTTTTGCAGGCTGGAGTGCAGTGGCGTGATCTTGGCTCATTGCAACCTCTGCCTCCCAGGTTCAAGTGATTCTCCCACCTCAGCCCCCCAAGTAGCTGGGATTACAGGCGCAAGACACCGCGCCCGGCCTGGGGCTTGCGTTTTTAACCACTGTACTTCATGGGTGACTGAAATAAAGCCTGTGCTTTATCATATGCAAGGCATATTTTCTATTCCAGCTGTCTCTTTCAAAATGCGCATTGCAACCCACTCCACGGATTTTGCAATTCACTACTGGGTCACAGACTGCAGTTGGAAACATCCTGTCCATACCCAGGGCAGGATACGCCGAGATGCAGAATACCAAGGGCATACCAACTGGGCACCTCCTACCTCCTGCTCCCCACCTCCCAGAGCCAGGACCCCTCCCTGTTGTCCTTGCCTCCTACCCCGCAGGGCCAACAGCCGAAACAATCGATCCACTGTCTTTCTCACCTGTGAGCTGACAGCCTCGGGGCAGCTCACAGGTCCCCAGCAGTCCTTAGACCTGGGGAAGGGAGAAAGAGGCAGGAGGGGAGGGTCCGGGCCCACCCAATCTCCTTCCTGGAAGGGGAAAGTCATTATGATGCAGCTGGCAAGAGCTGGATGGGCTTTCATTTCCCAAGGCCTGAGCTGGGGGCCAGAGGAGATTGCTCACAGATAGGGAGATGCTGCTGCTGGGGCTGATGCTTTATTCCTGCTCCTACTCCTTGGCAGGCAGCCAAGCTCCTTAACCCTTGAGGGAGCTGCAGACTGGAAGCAGCCTACAGCAGGATGGGCTCTGCTGGAGTGGAGGCTGGCATTATGGAAGGCAGGGGGAGCTCCTTAATCATTTTATTTTTTATTTTATTTTATTTTATTTTTTTTGAGATGGAGTCTTGCTCTGTCGCCCAGGCTGGAGTGCAGTGGCCGCATCTCAGCTCACTGCAAGCTCTGCCTCCCGGGTTTACGCCATTCTCCTGCCTCAGCCTCCTGAGTAGCTGAGACTACAGGCGCCCGCCACCTCGCCTGGCTAGTTTTTTGTATTTTTTAGTAGAGACGGGGTTTCACCGTGTTAGCCAGGATGGTCTCGATCTCTTGACCTCGGATCCGCCCGTCTCGGCCTTCCAAAGTGCTGGGATTACAGGCTTGAGCCACCGCGCCCGGCCAATCATTTTATTAATGGTTATTCTCACTTAGGTTTACTGAGCATGAGCTAAATCCTTTCTCTGTATTATCGTATTTAACCCACCCAATATCCCTGGGAAGTTGCTTATTGGGATCATCCCATTTTATAGATAAGGAAGTGGCAGTCCAGAGACCAAAGTTGCTTGCCCATAGCCTCAAGGCCAGGGTGGGGGCAGTGCAGGGAGAAACAGGTGTCATTAATATTTATTGAAGGGGTAAATATTTGAGAGTTCTGGGTGAGGGGTGCTGGGGGTTTCAGCAACCTGCAGCCACGGATCTATTCTGGATCTTTGTGGCCTAGGAAGACATTCCAGGCCCTCTGCAAAGGGGCCCCATCCTCTCAGGCATGCTCTGTCTTTTTCCTGCCTCAGTCCATTCCTGGCACTTAATGCCACTGTTTTTTATCCGTCGTCTGTGTGTTTTAAGACCCTGTGTCGCTGTGCCTGCAACCTGGTCTGCTGCTTTTCACTATGAGAAACCAGCTTTATAGGTTGCACTTGCATCTGGCATCTTGCTGAATCCATGCTAGTTCTAATAGTTTGTCTATTGATTCTGTTGGTTTTTCTAGGTAGATGATTAAATTATCTTCAAATACTGACAATTTTATCTTTTGCTCTTACATCCTTGTACCTGTTTCAATTTCTTTCTGTAGAATGTTGAAGAGTTCTAATATATTTTGGACAGTGGTGTTGAAGTAGTATCCTTGTCTTTTTACAGGGAAGATTAAAACATTTAAAGTGTCTCCATTGCTGGGCGCAGTGGCTCATGACTGTAATCCTAGCACTTTGGGAGGCCGAGGCGGGTGGATCACCTGAGGTGAGGAGTTCGAGACCAGCCTGGCCAACATGGTGAAACCCCGTCTCTACTAAAAATACAATTAGTCAGGCATGGTGGCAAGCACCTGTAATCCCAACTATTTGGGAGGCTAGGGCAGGAGAATCGCTTGAACCCAGGAGGCAGAGGTTGCAGTGAGCCGAGAATGTGCCAATTGCACTCCAGCCTGGGCAACAAGAGTGAAACTCTGTCTCAAAAAATAATAATAATAAAAATAAAATAAAATAAAGTGTCTCCATTAAGGAAAATATTTGTTGTGGGTTTTTCTTATATAAACTTCACTAGGTTAAGAAAGTGACCTTCTATTTCCAGCTTGCTAGACTTTATCTAATAAATTTTGTTCACCAGTGGAGATAGAATTTGATTTTTCTTATTTAGTCTATTAATACGGCAAATTATATTGATTTATTTTCTGATGTTGAACTGTCTTTGCATTGCTAGGATAAACCTTACCTGACATAATGTATTATTTAAAAAAATAAATATACCATCGGATTCAGTTAGCTAATCTTTTTTTTAGAATGTTTGTACCTACATTCATCAGTGAAATAAGCAATGAGATTTTCATCTTCTCTTCTTTGTATTGACCTTATCTGATTTTGAGGTACACTAGGCTCAGAAACAACCCAATTGCTCATCTACAGTAGAATGGATAAATATATTGTGGTATAACTGTACAGTGAAATTCTATAAACCAATGCGATTGAATGAACTTCAATCACATACAACACAGATGAATTTCATAAACATAATGAATAAAAAGAACCCAGACACAAAAGAGTGCGCAGTATGTGATGCCATTTGAATAAAATTTAAAAACAGGCAAAACTAACCTATGGGGGAGGCAGGTGGTATTTGCTCTGGATTCTGGTCATGCGCTGTGTTCGTCTGTTTTTACACTGCTGTAAAGAAACACCTGAGACTGGGTAATTTATGAAGGAAAGAGGTTTAATTGGCTCACGGTTCTACAGGCTGTACAAGCATGGTGCCAGCATCTGCTCAGCGTCTGTGGAGGCCTCAGGAAGCTCTTACATATGGCGGAAGGTGAAGGGGGACCAGGCACTTTGCATGGCGAAAGCAGGAGCAAGAGAGAGTGGGTGCGGGGGGGCAGTACCACGCTTTACAACAACCAGATCTCACGAGAACTCACTGTCTTGAGAACAACACTAAGCTATGAGGGATCCCCCACCATGACCCAAACACCTTCCACCAGACCCCACCTCCAACACTGGGGACTACAATTCAACATGAGATTTAGGCAGGGACAAATATCCAAACTATATCATAGGGGTATGTTTACCTTGAGAAATTCATTCAGATGGAGCTTAAATACTGTTTACTTTTCTATGTTTATGTTGTACTTTGACAAAACTTACATAAAAAACAGCTTTATAAAATAAAATTTGCTATTTTTAGGAAGAGCTTACAAAAGACACGCATAAACAACTTTCTTTCTTTTTTCTTTTTTTTCTTTTTTTTTTTTTTTGAGACAGGGTCTGGCTCTGTCTTCCTGGCTGGAGTGCAGTGGCATGATCTCAGCTCACTGCAACCTCTGCCTCCCAGGCTCATGTCATCCTCTCTGCTCAGCCTCTGGAGTAGCTGGGATTACAGGCCACCATGCCCAGTTAATTTCTGTATATTTTGCAGAGACAGGGTTTCACCATGTTGGCCAGGCTGATCTTGAACTCCTGAGCTCAAGTGATCCACCTGCCTCGGCCTCCCAAAGTGTTGGGATTACAGCCGTGAGCCACATGAGCTATTTTAAACTCACCTGTAAAATCATATGGACCTGGGTTTTGGGGTGTGCGTGTGTGCACATGCTCATGCATAAGACTGACCACTGTTTCAATTTATTTACAATTCCAGGTCTTTTCCAGTTTTCGATTTCTTTTTGCAACTACACTGGTGTTTTTTTAAGAAATGTATCAATTTTACATTAAGGAGGTAATTGATATATCAATCAAACCCAAAAATATCAGTGGCTTAACACAATGAAGTTTATTTCCCGCTTTTGACATTATTCATTGTGGGCTGGGGAAGGGCTCTGACAGCCAGAACTCTCCCATCTCGTGGGAGCACTAGGAGCCCAGAGTCCTCCACTGGCACTTCTATATCCAGCATTCTTCCCTGCCGAGAGCATGGGGCACTGCGGGGTTAGCTTTTACGGGCTGGGCCTGGAGGTGGTGAACTTACCTGCCACCCACATTTCATTAGCCAGAACTTAGGCGCCCGGCTGCAGATGAATCCATGGGAGAATGGGAAGTGTAACCGGGCTGTGTGCCCAGAAGGAAGGGAAATCATTTGGGAATACATGGCAGGCTTTGCGCCGGGTTTCAACTAGGTTTTCACATTTATTGTTGTCTGATTGTTCATAATAATATTTTTAAAAAGATCTTTATTTCCCTTTTTTCCCCAAGCTGTTATATATCTTTCTGGGGGTCCATCTTATTAATTAATTCAAAGGACTAGTTTTGGGGTTTGTTCGTCTTCACCATTTCATTAATGTCTGCATGTCTTTCTTATTTTTAACCTTATTTTGGCTTAAAAAAAAAAGTCAAGTAATAATAATAAAGGTACTTAAAACTCTACATTTTCTTCCAAATACTGTTTTAGCTGTGTGCCACAAATTCTGACCTTGTAGCATTTTCACTATCATTCAATTCTAAATATTTCTGAATTTCCTTTAGGATTTCAATTTTAACCAAAGACCTAGAGTGTTAAGACATTTTTGCTATAGTCTCTAACTTCATTGCATCCTACTTGGAGAATATAATCTGTAAATTTCTTTAGATTGAATAAGGTTTCCTTTATGATCTAATACATGGTATATCTTTTACAAAGTTCCACAGGCGTCAAAAAAGAATGTGGGTTCTCTATATTTTAGGTAGATTCGCATACATGCAGTCAAGCTCATTGATAGCATTATACAGATCTTTGATATCTCTGCTTATTTTTTGTCTGCTTTATTAATTTCTGGAATGGTATTTTTAAATATTCACTTCATTAGCTGGGTGCAGTGGTGTGTGCCTATAGTCCTACCTACACAGGAGGCTAAGCTGGGAGGATCACCTAAGCCCAGGAGTTGAAGACCAGCCTGGGTGATATAGTAAGACCCTATCTCTTAAAAAAAAAATTCACTTTGGCCGGGCGCGGTGGCTCAAGCCTGTAATCCCAGCACTTTGGGAGGCCGAGACGGGCGGATCACGAGGTCAGGAGATCGAGACCATCCTGGCTAACACGGTGAAACCCCGTCTCTACTAAAAAATACAAAAAACTAGCCGGGCGAGGCGGCGGGCGCCTGTAGTCCCAGCTACTCGGGAGGCTGAGGCAGGAGAATGGCGTGAACCCGGGAGGCGGAGCTTGCAGTGAGCTGAGATCCGGCCACTGCACTCCAGCCTGGGCGACAGAGTGAGACTCCGTCTCAAAAAAAAAAAAAAAAATTCACTTTAAGTTGGTTATATGTTTTTTATCCTGATATATTTGGAAACTGCATACATCCTGGTGCATTTTCATTCTTGTTCTATTGTTTCTCTTATCCCTATATATCATCTTTCTCTATCCTCTATATTTTTGGTTTAAATTATATTTTGTCAGATATTAGGATTGCTATCCTAGCTTTTTAGGTTCATATTTGCCTGGTATATATTTCTACTCCTGTATCTTCAATATTTATGTGTCTTTCTATTTTGACTGTCTCAAGTAGACAACATAGAGTCAGATCTTGTATTTTTAAACCTAATCTGAGAATCCCTACACTTTAAACATTTTAACAGCTTTATTGAGATATAATTCACATACCACATAGTTTGCCCATTTAAAATGTAAAATTCAGTGATTTTTAATATATTTACCAAGTTGTGCAACCATCACCATGAACTAATTTTAGAATATTTTCATAATGCCAAAAGAAATTCTATATCCATTAAAAATCACTCCCTGTTTCTCCTGCCCTCCAGTCCTAGGCAACTACTACTCTAGTTTCTGATTTTATAAATTTGCCTATTCTGTATATTTCATATAAATGGAATCATATAATACGTGATCTTTTGTGACTGTTTTCTTTGACTTCGCATAATATTTTCAAGGTTCACCCATGTTGTAACATGAATCAAAACTGTATTCTTTTTACTGCTGAATAACATTCTACTTTATGGATATACCATAATTTATTCATCTATTCATCAACTGATGGACATTTGAGTTGTTTTCCCTTTATGGCTATTGTGAATAATGCTTCAGTGAACATTCATGTACAAGTTTTTGTATATGAAACCCTCTATTTTTTGATTGGGAAGTTTAACCCATTTACATTTATTATGCTAACCTTACATTGAGACTTGTTTTTGGTATTACTTTTTTACTCTTTTTTTTTTCCTCTTCACTTGTTTCCCTTGGACAAACAGAGTATTCCTGAGCAGTCGAAAAGTTATATATTCTATTTTGGTCTTATGGTGGGTGCCATTAAGACCAATTTTATACCTGTTTATTCCTATTGACACTTATGCTTATCAGTGTCTACTTTTCCCCTAAACAAGCTAAATACTTTTTCACACTGCCATGTCTCTTTAGTATCTCTACTCCTAACCCTACAGTTTAGAGTACTTTGCCTTCAACTCTTTAAAGATATTACATTCTTCCCACTTCTAGCATTGCTATGAAAAATCTGATGTCAGCCTGATGCTTGTTTCTTTGTAGGTGGTCTGCTTCTGTCTGGTATCTTTTAGAGATTTTTTTTTTCTCCGATTTCACTATAATATGTCCATGTGTAGGTTTTTCCTTAACTCTTCTGTTTGGCACTCTGATTAATTTTAACCTAAAGTATTTCATTTTTCATAATTATGGCATATTATCTCCATTTTTTTTCAAATAATAGTTCCTTCTCTACACTTTTATTTTTATACCCTCCAGGACCCTTATCATCTGGGTTTTGGTACTTTATTTTTTTCTCCACATCTTTCAGTGTTATATATATTTGAGATGGGGGTTTTGCTCTTTTACCCAGGCTGGAGTGTACTGGTGTGATTACAGCTCACCGCAGCCTTGACCTCCCAGGCTCAAGCAATCCCCCCACCTCAGCCTCCCGAGTAGCTGGGACCACAGGTACACCACCACACCTGGTTAATTTTTAAATTTTTTGTAGAGACAGGGTCTCACTCTGTTGCCCAGGTTTGTTTTATATTATATATATAGTTAACCTTTCCTGATTCTGGGAGAGTTCTATAGTATAGTCTTCTAACCTATTAACTGGCTCTTCAGCTTTTGTCTTATATGTATGATATTCCTTATCAGCTGCTCTGCTTATGTGTTTTGGGGAAGAATGAAAAGCCAAGTCCCAATCCATGTTAGAGACGGTAAACGAATGAGCCCCTTTACCCCAGAACCTCTGTTCCTCACTCAGATTTATTGTCACTCCACTAGGCAAATTCCCTGGCTAGAGTATGACTTTAAAAATCCCTGGGGGAGGCTGGGCGCGGTGGCTCAAGCCTGTAATCCCAGCACTCTGGGAGGCTGAGAAGGGCAGATCACAAGGTCAGGTGATCAAGACCATCCTGGCTAACACGGTGAAACCCCGTTTCTACTAAAAAATACAAAAAACTAGCCAGGTGAGGTGGCGGGCGCCTGTAGTCCCAGCTACTCGGGAGGCTGAGGCAGGAGAATGGCATAAACCCGGGAGGCGGAGCTTGCAGTGAGCTGAGATCCGGACACTGCACTCCAGCCTGGGCGACAGAGCGAGACTCCGTCTCAAAAAAAAAAAAAAAAATCCCTGGGGGAAGCAGCACCCGCCATCAGAGGGGGCCTCTCATGGCCTTGTAATCAGTAGTTTGGAGGGGAAAAGCTGGAGCATTTATTTATTTATTTATTTATTGAGAAGGAGTTTCACTCTTGTTGTCCAGGCTGGAGTGTAGTGGTGCGATCTTGGCTCACTGCAACCTCCTGGGTTCAAGTGATTCTCCCGCTTCAGCCTCCTGAGTAGCTGGGATTACAGGCACATGCCACCGCACCTGGTTAAGTTTTTTGTATTTTTAGTTGAGTCGGGGTTTTAGCATGTTGGCCAGGCTGGTCTTGAACTCCTGACCTCAGGTGAATCGTCTGCCTAGGCCTCCCAAAGTACTGGGATTACAGGTGTGAGCCACCACATCCGGCCAAGATGGAGCTTTTAAATGGTCAAAGGCACCTGGTTATCATCATCTGCTTTTGTCAACACCTTAATGGCAAAGCCTTTGCCGTCCTTCAGTATTAACCCCTGCATTTGCACCAGTGGCCTGGGCTGCCACTGTTGCTGCAGTAAAGAGGCAGGTGAAGACTGCCCCAAGGCTCTGCTGAGGAAAGGCTGGGCAGAGCTGGGGAAGATTTCACACAGTTCTCTTCCACTGCACCCATCTCCTGTCCTCCTCAGGCTGCAGCCACCCACATTTCTCCCTGCAACCAAACCAGTTTTAAACACGTTTAGCTTTCCAGGTTTTTCTTAAAGGGTTTAGTTCCTGGTGTCCACACTTGCTTCACAGTTTCTCCGGGGCAGGGAAGGAGCCAGCAGTTCAGGTCGGCTTGCCAGGTGGGTGAAAACCAGGCTGCCCTCAGTGGGTGTTTATATCTTGCAGAACGGATGTCCTGCTGGTTCTAGCTCTGGCCCTATTGATCTGTGGACACAACGGTTCTTGGGGAAATTTCTGACTATGGTTTTTGGGGTTCAGCCTAAAAATCCGATCTTATTTCAATAGAGGATTGCTGAAAACTGCCTATGATTTCACTTTCCCAGTCTCAGGCCCTGGGACAGACATGCAGAGGTGAGGAACAGTGACTGAGCCTCTCTCAGGCTTTGGGTGCAGGCTGAGCCAGCCCAGGCCCTCCAGCCACTCCTCACAGAATGGGTCTGCCACCTGCTCCTCACCCTGGGCCTTCCCCCTGCTCTTATAAGATGCGTGACTAATAAGAAACCATCAAATGCTCTTCCAAAGTACTTTTAACATTTTACACTCCCACCAGCAATGTATGGGAGTTCTCGCTGCTGCACATACTTTCCACTACTTGGCATTTTCAGTTCAAAAGAAATTTTTTTAGCCATTCTAATAGGTTTCTAGTAGTATCTCATTTGTGGTTTTAATTTGCATTTCCCTAAAGACTGATGACATTGAACATCTTTAGATAGATGGTTTTTTAAAAAAACCATCTATATATCTACTTTTGCAAAATGTATGTTCAAATATTTACTCCTTTAAAAAAAAAAAAAACAAAAACAGGGCTTTCTTCTTGAGTTGTAAGAGGTCTTTATTCCAGAAATTTGTATTTTTCTCCCAGTTTGTGGTGCACCTTTATATTTTCTTAAAAGTGTTTTTAGAGGAGCAGAAGTTTTTAAGGTGAAGTCCAATCCATTTTACTTTTCACTATTTTTTTTTCTTACTGTCCTAGGAAATCTTTGTTTTAAAATCACAAATATTTCCTTATGTTTTCCTCTAGAAGTGTAATTTTAGCTCTTAAGTACAGGTCTATGATCCATTTTGAATTAATTATTGTGAGTGGTATGAAGTAAAGATTGATGGCCGGGCGTGGTGCCTCAGGCCTGTAATCCCAGCACTTTGGGAGGCCGAGACGGGCAGATCACGAGGTCAGGAGATCGAGACCATCCTGGTTAACACGGTGAAACCCCGTCTCTACTAAAAATACAAAAACTAGCGGGCAAGGTGGGCGGGCGCCTGTAGTCCCAGCTACTAGGGAGGCTGTAGAGGCAGGAGAATGGCGTGAACCCGGGCGAGGCTTGCAGTGGCTGAGATCCGGCCACTGCACTCCAGCCTGGGCGACAGAAGCGAGACTCCGTAAAAAAAAAAGATTGATTTAATTTTTTCCATACAACTGTCTGGTTGTTCCAGCACCATTCCTTGAAAAGACCACCTTGTCACTTACGTTGATGAGACAAATGCTTACCACCTGGTTTCCCCCTCCTGCCTCTTGTTTTTTAGCCCCTGAAGATTTTCCCTATGACCTTGTGAGTTCCCATATGCAATTAAAGGGGTATTTAATTTATGTTATCCAGTATTTCTATGTGTTTTGTAAAAGATGGTGTTTTCAGGCCATTTAGTGCACAGTGTTGCTGGAGACAGAAGCCTTGCCCTTGTTTCCCTCCTCTAGGCCCTGGGTGCACCTCCACAGGGAGGGGTGGGAGGAGACCTTGCCCGCTGCTGCCGTGTGCTGACTACCGCTGTCCTTCCTCTGGGCCTCAGTCTCCTTTTTTATAAAGTGAGGGTGTGGTGGAAGATCAGCAGGACTTGTTTTCCAAGCCTTGGTCACTGCCCTGCTGATGGAAGCAGATTGTAACAAGAACAACAAAAAAGCCGGCCCAAACCAGCTAGGACCATGATGGCGATGAAAGCAACCTCTAGTTGCCGTCGTTGCTCATTATATCCTAATTATAATACATTTGCATAGGACACTCACAAGTGCCAGGATAGTTTATGAATGATGCCATAGCAACACCCTGAACGTTACGTTATATGATTCCTGGAACTCCCTGCCCCTTTTCCAGAAAGTTCACAAATAACCCACCACTTATGTAGCATATAATTAAGAGTGGGTATAAACTAGCCCTGCTCTGTCTATGGAGCAGCCATTTTGCTGTAGCTGTTGCTGTAATAAACTTGCTTTCTTTCACTGTGGGCTGCTTCCTAAGCAAAGCCAAAAACTATCCTGAGTTGAGCCCCAATTTTGGGGTTCACCTGCAGATCAAGGGATCAGACACCATGATCCCTGGGTTTCCTCCTTGTGCTAGTTTTTCTTGGATGCCTGAGCAAGAAGGGAGAGACCCTGCTCCCATTTCCCAGAGGCCATGTGCTGCTGACCATTCCATGTCTCCCTGACAGGCTGATAACCTGGGAGGTGAGTAATGGGATGCCAGCTACTCAGACACAGGTCACACACAGCAACGCCTCCTCACAAAACCTGCCCTGTAGGTTTTAGCTCTAGCTGCACCCTCACTTCCTCCAAGGAGTCTTCCTAAAAACTGAGTCTTGGCTAGAGGAAAGAGCTACTCCGTGGATGGAAGAGATGGGAAGGTAGTTGGTAGAGGCTGCCTGCAAAGACTGGGGGTGAGGCAGCAGCAGATGTGCCAGTGTTTGCCCTAGAGCATTCATGTGCATTGGGCCACAGCTTTTTCCTTAGAAAGACTTGGACCTCCCTATAGCCAGAACACCAACAGAAGGAAGCCTGAAGAGTCCAAAAACAGTTTATGGCTCAGTTCTCAGTTAATTGAGCACCTTTCCATCGTGCCTGGTTTGTTGGGGGCATCTTTGAGGGGTGAAGCCTTATCCTACTCTCCTGGGGTTTCCATGGAGAGAGGCTTCCCCTTTTCTCCCTCCTCCCTAAGGTGCATTTGATTCTGCAGCCCTGGACATTCGCTGGGCCTGTTCCACCAATGGGAGGCGTCCTGCCCATGAGCAGCTCAGTTTTGCCCCTTTCAGTGTGGTGAGCACCGTGGGCAGGGCCAGGGCCTGCCGTTCAGAGACAGGTCTGTGTGCACAGTGCACGCGGCTGTTGACGTGCACATGCAGACTGCTTGGCATATCCACGTAAGCACACCTGAGCACACTGCCCACACGGCAGGTCTAGGGTGGCAGGGGAGAGGCTTTGTTTCAGGCCCTTCATGAGCCAAGGTCTCCATTCCAGCCTTTACCAAGGTCTTGCCTTAGGGGCTGGAAGGTGCCAGCCTGCAAGGACAGAGGTGGAACTTCTTCCCTTGCCCTCCAATCCTTATCTGTCCTTGTGCTCAGAAGGGGAGGAGGGGAGAGTTGTTAGAGTCCCTGGAACCTGTGATAAACATCAAGGTCCTTCAATATCAAAGATACAAGCTTACAAATATTGAAAGTCATTTCAAATTCATTTCTAGAAGAACAAGTGTATAATTCAAAAATCATTTTTGAATGATACAAAGGATAAACATTAAAGCTTGAAAAATTCAGATTAAAAAAGCTTATATTACAGAGGAAACATAAGCATTTCTAAGTGCAGCATCTCACTAAATGCTGCCTGCAGCTCAAGGCCTGAACTCTGCTCTGGGCTGGGAGAACAAGGCTGACCTTCTGGAGTCCTCAGCTGCTCCCGGAAAGGGCTCCGGTGAACCCAGACAAGACAGCCCAGAGCCGTGGGCCTAGAGCAGGGGTTCTCTCTGTCCCTCACAGGCACCCTCAGGGGCATGGGGAAACTTAGCACCCCAGAGGGGGTACTGTCTTGGGTCCCTTGCTGCTGGTAGGGATTTCTAAGGCCTGTGGCTCAGGGAAGAACCCCAAAATGCACCAAATGGCACTGTGGCTGGGCTCAGTGGGGATGTCGGCCCCCAGGAGGCCACAGGGCTCTGGCTTTCAGGGCGTCACTGAAGGGTCCCTAGGGGTGAGCACTCTGTCATTCAGTCTCCCAGCCTGCACCATTCCCATCTTACTCAGATCCCCACTCAGTGATTTCTTCTCCGTCACCCTCTTCACTCCCTCCTCACTCCACACTTGCTTCTTCCTGCCCCCTCCCTTCTTACTTGTTCCCCTCTCCCTCCCCTCCGCTCCTTACTTGTTCCCCTCCCCACTCCCCTTTCCTTGTTCCCCTCCCCTTCCTCCTCCCTCCTTGTTTATTCGTCCTACTCTTCCTCTCTCCTTCTCCCTCCTCCATCTTCTTTCTTACCCTCTCCCTTGCCCGCTCACTTGTGTCTTCCTCTGTCTCCTTGCTCCTCCTCTTATTTCTCCCTTTGTCTCTTCTTCCCTGTCTTTGGCCTTTCTCTCTGCCTCTTCACTGTTCTGTTCTTGCTGTGTTTTCCACCTAGGCTATAGACTGAGCCTCCCCCACCCAGGAAGGGTAGGAGACCCAGTTCAGTCCCATCTGAGCATCCTGGGTGTTACTGGGACACCTATCCTGGAGCTACCCCTTGGAGGGAAACATTTCTTTCCTTGAGCGTGGGAGGGCCTCAGCTGACTTAACTGGCCGCAGAGGAAGCTCTGTATTGGGGAAACCGAGTTTCCAAAGACTTGACCTGGAACAAGTCTGTTGGGGGCCTCACAGCAGACAGACTGAGCTGGGTCTGTCCTTCCCCAGAGCCTCACCCCGATGCTGGAGGTCCGCTGGTTTATTACAGAGGCTTGGAGGACAGGGTGGGAGACCAGGGAGGCAGGGCTGGGCTGGCAGGAAGCCCCAGCACCCCGGTCCGGGGCCTGGCTCACTTGGCTGCCGCCAGGATGGCACTACTTCTTGGAGGCCTGCTTCTTCTCGCTGGTTACCTTGCTGTTCCTCCTGAGAGGATGTAGCTCCACTTCAGGCTCTCTTGCCCTAAAGATCAAAATAGAGAAAGCGACTGCTGAGGGCTGGGCGGGGGAAGGGCTGCTCTTCACAGTGCCCAGAGCCCAGGCCTGATAGGGCCAGGAGGGGCAAAGCCCTCTCCCTTGCACAGGTGAGGCTGTCTGGGTGCTGCTCCGACCAGAGGGTCCCGGTGGCACCTGTGACCTTTCTACATGCTCCTAATTTTGCTTTTCTATCTTCATGAGAAATATGTGATCTCCACGCCATGCTGAATGCGTGATTCATTTCATGTACCAGCACCAGTAGTCAGGGGCTTTTAACAGGTGCAGCAAGTTTCTTGCAAAGAGACAGCAGGGCCGTCTCCACCCTTCTCAGACTAATGGGTCTGGGCTGTGGGGTTTTGCTGCAAAGTCCTCAAAGAGCCTCTATCTCTACCACCCAGACCACTGCGAGCAGCTCCGGGGCAGCCTGCATGCCCGCCCAGTATTGTGTTGATTACACAGGCTAGATGTCAGGGATGGTTGGACATGACCCAGGCCTGGGGGGAAGTGACTTGCCCAAGGCCAAATAGGCCCGAGGTGGCCTGCTGTGAGTCATGCCCATTCTGGCAGCGGGTGTGGTCACCTACTTCTCAGCCTCCAGAGGTAACTCCTTCTCCACATAGTCTTCCAGGGCCAATGAGGAGCTGCTTCCTTGGATATCTTCTGACTCGGCTTTCTTGGCTGATTCAGAATCCTCCAGGCTCAGGACAGAGCTGGGAACACTGCAGGGGAGGCAGGGTTGGGGGGCAGTGCTCAGGGCCCAGGGCGTGCTGCACGCTGTCCCGTCAGTGTTCTGGGAGCCTAGACAGACAAGGACACACGTGCTCCTCCTCCTGAGGGCGGCGAAGGGAGAATCTGACCTCTTCAGGGACCCAGTGACACGCTGGAGGTTGGCTTCCCTGGCTTCTGTTTTGGGCTAGATTGGCCCTAACCCACAGGCTGCTATACCCACACCCCAACACTGACCATGGCAAATGCCTGCGGTGGGGTGGGAGGGCTCCATAAGTGACCACAGGAGAGATGACAGGAGGCAAAGGAAATGTGTCATCATGTGTAACATTGTGGGCTGAACACATGCCCCCCAAATACATATGTAGAAATCCTAAAGCCCGAGACCCCAGAATGTGGCCTTATTTGGAAATAGGGTTGTTGCAGACATCATTAGTTAAGATGAGGCCATACTGGAGGAGGGTGGGTCCAGTCCAACATGACTGATGTTCCTTTACAAAGGGGAAATTTGGGAGAACGCCATGTGAGGATCACAGTTCT
Source organism: Papio anubis (assembly GCF_008728515.1). NCBI lineage: Eukaryota > Metazoa > Chordata > Mammalia > Primates > Cercopithecidae > Papio > Papio anubis. The sequence continues at coordinate 49,812,591 of NC_044977.1, forward strand.
GTGGCCACAGGCCAAGGAGCTACCAGGAGCGGGGAGCAAGGCCTGGGACGGAGCCGCCTAGCGGCTTCTGGGAGAGCGTGGCCCTGCCCACACCTTGGTCCAAGCTTCTGGCATCCAGATTACAGGAACGGCTGCTATGGCAATGCTTTCAATTAAAGATTCCATTTCCTTTTTTTACCTAAGTGCTCTTAAACCATCAACCCACTTGGCTATTCTAGGATTAGGAGGAGTCCTACTGGTTAATAGTTTCACAAATCTGCCTCTTTCCATTTCCAAGAACCTAGACCATCTTGTGTGCATGTTTCTAGTTTGTACGTATGCGTGTATGTTTCTATCTAGTTTGTGTGTGTCTGGTTTGTGTATGTGTGTATAGTGTATGCATGTGTATTTATGTCTAGTTTGTGTATACTTCTGTGTCTAGTTTGTGTGTGTTTGTGCATCTAGTATGTGCTGGAATCTAATGTGTGTGTGTACATGTGTGTCTAGTTTACATGGGTGTTTATAGTTTGTATGTATGCGTATAATTTGTATATGTGTGTATCTGGTTTGTGTGTATGTGTGTGCGTCTAGTTTTCTGATTCTTTCCTCATCATTCCTGAACAATTGTTGAAGACTGTTGTAAGCATACCATTAAGTCCTTTCAGAATCCTTAGATATAACAGATTAGGAGACCAGAGCTCATTTTAATGATAATAATATCACTAACAAGGGTAGGTGGTAATCTCAGTAAATGTGAGCTATGTGCCAGCACTTCCCATGTGCTGACTCCTCTAATCCCCATAACCCAATACAGTGAGTCTCACTCTACAGACAAAGAAGCTGGCGCACTGAGAGGGTGAGTGTTTTGCACAGGTCACACAGCTATAAAAGGTGGCCAGATTCCTTAAGCTGTCATTTCCTACTAAACAGTGTCTTCCTTTTGAAGACATCTAGAACCAAATAAGAGCTATGTCTCTTTGTAACTACTTTCTGGCATCCCCCACTGTGATCGTCTGAATGTCTATGTTCCCCCAAATTGATACGCTGAAATCCTTATCCCCAAGGTGATGGTGTTGGCAGGCAGGGCCTTTGGGAGGTAAGGTGGTTATGAGGGTGGGACCCTCATGAATGGGATTAGTGTCCTTATACAAGAGGCCCCAGAGAGACCCTCGTCCTTTCTGCCATGCAAGGACACAGCAAGAAGGTGCCATCTATGAACAGGAAGCAGCCCCTGCCAGACACTAAATCCACTGGCGCCTTGGTCTTGGACTTAACCAGCCTACAGACAGTGGGAAATAAATGTGCAACAGGCTAAGACATTCACTCCCTGTGCACCATACCAGGCTAGCCTTCTTCTGAATGTTTCTGAAAATGCCCTTGCTGGTCCTCTTTGGCATCTTCCTGTAGCCTCAGCTCATCTTCAGCCTGGGCCCTTCCCAACAGCATCCCCCTGTCCTGTCCTGTCCTGTCCTGACCTTGGTGCGTCTGTCTTTCTCCCTGGGATTGTTGGTGACTGGTCTTCAAGGACCACCAAGCCCTCTCCCTCTTGGAGTCTCAGGCAGTGGAGTCTCAGTGACTTTTCTGTCTGCACCTTTCAGCATCTGCCCCTCCTTACCCTCCACAGGCTCCTCCTGGGCCTGCCTTCCCTGCTGAGTGCTCTGAGTTGCGGGGGTCACTTGGCATGACCTCCTCAGTTCCTCCAGAAGTGGGTTCCCCAACTTGGACAAGACCCAGACTCAGCTTACTGCAGTGAGATGGGCATTAAGGACTCCTAGAAAACTGAGGGTCCTGTGTGGGAGTTGGGGGGTGCCCAGACTCAGTGCTGTGGGGGTGCGGTCACAGGACTTAGGGCTGCATACCCCAGGTCTGCGTATAAATAACTTTCCACATGCCTCATCATTTGCTTCACAGTTCACAAAGCTCTTTAACAAACACACTTTCATGAGATCCTCACAGCCTCTCAAGGTGGGCATTATTTCCTCATTTTGAAGATGAGGAAACAGAGGATTAGGGAGGTAAACTGATTCCCCACAGTCACCCAGCCAGTAGAGTGCAGCAGGGGCTCCAACCTCATCCTGCAAGTGTCTCACTACACCGTGCTGCCCAGGCGGTCTCAGATCTGCTCATGCTCCCCTAATGCAGTCTTCAGGCGCTTCATGCAGCGCAGGCTCCTTCCTGGACTAGGCTGTATTCTTCTCGAGCCACTCAAAGCTAGGTCTCTCGGCTCAAGAAGATCATCTCATGAGAGCTGGGCCCAGAAGGTGCTCAACAAGTTGGCACCACCTTGTTGAAAAGCCCAAGCTCAGAAGCCCAGAGGCAGATTTAAGCCAGCACTTCCTGCTATAGGGGCCTGGGATCACTTCACGGATGGCCTTTGTCTGTGTGGGGAGGCTGAGGCAGGAGGATCACTTGAGCCCAGTCATTCAAGGATGCAGTGAGCTATGATCGTGCCACTGTACTCCAGCCTGGGCGACAGAGTTGAGACCCTCTCTCAAAACAAACGAAAAACCAAAGCAGAAGCGGGGCCCAGCTTGCACATGAGGTGGTGGTAGGGTGTGGTGGGACAGAGAGGGGGGTGTAGCCAGAGCTCCTGCCCACCAAACCTGTCTAGATTATTCCAACAGAAACAGGCACTATGCAAGCATTCCCATGTCCCCGAGATCTCCAAGAGGGCCCTTTTCCCAAACTTGTGTCCCAAAGAAACCCACAACATGGCCTTGCTCACACACCGCCTCCCACTCTGCACCCGCTCCCATCCCTCCCCTGCCCACCTGTGAAGTCCTCCTGCTGCAGTTTTTGCCATGTGTGCCACAGGTGGAGGCCTCCCACCTCCAACCCCCCTCCCCACTCCATCCCTTCCACCCCGCCTGCTCCCCTCAGTTCCCCTTTCACAGCCCAAGTCTCCTTTCTGCCCTCCATCCCTCCCCAGGCCCATCCCTCAACCTGCGTGTTTCCTGTTTTACTTGAATTTGTAGTCGTCCGGCAGGAAGTAGCCCATCTTGCAATCCTTTTGAGACCGGAAGATCTGTTTCAGCAGATTCTGCTTGCTGAGGCCATATCCATTCAAAACACGGCCCCCAAAAAGGAGCTTTCCCCCGGCAAACATCTATTGACAGGAAGGAAACGAGGAGAGATCCTCAGCACATCAGCACAGCAGTGTCCACTGATAAGACACGCGAGTTTGGAATTTCACTAGGACAGTGCCACAGGCCTCTGAGAGCTTGCACCGTGAGGCAGGCCTTGGGCGGCTGGGGAAGGAGTGCTGCCCTCCATGAGTTGCCGAGGGAGGTAGGCTGAGTCCAGCCCCTGTCCAGCCTGGGATGGTGAGGTTGCCCTATGACTTGGGGGCCTGGGCAGGGTTTTGGCTCAGCCATACCTCCCTGGGCAACCTGGGGAGGGCAGCTCTCCTTCCCTTCTGCCTGCTTGGCCACCCAGCTCACATGCACTTCACATACAGCCCCACAGAACCCTGCGGCCAGAAAGCTGGTCCCCTGCTGTGTATGTACCTTTCAGCTCACCCCATGGAATGGGAGCCCCTTGAGGGCAGGGCTCCCACCCCTACAGGTCAGTCCCCAACAGGTAGACACCTATCCAAATATTTCTGTGCAAAAATATTCATGACAGCGTTATTTGTTATGGCAAAAAAAAATAAAAATAAAAATAAAAATAACTTAAATGTCAATAAAAGCAGCACAAATAGATAAAATGACAGACTCTTCACTTTGGGAGGCCAAGGCGGGCGGATCCCAAGGTCAGGGGTTCGAGACCAGCCTGGCCCATATGGTGAAACCCCATCTCTACTAAAAATACAAAAATTAGCTGGGCGTGATGGCGGGCACCTGTAGTCCCAGCTACTTGGGAAGCTGAGGCAGGATAATCACTTGAACCCAGGGGGCGGAGATTGCAGTGAGCCGAGATTGTGCCACTGCACTCCAGCCTGGGTGAGAGTGTGAGCCTTTGTCTCAAAAAAAAAAAAATGACAGACTCTTACACAGTGGTTAAAACTTAGGTGTTACAAACTATATAAGGACATGGGGAAATGCTCATGGTATTTTAATTTAAAAAGAAGAATTGCAAAGAATATATGCAGAAAAGGACTGCAAAGGTCAGACACCAAAATGTTAGCATGTGGTGGTCCTTGCAGGTGCCAGGTACATATCTGTGGGATGAGCAAATGAGACTCTCTGGGTGATCTGATGATGTCATTATTTTCTAAATTGTATTTTCTAAGCTTTCCATAATGAGCATGTGTAAGTATTTACAGTGAACGTTTTTAGGATAAAGCCATTTAAAAACAAACAGATGAAGGGAATTTGATTTGTTAGGATGAATGTCACCTGTCCCTTCAGTCTCCTGGGATGGAGGACACATGGGGTCCTGGGCTCCAGCCCCAGCTCTATGTGCTGGGTGACTCTTGGTCAGTCTTCCTGCTCTCTGGGCCTCAGCCAGGGTGGGGAGATAATTCCACAGCCCCTCCCTTCTTCTCCTCTCTCCTCCTCCCACATTTGTGATTCTACAGGAGCAGAGGTGGCTGCAGCTGGGTGGCAGGCAGTGGATGGCAAGTTCCTGCTGGCTCACCAGAATCATCCCCTGCACCACACAGTTCTTCTTCACCATCAGGGGAGGGTCCTCCTGCAGAGGGCTGTCCAGGTCATACTGCAGCAGGCGGTAGGAGTCATACCGGCACTGCCAGGAGAGAAATATGAGAACTGGTCACCCCCATGCCAAGAAGATGTACCTGAATTGCCATATTCCTGGCTAGGCCAGGTTCCCCCTGAGTCCTGGAGCCCTGTACAACTCCCTCTCTCCAACTCCTCCTGCTCCAGGAGCCCTTGGGCCTGCATGCACACCTCCCATGACTGTCCCTTGAGGATGTCCCTGGATCTGATTAGAGCCCGCTAGCGGAGAAGGCCATTTCTGAGGTGGCTGCCCCACGTGTGACGCCCACTAGCCTGGCCCTCTGGGGTCCACAGAATGTGACTGCTCCCTTGCCCTCGGGGTAGCACTGCAGAGGTTTGAAGATGGGAACTGTGTTCTTGGGTGGACCTGTTTCCAGGCTTTTGAGTCTACTTTACACAGCATAAAGAATTCCTCCACTCCCTACCCACTGCTGGCAAGCCCCTCAGGACCCTCCCAGTCACTATATCCAGGGAGAGGTCCTGAGCTGAACCCATACCTCAAGGTAGGGTCTGGGCAATTCAGAGGAAAGCTGGCCTCTCGCCTCTCCTTTCTGGATGCCTCAGATCTATTAATACAGCCAAGGTGCTGTCTTCCTGTTTTATCTGCCTTTATTTCCAGGTGCCTCCAGCTATCCTTTCACTCTCCAATATGAAACTCAGAACCACACCCAATGTTCTAGCTGTCAGGGAAAGAGAAAGCGGGGAACATTTCTGCATTCACCAAAGACACCCTAATCTGACACCTGCTTCCAAGTCTGTCCTCTAGGCCTGCTGCTCACTGCTTTATGAACTGCCTCAGGCCACGCCCTGTCCTCACTCACGCTGCCCATGGCTGGGGTCGGCCACCTGAGCACTCCAATTGCTTAGGGACAACTATTAGCAAACAACAACTAGCCCCATGATAAGCGAAAGTCAGTTCTAAGCTCCCCCGTGGGCAGGATTTTATCTGTCTCTACATGGACAGACACACAGAAGGAACTCAATACATGCTCACTGGATTCAACTAAATTGGAGGTTGGCTCTGGAAAACAAACATGGCTTTGCTGTATGGGACAAGTGAAAAGGCTTGTGGCTGAGTCTATACTCTTGGACTGAGATGGTCAAAGGGCTACTGGTGTCTGCTCAGAAGGTCTGGAGCACAGACCCGAGGGTGGGCATGCCAGAGTCAGGGAGGGGCCGCTCCTGGGAGGAGGGTGTCCACGCAGAACTCCCACCCCTGGTGTACATGAAAACCCAGAACTCTGCAGAAATGGGCAAACACAGCAGATACTAGGAGACTGGAGGGCAAAGAGGGCTTGAAGGAAGTCACCACGTGGACACCCAGCTCATGTGCTCATGTGCCATCCTTTGCTCCAGTTGGTCTGGGGTTGGGGCCAGCCTTCAAACTGTGCCAATGCTGCTGGGAATGACTGCATGCTTGGAGGGTTACATAGGCCTGATAGGTGGGAACAATTCTACTGCAGCAATGAGTAGGCTGGAGTGCGTTCCATGGGCCCGAAGACTCCCTTTAGACCTCAACCACAATCAGCTGGGACCTTGAGCCGTGCTTCTCTCCTGTCGCCCTTCGCACAGGCCACCGCCTCTTCCAGGAACATTAATCACCTGCCAAAACCCCACTCAACCTGGACAGCCCTCCGGACCCCCAGGAGGCAGCAGGCACATGTTCCCAGGCTCCTGCGTGCCCAGAGCTCTCCTCTCACGGCCTCACTGGTGGTGCTGGAGTTGCTGCCACACTGGGAGCTCCTCTAGGGCCCAGTTTGCATCTGAGTCATGCTGGGTTCCCAGGGCCTGGCCCATGCCCAGCACACAGTGGGTACTTGTGACAGTCTACAAATATTTTCAGAGCCCTGAGGATTCAGTGGTGAGGATGGCCCATGCTCTAAATATTCACACCAACAAACAGTCACAAACTGGAAGGAAAGGACAGTGCCCTGATTTTGTCTCAAGGGTCAGAAGAGGGCCTGACCCTTACATGGTGACATTCACCCTGGAGCTAGAGGATGAGTGGGAAGGAGAGAAGCAGGGGGAGGGAGGACACTGCAGACAGGAGAGTACACACAAAGGCCCCAAGGAGAAAGGAGCTGAAGGAGGATGGCCCCTCAGGCAGGTGCTCAGCCAGTCCTAGCACTGTGGGGGTCTTCTCGGACTGCCCCACTACCCCTACCCCTGGCCTCCAGGACCTCCTCAATGGGCCCGGACCAACCTGGATGCAGGGGGAGCCACGGCCCCGCTGCTGGTGGCTGTAGAGCGTGTTCAGCAGCCACTGGAGCTGCCCAGTGCTGGTGTAGTTCTGGCTTGAGATGATGCCAAATACCAGCACCTGGCTGGGGTCTCGGGGCGCCAGCAGGAAGCGCTCCAGCTCCACGTCAGAGACCAGGGGCGCCTTCACCAGGCACCTGCAGCCAGCACGGGCGTCTTCCTTAAGCATGAGCTTCCGCAGCACCAGTGGGCAGTCTGAGGGCGAGGCCGCCCACCTGGTGGGGCTGCGCCCCTCGCGGGCCTTCCCTCTGCAAGGAGGAGCACAGTGCACAGGGGCCCTCAGCAGGTGGTGGAGGTCTGTGGTTCCCAGAGCCCCCTGGCTCCTGACGGTCAAAGGGCCTGCTGCAGGCAGATTTTAGTCTGGGCCCTGCTGCCAATGTGCTGCACCACCTTGGACAGGTCCCCTAACCTCTCTGGGCCTCTTTCTACGATGCAAAATGAGAATAACAAGTTACTCCTTCACCCATCCATTTGGTCAAAAAATGCTTTAGTGTCATCCTTAACTCCTTTCTCTCACACCCAACACATCCCATCTAATCTGTCAGCAAGCCTGTCCTCTCTACACTCAAGACAGACCCACAATCTGACTTTTCCTGCCCTCCAGCCCCATGGATGTGGTCCAAGCCTCCTTCATTCTTGCCTGGCTGCCTGCAAATGCCTCCTAATGGGTCCTGTGTTTTCTTCCCCGGCCTGTCTTCAGTGTGTTCTCTGACTGAGGGATCCTGTTAAAACCTAGCTCACGTCATGTCACTACTCTCTTCAAAACCCTCCTGTGGCTTTCTACCTTTTACAGAACAAAAGCTGAAGTCCCTGCCATGTGCTTCAAGGCTGTAAGAATCTGTCCCCTGCATTTTGTCCTCCTTACATCTCTTACTCTCCAGGATTCCCGCCTTTGCTCACTGCACTTCGGCCACACTGGCCTCCACTTGTCCTTTGGTCTTGGAGGACAGTGGCCTTTGCTGTTCCTCCATAGAGCCATCTATGTCACTTTCTCAAGGCTCTATCCAAATGTCACCTTCTTAATGAGATTTTCTGAGTGCCCTATTTCATTCCTTTTCTCCCAAGACTCTTTCCCTTCCCTGTTTTATTTTTCTTCTTAGCATTGCTTGCTATCTAACATATCTTTTACTTTTAAATTTTATTATTGCACTTCTCTGTCCTACTAGACTGCAAGTTCCATGAGTTCATGAATTTCGTGTGTTTTGTTCAGTGGAATAAAGCAGTAGCATTTGAAAAATAGTAAAGATTCAATAAATATTCAAACCAATATTCGTTGGGCCCCTACTATGTGCCAAACACTGTACTGGGTTGTTGTGAGGGTTGTGGTATTTACATGGGAATAAGCACCATCCAAATAGAAAGTGTTGCTGTGATTCTACCTTTATCAACGTCTATTCCAAAACTGTGGATGCTGATGCTGTAAAATGCTAAACATGACGAAAGGCAGTAGCATGTTTAGCATTTTACAGCATCACAATCTTGGAATAGACATTGTCTTGGTTAACTTTATAACAACTCTGTGCAATAGGCAGGACAGAAACTCTTATTGCCATTTACAGATCAGAAAACAGAAGGTTCCCACCAGGTGAATGGGTGCCCAAGTTCATATGATAATTAAGTGGCAAGGGCTAGGATTAGAAACCAGGACATCCTGAAACAAGAGCAATGCAAGATGAGCATTATTTCTCAGGGGCTATTAATAGTGATAAGTACTTGCTGAACAAACTTGTTAAGAATATGTCTTATTCAAGAACCTGCATATCTGGAGCAGAGCAGGGGGTGGGGGAGGCTGGATCTATTAATTATAACTTATCCAGGGATAAGTTCAAAATAATCAAAGGTTTAAATGTGGGGCAATTAAGCCATAACATTTCTACTAGAAAATATGGGGAAATTATTCTATAATTTTAGAGCAGGGAAGGCTTTTTATAATTATGACTAAAAAATCCAGAAGTCATAATAGAAAAAGACTGATAAAGTCAACTACATGAAAGAAAAAAGCCTCCAGAATCCCTCTGTGACAAAAAAATACACAAACAAAAAAACCCAAAACTATCATAATCAAAGATGAAAGACAAATGACAAACTGAGAAACATATTTGAAACTCCTAACATAGAATAGTGGTCAATGTCTCCACTATGTAAAATACTACAAATCAATTAGAAAAAGTTAATAACCCAATAAAATATGGACAAAGGTAGTGAACAAATAATTCACGGAAAAGAATATAGGTTTTAAAAATTAGAAAGGAGGGAGGGCTGGGTGCGGAGGCTCACACCTGTAATCTCGGCACTTTGGGAGGCTGAGGCAGGAGGATCACTTGAGGCCAGGAGTTCCAGACAAGGCTGGGCAACATAGCAAGACATCATCTCTACTAAAAATTAAAAAATTAGCCAGCCATCGTGGCACATGCCTGTGGTCCCAGCTTCTCGGGAGGCTGAGGTGGGAGAAATGCTGGAGCCCAGGAGTTCGCAGTTACAGTGAGCCATGATCACACCACTGCACTCCAGCCTGGCAGACAGAGCAAGACCCTGTCTCTAAAATAAATAAAAATAAAAATTTAAAAATAAACTCATAAAAAGAGGGGAGTGAAGCCACTAAAAATGGTTGTTACTCTAATTTTGGAACTCAGAAACCACATCCGTTGACTAGATCAACAATGAAGCTGGCAAACACTGTCAGAAACAACTTTATCCAGAGTTCTGGTATCTAATGAAAAAACGTGCAACAACCAGAGGAATGCTTAAATAAGAAAGATGCTGCTAAATTTTGGTAAGACAGCATTGTAGCATTTTTAGCTTACTCCCCTACCATCCTTCATAGCCCTGCTCAGTAGCATCCACGGAATGACAGCCCCGGTTCCTGGTGCACCTTGCTAGTACTGGAGGGGACAATATGAACCTTGTTCTCAAGCAATTGTAGTTCTGTGGGCTGGCCTGTCTGGAGGTTCCCTGAGGGATCAGCTCAGAGCTTGACTTTGTTTTATCTGCCTTGCAACTTTCTCAGGGCTGAAGCAGCCCCTACTGGGAAGCATCTGTCAGGTGCATTTAAAGAGAAAGATACCAGACATGGCCTCCTGGTGCAAGGGGTAACAGATGAGGCACAGATAGGTAGGCTAAAATGTCTGGGAAGAAAGAGGTTGGGGAAGGAGGTATATGGGAGAATAAGGCTTTGAAAGGCTCACATGCATACCAGGGAATATAGGTACCAGGTTTGGAACCATGTTTTGAAAAGGCCTGAGAACACACTAAGCTTTCATCTCTGGCTGACCATTGGACTTTTTGAAAGTAGAAGGTGAAGGCTAATGCAGATTAGTCTTGATGTGAAGAGCCTGACTAAAAGCACTGAATGAATGCCTCAATACACAGCCAATCTGCAAAGACTGGACGAGTTTTGTTTTTGTTTTTGTTTGGGCTCCAGATAATCTCTATTAAATCACTAGCTGATCCCTTACCTAACTGAATGGAGACTACACATTACAAATGTCTTTATAAAGATAGTTTGGAAAAGTAACTAAACAACAAACAGCTACAAACTACAACAAGGAGCAACAACAAATCATAAGGAAAAGGGGAAATTTGATTTCCAGGGTTACCAAATTCTAATATTTAAAATGTTCAGTTTTCAACAACCAAAAAAAAAACCTGAGGTGTGCAAAGAAACAAAAAAGCATAGACCACTCAAAGGAAAAAAATGTACTAGAAACTGTCCCCAAGGAAACCCAGAGATTGGACTTACTAGACAAAGACTTTAAATCAATAGCTTAACTATATATATATTTTTTATTATTATACTTTAAGTTCTAGGGTACATGTGCACAATGTGCAGGTTTGTTACATAGGTATACATGTGCCATGTTGGTGTGCTGCATCCATTAACTCATCATTTACGTTAGGTATTACTCCTAACGCTATTCCTTCCCCAGCCCCTGATCCCCCAATAGGCCCTGGTGTGTAATGTTCCCCTCCCCATGTCCATGTGCTCTCATTGTTCAACTCCCACTTATGAGTGAGAACATGTAGTGTTTGGTTTTCTGTCCTTGTGATATTTTGCTGAGAATGATGGTTTCCAGTTTCATCCAGGTCCCTGCAAAGGACATGAACTCATCCTTTTTTTATGGCTGTATAGTATTCCATGGTGTATGTGTGCCACATTTTCTTTATCCAGTCTATTATTGATGGACATTTGGGTTGGTTCCAAGCCTTTGCTATTGTGAGTAGTGCAGCAATAAACACATGTGTACATGTGTCTTTATAGTAGCATGATTTATAATCCTTCGGGTATATACCCAGTAATCAGATTGCTGGGTCAAAAATATTTCTAATCCTAGATCCTTGAGGAATTGCCACACTGTCTTCCACAATGGTTGAACTAATTTACAGTCCCACCAATAGTGTAAAAGTGTTCCTATTTCTCCACATCCTCTCCAGCACCTGTTGTTTCCTGACTTTTTAATGATCACCATTCTAACTGGCATGAGATGGTATCTCACTGTCATTTTGATTTGCATTTCTCTGACGACCAGTGATGATGAACATTTTTTCATATGTCTGTTGGCTACATAAATGTCTTCTTTTGAGAAGTGTCTGTTCATATCCTTTGCCCACTTTTTGATGGGGTTGTTTGTTTTTTTCTTGTAAATTTGTTTAAGTTCTTTGTAGATTCCGGATATTAGCTCTTTGTCAGATGGATAGATTGCAAAACTTTTCTCCCATTCTGTAGGTTGCCTGTTCACTCTGATGATAGTTTCTTTTGCTGTGCAGAAGTTCTTTAGTTTAATTAGATCTCATTTGTCTATTTTGGCTTTTGTTGCCATTGCTTTTGATGTTTTAGTCATGAAGTCTTTGCCCATGCCTATGTCCTGAATGGTATTGCCTAGGTTTTCTTCTAGGTTTTTTACGGTTTCAGGTCTTACATTTAAGTTTTTAATCCATCTTGAGTTAATTTTTGTATAAGGTGCAAGGAAAAGATCCAGTTTCAGCTTTTGACATGTGGCTAGCCAGTTTTCCCAGCATCATTTACTAAATAGGGAATCCTTTCCCCATTACTTGTATTTGTCAGGTTTGTCAAAGATCAGATGGTTGCAGATATGTGGTGTTATTTCTGAGACCTCTGTCCTGTTCCATTGGTTTATATATCTGTTTTGGTACCAGTACCATGCTGTTTTGGTTACTGTAGCCTTGTAGTGCAGCTTGAAGTCAGGTAGTGTGATGCCTCCAGCTTTGTTCTTTTTGCTTAGGATTGTCTTGGCTATGCGGGCTTTTTTTTGGTTCCATATGAAATTTAAAGTAGTTTTTTCCAATTGTGTGAAGAAAGTCGTGGTAGCTTGATGGGGATAGCATTTAATTTATAAATTATCTTGGTTAGTATGGCCATTTTCACGATATTGATTCTTCTTATCCATAAGCATGGAATGTTCTTCCATTTGTTTGTGCCCTCTTTTATTTCGTTGAGAAGTGGTTTGTAGTTCTCCTTGAAGAGGTCCTTCATATCTCTTGTAAGTTGGATTCCTAGGTATTTTATTCTCTTTGTAGTAATTGTGAATGGGAGTTCACTCATGATTTGGCTCTCTGTTTGTCTGTTCTTGGTGTATAGGAATGCTTGTGATTTTCCCACATTGATTTTGTATCCTGGGACTTTGCTGAAGTTGCTTATCAGCTTAAGGAGATTTTGGGCCGAGATGATGGGGTTTTCTAAATATACAATCACGTCATCTGCAGAGACAATTTGACTTCATCTTTTCCTAATTGAACATCCTTTATTTCCTTCTCTTACCCATCACTCACGGCTTCCCTTGGCTAGGAAAGGGAAAATCCCTGGACCCCTTGTGCTTCCTGGGTGAGGCAACACCCTGCCCTGCTTCAGCTTGCCCTCTGTAGGCTGCACCCACTGTCCAACCAGTCCCAGTGAGGTGAACCAGGTACCTCAGTTGGAGATGCAGAAATCACCCATCTTCTATGTTGATCTCGCTGAGAGCTACAGACCAGAGCTGTTTCTATTCAGCCATCTTCAACCACTTGACTATATTTAAAGAGCTAAAGGAAACCATGGAAAAACAACTAAAGGAAACCAGGAGAACAATATCTCACCAAATAGAAAATATCAATACAGAGACAGAAACTACAAAAAGTAATCAATCAGAAATTCTAGAGTTAAGTAAAATAACTAAAATAAAAATTCAATGATAGATCTAAGCAGGCAGAAGAAAGTGTCAGCAAACTTGAAGATAGGATAATTAAGATTATTTAGTTTGAGGAGCAGAAAGAAAAAAGAATGAAGAACAATTAACAGAGCCTAAGATACCTGTGGGACAGCATCAAACATACCCAAGATACATAACGGGAATCCCAGAAGGGCAGGAAAGAAGCAGAAAGAATATTTGAAGAAATAATTGCCTAAAACTCTCCAAATTTGATGAAAGACATAAATCTACATATCTAAAAAGCTTAACAAATTCAAAGTGGGACAAATTCAAAGAGATCTACATTGACACACATTATCATAAAATTATCAAAAGACAAAAATCTTGAAAACAATGGGAGAAGCAACTCATCAAGTTCAAGGAATCCTCAATAAGATTAATAGCCAATTACTCATGAGAAATTATGGCTGCTAGAAGGCAGTGGGAGGACATATTTAAAGTGCTGAAAGAAAAACAAGAAAATAAAACCCTTGTCAGCCTATAATTTTTTTTTTTTTTTTTTTTTTTTGAGACAGGGTCTCATTCTGTTATCTGGACTAGAATGCAGTAGCATGATCATAGCTCGCTGCAGCCTCAACCTCCAGGGCACAATGATTCTCCCATCTCAGCTTCCTGAGTAGCTAGGATGACAGGCATGTGATACTACTCCTGGCTGTTTTGTAGAGACAGGTTTTTTGTAGAGACAGGTTTTCACCATGTTGCTCAGGCTGGTTTCAAACTCCTGGACTCAAGAGATCTGCCTGCCTAGGCCTCCCAAAGTGCTGGAATTACAGGCATGAGCCACCAAACCCAGCTTCAGCCTAGAATTCTATATACAGCAAAGCTATCCTTCAAAAATGAAGGAGAAAGTAAGACATTCTCAGATAAACGGTTTGTTGCCGGTAGGCCTGCACCACAAAACATGCCATTGAGTCCAGGTTGAAATGCAAAGATACTAGATGGTAACTTGAAGCTATATGAAGAAATAACGAACACTGATAAAGGTAACTACATAGGTAAACATAAAAGAAGTATTGTCATATTTTTCAGTTTGTAACTTTTATGTTTTTTCTGTATTATTTAAAAGACAAATACATAAAACAACAATTGTACATATGTGTTAATGGGCACACAATGCATAAAGATGTTATTTATAACAATGTCAACATAAAGTGGAGAGGTGGGAATGAAGCTGTACAGGAGCAGAGAACTTTGTATGTTACTAAAGCTAAGTTGGTATTAATTCAAACTAGATTGTTACACATTTAAGATGTTACTTATAATCATCAGGGTAACCACCAAGAAAATAACTAAAATATATAGAAAAATAAATGAGAAGGAATTCAAAACCATACAGCAAAAAAATCAACTAAACATAAAAAAGGCAATGATGGAGGAATTGAAAAACAGAAAGATTTCTAGAAAACTAACAGCAAGATGGCAGAAGTCCTTCCTAGTCAGTAATTACTTTAAACATAAATGGATTAAAGTCTTAAACAAAACTCAGATCAGTGGAATGGCAATCCAACTGTAATCCAACTACATGCTCCCTACATGAGATGCATTTTAGATTCAAACATACAACTAAAGTTGCATGCAGTAGCACGTGTCTGCAGTTCCAGCTACTTGGGAGGCTGAGGTGGGAGGCTCTCTTGAGCCCAGGAGTTTGAGGCCAGCCTTGGCAACATAGTGATACCCCATCTCTAAACAAACAAACATACAGCTAAGTTGAAAATGAAAGATTGAAAACAAACATTCCAAGCAAATAATAACCTAAAGGAAAAAAAACCCAGGAGTTTGGTTATACTAATATCAGACAAAAATAGACGTTAAGTAAAAAATTATTATGGGAGACAAATGAGGGCATTATATATTGAGAGGACAGTTACTCTATCTAGAAATATAACAATTGCAAACATATACACATGGAACAATAGAGTCCCTAAATACATGAAGCGAAACTTGACAGAATTGAAGGAAGAAATAGGCAGTTTTATAGTAACAGTTAGATACTTTAACATCCCACTTTTGATAATGGATAGGATAACTAGACAAAAGATAAAAAAGGAAATAGAAAACTTGAAGAACATTATAAACCAACTAGAACTAATGGACAAATACAGAACATTCGATCCAAGCACAGCAAAACATACATTCTTCTCTATTGCACATGGAACATTCTTCAGGACAGACTATATACTAGACCACAAAACAAATCTCAATAAATTTTAAAAGACTGAAAACATTATAAAGTTTTTTTTTGAGCACAATGATACGAAATTCGAAATCAATAACAGAAAGAAATTTGGAAAATTCACAAATATGTGAAAATTAAGCAACACATTATTAACCAACAAATGGGTCAAAGAAGGAATCTCAAGGGAAATTAGAAAACACTTTAAGGAAATGAAAACAAAAACAACGTACCAAAACTTAAGGGATGCACTGAGAGCAGTCCTCAGGAATATTTATAGCTGTAAATGCCTACATTAAAAGAGAAGAAAATCTCAAACCAATAATCTAACCTAACCTTAAAGTAGAAAAAGAAGAACAAACTAAACCCAAAGCTGGCAGAGGGAAGAAATAATAATGATCGGAGTCAGTTGAGGTAAATAAATAAAGAATAGATAAACCATAGAGAGAAACAACAAAACAGATTTTGGTTCTCTGTATAGAGCAGACTAAATATTTAGCTAGACTGACTAAAAGAGAAGAGATGCAAATTACTAAAATAAAAAATGAAAGTGGGTCATTACTACCAACCTTACAGAATTTAAAAATTATAAGAGAAAATTGTGAACAATTGTATGCCAACAAATTAGATAATCTAAAAGAAATGGACACATTTCTAAGACACGCAAATGATCAAAACTAACTCAAGAAGAAATACATAACCTGAATAAGCCTCTAACAAGTAAAAAGATTGAATCAGTAATCAAAAACCTCTCAAGAAAAGCCTGGAACTAGATATTTTCACTTGTGAATTCTACCTAAAATTTAAAGAAGAACTAACACCAAAACTTCTCAAACTCACCTAATAACAAAAGAAACGGAAACCTCAGCATTACCCTGATACTAAAGCCAGACAAAGACACTACAAAAAAGAAAAACAGACAAATATCCCTTATTAATATAGATGTAAAAATTCTCAGCAAAATACCAGCAAAGAAAAGTTTGACTAAGATGTCATATTAAAAATTATTTATAGAATATATATCATATATATATAATATAAAGCCTGCCTTTGTCTTCCTAGCCTAAACATTTTTTAAAAAAGGTCAAATCTGAGATTCCTATGAGATCAATTACTATTCTTGCTGCACTTATGTAAATGACCAGACTAAAATTGCTGAGACTAAACTTATTTTACAAATAAAATTGCCTTACTCTGATTGTCGTTGGTAGAAATTGGGATGACTGAAGAGAAAAATTATGTTTCCAAAGAAAAACTATAATATACCTGTTATTAGATTGTAGCCCTGTGCATTGTTTTCAAGTTTTTATTATCTACCTGTAGACTAGACGGGATCCTAAATTTGTCTAGGCTTCTTCAATCCAGTTTTCTCTCATTGAATTACTAAGGACAGGAACTGCTCTTTCCTAAAGACCTGTAAACTGAGGCTAGATAATTTGGTGTAAACTTCAAAAGACAAGGTTTATGCTTAATGGGTGGGCCACACAGAGAGTTTAACAAAGTCAGCTGGTGCCATAACCACCATAACCAGAGATATTCAAGCTGCAATATTGCCAACTTCATGCTATAGATAGCTTTTCCCAAGATGCCAAACAAGACTTCATATCATAATGAGACTCTTACCCCTTGTAATACCTACCTTTTTCACTGAACAGAGTAATGGCTGTAATCAAAATTTCAGAGTCAGTAACTGCTATGAGTAACTTGACAGAACCTAACGTAATAAATCCTTTAGGCCACCTAGTCGGTAACTTTGACAACATCCCTAACTTGTTCAGATTGCATTAGAAGTCCCTTTTAGAGTTGCCACCCTTTGCTTTAATTCAGCCCAGTCATAAAATGCTACTCAATGGCTACAACAGTTCTCACCTAGTTCCCAGTTCCCCCATGGTCTTTTGATTTGTTTAGTTAATTGCCCTTAGGCTTGGGCTCTTGGTTCAAAACTGAATTTAGGATACTGTTGCTGGTTATTTTTTGTATTATGATCTTTAAGCTCTGTTCTTGTTGTCTGTCTAATATTTGTAAAGCCAGTTCTTCAAACAGGATAATGTTAGCTCAACATTTTGAGATGATTGCTTAATGCCCATGGGTTTAAGAAGACAGAACTCAATGACAAACTCCAGGCAAAACTGCCCAAATAAAGTTTTTTTCCTTCCTTATGGCCTCTTTGTTGCTCAATTGTGTCTAGGGTCCTTGACTTTGACTCCATTACCTTCCCCACAATGTGAGACCGGAGACCACTGGAACAGGTCCATCCTGGCACTGAGGGACAACTAGCCTAACTTCAAGATAGTTGATCAGTGATGCTTTCAGAAAAAGATCTTGACCAAGAGGAGGAGATGTGAAAATGGATAATATATGTTGCAGTTATCTTGTTGTAACCAATTAAATTAAAGACCACGGGGAAAAAACAGTTGGGGCACAAGAGCCTGCTCAGGGATTATACCACAACCCATTTGCTGAAATGACCTCCTATAACCTTAAGACTAAATTTACCTAGTAGCAGCTTAAGTGAACTGCTGTGACTCTAAGACTAGTTTTACCTACTGCTATCACTCACCAATCAGAGTTTGCCAGATCCCCAAAACTTTGCTAATGCCAAGGAGCTTTTCTTCCAAACAATATGTAACATTTATCTTTCGAATAAAACCCCCAACCTTCTTTGTTATTGGACATATCAAAGACCGCCTGGTTTGTGTGTATGCCTGCAATTGCAATTTTGTTTTCCCAAATAAAAGCTCTTCTTTAGAGATTCATCTCTATATTTTTATTTGACTTTGACAGTATGATTCCTTTTATGTAAAACATGGAGAATGGGCAAATTCATAGAGACAGAAAGCAGGTTAGTAGTTTCTAGGGAAGGGAGAATGGGAAGCGACTGTTTAATGGGTACAAAGTTTCCTTTTGGGGTGATTAAAAAAAGTTTTGGAATTAAATAGTGGTGATTGTTGTATGATGCTGTGAGTATATTAAATTCTGCTGAATTGCACACTACATTAAACAGTTAAAATGGTCAATTTTATATTATGTATATGTTGCATGTAACTCATAAAAATTATGTAAAGAAGCTCAACTTCACCTTTAATAATATAAATACAAATTAAAACTATACTAAGGTAACATACTTTGCTGATGAGAATGTAAATTGGTATAATCTTATGGTGATTAATTTGACACCATCTCTGAAAATTATAAATGCACATGACCTTTGGTATAATAATTTCACCTTTAGGAATTTATTTACAGATATAGTGGTACAAGTGTGGTATCACAAATGTATATGGTTACTACCTCCATTGCTTGGAATAGAAAAAAAGGATTGGGCTAATCACGGAACACCTATACAGTGGGTATTATATAGCAAGATGTAAAATAATGACAGCTATTCATGACATATTGTGAAAAAGTAAAGTTCAGAACAGTGTTTTTAATATAATGCTTTTTAAGCCAGCAAAGGGGAAGAAACAAGGCATATTTGCACTTGCTTGCATGGGCATAAGGAAACTCTAGTTGGGTTTTGCCAGTAGCGGCACCCGCAGGAGATCAGAGGGAAGGAGGAGCATAAGGTTGGAGAGCCACTTCCCTAGTTCCCTCCCTGTGGGGTCATGCACCTCTCAACTGCAGGCCAATGGCTCTGTCAGAAGGTCCTCCCTCACTGCTCTCTCTCTGTCTGGGTTCTGTAATTTGTCCCGCACATCAAATCTATCGTCTTCAGCCTGGCCTCACCAACTGCTCCCCTTCCTGCTCTAACAGGCAAACAGACTTGTCAGTTGCTTCCTTACTTCCCACTAACGTCCCTGAGGATATCTGGAAACATTAACACATGACTACATTTTCACAGCACTCACTCTTATAAAAGCACATTTTCACAACTAAGAAACAGTCTTCGCTATTCACAGGAACCTGGAGAGTACATAGGAAGGAGGAATTACTATCCCAATGATATTGTTTGGCTGTGTCTCCACCGAAATCTCAACTTGAACTGTATCTCCCAGAATTCCCACGTGTTGTGGGAGGAACCCAGTGGGGAGGTAACTGAATCATGTGGGCTGATCTTTCCCATGCTATTCTTGTGATAGTGAATAAATCTCATGAGATCTGATGGGTTTATCAGGGGTTTCTGCTTTTGCTTCTTCCTCGTTTTCTCTTGTCGCCGCCATGCAAGAAGAGTCTTTCACTTCCCACCATGATTCTGAGGCCTCCCCAGCCATGTGGAACTATAAGTCCAATTAAACCTTTTTTCATTCCCAGTTTCGAGTATGTCTTTATTAGCAGTGTGAGAATGAACTAATACAGTAAACTGGTACCAGTAGAGTGGGGCATTGCTGAAAAGATACCCAAAAATGTGGAAGCGACTATGGAACTGGGTAACAGGAAAGGTTGGAACAGTTTGAAGGGCTCAGAAGACAGGAAAATGTGGGAAATTTTGGAACTTCCTAGAGACTTGTTGAATGGCTTTGCCCAAAATGTTGACAGCGATACGGACAATAAAATTCAGGCTGAGGTGGTCTCAAATGGAGATGAGGAACTTTTTGGGAAGTGGATCAAAGGTGACTCTTGTTATGTTTTAGCAAAGAGACTGGTGGCATTTTGCCCCTGCCCTAGAGATTTGTGGAACTTTGAACTTGAGAGAGATGATTTAGAGTATCCGGTGGAAGAAATTTCTAAGCAGCAAAGCATTCAAGAGGTAACTTGGGTGTTGTTAAAGGCATTCAGTTTTATAAGGGAAGCAGAGTATAAAGTTTGGAAAATTTGCAGCCTGACTATGTCATAGAAAAGAAAAACCCATTTTCTGGGAAGAAATTCAAGCTGGCTGCAGAAGTTTGCATAAGTATCTAGGAGCCTAATGTTAATTTCCAAGACCATGGGGAAAATGTCTCCAGGCCATGTCAGAGAACTTCCTGATAGCCCCTCCCATCAGACCTGCAGGCCCAGGAGGACAAAGTGGTTTTGTGGGCTGGGCCCAGGGTCCCCATGCTGTGTGCAGCTTAGGGACTTGGTGCCCTGTGTCCCAGCTGCTCCAGCAGTGGCTGAAAGGGACCAACATATAGCTTGGGCTATGGCTTCAGAGGGTAGAAGCCCCAGGCTTTGGCAGCTTCCACATGGAGTTGAGCATGTGGGTGCACAGAAGTCAAGAACTGAGGTTTGGGAACCTCCGCCTAGATTTCAGAAGATGTATGGAAACGCCTGCATGCCCAGGCAAAAGTTTGCTGCAGGGGCAGGGTCCTCATGGAGAACCTCTGCTAGGGCAGTGCAGAAGGGAAATGTGGGGTCAGAGCCTCCACACAAAGTCCCTACTGGGACACTGCCTAGTGGAGCTATGAGAAGAGGGCCATTGTCCTCCAGGACCCAGAATGGTAGATCCAACGACAGCTTGCACCATGCACCTGGAAAAGCCGCTCAAAACCAGCCCATGAGAGGAGCCAGGAGAGAGGCTGTATCCTGCAAAGTCACAGGGGCAGAGCTGCCCAAGACCATGGGAACCCACCTCTTGCATCAGCCTGACCTGGATGTGAGACCTGGAGTCAAAGGAGGTCATTTTGGAGCTTTAAAATTTGACTGTCCGGCTAGATTTCAGACTCTCTTGGGCCCTGTAACCCCTTTGTTTTGGCCAATTTCTCCCATTTGGAATGGCTATATTTACCCAATACCTATACTCCCATTGTATCTAGGAAGTAGCTAGCTTGCTTTTGATTTTACAGGCTCATAGGCAGAAGGGACTTGCCTTGTCTCAGATGACACTTTGGACTGGACTTTTGGGTTAATGCTGAAATGAGTTAAGACTTTGGGGGACTGTTGGGAAGGCATGATTAATTTTGAAATGCGAGGACATGAGATTTAGAGGGGCCAGGGGTGGAATTATACGGTTTGGCTGTGTCTCCACTGAAATCTCAACTTGAATTGTATCTCCCAGAATTCCCACTTGTTGTGGGAGGGACCCAGTGGGGAGGTAATTGAATCACATGGGCTGTTCTTTCTCATGCTATTCTTGTGATAGTGAATAAATCTCATGAGATCTGATGGGTTTATCAGGGGTTTCCGCTGTTGCTCCTTCCTCATTTTCTCTTGCTGCCACCATATAAGAAGAGCCATTAGCCTCCCACCATGATTCGGAGGCCTCTGCAGCCATGTGGAGCTGTGAGTCCAATTAAACCTTTTTTTGTTCCCAGTTTCGGGTATGTCTTTATCAGCAGCGTGAAAACGAACTAATACAACCAACTTGACAGAAACTGAGATTTTGAAAGTCTCAATGTCTTAGACAAGAAAATCTGCTCCTAAAGAGGCCAATTCTCATAACATCTTCAGGATTTTAGGACTAGGTTCTATGAAGTGAGAAGACTTAGCTCTGAGATTAAAGGAGAAAAGGACTCAGAAGCCCACTGACCAATCTTGCAAAAATTCATACCAGTGGTTCTGATTGGATACTGGGGTCTCTCCATCTGGGCCAGTGTCCCCACTCACATACATCTCAATGTACCCTGATGGGGATACATTTGCAATTTGTACATTTATTCTCATCTAACCCCTCCCAAACCTACTTTTCCCTCAGTCTTCCCATCTGAGTCAGTGAGGCCATTATTACTCAGTTATTTAAGCCAAAAATCTAAAAGTCCTCCATAAATTTAAAATTCTCTTTTCCCTACTACCATCTTTGACAGCATATCACTAATGTTACTTTCTAGGTTGGTGCAAAAGTAATTGTAGTTTTTGTCATTAAACGTAATGACAATTAGTTTTGCACAAACCTAATTGATTACTAAAATAGTCTTCTAACTAGTTTGCTTCCACTCTTGCTGAGGTAGGAGGCATAAGTCAGAAACAAGACCAAATTGAGGACTAGCTAAAGCAGGGATGAGGTAGAAGCAGCTTTCCATCAGATATGCCCACCAGTGTGCCATGTCAGTTTACCATTGCCGTGGCAACACCTGGGAGTTACTGCCCTTTTCTATGGAAATGACCTGATGACCCAAAAGTTACTACCTCTATCCTAGAAATTTCTGCGTAACCCACCACTTAATCTATATGTAATTAAAAGCAGGTATAAATATGACTGCAAAACTGCCCTGAGTTACTACTCTCAGCACGCTCCCTATGGGGTTTTCCTGCTCTGCAGGAGCAGTCAGAGAGCTATAACACTGCCAGAGCTGTAACACCTCTTCAATAAAGCTGTTTTCTTCCACCACTAGTTTGCACTTTTAATTCTTTTCTGGGCAAAGCCAAGAATCGCCACAGAACAATCACAGGTGTTTCACTTCTGACAATGGCTGACTTACGGTATTTTAGACCAAGCCTCCTTCTCAGAAAACAGAAAGTTCAACACAGCGTATATTTAAAGTATGTCTAAGTGCATTAGAGTCACAAGTCAGTGAGGATTTTCAGGGCTAGGATCTGGAAAAAGAGAGAAAGTAAGGAAAGTGGGCATGATATTTAGAACTCTTTTACCCTTCAGGGCAAGTGCTGATTTTGAAAGTAAACCTAGGGATGACAGGCAGAGAAGCCAAGCAGAGCTCCTGACATGTTCATGAAGCTGGAGAGAGAAAAAAACGGGAATTCAGGGCCCACCGAGGTAGAAGACTCTGATAAACAACCCTGGCTTTCTGTTGAGGACCTGAAGAGCTATATGAGGAGTAAAGGTGAAACAAAAATAGACAAGAGCTCACAAAGGCTGAAGCACAGTTTCAATCCTTGTTTGGATGAGAGTTATCTGCCCCTAGCCTACTTCCCTGTTGAAAGCAAATAAGTCCTCTCCAGAGGAACATGATATCATCCAGAGTCTTAAATTATGTCTACAGTTTTTCATACACAATATCTGGCATACTAAAGAATATTAGATACAAAGTCAAGGATTGGCTGAAAACAATGAGAAACAGACTTATAGAAATGCAGATATTAGAATTATCTGACATAAGCTTTACAGTAGCTATGATTAAAATGTACAATTAAATAAGAAACAAGATGGAGAATTTCAGCAGAGTATTAGAATAAAAATGAATCCACTGGAAATTCTAAAACTGAAAAATAGAATACACTCAAGAACTCAAAAGATGAGTTTTATCAGCAGATTAGACACAGTTAAAAAAAAGCATTAGTAAATTGGAAGAACAGGTCAGTAGAAAATACCTAGGCTGACCAAAAGGGAAAAAAAGGATGAAATATACAGAACAGAGAACAAGAAATACAGACATACTTCAGCTTATTTTGCTCCACTTTACTGCATGTTGCAGATGCTGTGTTTTTTTGGAAATTGAGTATTAGTGGCAACCTTGTGTTGAGCAAGTCCATTGGCATCATTTTTCCAATAGCATGTGCTCACTTCATGTCTCTCTGTCACATTTTGGTAATTTCTGCAATATTTCAAAATTTATTATTATTATATCTATTATGGTGATATGTGTTAAGTGATCTTTGATGTTACTACTGTAATTGTTTGGGAGCACCAATGAACCATGCCCATATAAGACAGCAAACTTAATTGACAAATATTGTGTGTGTTCTAACTGCTCCACCAACCAGTCATTCCCCTGTTTCTCTCCATCTCACTGGGCTTCCCTATTCCCTGAAGCATAACAATATTGAAATTAGACCAACTATTATAGTAACTCTACAACGATTCCTAAGAATTCAAGTGAAAAGAAGAGTTGCATGCACCTCACTTTAAATTAAAAGCTAGAAATGATTAACCTTAGTGAGGAAGGCAAGTTGAAAGCTGAGATAGGTTGAAATCTAGGCCTCCTGTGCCAGTCAGCCAAGTTGTGAATGCAAAGAAAAGTTCATGAAGGAAATTAAAAGTGCTATTCCAATGAATGCACAAATAAGACAGCAAAACAGCCTTATTGCTGATATGGAGAAAATTTTAGTGGTCTGCATAGAAGAGCAAATCAGCTATAATATTCTTATTAGCCAGTGCCTAATCTGGAGCAAGGCCCAAGCTCTCTTTAGTTCTATGAAGGCTGAGAGAGGTGAGGAAGCCACAAAGGAAAAATTGTAAGCTAGCAGAGGTTATTCATGAGATTTAAGGAATGAAGCCATCTCCATAACACAAAAGTACAAGGTGAAACAGCAAGTGCGGATTAAGAAGCTACAGCAAGTTATACAGAAGATCTAGATAAGATCATTGATGAAGGTGACTATACTAAACAACAGATTATAAATTTATATGAAACAGCCTTCTACTGGAAGAAGATGCCACCTAGGACGTACATAGCTAGAGAGAAGTCAAGGTCTGGCTTCAAAGCTTCAAAGGACAGGCTCTCTTTTTATTAGAGGCTAAGGCAGCTGGTGACTTCAGGCTAAAGCCAATGCTCATTTACCATTCTGAAAACCCTACAGCCCTTAAGAATAAGGCTTAATTTATTCTACCTGTGCCATATAAATGGAACAATGAAGCCTGGATGAGAGCAATCTATTCACAGAATAGTATACTGAATATTTTAAGCCTACTGTTGAGACCTACTGCTCAGGAAAAAAGATGCCTTTCAAAATAATACTGCTCATTGACAATGCACCTGGCCACCCTAGAGTTCTAATGGAGATGTACAAGATTATTGTTTTTATGCCTACTAATATAGCATCCATCTTGCAGCCCACAGATCAAGTAGACTTTCCAGTCTTGTTACTTAAGAAATACATTTTATAAAGCTATAGATGCTGTAGGTAGTGATTCCTCTGATGGATCTGGGCAAAGTAAATTGAAAACTTTTGGAAAAGGATTCACCATTCTCGATGCCATTAAGAATATCTGTGAGCCAGGCACAGAGGCTCATGCCTGTAATTCTAGCACTTTGGGAGGCCAAGGCAGGTGGATCACCTGAGGTCAGGAGTTTGAGACTAGTCTGGCCAACATGGTGAAACCCCGTCTCTACTAAAAATACAAAAATTGGCTGGGCGCGATGGCTCACACCTGTAATCCCGGCACTTTGGGAGGCCAAGGTGGGTGGATCACCTGAGGTTGGGAGTTCAAGACCAGCCTAACCAACATGGAGAAACCCCATCTCTACTGAAACAAAAATACAAAAAAATTAGCCAGGCATGGTGGCGCATGCCTGTAATCCCAGCTACTCAGGAGGCTGAGGCAGGAGAATGTCTTGAACCTAGGAGCCAGAGGTTGCGGTGAGCCAAGATCGTGCCATCGCACTCCAGCCTGGGTGACAAGAGAGAAACTCCGTAAAAAAAAAAAAAAAAAAGAAAAAAGAAAAAAGAAAAAAAAGCCAGGTGCGGTGGCTCATGCCTGTAATCCCAGCACTTTGGGAGGCCAAGGCGGGCAGATCATGAGATCAGGAGATCGAGACCATCCTGGCTAACAAAGTGAAACCCTATCTCTACTAAAAAAAATACAAAAAATTAGCCGGGTGTGGTGGCGGGCACCTGTAGTACCAGCTACTGGTGAGGCTGAGGCAAGAGAATGGCATGAACCTGGGAGGCAGAGCTTGCAATGAGCAGAGATTGCGCCACTGCACTCCAGCCTGGGCAACAGAGCGAGACTCCATCTCAAAAAAAAAAAAAAAAAAGTTAGCTGGGCATGGTGGCAGGTGCCTGTAATCCCAGCTGTTCAGGAGGTTGAGGTAGGAGAATTGCTTGAACCCAGCGGGCAGAGGTTGCGGTGAGCCAAGATCACACCACTGCACTCCAGCCTGGGTGACAGAGTGAGACTCTCTCTCAAAAAAAAAAAAAAAAAAAAGAATATTTGTGATTCATAGGAGGTCAAAATGTCAACATTAACAGGAATTTGGAAGAAATTGACTCCAACCTTCATGGATGACTCTGAGGAGCTCAAGACTCCAGTGGAGAAAGTAACTGGAAATGTGGCAGAAATAGCAACAGAGCTAGAATTAGAAGTGGAGGCTGAAGATGTGACTGAATTGCTGCAATCTTATGAATAAACTTAAACGGATAAAAAGTTGCTTCTCATGGATAAGCAAAGAAAGTGGTTTGTTGAGATAGAATCTACTCCTGGTGAAGATGCCATGAACACTGATGAAATAACAAAATATTTAGAATATTACATAAACTTAGTTGATAAAACAGCAGCAGAGTTTGAGAGGACTGACTCCAATTTTGAAAAAGTTCCACGGACAAAATTCAAACAGTATTAAATGCTACAGAGAAATCTTTTGTGAAAGGAAAAATTAATTAACGCGGCAAACGTTTTTGCTGTCTTCTTTTAAGAAATTACCATAGCCACTCTAACCTTCAGCAACCACCACCCCGATCAGTCAGCCTCAAGGCAAGACCCTCCACCAGCAAAAAGATTAGGACTTGCTGAAGTCTCAGATGTGCATTAGCATATCTTCAGCAATAAAATATTTTAAAATTATGGTATGTACATTGTGTTTTTAGAGGTAATGCTATTGCACACTTAATATACTATGGTATACTGTAAACATAGCTTTTATATGTACTGAAAAACCAAAAAATGTGTGTGATTTGCTTTATTGTAGAGGTCTGGAACCAAACCCACAATATTTCCAAGGTATGCTTGTACATGAAACTTAGTCAAAAGGTGTACTTGGGGTCCTAGATAGACAGAAAAGAAAGAGAAAGTGGAAAGGTGAGGAAGGAGGTAAAGAAGGAGGAAGCAAGGGGGAAAAAGAGAAAAAAGGGAGGAGAAAAAGAGAAAAGAGGAGAAATATTTAATGAAATAATGGCTGAGAATTTTTTCTAAATAATGAAAGCATCATATCAAGAAATTCTACAAACAGGGTAAGTACAATGAAAATCACATTAGGCACATCATAGAAAAGCCTTTAAAGAAACATCACTAACTAAAGGTGAGAGAAAAGACAGCCAGAGAAAAATAGACGCAATACTTTCAAAGAGCAACAATAAGACCAACATCTAAATCTTTAATAAAATGGTAGAAGCCAGAAAACAGCAGAAAGACATCTTCAAAGTGCTAAAAGAAGGTAATTGTCGGCCTGGCGCGGTGGCTCAAGCCTGTAATCCCAGCACTTTGGGAGGCCGAGACGGGCGGATCATGAGGTCAGGAGATCGAGACCATCCTGGCTAACCCAGTGAAACCCCGTCTCTACTAAAAAATACAAAAAACTAGCCAGGCGATGTGGCGGGCGCCTGTAGTCCCAGCTACTCTGGAGGCTGAGGCAGGAGAATGGTGTAAACCCGGGAGGCGGAGTTTGCAGTGAGCTGAGATTCGGCCACTGCACTCCAGCCTAGGCGACAGAGCAAGACTCTGTCTCAAAAAAAAAAAAAAAAAAAAAAGCAATTGCCAATCATGGGAACATAGAAAATACCATTCAAAATGTAGGTAATGGGCCAGGCGCAGTGGCTCACACCTGCAATCCCAGCACTTTGGGAGGGTGAGGCAGGTGGATCACTTGAGGTCAGGAGTTTCAGCCCAGCCTGAGCAACATGGTAAAACCCCATGTCTACTAAAAATATGAAAATTAGCTGGGCATGGTGGCACATGCCTGTAGTCCCAGCTACTCAGCAGACTGAGGCACGAGAATCGCTTGATCCTGGGAAGCGGAGGTTGCAGTGAGCCGAGATCATGCCACTGCATTCCAGCGTGGGTGACAAAGTGAGACTCCGTCTCACAAAAAAAAAAAATGGCCGGGCGTGGTGGCTCATGCCTGTAATCCTAGCACTTTGGGAGGCCAAGGCAGGTGGATCACTTGAGATCAGGAGTTCAAGACTAGCCTGGCCAACATGGTGAAACCTCATCTCTACTAAAAATACAAAAATTAGCCAGGCATGGTGGCACATGCCTGTAATCCCAGCTACCCAGAAGGCTGAGGCAGGAGAATCGCTTGAACCGAGGAAGCAGAGGTTGCAGTGAGCCGAGATTGTGCCACTGCACTCCAGCCTGGGCAACAGAGCAAGACTCTGTCTCAAAAAAAAAAAAAAAGTGCAACAAAAACATATTCAATCAAAAACCAAAAAATTCCAGCATACTTTAAGAAGAATTTGAAGACAGCTATTCAGACAGAAGGAAAATGATCCCAAATGGAAGCATGAAGAAAAAAGAAAAGAAGGCACAAATGTCTAATATTAGTTAATGTGAAAAGGAGTATCATCACAGATCTTACAGTCATTTAAAATATCACAAGAGAATATTTTGAAAAACTTTATTTCAACATATTTAAACATTTGGATGAAAGATTCTTAGAAAAAGCCAACTTACCAAAATCAACATAAAAAGAAATTTAAAATCTGAATAGTCTTATGTGTAAAATAAAGAACAATGAAAAGAGTAAATATGTGGGCAAATCTAAATATAAACTGTATAAATACGTTAATAATAGGCCAGGTGTGGTGGCTCACGCCTGTAATCCCAGCACTTTGGGAGGCTGAGGCAGGTGGATCACTTGAGGTCAGGAGTTCAAGACTAGCCTGGCCAACGTGGTGAAATCCCATCTCTACTAAAAATACAAAAAACTAGCCAGGCATGGTGGTGGGCATCTGTAATCCCAGCTACTTGGGAGGCTGAAGTGGGAGAATCATTTGAACCCAGGAGGTGGAGGCTGCAGTGAGCTGTGATCATACCACTGCACTCTACCCTGGGTGACAGAGTGAGACTTCGTCTCAAAAAAAAAAAAAAAAATTCATAATAGTGTCTTATGGGGTGGTTTATAACATATATATAGAATTAAAACATACGACAATAGTGCAAAATAAGGGGTAAATGGACAAAGTATTCTAAGACCATTGCATTGTCTGCAAAGTGGTAAAAATGCTAGATTATATCATACTTTAGTAATTAATCATGGATTTGTGTTATAGTCTCTCGAGTAACCACTAAAGAAATACTAAAGTAATGTTTAAAAATTTAAATAATAGATGGAGAAACTTAGAATAAAAACACAAAAAAAACTTTCATTAATACACAATCAGGCAAAAAAGGAAAGAATAAAGAATACAGAGCAAGTGAGTCAAACAGCAAACAAACAGTAAGGTGGTACAGATATTTAAGTAATTATATTAATGTAAAAATATTAGCCCAAATATTTAAGTAATTATATTAATGTAAAAGGATTAAATACTCTAATTAAAAGACAAAGATTGAAGGACTGAATTTAATTAAAAAACAAGAAATAAATAATTATTTCAAGAGACAGACCTTAAAATAAAGGAGCAGAAAGGGTGAAAGTAAAAAATTAAAAAATGAAAAAAGATATATTATGAAAAATAACAAAAAAGAAAATTCATGCAATTATACTAATACTAGAGAATATAGGATGTAATACACAAAGCATTTCTAGAGATAGAGTTCTTAATACAAAGAAAAATTCACAATGTTTACAATTCTAAGTTTGCATTTGTCTAATAACATAGTTTCAAAATACATACAGCAAAAATTGACAGAAATAAAAGGAGAAATAGAGAGCTCCAAAATTATCATAAAAGATATTAACACACTTCTATCAGTAAATGATACAAATAAGAAAGTATTTATAAGTATATATAAGAGTTAAGCAATATGATTAATAAATTAAATTAATAGGCCAGGTGCAGTGGCTCATGCCTGTAATCCCAGCACTTTGGGAGGCCGAGCCGGGCAGATCACGAGGTCAGGAGATCGAGACCATTCTGGCTAACACGGTGAAACCCCGTCTCTACTAAAAATACAAAAAATTAGCTGGGTGTGGCGGCGGGCGCCTGTAGTCCCAGCTACTCGGGAGGCTGAGGCAGGACAATGGCGTGAACCTGGGAGGCGGAGCTTGCAGTGAACTGAGATTGCACCACTGCACTGCAGCCTGGGCGACAGAGAAAGACTCCATCTCAAAAAAAAAAAAGAAATTAAATTAATTTGACCTGACATTTATAAAATGCTGTACCAAAAAACTGCAGAATATGCATCATTTTAGCTCCACATGAAACATTTACCAAAATTGACTATGTGCTGGGCCACAAAACAAGTCTAAGCAAATTTCAGAGGATTGAAATTATGCAGTTGTTTTCTCTGACCACACACAATTTAATGTTAAAAAGAAAAAATGATAACTAGACAATCCCCAAATGGTATAATTACGTTACACACTCTAAATATCCAATGGGACAAGAAAGAAATAATGAAAAATTACAAAATATTTTGAGCTTAATAATTACCATATGGCATATCAAAGCTTGTGGGATGCAGCTAAAACTGGACTTTGAGGGAAATTTATAATATTATATGTATTTATTCAAAAAAGATAAAGAAAAAGTCCAATTATCTAAGCATCCACCTCAGGAAGTCAGAAAAAGAATTAAAAAAGAAAGTAGACAGAAGGAAATAATAAAGATAAGAGTAAAAGTTAATGAAATAATAAGACAAATGTATGAGAAGATCAACAAAATTAAAATTTGGTTCTTTGGAAACACTAACAAATCAATAAATCCTGGGACTAATCAACGAGAAAAGAAAAATGGCAAAAATAATTAACACTAGTAGTGTAAAAGAGGGTATCACTAGAGATCAACATAGTCATTTAAAATATTGCAAGAGGATCTTTTTAAAAACTTCAACATAGGCCGGGCATGGTGGCTCATGCCTGTAATCCCAGCACTTTGGGAGGCCAAGGCGGGCGGATCATGAAGTCAGGAGATCAAGACCATCCTGGTCAACATGGTGAAACCCTGTCTCTACTAAAATAGAAAAATTAGCTGGGTGTGGTGCTACATGCCTGCAATCCCAGCTACTTGGGGGGCTGAGGCAAGAGAATTGCTTGAACCCGGGAGGCAGAGGTTGCCCTGAGCCAAGATGGCGCCATTGCACTCCAGCCTGGCGACAGAGCGAGACTCCGTCTTAAAAAAAAAACAAAACTTCAACATATTTAAACATTTAGATAAAACGGTAAATTCCTAGAAAAATCCAACTTATCATAATAAACACAAAAATCTGAATAGTCCTATATCTACTAAAAATAAAAATTTTAATTAAAAACTTCCACTGAAAGAAAATCCCAGGAAGAGGTGACTTCACTGGCAAATTCTATCAAATATTTAGGGAAGAAATAATCCATATGTACATAAAGTCCACTAGATAATAGATAAAGAAGAAATACTTCTGACCATAACATGACAAGAAAGGAAAAATTATTGACCAGTCTGCCTTATAAGCACAGATGCAAAAACTCCTAAAGTAGTAGCAAATCAAATCTAGAAGGAAATATACATAAAAAGGAAATATATTATAACCAAGTTGAGTTTATGTCAGGAATATAAGATTGGTTGGACATCTGAAATATATCCATATTAATATCAACATAATTCACCACAATAATAGAATAAAGGAGGAAAATTATATGCTTGTCTCAATGGACAAAAACATTACAAGAAAGGAAAACTACAGACCAATAACCATTATGAGTATAGATGAAAAATTCTTCAACAAGATACCAGCAAATTGAATCCAGCAATACAGAAAAAGAATAATACATTATGATCAAGTGGAGTTTATCCCAGGAATGCAAGACTGGTTCAACATTTGAAATCAAAGTAATTCACCATATTAACAAAACAGAGTCTAGAAAGAGACCCAAAGGTGCAAAGATAATTTAATGGAGAAATTTATCTTTAAAAAAAAAACTGTTGGAACAATTGACTATCCATATGTAAAACAAACTTCAATTCATACTTCATACCTTATATAAAAATTAACTCAAAATGGATCATAGACCTAAAACATAAACTATAATAAGCTTTTAGAAGAAAACATAGGAGAAATTTTTGTGACATTGGGTTAGGCCAGAATTCTCAATCTTGGCACTATCGACATTTTGAATGTCAT
This sequence comes from Papio anubis, assembly GCF_008728515.1. Classification (NCBI taxonomy): domain Eukaryota; kingdom Metazoa; phylum Chordata; class Mammalia; order Primates; family Cercopithecidae; genus Papio; species Papio anubis. The sequence continues at coordinate 49,844,610 of NC_044977.1, forward strand.
AATTCTTTGTTATGTGGAGCTGTTTTGTGTATTGCTGGATGTTTAGCAGCATCTCTGTCCTCAACTCACTAGATGGCAGTAGCGCCCCCTCCCTAGTCATGATAATAAAAAAAGTTTCCAAACATTGTCAAATGTCCCCCATGGGGCAAACTCATCTCTGGTTGAGAAACACTGGGTTAAACAAAGGGTTTTTAGACATGACAACAAATCACAATCCAGAAAAGAAAAAACCCATTTCAATCAGACTTCATCCAAATACATTTTACTCTGCAATTACACTGTTAAGAGAATAAAAAATTAAGTCAAAGACCGAAGAAAATATTTCAAGTCACATATCTGATAAAAGACTTATACCCAGAATAAAGAACTCTCAAAACTCACAATAAGAAAACAATCCAATTTTGAAATGTGCAAAAGATTTGGCTACTTCCCCAAAGAAAATATACGAATGGTAAATAAACCATGAAAAGATGCTCAACAACTTTAGTTTATAGGGAAATACAAATTCAAATGATAATGGGATATTACCGCATGTCTATTGAATGGCCAAAAAACCAAAAACAACAAAAAACAAACCCCAACAATACCAAGTGCTAACAAAGATTTGGAGCAACTGGAACTCTCATACATTGTTGGTGGACATGGATAATGGTACAGCTACTTTCACAGCTGGCATTCTTACAAAGTTAAACATGCATTTACTATAAAACCAGGCAATCTAGCTCTTAAGTATTTACCTAAGTGAAATGAAAACTTAGGCTCACATAAAAGCCTGCTCATGAGTATTTATAGCAGTTTTATCATAATCAGAGAAAGCTGAAAACAATCCAAATGTCTTTCAGTGGTTGAATGGATAAACAAATTTTGCCCATCCATGCCATGTATTATATACAGAAAAAAATTAACATTACAAGGCTTGAGGCTGTTATCTTTAGACAAACTTCTTTACAACATTAGCCCTTGGCTGGTGTCTGGGAACTTGGCACCCTGCTCTATGCCTAGACTGCAAACAATGTGATTTACGCTGAACACCGGTTTTCCTTCTGGCAGCCTGGAATTTTGCTAGTTGCTAGGCTTAGGGTGCCTATGCGACCAGTAACCACTAAAAAGCCTGGGTTTTGGTCCCCAGTGGGCTTCCTTAGCAGAAACATTGCACACATGTTACTGCATTTTTTTTCTGCTAGAGAAAGGAGCATGCTAGGTGTGTCCTCTCACTGTGCACCAGAAGACATACCTGTGTCCTTCAGATTCTACCTGTATGTTTTTCCTTTGCTGATCATATCATGTATCCTTTCACTATAATAAACCTTATCCATGAATACAACTATACAATAAGTCTCATGGGTCCTAGTAAATCTCCGAATGTGGGGGTGGCGTTGGCACCCCCGAGACAGAACACTACTCAGCAATAAAAAGAAATGAACCGTTGATCCATGTAACAATATGGATGAATCCTGCATGTATTACACTAAGTTAAAGAAGATAGATTCAAAAGGCTGTATACAGTATAATTACATTTACATGACATTCTGGAAAATGCAAAACTATATCTACAAAGAACAGATTAGTGGTTGTCAGGGATTAAGGGTGAGGGAAGGGTTTGACTACAAAGGAACAGCATAAGGGAATTTCTTTCTCTTGGTTGGTGGTTGATGGAATTGTCCTGCATCTTCGCTGTGGTGTACGTATGTATAGTGAAAAACAGAGTATATATAGGGTTTGGTACTGTTCACAGTTTCAGGCATCCACTGTGGGTCTTGGAAAGTATCCCGAGGATAAGAAGGACTGCTGTATTTAAAACTGTCAATGAACAATGGAGGGTGCTCAGCCTCTATAGTCATCAGGGAAATGCAAATAAAAAACCATTTCATCACTAAGACAACACATTTCATTATTACAGAATGGCTGTATTAAAATGATTGACCATACCAAGCACTGGTGAAGATGTGGAGCAACTGAACTCTCAGAAACACTGCTGGTGGGAGCAGAACGTAAAACCACCATGGCGGAAAACGGACAGTCTGTACTAGAAGCTGAACATACACATACTCAGTGACAGCAATTTCACTGAGTATGCCAATCAATAGTGGCACAGTTTGCTATTACCAAAACAACCAAATATTCATTAACATAGAATGCATACTTTCTGGTGTATTTACAATAGATTATTATCAAGTAATGAAAAAGAAGAAACTATTGCTATACATAACATGCACACATCTCACAATCATCATGTTGAGACAAAGACGCCAGACACCAAAGACGACACACCAAAGAGATCTATTTTAATCAGGTTTTAGAAAACAATAAAAACTAATCTCTGGTGTTAGCAATCTGCCACCTCGGAAGGAAGGTGAGACTGGTCATTTGGATGGGATAAAAAGGGGCTTCTAAGGAGCTGGTAATGCTCTATTTCTTGACTTGGTGGTTATAGGATATGTTTACTTCGTGATATTAATTGAGCTACACACTTAGGATTTGCTCATTTTTCTGTATGCATTTTACATTTTTAAAAAAGTTAAAACATGAAAAATATTTTAATACTTTTTTAAAGTTAAAAAGAGATAAATCCCAAGCTGGGTGCACTGGCTCACGCCTGTAATCCCAGCACTTTGGGAGCCCAGGTGGGTGGATCACATGAGGTCAGGAGTTCGAGACCAGCCTTGCCAACATGGCAAAACCCTGTCTCTACTAAAAACACAAAAATTAGGCAGGCGTGGTGGCGCATGCCTGTTGTCCCAGCACTAGGGAAGCTGAGGCAGGAGAACCCAGGAGACAGAGGTTGCGGTGAGCTGAGATCATGCCACTACACTCCAGCCTGGGTGACAGAGCGAGAATCTGTCTGAAAAAAAAAAAAAAAGATAAATCTGATGATGTCACTTCCTTATGGAATAGCCTTCCATAACACTATCAAGACTACATGACCAAACTCCTGCCTACATCTCGGTCCTTAATTCGCATCGTTATCCCCTTCTTCACCACACTCCAGCCTCACTAGCCTTCTTACTCTCTCATGCATACCAACCTCACTCCTGTCTCAGTGTCTTTGGACTTGCTGGGCCCTTGGCCTGGTGTTCCTTCCCCATATCTGTTCCTGGCCACCTGTTTATCATCCTTTGCATCTGGGTTTCAATATAATCTCTGAACTGCCTTCCCTCACCCTCTACCACAGCCCATCCCACCTCACTTTCCAGCCACTCTCTATCCCAGATGCCAGGCAACATTTTCTATAGAGAGCCAGGTAGTGAATACCTGAGGCTTTGCAGGCCTGACCTCAATGTGTCCACTGTCATGAGGAAGCGGCTGTAGATGATATGTGAATGAGTGGGTGTAGCCATGTTCCCAGAAAACCTTATTTATGGATACCGAGTTTAAATTTTTATATCATTTCCCCTGTCATGAAATCTTTTGATTTTTTTTTCTCCTTCAAGCACTTAAAAATATAAAAACCATTCTTAGCTCACCCACAAAAATTGGCAACTGGGCCAAATTTGGTCCATAGCCAACCCCTGCCCTAACCCCTTACTCCAATTCTTTTCTTCCTAGTCCTTATCGCTGCCTAAAATTATTTCATTTGTTCCTCGCTTTACTTGCTCTTGGAATTTAAGCTCCAAAAGAGAGGGGCCCCACCTGTTGGGTTCACTATCCTGTGCCCACTGCCCATCACAACACCCGATGCTGTGGAAGACGTGAAGGACCAAGCCAACCTGGATGTGACCTTGGCTTTGGTGTGGATTTTGGTGGTCTTCTTCTGAACTGGGCTCACAGAAGCAGACTCAGGCTCATCCTTCAAAGTCTCTGCAATTGAGGATTCCAGTTGGCCTGACGGAGATCGTAAAAGATTTTCTCCTGAGTATAAACTTAGCTTGGGGAGCCGCTCGGGATGAGTTCCAGATTTCATCTTGAACCGAACAAATTCTGCCTCCTCCTTTTTGGTGGGATATTCAATGGTAAACAGACCTGTTAAAAAGACACTGCTGTCATTTTCCCTTCATGGCCAGGACTCCTCTGTCCCTGGTCCCACACTGGAAACATCTAAGTGCACCTTGGCTCACCCCCATCTCCTCCCCTCCGCTCTCACTGATTCTCCGGCACCTCCCCTCTGCTGTCCAGTACAGTGCTCCTGTCCCAGCACACTCATCAGTGACACTGCCAAATGTTGGGTTGTAAGAATGTAAGAATGAATAGGTCTCCTTTCGTACTCATTCTTCAAGACACCTAGCTTCAATCTCACTCTCCCCACCCACGCTGGGGCTTGTTCCATTCAGCCTGTGTGTGTCCTCCCCAGCACCGAATGTAAAGGCTAACTACACAATACATTCCTGGGCCATGCTGTTCCTTCCTCGAGAGTGTTGTTCCCTGTGTCTCCAGCTTTAAGTCAATTCTATCTACTTTCTTGGTTATATTGTATTTATTTATATTCTTGTCTTGCTTTCCCTACTAGACTGGAAAACTTCTAAGGCCAGGGACCTCTCGTCTCTTCACTCACCAGCATTTCTCAAATGTAGGTGCTGAGCATGCAGAGGTACCCCAAGACAGAATTCCCAGCCTCCGGAAATTCCGAGTGGGGGAGCAGGATGGGGGACATAGTCACAATGCTAAGTAGTAAGATGTGTAATTAGAACATGTACAAAGTGCTGTGGGATCCTTTCTTTCATGTGGGTGGAAAAAAAAGAAAAAATAAATAATTAAGTGCTATGGGAGCCCAAAGGAAGTGTGACCCATTCTGCTAGGGAAGTCAAGGAAGGCTTCCCAGAGAAGGGGCGATCGAAGTCTCTGGGGACAAGGAGAAACTCCCCAGAGAGGCAGTGGGGAAAGCACAGCCCCTCCATGCCCAGCCAGGGGGTGGCACAGAATAGGGGTCAATGTATCCTTGTTTCCAGGGCCATCAGCAGTCCGTAGAGGGGCTCAGAGGTGGAAGGGTCCTGAGGCCCCCCACACTGGCCTTGGGGGATCTCTGTGGGCCTAACAGGGACAGCCTAGAGAGGTGACTGCATTTTTCTCTTCTGAGATCCACAAACAGAAGGGAGGAGCAGGGGCTCCAAATGGATGATGGGTGATACGTGAGACGGAGCTAAAGGTGAATGTAGATGTGGGGTGGGGACCAAGAGGGACACAGCCAGCCACTGAGAAACCCAGGAAAATAAGACAATCTCATGGAGATGTGCAAGACACTCCAGGAGAGAGCTCAGAAGTGAAAGTGGGCCCACGTCACTATTCCTAGCTGTGTGGCCTTAAGTCATCTGAGCCCAATGATCCCACCTGAAATGGGGAAATATCTCTGCCATGCCTACTTCCCTGAAGATTCAGACTGAAGATGGAATGGGCGGTAAAGTAAAGGTCTGTCCCTTGAGATGACCTGCTGGAATCTCAGGACTGGGGAGGCCAGCAGATAGGCCTTCGCCCACCTTTTAGCCTCCTTACCTGCGGCCAGCAAGACAGAGTTAATGAACTGAGTCACTGTCTTCTGAAACCGCTTCTTGATCTCAGCCAGGGCTCGGTTCATCTTATGCACCTTGTCGTCCATGTTGCTGATTCTGCGGTTCAGCTGCAGAGAGGCAAAGGAGGGGGCACGTGTCACCCGCCCCTCAAGGAGCCAGCTGCCTAGCCCAGGATAACTAACACTTGCTCCGGTTCAGAGGATGTGCTACTGCCCGCCCCACAACCCCTACCTGGAACATACTCTCTCCCTCTCAGCCCAGTGAGTTCCTGCACACAGGCCCAGGCCCGACTCATGGCCTCTCCTGGGAGGGTTTTCCCTGATTCGACTGGGAAGAACTGCTTCTTGCCTTGGACTCTCATCATGCTCAATGCAGCTTGAAGACGGAAGTTAGCACTTTGCCAAGTGATAGCTGTGTTTGAGCCTATCTTCCCACTAGACTGCAAGCTTCTGGAGGGAAGGGACCGAGTCTTGGTCTCCTGTGTGTCTGAGTGCTTGTCACGCAGGCGCTCAGTAAATGCTATTGCATTCATGAGTAAGTGGACGATAAAGCCCTCTGCAGAGCTTTCTCTGCCGGCCTCCCTCTGCAGTGGATGCTGCGGTGCATCCCCCAGGAGCCCCTTCATCCCTCCAGCTGTCAAAACAGTGGCTGCTGACAGTGCGCAGCTGAGAGCCTGCCTCTGGCCAAGGTTACAGAGGCTGACTGGTCACTGCGGGCCACAAAGGCCCAGGACTCTTGCTTCCATTTGGGATTATGCTGAAGGATCATTCTGGCTCCAGGGCTCCCCACGGGATTGCTGAGGACTCTGCCATGGCTGCCCTCTCTCTCTGCCTTCCTTCAGACCCTCAAAGGGGCTGTTCCCAAGAGCAGTCCCCAGTAAACTCCTGCATACTTGGCTCCATTTCACAGTCTTGGTCAACATCTGCTTCGGCTTTCTATAATGCAGCACTGTTTTCAGAATCTGCCTCAGTGTATTGGTCTGTTTGTCCCTATGTTACATTTCCTTAAGACAGTTATGCTCTTTGAATTACTGCATCATTTTAAATAACCTCTCAGTCTTCTACTACACTTAGGTTGGGTTTTCCAGGAGACCCAACCTAAGACCTGCTCTGAACAGCTGGGGCATGTCAGTGGCACTGCAAAATCAGGCCCAGATTCCAGAGGTAGTTATATTCGGTCTTTCTCTCTAGGAAGCCTTCCGATTTCCTCAGCCAACAGCAACTGCTCCCTCTGCTGAATTTCCACACGTGTCCCTTCCTGTTCTTTCTGCCCTGGGTCCTGTTCATTTTCTTTTTTTTCCACTTCCTTTGTCCCTAAACTCATTTAGCTCCTTGAGAGGAAGATCTATCATCTCTACATCTCCCACGTAACACAGAGAAGGTAGGAAAAAACATTTCTCCTGTGGAATTTAAGCCTCAAGTGGCAAGAGTGGGGTGGGCAGTATCAGATTTCCTGATGAACAACAAAGTCAGCCCATGAGTTCTTTATGCTGCAGGCAGGAAATCTATGAAGGATGTCCCCAACAAATGGCAAAGCCTCAACCATCCTGATTCTTGGCCCCAGTTGCTGCTTCTGTGCTCATCTTATTTATTTATTTATTTGAAATTTATACCCAGCCTCTTTCCAAAAAGGACCTGAGGTGGCACACTGGGCTAATAAAGCATTTAAACAGAGGCTGTTGTCTCGCTTCCTAAGTGCTGCCTTGATGGAAATATTTAGTGAGGAGCCAGGCCTCAGGGCTGTAAAAGCTGGGACCGCTATTCTGCCTGTCTCTCTGATGGGTGGCTCTTTCCAGGGCAATGGGTGTCTGGGGAAGACATTTAACAAGCTTCTCAGTGACAGGGACTTGGAGGGAGGAGGCTGCTCCCGCCCCCACCTCCAGCCTTATAGGGCGACCATGGTTTTGCTAACGAGTGATCACCAACCCCAAATAAACACCCACAGATGGAACTGAATGAACTGTAAAAGTGGGGGTGTGTTAAAGCAGGGTGGGCCCTTATGCATCACCACACGGATGAGAAAACTGAGACCCAGACAGGGAAGGGACTGGCCCAAGGCCCTATGGCCTCTTCCTAGCCGAGGCCTTCTGCCAGCCCCAACACTCAGCACATTTTCTTGGAAGCTCCCTGCAGCTCTCACGGTCCAAGAATCCAAGATAAGCTAATTTTCTAAGCCTCAGGATTTCATGTAAAATATCCTGAGATGCTTAACCATGTGGTTAAAGACAACATTTGGAAATCCCATTACCCACAAGAAAACATATTTACTCATTGTTTCTATTTATCTTGTTAGAAAGTTGTCATACATAATACACAGCTTGCACTCTCAAAAGAGGTTATGATCAGAATTATTTTTTTGGCAAGTCAATCTTGGTCAACATCTGCTTCAGCTTTCTATAATGCAGCACTGTTTTCAGAATCTGCCTCAGTGTATTGGTCTGTTTGTCCCTATGTTACATTTCCTTAAGACAGTTATGCTCTTTGAATTACTGTGTCATTTTAAATAACCTCCCAGTCTTCTACTGCACTGTCAAACCATGCCTTGATAAGCTTCCCTTAATAGAGACTCTACCTTCTAGCCCAGCATGCTCCACTAGAAATATAATGTGAGCTACACATGTAGTTGAAAACGGTCCTAGTAACCACATTAAAAACATTTTTAAAAGGGAAAATTAATTCTAATTATCTATTGATTTAAACCAGTATATCAAAAATAGGGTTATATCAACATATCATCAAAATAGTCAATTATTGAGAAATTTTACATTCTCAATTCACACTAAATCTTTTTTCTTTCTTTCTTTCTTTTTTTTTTTTTTTAGAGATGGAGTCTCGCTCTGTTGCCCAGGCTGGAGTTCAGTGGCTCGATCTCCACTCACTGCAAGCTCCGCCTCCCGGGTTCACGCCATTCTTCTGCCTCAACCTCCCCAGTAGCTGGGACTACAGGTGCCCGCCATCACACCTGGCTAATTTTTTGTATTTTTAGTAGAGACAGGCTTTCACCGTATTAGCCAGGATGGTCTCCATCTGCTGACCTTGTGATCCGTCCACCTTGGCCTCCCAAAGTGCTGGGATTACAGGCGTGAGCCACTGTGCCTGGCCAGCACTAAGTCTTTGAAATGCAGTGTGCGTTTCCATGAAGAGCCCATCTCCATTTGGACTTGTCACATTTCAAGGGCTCAATCGCCATGTGTGACTCATGGCTACAATATCGGACAGCACAGCTCTAGACTTCTAATTCCATCTTGAGGAGGTTGCTTTAAGGTAAGAAAATAAGACTTGAATTCTTAGGGGCTTTTCTAGGCCTAAGGGGCTTGTTGGGTACACAGACTGAGAGTGATTTCTCTCAGCTGCTCATGGGGGTCTTGAATTGCTTATATCTTGGTTCTCAGCTGCATTCCAAATTTCAGAGATAATCAGACAAGAGGTTGCCAGAAAAATGAAGCATTGCTGCAATTTTATGAGAATAAATAATTTTCTAATATCCATTGCCTTTGATAAGAAAAGTAGATTCATACTTTTAAAACGCAGTCTAAAAAGGTTTCCAAGAAACATAGATAGGTGACTTTGTACCCAGTGCATACTTAATCACTTAACAATAACTTTTTCTGGCCAGGCACGGTGGCTCACGCCTGTAATCCCAGCACTTTGGGAAGCTGAGGTGGGTGGATCATTTGAGGTCAGGAGTTTGAGACCAGCCTGGCCAACATGGTGAAACCCCGTCTCTACTAAAAACACAAAAATGAGCTGGTGTGGTGGTGCGCACCTGTAATCCCGGCTGCTCAGGAGCCTGAGGGCATGAGGATTGCTTGAACCTGGGAGGCAGAGGCTGCAGTAAGCCAAGACTGCACTACTGCACTCCAGCCTGGGTGACAGACAAGGCTTGGTCTCAATTAAATAACAATAGAATAGAATAGAATAGAATAGAATAGAATAGAATAGAATAGAATAGAATAAAACCAATGGCCTTTCATGGTGAGAGTGTGGAACCAAATTGACAGGGCTGATGTATCAATAAGCAAGATCATTCATCTCAGCCCAAATGGACTCAAATTCTTGCTGGTAGTTTGCTCTTAGAAGTAACCAATGCATGCTGGATTCACAGGTACCTGCGTTTCTCCAGTGCTTCCTCTTCTCCTCTCCTACCAGATTCCACACGACCCTCTGGCACACAAGAGTCAAGCTAGATGATAATTGGTGCCCATGCTTTTGCCCCTTCCATTATATTGAGAGAATTTCAGAGTTTAGAGGGAATGAGACTTCTTTATTTCTACATCTCCAGCAGCCAACTTGGCCTGCTGCAAGTGATATTAAATGTTTACTGAATTTGTTAATGGATTAATGAAGGTGAAATGCTGCTGGAATGAAAATGTAGTGGGGGAGAAAAAAAACAGATGCAATGTTTTCCTCCAGGAGTAACAAAGGAGACCCCTAACAAATGCCCACACCCTATGTCCTTATTGGACATTGGGTTGGTTGCCCTTGCTGGGCTCTGCCAGCTTTGAGCATCTGTCAGCTTGTGGCATACAGTGGCAAGTGCCCATACAGCTTAAGAGCTTCTTGCTCAGGATGATCATATAATCTATCATCCAAACCAGGACACTTCTGAGGGGAACACATAGTGCCATTTACAATTGCTCCAGGTGTGTAATTGCTCCGGTATAAACTGGGACTGGCTCTAGGCAAATTGAGAAGTGTGGTCACCCTGCTTTTGCTTCTAGGAGCCTTCCCTTAGTGGGCAGAGTGCCCTGTGGGGAGCTCAAATAGTCTGCTCTACCCACCTAAGCTTTGGTTACCCCCATCTTGTGTTGAGGTCAAGTGTTCTCTTTCGGGATATACACTCAGGGTGTAGGGACTGTGTCCTCTTAATCCTCTCCACCTCTCTCCCTGATGTTGCCTTGACATCACCAGGTACACAGTAGGATCCATTATGACCCATTGAATGGAAGAATTGGACTCCCAGTCACCACAGTATTCTCATCCACCCAAAAAATATTTGGTAAAGACTTAATTTGAAGTAGTCCTCATGCTGGGGGCCCTGGGACAACAGACATCAGAGGTAATCACAGGGAATTTTCAATGTGTAGGGCAGATAGACTTGAAAATAAAGGAGTCTAGAATGGAGGTTGTCACCGCTAGCGGGGCTGAGCAGAGGGAGAGACTAACTCTACTTGGGATGGGAAGAGGGTGGTAGAGAAGGTCATCAACATGCACTGGTAGTTATTCTACTCAGTATCATTTCTTCTGGTAACAGCACTTTGATTTTCCTTTAGGGAAACTCTTCTGCCTTATCCTTTGCCCAGGTGGTTCATTTGAGACTAATCTTACACCTTGGCCCCAGGATGGACATAAGCCTCAAGCTTGGCCAATGGGAGCAATACATACGCCTGGCCACAGGAAATGTTTCACATATGGGCAGTTGATAGAGCCAATGAGTGTTGATGCTGGCATTTCTACTGGAGTGTGTAGGAAAGAGAAGTCCTTCTTCTTCCAGGGGCACTAAAGCTAGTATAATAATAGCCCAGAGATGTTCATGGTCATCTTGTCATCAACAGGAAAAATCTCCTTGAGAAGGAAGCCAACAAAGAGGAAAGCAGAGCCAAGAGATGGGAAGATCTGGTGGAATCATTTCAGGGCCTGGATCCAGCCATGCCTGAAAGTGCATATTGACAGACTTCTCAGTTTATTGAGCCACTATATATTTTTTCATGCTTAAGCTAGTCCACACTGGATTCTGTCACTTACAACTGGGAGACTCTTAACTGATATAAGAAGTTTCACAGAGAAGGTGGTACTAAGAGTAGGCAGTGAATAATGGCAGAGGAAGAGGCAGGGCTTTGCATGGGAGGGTGGTGGGGAGTAAGGGCAAAAGCTCTGAAATATGAAAAAGCAACTCACGTTGAGATGCCCAGGGGTCAGGGCAGGGTGCCTGGTCTGCCTTGCCTTACCCGTTTTTCATATGCCATTCCATGAGGACAGTTGTTTGCCGACACAGCGAGTGTTACTGTCTCATTCAGGGAGGTGAAGGTGACCGTGATGGAGTCCTGTCCCAGCACCTTTAGCTTCATTTCCTCATTCACCTGTAGATGAAGAAACAGTACTCAGAGAATCCCTGCTTCTATGGCCCCAGCCACCCCTTCCTTACCCACTACAAAGCACAAAGCCCCTGTTGGCTCGGGGCAGAAGATTTGTAAGAGCTTTCCAGTTCTTATGTTAGAATTCAGCTTCATGGAGAAGACAGAACAATTCCAGGCTCCCCTGGGGGACCCACTGAAAAAGTAAATGATGCTTTCTTATTCCTGCTCCTTCCCTTTCCAACTCAAGCATGAAACCCACTGTGACTGGCAGATGAATCAGCTTCAGTTCTGGTAAAGATGAATTGGGAATGCAGCTTGGATCAGAAGGTAACCCTTTATCCCTGAATCAGACAGATGTGTCCACTCAGGCACCAGGTCTGACTCTGACTCTTGTCCTACAGCAGTAGGAAGGTGACCACTTGGCAGGAAGCACCGGAAAGCCGGCTGAAGATGGGTGGTAAGATGTCAAAGAGGACCCAGAAGGGCCTGGGCCACACATACTCAGCCCCTTCCCCTAAAGTCAACAAATATGTCATTACTCTTCCCCTGAGGAGGAGCCAAAGATGGGTGGAAAAGGGGCAGCTACTCTTTATCATCACTTCCAAAAGAGTGGGATTTCCTTTAAGCAGTACCAGACTGGAGATTGTGGGGGAATGAGTTGCCCTTATAACAACTCACTCCTTACTGAGAGTTCTGTGGTCTATGGGTGAGTCCCAGTTCTGCCTCCTGATAACAAGCCAGTTGGCTTCGCTGAATCTTAACTTCTTCCACATGAAATCACTGAGTGGCTATTATCAGGATCAAATGAGATAAAAATGGTGGAAGTGGCTTTGTAAGCCATTAAAGCCTATGCCCAGCATGAGCAGATATTGTCAGGGCAAGGTACAATTTGAGGTAGAGCAACTCAGATTTAAGGCTGTTGAACAATTTGCATGTGCAGAGCACAATTTATATGCAGGGACCCTCCCAGAGAGCCTCAGAGTGTACAGCCCTACACTGCTGTGCTTCTCTCAGTCTTCAATGTCCCTGACCTACAATATCCCCTTACCTACAAATACCCCCAGGATGCCTCTGAACCAAAAACAAAACAAAACAAAACAAAACCACTCTCTGCTTTGCTCCTTCCATTTCCTTCTACTATTTCAGTTGCTTACCCCAGGGTCTACACTTAACTTCCTTACTTCTGAGTTTCTTCCTCACACCCTGCAGCCTGGAGACTAGTTCCCTCCAGCACCCTGAAAGCACTGAACTATGACGTGCCAAGTCTTTTGACATCTTCAAACTTGATCACTCTCACTTAAAAGAAACTGTCGGCCGGGTACAGTGGCTCACGCCTATAATCCCAGCACTTTGGGAGGCCAAAGTGGGCAGATCACGAGGTCAGGAGATCGAGACCATCCTGGCTAACATGGTGAAACCCCGTCTCTACTAAAAATACAAAAAAAATTAGCCAGGCATGGTGGTGGGCGCCTGTAGTCCCAGCTACTCAGGAGGCTGAGGCAGGAGAATAGTGTGAACCTGGGAGGCAGAGCTTGCAGTGAGCTGAGATCACACCACTGCATTCCAGCCTGGGTGACAGAGTGAGACTCTGTCTCAAACAAAAAAAAAAAAAAAAGAAAGAAAGAAACCCTCCTTTCTCTTGTCCTCCTTCTAGAGAGATGTAGTATAGAGCCATGGTTGGGAGCTCAAGCTTAGCAGTTGAGCAGGGGTTAAATCCCAGCATTGCCATTTACCAGTTGGGCAATTCTAGACACATTGGTTAGCTTCTCTGAGCCTGGGGACAATAATAGTAAAAAGTAAGGTAAAAGTAAAAAGTTTTATCCCATGAAATTTTCTCATGGGATGGTTAGCCAATTTCAGCAGATTTCATAGCTTAGCATAGTACAGCTTTTATTTATTAATTTTGCCCCCTGGATGGTTTCTCTTTCTCTCCCCCAAACGCCCAAGTATGGCAGCTCTACAAACCACAGACTTGTCTTCTTGAGAGTTTATTAGCCAGCCCATTATACTTATCCATTATCCCCAATCTCTCACACTAGGTCAGGGTCCATGTCACAGTAGCCCAGAGAGATATGGCCACTGAACCAAATAAGCATGTCTAAAATCATTTTGGTCACTGATCCTCTCAGAAACTTCTCTGTTTCCGCCCAGACACATAATCCATCATGGAGTCATCTACAATTCTCTTTTCCTTTCATCTACCCCTTACAGGCCATGCTTGTGCACCACTGAGTTATTTTATTGAAATGACCCCTTTAAAAAATATTGCTGCTATTTTTAATGCTGTTGGGTCTGGCTAGTAACTCCCCAACTAGTTTCTCCACTAGCCCACCCACTGGTCTCTCTCCAGTCAAGCAAAAATGCTAGACTGAGCATTGCAGTCCTCAGCTTAAAAATTAACCAGCTGGTTCTACTCCCGGTATAGCTGAGTCAGTGTCTGACAGGCTGCCTTCCTCATAGATAACTATAAGCTTGAAAAAATTAAAAAAAAAAAAAAAAAGCAATGACGTAAAGGCTATGAAGAGTGAACAAATGCAGGCAGACTTTGAAGAGGAGTCAAAATTTAAAAGAAAGGAGCAGCATGGGATAAGGTTTTGTTTTGCAGCTTTAGCTTGAGGGCAGGCCACAGTCATGGCCAAACTCCACCATCTTTCTGGCCTGAAGAACCCAGAGGACAGAACCTGGAGCAACCACAGTCATGGGAAACTGTAGGAAGAATTCCAGAAAGGACAGCACCAGAGAAGGAGAGGCCAGAATTCTGTGTATAAACTGTCCCTGTCTCTGGCTGATCCTTGAACCATGCTTGAGCAGGGAAGACTCAAGACACCTTACGCTTGAAGAAACAAACAAACAAACAGAAAAACTGAACGGAGATGTGAGCTTCTGCAAGTGAAACAAAGTTTGTGGTTTCAGTCTAACCAAGTTCATTGCCTATTAAAACAAGAATATCAACACTCTTCAGAGAAATACACCAGAATTCAGACACTCCACTACGTAACATTCATAATGTCCACCTACAGTCCAAAATTATTCAATATGTGAAGAACCAGTGAAGTGTGAGCTGTTCTCAAGGCAACAGATAATCAACAGAGGCCAACTCTGTCTGATAACACCCAGACATTGAAATTTTCAGACAAGGACTTTAAAACACTGATTCAACTACACTAGATGAGGTAAGGGAAAATGTACTTGTAAGAAATTATAAAATACAGAATCTCAGCAGAGAAATAAAAAATATAAAAGTAACTAAGTGGAAATTCTAGAGCTGAAAATATGTAAATCTGAAATTTTAAATTATTATATTATTATCGTAATAGTAGAATGGAGATGACAGAATAAATTCACTGAACTTGAAGACAGATCAAGAGAAATTACCCAATCTCAAAAGTAAAGAGAAAAATAATGTGAATAACAACATAAGAGAGCTTCAGGAACCCTTGGGACAATATCAAAAGGTCTAAAATAGACATAATTAGAGTCTCAGAAGAAAAGGAGAAAGATTGGAGCAGGTTTTTTCTTTCTTTCTTTTTTTTTTTTTGAAACGGAGTCTCGCTCTGTCACCCAGGCTGGAGCGCAGTGGCCGGATCTCAGCTCACTGCAAGCTCCACCTCCCAGGTTTACTCCATTCGCCATTCTCCTGCCTCAGCCTCCCAAGTAGCTGGGACTACAGGCGCCCGCCACCTCGCCCAGCTAGTTTTTTGTATTTTTCAGTAGAGACGGGGTTTCACCAGGTTAGCCAGGATGGTCTCGATCTCCTGACCTCGTGATCCGCCCATCTCGGCCTCCCAAAGTGCTGGGATTACAGGCTTGAGCCACCGCGCCCGGCCTGCAGGTTTTTTTTTCTAAAGAAGATTTAGAAGATTCCCCAAATTTGATGAAACAAATTTAAATGAATTTACAGACTCAAGAAGCTCAGTAAATGGAATAAATATGAAGACAACTACACCTAAATGTATCAGTTAAACGTAGAAAACCAAAGAAAAGAGAAAATCTTGCAAGCAGGTAAAGAAAATAAACAGTGACTTGAATAACTACAGACTTCTTATAAACGATGGAAGACAGACACAGTGGAACATCTTTAAAATGCTGAAAGAAAATAAAAATCATCCCAGAATCATATCCAGCAAAAATATCCTTTAATAAAAAGTTTTTTTTTTTTATCATGAAAGAAAACAGAGAATACATTGCCAGAAGATACGCACTTCAAGAAAGCCAAAGGAAGTTCTTCCGGCTGAAGAGAAATGGTACCAGAGGGAAACCTGGATCCTCAAAGAGTAATGAAGAACAATGGAAATAGTAAACATCTGGGTAAAAACAAATTGGCCCCTGCAGCCTCCAAGACAGCATGCAAACTCCCCAGCCTGACATCCAGTGCCTCCCGCCTCCACCTGACACCATACATACCTCTTGCTCCACCTGTCTTTCACAAGAAGCACTTGTGACCTCTTAAAAATTACACATTTAGTCCCAACTTCAACCTTTGCAGATTCTGCTCCCACTACCCAGAAGATTTTTGCCTCCTCCTCCTCTTTATGTGAATCACACACACTCACCCCCATGCTACAACCCCAGGGCCACCTTCTTTTCCAGGCCACTCCTGACTTCACATGCCTCTATTGTGCTTTTCTGCATGCAGCTCCAGGAAATATATTACAGTGAACTAAAATGCATTACTAACACACTTTACTGATGTCAAAGCACTTTCCCCTCCATTATTTCATTTCTTCTCATGAAAGTACCATGAGGCCGGAGGGCAGTTCTGGTGACCCACTTTGTATAGATGAGACAACTGAGACTCAGAGAAGCTGAAAGGTTTTTGCAAAGTTGCACAGCCACAGTCTGGCAAAGTTGGCACTAGTACTTAGCTCCTCAAATTCTTATCACAGTTCTCCGCTTGGCCACACTAACACACAACTTATGATGCCTGCCTTCAACTGATTTCTAATCTTGGATTATAAACTTTTCATACAGCTATGAAAAGTTAAACATTAAGTAAACAACACAACACACCCCTAGACTGGGGATCTCAGACCTGGCCACGCCTCAGAAATGTTTGCGAAAACCACAGAAATCCAAAACTCCTAACATACCAACTGAGTCAGGGTTGCTCTGGGGCTGTGCCTGGGATCTTTATTTTATAAAAAGTCCCAGAGGTGATTCTGATACGCAGCCAGAGACGAGAACCTCTTCCTAACATTAATTACCAAGTGACTCATCCAAACTGTGTGCACTGTGGGAAGAGAAATGGGTGTGGGATGGGATGGCACAAAGGAGGGGAGTCTGGGCAGGGCTTTGAAGGAATTTGGGAGGCCATTTGTACTGGCAAAGAGAGGAGGGGGTGCATTTCAGGCCAAAGGAGTAGGAAAGGTGAGACATGTTCAAGGGAGAGAATATTCCTGAGCAGAGGTGTGGTCTGAGGAATCAGAGCATAAGGAGAGTCAGTGGCCAGTGTAGAGGATGAACCAAGAGGACAAGAAACAGGAGACTCCAGGAGGCTGGAGCCCTCCCATGCACTCCGAGTGCTTGTGTCCGCAACCTTACTGTGGGGCTTTTCTCTCAGGCCAGCTTGAGTGGATGCTATGTTCTGTGATCTTTCTCTGAATCCCAGCACTCCCTTCTCTCACAGTTCTTATCTGTGTCTAATCTGTGTTCTTATTACTCCCTTAGACTTCTGAGTTCCTTGATAAGTTTTGTTTCTCCTTCCATCCTCTGATTGGTGATTCTCAACTGGGGGCAATTTTGCCCCCCAGAGGCTACATTTGGTGATGCCTGAAGATATTTTTGGTTGTCACAACTGGAGAAGGGGATACTACTGGAATCTAGTGGGATGCTAAACATCCTACAATGCACAGTTCTACCAAAGAAGTATCCATCTCAAAATGTCATTAGTGTCAATGATGAGGAACTCTGCCACAGATAAGTGACAAGCACACTTAGTTGCTTTATTAATAAGTTTACTAATATATTATTAATAATTCAGCCCTCTTTATTATATGTTATTTAATAAATCTTTGGTGAATAATTATCTGAACAGCCAAATGAATGAAAAGAGTTTGTATCTATCAGTCACTTTTGACTTCTAGATTGTTTTATTTTATAGATAATAAAATAAAATAAAAACAAAAACTGAGGAGACCCATATAGAATTGCTAATTTTTATTATTGCCACACATAGGCATTAAAAATAAAGCTATCAACTACTATAACCGTGACTTCATAAAACATATTTTAACAGTAAAAATAGAATAATATTAATAATAAAAATTATACAGGAAGGATATTACCAAGAAATGTCTGTAAAGCAGCCAATAGTTTAGGCTGGTGAAAAGTTCCCTTCAGCCAACCTGGACCACCATCCACCAACTTGGGAGCCTCTGAATAAGATTATGAGCTTCTTCAGGGCAGGATTCCTGTCTTATGGGTAGCCCTGGGATTTTAATGCTAGGCAGTGCATGGCAGGATGCCAAGGCCCTCCCTGTGACAGTGATGCTCACTGCCACCCAACCTGTGCTGCCCATCCATACCTTGTATTCCAGGGAAAGCAGAGTCTCCGTCCTGGAAGTCCAGCTCCATTTGTGGACTACATAGCCCTGCTGGTCATTGGTGGTCCCACCTTCCTCATCCAAGATTAATACATATGGGCAACTAGGAGAGATACAGAAGTGAGTAGCTGCCACTGGGCCCCTGAAGGAAGCTCTCATCACTGCAGGCTATGGGCAGGCAGGTCTGTAAGACTCAGTTCCAGGCTGGAGGAATGGTGGAACCCTGCAGGCAGCCTCACTTTCCCCACTTGCTATGGTCTGAGGCCCCTTAACACCTGTTGATGCTACTGGAGGAGCCCATTCTGAGAGAGATGATGAAGGCTCAGGTTGAACACAAGAGGGGAAGAAATGGGATTTGTGCTCTGTTGCCTAGTAGCCCAAGTGTATAATAGGCACCAAGATGGGAACTGGAATACCTATAACATAAGAGTAAGTCATTTCTTCCGAGAACAGTCCCTTATGAAAAGTCAGGCAAATCCAGACATGGTGGCTTATGCCACCCCGTGTCATCCCAGCACTTTGAGGGGCTGAGGCAGGAGGACTGTTTGAGGCCAGGAGTTTGAGATCATCCTGGTCAACACAGTGAGACCCTGTCTCTACAAAAAGTTTAAAAAATTATCTAGGCATTGTGGCGCATGTCTGTAGTCCCAGCTAACCCAGGAGGCTGAGGTGAAAGGATCACCTGAGCCCAGGAGTTCGAGGCTGCAGTGAGCTATAATCATGCCACTGCACTTCAACCTGGGTGACAGAGTGAGAGCAAGACCCTGTCTCAAAACAAAAACAAAAACAAAACAAAAAAGAAAAGCCAGACAATATCAACTTTTGGCTGGCAAGAATATGTACTTCTCTTAAAAGATGCCACAGAAGTAGTGTGTTCATACCTCTCCGTCCACTCCTGGTACAAAACATTTTTTCCACTAAATAATTCTTCCATTAATATAACTAACAATCAAGATCTTAGTACTCTGGGGTACCAAGTGGAGTAGGACTTGGGAAGGTGTCCTTCTCATTGGCTGTGGCATAGACACAGCAAGGAAAGGCTGAGCCTTAAAGTTCCTATGTCCCTGCAGAAACAGCCTCAGCCCTGCCTCACTGCCTTACTAGACCTCTGGACACCGCCTGGCTTCTTCTTTAACCAGGGACTCATAGTCACCACTTCAGTCCTCCCTCCATCACCCTCAGAGGTACTTCCATGAGACTAGTACTCTTCCAGTCTACTTACCTGGTTTTTAGGTTGTAGTGAACACAGCCCTGACCTTCAGCATTGAATAGGGCCAGCAAGGAGAAGCCAGGTATGTCATTAAAGAGGCAAGTGATGGTTCTCCCTCTGCAGCATGTGGGGATCTGACATATAGCGATGTTTCCAGAGGGATAGCTGGCAGAAATGTTCAGGTAGAACTAACAGAAAACCCCCCTCTCAGTTGTCCCATTGAAGCAAGTCCACATGTCAAAGTGGTAGCTATTTGGTGCATCATTCTCCATCTTCAAACACCCTCCTTGCATTTTGCATAGGTAACAATTATATGATCATGGAACCCAATGATGACCTAGCTGTTTTTCTGTATCTTCTTTCTATTTTCTCACAACCACCTTGTGGTAGGTAGTATTATCTTCCTCTCACAGATGAGTAGGGTCCCCCTGGGTCTAATGGGTTTCCTGAGACATGGAACTTTCAGTGTAAAACCTAAAAAGTCCCAGGCAAACCAGGATGAGTTGGTCACCCTATAGATGAGGAATCCAAAGTGCAGAAAATTATCTGCCTCATGTCACATCACAAGGAAGTGGCAGAGCCAGGACTTGATCTCTAAGGCCAGCAATATTTCTAATGCTGTCAGGCTGCTCCCACTTCTGACAAATCAAGGAGGACAGGTAATGTCTCCCTGTTCATTTTCTAGTAAAGAGGCCCCAAGAAGCACTGGTCCTGACTAAGGAGGACATGGTATGGGCAGGACATTCCTGTGTGCAGGAATTTCACAAGCAGTACTCCAGACACAGACGCATTTCAGAATGAAAGCAGAAAGAAAAGGAAATGAAGAAAAATGAAGATTCTCAGGGACCTACAGGAGGCCATCAAGCTTACCAACATATGAATAATAGGAGTCCCAGAAGGAGAGACAAGAGAAATTAGGGTAGAAGGAATATCTGAAGAAATAATGCTGAAAACTCCCCAAATTTGATGAAAGACAATAATATACATGTTCAAGAAGCTTAACAAACTCCAAGTAAGATAAATTCAAAGATATTCTCATTGAGACACATTATAATTCAACTGTCAAAAGACAAATACAAAGAGGGAATCTTGAAAGCAGCAAGAAAAAAGAGATTCATCATATATAAGAGACCTTCAATAAGATTAATGGCTGATTTCTCATCAGAAACCATGGGGTTAAGAAGGCAGCAATATGAAATACCTAAAGACCTCAAAGGAAAAAAATAAAACTGTTAACCAACAATTCCATATCAAGCAAAATTATCCTTCAAAAATGAAGAAATTAAAACATTCCCAGATAAACAAATATTGAGGAAGTTAATCACTAGTAGACCTGCCCTGCAAAAAAACACTGAAGGGAATCCTTCAGGCTGAAATGAAAGGACACTAGACAGTGACTCAAACTCATACAAAGAAAAAAAGAACACTGGTAAAGTTAACTATATAAGTAAATATAAAATCCAGTATTGTATTTTCAGCATATAATTTTTCTTTTTTTCCTATATGACTTGAAAGATAAATGCATAAAACAATAATTGTAAACCTATGTTAATGGGCACACAATGTATCTATAAAACATAATTCTTTGATAACAACATAAAGGGGAAGGGATAGAGCTATATAGGAGCAGAGTTTTATATATTATTGTGGCAAGTTATTAATTCAAACTAGTGTGTTAATTGTAATACACAGGTATATTAGTTTCCTAGGGCTATCATAACAAAGTACGATAAACTGGATGGCTAAAAGCAACATAAATTTATAATCTCACAGTTCCAGAGGCTGAACATCCAAGATCAAGGTGTCAACAGGGTTATGCTTTGGAAGGCTCTGGGGAAGAATTCTTCCTTGCCCCTTACAGTTCCTGGTGATTGCCAGAAATCTTTGGTATTCTTTGGATTGTACATGCTTCATTTCAATCTCTGCCTCAGTCATCATATAGCTTTCTTCTGTGTGTGTGTGTATGTGTGTGTGTGTGTGTGTCTGTCTGCTCTTCTTATAAGGACACTAGTCATTGCAGTAGGGCCCACCCCAACAATATGACTGCATCTTAAAATTTACAACTTCAGAGCCCCTATTTCCAAATGTGGTAATATCCTGAGGTTCCATGTGGTTACAAATTTTGGGAGACACCATTCAACCCATTATACCAAGATAACCCTAAGGAAATAACTTAAAAATATGGAGAAAAGAAAATGAGAAGTAAATCAAAATGGCATGCTATAAAAAGTCAGACACAAAAAGAGAAAGTAACGAAGGAACTGAGAAACAAAGATGGTATAAGACATATAGAAAACAAATAGAAAACTTAAAGAATTAAGTCCTTCTGTATCAGCAATTACTTTAAACAGAAATAGATTAAACTCTCTAATCAAAAAGGCCAGAGCTGAGACATGAGAATCGCTTGAGCCCAGGAGGTGGCGGCTGCAATGAGCCAAGATTGCACCACTGCACTCCAGCCTGGGCGATAGAGTGAGACTCAGTCTCAAAAAAAAAAAAAAAAAAAAGGCTGGCAGGATAAATTTTTAAAAACCAAAACACAATTCAACCATATGCTGTGTCTAAGGGACTCACTTTAGATCCAAAGACAAAACTTGGTTGAAAGTGAAATGATAGAAAAAGATATTCTATGCAAATTGTAACCAAAAGGGAGTAGGGGTGAATATACTAATACCATGCAAAATAGATGTTAAGTTAAACATTTTTACAAGTGACAAAGAAGGACATTACATATTGAGAGAAGGGTGAATACCTTAAGAATATGTAACAATTATAGAGATATACACACCTAATAACAGAGCCTCAATATATATATAAATTTAAAACCTGACAGAATTAAAGGAAGAAATAGTTCTACAAAAATAGTTGGAGACTTCACTACCTCATGTTCAATAATGGATAGAACAACTAGACAGAAGATCAATAAAGAAATAGAGGGCTTAGGCAGCTTGCAGTAGCTCACGCTTGTAATCCCAGCACTTTGGGAGGCCAAGGCGGATGGATCACCTGAGTTCAGGAGTTTGAGACCAGCCTGGCCAACATAGTGAAACCCCATCTCCACTAAAAATACAAAAAAATTTAGCTGGGCATGGTGGTGTACACCTGTAATCCCAGCTATTCAGGAGGCTGAGGCAGGAGAATCACTTGAACCCGGGAGGCAGAGGTTGCAGCCAGCCAAGATTGCACCACTGCACCCCAGTCTGGGTGACAGAGTGAGACTCCACCTCAAAAAAAAAAAAAAAAAAAAGAAAGAAATAGAGGATTTGAACATACAGAATCCCACCCAACAACAGCAGAACACACATTCTTCTCACACTCACATGGATCATTCTCCAGTACAGACAATATGTTAGGCCACAAAACAGGTCTCAATAAATTGAAACCATAGAAAGTATCTTTTTTGATCACAATGGAATGAAACTAGAAATCACTAACAAAAGAAAATTGTGAAAATTCACAAATACATGAAAATTAAACAACACACAAACAATAGGTGGATAAAAAAATCACAAGGGAAATTATAAAATACTTTGAAGTGAATGAAAACAAAACACAACATATCAAAACTGATGCGAGAAAGGCAAAGCAACACTCAGAAACAAATTTATAGCTGCAAATACCAACATTAAAGAAAATGAAGATCTCAAATCAATAACCCAATTTTCTACCTTAAGGAACTAGAAAAAGAAAAGCAAACTAAAGCAAAGCTAGCAGATGGAAGAAAACAATAAAAAAATCAGAGGGGAGAAAAACAGAATTGAGAATAGAAAAATAGAATGAACAAAACCAAAAGTTGCATCTTTGATAAATCAAGAAAGCACAAACTTCTAGCAGACTGACTAAAAAAAAGACTCAAATTCCTAAAATCAGAAATGAAAATGGGACCTTACAGAAATAAAAAAAAATCCTAATAATACAACAATATGAACAGCTGTATACCATAAAGTTAGATAACCTAGATGGACAAATTCCTAGAAACACATAAACTACCAGAAGTGACTCAAAAAGAAATAAAAAAACCTAAATAGAACTATAGCAAGTGAGGAGATTAAATCAGTAATGAAAAATCTCCCAACAAAGAAAAGCCTAGGACCAGATGGCTTCACTGGTGAATTCTACCAGACATTTAAAGAATTAATACCAATCCTCCTCAAGCTCTTCCAAAAAATAGAAGAGCAGACCTGAACACTTCCTAACTCATTCTATGAAGCCAGGGTTATCTTGATACCAAAGTCAGACAAATACATAAAAATAAAACTTCCCATATCCCTTATGAATATAAACATAAAGTATCTTAACAAAATACCAGCAAACCAAATTTAGCATCAGCCTATCAAAAGGATTATACACCATGAGCAGGTGTGGTTTATCCCAGGAATGCAAGTATGGTTCAACACACAAAAATCAATGTAATGTACCATAGTAATAAAATGGCAGGGGTTGCGGGGGGAATCATGATCATTTTAACTGATGAAGAAAAAGCATTTGACAAAATTCAATACCTTTTCATGATTAAAAAAACACTCAACAAATTCAGAATAGAAGGGAACTCCTGCAACATATTAAAAGCCATATATGGAAAAACTCACAACTAACATCATAATCAATGATGAAAGAATGAAAACTTTTCCTCTAATATAAAGAACAAGACAAGTAGGCCTGCTTTCACCAGTTCTAATCAAAATTGTACTGAAAGTTCTGGCCACAGCAAATAGCAACAACAACAACAAAATAATAAAAAGCCTCAAAATTGGAAAGGAAGAAGTAAAATTACCTCTGTTGGCAGATGACATGATTTCATATATAGAAAATTCTAAAGAATCCACACAAAAAAATCTAGAGCTAACACATAAATTTAGAAAAGTTACAGATATAAGATCAACACACACAAAAGAGTTGCCCTCATGAACACAGGATGTCTTTCCTGTGTTTTTTAGGTCTTCTTTAATTTAATTTGGCAATGTTTTAGTTTTCAGTGTACAAGTTCTGTACCTCTTTGTTATTTATTCCTAAGTATTTTAATCTTTCTGATCCTGTTGTAAATGGCATAATTTCCTTTTGTTCATTGCTTTTTTGTTCTTGTTTATACACCATTTTGTACTGCTTGTTGCCAGTGCTCATGGGTTGGAAGAATTAATATTGTTGGCCAGGTGTGGTGGCTCATGCCTGTAATCCCCGTACTTTGGGAGGCAGAAGTGGGTGGATCACTTGAGGTCAGGAGTTTGAGATCAGCCTGGCCATCATGGCCAAACCTCATCTCTACTAAAAACACAAAAATTAGCCAGGTGTGGTGACACACACCTGTAGTCCCAGTTATCTGGGAGGCTGAGGCAGGAGAATTGCTTGAGCCTGGGAGGCAGAGGTTGCAGTGAGCCGAGATGGCACCACTGTACTCTGGCCTGGGTGACAGAGCAAGACTCAGTCTCAAAAACAAACAAACAAACAAACAAACAAACAAAAAACTATTAATGGTATCACTCCCCAAAGTGATCTACAGAATCAAAGCAATGCCTATCAAAATCTTATTGGCTTTTTTTTGTAGAAATGGAAAACCTGACTGAAAATTTACATGAAATGGTAAGAGATTCCAAGCAACCAAAATAGTCTTGAAAAAAAAAAAAAAAAGTGGGAGACTCACACTACCTTATTGCAAAACTTACTACAAAACTACAATAGCCAAAACAGTGTGGTACAGGCATAAAGACAGACATATGTGTTAATGGCTTAGAATTGACAGTCCAAAAATAAACCCATACATCTATAGTTCTATAGTCAATTGATTTTTGACAAGGGTGCCATGATCATTCAATAGGGAAAGAATGCCTCTTAAATAAATGGTACTGGGACAATTAGCTATCCACACGCAAAGGAAAGAAACTGGAACCTTATCTTATACCACATACAAAAATTAACTCAAAATGCTTCAAAGACCACAAGACCTATAAGTATAAACCTCTTAGAAAAAAACACAGGGGGCCGGGCATGGTGGCTCATGCCTGTAATCCCAGCACTTTGGGAGGCCAAGGTGGGTGGATCACCTGAGGTCAAGAGTGAGTTCAAGACGAGCCTGACCAACATGGAGAAACCCCATCTCTATTAAAAATACAAAATTAGTCCAGCATGGTGGTGCGTACCTGTAATCCCAGCTACTCGGGAGGCTGAGGCAGAAGAAACACTTGAACCCAGGAGGCGGAGGTTGTGGTGAGCTGGATCACGCCATTGTACTCCAGCCTGGGCAACAAGAGCAAAACTCTGTCTCAAAAAAAAAAAAAAAAAAAAAAAGAAGAGGAAAACACAGGCGTAAATGTTATAACCTTGGATTTGGCGATGGTTTTTAGACATAAAGCCAAATGCATAAGCAGCAAAAGAAAGGTGGAAAAAATTGGACTTCATCAAAATTTAAAAGTTTTTGTGCATTAAATGATGCTACTGAGAAAGTGAAAAGACATCTGACAGTACAGGAAAAAATACTTGCAAAGCATATATCCGATAAGCATCTAGTATATATACACAATATGTAAAGAACCCTTACAACTTGTTTTAAAGAAAGACAACTCAATCAAAACATGAGCAAGGACTTCAATATACATTTCTCCAAAGAAGATGTACCAAAACACACACACACACACACACACACACACACACACACACACACGAAAAGATGCTCTACGCCATTCATCATTAGGTAAATATAAGTTAAAACCACAGTAAGATACCACTCACACCCACTAGAATGAATGAATGCAGTGAACATTGAGACGGGTCTGGGGTCTGAAGCTGCCAAGTGCAAACCAATTACAGCTTAGAGCTTTATGATATTCCCATTGCAGACATACCTTTTTTTTTTTTTTTTTTTTTTGAGACGGAGTCTTGCTCTGTCGCCCAAGCTGGAGTGCAGTGGCTCGATCTTGACTCACTGCAAGCTTCGCCTCCTGAGTTCATGCCATTCTCCTGCCTCAGCCTCCTGAGTAGCTGGGACTACAGGTGCCCGCCATCACGCCCGGCTAATTTTTTGTATTTTTAGTAGAGACGGGGTTTCACCATGTTAGCCAGGATGGTCTCAATCTTCTGACCTCATAATCCGCCCGCCTCGGCCTCCCAAAGTGCTGGGATTACAGGCGTGAGCCACCACGCCCGGCCCAGACATATCATTTTTGCCTGAGAGCTTGACCAGCAATCTCTATGAAAACAGAATCGACTACTGAACCCAGTGTTCTATGGAAGCCATTAAGTGAAAGAAGAGCTTTCCAAACATTTTCTGTACTTGAGAGGGATCAAATAGCTGCACATGTGTTCTGACTATTTGAACACGGTAACACAGAATTTCTCCTTTAAGATCACTGGGTTCAACTTCCTCATCTTATAATCAAGGGAAGTGAGGCACAGAGATCAAGTGACTTGTGTAGGGTCACCAAGAAGAACTGAGCTTAGAGCCCTAGTCTTTTAGGACTCCCAAAGAGAAGAGCATTAATTGCCAGGAGGTGAGCACTGCTGGCGTGTGAGTCAAGAGTGCCAGCAGCAATGGATCAAAAGTTTGGGGGATCTCTCAGACCATTTGGGGGTAGGGGTTGGGAAGGTGTTCAGAATTCTGGGACAAGTGAGAGAACAGAGATTCCTGCAGGCTAGGGTACTGTGCTCTTATCATACACAAGCCCACCCTCTTTCTGAAGCCCCTGATAGAAGACTAATTCATAGACACAGCTTCATGAGGAGCTCAGGGAGATCATCCTATTAAATGCAGCGAAGAGTCAGAAAGAAGCGGGGGTGGGGCACAACATAACCATTGCAAGCAGCAGCTGCTCTCGAAGGAGTCAGCTGTGTTCAATACTGTGGACGTGTTGCAAGCAGGGCCGAGCAGAGTGTGATGAATGGATTCATTTACGGTCTGAGAAACAATGAGACTTCTTTGACAGAGCGCTTAAATCCTCAATTCCCAGTTCAGTCAAGAGGAGGACAAAGGAAGCAAGGAGGCTGCTGCCAGGAGAGCCTAGTTGGGGGCCTTGGCCTTTGTGAAAGTGGTTGAGACAGCCTAGAGACCCATCCTCTCCTCCAAGAAAGGGGCAGGGGATCCTGAGTGCCCAGTGATTGTATTATTAAAATGAGATCCACTTCCATCGCCCTCTACCCTGCTCTGTGCTGGAGGAAATAATCCTTAAAGGTATAAAAATGGTACCCAAGAGAGGACCCTAAATTGAGGCAACGAGGCCCTGAACCCAGGCCTAGCTTGGCCACAGAATTCCTTTTGTGGCATACAGTCAGTTACACCATGCCTTTGGGTCTCAGTTTACCCATTTCTGCAGTGAAGGGGCAGAAACAAATGACTGTGTTTCCCATCCGTGACATTTTATGTAACTCCAGACTGCGTAACCTGGAATAAGTGCTTTGCCCTCTCAGGCCTCAGAGTCCTTGTGGCCAATGAAAGACATCTGTGATCTGGTCCAGCTCTAGAACATGTTGGGTTTGGGCAACAGGACCTCCAAAAAGAACATAGGGTACAAGGTGACTTCCAACCCAGACATTCTCTAAAGGGAGCCCTCTCTTTTGCTTTTATCACCCAAATTCAAACTCCTTCTCTTCACTTTAAAAGGAGCAATTAAAGTTGCTCCCTCTGAAGTACAAATGGTCTATTAACTTCATTATCTGAATTCATTGCACGTGATAGCTACTCGATACACATCTGTGAATGAAGAAAATAATCAGACTCAAATCACTCTGAAGTATGCCTCAGGGCTCACCCTCCAAGGAGATTTGTCTTTTCAAACTCAGATCCAAAGACAGGCTTTGGAGGTTGGTAAATGCCCTGCAATCACAGGTAACGCCTTATAGGTATGTGTAGATAAGTGCTTATTTCTAGGGAGAAGGTCTATAGCTTTCATCAGATTCTCAAAGAGAAAATGTTTCTCCTTTTGTTGCTCCTACATCCAAGGTTGGGACACAGCTAGCACTAGGCTCATGAGCCCAGTCAGATCTCAGCTGCAGAGCAGTCAGGGCCCAGGAGATAGCGCATTTGGGGTGAGGTCTCAGGCTCCAAGGATGTGGATGGGTGAAGTATGCAAGGACCACAGGGCTTAACCACTGAGCCAGGGAGAGAAGGATGAAGGTTCCCAATTGTTTAAGGCCTCCTAACTCCCTCCTCTCCACTAGAGATGATTTATTTTGTGTCTTTAACCTTGTCTCAACTGAGAGGTCCTCAAAGGCAGGGACTTTGTCTGCATTCACAGCCTGCACTGACAAGCTTCTCACAGGTAGCTGGGGTTTGGTATGTTCATGTTGATCTGAACTGAACTTGAGGCTTGAAACTTCTTACCTCCTCCTCTGACCTCCTGAGTCTGATCTAGACAAACTTTTAATACCCAAGAGACCCACCACCAGGTTTCTCTGATAACTAAAAGGCCCAAGGAAATATTTAGGCTGTGTCAAGTCCTGGAGTTCTCTGGGGTTGAGTAGCTGGGGAAATAGGGTGGCACCAAATAAAAGGATACTAAACAAAGGAGGAGCCGTCATAGAAGGTGTAATGAAACTTGAAGGCCTTCTTGGGCGCCTTCCCCTCTTGACAATGCCGACTGACGAGATGGTTGGCGGATGATGGGTGAGGTGTGGGGGTGAGAGTCTGAGCACTTGCGGTGGGAGGGTAATGTAAACCCGGGGTCTGAGAGTCTCCTTTGCGGGCCATCATTAGATGAGAGGGCATCTTTGCCTTGTAGTTTCGTAAGATCATGGGGTAGGAGATATTCCTCCCTTTCCACGTGGCCCTTTCGGCTTCTCTGCAGAGAAGGAGACCAATATATTGTCTAGCCTCTTGGTTCTCACGCACCAGGGATGCTCTCTACAGCCCCTCCTTAGTACCCAAGACCCCTATCCCATTCCCCTGTCCCCAAAGTACACGTCCCCAACCCACGCTCCCTCGTCCATAAAGGTAGTTTTTGGGAAGAACTGGGAAGTTCCCAGTGCCCGTCTAAGAACAGCCCTTGCCTGATTTCCACCTGAGCCTGAGGGTGAGGACCTATGGAGTGGGACTGTGTGTGGAAGTGTGGGGGCGGTCCTGAGGGTTTGAAGACCTTGCTCACCCCAGTCCTGAGGTTTCAGGGAACAGAGCTTCCTTCCAGAGTGTCACAGTGAGGAGGCAAACAGTGGCTGCCCTCTCCCCATGTTCCAGCCCAGCGACCCCCCAGAGATATATATGACTAAGCTATTAGATGTGAACAGGCGCTTAAGTCCTTTACACCCAATGGCCTGGGCCCTGAGAGAAATGTTGAGTAAATTGCTAGGGCTTGTGGGATGGCTCCACAGAATGATAAAAACCACTAACTTTTTTTTGGTTTGTTTTGAGAGGTTTTTGTTTGTCTTGTAGAACATCTGGCAAATTAAGTTAAGAAACAAACAGGGCACAAAAGCCCTAAATGTAAGGAGTCATGCAACAGGGCATCCCCGGCAAGGTGTTGCAGAGGTAGAGAGCATTGCTGAGCAGGGGCAGGAGGCAGGCCACTGGAGCTGTGTGAGCTCAGGCAATTTCTTACTCACATACCTGCTTAGGCTGCCTCAGTTTCCCCATCCACAAAATGGGCATCAATCTTGTCTTCCTTGCATGGTTGCAGTGATATTGTAGGGAGGATGGTGAGCAAGGAAGGACAGGGGTGTGTGTCTGCCTGTGAGGGACGCTGCACCTGTGGCTGTCATGGGGAGTACCGCATAACCCATGCTCTCAGGCAGCATGTCTCCCACACTTCTGTGACTGGACACTCACATATACACAGGGACTCCCAGCTGGGGGCCGGGCTTTCTCAGAACCCTTGCCTCCCCTGACCCAAGCACTTAGGTGCTCACATGTGGCGACACAACTCCTGCAGCTTCTCCCGGGCCTCAGGGCAGGGGTCGCTGAACTCCAGGCTGTTGGCAGGGGTTCCCACTCCTCGATGCGGGGGCGGCATGCTGACATCTTCTATAGTTCTAGATTTTCCTGTAATTGGAGGGCAAGAAGTTACAGAGATGCCCAAGACCATGGGAACCCACCTTTTGCATCAGTGTGACCTGGATGTGAGACTTGGAGTCAAAGGAAATCATTTTGGAGCTTTAAAATTCGTCCCGCTGGATTTTGGACTTGCATGGGCCCTGTAACCCCTTTGTTTTGGCCATTTTTTTCCCATTTGGAATGGCTGTATTTACTCAATACCTGCATCCCCACTGTATCTAGGAAGTAACTAGCTTGCTTTTGATTTTACAGGCTCATAGGTGGAAGGAACTTGCCTGTCTCAGATGAGACTTTGGACTGTTGGGTTAATGGTGAAATGAGTCAAGACTTTGGGGGACTGTTGGGAAGGCATGATTGCTTTTGAAATGTGAGAACATGGTCAGGCATGGTGGCTCGTGCCTGCAATCCCAGCACTTTGGGAGGCCGAGGCAAGCAGATCACCTGAGATCAGGAGTTCGAGACCAGCCTGGCCAACATGGTGAAACCCCATCTCTACAAAAAATACAAAAATTAACTGGGCGTGCTGGTATACACCTGTAGTTCCAGCTACTCAGGAGGCTGAGGCAATAGAATCTCCTGAACCTGGGAGGTGGAGGTTGCAGTGAACCGAGACCACACCGCTGCACTCTAGCCTGGGTGACAGAGTGAGACTCCAT
This sequence comes from Papio anubis, assembly GCF_008728515.1. Lineage (NCBI taxonomy): Eukaryota > Metazoa > Chordata > Mammalia > Primates > Cercopithecidae > Papio > Papio anubis. The sequence goes on from NC_044977.1 coordinate 49,875,504, forward strand.
CTCAAAAAAAAAAAAAAAAAAAGGAAATGTGAGGATATGAGATTTGGAGGAGCCAGGGGAAGAATGATATGGTTTGGCTGTGTCCCTACCCAAATCTTAACTTGAATTGTATCTCCCAGAATTCCCACCTGTTGTGGGAGGAACCCAAGGGGAGGTAATTGAATCATGGGGGCCGGTCTTTCCTGTGCTATTCTCATAATAGTGAATACGTTTCATGAGACCTGATGGGTTCATCAGGCATTTCCGCTTTTGCTTCTTCCTCATTTTCTCTTGCTGCCATGTAAGGAGTGCCTTTCACCTCCTGCCATGATTCTGAGGCCTCCTCAGCTATATGGAACTGTAAGTCCAACTAAACCTCTTTTTCTTCCCAGTCTTGGATATGTCTTTATCAGCAGCATGAAAACTAATATAGGAGGGGTTTCAGAAAATGGTTTCTCAAGACATTGTGTTTACTAGGGGACATGGGGCCAGGAAGAGCAGGAGAGCAGCATCCTCTAAATGTCAGAATATTGGGGGTATCATTGATGCTCACCAGGAATTGTTGACTGGTCAGTTATCAAAGAGAGATGTTACTCATACTGTGAGTCATCCATGATGGATGTGTCAGGGACTGACTTGTGCAAAGTGATGACACTGGCCATGTCTCCCTGGGTTCCAGGAAAAGAGCATTTCTGGGGCTCGACTGCCCTTACTGAATTGGACCCTTTTGATTCTCCTGATTAAAGACACAAAGTTTCTCTTTCTTCTCAATCAGCTTGAAAACTTCTCTGATGATGGCTAATCTTGGGTCTTCTGGAGGGAGCCCAAGTGCCACAGGCAGAGATCACTGTCATCTGAGTTTCTGCAGACTAGATGACAATGATCTGCATGACCTGGATGACAACGATCTGTGCCTGTGATACTAATTTTCACAGCTGTCCTCCATGACAGGTGGTGTGAGGATGTGGTCATGTGGAGTCATGGCAGTGATCCTCCCACCCTAGGTTCCAGGGGCATCTATTTAGTCATTTGTGTCAGGTCCTACCTACACTGAACCTCTGACTCCCACCCAGTTGCAGCCTCGTAGTATGCAGGCTCAACTTCACCTTAGATTTGAGGATGAAACCTGGCTTTGGGTGGGGGCATTTCTCAGGCTCTAACTGAAGCCCTGAGGTCCTCAGAATGTAGCTTTCCTTGCTGTTGGTGAAGCCTGGAGGTTGTTGGCCAGTGCTTGGGGACCATCTCTGGTATCTGCCACCCTGAGTGGTTCCTGGTCGCTTTCCCCACTTCTCCTGCCAACAGGGACCAGAGACTGAACCCTGAACTTAAGCCTAGGGCCTGAGGTCCAGCGACCTGCTGGCGGGCCACCTGGAGCATCTGCTGGATTAAGCCTCTATGTCTGACCTGCCCCAGGTGCCTTGGGCTCCTCAAAGGTGATGGTCTCTTGCTCTGATTAGGAACTGCCATTAACAGTTCTCTTCTTGTAACGTTGGATACCTTCCAGAAATAGCTGCCGTCCCCTCAGGGTTACGTAAGCCCAACTCCTGGAGCTGGTGCTCAAAGTCAGCCTGGCCCCAGAACTGCCAGCAGGTGAGCTGGAATAGTATATGGATATGGAATGGATGGTGGAGGCCCCCAAACCCAAAGTGACTTCAAACCAGAATGGCTATAGCAAAATCAGGCATCATTCATACATATGTCATAGGACAACAGGCATAAACTGGGACATTGCTGGGCTAGCTTGGACCCACAGTTACTTATGAGCTATGAGGCAAGGCTAATCACCCATCCTAGCATGCACATATGAGCCTAATTCCTAAACAAGATTAAGGCCCTATAATGCAGCATCACGGAATATACATCCCAGTGTCAATGGACACAACAAGGCGGCTAAAAGTTGGGTGGCAAAGGAAAGCAGTCACATAGACAAGAGGCCAATAGACATGCAGCAGTCCCCCCAATCCTTGAGAGACACATTCCAGGACCCCTAGTAAATGCCTGAAAGCATGGATAGTACCAAACCTGTATATGCTATGTTTTTTACATGCACACCTATGATAAAGTTTAATTGATAAGTTAGACCCTAAGAGATTAACAATAACTCCTACTAAAATAGAACAATTAAAACAACATATTGTAATAAAAGTTAGGTGGAGGGGTGGGGAACGATGGCCAAATAGAAGGCTCTACTGATTGTCCTCCCCACAGGAACACCAAATTTAACAACTACCTACACAAAAAAAGCATCTTCAAAATAGCCAAAAACCAGGTAAGCACTCATAGTACCTGATTTTAACTTCATATTGCTGAAAGAGGCACTGGAGAGGTAGGAAAGACAGTCTTGAATTGCTGACACAACCCCTCCCCATCCCTGGCAGCAGCTACATGGCACAGAGAGAGGATCTATGCATTTGGGAGAGGGAGAGTGCAATGATTGTCAGACTTTGCATTGAACTCAGTGCTTTCCCGTCACAGTGGAAAGCAAAAGCAGGCTGAACTCAGCTGAAGCTCACTCATGGAGGGAGCATTTAGACCTGCCCTAGCCAAAGGGAAATCACCCATCCCAGTGGCTGCATCCTGCCTTTTGGCACGCCTGTCCACTGTGGGCTCTGGAGTTCTAAATAAACTTGAAAGGCAACCTAGGCCGCAAGGACTACAACTCCCAGGCAAGCCTTAGTGCTGAGCTGGGCTCAGAGCCAGTGGATTTAGAAGGTACGCAACCTACTAAGGCACCAGCTGGGGCAGCTAAGGGAGTGCTTGTGACACCCCTCCCCCAAGCCCAAGTGGCACAGTTCATGGCTCCAAAAAAGACCCCTTTCTTCCACTTGAGGAGAGAAGAGGGAAGAGTAAAAAGGACTTCATTTAACCTCTTGGATACCAGTCTAGCCACAGTAGGATAGGGTACCAGTCAGTGTCATGAGGTCCCCATTCCAGGCCCTAGCTCCCAGATTACATTTCTAGATACATCCTGGGCCAGAAGGGAACCTACTTCCTTGAAGGGAAGGACCCAGTCCTGGCAGGACCCATCACCTGCTGACTGAATAACCAGCAGTGATACCCAGGTAGTAGGCTGTGGACCTTGGGTGACACTCTGAGACATGCTGGCTTCAGGAGAGACTCAGCACATTCTCAGATGTGGTGGTCACAGTGAGGGACTCCTTCTGCTTGAGAAAAGCAGAGGGAAACGTAAAGAGGACTTTGTCTTGCACCTTATGTACTAGCTCAGCAATGAGGAGGCAGAGCACTAAGGGGCTCTGATTCCATGCCTTGGCTCTTGGATGGCATTTCTATACCTGTCCTGGGGCACAGGGGAGCCCACTGCCCTGAAGAGTGAGTCCCAGGCCTAACTGAAGAGTCCTTGGACCTTAAGTGAACAGTTGCAGTAGCCTGGCAGTACTCCCCATGGACCTGGTGGTGGTGGCCAAAGTGTGAGACTCCTCTGCCTGTGCAAGAGGGAGGGAAGAGTGGGAAGGACTGTGTCTCATGGTTTGAGTGCCAGCTCAGCCACAGTACAATAGAATATCAGGTAGATTTTGAAGGTGTTTTACTCTAGTCCTGGCTCCCAGACAACATCTCTGGACCTGCCTGGGGCCTGTGGGAACTTTCTGCCCTAAAGGGAAGAACAGAAACCTGGCTGGCTTCACCACCTGCTGATTGTAGATCCCTAGGGGCCTTCAGCAAATATAGGCAGTAGTCTGGCAGTAGTTACAGCAGGTCTTGGGCAAGACCCAGTGCTGTGCTAGCTTTAGGTTTCATCCAGTGCAGTCCCAGTGGTGGTGGCCACAGGGGTACTTGTGTCACCCCATCCCCAGCTCCAGGTGGCTCAGCACAGAGAGAGACTCCATTTGTTTGGGGGAAAGCAGGGAAGAGAACAAGTGTCTCTGCGATAATCTAGAGAATTCTCCTGGATCTTATCCAAGATCACCAAGGCAGTACCTCTCTGAGTCAGAAAGAACCACAATGTTACTGGGCTTGGGTTGCCCCCTAATGCAGATATGGCTTAGGTCACAACACCCAAGCCCTTTCAAATACCTGGAAAGCCTTCCCAAGAAGGAAAAGTACAAACAACCCCAGACTGTGAAGACTACAATAAATACCTAACTCTTCAATGCCAACACTGATGAACATCCACAGGCATCAAGGCCATCCAGGAAGATATGATTTCACAAAATGAACTAAATAAGGCACCAGTGACCAATCCTGGAGAAACAGATATATTACCTTTCAGACAGAGAATTTAAAATAGCTGCTTTGAGGAAACTCAAAGAAATTCAAGATAACACAGAGAAAGAATTCAGAATTCTATCATTTAACGAAGAGATTGAAGACAGTGTGGCGATTCCTCAAGGATCTAGAACTAGAACTACCATTTGATCCAGCCATCCCATTACTGGGTATATACCCAAAGGATTATAAATCATGCTACTATAAAGACACATGCACACATATGTTTATTGCAGCACAATTCACAATAACAAAGACTTGGAACCAACCCAAATGTCCATCAGTGATAGACTGGATTAAGAAAATGTGGCACATATATATCATGGAATACTATGCAGCCATAAAAAAGGATGAGTTCATGTCCTTTGCAGGGACATGGATGAAGCTGGAAACCATCATTCTCAGCAAACTATCACAAGGACAGAAAACCAAACACCGCACTCACAGGTGGGAATTGAACAATGAGATCACTTGGCCACAGAGCAGGGAACATCACACACTAGGGCTTGTTGCGGGGGTTGGAGGCTGGGGGAAGGATAGCGTTCAGAGAAATACCTAATGTAAATGATGAGTTGATGGGCAGCAAACCAACATGGCACATGTACACCTATGTATCAAACCTGCACATTGTGCACATACACCCTAGAACTTAAAGTATAATAAAAAATAATAATAATAGGCTAGGCGTGACGGCTTACGCCTGTAATCCCAGCACTTTGGGAGGCCGAGGTGGGCGGATCACAGGTCAGGAGATCGAAACCATCCTAGCTAACATGGTGAAACTCTGTACTAAAACATATACAAAAAAATTAGCCGGGCATGGTGGCAGGCGCCTGTAGTCCCAGCTACTCGGGAGGCTGAGGCAGGAGAATGGCGTGAACCTGGGAGGCGGAGCTTGCAGTGAGCCGAGATCGTGCCACTGCACTCCAGCCTGGGCGACAGAGCAAGACTCCATCTCAAAAATAAATAAATAAATAAATAAATAGATAAATAGATAAATAAATAAATAATTTTTAAAGAGACTGAAATAATTTTAAAGAATCAAGCAGAAATTCTGGATTCAAAAATACAATTGACATTCTGAGAAATTAGTCAGAATCTTTTATCAGCAGAATTTATCAAGCAGAAGAAAGAATTAGTGAGCTTGAAGACATCCTGTTTGAAAATACACAGTCAGAGGAGACAAAAGAAAAAAGAATAAAGAATGAAACATGGCTACAAGATCTAGAAAATAACCTCAAAAGGGCAAATTTAAGAGTTATTGGCCTTAAAGATGAGGTAGAGAAAGAGACAGGGGTAGAAAGTTTATTCAAAGAAATAACAACAGAGAACTTCCCAAACCTAGAGAAAGATACCAAATCAAGTACAAGAAGGTCATAGAACACTAAGCAGATTTAACCCAAAGAAGACTACTTTAAGGCATTTAATAACCAAACTCCCAAAGGTCAAGGATCCTAAGAAAGGAAACTAAAAGCAGCAAGAGAAAAGAAACAAATAACATACAATGGAGCTCCATTTGTCTGGCAGCAGACTTTTCAGTGGAAATGTTACAGGCCAGGAGAGAGTGGCATGACATATTTAAAGGGTTGAAGGAAAAAACCTTTTACCCTAGAATAGTGTATCTTGTGAAAATATCTTTCAAACATGAAGAAATAAAGACTTTCCTAGACAAACAAAAGCTGAGGAATTTCATCAACACCAGACCTCTTCTACATGAAATCCTAAAGCCAGTACTTCAATCAGAAAGAAAAGGTGTTAGTATAAAACTCACTGGTAATAGTACAGAGAAAACCAGAATATTACAACACTGTTACTAAGGTGTGTAAGCTACTACTATCTCAAGTAGAAAGACTAAAAGACAAATCCATAAAAAATAATAGCTACAGGTCAGCATGGTGGCTCACGCCTATAATCCCAGCACTTTGGGAGGCCGAGGCAGGCAGATCACTTGAGGTCCAGGAGTTCGAGATCACCCTGGCCAACATAGTGAAACCCCCATCTCTACTAAAAATACAAAAATTAGCTGGGTGTGGTGGTATGCACCTGTAGTCCCAGCTACTTGGGAGGCTGAGGCAGGAGAATTGCTTGAACGCAGGAGAAGGAGGTTGCAGTCAGCCAAGACGTGCCACTGCACTGCAGCCTGGGTGACAGACCGTGACTCCGTCTCAAAAAATAATAATAATAATAATAGCTACAACAACTTTTCAAGATATACTACAAAAAGATATAAATAGAAATAAAAAGTTAAAATGTGGGGAGATGAAGTTAAGGTGTAGAGTTTTATTAGTTTTCTCTTTGGTTGTTTGTTTCTTTGTTTATGCAAACAGTGTGAAGTTATTATCAGCTTAAAATAATGAGTCATAAGATAGTATTTGTAAGCCTCATGGTAAACTCAAATCAAAAAACACATAATGGGTACACAAAAAATAAAAAACAAGAAATTTAATCATACCACAAGAGAAAATCACTTTCAGTAAAAGGAAGACAGGAGCGAAGGAAAGAAGAATAAGACCACAAAACAACCAGAGAACAACCAAATGGCAGGAGTAAGTCCTTACTTATCAATAATAACATTGAATGTAAATGGACTAAACTCTCCAATCAAAAGACATAGAGTTGTTGGATGGATAAAAAAATAAGACCCCATGATCAGAAGCACACTCCACTTATAAAGACACACATAGACGGAAAATAAAGGAATGAAAAAAAGATGTTACATGCAAATGGAAATCAAAAAAGAACAGGAGTAGCTATACTTAGACAAAATAGATTTTGAAACAAAAACTATAGAAAGAGACAAGGAAGGTCACTATATAATAAGTCAATTCAGCAAGAAGATGTAACAACTATAAATATATATATACCCAACACTGGAGCAGCCAGACACATAAAGCAAATAAAAAGAGCTAAAGAGAGAGAAAGACCCCAATAAAATAATAGCTGGAGATAGCAACACCCTGCTTTCAGCATTGGACAGATCTTCCAGACAGAAAATCAACAAAGAAACATCAGACTTAATCTGTATTATAGACCAAATGGACCTAATAGATATTTACAGAACATTTCATCCAATGGCTGCAAAATACACATTCTTTTCCTTAGCACATGGATCATTTTCAAAGCTAGATCATATGTTAGGTTACAAAACAAGTCTTAAAACATTAAAAAAAAAACAAAAACCTGAAATAACAGCAACCATATTCTCTGATCACAATGGAATAAAACTAGAAATCAAGAAGAGGAATTTTGGAAACTACATAAATTCATGGAAATTAAACAACATGCTCCTGAATGACCAGTGGGTCAATGAAGAAATTAAGAAGGAAATTTTAAAAAATTCTTGAAGCAAAAGACAATGGAAACACAACATACCAAAACCTATGGGATACAGTGAAAGCAGTATTAAGAGGAAAATTTATAGCTGTTAAGTGCCTACATCAAAAAGAAGAAAAACTTCAGCCCAGGCACGGTGGCTTATGCCCGTAATCCCAGCACTTTGAGAGGCCAAGGAAGGTAGATCACTTGAGGTCAAAAGTTCAAGACCAGCCTGGTCAACATGGTGCAACCCTGTCTCTACTAAAAATACAAAAATTACCCAGACATGGTGGTGCGCGTCTGTAATCCCAGCTACTCAGGAGGCTGAGGCAGGAGAATGGCTTGAACTCGGGAGGCAGAGGTTGCAGTGAACTGAGATCATACCACTGCACTCCAGCCTGGGGCAACAGAGTGAGACTTCATCTCAAAAAAAAAAAAAAAAAAAAAAAAAAAAAAAAAGAGAAGAAGAAGAAGAAAAACTTCAAATAAACAACCCAATGATGCAACTTAAAGAACTAGAAAAGCAAGAGCAAACCAAACACAAAATTAGTGGAAGAAAAGAAATAATAAAGATAAGATCAGAAATAAATAAAACGGAAACAAGGAAAACAATACAAGAGATCAATAAAAACAAAAGCTGTTTTTTAAAAAAGTTAAACAAATTTGACAAGCCTTTAGCCAGACTAAGAAAAAAAGAGAGAAGACCCAATTAAATAAAACCAGAGATGAAAAAGGAGGCAACTGATATTGCAAAAATTCAAAGGATCATTAGTCCCTATTATGAGCAACTATATGTCAATAAATTGGGAAATCTAGAAGAAATGGATAAATTCCTAGACACATACAACCTACCAAGACTAAGCCATGAAGAAATCCAAAACCTGAACAGACCAATAACAAGTAACGAGATTGAAACTATAATAAAAAGTCTCCCAGAAAAGAAAAGCCTGGGACCCAAGAGCTTCACTGTCAAATTCTACCAAACATTTAAAGAACGTACCAATCCTACTCAAACTTTTCTGAAAAATAGAGGAGGAAGGAATACTTATAAACTCATTCTATGATGCCAGTATTACTCTGATACCAAAACCAGACAAAGACACATCAAAAAAAAGAAAACTACAGGCCAATACCACTGATGAATATTGGTGCAAAAATCCTCAATACTAGCAAATTGAGTTCAACAACACATTAAAAAGATCATTCATCATGACCAAGTGGGATTTATCTCTGGGATGCAAGGATGGTTCAACATATGCAAATCAATCAATGTGATACATCCTATCAACAGAATGAAGTACAAAAACCCTGTGGCCATTTCAACTGATACTGGAAAAGCATTTGATAAAATTCAACATCCCTTCATGATAAAAACCCTCAAAAAACTGGGTATAGAAGGAATATGCTTTAACACAGTAAAAGCCATATATGACAGACTCATACCTAGTATCATACTGAATGGGGAAAAACTGAATCTTTCCTCTAAAATCAGGAACACGACAAGAACACCCACTTTCACCACTATTATTCAATATAGTACTGGGAATCCTGGCTAGAGCAATCAGAAAAGAGAAAGAAATAAAGGGCATCCAAATTGGAAAGGAAGAAGTCAAACTGTCCTTGTTTGCAGATCATATGATCTTGTATTTGGAAAAACCTAAAGACTCCACCAAAAAATTATTAGAACCGATAAACTCAGTAAGGTTGCAGGATACAAAAATCAACATAACAAAATCAGTAGCATTTCTATATACCAACAGTGGATAGTCTGAAAAAGAAACTAAGAAAGTAATTCCATTTAAAATAGTCACGAACTAAACAAAGAAATGAAAGATTTCTACAATGAAAACTATAAAACACTGATGCAAAAAAACTGAAGATGACATCAAAAAATGGAAAGCTATTCCATGTTCATGGATTGGAAGAATAAATACTGTTAAAATGTCCATACTACCCAAAGCAATCTACAGATTTAATGCAATCCCTATCAAAATACCAATGGCAATCTTCACAGAAATAGAAAAAAACATTCCTAAAGTTTATATGGAACCACAAAAGCCCTAGAATAGCCAAAGCTATCATAAATAAAAATAACAAAACTAGAGGAATCACTCTACCTGACTTCAAATTATACAACAGAGCTATAGTAACCAAAACAGCATGGTACTGGCATAAAAACAGACACGTAGGCCAGTGAAACACAATACAGAGACCTAAAATAAATCTATACATCTACAATGAACCTATTTATGAAAAAGGTGCCAAGAACATACACTGGGGAAAGAACAATCTTTTCAATAAATGGTGCTGGGAAAACTGGATATCCATATACAGAAGAACCCCTATCTCTCACCATATACAAAAATAAAATCAAAATGGATTAAAGACTTAAATCTCAGGCCAAATCCCACAAACTATTAACTACTAATAGAAAACATTAGGGGAAACTCTCCAGGACAGTGGAGTGGGCAAAGATTTCTTGAGTAATACCCCACAAGCACAGGCAACCAAAACAAAAATGGACAAATCAGATCACATCAAGTTAAAAAGCTTCTGCACAGCAAAGGAAACAATCAACAAAGTGAAGAGACAAACCACAGACTGGGAGAAAATATTTGCAAACTACCCATTCGATAAAGGATTAATGACCAGAATACATAAGGAGCTCAAACAACTCAATAGGAAAAAAAAAAAATCTAATAATCTGATTGAATGAGCTTTCAAACTCATTCTTCTCAAAAAAAGACATATAAATGGCAAATAAGTGTATGAAAAGGTGCCCAACATCACTGATAGAGAAATGCAAATTAAAACTACAAGGTGATATCATCTCACCCAGTTAAAACGGCTTTTGTCCAAAAGACAGGCAACAACAAATGCTGGTGAAGATGTGGAGAAAAAGAAACCCTCATAACTGTTGGTGGGAATGTCAATTAGCACAACCACAGTTTGGGGGTTTCTCAAAAAAATAAAGATAGAGCTACTATACAATCCAGTAATTCCACTTCTAAGTATATACCTGAAAGGACAGAAATCAGTATAATAAAGAGATATCTGCACTCCCATGTTTAGGGCAGCACCTTTCATAATAGCCAAGATTTGGAAGCAATCTAAGTATCAGTCAACAACAGATAAATGGATGAAGAAGTGTGGTACCTACATATAATGGAGTACTAGTCAGCCATAAAAAGAGAATGAGATCCTGTCATTTGCAACAACATGAATGAAACTGGAGATCATTATGTTAAGTGAAATAAGCCAGGCACAGAAAGGCAAACTTCATATGTTCTACTTTATCAGAGCTAAAAATTAAAACAATTAAACTCATGGAGATAGAGAGCAGATAGTTACCAGAGGCTGGGAAGGGTAGTGTGGAGTGGGAAGGGCTAATGGATACAAAAAAATAGTAAGAATGAATAAGACCTAGTAGTTGATAGCATTCAGGATGATTATAGTCAAACATAATTTAATTATATATTTTTAAATAACTAAAAGAGCACAATTGAATTGTTTGTAACACCAAGGATAAATGCATAAGGTGATGGACACCCCATTTAGCTTGATGTGATTACTGCGTGCCTGTATCAAAATATCTCACATAACCCATAAATATATATACCAACTATACCCACAAAAATTTAAAATTAAAAAGAGTTATGTGAATGTGGTCCCTCTCTCTCTCTGCCTCAAAATATCTTAATATTTTTGGACTGTGGTTGACCATGGGTAACTGAAACCACAGAAAGGGGAAACCCTGGATAAGGAGGACTTCTGTATTTAACTTTTGCTTTGAAACAACCTTGCTCAAGACATCACCCTCAGGTTCATTAAGCAGAAAAAGTCATTAAATCACCAGGTATCTTGAGGGTACTTCCTTTTCCCTCAAACTGACTGTGGGATCACAGGGCCAGATCTAGGGCCAGCTCAGGAGGGCACATGGTAATGGAGTACCAAGCCAGGCGCATATGCAGTGGGGTGCTGGCAATGGTGCTGTGGGTTATTGTACCACAATGAGATGAAGCACATATCAACACAGGTAAAGCAGTCAGGAAGGTGTGGCAGCCGCCGAAGCTACTCCGTGCCCGGAAGCTGAGGAGGTCAGCTCCTTTAAGCAAGGCATTTTCTGTCTTACAAGTCCACATCTGTATCCCCAGCATTTGGTACAGAGACTGACAGTTAGCAAGTGTTCAATAACCGTTTGTTCATTAACAGAAAGAGTATAGGATCAGCTTGATATGGTGAGTGATGAAATACAAGGCACGCCCATGATGACCATCTCCCTTTTACCGACATGGAGGTGAGGGCTGAGGAAGGTGGGTCACACAGCCAGCCAGGGGTGGGGGCATAGAGGAAATCCAAGCTCCTTGGCTTCCAGCCTTACCTCCAGTGTCAGTGGGAATCAACTGGACAGCTTGAGCATTCCTGCCTACCATCCACCCCCTCTCACCACCTTCAGGAACGTGGTCTTCTCCTACCTACCCTGTCCCCACAACCCATCTGTCATGGCTAGCAGGGTGGACTTGGGAGTTCTGCCAGGCTTTTCCCTGCTCTCTGCAGCCTCAGCCTGTCTCTCCTCTGAGCTTCTTCTTGAGCAGGTGTTGTTAGACTGCTTGTCTTCATCTGCCACCTGTTCTCTTCCTGAAGCCTCTCCTGTGTGTGTCTTCCTCAGTAGAACAGGAGTATCTTCTATGTCTTTGTTTCCTGCCCACACAAACTTGCCCAGTTTGGGATGTGCAACTGAGGTCTACCAGGTTTGCCTCTCTTCAGATACTAGTTCCCTCACTTGCTGCGTGACTGGACAAAGCTGTCTGAGCAGAGGCGTGAGTTTGGGATACTGTAGGGGGTGGAAGAGATGGGTTTGGTGGGATGTTGTCCCAGGGGAGGGACACCACATCACTGGGAAAGCAGGGCACGAGCAAACTGAAATGATGAGCCCATGCTATGCAGTGATAGGGCTGGCTGTGACAACCTTTCCATGAGCAAATCTGTGTGGACAGCTGCTGGATCTCCAGGTGGAGCCACTATGTATCCTTCCAATCAGAAGACCAAATCAAACCATCCCACCAACCTACGCAGGGTAGACAGAAACCTATCCCCCACCCCACTGCCACCACCAATGAATGGTAGGCTATGAGGTCTTGCTAGCAACCATTGTTACCTATTTTCTTCTTGGCTTCTTTTCCAGTAGAGAGGGAAAAGCTCAGACAGGCTGTGGAAGAGTGGTAGATCAGCTGGTAAGGCGAGTTCACCCCAATGGCGGATATGTTTGCGAGGGACTCTGGAGTGGGAGAGAGAGAGATTCTTCTTTAAACTGTTTACTTTTAATTTTATTAGCCAAAAATGTAACATGGATTTCTTATTCTAGTAGTATGGTGGGTCAGATACTGTAAAGTGACGCATTGTTACAAAACACCTAGATCTTGGAAGAAGGAGATTTTGCAATGCACCGGCAGAGCAATTAGGGGAAATCTTTATAGTTCCCCTCTGCTAGTGCCTCTCCTCCCCAACCCTCAAGATGCGGACCGGAACAAGGAACAGCAAGCAAGCACAAAAGGTGATATTACTCCAAGGGCAAAGGCAGATATCGGTGCTACACCAGGTTGAGAGGATAAGCCTTGGGCCAGTAAGAAGGAAATTAAGAATAATCTATTCCCCCTTATCTAAGCCACAGAAATCAGATGCTTCTTCAATAATATATCAGTCTCTTGCAGAATCACACCATCTTGTGTAGAATCATTTGATGTCTGACCACTTAAGAATTAAAATGTAGCACCCTTATGGCTAGTGGAAAATCTTGCTCATTCTTACACAAACCTCACCAAATCATTTGTTTATTCTTCCCCCAAATATAGTCATTTCACTGGTTAGGCATGAAACCATTGTTAGAAAATGTTAGGTGATTCACTCACCACAGCTCACTCAAATTCAAAAAGAAAATGGCAAACTGGACCTCCTAAGCGGACAAAGACTACAAAGATTCCACAATGGATGATAAAACACAAAAGTAATCACCTCTGCGAGTGATCCAGAAGCTGAAATTAAAACAACTTTCAGGACTTTCTAACTTGGTAGAAATGAAAAGAACTAACAATGGCCAGTAATGGTAAAGAAGGAATAAAACCCATCAACCCTGTTGGTGTAGAGAGAATCCAAATTAAGTGTGATTTCAGAAGAAGAGCTATGTATATACTGAGACCTCTGCTCTAATAATCCCTCCCCTGGGAAGTTAACCAAATACAACAGAAATAAGAAGCCACGTGCATAAAGTTGCCTATTACAATGCATATTATACAAATAACAAAAAGCCTGGAAGCCTAAACATTTAGGTAAATGTGGAACATGAACATTACAAGGAGTCTATGCCCACTCAAACTGACAATTATTTAAAGTATACAGCCATGTTGGAAAACAGTTGTACTCTGTTAAGTAAAAGAAACTAAGAAACAGAAAAACTGCAATACCCTAAAAATATGTATACATACATGAGCACAGGAACCACAGAGGAAACTGCCAAGGTGAAAAGTAGCTCTTATATAAAGATGGCAGGATTGTTTCCTCTTTTTTGCATTTTTATTAATAATATTGTCGTCAACTAAAAATAAAGGAGCAGTCTGGTTTTCTTCAGTGACAAGCCAGGGCTAGTAGGTATCAGGACAGTAGGGAAGACTACTTAGCACAGGAGATATTCCGGATACACAGATATAGCTTTTTTTTTTTTTTTTTTTTTTTTTTTGACAGTCTCACTCTGTCATCCAGGCTGGAGTGCAGTGGCACAATCTCAGCTCACTGCAACCTCTGCTTCCCAGGTTCAAGCGATTCTCCTGCCTTAGCCTCCCGAGTAGCTGGGACTACAGATGTGTGCCACCATGGCTGGCTAATTTTTTAATATATTTTTAGTAGAGACAGGGTTTCACCATGTTGGCCTGGCTGGTCTTGAACTCCTGGCCTCAAGCAATCTTCCTGCCTCAGCCTCCCAAAATGCTGGGATTACAGTCGTGAGCCACCACACTTGGCCTGATAACAACTTTAAAAGTTGTTAACTCTTTTAACTTTTAACCAGCTTTTGTCTACCTCACATAAGAGGATGGTCCCAAAAAAACATAATTCATGCAAAAAAAATCACCAGAGTTTGAGTCTTCTTTTTAATGCCCCAGGAGCACTATCTAAGTAAAGTCCTTTTAGGATGAACGAGTGTTTTTCCAAAAGAAATGGATCACTCTGTTTTTGTTTTGCTACTTAGATTTTTGTCTTTAAACTCTAGGCTTATTTAAAGAGAGGAGCATTTGCATCAGCAAGTGCCAACAAGACAGGAAGGCTTGCTAGGGAGTGTGATGGAGAGGGGCACTCTCAGCAATCGGCTGCTGCAGCAGGACAGCAAGATGCAGAGATCACCCAAAAGGCCCCCTGCCCCCGCCAGCTCAGCTTAACTCACTTCCCATTCTTCTCCATTAGATGAATCACAACCCACATGGGATGCCAGAAGCCACTGCACCTCCCTCATCCTGAAAGAATGCTGAAACACTTTATGAGAAGGAGGTTAATGGTGAGGACCATTTTCCTTTTAAAGGTGAGGAGACATGATATTTAGTTAGGAGTGGCTCAGGCAGATATGAGGCCCAAGGGTTGGGCTGGAGCTACCTTGACATCTGTCATGGGGCTCTCATGCACATGCAACAGACTACTTAGCAGCTGTGCCCCCAAATGAGGGAGATCTCTAAGCCCCAAAACAGAATGCAAGGTGCAGAGCTCTGTCTGGTGATCACCACCTGCACAAATAATTACAGCACAACTAGAGGGCCTGTGGTCTCAGAGTCTAGCTGATCCTAAACAAAACAGGCACAGTATAACTTCCCCTAAAACCGAGATCTTCATTTCATGGTAAACACTGGGGGGAAGAGTGTTTTATCACAACTTTGTATTAGAAAAGGAAGCCAAAATTTATCAAAATAACATTTGATCTTGTATTTTAAAAAATTAGTTGGTACTCTAAGAACACATTAAGTCTTACAAAGCAAGTAAAAATGACTGCTGGGTGTTTTGAGGCAGTAGGGTTTCTTTCTTCCTGAATGATTGTATCACGGCAATAAAACATAAGGCCCTTCATCTTTTCATTTTGCAAAATTATTGAAGATCTTTACTGCTTTTTATTTTTTCTCCGTGGAGTCATGGTCCTGTATTCAGTTTTCCCTTCTGTGGCAGGCGGCTAGTGCTGCTTCGCCCCATCAGGCATCAGGGGCATTGGAGGGGCATTCTGCAGCTCTCCAGCATCACTTTCATTGACTTCATGAAATCTTACCTTTTTTTCCCCAAGATCTGCAATTTTTCTATGTAATTTATTTGCACTGTATGTGTGTATTACCAGATGTTTAATCTCTGACCATCAAGGAAGCCTGACAAAGACACTGACTCAGTGGACAGGGAGAGAGGCTAAATGGGGACTGACTCTACAGGGAAGGGCAAATTGTTGGGAGATAGAATTTTTTTATGCTTCCTATAAAACCTCACATCAGTGAGTACTTTTAGGCATTCAAAATAAACACCTGTGTATTCACCAAGCTTAAGACATAAAACATTGCAGAGCAAAAACCAAATAACTTCATTTAAAAATGCATTAAGGACCCAAATAGACATTTCTCAAAAGAAGAGACACAAATGGTCAATAGTTATATGAAAAAAATGCTCAATGTCAGTAATCATCAGAAAAATGCAAATCAAGACCACAATGAGATACCACGTTACATCTTTTAGAATGGCTATTACCAAAATGACAAAAACTAACAAGTGCTGGCAAGAGTGTGGAGAAAAGGAAACCCTTGTACGCAGCTGGTGGGAATGGAGACTGGTGCTGCTGTCATGGAAAACAGTATGGAGTTCCTCCGAAATTTAAAAATGGAACTACCATATGATCCAGCAATTCACTTCTGGGTATTTATCCAAATAAAAGAAATCAGTATTTCAAAGAGATATCTGCACTCCTATACTCATTACAGTATTATTCACAATAGCCAAGATATGGAAACAACCTAAGTGTCCATCAAAGGATAAATGGATAAAGAAAATGTCACACACACAGACACACAGACACACACACACACACACACACACATACACACACACACACACACGAATAGGATTCAGCTATTAAAAAAGGAAATCCTGGGCTGGGCATGGTGGCTCATGCCTGTAATCCCAGCACTTTGGGAGGCCAAGGCAGACAGATCATGAGGTCAAGAAATCGAGACCATCCTGGCCAACATGGTGAAACCCTGTCTCTACTAAAAATACAAAAATTAGCTGGGTGTGGTGGCGCATGCCTGTAGTCCCAGCTACTCAGGAGGCTGAGGTGGGAGAATCGCTTGAACCTGGGAGGTAGAGGTTGCAGTGAGCCAAGATCGTGCCACTGCACTCCAGCCTGGTGACAGAGCAAGACTCCGTCTCAAAAAAAAAAAAAAAAAAAAAAGTTAATCCTGCCATTTGCTACAACATGAGTGAACCTAGAATATATTATATGCTGAATGAAAAAAAGAAAAGCCGAAAAAAAAAAAAAAGACAAATCCTGTATGATCTCACGTATATGAGGAATCTAATAAAGTCAAACTCAAACTCAGAGAAGCAGAGAGTGAATGGTGGTTCACAGGACTGGAGGGTGGCAGCCGGGGAGTGGGAAGATATTAGTCAAAGGGTACCAACTTTCACTTATAAGAGGAATGAGTTCTGGAGAACTAATATACAGCATGGTGACTGCAGTTAATATCACTGTATTGCACACTCAAAATTTGCTTGGGAAGTAGATTTTGTGTTCTCAACACACACACACACACACGCACACACACATACACAGAGAAAGAGAGAGACAGAGAGACAGAGTTCACTGGGTGAGAAAAAAGCAACAAAAAGAACATTACAGACTCAATTGCTTGCTGTCTTCCAGATCCTGTTCCCCTTCTCTCTCCCCAGAGATCACTTCCTCAAATTTCCCCCTTCATGTTTTTATACTTGTGCTTTGTGTAATATACCTACGATATATTACTATTTTACATGCTTTTAAACTTTGAAAAATAATATCATCCCATAGCTTCCTCTTTTTTTCCTTAATACTATCATTGGAGATTTCTCTCTGTGAATATCTATGCTTTAGTGCCTCACTCATTTTCATGATTCATTATGTCCCACTGTCTAAATGGACCTTAATTTATATCTTTTTCTCTTGTTCATAAACATTCGGATTAATTTTTGCCATTCCAAAGAATTCTGCAATAAACATTTCTTTTTTTATTTTTAATTTAAAGACAGAGTCTCACTATGTTGCCCAAGCTGGTCTTGAACTCCTGGAGTCAAGGGATCCTACTGCCTTGGCCTCCCAAAGTCCTGGGATTACAGGCATAAGCCACCATGCCTGCCTGCAATAAACATTCTTTTTTTTTTTTTTTTTTTTGAGACAGAGTCTCGCTCTGTCGCCCGGGCTGGAGTGCAGTGGCCGGATCTCAGCTCACTGCAATCTCCGCCTCCCGGGTTCACGCCATTCTCCGGCCTCAGCCTCCCAAGTAGCTGGGACTACAGACGCCCGCCACCTCGCCCGGCTAGTTTTTTGTATTTCTTAATAGAGACGGGGTTTCACCATGTTAGCCAGGATGGTCTCGATCTCCTGACCTCGTGATCCGCCGGTCTCGGCCTCCCGCAATAAACATTCTTGTATGACTTCTTGAATATGTGTGTGAGCTTCCCTCGGGCTGTATGACTCAAGTGCAGCCTGTGGACTGCCACTGACCCATACAGGCCATGACCAGGCGAGCACAAAAACTGAAGGTGAGCACTGAGAGGCCTGTGCAGCAACTTGACACTGCTGTGACATTTATCGTATGTTTAAAAGGGTCGGTCGACAACAGATTGGACATTTTAAACATGAGTCTTTCACTGCACATAGCTTGAGAGCACAGCTCTAGGGAACAACCTCTAAGAGGAGCTGCTGGGTTGTGAGGTGTAGCCATCGCCCACTCAGCAGATACCACCAAACCACTCTCCACGGGAATTGCACCAATTCATCCACTCACCCGTAGCATTTGAAACCTGTTGGTCCACATCCACCTCAATTCTTAGAAATGTCAAACCTTCAAACTGGGGGTTTTGCCTTTCCATTGCATTCCTGCTGATATTGTTTGCACTTCCCACCTAAGGGCTGAAGCTCAAGTACCCACCTTTCCACAACTGTCCGCTGCTGTAGCCACTTCTCCCAGCTGTGCCGATCAGGCAGTTGAAGGCCATCTCCTTGGCATTGAGGTGGAGGAGCTGGCTGGCCTCCACAAAGCGCCTGGTGATGTCCAAGGGGTTGGCACCCACTAAAGCAATGAGAGAAAGCAACACATGTCCCTCCTAGCATGGGGCTAATGCTTCCAGTAAAGGACCTCTGTAAATGGCCCAGGAAAGAAGGGTAGAGTAGAGCACTATTCCTAGGGTATGCAGGGGTGAGGGGGCTACTGCGAAAGGCTCTCAAGCTCTCAGGACCTTTCAGGTGTTGCTTTGCTCTCCTCCCTCTGCCTGTCTCTCTTCCTACCCATAGGCCTGGGTACCAACGCTATTGGTTTCTGAAATGACGCAGCATCCAGAAGTCTTGATCACTGGTGCTGCTCTAGGTCCTGGCCTTGATCCTGGGATGGCACCCTCACTTTGGAAGGACCCTGGTTCTTTTTTTTTTTGAAATGGAGTCTCACTCTATTGCCCAGGCTGGTGTGCAGTGGCATGATCCCGGCTCACTGCAACCTCGGCCTCCTGGGTTTAAGCAATTCTCCTGCCTCGGCCTCCCAAGCAGCTGGGATTACAGGTGTGCACCACCACGCCTAGCTAATTTTTATATTTTTAGTAGAGTCAGGGTGTCACCATATTGGCTGGGCTGGTCTCGAACTCCTGACCTTGTGATCCTCCTGCCTCGGGTTCCCAAAGTGCTGAGATTACAGGGGTGAGCCACCACGTCTGGCCTGGGACCCTGATTCTTATGACTCCCCCTCATTCTGGCTCTACTGGGCTCTGTCTGGCTACTTCCCAATCGGCCCTCCTGATTTGAAAACTTCACATGCCACCCAGACATGGGTGCTGTCTCCCCACCTCAGCATCATTCTCACAAATACTACTCCTCAGTGCCTCTGACCTCACACCATTCCTATTGCTAACCTTCAAATCTGGACTCTGCAAAGGTGGGGCAATGGCAGGAAAAATGGGAGAACAGGGAGGAGTGAGAGGATGATTCCAGGAGCTGCAGAGGGAAGGCATCCAATTCCTACAGCATACCCACGGTTGCCACCTGTTCCAGCATGTGCCTCTGAGATGCCTGTCTGTAGTGGGTGTGGTGGGCACATACACAAACATCTGGGCCTTACCCGACATAGACTCCACCATGGCCTTCATCTTCAGTTTGAGGAGCTCCGTCAGCAGGTGGATGGACTGCTGCTGAAACCTGTTCAGGGTCTCCTGCTGGGCGCGCGCCTCACGGGCCATGGTGGGAGTGAGGGTGGAGCGCTTGGCAGTGGTTGCCAGCAGCACTGGATATGGTGGTGCTGGTGGTGGTGGAGGTAGTGGCTTCTTCAGTGTGGGGACCTGCACAAAGGTGGGTTCCATGAGCACCACCAGGGGGGCTCCAAAGCTGACCTCCAGGCCCAAGATGTCGGACGGGGTAGGCACTGAAGGGTCACTGATGAGCTCTTCCCAAGTGAACTCAAAGATGTTTCTGATGCCCTTTGGTATAGAAATGCCTGCATTCTGGCAGATCATGAGGAGTTTGGAGATGCGGGCCAGTAGCTTGGGGGCCATGGCTGTGTACTGCTGGTATAATTCTAGGTTACTCTTGATGTAACTCATGAGAGGGACCTTCAGCTATAAAGAGAGCTCTCTGAGAGGTGACTGAGAGCAAAAGTTCTTCCCTATGGTGAAGGCTTGGAGATGGACAGAATGGATGTGCTGAAATGACCCTTACAGGTCATTGAGCCAGTGGTTCCTATCCGGAAAGGACAAGAAAAGAGTTAGTCACTCTCCCCATAGTAGGGCAAGAGGATGTCCCCCTCCCTTACCTACCCAGAGACACCATCAGAGAGACCAATGTTAATGAGTCACTTTGGGAAGGGTCTGGTGATAAGTATGGTTCCAGGAAAGCTTCAAGGACAGTCACACAAACTGGGTATAGGACCCTGGGGGGCTGGAGGAATGGAAAGGCTGGGGAAGAGAGAAAGGTCCCATTGCACCTTTTGTAGTTAGAGATCCGAGGGTGGAAGATCTGCTTGTGGTCAATCAATAAGAACCTGCAAGAACAAAAAGATGTTTCACTGGTTCTCTTTGGAAGCGAGGGATGCAGAAGCTCCTGGTTGCAATGCCAAGTTAGGCTTGGAATTATCCAACACGTACATCTGAGGGCAGACAGGAAAGAATGAGAACAATGCATTTTCTAAGCTCAATCACTAATATAATTTGCCAGATTTCATCAAATCCAAGACATTCATGATCAAAGGATGCACCATCTTATAAGAAAAAAATGAATGTAATCTGCCATTGATTGTAAGACATACCACAATTTCAGAGATGTTCAAGTTGGAAAATACGTGCCTGAAAATCAATGGACTATAATAAATATTTTTCCACTTTAATACTACAGTAGTGTTTACCCTGACATATTTCTACATTGTGTTTTATTTTTACCTTCTTAACTTATATGAAAAATAGACCACTGGTTGAAGAGAGGAAGCATAAAGAACAATTTAATGAGCAAAAAAAAAAAAAAAAAAAAAAAGGCTAGAAAAACCTGTAAATACACTGGCAGAGTTTTGTAACCAGATACCGAAAGTTTCATTTTTCTGATCAAAATGAACCTGACAGCAGTCTTTAGTAATATATCAAATTAAAACTAGTCACATCTTATGCTACGCAAAAATGATTTGTTTCTTATAATTCCCAAGGGACTTTATGAGCGTGTGAGCCTTTGTGAAAGACTCAAGAATCCAGAGCACATAGCAAAGGTCAACCTGAGGGAGACTTAGAGGAGGAGGGGTGGGGAGGTCTGTCCCCTTTGCTGATGGCCATCTTTAGCACCTTGATGCAGAGTTAGTGAGTTGTTCCTGTTGTCCAACTCCAACGACCCTAACCAGCCCACTTACCACGAAGGGCTGCTGGTCCAAGGCTTCTGATCACACTTGTCAGTGAGTGCAGCTGTCCAACCATCTCTTCGACCACCTTTTATCCTGACAACCACTCCAGCCGACACACCTATGTCTTCTTTTCCACTAGACAATGCTCCCTTTCCCTTTTCAAACTCTGTCCCCCCCGGAGCCACCCCAAGTTCGCCATTCCAGGACAGCCTGCCTGGTGCCCACCTTCCGTGTTTACAGGATAGGCTCAGGGCCATGAACTTGTGTGTCAACCCAGTGGTGAGAAGGCTATCATCTTTCTTGTTTTTCTGAGGAATCAGAGCTCTTGGTCAGGAGTCACCATCTGCAGACTCCTGGCACGGAGGCCTTTCCAAACACCACATTACTTTTTCATGGTCTCTGACCTGCCTCTGTCCATCTATCAGTAACAAAATCTCCAAGGAACATGAGCCCCAAAGAGCAAACCCTTCTAGCATGCTGCTGTTTTGCAGATACAGTGGCTTCCTACGCCTATTTGTTGACCCCCTGACATCTCCATTCCTCAGCTTTGCAGACTGGGAAAAAGAGGCTTTGTTTTTGAAATTATAAGTCCACAGGACAAAGAAACCACTCAGAATTCCAGTCATCTGGGCAACCAGCCAGAGGGATCTGACCCTGACAGTGCAGGGCAGAGTTTTTCTTTTTTTAAAGTCAGGACTCAAATGAGAAGAAGGAGATAACTAATACAAATCTTGAAATATCAACTGGTTTGGGAAATTTGTCCCCCCTGCCTCCTGCCACCAGTTTCTTTGTTTTTGGAGGTTAATTTTGAAGATATATCTTACAGATAAAAGCTGAATTTTCGAACAGCTTTATTCAGATAGAATTCACATACAATCCACCCTTTTAAACGTCTGTACAATGGTTTTTAGTATATTCAGAGTTGTACAACCATTACTATCTAATTTTAGAACATTTTATTGCCCCCACACAAAACCCATCATCAGTCACTCTGTTTCCCCTCACCCTCAGGCAACCATTCATCTAGTTTCTGTCTCTATGGATTTGCCTGTTCTGGACATTTCATAAGAATAGGATCATCAACTCTGGTTTTTTGTGACTGTCTTCTTTCACTTGCTGTAATGTTTTTGAAATTCATCCATGTTATATAGCATGTATCAGTACTTCAATCCTTTTAATGGCAGAATAATAGTCCACTGTATGGATATACCACAATTTGTTGATCTACTCATTTGTTAATGGGCATTTTGGTTATTTTTATTTTTTGCCTTTTATGAATAGTGCTATGAATATGCATACATAAGCTTTTGTGTGGGTGTATGTTTTCATTCTCTTGCATATGTATACCTAAAAGTGGGATTGCTGGGTCATAGGGTAAGTCAGTATTTAACTTTGTGAGGGCTTGCCAGACTGCTGCATCATTTCACAGTCCCACCAGTGGCTTTATAAGAATTCAATTTCTCGGGCCGGGCGTGGTGGCTCAAGCCTGTAATCCCAGCACTTTGGGAGGCCGAGACGGGCTCATCACAAGGTCAGGAGATCGAGACCATCCTGGTTAACACGGTGAAACCCCGTCTCTACTAAAAAATACAAAAAACTAGCCCGGCAAGGTGGTGGGTGCCTGTAGTCCCAGCTACTCAGGAGGCTGAGGCAGGAGAATGGCATAAACCTGGGAGGCGGAGCTTGCAGTGAGCTGAGATCCCGCCACTGCACCCCAGCCTGGGCAACACAGTGAGACTCCATCTCAAAAAAAAAAAAAAAAAAAAGAATTCAATTTCTCTTTGCCAGCACTTGTTATTATGTCTTTTTGACTCCAGTGCTATCTTCGTAGATGTGAAATTATGTCTCATTGTGGTTCTGATTTCTATTTCCCTAATGACTAATTTGTATTTCCCTAAGCATCTTTTCATATGCTTATCGGCCATTTTATATCTTTTTCTGAGAAATGTGTATTCAGATCTAAAATCTTTTTTAAAAAGCAGTGTCATTTTAAATTAAATGTGGAGATAACCTACGTTTATTCCGTATATTTAAATCTCTTCAAAACTCAGCTAGAGGTGACCATGTGACTACATCCTGACCTGAGATACAGATGAAGCTCCTGGGTAAAGGACCCTGAGAAATCTGTTTGAAGGAGGCTGCCTTCAGGGAAAGAACATTTTTTTTTTTTTTTTACGAGCTGACCTCTCTAGTCCTTCTTGCCTGAAATGGATAAGATGACTGCAGCTCCAGCAACCGTTTTGAGCCACAAGGTTACCCTGAAGAGGGAAACCTCGCATTAAAAATGGCCAAGTTGTGTGGCAGAACCTGGGCTCCTGATGACATTGTGGCACCCATGCCAGCACTTAACCATCCACCTCCAAGCTTTTCCCACATGCAAATGAACCTCTAATGCCTTTAAGCCACTTTATTCAGCTCTCTATTCTGGCCATTGAAAGTGATTCCCGACTGACCCCCAGCCATGTTAGATCATCACTCCTTCCTTCCTTTTCCATTTATCCAGTTTCTATTTTGTCATTCATTTTTCCATCACTGAGACCTGGATCTTGACCTCAAGTAGCTCAGCAGCTACCAGGCAGGGCTGACTTACAAAATCGACTTATGTGATAAGGGTCACACTACAGAAAAATGTACAAAGGCCATGAAAAAAAAACAAAACAAAAAAAAAAAAAAAGGAAAGAATTGGCACTAGACGGTGTTCTAAAAGATGAGTAAGAAGTTGCCAGGCAGATAGGAAGAAGACAGGCATTCTAGGAAGAAGGAACAGCACCTACCAAGAGATGGTGACATTGGAAGCATGGTGGGCTCCAAAGACTGCATGTACCTCGGTATGGCTGGGGTGTGGGGGGATCTGTGGGAGAGTAGCAGATGAAACTTGGAAAGTGGTCTAGAATCAGATCTTGCAGGGCCTTGTATATCATTCCCAAGAATTTGCATCGGCTATATAATCAAATACTCCATGCAAATACTGAAATGTATTGTCTTTAATGGCTAATTGTGTCCCATATGGTATCATCTCTGCAGTTGGAGGGCAGGGGCCATGTCTTCTCTTTTATAGTCTCTACCATGCTCAGCCCAGCGCTGCTACATGCCAGAAACGGAAAAATATCTGTGGTATTAAAGTCAGCCACATAGCCTAAGGGACCCATGCAGATGGCTATAAACAAAGCTTCAAGATGCAATTCCCACAAAGAAATAAAATGTATAAGAAATTTATAAAAGATATGAGGGATGACCATGGACGCAGCACCTTCTTCAGTCAACAATATGCTGCATGTCTCCGCTGTTTCCAGTCAGCTTCTGGGACAGGGATGGGGAAGGCACAGGCCCTCCTCTTGAGGGCTCACAGTAGAGAGGGGAGACACACACACAGAAGGCTACAGTAAGTCAGAGTGCTCTCTGCAAGGCGGAATGGAAACCCAGAGAAGGAAGTGTCACTGGAAGGCCTAGAGTTAAGGTTCTCATGTCACATGAATGTGTGTTCAGGCGATGTGACCTTGAACCCAGCCTTTGATCTGTGTGATGTTCCCAATGGCCACATGTGACACTAGTCCCCACCTTCAAGGACTGTGAGGATTAGGGAGGTGGTGTGTGTGAAGGGCCAGCACACACACAGCACAGAGTTGAGTGATCAGTAAATGTTAAGTAGAAAAAAGGTCATTATTTGAAGTGGTCAAAGGTTGTATTCCAGGTGATGGGCACAGCTCTTGTATGGGCTGAAGGCTCCAAACAGCCCTGACAAGTTTGGGGAACAGCAAGGAACTGGAGGCTGCTACAGGGTAGTGTAGAGGTGAGGAGGGTAGGACCAGGTGAGAGGAGCCTGAGCTTGATCTTGTAGCTGATGGGAAACTACTGAAGTTGGCAAACAAAGGAGGCATCTGCATTGTAGAGTGCTCCTTCCGCTGCTGGCAGCATGGAGGGAAGTACGGTGGGGTGAGTGCGAGATGGACAGCTGCTGCTAGGTGTTAGCCAAGGACGTGAGCTGCACCCACAGCACACTTACTTCTGCCTACGATCAAAAAGGATGTTCAGGCCAGGCATGGTGGCTCACTCCTGTAATCTCAGCACTTTGGGAGGCCAAGGTGGGCAGATCACCTAAGGTCAGGAGTTCAAGATCAGCCTGGCCAACAGAGGTGAAACCCTGTCTCCAGTAAAAATACAAAATGTAGCTGGGTGTGCTGGTGTGCACCTGTAATCTCAGCTACTCAGGAGGCTGAGGCAGGAGAACTGCCTGAACCCGGGACGCAGAGGTTGCAGTGAGTCGAGATCGTGCCATTGTACTCCAGCCTGGGCAACGGGAACGAAACCCCATCTCAAAAAAACAAAAACAAAAAAAAAAAAAACCCCAAAAAAACGGATTTCCAGTCCTAGGAGTACCTGGAAGGGTATAAAAAGACACAGACCCAGCAAACTGCCAGGGGTACATGGTGGCGCAAAAGCAGGACAAGGAGGAAAAGGGAAGTTCTGAATGAGCTTCAGGAAAATCAAGGGTACTCAATCAGAAGGCAGCTGAAGGGAAATGGGCATAGATTTAAAAGCAGAGAGATGGCATACCACCACTCCTTTATGGGCACTGATCCAGAACACATTTTTCGGTCAAAGCATACAAAGCTGTATACTTAAGAAAATCAAACTAGGCCTCCTCAGGTTATCTGGTCGTGGCGTTCTTTGCTATTTTCTCTAGTTTCTGGCTCTCTGATTTTAATCAGAAATACTGCTGATAAGGGCAGTGAGTCCAGATGTCAGCGCGTGACTGCAATTTGTGAGCAGGCATGGCTTTAGGCTAGGACAGGTCTGAGACTCAGCCCTCATTAGATGCATAAAACAAATGGAGGTGGGCCTAGGAAAATGAATAGATGCTGTTCTCTGTACTGTTAAGCATATAAAACAGCATTCTGGACAGATGCTTGAATTCTCTTGGCAGACAGAAGGAAAGAAGGGCTCGGCTAGAGAGAAATGGATCTTAGGGTGAGCAGGGTCGGGGCCACTGCACATAAGGTTGAGCTTAACTTCATGCAAAGCCAAGGTTTAATGTGACACTGGAATCTCATGGTGGCCATCCTGGAGTGGATTCACAAGGAGATTCACTGTGGTATCGAAGGGCCCTTACTGTGATGGGTCTCCTGACAAGACCCATCAAGAAACATAAAATCGACCATCTCTTTGACCCAGTGATCCCGCTAATGAAAGTGGCACCCCAGGGGACAGTTAGAAAACTGGGGGAGGAGTGTCGGGGAAGGTATCTGTATAAAGACCTATGTTTGTTAAATCGTACTAAAAGATGCTTATAGCCACTTCATTCCCTATAGTGAAATAATGATGTACGTTAAGCTGATGAACTATTAGGCAACAATTAAAAATAACTAGGAAGCTCGGTTTTAGAAATGTTAAAGAAAGAAGAACCAAATGGTGTGTATACACTGATTACACATTCCATGAAAACCTGTACAGATCATTAGTTGAACACAGAGATACAAAGCCTTTTCTTTTTAAGGAAAAGGTAATTCTTTTTGGAAAAACAATAAAACCTGGGTTCCCAGCAAAGACAGTGGCACAGTTACCAGACTACTTGCAATCTGGGAGACCTGCACTGGGAACAGGGCCCACTCTTGTATTTTTTGGTTTTCAAAAACTGTGAACAACTATGGCTGTGTGTGGAGAGGGTGGTGTGGGGTGGGGTGAGGGGAAGTGGACACTCTGTTTAACCTCAGGGAATAATGACCAAAAAAAAAAAAAAAAAGGCGGGGGTAGGTGGAGGGGAAGGAATGCAGTACACAACAGAGAAAATGCTTAAAACCTGGCCAAACTGTTACCAAGCATGTGAGCTTTGAGTTAGGGAGAATGTGGCAATTAGAAATGTAGTGGAGGGCCGGGCATGGTGGCTCACACCTGTAATCCCAGCACTTTGGGAGGACGAGGCGGGCAGATCATCTGAGGTCAGGAGTTCGAGATCAGCCTGGCCAGCATGGGTGAAACCCCATTTCTACTAAAAATACAAAAGTTAGCTGGATGTGGTGGTATACATGCCTGTAATCCCAACTACTTGGGAGGCTGAGGCAGGAGAATTGCTTGAACCTGGGGAGAGGAGGTTGCAGTGAGTTGAGATTGTGCCAGTGCACTCCAGCCTGGGCAGCAGAGTGAGACTCCATCTCAGAAAAAAAAAATAAAAATAAAATAAAAACAAAAACAAAAGAAATACAGTGGAGAAAGAAGATGTTTCAATTGACGGCAGAAGAGATGCAATATTTCTGGCTACTTCTACCACTGGACAAACGCTCACTTACTATGTATGAGTGACTATATAGATGCAGCCTGGGATTTATTAAGAAACACCATAACAAAACATCAATAGGCCAAGATGACAGGTTTTCACTACAACACCTTACTTCCTTTGAACATTTGGATTTTCTAGTTTTCCTAGACAATGACCTACACCAATCACACCATCCCTGGCCTCTTGCCCCCAGTACACACACTTTAAACATGAAGATAATGTCCACAGCCCACCGGGGCAAAACACCTGACCCAGCCAGCTAACAGGGCGGGCAGGCAGGATGACCGCGGTAGTTTCGTCTACTCTCATCTTTTCAGTGGGTCAATGAATTCCTTTCGATTATCATCACTTACCTTAGCCATGTAGTTTTTTACACGAACTGCTTGCCAAACAACCGACTTAGCTCAATTTACTGACTTAAAAGGACACAGTATGGCATGGGCAACTCCAGGTTGTGTTAACTGTGAAGACCAGTACCCATACCCGTTCCAAATTCTAAACTCAACTACCTCATCTGCATGTCACAACAAGGTCAGCTGAAAACCTCCCTGAGGGCTGCACTTGAGCTTTCACAGGGAATAAACGGCCCCACAAGTCTGGTAAATGTATGGCTAAACGCAGCAGGAATCTCATGTATATGGATCTGAATGTTCTCCTTTGGGAATTCTGCAGCAAACAAAATGATTTATTGAGCCAATTCAAACGAACTCTATCAAAACACACAAAGGCCTGGAGGAGAGATTACAATGAAAGTAAGTAATTCCAGGCAATTTTTGATCTAAAGCATTTTGCTCAGCTCAACAAAGGCACGAATGAGGTGTGGTCATGTTTTTCTATAGGAGGTTTTGCCACTATTTGCTCCCAAGTTAAACATGGCCACAGAGTACTGTGAATGTTTAATGTCTGCCTGGGAGAAATGTATTGGCCAATACTTTAGTTACTAATGTAGTCGGACCAGGAAGCGTGTAAAAGCAGATCACTTGGAGCCGCTGTGTCCAGGACAGCAGCACTAGATGCACGGACCCTTTGAGCATCTGAAACGAGGTTAGCATGACTAAGGAACTGGGTTTTATTTTTTCAAACTTGATATTCAATTCAGTTACTGAAAAACTTTACTATGTTTAAGTATCTTTGGAACAACTTGGATATGAATTTGTGTTTTTCAACCGCACATTTTATAAAACCTAAATACAGATCAAGTATTCCTGATGAAAAGTTAGCATCCAAATTGAGATATGCTATAACTGGATACACAGTGAGTTCTGAATTCTTAGCGTGAAAAAGAATAATTTCAGATCTCACTAATAATTTGCATGTATTGAGTACATGTTGGAATATTTTGGATATGGTGAGTTAAAAATAATTTCACTTTTTAAATATGGTTGCTAGAAAATTGAAAATGACACTCTGGGCTTATTTTTTTTTAAATTTTGAGACGGAGTTTCGCTCTTGTTGCCCAGGCTGGAGTGCAATGGCACGATCTCGGCTCACTGCAACCTCCGCCTCCCAGGTTCAAGCGATTCTCCTGCCTCAGCCTCCCAAGTAGCTGGGATTACAGGCATGTGCCACAGGTTTATTTTTTATTTCTGTTGGAGGGTGCTGTTTTAAGAGTATGGAGCTGACATCTAAGAACTCTAATGCCATCTGCTGGATACACTGGTACAAGACAGGCCCGTGTCACACAGTAAGACTGATGGTGTGTCAATACTCAAAGAACTGGATCTGAAACAGAAAAGGGCTCACAAAACACTGAACTAAATTTGTACTGTTAAGAGAGGATTATAAATAGGTTTATTTAGTTTTTGAAATCCCAGAGAAAATGTGACTCAGTTATTAGACAACAGTTACCATGAGCCAACGAGCACAATTGCTTCGTCATCCACCCGAATGCCACAGGCATGGATGTGGTCACCTGGGCTGGACCCTTTGTGATGCTGGCTCCCATACCTACAACTCTTCCTGCTGCCTGCCTTGCCCCTATCTCCCTTCTCCTTTCCACTCCAGTCAGCCTCGGGTCCTTCTGCTCTGCGTTACACATACATCCTCTTTCCATCTTTTGTCTATTCATTATTTTCTTTCTACCCTTTCTTTTTTCTATTTTTCCTGTGATTCTAGCATGTCTAATAATTCTATTTTTCTTTTTAGTATTCCAATTTTTCTTTTTTTTCTCCTCCCTCTTTATCCTACAAGCTGTTTCAGTTGGTTTTGTAGTTTTAGCTCTTACATTTAGGTCTTCAATTTATCGTGAGTTGATTTTTTGTATGTGGCATGAGGCAGAAGTCCAAACCCATTCTTTCGCATGGAATATTCAGTTATCCCAGAGCCATTTGTTGAAAAGACTGTTCTTTCCCCACTGGATGGTCCTGGCACCACTGTCAAAAATCAGTTGACCATGGATATATGTTTTATTTCTGGACTTTCGCCTCTATTCCACTGATCTATGTGTCTATTCTTATGCCACTACCACACTGTGTAGATTACTGTAGCTTTGTGGTTAGTCTTGAAATCAGAAGTGTGAGTCCTGTTTTTTCTCTAGATTGTTTTGGCTATTCTGGGTTCCTTGCATTTCCATGTGAATTTTAAGATTAGCTTGTCAATTTCTGCAAAAAAGGCAGCTGGGTTAGCTGGTTTTTATGTGTATTTATTAAAAAAAGCAATTACCCGATTAGGCTGACAGAATGATTAGGCTGACCATTAACAGGACTGGCACCCTTACCCTCGGTATTTAGAGGTAAGTTTGTAAGAATTCAGGATGTTTGTCTAAGATTGCTTGATACTAGGGCAACAAAACGAAGAGCAGAGGGCACTGAAAAGACTGTCTGGGAGTCAGACATCAATTGTGTTTAAGTCTGAGATCTGCTTCTTAGGTACCATATGACCCTGCACGAGTCATCGACCCCTCCACACTCCAGTGTTATCTGTAATGAGGATGGGGCACTCCCTTCCACACTGCAGCACTGTGGGAACAGAGACAATGCCATTGCAGAGGACCCCCAGGGGACAGTCTCCTTCACTCACTCGTCTCCTTCCCACTCAAGGAACATCAAGGACTTGTGCTACCACATTCTCACAGCACTCACTGGCCTGGGAACCAGCTATGGGAGCCCTATGGGCCTGGTCATCAACTCTCAACTGCTTGTCTGCAGCTGTAGGAACCCTCTGAGGTGTGGCAGGCAGAGGATGGGGTGGGTGCCCAGGCACCTCGCTGAATTTCTGGAGCCCTGCCCACTCCCAACCCTCTCCTTGTTACTAATGACATGGGGACCCACCTGCTCCACTGTGCAGCCCCAAGTCTGATCCAAGTCAGGTTCCTGAACGTGAGGAAGCTGAGCATGGGGGCGACAGGGAGGTGGGATGCGCTGAAAAGCTGTAACCATTGCCGCTAAGGCGTATCAGTCTCTGACCAGGTCCAGCAGCCTCCACGTACGTCCGTCATTCAACACACATTTACTGAATGCCCACTGCACACAGAAGTGTAGGTAATAGGATGGTATGACAGTAAAAGTAAGTAAACAACTCCCACTTCTACCTTTCTGGACTATGAAGAGCTCCTCCTGGTCTTCCTTATCATTTCCTATGTGATTACTTCCGGGTCCTCTTGGAGAACAGAGCATTTTGCCTCCCATGCAGTCTGCCACTGCTTGACAGGGAGAAATTCCTCCTGACCTATGTTCCATCAGCTGATCTGGAAGCTGAACCCTTGGAATAAAGACACCTGCATGCTAGTATTTGCAAAAGGAATGGAAAAGAACCCTTAAATATGAGTAAGTCATGGGAGTAGGTATGAAACAGATAGGGTTTTAAGCACATCTCAGTGTCAAATTTTACAGAATAAATACTTCTATTCTATTGCAGTTCACGTGTAAATCCAGGTAGGTATGTCCATATCCCTCTTAGAATGAAATGAACAGCCAAGTGGCCAAAGTTTCCACGACTTTCCTCCTTACTGACCAATCCAACCTCAAGTGTGTGCCTCCTAGGAAAAGGAGAGGACAAAGGTACAAATTCAGTTCCTAAAGTCATTTCTTTCTCTCTGGGAGAGAAAGGCACTATCAAAGTACAAACCCAAGTCAGGGTGCTTTGAAAGATCAAGTCACTTGTTTGTAATAGGAAATCATGTCATCCAGAGTTTTGAAAGTAACTGTGGGGGCTTGTGGTGGGTTGTCGGGGGCAGGAGTGGGTGAAATATGTGCAGGGCTAGGTCCGTGGCTCTGGTCAGAGCACTGCCCTGGGTCACTCTGTGCTGGCCCAGGCCTGCTCCATGCCTGGCTGCTGGAAAAACCAGTTCTCTTCTGACCCACAAAGTAATCTGACGGTGGGGCAAACTCAGGATCTCTCTCAGCCCGGAGATCTGACTGCCTCTTCGACCAGTATCCAAAGGAAAATTCTAGTAAAAGTGAGAAAGAAAATTATTAGAACAGATTAACAAATCAGTTGAATTTATTGTTACTATTATCTAAGCATTGCATATATTTCTTAAAAGCCACCACAAACTATCCAAAGAATAAGAATGGCAACAGTAAAACTATGTTACAAGGTATAAATAATACCTACAACCAGTATAAAAGCCCAGGCTAAGAAAAGGGAGTGACTACCTCGAGACGGGAAATACAGAAAAAGAGAAATACAGACAAATCATCTGCTTGACACGATACTGTAGGTATTTCATACCAAAATACAAATTTTGTCCTTTATTGAGTTTTGGAAGACACAAACGGGACCTGCCCAACTTTGTTTGGTATTTCACCTCTATTTCTAACAGTGGCTCTTGCATTTCTCTTACTTTAGCTTTGGATCTTATCAGCTCAGACAGCATGGACTATATTCTACTGAAACGATTTTTTTCAAAGAGGCATAAACCATAGTCTTCCAAAGAGAGGCTGCTGTGGACACTCTAGAGAATTTACCGAAAAAATGTCCAGGAAAATTCCCCAGTGGAACCATGTGTGAATCCAGGTTAGTACATTGGCATGCAAACCATTTTCAACTGAACATAAAAGAGGCTGCAAAAAACAGGGCACATGAGAACACCAAACCTTCATAATACTTTAAAGGCAGATCCTGAGAAACGGCATTCCAAAGCTGTAAAACCACACGAGGCAGCACGAAGTTAAAACTTACCCCAAGTGCTTCTGGAAAAAAAACCATTTTCCATTCACTAGAGAGTTCTTACACCTCAGAGCCCACCTCCCTTACCTTTTCCGCGGTCCCACTCCCGGATGTGTGGCACTCCGGGCTTGGTGTCCTTCCTCTCCTGGACAATGACTTCTACCTTGCTACTCTGGGCAGCAGGACGTGGAGCTGGCACAGGCTCTGGCTCCAGTGGCAAAGGCCCAATAACATCTCCATCTATTTTTTGTAAGGGAATAAGACACTGTCATAACAAAGCCTAAAGCTATTTTTAAAAATATAGAACATGCTAATCCTGAAAGTAAAAGTAACCATCAATATTTATGAAGTACCTATCACGTCCCAGGCAGTGGATTAAGTCTTTTGTATACAACAGGTTATTTAATTCTTATAACAGTCCTAATAAATTCAATATTTCCATGTTATCCCCATTTTATAGAGGGGGAAAATTAAGCTCCGAAATGGTACACAGGTAGAAAGTGATACGGGCTGGGGTCCTGGGCTGGGCTGGATGGATTTTAGTCTCTGTGCCCCTCACTATGCCACTCTGCTTCTCCAAACTGGCAATTGCAGGACCAGAAACCCCCAAATCACTCAACTAACATCACAATCTGAGGCGAAGCAAGCAGAGCCAAGGGGATGAAGAGTTGGGGTCTGGTGTAGGCTGTTCAATTTTGGTCACATTTTTTAAATGTAAAAGAAATATGGATTTTTAAAAAACACTGTGGTGGCACTTCACATTTTCCGGACATGACAGATGTTCAGGAGATGGAGCAAAATTAGTGAAACAATCTGCACAGCTTAACATGTTATAGAGACAGCATTTATCTGAAACTAAACAGATGGTTTTCAAATTCCCAAATGTTTCTGGTTTTGTTCAGACATTAGGAAACGGCCCATGGCTTCACATAAGCTTTGTGAGAGCTGGAGGGCTGTACGACCCCTCATACCCACACTCCCCCTTTTCCTTTGGGTAATAGAATGCCCCCAGGTTTCAGCTAAGCATGTGGCCAGCTTGCTGGAGAGGCCATTTCCCAGCTTCTCCTACAGTGAGGTGTGGCCCACAGGACTGAGCTCTGGCCAGCGGGATGTAAATGCATAGGTCGTATATAAGTTCCCACTCATATCTCTAAAAAGGAAGCTGGCTCCCTCCCTCGTCTCCTTGCCTACCCCTAGGCTGGATCATGAACAGGGGAGCAGGGGAGCAAGCTTTGTGCAGAAGAAAAAAATACTCTAGGAAATGGCAGAAATAGCAAGACTGGAGGAAGCCTGGGACTAGATGACCACCTGGGGCAAAGCTGCTCACTTACCCTGGATACCCACTCACCCACCCACCTCCAA
This sequence comes from Papio anubis, assembly GCF_008728515.1. Lineage (NCBI taxonomy): Eukaryota > Metazoa > Chordata > Mammalia > Primates > Cercopithecidae > Papio > Papio anubis. The sequence goes on from NC_044977.1 coordinate 49,909,893, forward strand.
GTTGTTAAGTAGAGAAATGGATCTCGGGCCAGGCACGGTGGCTCAAGCCTGTAATCCCAGCACTTTTGGGAGGCCGAGAAGGGCGGATCACGAGGTCAGGAGATCGAGACCATCCTGGCTAACACGGTGAAACCCCGTCTCTACTAAAAAATACAAAAAAAAACTAAGCTGGAAGCGTGAGGTGGCGGGTGCCTGTAGTCCCAGCTAGTTGGGAGGCTGAGGCAGGAGAATGGCGTAAACCTGGGGCCGGGCTACAGTGAGCTGAGATGCGGCCACTGCACTCCAGCCTGGGCTGACAGAGTAGACTCTGTCTCAAAAAAGAAATGGATCTCTATTTTGTTTGAGCCATTCTATGTAGGAGTCTCTAGATTGATGGCAATTTAGCTTATACTACCACAACTTATACAATAAGCTAGTCTGACACAGCATTTAATAGTGTTTCCAAGGGGAACCATGCTCCAAGTTCCAAATCACCAACTTCTGCAGCACGGTTCTTTGGTAAGCTTTGGCAAGCTGTCGATATTCGTATTTCTAAATTCTTTTACTACATAACTTTATGAATATAAGTTTCTTTAAATATATATATAAAATAACCAATAGCAAAAAATGTAAGTCTAAAACATATATATGCAAAACTAAACTTTATCTTAAAATATCTCTTTACTAAGTCTCAGTTACAAGACTATGCCATTCTAAGACGCAACACAATGTATTGTTGCTTCATAGCCTCATCTATAGCCTAAAAACATTGAATGTCATTCTGCATCACTTTGGTTATAAAAATTGCTCCTGCCAGTACCTCAAAGGTATACTGTTTGCTTAGATATAAAACTAAATGGATAATTTTCACGTTGCCAGCCCTATTAGCAAGACGTCAATGGAACAAAATTTTCCCTTTTGAAGTTCAGCAACATAGACATGATATACCTCTGTTTTCTTCCTCTGTTCCACCTTCTTTTGATTTTTTCATCTTTTTTTGTCGAAGTTTGGCAAGTCTTGCCTCTAAGATAGCCTTTCGCTTTTCCTTTATGTTTTCTCGTTTTGTTCTCTGATCTGTTGTCTGAATAGAAAATCAGAAAATTATTTGCTTGAAGCCAAATTTGCAATATTCCTGTTCAAAAAGATGAAATTTTCTTCTAAAAATAGACTAGCTAATTGATCTTCAGGCCACCTCTAAGAAGCTATCCTTGAGATCCTTACAATGAAGCCCTATGAAGTACTCTTATACGAACCCTCCGATGTCTTACAAAGTTTCGTAAGTGTTCAAAGAGCACCTTGCAAGCCTTAACACTCAAGAAAACCAACCCATTCCGTCCTACACCTTAATCCCTTAAGTAACTTACTATTTTCCCAACCAAGCCGCTCCAAAGTACCACATTTGGCACCAGATTTAAAACATCAAAGTTGCACAGGTTACTTGTGAGCAGTTATAAAATTTGAAACACAAAAATAGTATGGCAACTACCTTTATGCAATTCCAAATATCAATTTTAATTTCTAATTAATTTACTAGATTTTTCTGCAGTGTGGTCCAGCAAGAAACCAAGCGCTCGCATCCTTCCTCACAGCCGTTTGGGATTTATCTGTACCTGTTCACGCAGCATCTCTAAGGTTTTCATCTGCTTGTTTCTCAACTCTTTGTCTCGGGCAAAGGCAAAATACCCAACGCCGAGTTGCCGGGCCTCTGAAAGAAGTGCAAATTACCCAAATTACCCAAAATCAGACTGTCCTGATCATTCAACTACACTCAAGCCACATTTCCTATCAAAGCAAAAAGAAACACAGTGATATTCGGCACAAGTTTTAAAAAGAAAAAGAAAACAGCTAAGTGAAAAAACAAAACACCAAAGAAACACAAAAGTTAGACCAAGTTTTCGTCCTGTTGGCCAAGGGAAGCATAACAAGCGTTCGTTTGCTTTCAGCCATGGGCTGTCGCCACTTCTCTTGGGAAACAATCCCTTGGATTACCAGACCCTCTGTCAGGAAGATATTCCCAATGTGAGTATTTTAAGGCTATGAAGTGAACAAAGGAGATATTTTCAATTTCCAAAGCAGGATCTTTAATTTCCATGTAAAAGCTATTGCTTTATGAATACTTCCCTTAATGTTTGCCATTAGTTTAAGATTAGAAAAAAGATTTGCAAAGCTGCAAGAAAATAGTCATACCATTTTCCCGAATGTCTTCATAATGTACGGGCCCCATGGGCCTCTTCAAGGCCTCTCTTTCTTCTTCCTCCCATTGCTGGCGCTGAAGTTCTTTTCTCATATCTTCAGATAACAGGGTTTTTTCATTAGCAGGACTAACAAAACTAGCAGGAAAACACAGCAAAAACTATCTTCAGATAAGGACTGAGATATCAGTGTTTAAGTACAGTCAGTTGCATCATGGATAAGTAACACTACTTCATAAAGAAGACAGGGAACTACAGAGGCTTCTGACCCACAAAACTGCTAGAAAATCAATTACACAGCCTTCACCTTTTTTTCTTTTTTTTTTCTTTTCTTTTTTTTTGAGACTAGTCTTGCTCTGTCGCCCAGGCTGGAGTGCAGTGTCACAATCTCGGCTCACTGAAACCGCCGCTTCCCAAGTTCAAGAGATTCTCCTGCCTCAGCCTCCCGAGTAGCTGGGATTACAGGCACCTACCACCACATCCGGCTAATTTTTGTATTTTTAGTAGAGACAGGGGTTCACCATGTTGGCTAGGCTGGTTTTGAACTCCTAATCTCAGGTGATCTGCCTATCTTGGCCTCCTGAAGTGCTAGGATTACAGGCATGAGCCACTGCACCTGGCCAGCCTTCGCTCTTCTTACTCAAGCACGAGACTCGTTACGTTAGCATGACGGAATCTTGCCCGAGCACTCAAGACATAAAACTTTCCTTCCACCCAGGTCCTGGGCTGACCAGATGGGAGGTGGCCCAGGCAGGGAGGAGGAACTCTGGGTCTCCTCCTGTGGATGGTCTCTCGTCTGGGGACATGAAAACTGCTTCACATTTTGGCCTGAGTGATGTCTCCTGTCCTTGCAGATGACCAGGCCCTGAGAAGCTCAAGGTTTCCACTCTCCCTTTCTTATGCCAAGCCAAAGGCTATCTGCTGGATGCCTGAACCTGCAGGACTTGGACAAGGTGGAGTTTCTCCCAACACTTCTCACATAAAAGTTCCTGTAGGAACTTATTCCCCTGGATGTTTCAGAGCTCTCTTAGGTCTTGTGTTTTAGAGTTACCTCTCAGATTTTATGTTTTAGAGTTATCTCTTAGGTCTTAGGTCCTGTTGAAAAATCTAGTTATAAGGTCCTTGGCCAGGCATGGTGGCTCACGCCTGTAATCCCAGCACTTTGGGAGGCCGAGGCGGGCGGATCACAAGGTCAGGAGATCGAGACCACGGTGAAACCCCGTCTCTACTAAAAAAATACAAAAAATTAGCCGGGCGTGGTGGCGGGCGTCTGTGGTCCCAGCTACTCAGGAGGCTGAGGCAGGAGAATGGCGTGAACCTGGGAGGCGGAGCTTGCAGTGAGCCGAGATCGCGCCACTGCACTCCAGCCTGGGCGACAGAGCGAGACTCCGTCTCAAAGAAAAAAAAAAAAAAAAAAAAAAAAGGTCCTTATTTCAAAAATGCAATGATACATAAAGAAAAAGTGAATAAGTTCTCTCCCTGGAGCTACTTGCTTGTGGGAAAATCAAGTATAAATTCTCAAACCACTTTCTCCACAAAGGCTGGTTTGCTGGTTTGGTTTGGGCTTATTCTGTTACTCCGTAGTCAGACATCCTTCAAGGTGAAAGAGACAGCTCTACTCATCCACCAGTCAGGTTGTTCTCCAAGTGCGGATTATGTGTGTATGTGCATGCTAACCACTAAAAAGTGCTTCAATCAATCAATATCTCCTTACTAGAGCAACAGAGATCATTAATTATAAAACAGCCTCCCCTCACAAAACAATCCCTATGGCTGCATTTCAGACCTGGGCAGAGCTCTGCATACCACACACACTTACAGTCTCCCCTGAAGATTTTTATCCATCTCCAGCAGATCTGGCAAATCTTTTCTCATACAGCGCCGGGAACGCCCCAAAGAGTCCACATAATCCACCCTGAAATGAAAGCAAAAAGATGTGAAGGACTTGTACACATGTACAAGCCCCTAAATCAGGGAGTAGGTGAACAGTGAAGGGGAAAGAGAAGCCTCACTACCAAGAAGAGCCCCCAGCCTCAGAGACCACCACCGATAGGAATATGCGTTTTAAAGCTGACACACAATAAGCTCATTGTGCTCCTTATTAAATATTAGTTTTAGAAACTGTTGACAATAATTTTGATCATTTATGTCTTTGATTTCACAGATAAATCACCCACACAGAATTTTGCTGCAGCATCTATGAACTTACTTTAATCTAGTTGAGACAATTCCAGACATTTTATCAGTATCTTAGTAACTTTGCCTTGTGCCTGAGATTTTCAACTTGCTCATTTCCTCACAGACTTCAAGTCAGACTTTTTCTTCTTTCTCTTATTTCCTCTAATTGGTATAATTCTACCCAATGTATTAGCAATCTCGTAATGTAAGAAATTCACAGTATTTTTCAGAGTTGGACTCTTCTTAATTAGGAGGAAGCCAAACACCATACCTCTCTCCTCATCTTTGCTCAAACTAGACAGTGGTTAGACAGCTAAGCCAGGCAGATAGCAAGGCAAAATGAAATATTCTGACTTCCTACAATAGAAAATATGGACGGATTTTCATGAAAAACATTTCATTTGTAATATGACGCAACAGATATTTTACTTTTTAAATTACGGGCAGAGAATCTCCTACAGCCTTTAGCAGGGTACTGAATACACACTTAAGGGTCCAATAAGTACTACCTGGCAGACCAATCTAAGGTCAGATTCGGCAGGTATGTGGCTTTGCTTTTGTTAGCAATTTTTTTTCCTCTCAAGCAATGCTGATTTCAATTGTTAGTTGTGATTTAAAAACTGAGTGTTTACTCTAGTACTGAAGCTGATTATCACAAGAAATAAAACCTCCAACTGCAGCAAGCAGTTTCTTTCTTCCTTTTTTTCCCCCCAAATGGATGGGGAAGAAAACCATCTAGCCAGATGGTCTGTGTAATTATTTACAGTATCTTGGAAAGATTTTCTACCACCTGGAATTTAACTATCAAAAGGATTTTACAAGCAATTACGATTCTGGAGCTTAATTTAAAAACAAAAAATTGTGTCAGAACTGCTTGCAGAGCGTCTTCCTTCACCATATGGTGGCATGTGACACCTTCAATTGCCCTCCAAACTCTTCAAATCACTGGCAAATTGCTTGTAATCACACAGGCATTAATAAGCAAAAATTTTTAAAAAGACATTAGACGTTTCAAAGGAGATGAGATTTCTGCTTTGAAAAGCAATCATAGACTATTCTGTTTCTGGAGAAGGCCTCCAAAACATACAGATCCCATTAAATAGAAGTGGCAAGACAGTAGTCAGCCAAGGCTCCATCTAATCAGCACTCACTCACTGAGCAACCCCTGCAGGCAAACAAAGCTTTCCTCAGGCAAGGAGAGTAATACAGGAGGGCTAACAGCCATGCCATCTTCCAAGGGTCTGGGGAAGTTAAGGCACACACCCATGAAATGCTTATTAACAACACTGGGTACATAAAGACTACCAAAAGTTTGCTAAAATCTTTTTCTGATAATGAGGCCTAGTATGTGTCAATAATAAATAATAGGTAATACCTGAAGAGCAGGAAGTATATTAAGTGCTACCTGACTTTAGATGAGAGAGCCATCACTTAGAGATTAGAAATGATAGGCCAGGCATGATGGCTCACGCCTGTAATCCCAGCACTTTGGGAGGCCCAGGCGGGAGGATTGCTTGAGCCAAGGAGTTCAAGAAGAGCCCAGGCAACATAGTGAGACCCCGTTTCTACAAACAAAAAATTGAAAACTGAGGCAGGAGAATTGCTTCAGCCCAGGAGGTCGAGGCTACAATGAGCCATGATCATGCCACTGCACTCCCGCGGGGTGACGGAGTGTGGAGACCTTGCCTCAAAAACAAATAAATAAAAAAGAAAGAAATGATGAAGAAAGGCACCAAAAGAAGAGACTGTATGTTCTTCTCTTTTGGTTCCTTATAGCTTGCAGGCTGTTCAAGCCTGTTCCAAATGGTACCAAATGGTACCTGTTCCAAATGGTACCAAATTATTTAGATGTAAGAAAGTAGGTAAGAAGATACCTGTTTTATCCCAATGAGAATGTTATTTCTGAACCAACATGGACACCCTCAGTGGAATGAAGATGCAGTTTCTCTACCATCCACAGTAGCTGGGACTGCTCTCTTCAGCTCATCAATGACTGCCCACAGGGCCAAAGGCTGACAAAAGATCAACGCCTGCTGCAAAGAGTCCTGAGAAGTTCCTAACAAATGCCCACCATGAGGAGGCTATTCCAGCCTTGAAAGGAGGATGAGAAGGATCCCAAAGGCAAGAGGGTGTGTTCCCAGAAAATTGTCAGAGCATCAGTACAGCTCTCAGCAATTTCAAGAACGGCTGAATAGTTTCCAAACAATAATATCTTAGGTAGAAAAAAATCATTGTAACAGAATTCCCATTCTGGTCTCTCCACTTACTGATAGTCTCTATAAGGAAAAGACGAGTTTGGTTCTTCTATCATTCATCTACATATAGGCAAAATTCAGGAAATGTCAATAACAAAGGTTTACAAAATGCCTGCTTATACTTCACAGGCAGCAGTTTCTTGTGTAGCCCAGAACACTCTTACTTCTTGAAGGGGGGTTAAAGTAAAGGGTCATGGGAATGAGGCAGTATAATCTCTATTTTATAAGGGAAGATCCTGAGCCTCAAAGACTGAGAAACCTGATTAAGATCATACAGTCAGTGAGAGGTACAGCTGGAACCGTCCAAGGCCCATGAGTCCACACCACACTGCCAAACAATGTCACAGTCAGAGTAAGACATACAGGGCCACCACTGCCGGCTTCCTTCTCCTAGATGGCAGCTCTCCACCATGTCAGAACGAGGACACGGGTAAGGCAGCAGCACAGGTACAAAAGGAAGGCGCTCTGCCCGCACTGTTTCATGTTAGTGATCCAGGCAAACCAAGTCTGCCAGGCAGAGTCTCCTCGGGCCTGGCACAGGGCTGGGCACACAGCAGGAGCTCAGTCAGTATTTGTAATTATATGTAATTATTGTAATTATGTCTTCATTTGAGCTACTGTTTTTACATCCATAATAACCTAATCTAACCTAACTTAAAAGGAAGTCTCAAAAGAACACCCAGAAACAATAAAGAGAAATGGCTTGATAACAACCCAACAAAATCACTCCCAAAATGTCAGCACAAGTCTGAGGACGTTCCTCAGAGCTAATCCATGATGTTACCAACCATTCCTCACTGGGGTCTTGGGGAGGAGGGATCTCTCCCTCAGGAAGGTTTTCCTCATCGTCGTCCCTTTCTCCTGCCTTTTGAGAATCTCTATGGGCACCAGATGCCTCCATTTCTTTGCGCTTGTCTATGATCTTCTGCGTGAAATCCACAAGGTACATATCCTCCACTTCTTCATCTACAACATAAAAATCAGTTTTCAGACATCAAAAAGGAAAATCACACATGGAATTGACAAGAAGCAGTCACATTCATTGCCTGGTGGCCCCATCACCCCTGATGGCTCATCAGACAATGCCTCCACTCCCCAAACGTTTACAAAGACACAGCCACCTTGGGAACTGACACATACTACACAAAAAAATCTTGAAAAAGCCTAAAGTTTTCTGTTGCCTCATCAATACACTACCTGAGTAAGCAAAACCATCTTAGAATGTCATTTTAAGATAACACAACAGTCTGATTTTATGCAACTCATCCAACCAATTACATCATACAGAAGCAAAACTGCATTTTCCATGTCATCAGATCAGGACAGTAGAACTTCTTGCTTTAGGTGTTACATATCTGTCTCATCATGTGGGCTAGATCACTAACCCTAATTATACTGTTGTGGTTTGGTAAATGTTTTAAAGATCATAATACAGGTAAAAGAAGTCATCTGAGTTCTTGTCAAGCCAATGAACACCAATTCCAGGCAAGGCATGGAGCGAGACCCTACAGGACATATACAGATACGCAAGACACTCTGCCCACAGGGCTTATGGTCCACTTAAGGAGCTAAAACACACACTGAAAGTTAAACAACAATCCGTGACACCTAATTTAACCCAGGATAGCTCATGTAGCACAAATTATGTATACCTAAAGTTTCACTACGCTGGATTTAGGACACAGTCATTTGAGTCTTTTTCTCTGATGACAGAGATTAAGCTACATTGAACTGACATTAGGCTTCCTATTACCAGTGGTGGTGTTTTCCCCACCTTAGGGTGAAGAAAAACTGAGGCTCCAAAACATAACTTGCCCAAACTTGTAGGTCTGACATATCTATCAGGAGGTGGGCTTGCTGGCTTTGACAAAATCAGGTCTCTACACTCACACTCCTTTGGACCTGATTTCTATATTAACAATATAAGTAAAGTTTGAATCAAAAGAGAAAAGACTTTAATAAAATAAACTTTTTTTTTTTTGAGATGCAGTCTCACTCTGTCGCCCAGGCTGGAGTGCAATGGCACCATCTTGACTCACTGCAACCTCCACCTCCCGGGTTCAAGTAATTCTCCTGCCTCAGCATGCCGAGTAGCTGGGACTACAGGTGCCTGCCACCACGCCTGGCAAATTTTTGTATTTTTAGTAGAGACGGGGTTTCGCTTGGCCAGGTTGGTCTCAAACTCCTGACCTTGTGATCCGCCCGCCTCGGCCTCCCAAAGTGCGGGGATTGCAGGTGTGAGCCACCACGCCCAGCCTAAAATAAACTTATTTTTAAAAACCACAAAATTCCTAAAATAGAGAGGAGATGTAGTCTGAGTTATAAGGCCATAGGCTAGCGAGGCCTCCCAGTAGGCGGCCATCCTGCTGCCTCTTCAGGAAGAAGGCAAAGCCTCTCCTACAGTGCTTAGCTTTGTTGAGTGTCTGAGCTTCCCGTGCTGGGTTCCTGCTGTACAGGGAACGTGCCCCTGCGGTCTGGGAAGCAGCAGCCAGGGACCTAGGACCAGCCTTGCCGCTCTGCTACTGTACCTGGGCCCCAGCCATGCTAGGCTAGGTGACTCTGTTGACCTCTGGCCCTGCCCTTCCTCGGCTGGTCTGCTCACCAATCTAGCCCTGCAGGATTCCTTTCTCCAGCTTGCCAAAGGTAAGCCCAACTTCTCCCAAAAGACTTCCCTGATTACATATTCACTTTCCCTGCCTTTTGGGAATGAAATAGGCACTGCCTCATAAAATCTCTTCTACTGTTGTCTAATTATGGATTGGATTTTTTCTGGGAGATATGAGATAAGGGAGTTTTTTTTTTTTTTTAGAGACAGGGTCTCACTCTGTCACCTAGGCTGGATCATAGATCACCACACCCAGGATGCAGTGGCAGGATCAACAGCTCACTGTAACCTCAAACTCCTGAGCTCAAGCCTCACCCTCTTAAGTAGTGGGGCTATAGGCATGAACCACCATGTCCAGTTAATTTTTAAATTACTTTTTGTAGAGACAGAGTCTCACTATGTTGCCCAGGCTGGTCTCAAACTCCTGACCTCAGGTGATCTGCCCGCCTTGGCCTTCCAAAGTGCTGGAATTACAAGCGTAAGCCACTACACCCAAACAGATTTAGAGCAATTATAAGCACATCACAGAAAAAAAAAAAAAAAAAGAAAACAGAGGGATAATAGGGAAAGAAAAAAGTAACTCTAGCACCTGACAGAACCACAATTCCACCCAGCCCCACCCACCCTGTTTTAGCACAGCTGTAATTGTAGGTAACTGTGACTGACTCAGACCTTGTTCCCTAACTTTGCTTTGTTCTGTGCCATTTTCCTCGGAGGATGACCCTGCCTTGAGGGCAGAGGCACAGGATCTGGCTTCCAGTACTTGTTTCTCCCTTCCAGGCACCTAACATGCTGCCAGGCACCCACCAGACACTTGGTAAATTATTGCTGATTTTCTTGTCTCTGTGCAGCCACAGAAAGTAAAATTTTGATGTCTAAATGTTCTCTCTACTCCTACAGTTATTTTAACAAGTAATGTAATATCAAAGGGCTGTATGAATTACAGAAAATGAAGTAGAAATAAAAAATTTTATTTACCTATAAAGTCTCCTTTAGTCATTTTTTCATATAATTTGGCTTTTTCTTCCAATTTTTCCCTAGGAGAAAAAAAATACAAGTATTAGAAATAGTCTTAAAACTGTTCATCCTGGTTGCCCCCACACTCCCTGCCTGACAGGTATCATCTGCCCATGAGGCCCAGCCTCATGGGGTCAAGACAACCACAACCAGCACAGACCACACCATCCTGAGGAGACCCTCAGACCACCCTCCCCCATGTCTGCTCTGTCAAGGAAAACAGAAGCTCCGTGAGTGCATGGCCTGTGTCCTCTTATTCATCACTGGGTCCCAGGGCCTAAAATGACGCTTGGCACACAGCAGGTTCTCAATCAATATTTGATGAATGAATAAGTGAATCAACTGACTTAAGATTCCAACAACTTAACTGCCAACTTAAAACAAATATCAACATTCCAACAAAGCAGCCTCTCTGCTCACAGTAATCCTGATGACATATATTTTTCAGTGGTACAGACCATGAGAGGGTGAGCAATTCTTTATTCTGGAAATACTTAATGATGGTAAAGAGAAGCCCCAAAGAGGTCATCTGCGAGTTCTCCTGTGAATGATCACTCTTAATCACAATGTCAGAAATATTCCTCTTTTATTTTACACATCCATTCGCCACGCACTTATTGCACACCTCCTACCTGCCAAGCACTGTTTTAGGTACTGAGGACTCACAGGAACAAGAAAAAGTCCCAGTTTCCTGGGAGTTTCCATTCTAGAGATGGAGAAGGACAATAAAGCTAAATAAATAAAGCAATGAAAAGGAGGATCTGAGACTGTGAGAAGAGCTGTAAAGGGAACAGACACATGCCAGCAGAGGCCCCTGGACCCGCAGTAATGCAGTGCATGATGGACCAGCTCACTCATATCAGGCTTCTAAGACCCCTATTTTGGAGGGCTCTTATGTAACTAGCTGATCATCAGAGGATCTTACTGTTTTAATGAAAATAAAACTAAAAAAAAATTTAAAAGTCAAACAAAACACAAAGCAACAAGTGTCAGGTTAGAGTGAGTGAGCAGGACACTAACTCGGAGAGGGCAGTCAGGGGAAACCTTTTTGAACATGACAACTTAGCCATGGTTTGCACAGCAAGCAGCAGCCAACCACAGGAGGATCTGGGGGCAGGGGAGGCAGGGCAGAAAAAGGAAAGATTAAGTGAGAATGAGCTTGACATTTTCAAGGAAGAGAGACCAGTAGAGCAGAGGGCGCTGAGCAAAACAGAGAATGGTGCAAAATAGACAGAGACAGGCAAGGACGAGAGCACGTGAGAAAGGATATGAAACTTGGTGCGGTGTAGCAACAGTTTTCAGGGGTCAGGAACAGTCTACAAGTGGATAATCGAGATCAAGGAAGGTGTCAGGGAAACAGCCGCTGGATTTAGTGGATGAGGATGTCACCAGTGACTTTAAAGAACAATTTCTTCTGTTCAGTTAGAAAGATGGAATTCAGAGCATGACAGCAGGGACACTGTCTGCAACCTCTAAGTGCCAGACACTATGTATCTCCTTTAATTCCCTGAAGGACTTCATAACCTAAGTATTAACCACCTCACTTCACAGATAAAGAAAAGAGTCTTAATGGATAACTAATTTGCCCAAGGCCTTCCACCTCAAAAACGCCTGGGACTGTGCTTGTGTGTTCTGAGCTCTGGAGGGAGGCAGATGTCCTGCAGATGTCTTGACTCCCACAACACAGCAAAACCAAAGTGCTTCAGAAAAGTTACTGCATAGAAAAAGCACAGCAAAGTGCCAATAAAAACTCTTGATATACAGAGCAAAATAATAAAAGATCATGGTACCTTTGGACAAAATTAAAATTCTGAGAATATGTCCAAGAGTGGGAAATGTCTCAAAACTGATCATATCTTTCAGTAAAGCCTGAGGTCTGTTGGGGACAGCTCAAATGTTAAGAAAAAAAGTCCACAAATGGGCTAATACTCTGCCTTCTATTTTCAGACCCAAGATAGCTGAGCAACCTTGGCAACTACTGTTTGTAACTACAGAATTTTATTATTCCATGTATCCAAAAGCATGTCATGCCAAACATTAAAGCCTGGGATTCTCTCTGAGAGTGAAGCTGTCTTTTCTTTAGAAAAATAATAAAGATGGAATGACAGAATTAGAAAAATCATCATTCTGAAACCAGCAATGTGATAAATGATAACTATGAAGACTCATTAATGGTAACAAATCATTGCATGGAAACGAGTTGGTGAAGAGGATATTCACACAGTCTCCAAATTTCCCACTTCAGATTACTATTAATTGCACTTCAGATTACTATTAATTACAAATTGAGGAGGCACCTTTACAGTGGTGAAATCAAGTATTCATACCTTAACCAAGTAATCAAACCTATCATCACCAATAATGACTCAAACTGACCTTATAAGCCTCCTGATGTGATTCAATGGGAAGGATACAACACCGTCTACATATTATTCTTACCAAAAACATTTCATGTGACTCTAATTGGTTGTGGGACATCGCAGAACTAACTGGCCTGGACCCTTAAAAACGTTAATGGCATAACAGACAACCAAAAGGCAAGGGAATTGTTCTAGATTTAAAAAGACTAAACAGATTTGACAACTACATACAATGTGTAATCTTTGAATCCTGGATTAATCTTTTTTTTTTAAATCTATAAAGTACATAATTGTACTGGGACAACTGGTGATATCTGAATATGGACCACAAAATAGGTAATACTCATTTATCAGTGTTAAAGTTCTTGGGTATGATAGTGGTATTGTGGTTATGTAGGAAAATGTCCTTGTTCTCAGAAGATATATGCTGAAAGATTTAGAGGGAAAGTATGATGCTTAACAAAGTCTCTCCATACACGCATGTGTATGTGTGAGAGAGAGGGAAAGCACCTGTGACAAGATGTTAACTAGGGAATTTAGGTGAAGAATACTAGAATGTTCTATGTACGCTTGAAGTTTTTCAAAATAAAAGGGTAGGGGGAAAATTTAGGGTTTCTAAATTCTAATGTCATCCCACCTAGCCCACACCATGGGGACACTTCTTAATAATGTATTGATAATCTTAGTGTCTAACAAAGGCTGAAAGCAGGAATGTTTCATCTTATAAACTGTGACTATGTCTTACCTTTTTATGATAAGACTACAGATATAGCTGCAAATTATATCATTTTTAGAGTACTTAGAGTATTGGGCTAGGAAGATGTTAAAAATAAAATTTGTAAATCAAAAAGAACAAAATTTGAACTTCTATGTCTCTGCCTGGGCAGCCTCAAAGGTAACTATATTTACCAGAGTTTATAACTTTACCTTGCTTTGTCTAAAGTCTTCTGTTCTTCAATCTTCTGTTCAGCATCCTTCTCAGCTCGATTTGAAACGCCTACATTCTGTTTGCTCCAGATACTTGGTTTCTGGAGAATAATTTTAGAAGACAAAACAGAACCACATGATTGCCAAAAAAATCTACTTGTGCATCAGGAAAAAAAAAAAAAAACAAAGGAGATCATGAGATCTTATGAATCAATGGAGATAACTAGATAAGCTGTGTCCTACAAAGAAACTGATTATATGTGGCAAGCAGGAGCTAAAAAAAGAGCCCTCAATTACATAAATAACTTATTTATTTATTTTGAGACCGGATCTCACTCTGTCACCCAGGCTCGAGTGTGGTGGTGCGATCTCGGCTCACTGCAGCCTCAACATCCTGAGCTCAAGTGATCCCCCCACGTCAGCTTCCCCAGTAGCTGGGAATACAGATGTGCACCACCATGCCTGACTAATTTTTTTTTTTTGCAGAGATAGGGTTTTGCCATGTTGCTCAGGCTGGTCTTGAACTCCTGGGGTCAAGTGATCTGCCTGCCTCGGCCTTCCAAAGTGATGGGATTAGAGGCGTGGGCCACCACGCCCAGCCTAAAGAGCTTCTTGAGTGCAGAATCACTTCCTACTATCTTTTATCTCCTTAATGATTACAACCTAAATCAAGACTAATGAAAATGTACATATTACAGAGAATTAGTAATACAAATAGTAGACACTATTACCTATAAAACTGGAAAAATCATTCACAGCTCTTATTCACCCTGATATTTTCTGCTATATTCCTATATTATCTAATTGTTTATCTCTATTTGGATACCCAACACCTATAGAACCAGATAACCTTCCATCTGTTTATGAAATGTAAACAATCCACATTTTTCCAAAAGAAGTGCTAAAGAATTACCACATTACTATGCACTTTTATATAATCTTACTAATTTCTATTTTAATAACATTTCATGCAAATGTTAAACACAAGATAGAGATTTTTTCCTCAACATTTATGTGTACAGATACCACTGACAACCTTAAAACACTTAAATATGGTATAATTCTCCCATGTTTGGAACCAATGGAGATCATCAGATCTTATTTTTTACCTTGTTAGTTGTTTTTGGTTTTCCAAAAACTCCAGAATCTTTTAGAAGTTTTTCTTGTTTGAATTCTTCTTGCTTTCGGAAGAGTTCAGCCTTAAGATCTACCAACTAGAATAAAAGCAGTAAGTAAACAAAAATATTAAATTTTTGCAGGTGACTGGATTGCTAAATTATTATAATTTCCAAAGGAATATTTCAAGTTCTGCTAAATGGACAAATATGGCTAAAAAACTAAATGTTTAAATAACTTAATGTTTAAATGTAGAATCCAGTACACAAATTAAGCTAAGTCATGTTTCATTCTACCTCTGCTGCAAATGCATTTTTACTCTAACTTTCAACACCTGAGGCTTTCCTTAGTCAAGGAGAAAGTGATAAAGCAAAATAAAATTAATGAAGTCTGCATCTTTTAGTTTCAGATTAAACTTGCGTTATTAAGCACCTTCTCTGTGACTAGCACTGCACTCATTTAATCATCACTACTTATTATTTCTACAGGGAAATGCCGTTATTCCAAAACTATCTGAGCATCCAGTTTGTGCATGGTACTTAACACTGAAGAGCAGAACATAAACATGAATTAGACATACTCTCTACCTCAAAGAGCCTACAATGTAACAAGGAAAGTAATTTATAATACTAGCAAAATGTAACAAATGACTCTAGAATGGAAGAAAGTAGCACACAAGTTCAGATAAGGGAGCATTTCCTTACCAGCAGAGTGATCAGAGAAAGCTTTGAGCAGAGCCTTTAAAGACACATTATTTCAACAGCTAGAAATGAAATAGACTGGGTGAATTGTAACAGCTCCATGTCTGACTTAATCCATTTCAAAAACCGTAAGTTTGGCTGAATCTCACGGTTCAAGAAGAGGAAAGAAGGCCAAGGCATAGGGAGTGGGGCAGTTGGGTGAGTATTAGTGCCTTTCCCTCAGCTACAGTTGTCACCCCTGCCTACTCTGCAAAAGATAAAACAACAGTTCCCTTTTTAAGGGTCCAGGTACAGCTGCTTATATGGATGGGCATTTGTAAATCACATACTTAATCACTGACTTAACCATCAGATTCTTAAAAAATCACTTTACTTGTTAAGGAAAATAAAAATGGCTGAGTTCAATTTTCATTTTGGAAGAAATTGATTTAAAAGGTAACCATTTAAAAATGCAAAGGGCAGTTTCACTGCAGACCCTAATACTGTAAATTCTTAAAAACAAATGAAAAACTTCTTTTTCTTCTCAGCTTACTTAACCACACCAAATTTTCCAGCCACATATCTTCCTAGTCTACAACGGCCTTTGACTTTAAAAGATGCTCAAAAAATTGTAAATTCTCAAATAGCATTCTTATTACAATTATTGCTAATTTTAGCCTATCAGTATAGGTTGGCTTTAATATTTATAGCTTTTTGGTTCCTGATCTTCAAACAAACATAATAACTAGTACCAATTTTAACCAATACTAGTTACCAATAATAACTAGTACTCAAATATTGGGACACCTTTGTTTTCCTTCATACTCCCTTTGTATACTAATACTCTTAAGTAAATTCAAGATTAAATCAAAGGTTGGGCAATTTGCTCTGATGATGAAAAGGCAGCAGCTCTGGAGTCAGCTAGACTGAATGAGCAAGGGTCTGTCACTAAGATTTCTTCCCCTGCCCCAGCCCCAGATGGAGTTTGGCTCTTGTTGCCCAGGCTGGAGTGCAATGGTGCAATCTCGGCTCACCGCAACCTCCGCCTCCAAGGTTCAAGCGATTCTCCTGCCTCAGCCTTCCGAGTAGCTGGCATTACAGGCATGCGCCACCACGCCCGGCTAATTTTTTTTTATTTTTAGTAGAGACAGGGTTTCTCCATGTTGGTTAGGCTGGTCTCGAACTCCCGACCTCAGGTGATCCGCACGCCTCGGCCTCCCAAAGTGCTGGGATTACAGGCGCGAGCACAGGCCTGAGCCACTGCGCCCGGCTATCACTAAGATTTCTGTATGTAAGCTGGGGAAAGCTACTTCATCTTTCTGGGCCTCAATTTCATCATCTATAAAACTGAGATATTAATAGCACCTACCTCCTAAAGCCATTGGGAGGATTAGTGAGATAGTGCATATAAAGTGCTGGCACAAAATGTGTACTTAGAACACGTTTTCTTTCTAGGGTAGCTGATTCAATAAAACTGCTTACATCCTTTCAGACTTCACAGTTCCCTATGGCTGCATTAACAACTATTTAGTTCCAGGTGGGGTACGCTGGGCACTTTCGGCTCCTGTGGAATATATCACACTCTAAAGTTCTGGGAGGACTTTGGGGGTCCCTGAATGGAGGAGAAACCAGGAAGAGGATATGTCTGCATAGCAAAAAGAAGCTACGGTTCCTCCCGACTGTAAGGGAGAAGGCTGGCGAGGTGCAGGTCCTTGCGGGCAGGGCAGAGGGAGGTAGGGAGATTCCTAACCCACAGGACACCAGGTTCAGGTCCGTGTCTGAGGGTTCTGGTTCGGGCGCGTGTCAGAGAAGAGAAGCCCAGTTCAGGATCCTGTAAGAAAACTGAACCGGATCCCCGTTGGAGAAGAAAATCCAGGTCGGGGATTCCTGTTTGAGGGGAGAGGTCAGATCTCTGGGTCCCCGACTGAAGAAACAAGCTAGGTCGACATTCTTGTCTGATGGAGATAGGGTGAACCCGGAGCCCGTGGAGTTACCTCATACTCTCACTCACCGAGGAGGCCGTGACGTCCAAAGGTTTTTTCCTACGGTCCATGGTCGTGCCGCAGTGGCCCGGCCCAAGAAGAACCCTTCGCACCCGAAGCAAGCCTCGTAAACCTACCTCCGTCGCAACCGGAAGTGTCTTCGATAACGACACTGAGTTTGCGTGAGTTTGCGACGCGAGTTTGTCAGCTCAACGCCATCTTGAGAAGGTCAAAGTGTGGTGCGTATTACTTTCGCCATCATTTTGGAAAGGTCAGAGAGTGCGGAGGTTGACGCTAACTGGTAAGATCATCTTGAGGGCGGAAGGTAACAAGATTAGCGTGGGCGCCATCTTGAGAAGGGCCGAAAAAGCTTTTGATTGTGATGGACGCCATATTGGGTGGGGCGGATGTGGGGTTGGGGACAAAGATAACGCCGTCTTGGGTAAGGCTGACGCTTGAGTAAGTGAACTCGAGCGTCTCGGGAAAGGTGGATTGGGAGGACCGGAAGAATCTAACTACAATTCGACGACCTGCTGCCTGGCACTTTTCACACGTTAAATAGTTGGTTCTTACAAGAGCGTACGAGATAAGGATTATTATATTAATCTTAGCAGAAATAACAAGAATAATAGCTAACATTAATATAGTGCTTATTATGTGCCACTTTACATTATTTCAGCTGTTAAGAAAGTGAACTCCTCGGCCGGGCGCGGTGGCTGACGCCTGTAACCCCAGAACTTTGGGAGGCCGAGGCGGATGAATCAGGAGGTCAGGAGTTTGAGACCAGCCTGACCAACATGGTGAAACCCCATCTCTACTGAAAATACAAAAAAAAAAAAAAAAAAAAAAAAATTAGCGGGGCGTGGTGGTGCGCACCTGTATTCCCAGCTACTCAGAAGGCTGAGGCAGAAGAATCGCTTGAACTCGTGAGGTAGAGGTTGCAGTGAGTCAAGATGATGCCATTGCACTCCAGCCTGGGCACAGCAAGACTGGGTCTCAAAAAAAAAAAAAAAAAAAAGTGAACTCTAAAGCTGGCTTTCTGGGTTGGAATTGCTGCTTCACTGCTTACTGCCTGTGTGACCTTGGGCAAGTTACTTAACTTCCCTGTGCCTTAGTTTCCAAAGGGGGATATAATTTCATTTACCTCATGGGTCTTAGTGAAGATTAGATGAGTTAAATGAGCTAGTCTTGATAAACATGTTAATGATTATGGTAGACAGACTAATCACCCTTACCCCCACTCCTAGATGTCTACCTTCGAAAACCCAGAATCTGGATATATGGTGACCTTTATATAGCAAAAGGGAATTGGCAGAGATGATGAAATTAAAGCTATTGAGATGGGGAGCTAGCCTGGATTGTGCAGGTGGGTCCCCTATCATCGAACCATCCTTATAAGGGGTAGACAGAATGGCCAGAGTCAGAAAGAGATCAGAGATGCTTTGAAGAGGGAGAGTGGGACCACATGCCTAGGTATGCAGGAGGCCCCTAGAAAAAGCAGATAAATGGGCCCTCCTCCAGAGTCTGCAGAAGGAATGCAGCATTGCTGACACGGTGATTTTAGTCTTGAACACTCATCTCAAACTTCTGACTTCCAGAATTCTACAAGAATTGTTTTAAGCCACCAAACTTGTGGCAATTTGTTACAGCAGCAAGGCGAAAGTGATCATAATGATTGTAACAGCAGCATTTAGTACATGTGGGGCACGTGTATGACTCTTTATGTAGATTATATTATATAATCCTTGCAAGAGTCCTAGAAGCGGAACTATTGTCCCCCATATTAGAAGAAAAATGAGGTTCATCACATCCTCATCTCATCTGGCTGTATGAAGAAAATGGGAAAAGGGAAAAGGAGAGGGGAATTGAGGCAGTTGACTGTGTTCAGTCTTATTTATTTATTTTCATTTGTTTATTTATCCAAGTCTGCCAGTCTCTGAAATTAGAACAGTAAGCAGTATGAGATAATCGGGCCTAATAATGTTGTGATTCTCTTTTCTTAGTGGAGTGGAGTGTTCTGTCCCCACAAGAAGGATTATACCTTATAGACTTATCTTGTTCAGATTCTGTATTTACCCATGTTATTGAAACACATACTAAATTCCGTGTATTTTTGTTACAAATCTTCTGAAAGAAAATGTGAAACATTAAAAGGTATTAATAATAATTTTTTTAAAAAGGAAAAAAAGTGAGATTCAGTTGCTTAAATGACATGCCAGAGGTCATTTCCCAGCTAGGAAGTGAGGAAGCCTTCAGTTAAAAAATAACTCAAAGGGCCGGGCGCGGTGGCTCAAGCCTGTAATCCCAGCACTTTGGGAGGCCGAGATGGGCGGATCACGACGTCAGGAGATCGAGACCATCCTGGCTAACACGGTGAAACCCCGTCTCTACTAAAAAATACAAAAAACTAGCTGGGCGAGGTGGAGGGCGCCTGTAGTCCCAGCTAGTCGGGAGGCTGAGGCAGGAGAATGGCGTAAACCCGGGAGGCGGAGCTTGCAGTGAGCTGAGATGCGGCCACTGCACTCCAGCCTGGGCGACAGAGCAAGACTCCGTCTCAAAACAAAACAAAACAAAACAAAACAAAACAAAAAAACTCAAAGACGCTGAGTTAATTATTGGCACGTTATTTACTTGTAATGAGTGGAACCAATATAGATTGATTTCATCTCAGAAAGCGAGGAAAGGATTTATATAGAAGAAACACAGCTTCTAAACTATGAATGTTGGTTTTCTTGCCTAGCCAGCCCCTGGCAATGAGGCCAGTGAGTGTTCTGATCCTGGGAAGCTAGAAAGAAGGTAATTCTAGTTGCATGTGAATGTCCCTGAAGACCATGAGAATTTAGCTTCCTCTGCATGATGCCTGACAGGGTCCTTGATTGTCATCTCCGTCTTGGCGATGCAGGTTTGCACCCTCACCCTTGTCAGAAATTCTTCCTAGAGTGGCATCCAGCTGATTGTAACCATCTTGCTCCTAAGCCACTTACATGACCAGGAGCAAGCTAGTGAGTCCCCTTTATTCCCAGGCTCACTCATTTTGCGGGCTACAAAAGCACAAAAAGATTTAATCTTGCCTTGACCAGAATACTCCCCTGGCATGCAAATGATTTTTTCACATATCCCATTTCCTCAAACTCTCCTCTTCCTTTATGTGTTCCAAGAGTCTGGTTCTATCTGGATTTGCCTTCCTCTACCAAATACAAAAATTGAAGGCCAGCCCAGTATATTCTTTACCCAGTTACCCTCTAAACACATGGACTTGGGTTTGTTCTGGAAGAAAGGGAGGTCGGGGACATCCTAGCCTGGTGAAAAGAGCACAGGATTTCCTCCAAGGCCACTAGCGCTCAGTTCCAGCTATGCTCCTTTAGTTTGGCACCTCCCATCTTCCCTCTGAGTCTCGGTTCTCTTACCCAGTTGGGCTCACAGGATGTTTGAGATAAAGAGTGTAGAAATGGTTTGCAAACTGAAAATGCTGTGCACACATCACTTGCAGGATAGTTCTGCTCAGTGCCAGTTTTCTCACAGCAGAAGGCGTGTGCGTACCAACAGTCTGTGTTATGACACTGCATATTTTGCAGTGTTTTGACCTCCAGTTTGTCCTCACCCCTGTTGAGTTCCAAGAGAGTGGGACTGGGTGGGAGATCAATTATCTTCTTCCTTCTTGTATCTTATTAGATTTTAATTATCTATGAAGTCTCCTAGGTGCTTTAAATAAAGGGGGAGAGAGGAAACCTGAAGCAGACGACAATTATTTCCCCCCGAGCATAGCCACCAAGCCATGCTCTTATTTTGAATCATCTGCAGTCATTTTCCAACATGAAGCCTCAGAAGGACATGATTGCAGGCTGGACTCACCGACTGTAGCCTGTGCGGCTATTGTAATGTTTTAATCAGTGATTAAGTCAAGAGGTTTAATTTAGTCCCGGGCTCCTTTAAGCTTGTGAAAATGGTTTTCTGCTTCCTCAAACTAAAAATGTGTCTCTCCCCCATGTGTCCAGACCAAAGCATCTTAACCTTTGTTCAATCTTCAACACCACTGGCTCTAACAATAAATTACTCAGCAGTGAATGAATTAGCTGAATCCAATGTGTGAAAAAAGATTAGGTTGGACCTAGGAAAATCAGCTTCTAAGCACGGGCACAGGGTGAGGCATAAAGATACCTGGACTCGTGCCCTGCATGACAAAGCAGCTAAGCTTCATTGGCGTCAGTCATGACATCTGTCATTGGCATTATCTCATTGAATTCCTGCGACAACCTCAGGGGCAGATGCTATTATTATTCTCATTTTGTAGATGAAGAAAACTGAGATCCAGAGAAGGTAAATAACTTGTCCAAGGTCACACAGGCAGTCTTGGTCCCAGGATTTGAGTTGAGGCAGCCTAGCTCTGGGATCCCCACGCTGTCCTTCCTCCCTCGCTGGATCTGAGACTACATTAGCTTTGCATTCATTCATTCATTCATTCGTTGATTAACTCTGTTGGGGAAAGGGGAAATTTTAGGGAGCTACCCCAGAATATTTCTGCAGGAGAGACCTGTCTTTAGGTCATTGCAAGCAGAGATGACTAAGGGGGTGAGTGCCAGGAGTTCTGATCATGCAAGCCAGAACTGGACAAGGATCCTTTGATATCATGGAGAGCCCAGCTGAGCTTGCAAATTTGGAGTAACAAGATGGCCTGTGGGGCTTTTTCTGCAGCCTGGGGAATTGGTGCCTGAGGCCATGGCTAAAAAACGAGAAGTTGCTAAAAACTACAGCCTCAAACTGTTAATGGGGGCACAAGTGAGTGCAGCCCCCCAGCTTCAACCCAGTGGCTTACTATGAGCAGGAGAAGATGCTTTACGGTGCTCAAATTCACCCGGCCCCACTGGATTTAGGGAGGCAGCAGGGAAGTGGGAGAGGGAACTGTCCACGTTACGAGATGTTAGCCTCATAGAGAGGGAGGGGAGGGACATTTCTCTAAACTCCTAAAGCCAAGTGAGGGGCTCCAAAGATGAGGAACAGAGGTCAAATCAGAGACCTGGCAGTGTCATGGTGGGGAGTCTTAAAGGTGACCCAGCTGAACCCAAGAAGTAGGGAAAAGCAGAGAAACGTCACAGCAAGAAGTAGGGAAAAGCAGAGAAACACCACAGCGAGAAGTAGGGAAAAGCAGAGAAACGCCACAGCAAGAGGTAGAGAAAGCAGAGAAACATGACAACTAGAAGCAGCCCTGGTCCTCGACCCTTCTTTTGGCCCTGCATTAGTTTCCTAGGGCCACCATAACAAAATATCACAGACTAGATGGCTTGAAACAACAGGAATTTATTGTCCACAGTTCCAGAGGCTGGAAGCCCTAAATCAAGGCATCGCAAGGCCAGGTTCCCTCTGAAAGCTGTAGGGGGAATCCTTCCTTTCCTCCTCTCAGCTCCTGATGGTGGGTGGCAGTCCTTGGCTTTCCTTGGCTTCTAGATGCGTCCCTCTAGCCCTGTCTTCACATGGCCTTCTCCCTGTGCCTGTCTTCACATGGCCGTCTTCTTACAAGGACACCGGTTATTTGAGGTTGGGGGCCCACTGTGCTCCAGTGTGACCTCATCTTAACTGATTGCATCTGTAACGACACTGTTTTGAAATAAGGCCACATTCTGAGATACTGGGGGATAGGACTTCAACAGATCTTCTTTTAGGGCGGGGTGCAATTCAACCCAGAACAGGCCCCCTGTGTCAGTCTTGAAAAGGACCAGCGGAGACCCTCAGTACCAATGGGAGAGGGGACCTGAGACCCGTCCCAGAGAGCCGGGGTTTATAAACTGGCTGAGAAGGGGACTGCTGGATGGGTCATGAAGGAATGACAGCGGTGGGGGCCAGAGGGGCTGCCTGAAGTGGAGATGGGACAGAACAGAACTGCTCTGTGTGCACGCCCTGTCCAGGCCCAGCTGCTGGGGAGCTGGCTGCCCTTTCCTGCCAGTGAGGCCAGTCAGTGGGGTGCAGCAACCCTCACCCCCCACAGCAGGAAGGCGGAAACAAACTTTGGTTGGAACCACGGTGGGGCACAGGCAGGAACTAAAGGGTGAAAAGGAGAGCACTCACATTTGGGGAGGCACACAGAGGAGACCTTCTTGCCTTGTAGGGGCTCTGGGGAGCAGAGCTTTCTGGGTGGAGTATGGCCAGATGTCAGCAGTACCCAGGCCGGCAGGCTCACATGGCTAAAGGAGTCAGGATAGGATGGAGGCCAGAGAGCATGGAAGTGGGGCGCCCACATCTCCTGGTGCTTCACAGGCCACTTATAGGGACTTGGCATTTACTCTGTGTGAAGTGGGAACCATGGGGGTCACTGGGCAGAAGAGGTCTATGGCCCAACTTAGGGCTTCATGGGATCCCTGTGGCTGCCAGATTCAGAAGAGACTATTTTAGCCAAAACAGTTCCCTATCTGCATGCTTCCCATGGACACACAGCAAGGGAGGCGACAATATACCTCTGTTTTAAGGACAGGTGTATGCCTAAGAGACCAAACAGAACTTGCTTTATGTCCACTAGCTGTGAGCCTTCAGATACCAGCCACTCTGGTAAGTATGTTATGTATTTTTTTCTTTGAATAAACTTTAAAAAATTTTCAAACACCTTTATACATACAGAAAATTTGCAAAGATAGTGCGGAATTCCCACACACCCCACACCATTTCCTGTGTTGCTAACACTTCATTGTCCATTCATCACAACTAAGAAACCAATCTTGGTTCATGCTGTTAATTAAACTCCACCCTTTACTGGATGTCACCAGTTTTTCCCAATGTTGTTCTCCAGACCAGGGTCCCACGCAGGACACCACATTGAATTTAACTGTCACATCTCCTTAGTCTCCTCTGGTCGGTAACAAATTCTCAGACTTTCCTTGTTTCTGATGACCTCGATCGTTTTAAACAATATAGATCAGGTGTCTTACAGAATATGGCTCAATGTGGATGTATGTGATATTTTTCTCAGAGTTTGCATGGGATCATGAGTTTTGGGGAGGAATACCGCAGAGGTGAAGTGGCATTTTCATCGCATCATATCAGGGGTATGTGCTGTTGAAATGACTTCATGGATAGTAACCTTGGTCACCTGGCTCGAGGTAGTGTCTGCCAGGTTTCTCCACTGTAAAGTCACTTTTCCCCACTTTCCTTATCTACTCTTTGGAAGCAAGTCGCCTAGATCAGCCCACTCTCAAGAGGCACTGTAAATAGTTTTAAAATTTTATTTTTAATTGACAAATAATAGCTGTACATATGTATGGGGTACAAGTGATGTTTTGATAGATGTTGACAATGTGGAATGATTAAACCAGGTTAATTAACAAATCCATCACCTCACATACCTCTTTTTGTGGTTAAATCATTTAAAATTTACTCTTTTAGCAATTTTATAATGTATAATGCATTACTATTTATTATAGTCACCGTACTGTGCAGTAAATCGCTAATGCTTATTCCTCCTGTCCAACTGAGACTTTGTGCCCTTTGATCAACATCTCCTTTCCCCATCCACCCCTCTCCCACAGCTTCTGCTAACCACCATCCTACCCTCCACTTCTGTGAGTTCAGCTTTGTTCGATTCCACATGTAAGTAAGATCATTCAGTATTTGTCTTTCTGTGCTTGGCTTACTTAACTCAGCATAATGTCCTCCAGGTTCATCCACAGTGTCAAAAATGACAGATTCCCCCCTCCTTTTTAAGGCTGAATATTTTCCACTGCATGCATATATGCACCACATTTTCTTTATCCACTTATCTATTGATAGACATTTAGGCTGGTTTCATATCTTAGCTATTGTGAATAATGCTGCAATGAACAAGTGCCTACATCAAAAAAGAAGAAAGATTTATAACAAGTGCTACATCAAAAAAGAAGAAAGACCTCAAATAAGTAACTTAACATTACAACTCAAGGAATTAGGAAAAGAACAAACTAAGCCCGCAATCAGGAGAAAGAAGGAAAGCATAAAGATCAGAGTGCTTTAGGTATTTGAACTCGTTTAAGTTTCACTGCAGCCTAAGCTGCAGGTATGTTAACATGTCCACCACACAGATGAGGGAATGGAGATTCAGGGAGGTCCACTGGCCCACCCGCCGGGATGCAGGAGCTCCTAAGCTCACAGTCCCGTCTCTCGCCTGGTTCGCCACCTTCTCTGCATCCTCCCTGCTGTCTTTACCCTTCATACATGCAGAGATGGAAACAATCTAAGTTTCTGTGTGGCCCCAACAGTCTGATATGATACTGTACTTGAAAGAAAGAGGTCCTTCAATCACATTCTGTTTTGCAGACACACAGGTCTCAGCCTGGGGCCTGAGCTATTTATTGCAAATGCCCTGATACCCACTTTAATTTCCTGCCTGGTCTAGACAGACACAGATAGAGACAGTGCTAGGAGGTGCTCTTGGGGGAGGGGTGTGCTTCTTGAAAGAAGGACCGTAAGAGTGGTGGCTGCCTCCCTCTTGGGTCCTGCAAGAGAGAGGCATCAGGAAGAACAGTCCTGGGGACAGTGACTTGAAGGAAGGGAGCTAGGGTCGCAGTTTTAAAGGAGGAACGAGGGCTTGCCAGCCGCTGTGGTGCTGTGTCAAGAGAGGGAGATGCAGAAGCTGCCTGGGGTAACCGAGCTTTGTTCTTGAGCACACACCTTCTTCATCCTTCCATTCCAAGGAGCCTCCACCCAGGCACCCCAATTCCACCTTCCTCCCAAGAGTTCATCCCTAAAAACAACAGCATGCAAGGACTTGACTGTCCTTACACTTTCATTCATGCATTTGGTAGTCAAGACACCTTATAAGTGACTGTTCTCTACTGCAAATTGGGCCAAGTGCTCTCTGTACACTATCCCATTTAATCCTCATAGCAACCTGTGAGTATTCGTATTCCCATTCTGCAGATGAGGATATGGAGGCCGGGAGAGTGAAGGGACTCACAGTTGGTGCTGGAACCAGAAGTAAAACCTGGGGCTGTCTGACTGCAAAGATGACTCT
Organism: Papio anubis; assembly: GCF_008728515.1. Taxonomy (NCBI): domain Eukaryota; kingdom Metazoa; phylum Chordata; class Mammalia; order Primates; family Cercopithecidae; genus Papio; species Papio anubis. Next base: position 49,936,155 of record NC_044977.1, read on the forward strand.
TTCTATCCATTATTTATCTGGTCCTCATGTTCCTCACACTCCAGAGGGAAGGCAGACACCAGCCCTACCACACTCCTACAAGGAGGCAGGGCACATTACATCATGGTCACTGCTGTGAAAGGATCATGGCAATGTGGTGCGATTAGAGAATCAAGAGGTGGGAATGACTCTAATAGAGACTGCGACAAGTGAAGGTGTCTCAGAGGAGGTGATATTTAAGCCATAACTGAATACATGGAAGAACAGGGAGAAATGTATTTAAGGATTTAACAAGAAGTGTGAAGTCCTTAGGTTGGAAAGAGGTCCAGAAGTGGGTGACAGAAAGAAGTGGGATGTGAGGTAGAAGGGGTGGTGGGCAGGATCCAGGTCCTGTGGGGCTTTGTAGACCAAAGTAAGCGACTGGAAATTTATCCTGAGTGTGATAGAGGCCATTGGAGGGTTTTCAGCAGGACAATGACAACGTCCCTTCTCTCAAGGTGCCCACATTTTAGAGCAGGGCTTCTGAACTTCAGCACTACTGACATTTGGGGCTGAATAATTCTTAGTTGTGGGGGCTGTCCTGTGCATTGTAGGATATTTAGCCACATCCTTGATCTCTCCCCACTAGATGCCAGTACTAGCTCCGCACCCTAGTCCCAGTGGTGACAACCAAAAATATTTCCAAACATTGCCTCTTGGAGAACCACTGACTTAACATATCAGAGGTTTATTTGTTACTCTCCTACACATGGTGACTACATTTCTTAGTCTTTTTGTGCTGCCGTAACAAAATACCACAGTCTGGATAATTTATAATGAACAGAAATGGATTTTAGCACAGTACTGGAGGCTGGGAAGTCCAAGATCAAGGTGCTGGTGTCTTGTGAGGGCCTTCTTGCTGCATTATATGATGGAAGAACATCTTGTCAGCACAGGGTCAAAGGTAGAAGAACAAAAGAGAGCAAGAAGGGGCTAAATTTGCCTTTTTATGACAGCATTAATCCCATTCTTATGGCTTAATCCCCTCTTAAAGGTCCCACCTCTTAATACTGTTACAATGGCAATTATACTTCAACATGTGTTTTGGAGGTCACCTTATTCAAACCACAGCACCCAGGTATTGGGACTTACTGCATCAGGTGGCTCCACCATCTCAGATCCCTTTGCTTCTATATCATAGGCCAGGGATACACCACAGAAGATGGCCTGGGCTGTTTGATAGCCAGGTCTGGAAGCAAGTGTGTAAACTATTCCCATCCACATTCCACTGGCCAGAACTCAGTGTCATGGCCCCAGCCTGTCTGCAAGGCTCCTGGATCCAGGAGGAGCAGATGGTTTGGGCGGCATAAAGCCTTACCTCTGCACAATGAGCTAAGCATTTCCTGACATGCTCCATTGAATGCTCACAACACACAAGCAGGTGGTATTAAACCCATTCTTCCAAGACTGATCTGGAGAAGGTGTCAGTGGTCAGGGCAGGGACATGGGGTCCCAGGTGAAAGCACCCAGGACCAGGCTCCATGCAAAGCTCCCTGAGTCATGACATGAGGCTGACATATATGGTAGATGGCTGTGGTTTGTCTTGACAGCATCCCACCCTGCTTTACCAGCAAGAACCCCCAATTTTTGTCTGGGGAGCTAGCCTCCCACCATTTGTCCAGCTGAGGCTCCCCACTCAGGTTTAGCACATGACCCAAGTCTGAGCCAATAGGTGTGGTGCATTCCTCCAGGCACTGTGCCTGCTCTGCCAGAGCACATCTCAGGGTTGCTGCTGGGGATGAGGGGATAGAGACTTGCCTGTTCTCAGCTGGGCATGAGCCCAATGCTGCTAATGACCTACCTGGATATTTATTTATTTTTATTTTTTATTTTTTGGAGAAACATGTCTCACTCTCTTGCCCAGGCTGGTGTTGAACTCTTGACATCAAGTGATCTTCCTGCCTCAGCCTCCCAAACTGCTGGGATTACAGGTGTGAGCCACTGCACCCACTCACCCTCAAACTTTCTAATCACACAAACCAACAAATTTCCATTTTCTGTCATTTGCAACCAGGACAGTGTTGAGCAACATAGTATGTGTTCCCCTCAAGCCCAGAGATACTTGGGAACTGGGAAGGGGCTGAATCTGCAGGGGAGATGACCTGTGGATCCACCCTTGGTATTAGTGAGAATACCAGGGTTGGAGGCAGGATGCTGAGATCCAGGGCAACTAGAAAAGGACCCTAGTAACCCTAATATCAGGGCAAGGTCACCCTGGCATGCCACCCATGACTTAGAAGTTCAAATAAAGGAGTATTTATTTCTTTATGTTCCAGCATATGAATCACTAACCTAACTTTCCTTGACCACAACCCTGAGACATAGATGCCTCTGTGAGCTCCATTTTACTGGTGAGAAGGCTCAGAGAGGCTAAGTGATTGACCCAAGGTCATGTAGTTTGTTAAATTGTAGAATTGGGACTTAAAACCACGTTTCTCTGACTCCACAGCCCATGTTTTGTTTTGTTATATTTTTCTATATAATAAAGTCTAACATCTTCCTAAACTTGTTTTGAAAGATAAAGCCTTTTGTTTTCACCCAAGGCTGGAATTTATCAGGCATCCAGGGCACCCAGAGATAGGCTCGGGGAAGCCAGACCATATCTCCCCTTTTCTCTTCCCTCCTAGTCCCCCTCTCTCAGGTCTGTGTTTGGGTAACACACGCCTTCTGTAGAGAGTACATATTTAAGCATTCCCAGGGCACACAACATCTGCTGCGTTGATACCAGCATTCCCTCCTGCAGGTGCGTGGTTCAGCGTGGGCGAGACAGAGTGTGGCGAAGACACGCTATAAATGTCAGCACGATATTCACACCCGACTGTCTAAGAATTAACAAGCCTTTGCAGAATGGCTTCTGTCGGCACCCCACTGTGTGGGGAGGACACACCCCCCTTCAGGCATGGTGCGTTTGCATGGTTGGCACAGAGAACACGTGAGATTGTGTTTCGGAGTTGTGTGTGCATGCATGATTTTGGATGTGAACACACTGTCTGCACACACTTCACAATCAGAGCCGAGCAACCAAGCCTCCCAGGGCCAAGGGAGTGAGTCAGCCATTGGCTGCTGAGGAACAGAGAGGCATGATGATGACAATTTTTCTTCAGGTGGAATGCTGCTTCCTGCCGCTGGAAGAAAAAAAAAGTCCTCCTGGTAATTTAGAGGAAACAAACAAAAACACCCCAAATCAAACTCCAACTCTTATAAGCTCTAGGGAGGATCATTAGTGTGAGAAATATTTTATCATTAAAAAAATGGGTTTCTCTTTGTGTAAACAAATCAACAAAGAAGCCTGTTTATTTCTCACAATCAATTCTGGACAAATGTTATAGATGGAAAGTTTGTGTCCCCCTGAAATTCACATGTTGAAATCCTAAATTCCAACATGATGGTGTCAGAAGGTGGGTTCCTTATGAAAGAGGCCCCAGAGAACTCCCTCACCTCTTCTACCATGTGACGATAGCTAGAAGGTGCCATCTATGAACCAGAAAGCGGGCCAAACACCAATTCTGCTGGCATCTTGACCTTAGACTTCCCAACCTTCTAAACTGTGAGAAATACATTTCTGTTGCTTATAAGCCACCCAATCTAAGGTATTCTGTTATCACAGCCCAAATGAACTAAACCAAGAAGCAAAAGTGTGAGTTTTGTAATGGCTTCTGCTTATTCTTCCCCTGGTCTCTTGGAAGGACCAACTTTTCACTCTCTCTGACCGTCTTCACCTGAGACAGGTTCCCAGACATTAATCTATTGCATCGTCATGGAATGAGACAAGACAGTGAGTATCTTGCTGGGACACAGAAATAGGGACAAGGCCCTTGATGCCAGGTCTAAAGGGCCAGTGGAGACCTGAAGTTTCTGTCTGTTCAGTATCCATTCTCCCTTCTGGCAGTAGCACCCCAATTTATTGTGGGAAGCCATAACTTTCTCACTCTCAGATTACATGGTTTAGGAGGAGTTGACCCCACATTTAGCTCTAAGGTTGCAGATTTGACCCAGGCCTAGCCACTCAGCAAATTCCATTGCCATAACCACTGTCATTAGTTTAAGATGGGCACATGACTCAAGTTAGTCCAGTTAGAGACAATCCTGGGACCTTAGCTGGAGCTTTTGAGCAAGAGAAGGCTTCTTTCCACTGATGTTGCTAACTGCAAAGAGGTGAGACTGGGGCTTCCAAAAGTCTTCTTACCACAAGAGGAAAGAGCCCATCACAGAATAAAGCTGACCTAAAAGAAAGCAGAGCTCAGACTGGGAGCAAGAGAAAGCTGCTGATGACATCCATTGGGTACCTACATCCAGGCATGCCTGAAGCTATTATTATCCTGGGATTTATTAGGTGCTCAAGGCAATAAATCTCCTTTTGTGTTCAAACCAGTGTGAGTTGGGTTTCTAACACTTTCAGCCAAAAGAATCCTGACTAAGAGAAGGCATTGATTTGACCAGAAGGTCAAAGCTCCCAGGAAGTTGAGGGCGGGGCTCGGTTTGAGAGCAGATTAAGGGAACTGCTTATGGCCAAGGAGTGGCAAAGCTTGAGTCTGACAGATGCTAAAAACTGAAGCCCAAGACTAAGAGTTTCCCTTCATATTGGGTGGTGATCAAAACTAGACGCTCTGTGAAAAGATACTCAACATCATTAACCATCAGAGAAATGCAAATCAAAACCACAATGAGATATCACTTCATACCCACTAGGATGGCTAGAATGGAAAAAACCTCAAAAACAGAGAATAAATATTGGCAATAATGTGAATAAATTGAAACTCTCATACATTGCTGGTGGGAATGTAAAATGGTGGAGTTACTTTGGAAAACAGTGTGGCAGTTCTTCAAACAGTTAAACATAGAATAACTATATGAGCCAGCAATTCCACTCCAACCTAGATAGTCTAGAGATCTGTGTCTTAGTCCATTTTGTGCTGCTATAACAATAGCACAGACTGGGTAATTTGTAATGAACAGAAACTTACTTGGCCCACAGTTCTGAAGGCTGGAAAGTCCAAGACTGGGCGCCTGTATCTGGTGAGGGCCTTCTTGTTGCATCATAACATAGTGGAAGGCAACACATGGGCAAGAGAAAGCAAGACAGGGCAAGAGTGGGATGATCTCGCTTTTATAACAAATCTACTCCTGCAAAAACTAACCCACTCCCACAGTAACAATATTAATCCATTCATGAGGGCAGGGCCCTCAGAACCTAAACACCTCCCATTAGGTTCCATCTCCCAACACTGCTGCATTGGAAATTAAGTTTCCAAGACATGACCCTTTGGGGACACATTTAAACCACAGCAAACTGAAAACATATTTGCACAAAATCTTGTACAGTGGATGAATATTCATAGAGCATTATTCACAATAGCCAAAGAGTGGAAACAACCCAAGTGTCCATCGATGAGTGAATGGATGAAGAAAGTGTGGTATATTCATACAAATTGTTCATTGTTAAAAATGAATGAAGTCCTTGCCAGTCATGCTACAAAATGGATAAACCTTGAAAACACTGCACTAAGTGACAGAAGCCAGTTACAAAAGGCCACTTGTTATATGATTCCATATATAAAATATCCAGAACAGACAAATTCATAGAGACACAAAGTAGATTGGTGATTTGCAGGGAATGGGAGAGGAGAATTGGGACTAACTGCTGAAGGATATGGGATTTCTTTGGGGAGGATGGAAATGTTCTGGAATTAGATAGTGGTAATGGCTGCACAACATAGTGAATGTACGAAAAACCACTGAAGTTTACACTTTAAAATAATGACTTTTATTTTATGTGAAGTGTCTCTAAATACATACTATATTAAAGAAAAAAACTAGATGTCCTGGGAGGATCTGGAAGAAGCCAGGCAGCACCTAGTTCATGTGGATGAAGGTTGGTTAGAAGAAGGCAGCCCAGAAATGAATGGCTGGGTAAGAATATAAGAGGTGTGTGGGATCTATGACTGACCTTATTTGTTGTACAAATGCCCTGTTTATGCATTGGTTGAATGCCCAGCACTTGACCTCCAAGAGCTCAGCATGGACGCTCCAGAAGTCAGCACTCTTCTGGGTTTGCCTCAGTATTGGGGAAATAGTCAGCCTCCAGCTTGCCCAGTGAAGAAAGCTCCTGCTCTCCAGGGAGCTAGAGCTCTGCCTAGATCAGAGGTGAAGAATGGCATACTCTGGTACCAGGAAAAAAACTTGCATGTGGCAGATAAAAACTGAGGTCAGGAACTCAGAGGACAAACGGGGTACCAGGATCTGTGGACTGAAGGACCATGCCATTTAACTCCAGCTCCCCTAGAAGAAACACTTTGGTAAGATCATCCCTCTGTGTGTGCTGTGCTGTAAGGCTTATGGATTCCCTTGATAATATCTGAAGTGATGCTGCCACTGTCAGTGCCCTCCTGCCGGCGACTTCTTATTGCAAACAATAAGAAGTCTGTGACTCTGCTTGCAGCGGTTCTCTGCCTGCAGGAGTAAGCTCAGCCCAAGCAAAGGGCAGGCTGGAAATGCCTGGGAGTGAATGCCCAGGAGCAGCCCTCAACTAGTGATCAATGGCAGCTGGTGCATAAATACCCCAGCTCCCTCACCCCTCGTGGGATGGGGGTTGCGGAACCACCACTCAAAGGTCTCCAGCAGGATTGAGCTTCAGTTGCCCACAGTGGTAACTTGCTCATTAGTACCATCATTGCTCTCTCTCACTTCCCTGTGTGTTTTTCTTGGCTTCTGGATTACCTACCGACTAAACCACTTGCATTGAAATCTTAGTCTCAGAGTCTGCTTCTAAGGGAACCCACACTCAGAAAAGAGGTAACATTTATTGAATGTTGACTATCTTCCAGGGATTGTGCTGAAGTTTACACAGAGTGTCTCATCTACCCTTACAGAACCTCTGAGTTTGGCATTATTATACTCACTTACCAGAGGTCTTAGCCAGCTCAAGCTGATGTAACAAACTATCATAGACTGGCTGGCTTAAACAACATACATTTATGTTTTGCAGTTCTGGAGGCTGGGAAGTCCAAGATCAAGGCAGCAGTAGATTCAGTGTCTGGAGAGGTCCTCCTTCCTGGTTTGCAGATGGGCATCTTATTATTGTGTCCTCACATGGCATAGAACAAAGAAAAAAGGTAAGCTCTGTTATGTCTTTTTATAAGGCACTAATCCCATCCGTGAGGATTCTATCCTAATGACCTAATCATCTCCCAAGGGCCCCACCTCCTAATGCCATCACATTGGGGATTAGGATTTCAGCATATGAATTTGTGGGGGAACAAAAGCATTCAGCCCATTGTACCAGATGAGGAAACTGAGGCTTGGAGAGGTGCAGCGACTTGCCTACTGGCCTGACAGCTCAGATTCAAACCCAGGCTCAGCTAGTTTCCAATAGAATCCTCTGCAGGTTCATACAATGCCATGAACCTCCCTGTATGTAGGCTTGGTCTAAATCTCAAGTAGATTTTGTCTTGAGTGCTGATTCTGATTGGGCACTGTGTTGAGAAGGATTCTGAGGCACTATCCCAGCTCTGTGGTCAGGAGTGAACCTTCATCACTGGTGTCTTTCCAGCTTCTCTTTCTCCTTTATTCTGGAAAATGGCTCCTCTCTGACTTCATGTGGTTCTCTGGGCTGCCAGTCCTAGTAACAAACAACCCCCCTTCCACTGAATATATGACCCCAGCAGGCCAATCAGAAGCCTCCCCTGAAGTTTTCAGGATGGGGAAGGGAAGCGTGCTGTCCATCTTACCTCTGAATCATGAACTGGGAAGGAGGTAACTTCAGAGCTGCCAGCTGCCGTCCCCAGGAGCCCTGCCTGAAAGAATGCTTGCAAACATACAGATACCTAGAGGAGAAATGAAGAGGGGAGAGAGGGGTCCATGAGGTTCCCAGGAGGGCCCAGGGGCTGCGCTGCTGCCTGCAGCTTCTTCTTTGGTTTTCTGAGTTACTCCATTATCTATATAACAAACCCCCTTTTGCTCAAGCTGGTTGGTCATTTCCAACAAAAAGAGTCCTGACTAACACAGAGTGCCATCATTGATTAGTAATGTCTGCCTTGGGTGAGTGAGTGAGGAGCAGAGGTTCATACAGCATATATTTCCCATTCCTGGCTAAGAGTTTGAGACAGTGAACATGTCCCATGACTAATATTCTTTAAATAATGGGAATATTACTTATCAATTCATTAACAAATATTTATTGAGTACATACATGCACACAGTCCTGTGCTAAGCGTCTCAGCACCATTAAGACAAGAAAGGTAAATAGAATTCACACTGAGCATCTGAGCATCTACCATATGCTTGTTGCTTCATATGTGTGCTTTGGAATTTCCTCTAACCATTATAACACCTGGGCCTGAATGGTTTAATTATCCCCACTTTATAGAGGTTGAACTGAGGATCTCAGCTAACTAGGGGCAAAGCCTGGACTCAAGTCCAAGCTTTTGATCTCTGGTCTGAGGCTCTTTCCACCACATCCCTCACTCTTTCATTTCCTGAGTTATTCCATATACATTGATTCTGGCTAATTATAAAAGCAATAGCAGCAGTGACAACAAGAATAACAGCTGGCACTTACATAATCTTTACTACACATAAGGCATGGTTCTAAGCCCTTTACCATACTTAACTCACTTGGCCATTTCCAATGTTAAGCAGAAAGGCAGGAAAACAGATAAATTCCATGTGTTTACCTACTTCAAGGAGATCGTGGTCTAGCAAACGAGACAAGCGCCTAGGTGGGTAATTGATAATTTTGTGTTCACATCCATACTCTCAACCCAAAGAATGTCAAGACTCAGTTCAGGCATCACGTCCTCCAGGAGACCTCCCCTGACTCCTGTTTGATGCTTCCCCTGGGCACCCATGGCTCCTAGGTGCTGGGAAGCCTTGTCTGGTTCATCTCCAACGTCCAGTTCCCAGCATAAGACCTTGCTACGCTGGGTGCTGGGAGTATTTGATTCATGACTGTATGTGGGGAAGTTCATGGGGATGGGTGGAGGCAGGAGATGGTGACTGTCCCATAGGGAGGGGGTTCACAGAGAAGGCTCCATCAAGAAGGGGTGCTGGGTCGACTCAGAGGCGAGAGGCACCAGGCCACTTTCATATTGGGAGGGCTCCTAATATCATAAATCATGGAGAAATAATGTCACAAAGTGGCATATTTTTAAACAGTTCAAGTGAATTAATGAAGACTTTTAACAACATAACCCCAAGGCACAAGAAGGTGTATGTGAGGGATGTGTTCCTGAAGACCTTGCATAACTCAAAATTCATAATTCAAGACCAACATGGACACTTCTGCTTACTGCCAGTGTGGCGCCACCGTGTGGCAACAGTGCAATGGGACCCACAGACCCAACCTGCCCACTATGAAAGTGCTACAGGACAACTGAATTTCCTGCCACTGCTCAGCGTGTGTGTGCGGAGCAGGAGATAGCGGGCAGGAAGATTTGTATTATTTCCAGTTTTGTATTTAGAATGATACTTCATTAATATTTTAACACAACACTGCCTCAAATTCACATAAAATGTAACCCCCATCTCAGGAACATCACCAGTGAATGTGTGAGGACCCTTGTGAATGTGAAGATGGGACAAGTTACCACTCTCCAGCCCTTGACAGCTCCTGGGAGCTGCCATGCTCACATTGTCCCATGGTGACACATCGTCCACATCCTCTTTCCCACTGGGTCCAGCCACCAAGGCATGGAAGCATGAAGCCAGGGTGGCCAGGTTCCACCACAAAAGCAGTGTGCCCCACAGGCCTGGGGGTACCATCCATGTGTAGCAATGACCCTAGCACAGCCCCATCAGAGGCAAACCCTTTGCTCTCAGGTGCTCTAGCAGCCCTACGTCGGTCTTAAGTTTTGGATCCAAGACAGCATCTCAGACTATTCAATCACTAATCCAATGAATGAATATTTATTGAGCATTTACTGTGTGCTGGCTACTGCTCTGGTGCCAGGAAAGTTCTTGCCCCATCTTGGGTCGAATATTCACATGGCCCATTTGGACAGTATTAAGGAAGTCCCAGGTCTTGGACTTTCTTGTGGGGGCAGAGATAAATCTTTCAATGCTCAACAGTATTTAAAAAGTACCTCCTACATGCAAGGAACTGTCCTAGGCACTGAGCAGTGAGCAAACCAGGTAAAGACCCTGCCCTCATGGAGCTGCCATTCTAGTGGGGAAACAGAAAATAAACAACAGAAATAAGTAAAATACACCCGACTTCAGCGATTCTATGATGCTGATTTCCCCCTGACATTTAACATTTCTGAAATCAGAGTGTGTCCTACATTCAATGGTATCTTAGTCTTGTTCTGCTGTTTAATTGGCATGTTTTTCTTTCTTCATGGTGCATAAACTAATAGCTCATCTTGCTACTGGTGACATCTGAATTTGATGAACTGCACAGTAAGTTAGACCGTGTTGAGAAATAAGAAGAAAGCCAAGCAGGGAAGGAAGGTGGGGGTGTTGTGGAGGGCAGCTGGATTTAGACAGTCCTGGAAGATAGGCAGAAGGTGAATTTCAGCAAAGACCTGCAGGAGGTGAGGGAGGGAGCCGCATGATGTCTGAGGGAAGAGCATTGCAGCAGAAGGAACAGCATATGTGAATGCCTCGAGGCAGCAGAGTGCCTGGAAGAGTGGGGAGGCCCATGTTGCTGGAGGGAAATGAGTGAGGGGAGGTGAATAGAGGATGAGTTCAGAGGGGGAACAGAGGCCAGGTTATTTTGCCTTTAAGAGCTTTGTGAGGACTTTGGTTTTTACTCTGAGTAAACTTCCAGAGCAATGTTGATCTTCTGACATCCACTTTGTGGATGAGGAAGTGGAGTTCCAGAGAAGATTTTTTAAATGTCCCAGACCAACTCAGCAGAGTGGTGGAGCTCAGATCCTGAGCCAAATCTAACTCTTAAGGCTGTGGTCTCTCTCGAGCAAGCAGATGAGTGACCACTACACGGGAGAGAAGTGAGGGTGGTCGAGGGGCCAGCCAGGCCACAAGGCCTCAGCTAGCATAGAGGAGGCTCTAAAGTTCAGGCTGGTGGGTGGTGTGACTGCGGGATAGCCTCCTTGGAATCTGTCTTATAGAGTCCCCCAAATTCACACAAGGAGCACCCCTTCAATGTGCAGTCCTTGCAAGGAGCTCTGGATTAAATGGGCCTGATTGTCAAGGCTGTGATACCACCAGAACATGAGTGTTTATCTTGTGGCTCAGAGACTTGGGTAAATACATTTAACAATTAGTGGCTAGTTTATGTAATAGTAATGCCCTAATAAGCCAACTCACAGGACTATCTTGGGGACTTATTAAGTATTAGGAGCTCCAAGTTGGATGCATGGAGCACACAGTATTCCAGAAAATCCTCCCCTGCCCCTCAGGTGTAAGTAGACAGGGAGGGAACAGAGGGTTGCCCACATCCCAATCGTCCCTTCCTCTTTTCTTCCTCCCTTCCACTCTAGAGCAAGACTGAACCTTGCCAGTTTGAAGACCACAGGCCTTAGCTGTGGGTAGTGGCAGATGAGACAGGCCAACCATTCCAGAATGTTTCCCTTTTGTAAAAGATTGATTGTATTAATGGCCTCCCTGTGTCTGCATCTCTCTGCAATATGACCTTGCAGCTCCTCCCATATAAAGGGGAGTCTGTTTCCCTGTCACTTGAATGCAAGCTGACTTCCTGACTTGACTTGCCAGGAGAATGTGGCAGTTCTACACCAGTTCTAAGCCCAGGCCTGAAAGTGCTCACATGCTTGCTCTCGCTCTCATGCCATGAGAACAAATCCTCTCTGTAGCCTGCTGGAGGGTGCTGAACCACATGAAGGAGAGCCCAGGAGTCCCGGCATACATCCTGCACCAGCCTGAAGCAGTCATCTGACCCCCAAACAAGGGAGAGAGCCCAGGACAGATTGGCAGGGCTGCCTACCTTACTCTCAGCTCACCTCAGACATGTGAGCGATCACAGCTGAGACCAGAGGAATCACCCGGCTGATCTGTAGATCTGTAGTCTTATAAGCAACATTTACTGTTTTAAGCATTGAGTTTGTAGTGTTTGTTACACAGCAGTAGCTAACTGACAAGTTTCTGTCCTGAAGTAGTTCTTGATGGGGGGGGTGGTGTGACTTAGGATGACTTAAGATATAAAGTCTCATTGTCCTTTTTTTCTTGGCAGTCAGGAGGAAATAGGACTTCCAAAGATCTCTGAAGAAATGTCAGGATATTTGTATGTTACTGTAACAGGATAAAAATGTGACCAAAAATGACTGTGACAGGGAAAAGAGACATAACAAGAAAAATGTGTCAGGAGGCAGCATTCACTGACACGAAGTTCATGCACATCTTTTTCTCCCCGCAAGCAATGGGGATACCTGTATAAGCAAATACATTAATACTGCTGCTGTAACAGACACGCTCCCTGGCGCTGACGAGTCCACCCACAGGATCCCTGCTGGGGTAGAAGGACGTGAGTATCCTTGTATCTGTGTTTGTTGACAGTCACTGAGAAGTGGCCAGCCTTACTGTTGCCCGTTTTTGCTGAGACCTCTATTGTTGTGGAAACTTCCTCAGCAAAGATTGCAGCCATGTAAAAAGGAAAAGAGATGGAGAGGTCTTTTTGAGTTCATCAGGAAACTCAGTGAAAATGTTGGCCCTGCAACAGGCTAGATCAGGTGTTTGTTTGTTTGTTTTTGAGATATAGAGTCTCCCTCTGTCACCCAGGCTGGAGTGCAGTGATGCAATCTCAGCTCACTGCCACCTCTGCCTCCTGGGTTTAAGCAATTCTCTGTCTCAGCCTCCCAACTAGCTGGGATTACAAGCATGTGCCACCAGGCCCAGCGAATTTTTTCTTTTTTTCTTTTTTTTTTTGAGACAGAGTCTTACTCTGTCCTCCAGGCTGGAGTGCAGTGGCGCGATCTCGGCTCACTGCAAGTTCTGCCTCCCGGGTTCACGCCATTCTCCTGTCTCAGCCTCCTGAGTAGCTGGGATTACAGGCGCCCACCACCACGCCCAGCTAATTTTTTGTGTTTTTAGTAGAGACGGGGTTTCACCGTGTTAGCCAGGATGGTCTCAACCTCCTGACCTCGTGATCCGCCCACCTCGGCCTCCCAAAGTGCTGGGATTACAGGTGTGAGCCACCGCACCCAGGTGAATTTTTGTATTTTTTAGTTGAGACGGAGTTTTGCTATGTTGGCCAGGCTGGTCTTGAATTCCTGGCCTCAAGTGATCTGCCTGTCTCGGACTCCCAAACTGCTGGGATTATAGGTGTGAGCCACCACAGCCAGCCTAAATCAGGTTTGTTCTCATGGCATGAGAGCGAGAGGAAGCACACAAGCTCCTGTCAGGCCTGAGCTCAGAACTGGCACACAGTCACCCCTGCCACATTCCCCTGGCCGAGTCAAGTCAGGAAGTCAGCTTGCATTCAAGTGATGGGAAACAGACTCTTTAATGGGAATAGCTTCAAGGCCACATTGCAGAGGGACTCTGACACAGGGAGACCTAAAGAAAAGGCACCAGCTACTTAAACTTTTTTATCAGTTCACAGATTTCTTCACTTTCCCCCTGGAGGTAGGTACTAGCATTACCATTTCATAGATAAGGACACTGAGGCTCAAAGCAGTGAACTCTGCAAGGCCCATAGCTGCGAGGGGCAGAGCAGAGTCCTTAGGCTCCAGCCTCTGTGTCTCATGCTCTCTTGGGGGCTGGGGGTTCCTGAAGTGATGGAATCAGCTTGCAATGGCCTAGTTCTTCGGCTTGGGGGTAGGTGCATGGGTATTCATTCATTGCATTACTGTTTCTCCTCTTTGTGTGTCTGAGATATTTTATAATTTTCTTAGAAGAAATGGAAAGTAATTACCTTGTGTTGTTTACCGAACGACAGATGCTGCATTTTGAGCCCCCAGTATATTCTTTATGAGCATCTTTGTGCAATAGTCATAAAAATTGAGGAAAACAGCAAGAAGGGCTAAGGGAAAAGCAAAGAGAAGAAACAATCCTGCAAGAACGGGGCCAACCAGCCACATCTGCCAGGGGCCACCCCAGGGTTTGCAGACCAGGTGCCTGAGACGCACTAGCAGTAAGGGTCTGTGATGCCCTGATTTCAGTATTTGGGCCTGTTTTCTATGAAGAGTGATTCCTAGCTTGGGAGGAAAAGGCTTCTGGCAGCCTCTGTCTGTGCTCTGCGGAAGGCCCCAGCCTCTTCAGGCCACACTGCCCTATCCATCTGGCAGTGCTGGAGGCCTTCTTCTTGCAGCTGGACGGGTCAGCAACTTCCTGCCCCTGGGAGCAGCCCTGACCAATGGCTGAAGATAGTGGGGAATAAACATGCCCGCTCCCTTTCCCCTCAGATACAACACTGTGAGCTCTGGTCCTCCCTGGCTCTCAGCACATCTCCATGGCATTCCGCTCCAGTTGCCCATGGAGGTGGCTGGCGCCTGAACTCTCTTGGTGAGCTGTCTTCCCCTCCCTGTGTCACTAGGCCATCTCTTAGCAGTGCACCCTGCCTCCCCTCTCAAGGAAAATGCCTGCACTTGCATCCCTGCCTCAGGGTCTGCCTCTGAGGGAGCCTGAACCAAGACAGAGGAATATTTTCAACAAACCATAGAGGTGCTTTTGAGATCCTCCCCTCCCTGCCCCACTGAATTGAGAACTCGTTCAGCAAACCACCAGAACGTCCAGGTATGCCACCCTCTCTGCACAGGGGCAGTGGAGAGTGCACAGGATCTGAGGCAGCAGCCTGGGATGAACCTCTAGCAATTCCGCTCACCAGCAGTGTCACCTCAGATAAGCTACTTAAGGACTCTGGGCTTAGTTTTGTCACTTGTCAAGGAGGAAGTCCTCCTCCCCCTCTGTCGTGAGGATTCAAGGAGAGACACATGGACTCACCCTGTGTCCAAACATGGACACTGAGCAAAACCTCAATTTATGGTTTTAAAGATGTCAAGAAGTATTACCTTAATATACATGTCACAAAAATCCTTGTCAGACTCTGTTCTGATTTACTTGCTATGTAGGTCACATAGCAAGTAAATGCCTAAAAAGTACAATTTAATGATCCTTTGGTAACTCCTCTTCCCCTGGGCTGGAATGATGTTCTGGAGTTATAAATTAGAAGAATGCTGGTACCCTACCTACCTGGAGGAGAGACATAAATCATGGTACACTGTGAAAACAGCACTTCGAGATGGCTGTGGTGGGCACTTGTGGGGTTTGGCTGCGGGATCCCCACAGGGCCTCTGGTTCTGGGACCCTCATTTCCCTCCAGAATCCGCCCCTGCCCACTCCAGACCTTCTGGCTCCGCATGGGTGGCCATGTGACTCAGGCTGGGCCAATCAGAGCTGTTGATCCCCTGGCCCCAGTGATTGGTTCAAGAACCAGCACGTGACCCACGCTGGATCTATAAGAATCCATTCTGGGACCTTGTGTGGCCACCGGGAGAGGGAAGCTGTCTGTTGAACTTAAAGCAAGCAGGGTAAAGGCAGGGGCTCCTGGGGGCTGCTTGAGAGCAGAGGAAGGCGAGATCAATAGAGAGCTAGAGGCAGGGGCCCAGCAGCATGGTTTCACCCTTTGCCTCAGCTGCCTCGGAAGCCTGTGTCTAACACCTGAACTTTTCTACTACATGAGCCTGTGAATCCTCCTCCTCCTTTTTTTCCCCCTAAGCCATTTGCTGCCAAGAGTTCATGCCTTCTGTAAGGTCTGTGCAAGTCACAAAGAAGGCACGGGGAGGAGGTTAGCACTGCATGAAGGGAACTGAGAAGCCTTCTGAGAAAGGGAGCCTCTGATTTTAGGCTTCGAGGGATGAATAGAAGTGTTTTTTTGGTGACCAAAGCAGGGAAGGGCATTTGAGGCAGAGGAAATCGCACACAAAGGCGTGGAGGTGGAAACTGGGAGGGCTTCTGTGTGGCTGGTGTACCGAAGATGAGGCAGAGGTGTGAGCAGGGGCCAGATCGTGGAGCTTGAATGCTGGGCTAGGAGGCTTCTCTCCTGTGGGAGGCTTGGGCGGGGGTTGGAGGTTTGGAGGCGGTGGGTGGGAGGGTGGGAGTCGGGGCAGGGCAGATGCCTGTGTGTGGTAAGCAGAAGAGAGGGTGAGTCAGGCCTTGCTGGGGCCGTGGAGACTTAATGAATGTCTCCTGCAGAAAGTATCTCCCCATTGCCTGCAAGCAGACATCTTAAGGACTTAATATCCCAAGATTTCAGCTGGGAACGCGTTCTGTGAACACGTGGCAAAGCTGATGTCTGAGGTAACCTGGACAAGCTAATCATCTGGCCCACCTACACAGCCAAATCTAATTAAATATGTGTTTAGCGTTCATGTGGAAGAGGAGCGGTGTTGTCTAAGGAAGGAGAGAGGAAGATGTGAGTGGCAGCTTCAGCCTCTACTCCACTGCCTGAACAATTGCACTCAGCTGCCAATCTTGCACCCCACGCCCATCTCTGTAAGGCAGCCCTGCAGTTACCTCACCACTCTCTTAGAAGTTACTAAGGCCGGCAGGGCGCGGGGGCTCATGCTTGTAATCCCAGTACTTTGGGAGGCCGAGGCGGGCGGATCACGAAGTCAGGAGATCGAGACCATCCTGGTTAACAGTGAAATCCCGTCTCTACTAAAAATACAAAAAATTAGCTGGGCGTGGTGGCACGCACCTGTAGTCCCAGCTACTCAGGAGGCTGAGGCAGGAGAATCGCTTGAACCCAGGAGGCAGAGTTTGCAGTGAGCCAAGATCACGCCATTGCACTCCAGCCTGGGTGACAGAGCAAGATTCAGTTTCAATAAATAAATAAATTAAATTAAATTAAAAAAAAGAAGTTGCTGGGGCCGGCCAGATGCAGTGGCTCATGCTTGTAATCCCAGCACTTTGGGAGGCTGAGGTGGGCGGATTACAAGGTCAAGAGATCAAGACCTGCCGGGCACGGTGGGATTAGTCTATAATCCCAGCACTTTGGGAGGCTGAGGTGGGAGGATCACGAGGTCAGGAGATCGAGACCATCCTGGCTAACCCGGTGAAACCCCGTCTCTACTAAAAAATACCAAAAAAACTAGCTGGGCGAGGTGGCGGGCGCCTGTAGTCCTAGCTACTCGGGAGGCTGACGCAGGAGAAAGGCGTAAACCCGGGAGGCGGAGCTTGCAGTGAGCTGAGATCCGGCCACTGGGCGACAGAGGGAGATTCCGTCTCAAATAAAAAAAAAGAGATCAAGACCATCCTGGCCAACATGGGAAACCCCGTCTCTACTAAAATACTAAAATTAGCTGGGCATGGTGGCAGGTGCCTGTAGTTCCAGCTACTCGGGAGGCTGAGACGGGAGAATCGCTTGAACCCAGGAGGCGGAGTTTGCAGTGAACTGAAATCACGCCACTGCACTCCAGTCTGGCGACAGAGCGAGACTCTGTCTCAAAAAAAAAAAAAAAAAGGTCACTGGGCCCACCCTCTGTGGAGCCCCCTGTGGAACAGCCTCCTCAAGGGTCTCACCCCTACCTCAGTAGCTTCTCAGAGCTATCCTTTCAAACCCACATGGTTCTCCCAGGGACATTTTAGCAGCGCTTAGACATTAGTGCCTTACACATCTGACTCTCTGTCCCCTTCATCCAGTTCAGGGGTCAACAGGAGATCCCTAGAAACCGGAATTCAGAGACTGGGACAAAAATGCTGAGTGGGTTGCCTGAGGCCACACAGCCTGGAGTTGACCTCAGCTCCCCCTGACACAATGTGTGGTCTGGGACCGGCACTGCCACCACTGGGAAGATTATTAGAAATGCAGAATCCTGGGCCACACCCCGGACCTACTGAGTCAGAATCTGCATTTTAACAAATCTCCAAGTGACCCATATGCATATTGAAGCTTGAAAAGTAGTTCTGCTGTGTACATTGCATGGAACTAGCCAAACAAAAAGAAGAAAAATGCCAAAAAAAACTAACTTTGGCTGGGTTGAAACAAGGAAATTAAAAAGAGTTATTGTTTCTCTTCTACACATTCCAAAATGTGGTTATATTACTTTTGTAATGAAAAAGATGAACGCTTAAAATTTAAGAAAATCTGAGACACAAAATTACACAATGTCATAAAACTAGTAAATTATGAAATGGTTATTTGCATTTAAAAGTAGGTCCCATTTACAGTCTGCTATTGCTTTTTGCTTTAATTGTTCTTTCTTGCTTTCTTATTTCTCCTCCCTCCCTCCCTCTCTTCCTCCCCCTGCCTTCTTCCTTTCTTTTAAAAGTACCCCAAAGCCAGAAGCAGAGGTGCTTTTGAAGGCAGGCTCAGGCCTCACCCCCTTGGGAATGGCTGGTGCAGGGAAGGGCATCTTCTGTCTGCAAAGGGAGCTTATTATAATATAGGTCTTATCAAAAGTGAATAGGAATGAAAATTTCCATGTTTATTGAAATGAAAAACAACAAATGCTTTAAGGGTGAAGTGTGATTTGTAACTTGCCTTTTCTCCCTGGTGATCTCCCTTCATTAATTCCTTTTCTGTCTACACAGGATGAAGGCCCCTTCCCTTTCCCAAATTTCTCAAGGTTTTTAAGCCCCAAAACTGCTGACTTCAGAATTGGCCTCTTTGCCTAGTTTACTCTTACTTGTCCTTCAGCACTCAGCATGAATGTCACTTCTCGGGGAAGCTTTCCAAAACTCTTTAGCCCTGTATCAGGCAGAGCTCTCATTTGCAAGTGGTGAAAAAACAAATTTAAAGTCACTTAAGTCAAAAAGGGTGACTGTTAGTTCAGGTAATGTAAAAGCCCAGCTAGTATCTGGCTTCAGGTATAGCTAGATCTAGGGTCTCAAATGACATTGCCAGAAGCTGCCTAATGACAAGTCTCTCACCTTTCTTCTGTGAGGTTCCAGGCTTAAGCAAGCTCTCCCCTGGGTCTCCTATGTAAACTCCAGATATTTGAGCTTCCAGCTTAGAAATCCCAGCTGAGAGAGAACAACCCTCTTCCAGCTGTCCCTACAAAAGTCCCAGAGTTGAATCTCATTGGACCAACTTAGGTCACATGCATATCTTTGACCAATCATTGGAGTGGTTAGGGAATGGCGTGTTCCCATCAGGCAGGGTCATGTGCCCACCCTAAACTCCTCCCCACCTGAGTTACATGGGCTAATGGAAGGAAAAAGTATGTCCCTGAAGGGAAATTAAGAAGATGAGGTCATGAGGCTGAGTGGGCAATACAACAGCAGTTTACAACAGACCTCCTATTACAGGGTTTCATAGCACCCTGTAATTTGCATGCGTAATATTTACTGGCTTTTAAAAACTATATAGTAATTTGAGTGGTTCCTTGATTAGTGTCTGTCTCCATTGAGATTGAAACCCTAAGAGCAGAGATTATGTGTGCTCACGGATAACAGTATCTACGATGCCTGACACAAAGTAGGTGTTCATGAAATATTTATTGAATGAGTGGACTCACTCCAACTGCTTTAACAACAGCTCTGTTTACTCACATTTACTAGGGACGATCTGGAATGCTGGCAATCGGCCTCCCCATTTTAAATCAGATTTGGACACTGACATAGCCAGAACCTCTGTCCCAGCTGTGCCCTGGGACAGTCTGTGCCAAGGAAATGCTGTTCTGCCAAACTGGGGACATCTGCCACATAGCTGATGGCAACTAGAAACTTGTCAGCTAGTACAGCCCCTGGGGTGGGTTGGCAGTAGACAGGGTTGGGGAGAGGGGGAGATTTTGGATTCTGCTGCACTGTAGTGCCTGGCTTCTGAAAGCAGACTATCTCGAGCCTTACAGCCTCCCTGTATGGTAGTGTAATTTCTTTCGTTTATTTTAGGGAAGGAAGTGAGGTTTGGAGCAGCACACGGGTCTCCAAGCTCATAGCTGGCAGAGCCATTACTTGAATATAAGTCTTCCAGACCAACTCAGGTTCAAATCCAGGCTCTGCCACCAGCCTGCTGTGTGACCTTCAGCAAGTGTCTACCTCTGGGAGCCTCAGTCTCTTCATCTGTTAAATGGGCCTGGTTATTCTACCTGAAGAGAGTGCTTGGGATGGTGTGGGCTCTGTGCAGCATGCAGAAGCCCTGATCATGCAGTAGGCACTTGCCTTCCTCCCTTTTGTAAAGGTTGCTCCAGCTAAAGCCTCCCTGGCAGTAATTGAAACAAAGAAGTAAGCTAATGGGGAATGCCGCCAGGGGGTTTCTTTGCATTCAACTAGAAAATGAATGATCACACCTGACCATAGGACACAGTTGTCACTCAGGACACAGTCCAGAAAGCAGCCTCCCTGAGGGTGGCACCAGGCCCTTCCCATCCCACAGTCTTCAAAGTAGTCAGGGAGCTGATGGTGTTTGGTCACCAGATGACCACTGAAGTCCAGGAGATGAGAGCCACACTGTCACTGCAATGTGGGGCTAAAGACTCATGCCCATAGGAGCTAATGCTCCTTACAACAACAGCTCCATGTGCAAGGCCCCCAGGTGCCTGCAAGGGACATAACCATTTACAAGAGTCACTGCACATGGGAAAGCCAAGCATTATGACGTCTCCATCAGACACTTGTCATTCTTTCGTGGTCCTCCCAGTCCAGGTCTAATTCACCAATCAAGGGTCATTTTAATATAATCAGTGTTGCCTGGCAACGCAGCTGACATTCAACCTTTATACGGTTTCTAGGATTGACAGAGCTGGTAAGTTAATCCAAGGTCAAATTTGTTCTTAAGAGGAGAAAGGATTTCTTAACCCTTTATCTACAAATATTTGCTGACGGCCTCCCTCCCCCACATGTGTGAGTGCACGTGCATGTGCGTGCATGTACACACACACACACGGACACACATATACACCTGCCCTTTCCTTGAATCCTTTGCTTTCTCCCCCATCTCGTAGTGGCATTCATTGTTTCAGGGAAAGAATGAAAGGCAGAAACATTGGGGGAAGGGGGGCAGAAATCTTCGATTTTCAAAAGCCAAGATGTTTTAGTTTCAAATGCCAGAACTTTGGATTCCAAGACCAAGATTTTCCTGCGCCTGGTCTTTTGGTTTTTGGACTCCAATCCCTGAGCCAGAGCATAGGTTGACGTTCTAATTAATAGATTTAGAAAGAACAGATGAAGAACTAGGTGACCTGAACCTCAGAATATTGAACAGTTTCCCACCTGAGGAAGGGAGGAGGAGGGGCCATAATGAGCAATGTCGGTGGGGTCCCGGCAAGGGACCTGGGTCTACGGCGCCCTGGCTGTCCTTGTCAGCCCCCAGTGAGGACCATTGCTCAGGGGCAGCAGGAGGATGCCAGCTGTGCCCTGGGTTGTTCTCAGCTGCATTGGACTCCCCTTGTGTGTTCACTCCTATTCGTCTACTCCAGCTGAGCCTGGAGCCTGGCAAGGTGCTGAGGGAAGCACGGGATCCCACACTTGGGTGCTTCTGAGCACAGCCCACCTGAGGTCCTCCCTTCTCAGTGGGGAACCCTATCCCCCCCACTTCTGGGCCCCTACACTTCAAGAAGATGCAGGCAGATGAGGCTTGGTGGTGGTATGTGTGAGGGAGGGAGACAGGAGGTCCCTGAGGGAGAACTGCTGATTTTATTTTTATTTATTTATTTATTTGAGATGGAGTTTCACTCTTGTTGCCCAGGCTGGAGTGCAATGGCACAGTCTTGGCTTACTGCAACCTCTGCCTCCTGGGTTCAACCGATTCTCCTGCCTCAGCCTCTCAAGTAACTGGGATTACAGGTGTGCACCACCACGCCCAGCTAATTTTTGTATTTTTAGTAGAGATGGGATTTCACCATATTGACCAGGCTGGTCTCAAATTCCTGATCTCAGTGATCCACCCGCCTCTGCCTTCCAAAGTGCTGGGATTTTAGGTGTGAGCCACCACACCAGATCTACTGATTTGATTTCAAATTGGAATTCAAAGAACATCAGCTTTGGAGTCAGCACTGTCAGGGTCTGAAACCCCATTTCCCTGTGGGATCCAGGGCAAGGTCTTTAGTTCATTCAACACATGATCTTTGAGTGGTTATCTCTCTGAGTATAGGTTCTGGGGTCAAACTGCCTGGGATTCCCAGTTCTGTTTCTTCCTGGGGTAAGTTATTTCATCCCCTTGTGCCTCAGTTTCCTCATCTATAAAATGGGAACAAAATCAATACCCACTTCTTAGGGTCATTCTGAAGTTTAAAGGCATTAGTAGTATCTAAAGAACTCACAAAGTGCCATGCACCTAGCAAATACTCCATAAATGTTATGTACTACTTCTACGTGTCAGACTTTTTTCTATGCAACAGAGGTACAAGAGTGAACCAAACAAAATAATCAGTGGCATGGAGCTTGTGTTCAAAGGAGGAGGGCAGATAATATCTGACCAAATCTAGTATCTTTATTTGGAAGAAAGAAACAGGATAAGGCTCAGGCAGTTCCTTTACTCTCTGAGCACTGGCCCCTCTGGGGTTGATGAGGGAGCCCATGCATCTGTGTTGAGCACAGGCCTGGCATTTAGTTGGTGCTCACTAACGGTGTGTCCTTCTCCTCCCTGCCTACTCTCCTGCACAGCTGCCCACGTGACCAGCCAGGATCTACCTCCTCCCCGGCTGGAGAGCCTTGGCCATCAGGAGTGACAGGAGAATCAATAGAATCACAGATACACAAGAAATTCCCAGAAGCAGGTTCCCGCCAACCAGATGTTCCCACGCCTTTCTCAGGCAGATTAGTGTCCTAGCAACTGGAAAAGGGGAAAACGAAGTCTGTTTTTCTCTGGGAATAGAATGGACAAAAGACATTTGTGTAAGTTCAACCTTCTGGTAAAGCCCCAGGCAGGAAACACATTTGGTGATGAGAGCATTCAGTTCAAGACCCCCTTTCATCACTGTGATGTTGACCAGGTCAATTTCCTGCTTCAAGAGCCCTCAATGGCTCCCTGCTATCCTTCAGATAAAAGAGGACTCTTGATTTTCTCCACCAAACCTGTTCCCTTGCTATCCTCCTGACCCTTCATCATCTGATGTAGGGTGCCCCGATCACTCAGAAACCTGGGAGTTCTCCTTGACTCCTCCTGTGCTCTTGCTGCTCTCACGTGCAGACCATCCATGTGTGTCTGTTTCCTTCTGCATCAGTTATCTGGCATGACAAGGCTGCTGTGTAACAAGCAACTAAAACCCTTAGTGTATGCAACAATATGCATGTGTTCATGTGTCTGGGGTCAGCTAGGCAGCTCTGCTCATCTCTGTGGGGCTCACACATGTGTCTTCGGTTTGTATGGCTGTGGGCTGATCTAGGTTGGCCTTGGCCTGGGGCAACTCTACATGTCTCTTCTTCTTCACCACACTAGGCCCATGGCCAGGAGGCACAAGAGCCAGGCTGCCCCCAAGAGCACAGGCCCATCTCAGTCTCTGCTGATGTCACACCTGCTGGCATTTTATGGATCAAGCAAATCATGAGGCCAAGCCCGGCATGGAGTGGGGATGCTGCAGAGTTAAATGGCAAGGAGGAGGCT
Organism: Papio anubis; assembly: GCF_008728515.1. Classification (NCBI taxonomy): domain Eukaryota; kingdom Metazoa; phylum Chordata; class Mammalia; order Primates; family Cercopithecidae; genus Papio; species Papio anubis. The sequence goes on from NC_044977.1 coordinate 49,959,568, forward strand.
GCAGGGGGTAGAGAATGAGGATCATTGGGTGTAATCTCCCCCACCTGCTCTGCATTCCGAAGCTACTGCCTCACTCCATGCCACCCCCAGCTCAACTCTAGGTCTCACCCAACCTCTGACTTCCACCCCACTTTCATCCCCTGCTTACAGGCCATTCCCCACCCAGAATCCAAGGCAACTTCTAGAAATGTAAATCTGACTATGGCAGATTAAAATCCTGCTTAAAATCCTTCCATGGCTTTCTGTTGCCCTTGGAATGAAATTCCAACTTCTAACTGGAACCTAGAAGGCCCTTGGGATCAGGCCCTGCCATTTTTCCCAACTTCACTTCTCACCACTGTCTAATTCCTGCTCAATCTTCCAGTCACAGGGTCCTCACTTAGTAATGAGCTAAGATGACTTCTCTCTTAGGGCCCCTGTCCTTGAACATTCACTGGGACTAGACACTCTCTTCTTATCTCTCTCATGATCACCTCTCCACTCCACTTAAATCTGCTGAAATGCCACCTCCTCAGTGAAGCCTTCCTGAAGTCAATTCTACTTTGTCTCTGCCACATCCCCTTTTTGTTTTCTCCTCACCACCTGTTTGTTCATGTGGTCTGGGATCAGCTATCCCAGATAGTTTTAAGCTTTTCCCCCATTTTCTTCCCTGCTTCCCACTAGAATGTAAGCCCCGTGGGGGTAAGACTTTGTACATCTAGTTCACCCTTTTGCCCTGTCCTGTCACATAGAAGCTGGTCATTGTGGAAGAAGAACTAAAGTACATGTTTCTCATTCCAGCACTCAAGGTGCTTAATATCTTGTTTCTGCAAAGACACCAGGAGGAGTAGGGGAGAGTGGAAAAAACAACGTGGGTCTGGCCTGTCCAGGGAGATGGGGACCCACATACGGGATGGCAGCTCGGGAGTCCCTAGAGACACAGTCCCCAGCTCCACCTTCTAGAGTGACTAGGAAGCACAGTCATTTCTGAGCCCCAGTCAAGCCCTAGGGACATCCATTCCACACATTTTTTCATGAGCGCCTTACTGTATGCTGGGAACCAGGCTAGGCCTTTGGGGACCTGAGGAGCTTTAGGGAGGACATTCTTCTTCATCCAGCAAACATTTAGCAACTCTTCTGCACCAGCCCAGTGACAGGTGTTGGGAACATCGTGGGAGCATTTTCCTGCCAGTCCTGTCTCAAGTTGGCCCACCTACCTGCCTCTTCCTGCCCGTTGCTGGCCCCCCACACCTTGGAAGCAGGGACTTCATCTAAGACATCCTGGCACCTGCAGCCTGGCACACAGCATGGAGCTAGATAATAGGGCACTGTTAAAGACTGAAGTGGACTCAGGATCGTTTGTTAATGATCAGATGACTGACAGTCTGCTCATTAGCATACAGTGTGACCAGGCTGCCCCGGGGAGAAAAGCATCTCACGTGTGAGGAAAGTGCTTGGCACATAGTAGGTGCCAAATCAATTTTTAATGTCCCCATCTTGGAAGCCCCTCCCCCTACCTTTCACAACCCTGGTCATGCCCTCTCCTCTATAGAACCTGCCGTTTCTGTCTGTTGTAATTAGTGAATACCGTTGGTGCCCCACCCAGATCCCCATGCCAGATCCTGCACCCATCTCCCCACTGCTGGGAGTGTTGGCTGTGAACATCTCACAGCAGCACCTTTCTCCTGCAAGTGGCCCTTGGCTGACAGGAGCCTCCCAGGAGGATGTCTGGGAAGTTGTGCTTTTCCCGTGGGACGGTGGAAAACCTCTTGTTCCAGAGCTCCTATGGGGTCTGGCGAGGCTGGACTTTTCCTGAAACTGCGTCCATGCTTCGTTTCTCCTCCTTTACCGGTTTCTCCCAAGAGCTCTCCCTCAATAAACACTTGAGTACGAGTCTGTCTAAGGCTTTGCCTCCAGGGAACCTAATCTAAGACATGCATTTTAAATATATGTCTTTTATGTGATGTAAGGCACTTCCAGGCTTTGACCCTGAAACCCTCCCAAACCCCATCCTGTCTCCTGTTTCCCCTTCCATGAGCTTCTTGTGTGTGATCATGTTGAAACAGTGGGTCACAAGACTAGGGGCGCTGGAGACCTGAATCCCTGCATGGGGAGGGGGTGACTTTGGACTTTATATGAGTGAGAAATAAACATCTATTGTATTTGAGTTATTATACATGTGGGAATCTGTTTGACCCAGTGGCTAACATTACTATGACTCATACACTTGGGGTTAAGTCATTTGTGACCCTCAAGTCCTGACTGATGATGTGGAAAGGATGCAAACTTTGTACTTAAAGTTTGGGTTCCACCTCTGCCATACACACTATGTGACCTTGTGAAAGTCATCCCACCTGAGACTCAATTTCCCCACCTCTAAAGCAAAAAAGTGTAAGTCCTTCCTCTGAGGGTCATTGAAAGCATTAAATGAGGTAATACTTAACCATGGTGCTGAGCCTGGCAAAAAACAGGGGTTTGATAAATGCTAGTTCCTTTTCCCTAAAGGTTTGTGATGCTGCTGTCTCCTGAGTTTTGAGTCACACTTCCACATGGTGTGGTTTAGGCCTGGGCCTCAGCCTCTTCTTGACCATGCTGGGTGGAAGGGTCTATGGCTGTGGGAAGTGAAAATAAAATCCTAAACTCCCAACCAACTGAATGGGCCCCCTCTTGGTTAAGGGGACTCCAAAAAAATTGAGTTCCTGACTGCAATGTGATGGGAGGTCAGACCCACCTCATTCTACTCCCTCCCTTGCTAACTGCTGTGAGGCTTTCTTCCCTAAGGGCTGTACAGAAACTAGCCCTTTCAAAAGACTTGTCACACCACTGATTGCAGCCAGTTGCCTAAAGCTGCCCTTCACTTTTGCAGTTTCGACACATAATTGGCCAGCATCCTTTCCTGATAAGAGACCACCGACCACACAGTGGTTCTGGCCAGAATATGGAAGCTGGTCAGGGAGGGTTTTTGTGTCCTCTTCTTCACCTTTTGACATCAGAAGGCTGAAAACCCCACCCTGGGATCGTGCTAATACCACCCTTTTTTGTACCTACAACCCATGAAGGGTCTCTACTGTGCATGTGTGTGTTTCTTCTTTGTAACTATTCATGGCTCCTCCTATGGCTTATTGAGTATGCATATTCAGCCACCCTATTCAGCATAAATTCCTGTCTTATTCTTCCGATCTCAAAGTGTCTGTTTCCGGCTTCTGGCCAGAAGCTATGCTTCCCAGCCTGTCAGAATGGCCACCTGCAGGCTGCAACCCTTTATGAGAAATAATGCTCTCCTTTCCAAATTTTTGAAGCTTTTCATTCTTCAGTTGATAGCTGCCACAGGTTTTCAGCCAGTTTTTTCACTTGAACATGGTCACATCACACAATGTCACCCACATGTGCCTCCTCTTCAGCTGTCTCCATGGTCACTGCTCCAGTACAGGCCTCCTTGTCATCACGGGGATCATCACACTACCCCCTGCACTGATCTTCCTGCCACTAGCCTTGCTCCCTCCCATCCATCTTCCCAAAGGCCACAGGGTGAGGTCTCTGAAGCCCAGATCAGTCTATATTATGCTAATATTAAACAATTTTCTTTTTGCTTACAAATTCCAGTTTACTCATCTGTAAAATGGGAGGGTTGAATAGATGAACTCCACTGCTCCTATTTTCATGATTTAGAGACGTGGTCCCTACTCCTTTGGCTGGCAGATAAGGTATACTCCTTATCAGGCTCACTAGGTCTTCATTACTCTATCTCCCGTGATCTGTGTGTGCAAATATCCTGCTCTTTCCAAACTGTTCTCCCTCTGGTTCCCCAGAGACCCTTCCTGCCCCTGCCCTCTGGCCCGTGTTTCATATGTCCTCCTACCAGGCCAACTCTACCTCCTGTGAAAATCTTGCCCATCCCTAAAGCCTCAGCTTAAATACCACCTTCAACATGAAACCTTACTTGAATTTCAACAGGATGCTACCAGATTTTTCTCTCTCCTTTAAGTCTTTACTAAATCGTGCAGTGGAAGGGGCTGTGCCTTAATTATTGGTGTATCTCTCATGGAACACAGTCCCTTGCGCTTAATAAGTGCTCTAAAAAATGTTTATCTAATTGATTCTATTGTATATTCACCATCTTACTGTTTGTTTTGTATCTGCCCTACCTGTTTTGTTTCCTCTTTTTTCGTTCCTTATCTTGGATTAATCAAGAAGTACTTTTTATTAGAGCTGGCTTTTCATATCCGTGGGTTCTGCATTGTGGATTCAACCAACTGTGGATCAAAAGTATTTTTAAAAATTGCCTCTATACCAAACATGTACAGACTTTTTTCTTGTCATTATTCCCTAAACAATACAGTACTATAACTATTTGCATAGCAGTCACATTCTGTTAGGTATCATATGTAATCTGAAAGTGATTTATCATATACGGGAGGATGCACAGAGGTTATATGCAGATGCTATGGCTATTTCATATCAGGGACTTGAACATCTGCAGATTTTGGTTATCTTTGGGGAGATATTGGCACTAATTCCACTGCCCCCCACCAGATTCCTGGGTGGCTGTATTTCATTTCCCCACATGTTTGTTAGTTATACATTATTTGACAATTTACTTAGTGGTTAACCCTCAATATTATAACATGCATCTTTGACTCGTTAAAGTCCAATGCAAATTTGTACTTTTGTCACATTAGAGACAATGCTGAGATCTCAGACTATTTTAACTCCATTTACACTTCTCCCATTGTTCTCATGCATTTTAATTCTACATGTATTTTAAACCACAGAATACATTATTATAGCTGTTTTTTTACAGTCAAGTTTATTTCAGTTTAATCCAAATTTACCCTTCATTCCTTTCTGCATGTTCATATTTCCATCTGGGACTATTTTACCTTCCACTTGGAGAACTCCCTATAGTATTTCTTTCAGTGTGAGTCAGTTGGTAAAAATTCTCTTAGTTGTCTGTGTCTTTATTTTGTCTTCATTTATACAGAATATTTTCTCTGAGTACAGAATTTGAGACTGGTAGTTGTTTCCTTTCCGTATTTGAGGCTGTTCTACTGTCTTTTACTTCTAGCATTCCTATTAAGAAGTTAGCTGTCAGTGTTATTATTGACCCTTCAAAGATGATGTGTTATTTTTCCTCTGATTGCTCTACTTTTTTGCCTTTGAATTTTAGCACCTTTACTTGTATATGCTTAGGTGTGGTTTGTCATGTATTTATCCTGCTTAGGGCTTGTAGTGCTCATTGGAACTGTGATTTGATGTCTTTTTTATCAATTTTGGAAAATTATTGATTATTATCAGAAATATTGATTGTGCATTTTATTTGTTCTCCCCATTGGGCCTCCAGTTATGTGTACGTTAGACCTTTTCACTATGTACCATATATCTCTTTCCTTTATTTTCCATTACTTTTGCCTTTTTTTTTTTTGAGACAGGATCTTGCTCTGTTACCCAGGATGGAGTACAGTAGCATGATCATAGCTCACTGCAGCCTTGAATTCCTGGGCTCAAGCCATCCTCTTGCCTCAGGCTCCCAAAGTGGTAAGATTACCAGGTGTGAGCCACTGAGCCCAGCTTTCTTTTTGCTCTTCATTCTGGAGATATTTTTCTGCATACTGACCCATCTTTCAATCCACTAATCGTCTTTAGGTGTGTCCAGTTGTCTGTAAACCCATCTAGTGAGTTATTGGTTTCAATTATTGTATCTTTCAGTTCTTTAACATCCAACTGATTATTTCTTAAAGATCCTAGCTCTCTGAAGAAATCCTCTATTTTGTCTCATTTTCTTGAACATACCATTCACAGTTATTTAAAGTCCATGCCTGATCATACTAATATCTGGGTCACCTTTGAGCCTATTTCTACTGGCTATTTTTTTCTCATTTTGTTTCGTTTGTTGGTGTGTCTGGATAAAAAGGTTTTTTAAAAATTTAATGCCAGATATTGTGCATGAAAAATTGAAGAGGATCTTCATGATGTGACCTTCCCCCAGAGAAGGTTGCTCTTTCCTGTGACAGTAGATAAAGTAAGAACATATCACCTAAATCTATCACGGACTGAGCTGATTCAAGTCTGGGTTGCAACTTTTGTAAGTCTTGTTCTACCTCTGGTTCACCCATCCAGTTATAACCATCCAGTGGTCTCAACTGAAAGCCTGGGCTATTTACTAGGGCCTCTCCTTCCTGCTGGGCTCTGAACTCCAATTTTTTCTTGTAAGTGCTGTGAGACTGAAGAATACCCCACTCTGCTTTTCCATTACTTTCTCCTTAACTTCCCAGTCTCCTCTTCTACAAAGCTTAAGAAATGGCAAATGCCTAGAAGGAAAAACTGGTACTGAGGGTCGGGCTTACTTCTGTGTCTCCCTTCTCTCCAGGATCCTTGTCCTGATGGCTTGGTGATCCCAAACTTCAAATTTGATCTCTTCAGCCCCATGAAACTACCTACAGCTTGTTTGGCTTCTCAATCTTTCACCCTGTGCCAAGAATTGGTAAATGCCCCAAGAGAAATTCATCTCAATGAACTTCTCTCTATCTGGGATCTTGATCCCTCAAGTCCTGAATGCCTTTGCAGGCCCCTGATACACACACACACACACACACACACACACACACACACACAATGGTGTGTATATATGTACACTACATCTGGCTATGATAAAGTAGTTGGTAGCAGGCTAGTGGGTACCAACTACTTTATCACAGCCAGGAGCACATCCCTTTGGCTGTATCTAAAATGAGGAGCTCTCAAAGCTGATATGAACCACAAATCCTAAAACTACACTATGGACTGATGGGGATATTACCAAAGTTGAATAAATAATACTGTATTTTATTTTATTTATGTATTTATTATTACGAGACAGAGTCTCGCTCTGTCACCCAGGCTGGAGTGCAATGGCACGATCTCAGCTCACTGCAACCTGTGTCTCCCAGATTCAAGTGATTCTTCTGCCTCAGCCTCCTGAGTAGCTGAGATTACAGGTGTGTGCCACCACTCCCAGCTAATTTTTGTATTTTAATAGAGATGGGGTTTCACCATGTTGGCCAGGGTGGTCTCGAACTCCTGACCTCAAGTGATCCAGCCACCTTGGCCTCCAAATAATACTTTATAATAATGATTATAGATACCATTTTAAGAACTTATGAAGTGCCAGCCAACCTGTGTAGAGTCTCGAATCCTCCCAACAGTCATCTAAGGTAGGTATTATTATTTTACCCACTTTACAGATAAGCCAGTTGAGACTTTGAGAGGTAAGGTCAGTTGTACAAGGAACTGAATATTTGTGCTCTTAATCACAATATACTCCCACCATTGTGGGTTCTAATTTTGTCTTCTTGGGCTCCATAGAACAAGTATGCCACTTTTCCTCCTGGGTTACACGGTCAAGATGTTTTAGACAACAATTAACAAAAAAAACTGTCTGAAACTGGTTTAAACAATAATGTTAAACAGTAAAGGAAGTCTGAGATGGGTAGTTTTGATTCAGTTGTTCTGTGATACCCTTGAGAACCCAATTCTTTCCTTTTCTCTACCTTGCAGTCTCCAGAAATGTCTACTTTACTCTCACAGTCTCTTACTCACTTTGACAAAGTGAATGCCACAGTTCCAGGCATAACATGTCAACTCATGGTCAGGCAGGATAAGGACACCTTTCCCTGAAGTCCCCAAATTGACGTCCCCTCAAGTTTTGTTGGACAAACTTGAGCCATAAGCCCACTCTAACCAATCATGAACATTATGGGGTTCCCATAACTGATATGGATCAATCTAATTTGATCCTTGGAGACTCAGAAAAGATCACCTATTCCTGCATCACTCAGATATGGGGTAAGCACCTGAATAAGCCACACCCTGCCAGTAAGGAAAAAGGAGGAATAGAGAAAGCACTACTGAGATGTGAAGGAAATAAACAAAAAACAAGCTTGGAGAAATGCAAATTTAAACTACAATGAGATACTACTACACACATATTCAAGTAGCTTTTTTTTTCTTCTTCTTCTTCTTTTTGAGATAGAGTCTCACTCTGTCACCAGGCTGGAATGCAGTGGCACAATCTCAGCTCACTGCAACCTCCGCCTTTCGAGTTCAAGCAATTCTACTGCCTCAGCCTCCCGAGTAGCTGGGACTGCAGGTACCCGCCACCATGCCCAGATAATTTTTGTATTTTTAGTAGAGACGGGGTTTCACCATGTTGGCCAGGATGGTCTCGATCTCCTGACCTCAGGTAATCCACCCACCTCGGTCTCCCAAAGTGTTGGGATTACAGGCATGAGCCACCGCACCTGGCCTCAAGTAGCTTTTTCAAAAAAGAAAAAACCCTAAAAATACCAAGTATTGATGAGGATGTGGAACAACTAGAACTCTAGTACAGTTTTTTTGTTTGTTTGTTTGTCATAGAGATGGGGTCTCGCTATGTTGCCCAGGCTGGTCTCAAACTCCTGGGCTCAAGTGATCCTCCTGCCTCAGCCTCCCAAAGTGCTGAGATTCCAGGTGCCAACCACTGGAACTTTCATACATTGCTCCTGGGAATGCAAAGTGGTACAGCTACTTTGGAAGATAGTTTGGCAGTTTCTTATAAAGCTAAACTTCATCTATCATATGATCTATCAATTCCACTCTGAGTTATCTCTACAAGAGAAATGAAATCTTATGGTCATGAGGCAGGAGGCAGGACTTTACTCCAGACCAGACTGAAGATTGGCTAAAACAGGGAAAAGGTGAAAAAGCACCTCTCCATGAGACATACCCAGTGCCATGTCAGTTTACCATTAACATGGCTATACCCAGAAGTTACTGCCCCTTTCTGTGACAGCAACCCAGAAGTTACCGCCCCTTTTCTAGAAAATTCTGAATAATCTGCTTATTAATTTGCATGTAATTAAAAGTGGGTAGAATTGCCCCTGAGCTGCTACTCTCATGGAGCTGTAAAAATGCTGCCTCAATAAAGCTGTTTTCTTCTACCACCAGCTTGCTCTTGAATTATTTCCTGAATGAAGCCAAGAAGTTTCCCAGACTAAGCCCCAATATGAGGCTCATCTGCCCTGCCACAGCCACACAAAAAAACTGTACATAAATGTTTATAGTAGCTGAGATGGAGAGTTTTCTGGGTTTTAATTCAATTGTTCAGTAATATCTTTGGGGATGCAGTTCTTTCTTTCTCTCTGCTTCCTAATCACTAAAAACTGGAAACAACCAAAACTGTCATTCAGTTGGTGAATGGACAAACAAACTGTGGTACATCCATATAATGGAATACAACTTAGCAATTAGAAGGTATATTAGTCTGCTTTCTGTTGCTTATAACCAAATACCTGAAACTAGGTAATGTATAAAGAAAAGAAATTTATTTCTTCCAGTTCTGGAGGCTGTGAAGTCCAAGGTTGAGCGTCTGCATGTGGTGAGGGCCTTCTTGCTGGTAAGGACTCTTTGCAGAGTCCCAAGGTGGTGCAGGGCATCACATGGGAAGGGGGCCGAGCATGCTGGCTCAGGTCTGTCTTCCTCTTCCTGTAAAGCTCCCAGTCACAACCCTATGATAACCCACTAAGCCATTAACTCATTAATCCATGGATGGATTAATCTACTCATGAGGACAGAGCCCTTATGACCCAATCACCTCTTAAGGACCCCATCTCTCAACACTCTCACATTGGGGATTAATTTCAGCATGAGTTTTGGAAGGGACAAATATTCAAACCATAGCAGAAGGAATAAACTACTTTCATCTATAATAACGTGGATGAATTACAAATGCATTATGCTAAGTAAAATAAGCCCCACTCAAAAGGCTCCATACTGTATGATTCCATTCTGGGAAAGACATGACTATGGAACCAGTAAACAGATTAGTAGTTGCCAGGAGCTGGGGGTGAGAGGAGACGTTGACTACAAAGGGGCTTGGGGAAATTTTAGGAGCAGTCAAACAGTTCTATATCTAGATGGTGTGGTGACTACACCAATGTATACATTTGTCAGAACTCACAGAACTGTGCACTAAAGAGGGTAAATTTTACTTTATGTAAATCATACTTTAATTAAAAAAATTACTAAGCTGAAAACTTAGATTTTAAAACACCAAACTCTTTCTAGATAAAGTCTATAAAAATCCATGTGAGACAATAGAGGTAAAACAAAGGAAGAAACAAAACAAGCTTTGTTATGTGATGTAAGTCATAAAAATAATTTTTAAAAGTGGACATTTAGGCAACACTTACTGTGTGTCAGGCTTTGTGCCAAGCAGTTTGCTCACATTGGCTCATTTCATCTTCATGGCAGCCCCAGAGCTAGGGAGGTAGGTTCCCATCTTACACATGAGACCACCAAGGCATAAGGAAGTCAGGAAACTCGCTCAAAGCCAGACAACTAGGAAGTATCAGAGTCAAGCCTGGCAGCCACTCTCTCTGGTTCCTGCAGACGGATCACCTGAGGTCAGGAGTTCGAGACCAGTCTGGCCAATACAGTGAAACCCCGTCTCTACTAAAACTACAAAAAATTAGCCAGGCGTGGTGTTGCATGCCTGTAATCCCAGCTACTTGGGAGGCTGAGGCAGGCGAATCACTTGAACCCAGGAGGTGGAGGTTGCAGTAAGCTGAGATCACACCACTGCACTACAGCCTGGGCGACAAGAGTGAAACTGTCTAAGAAAAAAAAAAAAAAGAGAGAGAGAGATACACATCTTCTTTCTTAACCACAGAGCCTCCAACAAGTCACTTCCCATGTTCAGCCTCAGTTTTGCCATCTGTGAGATGGAGCTATTAACATTATTTCTTCTTTTATGGTTTTCGAAGAAAAGACCATGATTGCCTTTAAAAGAAACAAACGAACCTCACAAATGTGAGAGAGTAAACAGAGATGGTTTTAGGCATTTCTGGTCTCCTCTCAAGTATGAAATCTGTTTATTTAAACACATTTCTCTGGAGATGTTTAGCCCACCCCCATGGGCACTGAGATGGATTAAGGTCAGGAAAGCAAGGCAGTTTTCTGATGCCCCATCTAGAGGGGCAAAAAACAGCTCTACAACTGTCCCAAGATAGAGAAAAGGAGATACGCCAGGACTCCTCGGCGTAAAGTATTCTGTGGGTTAAAGGAAATCGTGGCTGGGTGAGGCCCTGCAGCCTGAGGAGGGGTGAGATCTCTGAGAGCAGGTCCACTGCATGGACTTCCAACAAGAGGGCCAGGCAGGGATCAGGCTTTTGTTTTGCTGAGTAAAATGTGCAGGTTTGCTGTCAGAGCTAAACTGCAGAGGCTGACAACAGAGAAGCTAATTCTGGCCCCCGCATCCTCCTCCTCACCCTCCCCAATCTGTGCTGAGCCTCTTCCCTGAATAACTGTGGCTGAACTGGTATTTAGAGAATAGTAATTTCCATCCGACTCAAAAGCTGGGCTGCATGGGGCTCCTCCTGAGCCCTTGTTCTGGCCCAGACACTAGAGGCTGCTGTTTCCAAAAGGGAGTCAGGCTATGCTTTCCCCATGATTGCCTGGTAGTGATGTGAGAGAAGAGGCAGCTTCCAGCTTCAGGAGCTGGAGGGGAGGTGAAGGGCAGCCTCTATTTCCTTTCACTTCTCAGCCCTGACTGGACCACACAGCATCAGACTCGAGGGAAGCAGGACAGGAGAGGGCACCTGGGTCCCCTTTCTTTCTCTACCCCACCTCACTCAGTGGCCTTGGACGAACCATGTTGTAGCCCCTGTCTCGTCTGCATTTGGCAACAGCTGCAGAATAATCTTCCAGGTTCCTTCCAGCTCTAGGTGCCTGGGATGCCTTTCATTGAACATCCCAGACCCCTTACCTTCTTGTATCTTAGCCACACTGCAAGATTGGGGGTTACAAGCCCCACTTTAAAGATGGATAAACTGAGGCTTGGAGAGGTGCAATGACTTGCCTGAGGTCATATAGCAAATAAACTGTTCCCTTAGGATGTGAGCTCTGTGACAGCAAGGATTTTCATCCAAATCAATGATGTACTCAACACAAAGTACAGTGCCTCCCATGTAGCAGATGTTCAACAAATATCCAGCGAGTGAATGAATGGAACAGTGGAGCTGGGAGCTGGGATTTGGATCCACGACTGGGTGACTCTGAAGCTTTTGCTCTTTCTAATGCTTAGCATGGTCTCCAGGTAGACCAGCTGAAAATATGTGGATTATCTTTTTTGGAAGAGGAAGGACATATAAAAATATAGAATATGGGTTGCCTGATAGCAATCATCAGGGAAGGAGCAAAGTGAAAGCTCAGGGTAATGGGGAAGCCAGTCTTGGACTTACAGCTTGAATAGAGAAGTGAGGTGTGAGGCCTTGTACAGGAGCTTAAACCAGAACATGAAGGCTTTTCTGGAGCTTTGCTGGGTCCTGCAGTAATTGCAGAGTGATTGTCAGTGCATAATTGCATGCAAATATCCCCTGGAGAGCCCACTGGCACCGGGGCAATTACCCTTGCACAGGGACCTCAGAACTTTTGTGATCTCTCACTCCTATTGATAAAATTATTTGGGAACATATGCCCCCAAAATGTGTATGTACTTGTAAACTGAACATATGTACCATTGTCAATCCATATATTAAATACCAGTAAAGCTTCCTTTCTTTATAATTTTAGATAATAAAAAGAAAGATAACTAGTAATAGTTCCTTCCTGCACCCCAGTGGTTTGTCTCAGCTTTTCCTCACTCACCAGACCAAGTTGTGCCCGGACCCCTCCAAAGGCTGGCAAGTTCCTGGGAAGTGCACCAGCCCTGTCCCTCCACTCCCCAGGGAGCCTGGCTGGGGGGGGGGGCCAGGCTGGGGCTGAGCTCCTGCCACCTCTTGGTGAATAACCTTGGATGAGCTTGGTTCCTGCCTGTGACAGGTCTTATAGTCCTCACCCAGCCTCCTGCACAAGGTCATGCTGAGACTCATTCAGAGGCTGTGGGGTGCAGTAGGGAACATGCCCTGGGCACCACCAAGACAACAGCAGCCAAGGAGGCCTTCAGATCAGCTGGCACTGCTTCCCCTGCAGCTGTGGTTCCTCAGGTGCCTCTCCCATTTCCACGATATTAATACAACTAATAATAGTGGCAAACACTTACATAGCACTTCCCGTGAGTCAGGCACCAAGAGCTTTACATGTATTGACTCATTTAATCTGCACAATAACCTTATCAGGGAGGTATTTTTAGTATCACCATCCCCATTTCACAGATAAGAAAACTGAAGAATAGTTCAAGAACTCACCAGAGGCCACACAGTTTGGAGGAGATTTGAGATCAGATAGTCAGTTTCCTGTGATTTCTCCTCCTATTTCTTTCTTTCTTTTTTTTTTTTTCTTTTTTAAGTTCCAGGGTATATGTGCAGGATGTGCACGTTTGTTACATAGGTACATGTGTGCTATGGTGGTTTGCTGCACCTATTAACCCATCACCTAGGTGTTAAACCCAGCATGGATTAGCTCTTTTTCCTGATGCTCTCCCTCCAGCTTCTCCCCTATTTCTATTCTTCTGATTACATCTTCCTGTTATGGCTCTATCACCACTACCTTTTCCCTCTGTCCCCTGCTCTTGCTGCCATTCTAGTTACTCTTCTTATTATATGATTCCCTCAAACACTGGGCTTCTGTTTGCACCTTCTCCCTTTACTCTCCCTACCTGATGGCTTCGTCTCTTCCTTTATTCCTCCCCTTCCTACTGCAGGTCTTCCTATTCATGTCACCATTCTTTTTCTTATCACTATTCTGAACAGTACCTTTCCTAGGATCGCTCCTCTTCCTACTACTACTTCTTTTATCCCTCCTCCTGGTAACTAATTTCCTCTCTGACTCCTCCTCAGCCCTGTTGCATTTTCTGTTACTACTTCCTCTATTCATAGGACATCCTCTGTTACTCTTCCTCCTCTTCATTCCTCTAATGCTCTCTCCTTTCATGGGTTTCTAGAATAGCTGCAAATTCTTTGTCACTCCTCCCATGGGAGGTGGGGTCTGCACCCCCTCCCCTGGAATCTAGGCGGCTTATGACTGCTTTGATGGATACGGGATGGCGGGAAGCACTGGGACACGATTTCTGAGGCTAGGTCATCCAAGGGGAGGCAGCTTTCACCTTGTAGAGCTGGAACACTCGCCCTTAGAGCTCAACCCCATTTAAGAAGTTTAACTGCCCCAAGGCCACCATGCTATGAGAAAGCCCAGGCCACATGGAGACACTGCGGTAGGCACTGGGGCAACTGTTCCAGCTGAGTCCAGTCTTTGAGTCATTCCAGCTCAGATGCCAGGCACCAGTGAGTGAAGACCCTCCAGATGATTGCAGCCCCCAGCTACTGGGTCAGCCCCAACTCTACCCCACTCTACCCTTTGAGTCTTCCTAGCTGAGGCCCTAGACCATGTGGAGCTGAGACATATTCTTTCTGCCTTCTGTGCCCAAATTCTTACCCCTAGAACTCACGACCATAATAAAGTGATTGTTCTATGGCACTTATGTTTAGAGGGGCCTGTTATATAGCGTTAACAGGACCCCCTGCCTCTTCTCACGGGGAGTTCCTGGGCCAGCACCCTACCCTCCTAACTGGTCTACTTTGCTGGGGCCTCCTTTCCTGGCACTGGCATCTTCGCTTCTCCCATTAGCAGTTCCAACTCCGTCATCCTCAGAGCAGCGGGCATCCTCGCTGTGGAGGCCATCAATCTAAGTGCAGACAGGAGTGATTCACAATGCTGCTGCCTAGGGAGGCTCACTTCCTTGTCAGAGAGAGCTCACAGCCATTAAGACAAGCTCTGGAGTCAGCACTCCTCAGACTCAGGCCTGCCTGCTGATCTGCCCCTCCCTTACCCAACCTCTTGGCCTTGCACCCTATTTACTAAGGTGGTTAATAATTCAGGATGAATACAGGGCTGCAATGTGACCCACCGAGGGTCTTAGGAACATAAGTAAGAGACAAGCGTATCGATGGACTTTGTGAGTAGCGCTGTCTGGGGATGCTGTGGAGCTAGGCAGATCTGGGTTCAAATGCCCATTCTGCTACTCCTGGTGGTGTGACCTTGGGCAAGACATTTAAACTGTCTGAGGCCAAGTGTCTTCATTTGTGAAATGGGGATAATTATATCAACCTTGCAGGATTATTGGGGACCTAAGATCATTCCCTTCCTCACAAAAGTGGAACTTCTGCTACCCAAAGTTCGGATGGCTTCACTGATAGTATGAAGATGCCTGGGATTCCACCACTGAACTCTCTTTTGGAACAGAAGCAGCTGGGCCAGCTCTGCTCGGCCCTGTTAGAGCATTATGATGATCCCTAGTTTGCAGGTGGGGGTCTGAGGTTCAAAGAGACAAGGTGATTTGCCCAGAGACAGACAATTTAAACCTGGCAAACCCAGGGTTCAAGCAGAGGCTGCTTGCTTTCCTTCCAACTCTCACAGAGGTTACCATGGGCTCTGCACTGACCACCGGGGTCATATTTCACTGTGCTGTTGACCAGCAAGACCCTCTTCCTCTCTGAGCCAGAGCAGGGAGAGAGAGCATCCTGGCATATAGGCTGATTTGACTGGGTGGGAGGAGGCAGCCTTTACTAAGGTATAAACACTTTAAATATTGTAAGAATTTGTCTATTTTAAAATTTCAACTTTTTTTGTGTGTAGATGATACATTTCTAGGGTTCAAAATTTCAAGAGGCACAAAGGGGGATTCAATGAAAAGTGGGCCTCTCTTACCTGCCCCTGGCCTCGTGAGTCCTCTTTTAGAGGGGGCCAATGTTTCCATTAGAGATAGTTCCCCACAGATCTAAGCAAATATGAATGAAGCTTTCCCTCCTTTCTGCACCTTACAAATACTGTCCTTCACTTTGCCTTTCTCACTTAACAATGCACCTCAGAAATGGCTCCCCACAGGGACACAAAGAAGGCCCTCCTCCTTTTCAGGGCTGTGTAGTACTCCATTGGCTGGATTTGTGTGTGTGTGTGTGTGTGTGTGAGTGTGTGCGCACATACATCTTTTCTCTATTCATTCCCTTGGAGAAAGCAAATCTGACTTCTGAAGACAGGTGTTTCTGCTCCATCCCTAGGTGGTTCATCCCCAGATGCCTCTGAGATCAGATGAGCTCAGTTGCCTCAGCCTGGTGGAGGGAACCATTATTATCTCCACCACTTCAGCCTTTGCTGTGTGTCCAAACACAAGAGCTGTCCTCTCTGGGCCTCTTAGGCCTCATCAACAAGATGCAACCCTGAGGCCTCCTTCCCAGGACAGACCTGAGAGCTCCTCTGGAGGTCTTAGACCACTTTTGCCTTTTACAAGCCTGAGACCAAGGGGCACTTACTCAATTCATTCATTTTTTTCGGTAACTTATTTACATTTTCCTTCACCCATTTACTCACTTATTAATTTGCTCATTGATAAAGTCACTGACTCATTCATTCATTCACTCACCCATTCACTTATTGACACATTTATTCAGGCCTTGATCCACTCACTCGTACATTCCTTCCTTCATTCATTCGCTCATTCACTAACTTATGCACTCATCCATACACCTGTGTATTCACTCACTCATGCACTGATTCATTCATTCACTCACTTATTCACACATTCATTCATTCACTAATTCGTGGTGATTAGAGTCATTTGGGTGTGAGTTGGAGAGCCCTGGGGTGGGGGAGACTGAGGACGGTGTGTGAGGCGGCCCGCTGGATGTCAGCGAGGGTGCGAGACGGCTGGGGCGCCTTCGGGCTCCCCTCCAGCCATCCTCGCCGCGCCCGCCCCCGCCGCCACCCCGCCCCCAGCGCCCGGGAAAGCGCGCGCTCGAAGAGCGTCGCTGCTCAGCCGCGGGCTCGGGAGCCGGAGCAGAGCGCCTGGCGGCCGCCCTGGCACCCCCACCCTCGGCGGCCGCCCATGCCCGCGGCGCCCTGGGCCGGCGGCCCTCCCCAGCGCTGCGCTGCGCCGCCCTGCCCGGCGGGGGCGGGGCCGGGGCCGGGCTGGCGAGGCCGGGCCGGGCCGCAGGAGCGGCCACTGAGAGGATGAGACTGGCAGGAGGAACCTCGCGCTCTGCCTGCAGCGGCTGCCGGACGAAGGTAGGACGCGGCCGCTACCCAGCTGTGAGCCTGGGCGCAGCCTGGGAGTGCAGAGGAGCGGACTAGAGCAGGCTGGCCCAGGGCGTACGCGGAGGGCCTCGGGGAAGAGTCCCCGCAGTGAGGAGAAGACAGGCACCGGCACCCGAGGCAGGGAGCAGGGCGCCCAAAGCCGGGAGCCTGGAGGATCACCGCAGGACGTGCGCTGCGGAGCGGAGCTTGGTCCGGGAAAGCCAGCAGTGGGGCCCACGGGGCGCGCGAGTGTGGGACGCGGGGCAGGACGCCCACCGGGGGCTGGAGCGAAGGGTCTGAGCCCTCGAGGGGGCACCCACCGGCCCGGCCGGCGGGTCGGGTTCCTGGAGCGAGCCCTGGCTGGGGAAGGCGGCCACGTGCCTCACCTGCTCCCTTCAGCCAGCCCGCCGGGTGTCGGGATGTGCCCGCGCTCACGGTGGGGGTCCTTTGGCCCCCGAGGCTGCGGTCCCTCGCGCCCAACTTTCCTTCACACGCCCGGGGCCACCCCCAAGCCGACCCTGGAGTCCACAGTTACTCAAAGTTGCGAGGAGGCAGGGGAGGGGGCTGACTCGCCGCACTGTCCCCCTGCCCGGGCCTGCCCCTGCCGCAGCGCTGCGGCTCAACTGCTGCGCGGGGCCGCCCGGGCTGCTCCCCGCATACCTGTTGTCTGACCGCGAGGGGACGGGAGGAGGAAGGAGGACCCGCGCCCGGGTCCTGCCACTGCTGAGGAAAAGTTTGGATTTGGTGCTAATGAAGAATTCCCAGAACTGGGAGTCGGGGGCAGGGTGAGGTCACAGTGGTGGCTGCCCACTCCTTGCTCACTTTGGGGGGCATCATGGCTGACTTAGAGGCCCCTCAGACTGTATACATCGCCCTACCTTTGACCTTCACAATCACCCCCTTAGGAGGGCGCTATTTTTCTTTCACTTTACAGGTAAGGTCACTGAGCCTCAAAGAGGTAAAGCCCCTTGCCCAAGGTCACACAGCCAGCAGGTGGTAGAGCTGCCCGGAACCCAAATCTATGTGACCCGCAAGCTTTTGGTAGTTTCCAGCGTCCCCCTTCTTCCAGTCTGCCCCCCCGGTTGGGCCTCTCTCAGTCTAGTGGGAAAGTTCCCATTTCCAGCCCGGGCCTAGAGCTCCTGTGTGGGACTTGGGGGAGGGTGGAGGAAGACGGAGAGAGCTGGTGCCTGCCCCTCCTGTCCTGTCCCAGGGCCAAGTAGGATCTGTCATCTCGGTCCCACTGAGGTCCTGGGTTGTGAGGGGCTGCAGGCAGAGCCCGTGGAGGGTCTTGCTTAGACAGCCATTAAGCCTAAGCCAGTGCCTCAGGCCCTGGTGGGCCTATAGGTGTGCCCAGCGAGGGAACAGACCCTTCACTCCTCGTCTGACCTGAGTTGGTGCGGATGGAGCAGCAACTCAGGGTAGAGAGGGTGCCTAGGTTTCCTTCCCTGAGATTGAAGAAGGAGGCAGGGGAGAGGGGATGCCAATAAGGAGGGGGGCGGTGTCTTGGAGGGGGGTGGTGTCTTGGGGGAGTGCCCCTACTCAATGGAACCGCCCCCAAGGAGCAGAGCTAATTAAGAAAGAAATCTGGCAGAGCTAGGTGCCCACCACCAACTTCCGTCTGAGCATGCCCTGTGATCTTGGACAAGCCTCTCTCAGGCTCACTTTCTGCCTCTTTAAAGGGGTGAGGGGCAACCTGTCCTGTTGGGGACCTAGGAAGGATGAAATGAGGCGCCCTGGCAAAGCACGCAGTCCAGAACAGGCTTGGAAGTGGGGGCTGTAATGTCCTGAGAGGGAGGATGTAGCTCTCTTGCTCCTGACTCCCCTCACCTTGTGTGTGTGTGCGTGTGTGTGTGTGTGTGTGAGAGAGAGATAGGTGAGGCAGGTGGATGGTGTGTGCAGAGTACATAGAGACATGTGGGTGGCGTGTTTGAGACGCATGTGGGTGTGTACAGGGCACGTGTGTGACATGTATGAGGCATGAGAGTCTTGTGACACCAACAATGGCTTTGCCCAGCACTGAACACATCTCTTGAGAGAAGGCCAATGCCTTCCTCAATGCCAGGAGGTACCCCACATTTGAGTTTTCCTTGGAAAATCTGAGTTGGGATTGATCCTTGAGCTTCGCACTAAATCAGAGGGTGGCTGGTGTATCCTCCCGCGCCCACAGGAAATTACTATTTTAAAAAGGCAAAGTCTCTGGCTTTCCCTGGGTCACAAGAAAATTAGTCCCCGTGGGCTGGGTCTTAAATGAGAGGTTTGGAGATGTGAGTCCTGCTTGACAAGAGGTTGTGGGGAGAGGTCAGCCAGGCCCAGGAGTGACAGGGATAGATGCAGGGACAGAGATGCCATGCCCCTGGCATCTCTCAGAGAGGAGCCCCAGCCAGCGGGAGGGATGTTTTGAACAAGACCAGCTCATCTGCCTACCAGGTTGTATAATTTAAGGCCTCAACAAAGAGGAATGGGCTTGAAAACCAGACTCATGTCCTTCTTAAGTCCCTCTGATTACTATGTGACCTTGGGGAAACTATTTTATTTTTCTGAGCTTCAGTTCTTTCATCTGTGAAGTTGGAGGGGCAGACTTGCAGGGTGGTCAGAAAGAGTTAATGCTCATATCTCCTAGCACAGGACCCAACACAAAATAGGTGCTTAAGAAATGCCAATTCTCTTCTCCCTTTCTTGATTATTATATCTGATTTAACTTCAGATTTGGAGAAATGATCCGATGTATTGTTGGGCACATTAGTCAGAGGAGAACTCAGGGTCAGGGTGGATTTCTGGGTTACGAGTGGCCAGCTTGAGATGTTCCAGTGCTAGGGTTTGGGGGGATCCAGTAGGTTTGTGTCTACCACGTGGCTACTTGAATTCATGGCCTACTCTTGCCCAGTGAGATTGGACAAGAGTGTGGTTACACACACCACAGACTTACATAGCACACGTGTCAGAATCACTCACACAGGGTTTAGAATCTTAAACAGCAGTCATCTTCCTCGAAGAGAGACATATGTAGCTGCTGGGATTGGGATACTTTGTGATTCTTGCTTTACGACGTTTTTGAGTTGTGTGTGTATGTGTGTCTGTGTGTGTGTGACTGCGTGTGTGTGAGACTCCATACTTCCCAAGCACTGGGCACCTTGAACTTTTGTTATTTGAGGGATTGGGGGTAACTTGAGGCTAAGGACTGGCTTTTATTTTTCTGATTGTGCAGAGACCAGCTGGAGCTGACAGACACACACGCGTGCACACACACACACACACGAGAGAGAGAGAGAGAGAGAGAGAGAGAGAGAGAGAGAGACTTGTGCTTCAATGAACCTCCCCCTTGACATTTTCTTTCTTTTATTGCAGCAAATGCTTCCAGAGGACCCCTTTCCAACTTCCCCTCCCCAGGCTCTGGCTGGTCTCTGCACACAATCAGAAAAATAAAAGCCAGTCCTTAGCTTCAAGTTGCCCCCAATCCCTCAGATAACAAAAGTTCAAGGTGCTCAGTGCTTGGGGAGTGTGGAGTTGAGGGCGGCAGCAAATTCCTGTCGGGGAGACTGCTCAGAGGAGGAAGGCGCTGCGACCCAGTTGAGAAGGTCAGATTTCCACCGGCAGATTCTTCCTGTGGTGTGGCCTGATTAATTTCCCTCCTTATGCTGGTCCTTTCTGTCTCTAATAGACCCTTGAAATGTTAGCCAGAAGTGTTATAGAAGTCATCAGATCCAAGCCTCTTATTAGAGAGATGGGGGAAACATAGATGCAGCAAGAAGGAAACAACTTTTTATTCATGCAACAAATATTTACTGGGCCTTGTTCTGGGTATTGGGGGATAAAGCGGTGAACAAGACAAAGACCCTGTGGAACAGAGTAAACTAGAGTTTACATTCTAGAGGGGGAGACAAAGAACAAGTGAGCAAATAAATGTGAGTGGGAGAGTTTCAGAGAGTCATCAATGATATGAAGACAACACAGGAATACAGGGTGATGTAGAAGAGAGTCCTGGGGGAGGGGGCTTCTATAGACAGAATGGTCTAGGATGGTCAGGGAGGCATCCCTGGAAGGTGACTTTGAGCTGGCACTAAAGAGTGAGAAGGCTCAGCCACACAAAGAGCAGAAGGAAAAGCAATGCAGGCGGAGGGAACAGCAAATATAAAGAAAAGCCCTGGTTTTCAGGGGGTTGTGTGGGGAGGACAGTTTGACCTGTTGGAGGAATAGAAAAAAGAATTGAGGAAGGGAGAGAATGATAAGGTTGGAGGAACCAGATCATGAACAATCAGATCAGTGTAGGGCCTTGACTGCCATGTAAAGGAGTGTGGCTCTTATTGTGATGGGAGCCCTTGAAGGAGGGGCTCCAAGGGAGCTCTTGGGAGACCAAGAGCTTGGGCTAGCTCCGAAAACGACCAAGGTTTCGGGTGATAGAGATGGTAGTAGGCAGTGGCATCCCAGGCAGAGAAATGGCATGAGTAAGGAAGGGGGTGGAGGTGAGAAAGCTGTGGGAGATAAGGCTGTCAACGTTAACCAAAGGGTTTGAAGTCTTTGTCGGGGGAGGGGGGGTGATCTGTCCAGGGTGCTGATAGACACGTCCAGTGTTTCTGCTGTTATGGACTGCTAAGGGAGAATGGCTGTGTGTGTATGTGTGTCCCCCTGTGGTACCCAGCTAGCTGATGTGTCCCTATGCTGGTTACCTAGGAGACAACAGGAAGACGATAGGGCGGCTTTTGATTGGCTCCTCACTCCTGCTGCTCGTTTCCCTGTCATAACCGCAGGCAGAGGTTACAAATGGTCCATGCGGTCATGCCAAATGCTGGAAGAGGGGCCATGAATGTTCATTGCCCCAGGTCCTGTGTGTGTTTGTGTGTGCGTGTTTGTGTTTGTGTGTGGTTGCCAGTGCGTGGGTGCATGCACACTTCCTGAACAAAGCGGCATCTGGAGCTAATGAACTTCCTGCTGTGAAACATCTGCTCATTGCCTTAAATCAGGTAGTGGGGGCCCAGATAAATTTACAAAGAACTAGTTAGACTTTGGAAGGAATCTTTTGTTTGGGTTTAATAACTGCAGTGTCAACACCGGAGCTGATTTTAAATGTCTCCTTGTACCTCCAAAAAATGCAAATAAAGCTTTGAATGGCGGAAGTCATTTCTCATGCCATGGACCACGATGTCAGCATTGCCCCCCCAACCCCCACCCCAGCCGAGAACAGTGATATAGATTGTAGACTTGTTTTTCTTACCTTCTCCTTTAAAATCATCTGTTTGTTTTGCTTTGTGGGTAAAAGGACAAGGAATCTACACTGTAATTTGGCTTAGAAAGGTGGTGGGGAAACACAAAACCCATCAAAGTGATTTCTTTGCAGTTGGCTTTCGAAGGCAGCAGCCTGGGTAGACTTGGAAAATAATTAAAAAAAAAAAAAAAAAAAAAAAAACGAACACAAAAAAACAGCCTCAGGGTTGCAGAAGATTTAGCATTCTCGGTCTCTCCTCCCCCTGCCCTGCCTCCACTTTTCAGGGGTTGGCAGATGACACAGTTGGTGAGGAAGGAAACAAGGATTCCCCTTCGCATTCTTGGCTTCTCTGTCTTTGGCTCAGGTTTTAGCATGCCACGCATGAGCCTTCTCTGCCTCTCCCCTGCCATCCTAATGGGGATTTTTTTCCCCATTGGAAAAAATTATTGTATGTCTTCCACCCAGCTCCCTATTTCTCATGTCTCTTCTACCACTTATCAGAGATGTTTTATCTGAAACACATACTGGAAGGTGATTTTCACCTGCCTACACATTGCTTATTATGCTCCATTACTTACAGTAAGGTCTCACACTTAAATGCCTTCACCCAAAAGGTGAGTGAAGGGGACCCCAGTGCCTTTGCACTTGCTGTTCCTTTTGCTGGATTGATCTTCCACTGGTTCACTAACTCACTTCATTTAGATCTATGCAACTGGCTGGGCACAGTGGCTGCTCCTATAATCCTAGCACTTGGGAGGCCAAGGCAGGTAGAGTTGCTTGAGTTCAGGAGTTTGAGACCAGCCTGGGGAGCATGGCAAGACCTCATTTCTACAAAAAAAAATTTAAAACTCAGTTGAGTATGTTGTCATGTGCCTGTAGTCCCAGCTGCTCAGGAGGCTGAGGTAAGAGGATTCTTGGGCCTGGGAGGTTGAGGCTGCAGTGAGTCATGATTGTGTCACTGCACTCCAGCCTTGGGGACAGAGTGAGATCCTGTCTCAAAAAAAAAAAAAAAAAAAAAAAAAAATCTATACAACTGTCCCCTCCTCAGAGAAGCCTTCCCTAACCATCCCACATAATATAGCAGTCCTTTGGTCCTGTGAGTTTCCTATTCCTGCCAGCCCTTTGCACTGCTAGGTTTTATGTTAAGTGCTCATGTATCACCTTTCTCTCCCTCTAGTAAGTGCTGTGAGGACTGTGCTTGTGTCTATTTTGCTCTCCACTGTATTCCCAGTGATTAGTATATTGCATGGTGCACAGTAGCTGCTCAACAGGTCTTTGTGAAGTGAGGGAGTGAGATGGGCCTGGGGACAGTGTTGGACCAGAGAATGTGGGCCTTATGGGTTCTTGGTTCAATCACCAGAGTTTCTGATTTTTGTAGAGAAGCTAAAAATCTAGAGTTTAACATACTGTCTCTCCCAATTTTAAAATGTTAACTACCAATCCAAACAAAAAAACCCCAAGGGTCAAACGTACTCCCTTTTGAGCTGGATTTAGCCCAGGAGTCCCTACTTTGATGCCTCTGATACTCAAAGCCCTGTGATTGGCTGCAGTAACCTTTCTTCCCTTCTTACCCTGTCAGATGGCTTGCTCCTTCCTACTCAGAGCCTTTCTCAGGCAGCTGCCCCTGCCTGGAGTGCCTCTCCTATCCTCTTCTTCACCCTATAAGTGGTGCTTCCCTCCAGTTCTGACCCCAAAGCTAGGCCTGTGGGTGCAGCTTCCTGTTGTCCCCACCAACATGGGAGAATTAGCCCCTCTGACTTTGTTGGAACAAAAGCATGTGCTTGTATCTCCCTTACTGGATGTAGAGCCTCATGGGGGCAGGGACTCCGTGCCATTCCTCTGTGAGTCTGAAGTACCAGCTCAGAAGCCAGCATGCAGTAGGTGCTCACTAGGTGAGTGGTGAATGAAATAAAGAAGAGAAGGGGGAGGAAGCAAACTTTGAGAGCCAGGCCCTGGGCTGCCCCTGTTCACATCTGGCCCTCCCCATGGCCCCATGACAAGGATGCTGAGGCTCAGGGAAAATGGCTTGGCCGGAGCTGCTGGTCTGCAAGGGGCAACCTGCGGAGCCAGGCAGCCCCTCCCTGCTTGTGTGTGTCCCCACCCCGCTTGCTCTGTGGCTATAGCACACTTATGGCCACACCATGGCTGGGTGGGTGTCTCAGACAGTGCCTGAGCCGGGGGCAGTCTGTGGTCCTTCCCAACACTGTGAGTGATTCCCGTGGTGACTGCCTGACATTTCGGGGCCTCGGTAATTTTTTTTTTTTTTTTTTTTGAGACGGAGTCTTGCTCTGTCGCCCAGGCTGGAGTGCAGTGGCATGATCTGGGCTCACTGCAAGCTCCGCCTCCCAGGTTCACGCCATTCTCCTGCCTCAGTCTCGTGAGTAGCTGGGACTACAGGTGCCCGCCACCACGCCTGGCTAATTTTTTGTATTTTTAGTAGAGACAGGGTTTTACCGTGTTAGCCAGGATGGTCTCGATCTCCTGACCTCGTGATCTGCCCGCCTCGGCCTCCCAAAGTGCTGGGATTACAGGTGTGAGCCACTGCGCCTGGCCGCATCTAATTTTTAAAAGAGGAAGAGAAAGTGGTTTGAAAGTGCAGATGGCTCGTACCTGTGGAAGTCCCTGAAATGGGTGTGGGGGAGAGGCTGAAGAGTGTGCTGGAGCAGGGGCTGCACTGATGAGAGTGCCTGATATAAAAAATAATGACAATAATAACAGCCAGGCGCTGGGGCACACACCTGTAATCCCAGCGCTTTGGGAGGCTGAGGCAGTAGGACCACCTGAGGACAGGAGTTCTAGACCAGCCTGGGCAACATAAACATCATCTCTACAAAAAACACAAAAATTAGCTGGGTGTAGTGGCGCACACCTGTAGTCCCAGCTACTCAGGAGGCTGAGGTGGGAGGATCACTTGAGTCCAGGAGTTCTAGACCAGCCTGGGCAACATAGTGAGACACCATCTCTACAAAAAAATACAAAAATTAGTCGGGTGCAGTGGCGCACACCTGTAGTCCCAGCTACTGGGGAGGCTGAGGTGGGAACATTGCTTGAGCCCAGGAGTTCCAGGCTGCAGTGAACCATGATTCTGCCACTGTGCTTTGGCCTGGGTGACAGAGGGAGACTCTGTTTAATAATAATAGTAACAGCTAACCATTATTAATCGTTTACTCCATGCAGGCTAAGCGCTTTATATATTAACTATTTTAATTTTCGCAACAACCCTATGAGGTAGGTACTATACTTAATCTCACTTTTCAGATGGGGAAAATGAGGCAGAAAGGTTGAGTGACTTGCCTGAGGGCACACAGCAGCTAAGGGGCAGAGCTGGGATTTGAACCCAGGCTAGAGGCTGTGCTTTTAACCACTGGGAAGTGAATGAGGGCTAAGGTTTCCATGTGGCTCCTGCAGGGTCCTTTGGATGTGCTGGTCCTGGTCCTAGAGTGGCCCTGCCCTGGCCCCAAGTGGAACTCCTCTCCCTCCCCAGGATTCACCCACGTGTTGAGTGTTGATCCCAGGAGACTGAGTCTCAGTCTGGGACTCTCCAGACAAGCCTGCTCCCAGCCTTTGCCCTGGGTGTGGCAGCAGGTCACTGCTTCCCTACACACCTGACCCGAGTCTACTCTTCCCCCTGGGGCATCTGATCCACATCCCCAGAGCCCAGGGCAGGGCTGAAAGAGGGCCAGGGCTCCTTAACTCCCAGCACAGACTGGGTCCATGTTTAGCAAGACTGAAAGAGACACTTGTTTGCTGTACTTGCTACCCTGAGAGAGGGGTAGGGACATACCAGAGTCAGAGGCAGAGAGACAGAGCACCTGTCCTGGGAGGGCTCAGAGCAGTACTTGAGGGCTGGGGAGACCAGGTCTCTTCAGGGCCATTCCAGGCACAGAGATAGGCAGGTCTAGGCCCCCAAAAGGCAGGGCTGCGTCTCGCCAGCAGAGGAGTCACAGGGAGGCAGCAACTGCAGCAAAAGGCTTTCTGCTGGTCACAGGTGGCTATGGAGGGGCTGGGGTCTTTGAGAGGGGTGAGTCCCCCACCATCAGGGTCATGCAAATAGAGCCTGGATGAGCTTTCATTGGGGATGTGGTTTGAAAGGTTGGGCTAGCGCGTAGCTCTCAACTATGTGGGCCTGGATTGGGGTATCTTTGTGTTGTCACAATCACAGCAGGGCTGCTGGCCTTTAGTAGGAGGGTACCAGAGATGTTACGTCTCTGGCATATCCAGGACAGTCCTGCCCAAAGAACTCTCCACCCCAAATGCCGGCAGCATCCCTCTCGAGGAACCTCGATGCCTTTAGCCTCCAGAGCACGGGGGATGTTGCCAACCTGCAGCGCACCCAAGCTGTGAGAAGGGAGGCTGGCCTGCGCCTTGGGAACCATGGGGTGACATCATTGCTGGTTTCTCACACAAAACCCATGTTCAGGGTCATCTTGGGAGAACTGTAGGAGCCCTGGACCCACATGATGACTGTGTCATTGGTTTGTGTGATGCCTCCTGTCCACTGGCCAGGACTGAACGAGGCTTGGTGACGCACACAGCAAATGGTGGTAAGTTGTTCTCGTCTGATTCTTGAGTTGCCAGAAGTGGGAGCCATGAGGATCAGTCATGTTTGTGGCCCAGTGGGGAGGCCCCTAGGCCTGTGTCTGAGAAGCCAGACGAGACACTGAGTCAGAGGAAGGTCGGAGTGGCTTTTGGAGCAAGTATTTATCTCAGGAATTTTTTTTCTCCATAATATAAATAATATTCTCTCAAGATGTAAGCCAAAAGCAGAGACAAATACTGTGCTCCCCAGGTTGGACTGAGGGGCAGATGGGTGTCAGGAGCTTGGCACCCGAGCTGTGCTGGGCTGAGACCCCAGCAGCTGGGGAAATCCAGGGAGGCTGGGCTGGGTTGGGGATGACATTAGTCCCCAGCAGTGTCCACATGTATGTGGCGACACCAGGCTGGTCCTGGCCTATGGGTGTACCAGGCAGGGGTGCGACCAGTGGAGCAGGTAATACTCAAGTTAGATGGCGGCAGCATTGTGGCTCCATGTCCTTGTTCTGGGAGAAGGGCACGAGTCAGATGGTGGTAGCATTGTGGCTCCAAGTCCTCAGTCTGGGAAGAGGATGCTAGGCAGACAGCAGCAGCATTGTGGCTCCATGCTTTTGCTCTGGGAGGAGGATCCTGGCCAAGAACCAGGACCATGGGGTTTTGGGGCCAGAATTCCAAAGAACAGGGTCAAGCAAGACACTAGATGGCAGATGGGGAAATGGAGGCAGCAGCCTATTCTTGTGCTAGGCCACCACGAGGAGTCAGGGGAAGAGTGGCTTGTTGGGTGCCTGGAAACCCAGAGCTTCACGTCTGACGTCGAACATCCCCGCCGGTGCTGGGAATTGGGGCTCCGAATATCTGGCCAGCTGGATTTAGTGAAAAGAGCCCAAACCGTGAGGAGAGCTAAACATGGGTTCACATCCTGGTGGGCGACCTTGGGCAAGTTCTCGCCTCTCTGAGCCCAGTTTCTTCAGTGGAGTGTGTGGGGTCGATTGTTTGAAGGGGCTTCCCAGGGCCTGATGGCCTCCCACCCTCTCTCCTTCCCCCTCTCCTTTACCAGCTGGAGACCCAGAGCCTGTCCATGCAGGTCTGCTGGCAGGAGACTCAGCCTCGGGGCTCTTTAAACTTGGACGGCACCTTGTGGGGTGGGAGCTGTGGAGCCTGTGAGCCCTGGAAGGCCCCATGGATCATCAGCCTCTCAGGCACCTACTTCTGCATGGTCCTACCTGTCATCCTTCCTCTGAACCCTACCCCAACTCTGAGCTAAGCTCAGGGACCCAGCCTGGGAGCAGCTAGGACAGGCCTGAGTGTGGAGATGGCAGAGATGCCCCTCTCTGTGGAGCTGCTGGATGCATTCGCACGGCCATTTACATTTTACTGAGCAGCCTTATTCACATTATTTAAAGTCATCCATTCAATCAGCAGACTTCTTTTGGTATCTACTATGTGCCAGACATGAGAATACAGAGCTGAAGTAGAGAGACAAAGTCCCAGATCTCACAGAGCAGACAGATGTGGATACAGAGGCCCGAGGGGCTGCTGCTTCTTCCCTTCCTCTTGATGTGCCTCCTGGGCACCAGGTGCTCACATCTCCTCTCTCCTTTTCTTGACATCTGGTCTGCCTCAGTTTACCTACTGGGACTCATTCCTGTGTAGTCCTTGCCCTTGAATGGCTGTACCCCCAGAGGGTCCTCAGGGTGCATGGCACTGGGAGATAGAGGGCCCACAGCTTTCTCTGAAATCAAGAGGTTGGAAAAGAAGGCAAGAGGCACGGTTTGGCTAATACCCCAGGCTCCCTTCCAGAAAGTTAGCTAACTTTTCCATGTGCTGAGTCTATAGAACTCTGAGGAAATATTCATTCTTTATTGCATTTGTTCTTTCATTGCATAAACCATTATTAAGCCCCTATTGCATTCTAGATACTTCTTTTACATAATTTCATTTATCTTCCCAGAAACCTGACTTAGCATAGGTCTGATTATTTCCATCTCACAATTGAGAAACTGAAGCACAGAGAGGTTAAGTCACTTGCCCAAAGATGCGCTGCTGGGAAGTGGCAGAGCAGGAATTTCAGCCCAGGAATGTCTTTCTGCCAAGCCAAGGCTCTTTCTGTGTCCCCAGGCAGCTTCCTCCTGGAAGTATGATGCTCAAGATCATACAGGGAGTATTAGTACCACGGGAGTGATGGGGCACTCAGGGAAGGAGCGTGGAATTCTGTCTGGGGCTGGAGAATTGGAGTTGATATTTGACCTGGGTTTTCAAGAGCAAGTGAGAGTTGGCCAGAAGGAAAGCAGGGAAAGGCAGAGAGGTCAGCATGTGCAAAAGCACAGAGTGGAGAGAAGTGTACTGTGCCCACATCTGAGTGGTGTGACTGGCCTGTCAGCTGTG
Source organism: Papio anubis (assembly GCF_008728515.1). Lineage (NCBI taxonomy): Eukaryota > Metazoa > Chordata > Mammalia > Primates > Cercopithecidae > Papio > Papio anubis. The sequence goes on from NC_044977.1 coordinate 49,988,684, forward strand.
TGAGGTGCACATGTGGAGGGACAACTCTGCAGAGGTAGGTTGGAGCCAGATTGTTGAGGGCAGAAATAGCCACATCTGGCTCACAGGTGGGTCTTGTTTGACTCTAACAGTGGCTTAAAAAATAATCAGTTACCAGTAAGTTTTCAATGGGGGAGGATGTTCGCATGCAAAAATATAGATTTAGTGCTTTCTTTGGAAGATCAGGCAACCCTGGGTTTGCATTTTTGCTTCCCCGCCAGGGGCACATTGTCATACTCTCCACCCAGCCCCTTTATACACTTAATCACCTGCTCAGCTGGTAGAGGCCTTTGTGTTTGAGACTTTGAACTCACTCGCTAGATGAATTTGAGCTTCATCCTCATTAGGGAGTTGAAAGGTTTTCAAGCAAGAGTGACATCTTCAGAAAGCTCCTGCTGGCTATTAGAGGGAGAGAAGCAAGTGGAGGCCGGGTGACCCCTGAAATGACCATCCTTGCTATGTTAGGAACATTCGCTCAGCATTTCTGGGAGCCTTACTCATTCTCTCTCTACTCCTTGTAATAACCCCGCAAGGCCGGGCATCAGCCTTATCAGATGAGAGAAAAAGTCCAAATGCAGATATGATGAAGAAAAGGATTGAAACATTGGAAAATAAAAAGTAAAATGTTTTGTATAACAAAAGAAATCATTTAGAAGTTTTAAAGACAAGACACAGATGAGGAGGAGTGGTATTTACAACCTACATCCCAGATAAAGAATGATATTCTGAGTAAACAAAGATCTGCAAATCAGTAAGAAAAGTAAGCATCCAGGAGCCTGGGAACAGGCCTGAGCAGGCAGTGATTAGAAGAGGAAACACAGACGGCCAGAAAGGGCTGAAAGAAGGCCAGCCTCACCTTCTCGGGGATTATCCTGTTAGCATTAGGAAAACATTCATAAAAGCCACGTGCAATATCAATTTTAATGGGAAATTAAAAAATTCATGGTGTTTAGCTGGGTGTGGTGGCTCACCCCTGTAATCCCACCACTTTGGGAGGTGAGGCAGGAGGATCACATGAACCTAGGAGTTTGAGACCAGCCGGGGTAACACAGTGAGACCTCATCTCTACAAAAAATACAAAAAGTCGCCAGGTGTGGTGGTTCATGCCTGTAGTCCCAGCTACTCGGGAGGCTGAGGCAGGAGAATGGCGGAAACCCGGGAGGCGGAGCTTGCAGTGAGCCGAGATCCGGCCACTGCACGAAGAAAGAGAGACTCCGTCTCAAAAAAAAAAAACAAAAAAACCAAAAAAACAAAGTGTAGTCTGTAGTGTTGGTGGGATTGTGGGGGAAGTAGAGGCTGACATCTACAATAAGTGGGTAGAGCTATCATGGAGGGTAGTTTGACAGTTACCTGTCACTATGGCAAGTGCCGACACTCTTTGACCCAGCCATTCCTTCTCCAAGTATCTACTCTAGAGAAAAACCTATCACAGACACACTATATGAATAAGGACGTTTGTTGCAGTGTTAATAAAATTTTAAAAAGGAATAAACCGACTGTCTATAGGGGATTGGCCTGAGAACTCAGTCACATTGTGCAGGTAAAAAAACCTCAAAACACATCCATGAAGAACCTTTCTCCAACCCCTGTCTTCCACCTGCCTAGTCCCCCGGTCTCCCACGGTAGGCAACCACTGTCATCCATTTCTAGACTATCCTTCTAGAAATTTCTTCTATGCCTATAGAAGCAACTGTGAATACATTTCTTCCTTTTTACACAAAGAGTTGTGTACTATCATGCACTTCTACACTTTGCTGTTTTATCACAAGGTATATTGTACACAACGAAGAGTGATGGGTACATTCGTATTTTTTAAAGAGCAACATGAAGACATCCCCAGTGCATCCATCCTCCAGCTAAGGAAATAGGACGTGTCCCGCACCCAGTGCTGCGTGGCTGCCCAAGAAGGCTGTTCCAGTTTATGCTCCCACTTAGGATTTGTGTGAGTTTGCAAAAGGGATAAAGACTTGAGATGGCTTAGCTTGTTCAAGGAGCGGAGTGAGTAGGCGGCTTCTGTTTAGCCCCAGGCCTCTGCTCAGTGGGGTGGAGACCACAGCCTGGAGGAGAAGGATGGAGGCAGGTTTTGGGGGGCTGGGTGTGAGGGGCCCGTCATGAGGCCCCTGTCTTGGAGGTCCCTGGATGGATAGTCCTAGAAGCTGGGAGCTAACTAGAAGCTTGCTGGGGAATCTCCTGTGTGGGAGGTGGGGGGGGAGCCCTTCAAACAACCACTTTTCAACCAAATGAGCAAATGCTTCCCCTCTGTCATCCAGGGATGGTAATTTATTCTAGGGTGAAAAATGAATTCCCCCAGGAAGCTTTCCTGCTGGAGACCCTGGAGCCTTAAATTCACTGCTTGCCTTCTGTACTGACGGAACTGAGCCTCAAGATTTATATCCAGGGGTTTGTGGGCAGCTGGCTCTGGGCCGGTGGGAGTCCCGGAGGGCAGGCGGGTGGGTGCAGCTGTATTTTACAGTGAGGCTGGGCCCCAGGAGGGTGCACATCAGTGGTCTCCAGGGTCCCAGGAGAGGCCACCCAGGCTGAGCCACAGAGCTCACTAAACAACTCTTGACTGAGTGCCAACAGTTTTTTGGGAACAGAGCAGTGACTAAGACCTCGGTGAACTCTGCCCTCCAGGAACTCCCAGACACAGCTAGCGGTCTCCCAAGTGGGGTGCGTGAGCCATGCCCAGGAGAGTCTCCTGAGGAGGAGGTTGGGAACAAATATGGAGAACTTCCATTTACATTTATTTTCTCTCACAGTTTAATTTGTTTCTCTTTTTGCGTATGTTGTATAATGTGCATGATATACAAATATAGTAATATATGGATACTTTATGAGTCATATGGATATGTCACTGCAGAAGAATGCACATTTTTTACAGACGGAGTGCAAGACTGAAAAGGTTTGAGGAGGAGCCCTGCCTACCTGTTGGGAGTATAGTAGTTGGAAGGACCCTGAGCTGGGGTCTTGGAGGGCAAAGAGCACCTGGCATTTACTGAGCACCTACCATGTGCTGGGCACAGGCACAGCCCTTTCTGTAGAGGCCGCAATCCTACCAAACAATGGGAGGCAGGGATGGTTAGCCCCATTTTGCAGATGAAAAGATTGAGGCCCAGAAAAAAGAAGGTTTGTTTGTTTGTTTTGTTTTGGGTTTTTTTGGAGATGGCATCTCACTCTGTCACCCACGCTGGAATGCAGTGGCACAATCTCGGCTCACTGCAACCTCCGCCTCCCAGGTTCAAGCAATTCTCCTGCCTCAGCCTCCCTAGTAGCTGGGACTATAGGTGCCCGCCACCATGCCTGGCTAATTTTTGTATTTTTAGTAGAGACGGGGTTTCACTATGCCACTGTGTTGGCCAGGCTGGTCTCAAACTCCTGACCTCAGGTGATCCACCCACCTCAGCCTAAAAGAGAAGGGTTTTGCCTAACTTAGTGCCTGAGCTAGGATTGGACTCTCGACCTTCCTGTTGGCCAGTTTCATGGTTCCTCCTTTTTCTACATTTCTAATTTTATAAAACCACTAAGATGTTTGTTGGACATTTAAACTAGTTTTAGTAATTAAGCACAGCAACATCAATAAACAAAGACAATTGCCATGCAATGGACCCCCTTCTGCATACAGAACTGATATGGACACATTTCTCTGGCTTCTGGCAATCTTTAAGAAAATAAATCCTCTTAAATGAAATGACTTTTTCTCAGATTAAACATGTAATTGTTGTTAAATATAGACTATTTTGAAAATAAAGACCAAGAAGAAAATGAAAATCATCCTCCACCTGCCCCCTCCCCAGGGCCACTCTGGTATGTTTCCTTTCAGTCTTTTATCTATCATTTATTTTTTGTTGCTGTCATACCACACACATTATTTTATGTTTTCTTTTTTCTTCACCTGGCTTTACAGGATCAGTATTTCCCTGGATTATTAAAAGCCCTTGAGTTGCAGCATGTGTCATGGAGTGGTCATTCCAGGCATGGTTTATTTACTTGCTCCCCCATGGTTGGACATCAAGGTTGTCTCAGCACTGGGCTTTTTTTTTTTTTTTTTTTTTTTTTTTTTTGAGATGGAGTCTCCTCTGTCACCCAGGCTGGAGTGCAGTGGCACGATCTCGGCTCACTGCAAGCTCCGCCTCCAGGGTTCACGCCATTCTCCTGCCTCAGCCTCCCAAGTAGCTGGGACTACAGGCGCCTGCCACCTCGCCCGGCTAATTTTTTTGTATTTTTAGTAGAGACGGGGTTTCACCGTGTTAGCCAGGATGGTCTCGATCTCCTGAGTTTGTGATCTGCCCGCCTCGGCCTCCCAAAGTGCTGGGATTACAGGCGTGAGCCACCACGCCCAGCCAGCACTGGGCTTTTTAAATAAGGCTGCAGTAAGACTCACCTTTCCTGGGGCTGCCGTCAGCCTATCATGCAATTCATGTAGGCTTTCCCCCCGCAGATGTTATTTCTTACACTTGTCATTTTTAAGGGCCACATAATCTCCTGGAATATGGCTATCCCTCATGTTCTAGGCCATTTATCCCTCTCCACATTCCATGAGGCCTCCCGCTTCCTCTGGGAAGTGCCCCTAACCTCAGCACCTTTGATTCAGGGAACCAGTATTCACGGCGAGGGCAGGGCTGTTGTCACCATCCCCTGAATCCAGGCATTTGCTGCCTCTCCTGCCTGCCTCCTGGCCCTGGCACCCAACCCCACAGATAGAGTCCTTGTTTCTCCTTTCATTCATTCATTCTACAACTGTTTAACTCATACATGCCAGTCACTAAGTGCTGGGGTACAGTAGTAAATAAGACTGAGTCTTTGTTCTTGTGGAGCAGAGAAGATGGACCAGAAATGGGACAAATAAGAGTTCACTGGGGGAAGAAGTGCTGGTTGGAGGACAGGGCAAGGGGATGAATGATAGAAGTTGATGAATGATAGAAATTGATGGGGTAGTCAGGGAGGGCCTTCTAGAGGAGGTGACATTTGTGTGGGGCCCAGCCAAGGGAAGACCTGGAAGAAGAGTGGTTCAGGTGGAGGGGACCACAGGAGCAAAGGCCCTGGGGCAAGAGTGCGCCTGGTGTGTTTGAAGAACGGAGGCCAGTGTGGTTGCCATACCGTGAGAAAGCCGAAGAGTGAAATGGTGTAAGGGCAGAGGGCTCAGCAGGGGTGCCAGGCCAATGGAAGAAATATGGGTTTCTTCTGAGCATCATGGGAAACCTTTGTAGTGCTTTAAGCGAGGGGTGGGGGCGTATGGGGGTGGGGGGGTGGGGGGGCTTATGTGGGACCTGATTTCTCATTCCTGAGACCTTGCACCTGCTGTCCCCTCTGACTCTGTCGTCTTTAAGCTGAAGGGACCTCCATTTCCTCATCTGTAAAATGGAATAAAAATGGTACCTTTCTGCTGGAGAGGTGGTGAGAATTAAATGAGCCAGTGTGACGGTCAGTGCCTGGTATGCAGTGGGTGCTTGGTTGAGCTAGCTGTGTATATTCCTCCTGAAGGAAGCTGGGGGGCTGAGGTTTGCTCGCTGTGCAGAGTTCACTGGAGCTGCTCTCTGGTCTCCTTCAAGCCTAGCCTGCCTCCTCCTTGCAGCTCATGCCTGTTTCCTCTGACAGTCACCCTAGGACAAGGTGGCTCTGCACAGCTGCAGTCCCTTTCCCCTCCAGCTGCCTCGGTCCCAGAAGTGGGGGCCCAATTGGCCTGTGTCTGCTCTGAACTGTCCTTTATGTGTGAAATGGGCCAATTCTACCTCCCAGAGCTATGGGGAGGCTGTGTGGGCCCCATGGGGGCTCACTAACATCAGGTTCAAAGATATTAAATCAAACACCTTTAAAAATAATATTTTTTGTTGAAATCTCCATAATATGGCCGGGCGTGGTGGCTCATGCCTGTAATCCCAGCACTTTGGGAAGCCGAGGCAGGTGGATCACGAGGTCAGGAGTTTCAGACCAGCCTGGTCAGTATGGTGAAACCTGTCTCTACTAAAAATACAAAAATTAGCTGGGCATGGTGGCGGGCGCCTGTAGTCCCAGCTACTTGGGAGACAGGAGAATCGTTTGAACCTGGGAGGCGGAGGTTGCAATGAGCTGAGATCGTGCCACTGCACTCCAGCCTCGGCAACAGAGCGAGACTCTGTCTCAAACAACAACAACAACAACAACAACACAACTCCATAATATTTGTTTGGGGGTGTGTGAGTGCCTTGCCTCAGTCCTGGCCCCACAGGCATCCTGGAAAGAGGTGGCAGGTGGCCCCTTGGGGAAAATCGACAGCAATTGCATTTGATTCTGCACTTAATTTAATGAAAAGACCCTGTAGGGAGGCAGAGGCAGTGAGGCAGTGAGGCAGGAGTGGGCTGCCTCACTATGGGCTGCGGGCAGGAGTGATTCCAGAGGAGATGTATGGGTGCTTCATAAGAGATTCAGATCTAGGCTCAGTGCTCTGGGATCCTCCTCTGCAGTCTGAGAGGCAGGTGTTCTAGGGCTCCCAACAGTTCTAATTGCTGTGCGAGCCTGGGCAAGTCATGGCCCCTCTCTGGTCTCTGCAGCACCATTGGGCATTCTGGAGCCCCTCCTCTGCCCATAGTCCGTGGTCCCAGCCTGCTGCCCACCTCCCACTGGACACGTGTTTTACAAGGATTTCCACACAGCGAAATCCTCTTCCTCGTAGCCAGCACCTGTCCCCCGAAAGTTGTTTTTCCATGTTACAGAGGAGGAAACTGAGGCTCCAAGAGGTCCATTGATATGCACAGAGTCACGCAGCAAGCCTGGGGGCAGCAATGGGGTCATGTGGCCCCTTCGCAGAGTCAGGAGCCTCCACAGTGGGCTTGAAGGACACTCAGGATTTGGACGAATGGTGACTTGATTCTCCACACAGCCCCACGTGGATTCTGTTCTGTCGTGTTTTATTTTCCCTTTCAACACAGAAGGGCCAAGAGAGTTATGGGACCAGCCTGGACCCCACAGAAACTAGTGCCAGAGCAAGAATGCAGTCACCTCCTGGTCCAGCTTTTCTCTCTGGCTTGTCACAGAAGTCCCTGGGCCTCCATGACTTGAGCTGAGCTACTCCCCTCACCTGCTGTGTGACCCTGGGCAAGTGACCTGACCTCTCTGAACCAGAGTGTCTTTGTCTATAAAATGCGGATGGCAACCCACCTTTCAGGGTTGCTGGGAAGATGAGATATTGGCAAGTGGCCTAGGATAGCAACTGGCATCCATTTCCTCTTGGAAAAATTCTAATTCTAGGACTGCTGAAACTATGGAGGAAATCTGACTAGAAAGGAGACCCTCCTTTTCACAAGTTTTGGGCTTTGCTGGAGTGGCCCCTCCCAGGGTGGAGGAGGAGGGAAGGAACTTGGCGTACACTGGTGGTTGCAGATGGCAGGCAGCTAATTTATTTACCTCTTCCTAATAAATATGCATGACATATAAATAAAATATCTCACTTGTACCACTCCACCCAGATCCCGGCAGGCAGTGACAGTGAGCAGCGTAGCTTAGAAGCAGGTGTCTGTGAGCATGTGGAGTCTGGCAAGGGGGTTAATGAGCTGATTATTCTTCCTTTAACCTAATTTCTTGCCACACATCCAGCAGTGCTCAGAATTCCCAGTTAGGAGGCACTGGGCTTTCCCTCCTGGCCTCCCAGCCTCCCAGCCTCCCAGCCTCCCAGCCTCCTGGCCTCCCAGCTGAGCTCTGGTCAAGGAAGGCCCCAGTAACTTGTGCTCCGCTTGGACCTGGGCAAGACTGGACTGGACTGCCCTGGGAGGTGGTGGGCCCTGATCAAGGTTGCTGTCAAAAGTGTTCCTGTTCTGGCTGGGGGTTGGACTAGGAGGCTTTCAGGACACCTCTCGAGACATCTCTCATGATGGTTTCACCACTGAGGTGGGCCTAGGTTTGTAAACTTGCCCTGCATCTGGTTCATGCACTGGCCTCATCACAGGGCTCCCAGCCCCCCAAATCCCCCCCCGCCGCCCGCCACTGCAGTCAGTCTCTTCTGCTGCTCTTACCCAGCTCATCCACGAGCCAGGAAACCCAGTTATAAGACAGGGTAAGAATTCATGGAACTGCCACCCCCAGAGCCGAAAGAAAGCTGGAGAGGGGCAGGGGAGCAAGGGCAACCTATGGAGTCGGGAAGACCTGGGTTCCACTCCTGCTCAGTCACTTGCTCTGAGTCTCAGTGTCTTCCTCTGGGAAATGAATACATAGTCAGTGTCTATCTAACAGGGTTGTTGTTAAGACTTGTTCACTCATTCACTCAACAAATGTTTACTGTGCAGCTACTACGTGCCAGGCACTGCCTTAGGCCCTCAGGACACAGTGGTGAACACGACAGAGACTAGGACCTTGCCCTGATGGATCTTAAATTCTAATGGGCAAGTCAGCCAAGCACATGTCAACAAATAGATGTGCACGCTAATTAGGTCATGGAGTGAAAATAAATGAAACAGAATCAGGAGATAGAGAGGGAGGGAGACTCCTTCTCAGCTGAGATGCTTGGGGAAGACTTCCTGAATGATGAGAAGGAACCAGCCCTGCAAGGAACTGCATGCACAAATACAAAGGTCCTGAGGCGCAAACAAGCTTGGCATGTTCAGGGAAGACAAGGGTGGCTGCGGCACAGTGAGGTGAAGTGGCTCTAGACACGAAGCAGATATCTGTTGGCCCTCCCTTCCTTTCTTCTCCACACCTCTCTTGTCCCCTAGCCTGTCTCCCTGGCAGCTCTGCTGCTGGATTCCTTTTCCCATTACTTCTCCCCTCTCTCACAGTCTTTCCTCTGTTGCCCCACTCCTCCGCTTTGCTTCCAAGCTTGTAAACACCAGCATCCAAAACAGAGGCGAGGCCAAACTCTATCAGTTGAGCCACGACCACCTGTTCCTTGTCACGCCTTTCCAAGAAGGCAGTAGCAGGCAGGCAGTGTTAGGTTCTAAGTGGTAGAAACCCAACCCCAACTCGCCCAAGTGAGAAAGAGACCTTCAATGCTCATATCGGCTTCAGGAAGGGCTGTATCCAGGGGTTCAAGGGACAACATCAGAGCTTGGTCTTCCCATCCTTCACTTCTCTCTTTCTCTGGGCTGTTGGCTTTTCTACCTTCCAGTGGACAAAGAACATGCAGATGGCGCCAGCAAAAGTCCTGGGGCTGTCTCCCATTGGACAGTGTGAGGTCACATGCTTGCCTCTCAGCCAGTCACTGTGGCCTGGAGAAAGGACTGCTCCGATTGGATAAACCTGGCTTATGCCTATCTTGGAAGCAATGTCAGCCCTGTGAACCACATGGACGGGGGTGTGGGAGGGAGACCCCCCTCTACAGTCAGTCTTACCTGCTGCTCTTACCCAACTTATCCATAAGCCAGGAAATCACACGGACAAGGGATGGGGGAGGGGGTTTCCTCAGAGCAAAATCAGGGTGCTGTTACCAAAAGGAGGTCTGAATGCTGGATGGGCAGAAACAGCTGATGTCCACTGTGGGAGCCTCAGTTCGTTTGGATGAGGAGGGTGGGGCTCCAAGAGTGTATTAGTTAGAGTTCTCCAGAGAAAGGGAACCAATAGATCCATCCACTCATCTGAACATCTATCTATCCACCCATCCGCCCGTCCGTCCATCTATCATCTATCTATCCATCCATCTATCATGTCTCTCCAGAGAGAGAGGGGGGGAGAGAGAGAGAGAGAGAGAGAGGTTGATTTAAAGGAATTGGCTCATGCAGTTGTGGAGCTGGCAGTCAGTAATCTGCAGGGCAGCCCAGGCAGGCTCAGGCAGGGTCTCTATGTTGCAGCCTTGAAAACAATTCCTTCTTCTTTAGAGAATCTCAGTCTTTGCTCTTAATTTCACTACTGGTTGCATCAGGCCCACCCACATTGTGGAGGGTAAAATGCTTTACTCAAAAGTCTGTTGATTTAAATGTAATCACATCTAAAAAATACCTTCACAGCCACAACCAAACAACTGGGCACTAAAGCCTGGGCAAGTTGTGGGTTTTGGGGTTTCTTGTTTGTTTGTTTGTTTTTGAGAAAGGATCTCATTCTGTGGCCCAGGCTGGAGTACATGGAGTACAGCGGTGCAATCTCAGCTCACTGCAGCCTCAAACTCCCGGGCTCAAGTGATCCTCCTGCCTCAGTCTCTCGAGTTGGAATTACAGGCATAGGCCACCACACTCGGCTAATTTTTTTTTTAGTTTTTGTAGAGACAAGGTCTCACTATGTTACCCAGGACTGGTCTGGAACTCCTAAGTGATCCTCCCACCTCGGCTTCCTAAAGTGCTGGGATTACAGGTGTGCACCATCACGTCCAGCCCAGTCTGGCCAAGTTGACGCATAAATGAACCATTACGGGGAAGCAAAGGTGCTTATCCAACACCAGGAGGCAATTTAAAGATGTGTGGTCCCCTTCCCACCTGAGGCTGGGAGAAACCACTCAGGGAAGGCAGGAGAGGCCATGGGGTCTTAGCAGAGGGAGAGGGAGGAGAACCTTCTAGGGCCAACAGGACTTGGCACAATGTGGTCTCCATGGACCACTTGTAAATGAGTGTTGGCTTAACACCTGCTCTGGGTGCTGGGGTGTGGAGGTGACCAGACCCAGCCCCTGCCCCATAGGGACCAACATGAAGTCCTGTGTTGGACACAGTAGTTCTCTGAGTACCCTGGCATACGGTGACTTAGCCATCAGCCTCTATGCTGAAAGGAGAGGCTGCCAGACACTGTCACGAGAGCCACAGAGGGAACCTGTTACTGTGTGATGGACAGCCTCACCCCACCACCCCACCCCGTGTGGCACTGGGTACAGCCCAGAGACCAGTCCAGGAATGGCATGGAAGGATGTGGGGTTCTGTCTGCTTCTGCTGCTGCAGAGCTGTGAGCCCTGGGGAGGCTGCTCCTCTCTGCCCTGGTCTTACGGTCAATGCGATACTGGAGAAATCAACATTTGATAAGGGTTGATGGCACACCTTGTGTTCAGCCCAGAGCCAAGCTGAGGGGAATGCTTCAGAAACAGAGGCTGGGGGAGGAAGGCCACTTTGCCCCAGGCAGGTGGCAGAGCGGGTTGTGAAGGTGGGAGACTGAACGCCAGCCTGATTGGGCCTGACTCCAGGGCTGTGGCATTCTCACCTTGGTGGGAGACTGTCAGTAGAACCTGCGTTGTTGAGCTGTAGTTGTTGTTTTCAGTATCAACCATAGAAGTTACCACAATGCCTCCCACCTGTAAAGTGCTTTCCCGCCTGACAAAGTTCCTACATGCCCATCCTCCCATCCGATCACATACGAGCCCTGAAAAGTTTGCAAGAAGGTTGTCTCAGGGACATTTAAAAAAAATTAACTTTGTTGAAGTCTAATGTATATACAATAAAACACACTCATTTTTAGTGTACAGTTTAGTACGTTTTGGCAAATGTATACATTTGTGTAGCCACCAACCCAATCAAGGTACAATTAGAACATTCCCACCAGACCTAGGCCACCACTGATCTTGCTGTTGGTATGTATTTGATTTGTGTTTAAGAGTTTCATATAAACTGAATCACAGCGTGGATATCTTTTGTCTCCGGCCTCTTTGGCTCAGCCTGTTTTGAGACCCACCCATGTGGTTGCGCGTCAGTGCCTTGTTCTTCCAGGGAGCGGGTGTACCTCAGAGCGTTCATCTATCCACTTGTTCGTGGGCATTTGTGTGGGTTCTAGTTTGGGATGCTGTGGATACAGCTGCCCTAAACACGGATATGCAAGTGTCGTGTGAATATGTGTTTCCTTTCTCTTGGCTAAATACCTAGCAGTGGGATTGCTGGGTTGCATGCTAAGTGTGTATTTAGCTTTTTACAAGAAACTGTTAGGTTCACTTTATTGGAGAGGAAATCGAGGGCCAGAGAGAGAGAAAACAGCTGGCGTGGGTCACCACATGTGAAAATAATCCAGCTCAGACGACAGCTCTTCTACCTCGCTGTTGACTCACCTGACAAATAAGGGAGGAAAAACCCATTCCTTCATAAATTCTTTTTTTTTTTTCTTTTTTTTTTCCTGAGACGGAGTCTTGCTGTGTCGCCCAGGCTGGAATGCAGTGGCACGATCTCAGTTCACTGCAACCTCTGCCTCCCAGGCTCAAGTGATTCTCCTGTTTCAGCTTCCCGAGTAGCTGGAATTATAGGTGCCTGCCGCTACGCCTGGCTAATTTTTGTATTTTTAGTAGAGATGGTGTTTCACTATGTTAGCCAGGCTGGTCTCAAACTCCTGACCTCAAGCGATCCTCCTGCCTTGGCCTCCCAACATGCTAGGATTACAGGCGTGAGCCATGGTACCCAGCCCCTTCACAAATTCTTATTAGCACCCACGTATGCACCACTTCTCTTAGTCCTCATGACAACCCTATGAGATAAATCATGGTATTATCCCTATTTCCCAGATGAAGAACTGAGGCTCAGAGAGGTGACATGACTTGCCCACGGTCGCTAGCTGGAGGTGGTGTAGCTAAGGCTCAGACCCAGGTCTCTGTGCTCTTGGTCTTTGCAGTGCAGCAACTAAAGATGCAGGAAACACAAGACAAGCTCCCCTGGCCCTTGTCGATGACAGTGCTCATAGATCACCACAGTCCTTCCTGAAGGCTCAGCCTCAGAGGCTTTCTTAACGTGGAGCTCCACACCGTGGAGATGGCAGGAAGAGAAGGGCAATGAGAGTCTGCCTCTGCTCAATCTCAGAGTCTAGGTCTGTCCTGCAAAGGAGGACCCCTCACCAGCTTGAAGGCTGAACCAGGGAGACCTTAAGCTCACATCCTCTTCACCCCACAGGCCCTGGGCAAGGATGAGGCCACTGTTCTGTTGCAAGTGAAGCCAGAGCTGAGAGGGTTTGCATCATCCTTAGCCAGCCCATTGAGGTGGGGACCATGATGACATCAGGGCAGAGGGGCACTATTTAAGCATCCACTGTGTGCCAGTGCCCTGCTAGATACTTCACAAGTGGGACCCCCAGCCTCACATGGATCTAGGGTGCATGTGAGCCACTTGGCTTAGGCCAAGGGATGAGTTGGTTTTACCTGGGCCTGGGGTGTTGTCTGTTGGTCAGTATCTTCCCAGAGGTCATGTCTGCTGGGACACCATCTGGGTGACCTTTTATCTTATTTTGATAAAGCTGTCCTGAGCAATTGAATGAGCAACCTTGAGCTGAGTCCAGAAGGAAAGGACCTTCCAGGTTGAGGCAACTGCCTGGAGGTGGGAATGTCCAGCTTTTGATTGTAGAGGAAGCAGGGCAATGGGGCACACTAGGATGGACACTGTCATTTGACTCCACCGAGTGGCCAGGAGCCAAACCATCACTGCGTGTGCCTCTCTCTGCTTTATCTCTGTGTCTTCCTGTCTCTGCCTCTCTATCAGCCTCTGTCTTTTGCTGAATCTCTTTCTCTTGGTTGTCTGTCTTCTTTTCTTTTTCTGACTCACAAACATTTTTCGATTTCTCATCGGTTTCCTAAGAAAGAAACATGCACCATTTGTCTCTTATCCAATTCATCATGAACATCACTAGTAAAAATAATCAACACAAAATAAAACTGGCATCAACTAAAACTGTGCACAGTAAAAATAGTTATTGATCTAAAAATTGACAGACGAATCTAATCTCCATGCCAACATTAAATTCTGCCAAAATCTGACGGGAGAGAATTGGAGCCGAAGAAAATAATGGGCAAAAAAGGAACTCCACAGTGGTAGAAGTTGTCTACAACTGGTATAGGAGCTACGAGCAAAGAAATGGATTGGCGAATCAAATCCTCATTACAAACTTTAATTAGGAAAGACTTCATGAAACCTATCTCAACAAAGCAAGACTGAAAGTGGAAAAACTTGAAAGTGGCCTAACTGTGCTTTTTAGAGGATGAATCAATAGTTCAAGTGGTTGATGGGGTGCGTGCAGGACAGGGCTTCCTTACAGTCGTCAAAGTCGGTAAAATTCATACGTTGGTATTTGAGATGTCCTTGCTAACAGTGGGGTCAAAATGGAACCTACGGCCTGAAGAGAAGATGGTGCCCGCAAGATGCTTGGCAAATGTTGCACCAGTGAGGCCATGTTTGTTGACTGGCCGGTGTTGCCCGACGGTCAGGCTGTACATGGCAGGCGAGCACCTGTAAAATGCGTACCTGATATCCTTACTTCCTCTCTATGGTCGGTGGCTCCCCACTGCTGTAAGGATCAAGTTCAAAGTCTTCCCATGGCCCTCCGGCCCAGCGTGGCCCAGCACCAGGCCTCTCACCCTCGCCTCTCCCTGCCTTCCTTGCTCACTGGTCTTTCCATTCTTGGGGAAAAACAAGCCAAATGCGAGGCTGCGTAATGAAGTGGGTTCCAATCCAGCCTCAGTTGCTGATGAGCTGTGTAACCTTGTGCAGGTTACTTAACCTCTCTGCGGCCCAGTTCTCCAACTGTAGATGGGACTCACAGCACCCGCATCCCAGTGCCGTCCTGAGGATGGACGGAGTGAATGCAGGAAAGCTTTGAGAGCCACGCCTGCCCTGTGGAAGGCTCAGCCTGTGCTGTCAGCCCACCCCACACCCTGCCTAGTCTCTTCTATCTGCCTGGGGTCCCTGGTGTGGCCAGTTCCCACGGATCTCCAGACCTTGCCCCCAGCCTCCTGGAGCTGCTCCCTGCTACACGCTCTCACCACACCCCCGATCCACTCACTGCCTTTTATAACACAGCAGTCCTGAGCCCCACAGGGGTGGGTCCTCCCATTTCCAGCACTGGCCATGGCTGCCTGCACTTAGCAGGTGATTAACAAATCACCACCTTAGGTGGTGATGGGGTGGGGTCAAGACTCACCTGCCCAAGCCTGTCCTGGCTGATAAGGGGGCACAGCCTCCATGCAGCTGCCATCTTCTGTGACTTCTCACACAGAGCATGGGTCTGAAGCTCCCCTTTTCTCCTGCTCGCCTGCTGGCCTGCCCCTTAAGCTCTGGGGAGACAGGGCGGGCCTCAGCAGATGCCCCAGCAGATGCCAGCTGCCTCCCTGATGACGGCCCCTCAGTTGCTTCCTCCCCACCCTTTTGTTAAAGGGCCTGACCTTCAGGGTGGGTTCTCTAGGCTGCCAGCCTCAGCTGTGAGATTCCAGTGACTGGCGACGAACTCCCACCCTCGTGTCCGGAGTCCCTCTGTAAGCCCAGCATGCTCCTATTAAAACGAATATCCCACAGGACAATCCTTAGAGGACTGGCATCAACTGAGGGTGGCCTGTGGGCCAGCTGCTCTGCTGGGGGCGTGCTGGGTCCCCACCTCAGGTACCACACACCACTCAAAACCAGCAATGGGTAGAGAGGTGGGGCCCACCCATTTGAGGCTGGCTTCTAGATTCCTCACCCCACGTGTGCTCAGCAGACATCTTAGACCCCAGTGTGGCCCCAGAACCTTGTGAACTGGAATCACCTGGGGGTGGTGCAGGCATATTCAGAATGCTCATCCCAGGCCCCAGCCCAAACATAAGGAATCAGCATTGTAGGCAGTGGCACAGATGCATCTTTTTTCTCCTCTTTTACTTAAAATGATAAAATATACGTGTGAGTTTAACGTAGAGGTCAGCGTAGAGAGTAATGAAAAGTAAACACCCTCATAACCACTCTGGTTGAGAAACAGAACATTGCCATCCCCTTAGAAGATCCCCCTACCCTGCCACATGGGCTCATCTCAAATCGTATCCCCCTTCTGCTCCCCCAGAGGTACCCACCCCCCTGACCTTTTTTGAAATTACAGCGTATATTTTTCACTGTCCAGTCCTTTTCATTCAGCATGATGTTTTTGATATTTATCTGTTTTGTTGTATGTTGCACATTCTTTTTCATTGTTATGTAAACTTCTATTGTGGGAAGCGAGAGTCGGTGGCCAAGATGAGCTTCCGGGCAGCCGTAGCACTGATGAAAGGCTGCTCGATTAGGGACGGCACCTTGTGCCGGGCTCAGCATTGAAACTTCACTCCAACCAGCTTTCTGGCAGAGGACACGACTGATTTCCCTGATGAGCTGGACATATCCTTCTTTGCCCAGGAAGGTATCCTCCATGAAGAGCTGTCCACATACCTGGACGAAGTTTTCAAGTCCCCATCGGAGGCAGCACTCAAGGACTGGGAGAAGGCACCGGAGCAGGAGGACCTCACAAGCAGGGCCCTGGACTGCAGTGAGCTTGAGCACAGCCACCTGATGCTGCCTCTGGAGTGAGGCTAGCGGAAGCAGGAGGGTGCTACAGCCTCCCAGCCCAAGGTGTGGCTCCAACAGGAGGTGGTGAGCACCGCGGGGCCACGGCGGGGCCAGCGCATCGCTGTGCCAGTGTGCAAGTTCTTCGCCCGGGAGAAGCAGCTGTATGGGCTGAGCTCACCAACCACACCTACCACAAGCACATCGACAGTTTCATCAAGCGACAGATTGAGGACATGGACAACCACAGGCCCTTCTTCACCTACTGGCTCACCTTCATGCACTCACTTATCACCGTTCTAGCCGGGTGCATCTATGGCATCATGCCTGTGGGCTTCTCGCAACATGAAATGGTGGACTCAGTGCTGTGGAACCATGGGGTCTACGAGAACGTCAAGTGCGTGCAGCAGGAGAATTTCTGGATCGGGCCCAGCTCGGAGGCCCTCATCCACCTGGGCGCCAAGTTTTCGCCCTGCGTGTGCCAGGATCCACAGGTGCACAGCTTCATTCACTCAGGGTGCGGGCCTGAGTGTGAGAAGCACTCGGCCTGCTGCGTGCACAGTAACAGGTCGGGCTGCCTGCAGACCTCGGAGGAGGAGCGCTCGTCCACGCTGGCAGTGTGGGTGACGTGGCCCATCCATCCCAGCGCCCCAGAGCTTGCCAGCCACAAGAGACAGTTTGGCTCTGTCTGCCACCAGGATCCCAGGGTATGTGATGAGCCCTCCTGGGAAGACCCCCATGAATGGCCAGAAGACATCACCAAGTGGCCGATCTGCACCAAAAACAGCGCCAGGAACCACACCAACCTTCCTCACATGGACGGTGTCATCACAGGGCGGTCCTGCTGCATTGGCACCAAGGGCAAGTGTGAGATCACCTCTCGGGAGTACTGCGACTTCGTGATGGGCTATTTCCATGAGGAGGCCACGCTCTGCTCTCAGGTGCACTGCATGGATGATGTGTGTGGGCTCCTGCCTTTCCTCAACCCTGAGGTGCCTGACCAGTTCTACCGCCTGTGGCTGTCCCTCTTCCTGCACACCAGGATCCTGCACTGCCTGGTGTCCATCTGCTTCCAAATGACAGTCCTGCAGGATTTAGAGAAGCCGGCAGGGTGACACCACATAGCCGTCATCTAGCTGCTGAGTGGTGTCACTGGCAACCTGGTCAGTGCCATCTTCCTGCTGTACCGAGAATTGGTGATTCCAGCTGGCTCCCAGTTTGGCATCCTGGCCTGACTCTTCGTGGAGCTCTTCCAGAGCTGGCAGATCCTGGAGTGGCCCTGGCATGCCTTCTTCAAGCTGCTGGCTGTGGTGCTCTTCCTCTTCACCTTTGGGCTGCTGCCCTAGATCGACAACTTTGCCCACACCTTGGGGTTCATCAGTGGCCTCTTCCTCTCCTTCGCCTTCTAGCCCTACATCAGCTTTGGCAAGTTCAATCTGTACCAGAAATGCTGCCAGATCATCATCTTTCAGGTGGTCTTCCTGGGCCTCCTGGCTGGCCTGGTGGTCCTCTTCTACTTCTATCCTGTCCGCTGTGAGTGGTGTGTTCCTCACCTGCATCCCCTTCACTGACTAGTTCTTTGAGAAGTACGAACTGGACCCTCAGCTCCACCGAGCTGGCTGTGGGCTCCAGGAACCATGCGCTCCAGCAGGCCAGAGCCAGACATGACAACCCTGAGCCTCACAGGCTTACAGGAGTCACCTGCTCCATGTGGGGACTGGCCTGTTTCCTGAAGACAGACCTCTTGTGCCTTGTTCACGTCTTTTGAACCCCTCATACTGCCGGGCATTTATTATACTACTTCCTGTGATAATCTTCTAACTTGTCTCTTGACGACCACCTCATGTGGCCAATAAATGGACTGGGAGCGTTTTAGAAAAAAAAAAAGTTCTATTGCGTGAATATGCCACCATTGTTATTGATCTCTTCTACTGTGGTTGGACTTGCAGTTTGTTTCATTTTTTGACTTTTATGGAAAATGCTGCTGTGGATACTCTGGTGCCTAAATGCATACATTTCTGTTGAGTATATACCATCAGGTGGAATCACCAGCCCATAGAATATGCATATATTTAACAGCTTTATTGAGATATATTTTAGAATGTACATATCTTAAAATTTTAATGGATACTGTCAAACACCTTTCCACAGTAGCTGTACCACTTTACATCACCACCAGCAGTGTCTGAGAGTTCCAGTTGCTCCACATCCTCAGCAATGCTTGGTACTGTCAGACTCCTTACTTTGGTTTTGCCATAAGTTTATAGTTCTATCAAGCTTCCCAGGGGATTCTCAACTCTTGCTGTGTATCAACACCACCTGGTGAGCTTTAAAAATACAGACCCTGGGACCCTGCCCAGGTTGTTCTGAGTCAGAGTCCCCTGAATCAGAGCTGGGGCACAGACATGTGCAGATTGAACAAGCTGCACTCCCCCAAACTCCCCACCGCAAGCCTCTGTTCCACCAGCTCCCCTGCCAGGTGACAGTTCAGCTTCTTACTTACCCCTGGTTCTTGATGACCACTTTACTTAACCTCAGGCTGTTGTTCTTCAGGCCTGAAGCCCTTCTCTGGCAGGAGCATTGGTTTCTGTCCAGCTGCTGAGATCTTGTCTGTGCCCCGGTGTCTTGGGAGGTGTGGTGTGGGTAGGGATCTGAGGGGGGGTGGGAGGCGCTGGAGAGCAGCTTCACCCAGTGAAGACAGTGGCTCTGAGGGTCCCCTGGTTTCCACTGCAACCTTCATAGACTGTGCCTCAGTGACAGCCTGTAGGGAGGGAAGATCTGACGGACGCTACTTGAGAGTAATGGGTGACACCAGGATTGCCAACACAGATGCCTATGGGGCCAGGCAATGTGAGTGAGGAAGATGGGCCTGAAATAAAGCACACACATGCCCAGGCCCACACAGACACACACCTGCACGTACAGACACTCTCCTAGACACATTCTTTCTCACATACAGAAAAGCAGAGCATCCAAACCAGCCATTCTCAACAGGAGTGATATTTTTTCCCCAGGGGACATTTGGCAATCTCTGGAGACATTTTGGGTCATCACAAGTGGGGAGAGGGTGTGTGCCACTGGCATCCAGTGGCAGGGGACAGGGATGCTGTCAAACACCCTATAGCACACAGGACAGCTCCCCGCCACCACAAAGAATTTGTCTGGCCCAAAATGTCAATCCTGCCGGAGGTTGAGAAACCCTGACTAAAAAAAGTTACATCTCTTTCAGCTCACATGAAAGTTTTGTTCATTTCAAAAGCAGAACTTCTACCTTACAGCTTTATTTTAGGTTAAATTGCACCTCAGGTCGAGCGCCAGCTTCTCACCACTGGGTAGCTCCGGTAAAAGCAGTGCCTCTTGGCTATCTGGGGAAGGCCAGTGTTATCTTTTTATTTTCAATCCACTGGAGACATACATTTGAGAAAAATACACTAACAATGAGTTGTTGAAAAATGAAATTAAAACACAAACACATGAAAACTATAAGCCACTGATCAGGCACTTGGATATTGTGGCAATGTGTGAAATTGCTGTAATAGTTTCTAACCATTGCTTCTGAAATGTTTGTTTCCAAGAGTAACAATCACTGTCCAGCAACAAATAGTTCAAAGACAGGACGGGGCCTGCAGCTACACTTTGCATAGCTCTGCTTTTAATCTGACTGAGGCTCTGATGGCCTCAGCACCCCTGGTCCTGGTCCCAACTGGCCCAGACACCCTCCACTGTGCCTAGGGCCGCTCCCCTCTCGGCCCTCTGGCTCTGCCGTCCTGCTGCTTCAGTGTAAGGGTCATGTCCCCATCCCAGGTGGGCTGTCTCTGTAGGCACGATGCTATCTGGGGTCAGCCTGGGACACACCTGCTCCGAAGACCAAAGAGGAACAGCTCTGTGATGCTGGCAGGAAGGAGGTGACAAAGGGGATTTCATCACACACACGACTGAATGTTAGACACCCCTGTTCTCAAAAGTCCTTCCTCCACTGGCGCATGTCTCCCCCATCCTTCCTCTCACCTTCACCCCATTGCCACAAACCCCTCTTCCTTTGCTTGGTGTCTGGGGCCAGACAGCCTGGGTTCAAATCCCAGCTCTGCCACTAGCCAAGTGGGTGACCTTGAGCAAGCCATGTCACCTCTCTGAGCCTCAGTTTCCTCCACTGTAAAATTGGGATAATTATAGTTCTTGTGCAAAGGTTTTTGTGAGAGTTAAATGAGTTCATATACATAAAGTGTTTAGAACAGGGCCTGGCTTGACTTCTGCCTCTACCACAAACCAGCTGTGGGACCACAGCAGGTCACTTCCCCTTGGCAAGTGGTGGTCCTTGAAGTTAAAAATGCAGCCTCACAGGGTGCTTGTGAGGCTCTGGAGGAAAACGCATATAAAGGCTGCAGCACAGAGGCTGAGGCTGGAAGGAGCTGCACCTGTCACAGCAAGAGGGGTGTGGTGGAGGAAGCGGCGCTGGCGTGTGCGTGACTGGTGTTAAAATACTGCAGCACCCCCACACTCGCTGGGAAACAACTGGTTCCCGAAGGTCTCCTCACCCAATGTCTCCTGGTCTCTCCCCCAGGGCCCCAGATCTCCCACAATCCGGCAACCAGAACTTTAATGCGTGGCCCAGGAGGGCCCTGGCCATCCGGATTGGCCAAGCCCATTGCCCTGCCTATATCCCCTAGACCTCCCTGGGACTCCCCCAGGGCAGCGGACTAGGCACCACACCCTAGGGATCCAGTGGCTTAGAAAATGTACCCTCTCTTCTGACCTCAGTTTCCCCATCTGTAAAATGGGTGGGTTGTAGTTTTGACCAGAAGCTTTCTCTGACACAGCCTGATTCTAAGAATTCAGCCTTCTGCAACCATGTTAATCGTTTTCTTCCCCAGAAGTCGTAATTCCAGGCAAGCAGGCATAACTCAGTCTTGGCTGTCACTCCTGAATCAGGGACAGGAAGGAGGCCCTGAGTACATTGCAGAAGATGGAAAGTGGGTGGGAGGCAAAGCCCCACAAGGCGGGGCATCTGGGCAGAGTGGGGAAGGCTCTCACTGCAGCCCCTCCCTGTAATCCTGATAGCCCAGCTGCTGCCTGTCAGCTGGATTGATTACTCTGCTAGCTGCCTGGCCAGCATTTTCCCTGCATTACCCCCACAACAGCCCCAGTGAGCAGGTGAGGAAGCCGAGACATGGAGAGGGTAAGTGATGCTCTGGAGGCCACACAGCTGGTGAAGGGCAGAGCTGGGGTTGGAGCCTCGGTTGTCTGACTACACGGCCTGCCCATGGGGGTTGTTTGCTGAGTGCTCATGGTGTGCCGACCTCACGCTCCACATCCAGACCTAGAAAGCTGGAATACATCCCTAGCTACTTCCTCCCTCGTTCTCACCTGTCCCAAGCTATGCAGGGGCCCTATCCCATCTCTCTCTCCCTCCCACACAGGCATACTTCTGGACCCCTTCCCAGTTTTGCTTTGTAGCTGATCCTGGCACTAGCGATGGTGGTGGGGATGGTCCACTTCCAATCTCAGACCCCAGACCTTGTGCTATGTTAGTCAGGTATGAGTCCCAAGGAGACACTCATGACAGAATGAGAAAGCATGGGCCTTAGAACCAGATGGCCTGGGTTTTAATCCCAGCTCTGACACTCCCTTGCTGTGTGACACTGGGCAGGTGACTTAACCTCTCTGAGCCTCAGGTTCCTCCTCTGTGAAGTGGACACACTTCTCCTGGCCTCACAGGGATGTGTGTGTCTGTAATGAGTCACTACTTTTCTTTAAAACATGTCCGTGACTGGCTGCCTCTCACGGCCCTGGTCTGCGTCCCGGCATCTATTAGTTGTATGGTTGCAGCGGCCTCTTCACTGGTCTTCCCACACCACCCTCACTCCCTCCTCAGTCTGTCCCTCTCCTGCAGCCACAGGGATACTGCTAAAACCTAGGTCAGATCACTCCTTCCTCTCTTCAACACCCTCCCAAGGCTCCCACCTCCCTCTGCGGAAGACCAGAGTCCTCACTGCAGCCAACCTGGCCCTTGGTGGTCTGCCCCGGGACCCCCCTGACATCCTTTCTGCTACTTCCTCCATCACTCAGCTCCAGCTTTGGCCTCCTTGCTGGGCCTCAGACACACCAGGCACGGTCCTGCCCCAGGGCCTTTGCATGGGCTGTGTTCTTTGCCTGGCTCAGCAATCTGCATGGTTGGGCATGGCTGGGTCCCCCATTCCCTTCATTTGTGTGAAGACTTGATCACAGAGACCTCCCACTCCCTCATAACCATCTCACGCCACTTCATTTTTCTTCAAAGCGCTTATTTCAACCTGTGTTGTGTTACATATTGATCATGTCTTTGTCTGTCTCTCGGTGTAGAATGTAAGTGCGGGAGCCTTATTCACTGCTGGTGCCTGAGAGCTGCCAGCACACGAGCGAGTGAATGAATGATGGGCACAATTGAATGCTTTGGGCCTGGGAATAAATGCTACTGGATTATACTGCTGTCATCATCATGACTGTTTCTCTCAATGCTCCCACTGCCAGGGCCTTAAGAAAATCTTTGTTTGAGGACTAGAAGAGTCCCCAGTGTGTGTTGTGACTTTGTCATCACCCCTGGTTTTCCTTATCCCTGGAGTGGTGGCATCATCCTGAATCTTGTGCTGTCTCTCCTGACTCCTGGGATGCCATGACTCCTGGGATGCCATGTGACACTGCAGCCCAGAGTCATGCAGGGTCCCCATGGAGGGCATGAGGGATGGTGGGCCTCACTGAGCGGGATCCCATGCTGCAGAGGCAAGGGGCTTGCAATGACTTATAACCAAGATTCCTTTTAGAGGCCTGCTCTCTTCTTCCTTGGAGGTATTTTTTTCCAGTGCTCAGGAACAGATTAGAAGGGTGTTTGGAATCAAGGGTCCTGGGTTTGAGTCCTAGCCTTGCCCTCACTGCTGAGTGAGTTGCATAAGAATCTGCCCCAAACTGAAAGGGAAATTGAGGGGAATCCTTGAATGCTCCATCTGGCTTCAAGGGGCAGGACTGAGGGCAAAGAGCAAAAAGATGCCTCAAGGTTGGGCAGTTGACATTCATTCATTCATTCATTCATTCATTCATTCATTCATTCAAGTGAGTCCTTTGGGAGCCACAGAAGATTGTAGAGAGGGAGAGAAGTGATGTGATCATTTCACATATTATTGGAGGTGAGGTTGACCCTACCTTTGATTATTGGACCCCACCTCCAATAATCAGAAAGGACCTCAGAGAGGACTAACTTCTAATTTTACAGTGGGGAAACAGGCCCAGAGTCGGCAGAGAATCATCCCACGTCACACAGTGGCCATGTGACTGCATCTCTCACTGGAAGCCATGGAAAGGGGAGTTTTCCAGGGTTAAGGGCAAGATTGGAGCTCTCTGGAGCTAAGGGCAAGATTGGAGGGGTCAGGGGCTATGAAAAGGAGCTTTTGGGGGGTCACAGCTTGCTTGGCGAGCAACACGGATGACTTATACTGTCCCTTTGAACACTGAATGGTCTGAGGCCCAATGATGTTGATCGCCTTGCTCTGTCCCCTCCCTGACTCTGATAACCGGTGGTTTGGCTCCACTTGCCGCTGTGGCTTCTGTCTGTAGTTCTGGCATTCTCTGCTGCGGTTTAATGGCCTGTGGCCAGACCCCAGTGTGGTGGGTATGGATCCATGAGCATAATGCCCTGCAGTTCTTGAGCCACCATCTGGGGCTTCCTGAAACTAACATTCTGTGGCTCCAGGGTTTCAATTTTGTGTGCCCTTGTGGGCTGTCACCCAGTCCCCTGTGTTGTGTGGCCCTGCGTCCCCATCCCTGGGGGCTCTGTGGCCTTGTGGGCTGTCACCCAGTCCCCTGTGGTCATGTGGCTCTGTGATCTTGTCTAAGAGCCCTGTGGCTCTCGTAGTCTGTCATCTAGTTTCCTGCTAGACTCCGATTCCCACATTACAGTGGCTCGTTTGAATGGCCAGAGTCATGGAACTTTGTCCAGATCATTGACTCTCCTGACCTGGAGAAAAATCACACAGATGTTGGCCATCCTGCAGCAAGGCTGGGCTGTCTGAGAGCCTCAGGGCACCTCTGGGATGCGCCTCCCTTTCTTCATCTGGGGCTAGAAGCCTCCATGCCGTGACCCACAGGAAGCAGCACCCAGCGATGGCCCTTGCACTAGCAAGCTGTGAGTGAGCTGTGTCACCTTGGGCACCCTCCTTTCTCTGTGCTTGAGCCTGGCAGTTTTGGGGGTGAGACACATGGCAGGATGGGGGCTGTGCTGGTGATGAGGTGGCTGGGACAAGCTCCAGAGCCCCTCTGTGTGGGCTTCCAGTTTTCTATGGGCCAGGTGGGAGGTACAGACCTGCAGACTGCCCGCAGGAAGGGTGATGCTGGGACGGAGCTTGCTGCAAGGGTCTGTCACACCCACTTTCCCAAGGCAGTGCTGGGCTGCTGGCCACTTATGCTGAGGATGCCAAGGCCCAGAGTGGGTAAATTTTACACAGCCCCTTCTCATCCTGTGGCACAACCCTGCTCTCCTACCTCTCCGGGCCTTCAGGACTTGGGGTGTGGAATCTGGTGGGGAGGTAGGGAGAGAGGAGGCAGGGTCCTGCCCAGCCCTGCGGGTTGGTTCTTGTTGCCATGTGGATGCTGGAGGCCTTTTCCAGTGTGTGTGAGGGTCTGAGAAGCCCTGTCAGTGCGGGAGTCCGGCTCCACTCCAGCCACTGGCCCGAAAGGCACATCTGCTAAGTGGAAACAGCAGCCCCGACTGGGAGCCCAGCACTTGGGTTCAAGCCCTGACTCTACTTTCAATGGACTCTGTGACCTTGAGCTTGTTTTTTACCTTCTCAATTAACCCACCTGCCAGAGGGGACAAGAAACCCTCATGCAACACTGTCTCCCCAAGGGCAGACCCAGCCTTTGCCCCTTTCCCTTAATTCTTGCCTTGTTTCCCAGATGAGGGTCTCACTGGCTGGTGCCCAGGGATGAGCGGGAACCTGATCCCACCTCCCACTTCTGACCCGGAAGAGCCCTCCCAACCCCCAGAAATGCTGGGCAGACCTCCTGGCACAGAGACCCAGGGTCACTGGAGCTCGGGTGCGTGGCCATGGGCTGTGCTGTGCCCCTTGTGCTCGGTGTGCCGTGTTTTCTGTATTGAATCACAGCACCCACCCGCTCGCATGGAGCGAGAAAGAGGTGCATCTGTGCTTGGAATAGCAGGGTGGGTCCCAGGGTGGGCCTGGCCAGCGCCTGATTCAGACTCCCACTCTGCTCCAAGCTGTGTGACCTTGGCCCCCTGCCTGATCGCCCCATTCATGAAGTGAGCATAATCAGGCCCCATGTGATGGGGTGTTGGAGATTAATGTGCATTCGGGGCTGGAAACAGTGTCTGCCATTGCCACAGAGTGATCATTAACGTGATTCATCCTTATCCCCTTTCCCCATTTTTCAGATGAGGAAACTGAAGCTCTGCAAGAGAAATGCCTGGTACATAATTTTAAGACAGGTCCCATGCGCGGAGCCCTTGCAGGCCCCAGACTTGTGTCATTTTCATGAAACTGTCACACTGCCAGGTGCCTGGGTGATGCTATACTTACTGACTTTAGGAATGGCCAAGCAACATGGAATTTGAATCCAGCGCTGTCTGACTCTGAACCCCCTCAGCAGGCCGTCCTCTCCCTGAGACATGGCAGGTGTGGGGAGGCAGCCTGGGATCAGAGTGGAGGAGGCGGCTGGCACTGCCGTGCCCTGGCTTGAGGAGGAGCCCCGGTGGAGCTGCTGCCCCGTGGCACACGAGGACCGTAGTGGCAACATTTCCGACACCTCCACCCACGCGGCCCATGATTTAATCTGCGTACTTGTTAATGGTGCCTGCCCAGGCTTTTGCTCCTAATTATTGCTCTTTAAAGGCAGTGCCAGGAATATTAACAGGCATGCCACCTGTTTCTTGGCAGGTGGCCCTGTGGGTGCACCTGTCAGCCAGCCGCCATAGCCCATACTGAAAACGCTTGGTGGCATTTTCTTTCTTGGCTCAGGATTGTCTAGGAGCCATCAGATGGATGAGCTGCTTCCCCTGGCAGGGTTTTAGCCTCCCTTGGGGCTGCTTCCTCTACTTCCTGAGCCTCAGAGCGGGTCTGGTGAGGGTGGAGGGCAGGAGATGGGTAGGGGTGGAGAGGTTTGTTGGAAATCCTTCCTCTGCCACTTGGACACCATGTGAAGAGAAGCAGCTGCTTTCTTTCTCTGAATGGCAGTGTTCCCATCTTCATTATAGGGCAGCAAGGTGACGGTGACTCTCCATCCCAGTGTTCAGTGGAATCACTGGGGAAGCTTAAAAAGTGGCCGCTGCCTGGATGCCACCCCCCACATTTCTGATTCAGCACTAGTTCTTTTAAGCTCACCTGTAATTCTAGCAGCCAGGTGACATCACCTTATGATAAGTGAGGCTTAACGACTGCGGAGCCCTGAGTTCTGTGCTTGGTGCACAGTAGGTGCCCAGTAAAGGTGGCTTCCCTCTTGGTGACACATGCCCAATCCCGATCAGTTTGCAGGACGTTCTCACTTGCTTTGTCTCCATAGAGCATCCGATTGATTGTCTGAGTGCTTTGTCATCACCCTTTATATTATCGATGGGGAAACTGAGGCCTAGTATATTTGACCCCAGAGCTCATACTGCTAAGCCAGACAGAGGAGTGGCTGCTGCTCTGGAAATGCTGAGCTCTGGCAGAGGAAGGCATCTCAACTGCACAGTAAGCCTGAGTCCACTCCTCTCCTCCCTCCTCTGCCCCCACTTCGGTCCAGTGGCCATCACCAAGGCAGCTCAACTGCACAGTAAGCCTGAGTCCACTCCTCTCGTCCCTCCTCTGCCCCCACTTCGGTCCAGTGGCCATCACCACTCCCCTGCACAGTGCAGGGTTCCTCCCTGCTCTGCCTGCCTTTGCCCTTCCCCTCCACCCCTCCTCCCTGCCTTCTCCCTCCAGCAGCCAGAGGGATGGTGTTAAAGCCCCAGGCAAAGCTCCCACATCCTCAGAGGAAAAGCCAGATCCTCAGGAGACCCTGCATTGCCTGCCCTTCCTCGGACCCTCCAGGCCCCCGCTGCTCCTCCTCCCTCAGGAGCACACGCTCCCGCAAGCCCCTGCCCACCACAGCACCCTCCCTCTTTTAACCTTTTCTCTAAATGTCACCTTTTTAGTGAGGCCTTTTATGACTCCCTCTTTTAATTTTTATTTTATATTTTAAATTTTCATTTACTTCCAAATAGCACATATAACACAGGAATACCCCTGAGGCATTTTAAGGGCAAATCAGACCTTTTTGTTTGTTTGTTTCATTTGTATATCCACAGATAAAGACTTTTTCTCAACTCTAATTACAACAGTAGCAACCCAACAGAATTAACCATAATTTCTTCATATCACCTCGTACCCAGTCTTTGTGCCATTTTCCCTGGTTGTCTCCAAAATGTCTTTTCATGATCGGTTTATTCAAATCAGGATTCAAGTAAGGTCCCTTGTCGCATTTGGTTGATCAGTCTCTTATGTCTCTTTTAATCTGTAACAGTTCCTTTTCCCTCTTTTTTTTTTTTTTTTCCCCCCACTCTCATTATTTGTTGGAGAACCCAGGCCATTTTTCCTGTGGAATGTTCTCATGGTATCATTTAATTCATTCTTCTGCCCTATTGTACTTTCTCCCAACTGTTATTTGAGGCTAAAGCTGGATTTGATTCAGGTCCAATATTGCAGGAAAGAATCCATGTCAGGGAATGCTGTGGGATTCGTTACACATCCCATCGGGGGCCTGTAATGCCACGTAGTTCCACTCTGGGTGATGCTGAGACCTGTCCGGGGGTCCGAGGATCGTCTGCCTCATCCCTCTGTCACAGAGTCAATGCCGGATCCTTTATTTCACTAGGACTGCAAAAAGGTGGTTTTCCAATTCTGTTATTTCTTTAGCACTTATCTGCTGTGGTTCTTCTCTGAAGGATGCCTTTCCCTTATTAGGGCCTCCTAAAACACTGCGTATACAGGAAACACAGGAAAGGTGCTGCATTCTTTAACTTTAGGTATCTGTTCACAGAAAGATGATGTGATATCTTAACCACCCCCAAAGGAACCAGCCAGGTTTTTTGTTTTGTTTGTTTTGTTTTTCTTTTCAAAATCAATAGGAGCACATGGATCTCTACAGTTTTGTAGTCATGATTCTTTTCTGATGTTCAAGTTGTCCCAAATTTGGCCGGTGGGAGACCCCTCCAGCTGGTTTCTATGTTCTCCCAACTTTCCCCACTCAGACCTTGAACACTTCCTTACTTTCTGAGACTATAAGAAAGGCTCATCTTGTATTTTCCCTGACTCAGCCCTGGAATCATCCATTGCTTTCAGGAGTCCTGGGGTTCCTTTTGCTGGGCAAAGGAATTTAGAATCCAGAATCTGGGTTCTGGGGATAACAGCCCCTTTGTAATTGGCAACATCAATCTTTGTACTCCAGTACTCCTCACTTGCTCTGTTTATTTCTTGCAGCTTTCACCTCACAACATGTTGCATCCTTTACTTGTCTGTTACATCTATCATTTATCCTGTCTTCCTCACTAGAATATTAGCACCTTGAAGCCTTGGTGGCTGTACCTGCACGCTTGGCACACAGATGGTGCTGAATAAAGATCTGCTGAATGAGCAAATGGATGGAGAGATGGATGGATGACCTGCATCTGCCCGCATCCTCTCCCTCCCCCAGCCTGGATAAGCGGTGAAGAGGGTCTTCCCCCAGCCCCCTCTCTTCCACCCACAGAGCCAGCCTCAGTGGCCTTGGCCTTATTTAGATCAGTAGAGCTGGGCAGAAGAAATGTCACTGCTTGGCCCGTGGGGACGAAAAGGCCCAGAAGATTAAAGGCATCTCTGATGAGATGCTAATTTGTTTCAGGAAGCAGGTGGGGGTGGCAGCAACCCCAGGCCTCTAGGGTTTTGTGAAGCTGAGGCAGGAATGGAAAAAGCAGCGTTGGTGGAGGCTGGCCTGGATCCCTCTGTGATCTTTTCCCTTCTTTAACCTATCTCCTGGGCTCTGTGCAGCCTCAGTTTTGAGGAGAGCCAGATAGTCCTGTGTTTGAATCCTGGCTTGGCCACCTTAGTGGCTGTGTGACCTTAGGCAAAAGGGGGAACCTCTTTGGGCCTTGGGATCGATAAAGTGAGAATGCTATAGGGAGGATGAACTTAGGGGAGACCATGGAGTACAGCCCATGGAGGCCAGAGAACAGCAAAGACTTGCTCGAGGCCACACAGTAGTGCACACTGGCTGGGGCCTGAACGCAGACCTCTTGGCTCCCAGCTGGGCTGATCTGCCGTTGCTATTTCCTTGATGACTCAGCCTGAAGCATCCGTGGGTTCATCTCCTCTAAGGGGGCTTCTGTTCCCTCACAATTCCCTGGGGCTGCTGTCTGCAGAAGGAGCCTACAAAAATCTGGGGAGCACAGGGGAGCCTGGTAGGTGTGGCTCAGGTAATGAGCAAGCTTCAAATGGCTGGAACCTAGGACCCCAAGCCTCCCTCTGCTGTTGTCCTCATCTTCCCGTCAAACTGCTCAGCTGGGGCCCCTGCACCCAAAGGAATTCATATCCAGCTGTGGCCTCCTTTGACTAAAGTTGAGGGCCCAGGGGTCCTCTGCTGAGGGCAGAGTTTGGAGAGCATATTATTCCGTGTTCCATTTCTCATTCACTGAGCCCTTACTGTGCCCCTGCTGTGTGCTGGAATCTGGGACTCTGAGATGAGGAAGACACTGGATTAGTCAGAATTCTTTTGGGCCCAAGTTACCAAAAATCAAACCCAAACTGGCTTAAGCAAAGAAGGGAATGTATTGGCTTAAGTTCAAAAGGGATACCCAGCTTCAGGCATGGTGGGTTCCAGGTGCTGAGATGCCATCATCATCAGGATTGGATTTGTCTTTCTCTCCTTCTTTTTTGGTGCCACAGTGGCCGCCAGCAGCCTCAGACTGACATGGCTTCTCCACACCTCCAGGAGATTCCCTTTCCTAGTGGCTTCATCCAAAGTCCCAAAACAGCATCTCATTGGGTTGCCTTGGGTCATGTGTTCATCCCTGAGCTGCTTGCCTTGGCTGGTGGTTGGGATAGGCTACCTGGTCTGCTTTGGGTCAAGGCCCTCCTGGAGCTGAAGGACAAAACTCCTCCCCTGGGTGCAGGGAAGGAGCAGCTCCCCAAGGGAAATGGGGGTGACATTGCTGGAAGAAAAGGGGATAGCAGTCTGGAGAAGCTGGACTGCACATGGGGAGAGAAGCGTATTGACTGTATACTGTATACATACAGATGCTTTCTGTTTTTGTTTGGTTGTTGCTGAGTTTTTTTAGACAGGATCTCCCTCTGTCACTCAGGCTGGAATGCAGTGCTACGATCATAGCTCACTGCAGCCTCAAACTCCTGGGCTCAAGTGATCCTCCTGCCTCAGCCTCATGAGTGGCTGAGACTGTAGGCATTCACCACCATGCCAGGCTAATTAAAAAAATTTTTTTTATAGAGACAGAGTCTCGCTATGTTACCCAGGCTGGTCTTGAACTCCTGGCCTGAAGTGATTGTCCCACCTTGGCCTCCCAAAGGGCTGGAATTACCGGCCTGAGCCACCAAGCCAATCCTCAGATACCTAGCATAAATCATCAAATCATAACTGGCCTCAAGTTCTC
This sequence comes from Papio anubis, assembly GCF_008728515.1. Classification (NCBI taxonomy): domain Eukaryota; kingdom Metazoa; phylum Chordata; class Mammalia; order Primates; family Cercopithecidae; genus Papio; species Papio anubis. The sequence continues at coordinate 50,019,464 of NC_044977.1, forward strand.
CCCAGCCTCTACTGACACAGGGATGGGACTGGGAGTTATGTGGAATCATTATTTCTTTTCCTGCAGCACTGCGAGGTGCGGATTCTTGACCTCAGCGTTCAGGTGGGGAAACTGAGGCTCAGGGAGAAGCAGCGTCTGTCTCTGCCAGGAGGTTTTAGAGGACAGGGACCATGTCTTCCTCAGTTCTGCTTCTTGTGTTGCACCTACTGCAGCCAGGCAGCTTCTCAGTGGGACCTGGATCTTTTGGGATCGACGGAGCCACCTCCCAAATTAGCTCTGAACAGGTTGAGCCCTAGTGACTTCTTGTGGATCCTGCACCCTCAAGACAGAGGTGACACATGATGCCCTGAGCTTGGGACGAGATGGGGAAATACACCGACCACTCCCTCCCACAGTTGTCTTCTCTTGGGCCCAACATAATGCTGGGATGCCACCATCAGAAACTCCTGGATCACAACATCTCTCTTGGCTCCTTTTTTTTTTTTTTTTTAAAGATAAATTCTTTCTCAGCACACATCTTGGCTCACCTGCACTACTAATTTACCAGACCTACCAGGGTCTACCCGAATTCCACTTCAACCAAGGAATTGGCCTTTGGTCCACTTGACTCCCCGAGGTCTACCTGAATTCCAGCTTCACTTGGAAACTCTGCAACACCAAACTTAAGAATAATGCTCTGTGTTTTTAATGAGTGTGTGTAAGGAGCTTCATGTTCATTTGATCCCCTTTCACTCTCACAGCATACAGGAAGGCATATCCTATTATCATCTCCACTTTACAGGTGAGGAAACTGAGGCTCAGGCAGGTAAGTGACACAGTCTTGTTGCACAACTAGAAGGTGGTAGAGCTGGGATTTGAACCCAGGCAGGCTGGCTCCACAGCCCACACCGTTAAACACTCCTGAGATTGCACCTAACAAGTATTTTGTCCCCTCCAAGTCAGTGCCAGGCGTAATGGACAGATCCACCCTGCCCTCAGAGCTCCCCTTCTTCATTTGACCCAGGACAGCTGTAGGTAGCAGGCAGGGCGAGGTTATCATCTCCCTCTTGCAGCTGAAGAGCTAAGGGGCCCCAGGGAAGGGAAGTGGCCTAAGGCCACATAGTCAGGGAGTTTTCAGGCTGGGCTCTGTAGTCAGTTTTGCACATAAATGCGTACTCCTGCAGTGGGCCCTGAGGCCTGTGGGGTTCCTGGGGGGGCGGTGTGTAGGGGACAGAGACCCAGAGCTGGGCCTCGCTGGCAGACTCACCTCTCTATGCAGGTCTGGATGTGGTCCTGGGGGTGTCCTCACCTGTAAGGCATGGGACACTTACAGGGCACCCTTCAGGGTTAACTGGTGACAGGAAACCCCACCAGGTCAGAACTCTGCCTCTCCCACACCCTGGGAGCCTCGGCCTCCTTATTTATTTATTACTTATTTATTGCTGTGCTTTCCACACGTCAATTTCAGCTGGCACTGCAGACCACCTGGGCCATTTCTCTTCCTACCAAAGGCACTGATGGAGGTAAGAAGCAGCCTCATCCATGGCCAGAGCTCCCGACCCTGCTCTGCCACTTAACAGTGTGCACAACCCCAGGCAATGCAGCCTCCACTCCCTGAGCTAAGCCAGCGTGGGGGGCTCGGCCCACAGCCTGGCCCACAGTACTGGTTTTATAATGGGTGCTTCCTGGGCCTAGATGTGGCAGCAGCCTAGTCTGGTGGCTGGAACCCGAGACCTGTCTTGCCGCTTGCATGCTGTGTGACTCTGGTGGAGTACCATACCTCTCTGAGCTTCAATTTCCTTGCTTGTAAAATCGCTATGTTCCTAGGACCACCCTCATGCACTCTGAGGATTTGATGTGATAGTTCACGGAACGCATCAGATTCCTCCTGACTTTCCTGCCTTCACCTCGCTGGGCCTCCCATCCCCAGTCACACACAAGGGGTTGAGCTCCAGGCAGAATAACCACAGCGTTAATAACGGTTACATATTATGTATCTATCACCTACTGTGTGTCAGGCTCCGCTAAGTGCTCTATGCTTGTGATCTCGTGTAGCCCTGCCATACTGGAGGCAGGAACTGTTAGCCCCATCTGTCAGATGAGGAAACTAAGGCACACTGAGGGGATTTGAACTCAGATCTGCCCATCCCTAAAGGCATGTGTACTCTGCTCCCTTCCCTTCCTCTCTGTTTGCACAGCTAAACTACAGCTTTCTGCTCCTCTAGAGGCTTACGTCTCCCATCTGCAGAAGAGAGGCTTATGGTGGGGATGGGACAGGGGCCATGGCAGTGGGGTAGCCCTCATGCTGTCCTCAGGTCTCGAGAAGGAGCTGGGTGATGCCATTCAAGTGCCCACTTCCTGCTTCCTCGACTAGCCCTGAGAGGCCTCTACCACCTATACCTTTAGGATGAAGACAGAATCCCTCAGCAGAGTCTGTGTAAAGGAGCCCAGGACCTCCAGCCTAGCTGAGTTGCCCCAACAGAGCCTCCCTGAGCCTCACCTTCTGCCAGTAGTGCCTCCTGATGCTTTGGGCTGGAATCCATGTGCTGTGGGGGCTCTGAGCCTGGGGCCTGCTCTCTCTTTGTTTAAAATTATTTGTCTGCAAGTTTCAGGGAGGTAGCGCGGTAGAGCCGAAAGGAGGCTCCTGAATGGAATCTGAAGGGACGGGAGATTGCTGAGAAGGGAATCACTTCCTCACTGTGTAATTCATTTTTATTACTGGTTGGATCTGTGTATCCAGAACTGCCCTGTGTTCCATCCATCCTAATCCTGTGTGCTGGTGAATGCTGGGCCAAAGGATTCCAGAGATAGGATTGCTGTGAAGTGATGGGGATTGGCAGGAGTTCTGCATGTGGGGGAACCCTCCAGCTTTCTCAAGGGAGGCCCTCACTGCTGGTTCACACACGAAGTCTGATTTCTGTGGCAGCCATGATTCCCGAACGGGTGTCTTGCCCTTCCTATGAGTGTGGTCTGTAGCCTGATTCATCAGAGGGGCTTTCATGGTTTGGGGAAAGGATGGAGAAAGCATGAACACCTGCCTTGGTAGAGAGAGGGCAGGAACCTAGGGTTCTAGAGCCACCTCTGCAATGTATGTGCTCTGTGACCATGAGCAAGTCATTACCCATCTGCCTCAGTCTCCCCTAGGGCAACACTGCCCTGCCAAACTCAGGGGTCAGGATGTGGGATGAGAGAGGAGGCTAGCCATGTGTACGACAAGAAGAGATGCTGGATGAGTTTTCTGAGTACTCACACATAGTCCCCAAAACTCCACCCAACCAGCAGTTTGAGCAGCTTCTTCCGGTATCCCCATGTTATGTGTTATAGTTGTAGGTGTTAAGAGTTAAGAGGAGGGGCCTGGGTCTCCTCGTTCTACTCTGGTGGCCCCAATCACATGCCCAGTGCGGTGTTGTCTGCTGGGGACACAGGACAGTGGACTCTTGTCCTTGTCTCAGAACTCCTTATTCCTGGGGTCAGGTAGATAATCTCAACCTAGTATGAAATGTGTTGAGATCCAGCAGGTGGGGTGCCCTGAAGGGAGCAAACATTCCCAGGCAGAGAGGATGCGTGGAGCCCCACTAGAGTGGAAGGGCATTCTAGGGGGAGGGCCTTGCAGGTGCAAAGGCCTTCAGGTATCAAACAGCCAGCCCAGGGCAGAGGGGAGGAGGGGATTGGTAGATTTCAGCAAAAGGTGGGGTGGGCCAGGTGAGCACTTTGGCGGGAAGAGGACTTGAGGGTGGGGCCTGATGAAGGTTTGCTGCAGAGGCCAGAACATCCGGCACTGTACTCCCCAGGCCCGGCTGCTGTGGAGGAAGGGCCTTGCCGCCACCAATGCCACCGCTGGCTCCGGGGAGGATTATCTATTTTAGCAACTCCCGGAGGGCGGAGGAAGGGAGCGCCCAGCCTGTGCCAGTTAGCGCAGGCAGCTCTGGAGCGGGCACAGGAGCGCCGACTCCAGGCGTGGGAGGCTGGGGCAGGCTGCACAGGGCTCTGCCAGAGGGCAGGAGGGCACAATGCTGGCGGTGTCACTCAAGTGGCGGCTGGGTGTGGTGAGGCGGCGGCTAAAAGGTGCCGGTGAGTCTGGGTGGACGGCCAGGGGCCCAGAGGGACTTCCTGGGCTCCCCGCCTGTCCTCAATCACCCCTGCTCTCCCTCCCCCTCTCTCTCGCGGAGCCTTTTGGGTTTCTGTGCTGCGTCTCTCTCTCTCCCTCTGTATCTCTGCCCCAGACCACTCCAGTTCCCTTACCCGTCTCTCCACCGCTCTGCTTCCTTCTCTCTCTCCTCCATCGCTCTGTCTCGGTCTCTCTGCTGTCTCTGGGTCTCTTCCTCTCTCTCCCACTGTCTCTCTGCCTGGCCTCTGGGTCTCTCTGTGTCTCTCTCTCCTGCTGTCTGCCCTCCTTCACCCAGTTCTCTGCCCCCGCCTCTGCTCTGCCTTCTCTCTCCCACTCTGTCTGTCTCTGTCTTGCTCTTCTCTGTTCCTCTTCCACTGTCACTGTCTCTCCTTGGGTCTCTCTGGACTTTCCTGTGTGTCTCCTTCATCGCCCCCACCCCTTCCCAGGGCATGTCCCCAGCAGCCTTTTCTCTCCTTCCTGTTGAGGCCGTGAGGCTGTCCAGATGGACCGGGATTGCCTAGCAGGGGAGCTGTGTGTGGGGGAGCAGGGGTGGGAGGGAGCGAGGAGCTGAACGTGGAGAGTTGGGACAGGGGACCTAGGTGAAGGCGGCCTGCCTCTGGGCAAGACACTCTATGCTGAGCCCCAGCCTGTGCGGGGTCCCATGACTGGACACATGCTCGGCTCCTCAGAGTGCTAGGAGGGGGCTTAGGGTGGGACCAAGATTGGAGTGGAGGTGGGGAGGAGCTGGAGTTAAGCCCCCCAGGCTGTGTGACCCCAGGATTCACCTATGCTGCCATTTCTCCATCTACAGCACGGGGAGGAGGGAGGTGGTGGATTCACAATCTCTATGCTTCAGGCTTAGGACCAAGAATCATCTTACTGTCAACAGGAACAGCAGTGACAGACATTCACTCAGCGCCACTGTGTGCCAAGCAGTGCATTCACTCATTCATTCCTCACAGTAGCCCTGCAAGGCTGGTCCCATCCTCATTCTGATTGTGCAGAGGAGGAAAATGAGGCACAGAGAAGTTAAGTAACTTGCCTAAGGCCACACAGCTGACATACGGAGGCTCTCTCCAGCCAGTGAGCTTGTAACTGAGCATTTTCCAGACTCTGAGGTGCCTACACTGGGAGCATCTTTCTCAGGGAGGTGTCGGGGATGGGGGTGGGTGTCCGTGCGGCAGCAGAGGGCTCTAGGTCCTGCACTGGCCTCAGGGCAGCTGGTGGCCTGACATCCTGGAAGTCCCTGGAAGCCCGGTCCACAGAGGCAGAGCAGTTGGTGCCTGGAGAACATCAGGAGCAGGCCTCTCCTTGGGTCTGGTCAGAGACTCCTGTGCTGAGACCACCCCCGCAGGAGACACTCCCTCCCCCACTGAGGCTGCTGTCCTCTGTTCAGTTCCACAGACCCTAAGAGGCCAGTGGGATCCTCCCAGGCTGGAGGGACAGATGAAATCCTGGGTTGGCTTCAGATTTGAGCTTCCCCAAGATTTGGAGAGCAGCCTACTACATGCTGTGGATCAGGCTCTGCATCTTGGAGATGCAGGAAATGCTTACATTGGCCCAGACAGACCAGGGTTCAAATCTTGTCCTGGCTCTTACTCCCTGTGTGGCCTTGGACGGCTACTCAACCTCAGTTTCCTCCCCTGGTAAAGTGAGCCCAAGAAAAACTGCCCTTCTGAGATTGCAGTGCCAATTGAGGAAGTTTGGGACATACAGTAGACTCCTGGAATTTTTAATTCCATCTTCCCCGTAGTGACCCAACCACTTACTTCCTCTCCCCATGTACACACCACTGTCCCCAGGGCAGTCACATCTGGGGCCAGCATAGCTCTTGATAGAAAATAAGCAAAGGAAAGAGGAGGGCTCAGCCTGGTTGATTGAGGACACACTGTGTGCAGACTTGAGCCAGGCTCCTACCCGACCCCTCTCTACTCCTTCACGGAGGGCACTGAGGGAGGCACAAGGAACTTGCTTTGCCCATGAAGTGAGCCTGAACATTCACGAAAACGAAACCTCAAGGGAGAAGAATCCAAGAGATACGGGAGAACGCAAGGTGTTTCTTCTGTTTTCTTCTTCAAAATATTTTTTTTCAAAAAATGCCTGGCGACACGTTTGTCCATTTCCAGCCTATATGATTTTAATGAGCCGTCCTGTTGCTCATCTTCTCCGGGTAAGGACCCATTTTCTCACTCTGAATACTTGGGCAGAGGTCCCTGGGCCACATGGCCATGTGAGACCCCTCCTATGTCCTCCAAACTGAGACTCAAGGGTGTAGTTATTGCCTCTAGAAGGAAGCAATGATTTTGCTTGAGAGAGGTCAAAAGAGACTCCCAGAGCTGGGTATTTAAGGATGAGTAAGAGTTTGCCAGGTAGATAAGCAGGGGAGCAGCTCATGAAAATGCCTGGAGGTGGCCAGGCGCAGTGGCTCATGCCTGTAATCCTAGCACTTTGGGAGACCGAGGCGGGCAGATCCCTTGAGGTCAGGAGTTCGAGACAAGCCTGGCCAACATATGGTGAAATCCCATCTCTACTAAAAAAATTAACTGGACGTGGTAGCACGTGTCTGTAATCCCAGCTACTTGGGAAGCTGAGACAGGAGAATCACTTGGACCTGGGAGGCAGAGGTTGTAGTGAGCCAAGATGGTGCTACTGCACTCCAGCCTGGGCGACAGAGCAAGACTCCGTCTCTTAAAAAAAAAGAAAATGCCTGGAGGCTTGAAAGATCTGCCTCAAGACCCCATGAGAGCCTTGGTCAGCATGAAGGGTGTGGGGAGAGGAGAGAGGCAGGGTGGAGGAGGTGAAAGGCTGTGGAGCTTGAACCCTGTCCTGGGGGCAGTGGGAACCATGGATAGTCCTTGAGCAGCAGAGAGTGGAGGACTGCTTCGAGTGTTAGAATAGGATCTGGACCAGGTATGGTAGTAGCTCATGCCTATAATCCCAGAACTTTGGGAGACTGAGGTGGGCAGATCACTTGAGGCCAGGAGTTCAAGACCAGCCTGGCTAACATGGTGAAACCCCATCACTACTTAAAATACAAAAATTAGCCATGCGCGGTGGTGCATGCCTGTAATTCCAGCTACCTGGGAGGCTGAGGCAAGAGAATCGCTTGAACCTGGGAGGCAGTGATTGCAGTGAGCTGAGATTGTGCCAAAATAAATAAATAAATAAATAAATAGGGAGAGAAAAAGAAAAGAATAGGCGCTGGCTGTGCTCTGCAGACCATAGGTGGGGTTGGAGGAAGGAGGCTTGGGTGGGGCCCAGGCAGGAGGTGAGGAGCCAGGACTGTCGGGTGGGCAGAACTGATGGATGTAGAGGCAGGAGAATAGCCTGTGTCACTTATTCATTCAACAAATATTTATTGAGCACCTATTATGTCATAAGTATTGTTCTAGGCCCTTGGGGTGCAACAGGGAACAAGACAGACATAAAAGCCCCTGTCCTGGCCCTCCTGAGCTTTGTCTGCCTGTGCCCACTCGGCGGTGCTGGTCTGTGATGAATTATTCACTCCCTCCTTCCGCTCCTTAATGAGGCTCCCCTTGGCCTCCCACACGCCACCACATCCGGCTCCTGGCATGTCTCCTGGCAGCCACATCAGGGCCTCAAATCTGACTCCCAGCGTGGGGAAATGAGCCCTCTCTCTCCAGTGCCCCACTCCTGAGCCTCTGCCCTCCTCCATGCCTGCGGGTACCAGAATTTCAGATCAGCTATAGTGGCTCGAAGACCAGGTGATTTTTTTTTTTTTTTTGAATCAAGAAGACAGGGATAAACTCACGTCCTGGAATTGCAGAATCCCAGCAGGCTGGAGTGAACCTCTAGACCTGTTCTGCGTTTCCCAAACGTTTATGGAGCACTTGCTGTGTGCCAGGCACTTCCCATGTACTTTCTCACCCTTGCAACAGGCCTGTGCGTTATGAACTAAATCACCCCATTTGCAGCTGAGGAAACTGAGGCTTAAAGACGAAGTTAGTTTCCAAGGTCACACACCTAGGAAAGAAGTACTGGAGCATGAGCCTACCCAGGCCGCCTGACTTCCAAACATTTCACCCTGGGGGCGTTCCTTCACGGTCAGCTTATTCAGCCTCCCCTGCTGGGTGCAAGGGACCCCTTGGTTGTATTCCCAACATGTGGCCACTCCTCTGCTTTCCCCAGGCTCCCCCGAGTCCTCTGCCTTCTCTCTGCTTCTCCTGTCCCAGGACAGCCCTGCAGAAAAAGCGATGCCTCTCCCTGCCCCAGGCTGTGAGCCCCGCTCCCCACAGGACACAGTCTCTGCCCTCTCCGCCTGGCTGCCACCTCTGTCCGTACCTCATCCTCTCTGTGTCCCTCTTGCAGAGCAGAGCCCAGAGTGGAGCCCAGGGCCTGGGGAGGTCTGAGCCGGGCAGAGCAGACAGACGTGCCAAGCCCCTCCCGGAATGTCCCAACTGCACATTGGCCTTGCTTGCGCGTGTCTCCCTCTGGAACGCAAGCTGATCTCGTCAACTCAGGTCCCGGCATTGTCTCCGTCTGTCGGCTTGAATGTTCAGTCCAGCAGAACCATCTGCCTGTCTTAATTGTCTGGATCATTGTGAAGGCTCTCAACCCTGTCTCCCCAGCCACTGGGGAGATGGTCAGATGCAACAGAAAGCACCTCCATCAGCCAAGGGACTGAGGCTGACCGTGACTCCTCATGGGTCCTTGGCAGGTCCGTGTTCCTCCTGGCCTCAGTATCCCTTCTGGGCCCCTGCTCTCCTGGGTCTGGAAGCCTTGCAGCCTCCCCCTTCCCGCCCACTCACTCCCCTTGGGCCAACCTTGGCTCTCTGATTCTCACATTTTGCTATCTTGGTCGAGGTAGTGGTTACTCATAAGCAGATGTGGTGGGCAGGTGGGCGGGTGAAACGGGGCACATGGCCAGCAGTCGCTAACAGCCACATAATTGGGGCTGCTGGGGTCCCTGTAGGATGACCTTGGGTAAGATCCTTGCTCCGTGCTGTGTCTCAGTGCCCATGTGCAGAGTGGGTTTGTTGAGGAAGGTTTGTTTGGGGTTTGTAAGTAGCCGAGGGTCATTTGGAATTCAAGCTGGGGATGGAGGTGGAGGGGTTCTAGGCTGGCTGAGGCCAGAGCTGAAGCAGCCCCCAAAGACCGCAAGCCCTACTTCTCCTGCGGCCACGCATGTACTCCCATTTTATACATGGGGAGATGGAGGCTGGTTTTGCCCAAGGTCATCCAGCCCGTCAGAGATGGAGGTAGATCCAGGACTTGAACTCAGGACCCCTCTGAGGCCCCAGCGGTGCTGCTGCAGGGAGGGTGGCATACTAGAATGTTCCTCACACTTCATCACCATGCTGGTGTCTTCTTCTAGGGGTAGATGGGCAAGGAAGAGTGTGGGATGGCCAGTGAGTTGACACACAGTGGGACTGAGAGGTGCCGAGAGCTTGGAGCCCTAGATGAGGCCCCAGTCAGCGGGAGGGCTTCCTGAGGCAGCAGTCTTGGAGGGCTTGTAGGACTTGGCCTGGCAGACAGGGATTAGGAAGAGGGCATTCCTGGAGGATGGTGATAAAAAGGCTCGAAGGTGGGAATAGGCTCTGCTACTTGGTGCTGGGAATGGGAGGCAGGGAGGATGGAGAGGGCTGGTCGGTTTGGGGCACAGGGGCTCAGCTGCCAGGCAGCAGGCACTGGCCTGGAAATCCCAGGGTCAAGCCCTGTCCTCAAACACATGGTCTCTGCCAGGGCCCACCCCCAAACCCTGTGGGTCTCCCACCCCCACACCTCTGCCGATCTCTCTGGCATATTCTCAGCTGGGCAGCCTGGGGTCCTTGGATGGTCCTTCCCATGTTCTCACCCTGCCCGAGGGTCCACCGTGGGTTCACAGCTCCAGGATTCTCTTTCAATATTCAAGTCTACCATGAGGACACAGAATCTGGTGATCACCACGTCCACCAAGCCCTTTGAGAATGTGTGTGAACTGAACTGTGATTTAAGGCTTAGGAGCCGGAGAACTGAGCTGTCTCTGGGCTCCAGTTTCCTTGTCTGTAAAATGAAACGATTGATGAGCCCAGCCTCATGGGACTGAAGTAAACGCCCCTAGAGGCGAGAAGTAGTATGAAATCTGTAGGGTGCTGGGTAGGGGCCAGCCAGGATTGTCATTATTAGAGGCTTATGTTCCCATTTTCTCTGAGCCTCAGTTTCCCCACTTGGACATAAAGGATGTCTGTCCAGCATGGTCAGATGTTGTGGCATCTGGGAGGATGGTTTGTTCTTCCTGGTTGGGGGAGCCCCCAGGAGGTGGCCCTGGAATAACAGGGTGAATGGTCACCACCGTGTTCAGCCACACACTGGGTCCCCACTGAAGCCACATCCAGACTGAGCTGTGGCCTCTCCTGCCAGGGCTCAGAGGCCATGGTGTGGGACCAGGGGGAGCCATAGGGAGGCAGGCTGCAGCTGGGATAACAGAGTGACTCTCGCCCCTTACAACTGTTCAGGAATAGGGTGGGCTGCTCAGAGGTGGTGAGCTCCCATTTATGGGGGTGTACAAGCTGTACTAAACAGCAGAGAGGATTCCTGCATGTTAGAAGGGATGAATTGTTGGTTTCTTTCCAATATGGCAATTCAGAGATTATGTACATTCATCATATATTTCTCATTCATTCATTCTGCAAACACCTGTGTAGCACTTACTGTGTGCACAACCCTGCCCTGGGCATGGGGTTGAAATCAGTGAGCAAGACAGTTGTGGATCTCCCATTTAGTGGAAAAGAAAAGGTGGAGGAAGGGCTGAGAGGAAAGGCATTGGAGGAAAGGCTGAGGGAGGTAAGAGACACACCCCGCGTGGCCAGGGTGGGCCTCTGGGTGGAGGTATTAGACTGGACTCTAAGGATGAAAATGAGGAAGAACATTCCAGACAAAGGGAAGAGTCTGTACAAAGGGCTCGAGGAGGGAGCACCTGGTTCTTATGGTCTGGCCCTCTGCCCATCCTAGTTGGGCCGCCTTGACAAAGCCCCTTCCCCTCTCTTGACCTCGGTTTCGCACTGTAGCATGGGAATAGCAATGTCTATCCCACAGGACTCTTGAAAGATTCCATAAGACAGTGTACATAAAGTGCTGCGTATCTAGTAGGTGCTCAGCAAATGCTGGCCCTTTCCTTCTCTCTAGGACATTTGCGTATGGACGGAGGGTCATGCTTCATCCATGGGTGGGTGGTGGGACTCCGGGCACAGTGTTAGCCACAGGCTGACCCTGAGACCAAAGCCGGTCACAGGCACAGGATGACAGCTGTGCCCACCCCTCCCGAAGCCTCGTCCACTACCCTCATGCCTTGATTACCAGCCACAAGGGGGAGTCGCTGCAGCAACTCCAGGGTGCGGAGGCCCGTGCACTGCTCCTGACGGCTTGGCCTGTGTACAGCTGCACAAGCTCTCTGTGTCTTCACCGGAGGGGCCTCCGGAGAGCCTGCTCCTTCCTAAATGTCATCCACATGGCCGGTCACAGTGCCAGGAATGCCCTGATTCATTGCCCTCTCTTCTCCTCAGAACTGTGTCTGCAGAATCCGGCCCTGGGTGCCTAGCCAGCCACCTGCTCTTTGGGGACCCTTTTGGTGGTACCTTTCCTTCCCACTTCCCACCCTCTGCCCAGGCTGTGCCCTCTCCCTGGAAGTCCCTGCCTACCTTACCTTTGAGTGTTGAGTTTCTTTGTCCCTCAAGGCTTGGCTCAGACACCGCCTCCACCCAGCAGCTTTCCTGGACTCCTCCTCTGAGCATCCCTGACTCTGTGGCCACCTTTGTTCTGGGTCGGTTTGTAGCAGATCCTCTTTGGATGTAGTTCTTTCTACAAGAGATGCTGACATTTCAACATGTGTAATGTTCTTGGCCTATAGTAGGCCCTGTGTGAGCAGTGGCTGGACTTCGAACTTGGGTCTCTTGAGTCCCAGTGCGGGACTTTCTCTAGGACAGGGCAGGGAGGGGCCACTGCCATCCTGAGATTAGATGCTTAATGCCGCTTTTTCCTGGACCTGAGCCCCGATAGCTTTGTCCATTTATTTCCATGTTTTGCTTTCTGTTAGGAAGGCAGAGAGAGGGCAGGTGGACAGTCAGAGTAGCCCCTGAGGGGAGGAGGATGGGGAGGGTGGACAGACAGCAAGGCCCAACCCCTCATCCAGGAGCGTTTTGAGCACCCATTCAAGTCAGTTTTCTAAGACACTTCGCTGACCCTATCCCTCTCTCCCTCCGAACTCTTCCAGCAGCATCCTCAGGAGAGAGTTTCAACTTCTAACATGCCATCTGAGGCACCTATTTATTTTTAATTTTTTAACTCCAAGTTCCAAAGGTCGAGCTAAATTTCTCAGTTCAAAGCACACATTGTTCTGGGCCATCCCAGTGCCGGATCTGGCTCTGTATTATCTTATTTCCTCTCCTTCATGCCCTATCGCCACCCCAAATTACTTCCCTCTAAACTTGCACTTGAAATAGGTGAAATAGGTGTTTAAGTCTGTGCGTGCCCTTGCAGCATAGATAGTGCTTTATGTGTCTGCTTTCAATAGATAATGACACCACATTTCAATACATAACTGATACCACAGGGTAGATCTCATCTGTCTCTCTTCTTTCCTTCCTTTCCATCTTTCCTGCCTCCTTTCTCCCCTCCTTTCTTTCTTTAATGTGACACCAGGTTTTCTAAGATCCATTCATGTGGCTGCACTTCTAACTGCTGTGTCACACTCCACAGTGTGCAGTCACCACATTAACTGTCCCCTACCCTAGGATAGAGTCCCAGGTCACCTTTACCAACATTCTCAAGAGTTCACGCCCCTTAGGGACCTGGGTAGGGGTAGAATTACTCTGCAATAACTTCAGGAGTGAGGATTCTGGGACACAGGTGGCCAGACGTGGAATTTCTCCTAACACTGCCAGCTGCTGCCACTGTGGCTGCCTCAGTTTACCCCCCACCAGCAGTGCTGTGACTTTCCATCTCCGTCTCCCCACATCTTCACCAGCACTTGGTTTTGTCTGCATTTCTAGCATTTGCCATTTTGAGGAGAGTCAAGTGAGAGCTCGCTGTTTCTGTTTCCACTTCTCTGGTGACAGTTAGCTGGGACACCTCTGCATGAACTTGGGGCTGTTTGCCCTCCACGCTCTGTGCCTCGCCAGTTTATAGCTGGTGCCCATTTTTCTTTTTCTTCCTGTTTTGCCTGGCAGTTCCTCAGACGTGCCCTGTTGGCTGTCATTAGAGGAGCTTTGATGCTTAACTGAAGAGGAAATGAGGCTCAGAGCAGAAGGGACCTGGATTCCAGATCTCCTGCCTCTGAAGTGCCTGGCCCATTTCCTCCCCCAGACCCCTCACCCTGTGCCATCCTGACCCTTGCAGCCCACTCCCGGTTGTTGCCATTGCAAAACAGAAGTTAGGTCACACCACGACCCTGCCAAAAACCCTCCCCTCACACTCAACAGAATCCCAACTCCTCTCCCTGGCCCCTGCTGACCTTGTCTCTGTGCCTCAGCTGCACCTGCCCCTCAGCTGCTCCCGGCACCCAAGCTTGGTCGGCCTACCTGGAACTTCCTCCTCCCTTTGTGCCTTCTCATCCAGCTCCGGGCAGTTACTGCAGAGCAGTCCCCTCCCTCTAGCCAACCCACAGGTCCCTATGGGGTGTGAAGATGCTGGTGAAGGACACCTGGGACTCAACTTAAAAGTTGCCTACTCTGAGAGGCTCTCCCTGACCACCTGCCTTGTATTCTGTGTGCCAACATCGTGACTATGTCTGTCACAGCTCTCAGGACCATCTCAAATGCCTTCTGTCTGTCTGTTTTTCTTGCTGGATCTCTGGTCCTCCCTAGACCAGAAGCTCTAAGAAGGGAGGGTCTGCTTGCTCTGTTCACTGCTGAAACCTCTGGCCCAGCTGACCTCTGGAAAGTAGTAAGTGCTTAGTAAATATTCTCTGAGCGAATGAGTGACCAGAGAGACACGGCAGGGCCATGATCATGCTGGCCATCTCCCTGTGCCCACATGCTATAGTTTTCTAGGTGTTTCGCTCATTCACTGAGCTTCTCAGCAAAGACCTTGTTAGTACAGACAACTTCATCATCCACATTTTAGGGGAGAAACCTGAGGCTCAGGGAGGCCCACTGTACAGCTGTACTCCCATGTCCTCTCCTCCAGGAGGGAAGCTATTGTGGGTGTCAAGGGAAGCATGGAACCCAAGAGGGAGCCCCTGGGAGCTGTCCCATCCGTGGCCAGGCCCCTGGCCTGCTGGTGACTTGAGCCTGCCCAGTCAGGGGTTCCCAGCTCCTCTGAACATGTGTTTGTATCTGGCTGGCTGCCCTGGGCTTCGTGACTCTGTTCACATGCCTAGGCTGTGGAGAGCGGTTCGGTGTGTGCATTTCTCAGGGCCACTGGGTGGGGATGCCATCAGGCAGGCCTCGGTTCAAACCCTGGCTCCCCCTGATATTTTGCCTAAGGGCAAGTGACTTCACCTTTCTGGGCCCTGGCTTCCTCATCTCTGAAGTGGAGATGTTCCTGGGATGAAATGAGAAAATGTGTGCAAAATGCTGGTCACAAGGCCTGGTGCATGGAGTCTCTGTTCCAATTATGTTGACAGTGGCTCTTCTCAACATTCTGGAAACCCCCTCTCCTGGGTCTGTCCACACGGCTGCCATGCTTTGCTCTTGCGGCTGTCAGAGCCTCCTTGGCCTGTGGCCTTGCGTGTTTTCCTGTAGGCTGGCAGGCTCTGTAGGTCTGAGGCCCACAGCTTCAGGCAGCCCACTGGGTGGCACTACCCCTGAAGCTCCTTCCAGCCTTCTCTGAAGTCAGGTGAGGGGCCATGGGGGCTGGGGAGATGTGGGATACCTTAGACAGAGTGGGGACAAGACCAAACAGCACCCCCTAAGAGGGGGTCACCTAGTGCCCCTCTCCTGTGGCTGGTGGAATCCCAGACTGAGCCTCAGTTTCCCCATCTATAAAATGGGTACAATAATGCCTAACTGGCTGAAATGTTTAACAACAAGATGCAGGTTCTGAGAGGACCAGGCAGGGAGGGAGCAATAGTCCCGGCCTGGCCCCTGGGGTGGAGGGAGGAGGGTCAGAGGAAGAAGCAACTGACAGCCCAGAGCAATAAAGATTTATCTCTCTTGTCCTTGAATTGCCATCGCTGCCTCCCTCTCACCTAGACTTCATTTCCGGCTGTCACTCAGGGCCCCTGGTGGGCTCAGGACAAGGCTCGCCTGTGTTATGACAGACTCAGCCCTGGAGTCTGAGATGAAGGACAGAGGCCTGGGTCCAGGCCCTCGCTGTACTGGTGGGGCACCCCTGACAAGGCCCTCTCTGGGTCTCAGTTTTCCCACCTGTGCAGCATGAGCTTGGTTCTCAACCACAGTGGCCACTAGCCTCTGGGTGGGAGGGGCTAGGGATGCTAGGAACCCGCAGGGTGAGAGGCAGCCCCACACAGCAGAATGCCCCAACTCTAGTGCCAGTGGTGCCCCACTGAGAGACCATGTGAGGGCCCTGCAGGCCTGGGCCTCCATTGGGAAGAGCATATGGTGACCGTGAGTTTGCAAAACCCTTCCAAGCTCTCTGACCCTCACTCCTCACAGGGGCAAAGTGAATCTCAGACAGATGTGACTTGCCCAGGGTCACACAGCTTGTGGGTGGTGGAGCTGGGATTCGAACCTGGGCACGTCTGACCTGTGTGCTTAGCTCCCTTGAAATTCTGTTTCTGGCCTGTTTGGCGGTGTTAGTTTGAGACTCTTGGCAGGCAAGTGAGTAGATGAATGCTTCCTGTTTCATTAATACGTGGTCTTCCCAACCCTAGGGGGCGAGTGTTTTCATTATTCTCATTCTACAGCCAAGAAAGCTGAGGTCCAGAGAGGTTTGGACAAGTGCCCCGATCACACAGGAATCCATCTTCCAATTGTCTCACAAACCTGGGGACATGGACATATCAGGCCCCTCCTGACCAAAGAGGGGCTGCCTGCCAGCTCAGTGGCCCTGCCATCTCCCCTGGGCTGCTTAGTCCCCCTCACGTGTCACCCACAGCATTTGAAACATGAAGCAGTCAGATGCTGTCCTCAGGAGCCCCTGGTGGCCTGGGTGCTTGGCAGGCCTGGCTTCCAGCCACCTTGCATGCCCAGGCAATCTGTTCCCCTTTTCCTCTGCTTCCCTGAAGTTGGCAGCACTGGACAAGAAGGATTGTCTTTGGAGGGTGATCAAGCAGCAGTTTTGCCTCCTCTCATGTCCTAGAAGGAGCCCTTGCTGCTCATTCCTAGGCCGCCTCCCAGACGGAAATCCTTCTCTCACCTACTCTCAGCCTGCACTCCATGTATGAGATTCTTACAAAGCTGTCTCGCCCCGCTGCACTACAGCCATCCTTAGCTCTCCATTTCCTGCAGGATGAAAGACAAACTCCTTAATACAGCGCTTCTCAAACTTCATATGCATCACCTGAGGACCCTCTTAATATGCAGCTTTTGATTTGGCAGGTCTGGGTGGGGCCTGAGTATCTGCGTATCTGACAAGCTCCAGGTGATGCAGATGCTGCTGGTCCTCAGACCGCACTTGGAGGAGCAAGACCACCCCTGGCCTGGCCGTATCTCTGTTTCCTTCTTTCGGCCATGGACTCACACACATGCAATGGCTTTTTCCTTCATTGACAAACTCCTTCCCATCCTTCAAAGTCAGTTCAAGAAAACCCTTCTCAGTGGACTCTCAGACAGAGCTAATTCCTCTTCCTCTGCACTCCCAGATGCTTTTACAAATCCCTGAAATCCTAAAACCCATAGCAGTGCCATTAAGAATAGCAGTGCTGGGGCCAGGCCTCCTGAGTGTGAAACTTGGCTCCATCCTCACCAGCTGGGTGACCTTGGGCAAGTTGCTTAACCTCTCTGTGCCAAGTTATTTATTTAAATTCTGTCTTGTTCCAAAATGGACCAATAATTGCTTCTGAACATGCACTTGGATAAAATCACATGAAAACGTGCTCAGTAGGTCGTCGAGGACAGAGGGCAAAGGGGAGATGCTGTTTCCCATCTGCCTCCTTGTCTTGGTCCTACAGTGCATAGCATGGCAGGCACTCAGAGAAACGCCACACAGAAGCTCTCCCATAATCCACGGCACGACCTTTCCAGGAGCTTGGGGGTCCACAAAAGTAAACTCCAAAGGAGCAGTGAGAGAGCCAGAAACTTGACAAGGCTTCCAATTGCCAATCTTAATCACTCATTTAAATGCATCTGTATGGAGAGCAACCTTTTTTTTTAAGAGAAGGAGCAGAGAAATGTGGCAAGGCTTCCAATCACCAATCTTAATCACTCATTTAAATGCATCTGTATGGGGAGCAAATTTTTTTTTTTTTTTTTTTTTTTTTTTTTGAGAAGGAGCAGATACAGGAGTTTGAGACCAGCCTGGGCAACATGGCGAAAACCTCATCACTACAAAAAATGTAAAACTTAGCCAGGCATGATGGCACCTGCCTGTAGTCCCAGCTACTAGGGAGGCTGAAGTGGGAGGATCATCTGAGCCCAGCCAGTGTGTTGCAGTGAGTGGAGATTGTACCACTGCACTCCAGCCCAGATGACAGAGTAAGACGCTGTCTCGGAAAATAAAAAAAGAGAGAGAGAGAGACAGAGAGAGAGAAAGAAAGAGGGAGAAAGAGGGAGAAAGAAGGGGCAGATCTAACGCCAATGGCCTGGGTGCCACGTGCCTGTCCTCCCTGAATGAAGAGGCTATAGATGGAGGGAATGGAGGCGAGTGGGGTGAGGGTCTGTTAGAGCAGTTCACATGCACCCCTTCCTGCCTGGTTGAAGCTAAGACTGCTCCAAAGTGGCCTCTGTGCCCTGGTGAAGGTCAGGGTCTTCATGGCAAGCCTCTCTCTGACCACTGCCAGGGTACCGGTGACCACATTGAGTGTGTGTACCCCCTTCCCTGCATGATTTGAGTCATCCAGCAAATGTCCACTAAATTCAGGTCTTCCCTCTGCAACCTGACCCTCACTACCCCCACTGTGGCAGAGACCTTGGCATCACTGCTGGTCAAGGGAAACTTGCTTGGCACCTGGACCCTTCCCCTAGAAATAGATCTCAAGTTGCCCAAAGAGGAAGGCACCATGGGAAGTGGGCGACAGGGTAGGGTCTTGAGTTTGCAGATACAAAGGCATAAGTAGCCCCGCCCCAGATTTAGAACCTGGATTATTCTAAAGGTGCCACTGGTGTCGGACTGGCAGGAGCCATTGTGGAGTGGCCCAGGAATTGTGGTTAAATTCCATGCTGGGTCACTGTTCTGGAGGGAGCCCACAAGAAGCCTCGGGTCCCTAACTACTGGGCAGCCCTCTCCCACTAGCTGCAGGACACATGGAAGAAATATGAGGCTCGTGTGTTCCCATGTGGCCAGGAACTCCATGGGAGCCAGGCCTTGTCTGTCTGGTTCTCTCTTGCCAAATGCACTGTGCAGTTGTATGGGTTCTTGACACCCACCATTCAGTGTCCTGTGTCACCATCACCCCACCCTTCTTGGTGCCTGACCCTCAGTTGGTGCCAGCACACACTGGTGGGATGGAGAGCAGGGGAAATTGGGTGCAGCCTGCCACCCCTTCTCACAGACAGGTAGAGGAGGAGCCTCAGGTGTCCATTAGGATCAGCCTGGTCAGTCCTGAACCAACGTGGAGGAATCCCAGGAGTGTGCAAGGCTAAGGCCCAGCTGAGTCTGGGAGGGGGCAGAGCCTGCCAGGTGTGGCCGGAGCCTGTGACCAGCTGGCCCTGCCTATCAAGCCCAGAGGCGGGCAGATCCTCCACGCAGCTCACTTGGTCTTCACAAAAAGCTGGGTGGCCACTCCATGTGGCAGGCTACTGGGTCCATCTTACCCAAGAGAAAACTGAGACCTAGGAGAGGTAGTTGGAACATTGGTGGGAGGGCCCTGGAGGGTCTCTGAGCTCAAGGGTTTCTAAGCTGAGAACTGCAGAGATGCCCTGGCATTGTTCATGCAGTCAAAGAGTCTGTGCTTCATCTAGCTTATGTCTAGGGGTTCTGTGCAAATTCTCTTGGAATCTGCTACGTAGAAAAAAAGAAAAAAAAGTTTGGAAAGCACTGTTCCCTGTCTCCAGATGAAAAAACTGATGCCTGGGGGGGCAGTCGTTTGCCAAAATCCCAGGGCAAGTTAGGAGCAGGCTCTCTCTCTGCCTGAGAGTCCTGGAGGAAGCCCCAGGCATGCCACCTTCAAAGACGCCCTGTCCAGACCCAGGCTGCAGGGGTGGGGCATGTTGAACCCTGTCCTGGAGCCAGCCTTGACAACAGCCATGTCCCCTTTAAGCAGAGAGCCGCCCGCTGCAGTGGGTGGACTCGGTGCCCAGCCAGTGGGAGCTGTGAGCTTCCCTCCCACAGCCCCTCCCTGGGGAGGGAAGGGAGGGCCGAGCAGCGTGGCTCCCGAGGGAGTTGGTGGGCAGCAGGGGAGACAATAGCGAACATGCTGTGTGGGCTCAGCCGGGAGACCCCTGGAGAGGCGGGTATGTAATGGGGGGTCTGTGGGCAGAGTGATGGGGCTGAACACATAGGTCCCTCTGGAGCTGCTGCCCAGAGAGAGGGGACTGGATGGCTGAGACCCGGGACTGCCACTCCCTGGAAACCCAGGGCTTGGGGAGGGTGGGGCAGGACACTTGCTAGGGCTGTCTGTCTGACCCTGGCCACTGTCCTGCAGTAGGATAGCTCAGCCTCCCCCAGGGCTGTCCGGCACAGGCAGGCAGAACAGGCGGGTCTCGAGGTTCTGAGGGCAGCGCTCAGCCCTGTAGGAGGAAGGCTGGTCCCATCCGGGTGGGAGCAAAGCCTTTTGCCCAATCTCAGGATCTGCACAGCTGCCTGGTGGGAGTGAGTGTCTGACCCAGAGGGGTGAGAGCCCAAGGCCCACAGGCAAGGTGGTGGTGAGGAGTTCCTGTGCCAGCACAGGTGGACAGGAGGCTGGACCTCAGCAGAAGAAGAAACTCTGGCTTGGGGGTCTGGCTGGTGAGACCCTGGGACTCTGGGAATGTGTGGGATGGGGGATTACAGCTGCCACATTCCTGGGTGTGCTGAGGCTGGGACCCAGAGAGGGGCAGACACGATTTTTCATGAGTCTCTCCAGCCTTGGCCTAGGCTCACCTTATTCCCCCAAAGAGGGAGCTTGCGGCCCGGACCAGAACGTACTGCATTCACTGCCCTGGGGTTGCCTCACTGGTTTCTTCCCACGTTCTTACCATATCTTTGCACAACAGCTCCAAGGGCAGGGACTGTGGTCCCAGTGGACAGAGGAGGAAACCAAGGCTCAGGGAGGGCAGTGGCCGAGCTGGGATTGACACCCAGATGACTTTTACAGCAGAGCCCCCAACCCTGCTTCTGAGGGCCCAGTGGACTTGGATTCTCACCTCCCTTCACATGGCAAGGAGCAGAGCCAGGTCACCTCTGGACCTGGCCTTAGCAACCCAGAAAAAATAACACTAATAATCATAATAGCTGGCTGTTGTCGAGAGCTTCCTCTGGGCCAGGCTCTGTTCTAAGCTTTCTGTGCATTTTCTCATTTAATCCTCATAACCACACTGCCACTTGGGTACTGTTATTCTCCCCATTTTACAGTTGGGAAAACTGAGGCAGAGAGATGCTAAGTGACTTGTTCAAGGTTATATAGCCAGAAGTGACAAAGCTGGGATTTGACCCGATGGGCCCACCCCTCCTTGGCAACGGAGGCTCTGCCTTCTTGGCCTGGGCACATCTGATCTTCCAACCCAAGTCCCAGGTGAGTGGGGTCACCTTGGTCTGCTGTGGTCAGGGCCACAAAGGCAGCAGTGCCCTGGAGACCTTACCTGGGGCACTGCCAGGGAGGTGTCTTCCCCTCCTCATGGGCCTATGACCTCCACCTTGGCCCAGGCTCAGCATCAACTACCTGGGCCTTTGCCCAGTCTCCTCCCTGGCCTCCTGGCCTCCACCCCTTTGCTGCCATGGGAGGAAGCTTGCCAAAACTCAAATATGCTCAGCTCCTGAGCCTGGCATTCAAGGCCCTTCCTGATCTCTCTGACATTTTCTCTCTCTGATGACTTACTTGACCTTTACCCTCACCACTGTGGCCCCCATCCTAGGTCTCCTCCCCAGATCACAGAACCTCATGATCACACTTGCTTCAGTTTGCATCAGCACCAAGGCTCTTCTTTCAAAAAGTGTAAAGATGGAGCTTCAGGCACAGTGGGATCCAGATGCCAAATTAACATCATTAGGACTCTGGGTCTCTTCGTAGCTTGCTCTGCTTCACTTTAGTGAGCTTCATTTCCAGGCAGACTGTTTCCTTTCCTTGAGGGTTCCTGGCACCTTCAAACTTAAGGTCAACCAGCTCAGCCATCCCTAAGGAAAGAGAGCCTATTTCCAGTAGTTCCAGCAAATGCCCCAGAAACAGCTCTCATTGGTCCAACTTGTATCACACGCCCACCTCTGACGGATCACTGAGCCTCTGATTGGCCAGGCCTGGTCATGTGGCCTCCCCTGGAGCTGGTGAGGGCAGCCAACAGGTGGCCACTCCATACACCTCCACATTTGGCAGAGAAGACTGCAGCCCTGAGAAGTCAGCCCACTGGCAGTGTGCCTCAGTGAGCGTCAGGATTGGAGCTGGGCTCTGTGGACCAGGCAGCCCTGTGTCCTTTCTCTGCTCCTGATGGGCTCTGGGTGGGTCCCTTCTCAGGCCCCACACCCTGGGCATGTCCAGTCTCACTCCAGGGAGTCTTGTTTTCCTGTCACTAACCCCAGAGCTCTGGCAGGAAGGGATCGTGACCTAACTCAGTTGGCTAGGGCTGGGGCACACAGTAGGCCTGAACACAGATTTTGGCAGGAAGTCCCTCTCCATGTTCACGCTCCTGCCTCAAGGACGGGAGGCCCTGCTCTGACTCCGCAGCCACAAAGACATGTTTGTTCCGGGCCTGCTAGGTCTGAGCAGGCGCTTGCTGCCATGCTGGGGGCAGGGAAGTCTCAGTGGGTGTGGGTGTGCATGTGTGAAGGTCCCCCTGCTGTGCCCTGGGCTGCCCAGTCCTCTGAGGGGTCCTCACCAGGCCTACCCCTTGGCTCTGAGACTCCTCGGGCAGGCCTGGCCTCCTACTCCACAGCAGGGGTGGTGGCCATGGGGCAATCCTTCGCCTGAGTTTGCATCCTGGCTCTGTCTCTTCCTAGTCTCTGACCTTGAGAAACTCATTCCACCTCTTTGATTCTCATTCTCCTAATCTGTAAATGGGAATTGAATTTAAAAAATATTTGCTGAGCACGTACTACATGCCAGCCAATACTGTCTGTGCTGCATGCAGCAGTGAGTGGACAGACAGAAGCCCGGCCCCCTGGAGCTGACATCCAAGTAGAAACAGTCATAGTTAGATGCTGTTGATTGCCCAGAGGACCACGAAGCACGGGGGGAGCGGAGAGGAGGTGTGGAGGTACAGGGTGCATGTGTAACTTCAAACAGGAGGATGCGGAAGGCCTGCCTGAGGAGGCGATATTTCTACAAGTTCCTGAAGGAGCTGAGAGGGGAGTTTTGTGGATGTCTGGGGAAGAGTTTTGTGGGCAGAGGGAACAGCCGGTGCAAAGGCCCTAGGGGGGTGTGAGTCTGGTGGGCCTCGGGTGGAAAGGACAGATGTGCCCAGGCCAGGAAGGCTTCACCTCCATTTATAGTGCAGTTGCCAAGGTGGGGTGAGCCCATCGGGTCAAATCTCAGCTTTGTCACTTCTGGCTGTGTAACCAGGAACAAGTCACTTGGCATCTCCGTGCCTCAGTTTTTCCAGCTGTAAAATGGGGAGAATAACAGTGCCCAAGTGGCAGTGTGGTTATGAGGATTAAGTGAGAAAATGCACAGTGTGCTGGAGTGGAGCCGGCCAGGGCGAGCATCAGGAGGTGAAGTCCCCTGTGTGGAGGAGGATTGTGGGGGTGGCGGCCTCTCCAGGTGATGCCATGGGTCCTGCTAGCCCTGATGCACCCAGCCTGTGAGTGCCTGAACCCTAACTCAGGGGCTCTTGGGGTACTGGAGCTGTCGCCTTCCAGTGCCCTGATGCTTCTCATTTGAGGTCTGTTGCCCTCCTGTTTGGAGGGAAAGAGCAGAGCTGAGGGTTCAGGACATGGTCTGTTGTGAGGTCAGGGAGCCCTGGGTTCCAGGTGCCTCTGTAGCTCACCAACTCAGTGGCTTCTCTGGGCCTCAGGCTCCCTATCTGTAAACTGGGGACAATGGGTGAGCCTCCCTCCTGTGGTTCTTAGGACAATTAACTGACTTAGCATCCATAAAGTGCTTAGAGCAGGCCTGGCCCAGGGAAGGGCCCAACACTGGGTGCTACTTATTAAAGTTCTGGTTTTTTTCCTTGCAATCCTTGGCAACAAATGAATGAGGCTTCAAATTTTTAAATCTATTGATGCATTTCTTTTTGTCTCCCTTAAAAACGTGCTTCTGCCGAGCTTATCTGATCTTTCTATGCTGCTCTCGCCATGGAAGCTGGGCTTCCTGGGAGGCTTGTCAGCCGTGGGGATTGGAACTGTCATTCAGAGGTCAGCCTGTAACTGGCTTTGAGGCATCTCCATCGAGCCCTTGGCCTGTTCCAGCCCTCAGTGGCCAGGGAGGAATGCCCAAAGGAGCTGGGGCTCTGCCTGGAGCTGAACATCCCTAGGGCTGCAGGCATCACAGCACCTTCCAGGCCTGCATGGATGGGGGAGTAGGCAGGAAGGTGCCCAGAGGGTAGGGTCAGACCCCTTAGGAAGCCAGAAGGCCTGGGCTTCAATCCTGGCTCTGCCACTTAGAAGCTCTGTGCCCCTGAGCAGTTCCCTTGACCTCTCTGTGCCTCAGTAGGCCTGGGTTCAAACCCTGGCCCTGCCCTTTATCATGGGATATCACTTAACCGCTCTGTGCCTCAGTTTCCTCACCTGTAAAATGAGAATCATGATTATACCACCTCAAAGGTGGTGAGGATTAAATGACATCATGCTTAGGAAGCACAGAAACCGGCACTTAATCACTAGGAGCTGTCGTCATGATTGATCTAGGAAAACTTTTCAACAAGGTGAGGGAAGCAGGCAGGAAGGGAACTGCCATGTTTTATGGTTTCTGTGCACAGTTCCTCCCAGCAACCCATGGGTGGGCACCAGTACCCCCATTTTGCAGAGGAGAAGTCTGAGGCTCTGAGAGAAGTGACTTGTCCCAGATCCGTTAGCCAGTTGGCAGCCGATTTAGAATCAAAGTCCCAAGTTGGACTGACTCCAAAGCCCATGCCTCCCTTCCCACCATATCAACAATCCCTTCCACAGTGGGGCGAGGCTGGACCGTCACTTGGTGGAGTGCTTAGCGCCCATGTCCTCTTCGGCACCCAGGGTCCCTGTGCGCTGGCGTGGTCCTGGCTGACAGCCCACTGTCCCTGCAGACCATGCCCTGTTTGCCCCAAGTGGAGCCTCTGGGCCTTTGTTTTCTCAGTGGTCCCTTTTCAGGTGCTGTGTCCTCCCTCCAGGAGGCTCGCAGAACAGGGCAGCAGTCAAAGCCTGCTGACTTTATAGTCCTGCCCACTCCCCTGCGCTTCTTTCCAGCCACCCCACTTAGGCAGGACTCTGGCAAAGGCAGCCTGGCAAGGAGTTGACTTCCTTTTTCCTTTGTCAAAGCTCAATAGTCCCCTGCGGCCCCAGAGAGAGGGAGATAATGAAGGCAAATTAGCCATGATTTCAAGAGAAATAAAATTTTAAAAAGCCCACCCACCCACCCACCCTGGCTGCAGCGTGGGCCTGAGTACCAGGTGTACAGGTCTGAGCTCCAAGCACGTTTCTCCCTCTGTTCCTCCTCCCCTGACTTGCACACCCCACATTTGCTGGGACTGGCTGGCACCACTGCGGAAATGAATTTTCCTCCGAAGCGAGTTCCTACAGGACGATTGACTGAAGGCAAAAGCTCATAATTGCCCATTGCTGGAAGGAGGAGACTGGGAAAAAAAAAACATAGATAAAAATATCTCTGTTTTTTATGCACGTTTCCAGCTGAAAATTGGTGGGAAAGATGTTTTTGAAAAGCCTTCATCTCTAAGCATATAATTACCAGGTCCTGGAACAAAAAAGAGAGAGTGGGAGAGCAAGCATGTTCTCTGAGGAGGGGGTCTGAACCCCCAAGGGGTTTTCTATAAATAAAGTAATCCCCTCAACTTCTCAAGCTCTGGCCAGCTGGAGTCAGCCATGGGAGAGACACCCCCATTTTACAGAGGGGGAAATGGCGGCTCGAGTCACGCAACCAATTGCTAATTCTAACCCTATGTTGATTCTTGGTTTGGATGCTGCCTCAGTTCCCCACCATCTGAGGATGTTCGTGAAAGGGAAACCCTATGTCCCCTTTGAACAGGCATCAGCAATCACTGCAGCATTCCTTCCGGGCACCTTTCTGACTATGCCAGGGGATCTTGGCTGCTCAGAAGCCTCTTATCTGGCAACTCGCCTATCAAGAATGACTTCTTGACTTCCACAAGAGGCCACCAAGGGCACACCCTGAGATGCACATGCATTCCCTAGGGAAGTCTCTCGAGACCTCGCCTGCTGCCCACTGACTCTTTGCGCACAGTAGTATGATTTGTTTTGCAGCACACAGTCAAGTCTCTGACAGCTGGGAAAAGAGATGGCTCACAGCCTGAAGCCCAAACCAGCCAAAAATTGTAGCAGGAAGGGAGTTGCGGCCACTCAGTGTCGAGACCAGCAGACTCTTGCACCTCTGCTGTCCCTAAGGTGTCATTGTAATCCAGTTTGGCACCTGGTAGTGCACTGGAGCAAAATCTGAATATTGGGCTGAGGAAAGGGAAGAGAGGCAGTGTCAGAGACAAACTTGGAGGGCACCACAGAGACCCAGGGCATGGGTCCTCCCCTTCGCCAACCAACATTGGGCACCCTGTGCTTCAGCATCCAGCTTTTGGGGGTGCCATTGTTCCTCCGTCTGAACTTCCGACTTGTTTTTACAATTAGAGCTCACAGCTCCACATCCACTCTGGGATTCCACTGCTCTGAATTTGGTGAACTTGGATTTCGGCTTCCTTATCCTTTCCTTAAGAGATAATCCTTCTCTCTCCCCCACTTTCCTCTTAGGGTTCATAAACCTGGAGCTAGCAAGCTTATCTCTGGTCTTCCCAAGACAGCTAGAGAGAGAGAGGGATTTTCCAGAGACAGAATCTAATCTGCACAGGATAAGACATATTTTAATTCCGGAATTGCCCTCATGAAATACCAGAGACGTTCACTGTCACACAGTTGATAGAACCCAGTCTTTTTGATTTTATTAGCTCAGAAACATCTTGTTGAATCCAAATGAAGTGCGTATTAGGAAACCGTAATGGGAGGCATTATACTTAATGGGGTGTTGCCTGAATTCTTGGCGGCTGATGTGAACTATAGGTGGAAGGGGGATGAGCGGAGCTGCTGAGGACCCAACCCCAGGGGACCTGGAAATGATTCCTGGCTTAACTGCTATTTGATTTGTTATTTATCAGCTGCTGGCAAGCAAAGAGAGCCCAGCCCTGGTCTGGCGGAGCACAGTAGTTGGCGACTGGGACCTTTCTCAGCGGTTACAGCTGCAGGTGGGAACGCTCTCAGGCTTCCGTAGGCCCAAGTTGAGGAGCAACACTGACTCAGGCTGAGCCCCGCCCTCAACTCAGCAGGATCCGGGCCCGGAACCAGGCTGAGCCCCGCCCTCAACTCAGCAGGATCCGGCTAGGAACCAGGTTGAGCCCCACGTCTGACTCAGGCTGAGCCCCACATCTGACTCAGGCTGAGCCTCGCCCTTAACTCAGGCTGAGCCCAGCCCTTAAATCCGGCTGAGCCCCGCCCTTAACTCAGGCTGAGCCCCGCCCTCAACTCAGCCTGAGCCCCGCCCTTAACTCAGGCTGAGCCTGCCCCAGACCCAGGTTGAGCCCCTACTCTAAAGCAGGTTGAGCCCCGCCCCTGACCCAGGTTGAGTCCCCTCCTGACTATAGAGCAATGGTTCTCAATTGGGGGCGATATGGTTCCCCTAGAGAACATTTGGCAGTGTTTGGAGTCATTTTTGTTGGTCACAGATGCTCCTGGCATCTGGTGGTTAGAGGCCAGGGATGCTGCTCAGCTTCCTGCAATGCAGAAGAGAAGCCCCCACCGCAAGGAGTCATCTGGCAAAAAAACACCCATAGTGCTAAGGCTGAGAAACCTCCCGTAGACTGAGCCCTGTTCCCGGTTCTGGCTGAGCCCCCACCCTGGCCCAGGCTGAGTCCTGACCTTGACTCAGGCCACTCATACCCTGACTGACCCAGCCAACCCTGGCTGAACCCTAATCAGAGGCTCCCTTCATGAAAAAGACCTGGCTGGAGCAGAGTAGGGGAAGTGGCTCTGCCACCTGCGGAGACTGAACCTTCTCCCTTCCTTTCTCCCGCTGCCACTGAGAATGGGAGGGCGTGTGGGCCGCTGGGTCAGGTCTCACTTTCCATGGGTGTGAGGTGGAGGAGGAGAGCGAAGTTCCCACAGCTGGCGAATGGCAGAGCTAGGATCTCTACTCAGGCCTGACTGACCCCCGAGCCTCTTCTGCTAATACTAGGCTAAGCTGGAGCCGCAGAGGTTGGGGTGGCAGGAGAGCCCTTCTTCAAGGGCAGGCACGGGCATGTGCGGGCTCAGGCGAGGCCTGAGGAAGGAGCAGAAGGTGCCTGGGAGGGCTGAGCCCTGAGACAGTGCAGGGAGCCCACCAGCTTGATGATGCGTCCCTTCTCTTTTTGGCACCTGCTCTTGCCCGTGTCAGCCCAGTACTGAGAAAGGAGACTTAGATGAGGAATATGAAAAAAATAACCCGGTCGATG
This sequence comes from Papio anubis, assembly GCF_008728515.1. NCBI lineage: Eukaryota > Metazoa > Chordata > Mammalia > Primates > Cercopithecidae > Papio > Papio anubis. Next base: position 50,047,310 of record NC_044977.1, read on the forward strand.
GGGCCTCGAGCACAGGGTAGAATATGCAAACAGGCCTGGGGTCTGGTTCCAGCTCTTGGTAGACGCTGCTTTGGCCAAAGACCTCCCTTTTCTGAGCCCGTTTCCTCATCTGTCAAATGGGTGTGATTGCAGCACCTACCTCCTCCCAAGACCACGGTGAGAAGTGAATGAGGTGGAATGAGATAATGTGGTGGTGTGCACAGGGCGTGGCTGCTGCACGATCTGTAAGTTTCCTTCCCCTGTCTGTCAGCACATAGAGGAGAAACCAGAACACGTCCCATCAGGCCGAACCCCGCCCTTAACTCAGGCAGAGCCCCGCAAAATGAGGTATGTGCAAAAGGAGGGATGCCGCAGGGAGGCTGGGGCCCAGCAGGTGACCAGACAACCTTCCAGCTTCCAACTCCTTTGAAATGCTCAGGTGCAGTCACGGGAAAGTAAGGAAAACCTCGGGCATCAGAAATGAAGTGAATGAGACTATCAAGCAGATAAGGATGGTCTGTGTAATCAGCCCATCAACTTTGTAAGGAAGGTCTGGCCAGTCCAATAGGGCAAATAAGAAAAATGAAAGGCATAAAGTTTAGAAAGTAAGAAATCAAACTGTCATTTTCACAGATGATATGATTATGTATATAGAAAATCCAAAATAATGTATGGCTAAACTTAGAATTAATACGTGAATTTAAAAGTTCAGAATATGTGCTTACTTAGGCAGCACAGATACTAAAATTGGAATGATACAGAGAAGATTAGCATGGCCTCTATACAAGAATGACACATAGATTTGTGAAGTGTTCCATATTTTTACAAAAAAAATAGAATGAATAAGACCTAGTATTTGATAGCACACTAGGGTGATGATAGTCAATAATAATGTAATTGTACATTTAAAAATAACTAAAAGGGTTTAATTGGATTGTTTGTAACACAAAGGATAAATGCTTGAGGTGGTGGATACCCCATTTACTTTGACGTGATTATTAGGCAGTGCATACCTGTATCAAAATATCTCATCTACCCCATAAATATATACGCCTACTACATACCCGCGAGAATTAAAAATACATTTTTTAAGCTCAGAATATAAAATGAACTGTATATTTATACACCAGAAACAAATAATTAGAAAATGAAATTTGAAAAACAATCTACTTTCCTTACCTTTAACACACTTTAGATGCCTAGGAATACATTTAATGAAAGTGGTGTAAGACTTTTTCTCATACAAGTATACACAGTGTTCTTAGGATAAATTAAAGACAAAATGAATGGAGGAATATACTGTGATCATTGACTGGAAGATTCAGTATTGTCTCCCAAAGAAAAAGACATCAATTCTCCACAAATGGGCCTATAAATTCAATGCATTTCCACTTAAAAAATGAGGAGAAATGGAAAACAAGCAGGATGAGTGCAGGTGATGCTGGGGCTTCTCTACTGGGGTGGCAGCAGGAATGGGGGGAATGTTTGTGCGTCTGGTCTGGTAGCCGAAGGCTTGGGTTTTAATGGCTCAGAGCTACAGGAAAAGATACCTTGTACTTTCCCAAGTTGGTACTGAGACCCCAGCATAAAGCCAGGACCTTTGAAGAGATCTACCCTCAGTGAAAGGGGGACTTAGAAAATATTCACCCATCTATCAGGGAGCTAAAACAAAAGCTTATCTGTCTCAACTCAGCCTCCAGTGGACTCCTTTGAGGATTTGTGATCTAAGATGTGCCCCTTGTTTCTGGTGAACGTTAGAATTTTTAATACCACCATGGTTCTGGAATCTTTGAGCCAAGATCGGTATTTAGAATACCATGGGGGTATTGTAAATTCTAACGAGTGTTGTAAATACCCATAATCATTGGTATCAGGGTAATGATACCTTGGCAAGCCCCCAGGGGAAGGAATGGAAAATTCTCTCTGGACTCTGGAGCCCTACAACCAGGCTGAATAGAATTCCCACAGTTGAAGCCCCACTAAAGATGAGCTCACAATCCAACAATTACCAACCACACGAGGAAACAGTCTACTGTAAGGGAGAGTCATCAGACACCCAGGCAAAAGAAATACCTCCCAAGAGTTTGAAATAATGGAAAAATAGAATAATAGATGAATGTTCAAAAGATTTAAAATTATTAGAAACATAAGGAGCAACAGAAAAAGAACAAAATATAAAAACAGAACAAATATATAAGCAAAATAATCAAAACTTTCAAGAGCCATAAATGTACTGTTGGAATTAAAATTTGGAATGGGTATTAGACTAATAATTATGGTATTACTTTGTAAGGTGGGATATAGTAATTTTGTTATATAAGAAATAGGTTCCTATTTAGAAATGCATATTGAAATACTTAAAGGTGAAATTGCATTATGCCCAGGATTTGTTTTAAAATATTTCAGCATAGATAAAAATAAATGGACTAAATATGGCAAAGTGTTAATGATTGTTAAAACTACCCATTACGTAAATCCAATTCATTATACAAGTGTTTTTCAAACTTTAGTGTGACACAGTCACCTAGAAGGCTTTTCGAAGCACACATTATTACATCTGACAAAGGATTTGTATCCAGAATATATGAAAACTCAGTAACAAGGAAACAAACAACCCAACTTAAAAATGGGCAAAAGCTTTGGCACTTCCTCAAAGAAGATATAGATGAATGGCAAGTTAAAAAAAAGTGCCCAACCTCATTAGTCGTTAGACAAATGCAAATTAAAATCACAGTAAGATACCTCTGCACATGTATTAGCATGACTAATTTTTTTTTTTTTTAATTGGGAGACAGGGTTTTGCTGTGTTGCCCAGGCTGGTCTTGAATTCCTGGGCTCAAGCGATCCTCCTACCCTGGCCTCCCAAAGTTTTGGGGTTATAGGTATGAGCCAAAGTGCCCAGCCTAAATTTTTTTGTTTAAACCCTAACTGATACTACCAAGTGCTGATGAGGATGCAGAGCGATTGAAACTCTTTTACATTGTTGATGGGGTGCAAAATGGCACAGCCACTTTGAAACAGTTTGGCAGTTTCTTATACATTTAACCATATTCTTGCCATACCACCTAGCGATGCCATTCCTGGATGAAACAGAAGCTTATGTTCAAACAAAAACCTGTATGCAAATGTTTATTAAGGCTTTATTCAAAATCACCAAAAACTGGAAACAATACCAATGTCTTTCAACAGATCAATAGCTAAACAACTGGTACATCCATTCAATGCTACCCAAGTTGTCCGTAAAAAGACACAAACTTGGCCGGGCGCGGTGGCTCAAGCCTGTAATCCCAGCACTTTGGGAGGCCGAGACAGGCGGATCACAAGGTCAGGAGATCGAGACCATCCTGGCTAACACAGTGAAACCCCGTCTCTACTAAAAAAAAATACAAAAAACTAGCCGGGCGAGGTGGCGGGCGCCTGTAGTCCCTGCTACTTGGGAGGCTGAGGCAGGAGAATGGCGTAAACCCAGGAGGCGGAGCTTGCAGTGAGCTGAGATCCGGCCACTGCACTCCAGCCTGGGCGACGGAGCGAGACTCCGTCTCAACAAAACAAAACAAAACAAAACAAGACGCAAACTTCTGATACACACGACACTATGGCTGAATCTCAAATGATTATGCTAAATTTAAGAAACTGGACTCAAAAGCGTACATACTGAGTGATTCCACTTACATGACATTCTGGAGAAGACAAAATGATAGAGACTGAAAACAGATAAGTGCTTGTGGGGAACAAAGGATGGCTCAGGGACTGACTACAGTGGAACATCAAGGGAGAATTTCGGGGGCCTATAGAAATGCTCTAAAACTTGGTTGAGGTGGTGGTCAGGAGACATTTTCCAAAGTGCATCAACATGCTCACCACAAAGAGTAAATTTTACTATATTTAAATTTTTATTTATTTTTATTTTTTATTTTTTGAGATGAAGTCTCACTCTGTCACCCAAACTGGAGTGATGTGGCGCGGTCTCAGCTCACTGCAACCTCCGCCTCCCGGGTTCAAGCGATTCTCCTGCCTCAGCCTCCCAAGTAGCTGGGATTACAGGCGTCCACCACCATGCCCCGCTAATTTTTGTAATTTCAGTAGAGATGGGGTTTTGCCATGTTGGCCAGGTTGGTCTCGAACTCCTGACCTCAGGTGATCCGCCCACCTCGACCTCCCAAAGTGCTGGGATTATGGATATGAGCCACCGTCCCCTAGTCTAAATGTTAAAAAGTGGAGACAAATATAAGTTAGACTAATATACTAATATACACACACTTACAGATTCCTGGAGCCCACCCCCAGAGTGTTTGCTTTTTCAGGTCCTAGTTGGGACCAAGAATTTTCCTTTCTTACTTCCCTTTCCTTCCTCCTTCCCTCCCTCTTCCCTCCCCTCCCTCCCCTCCCCTCCCCTTGCTTTCCTTCTTCCTTTCCTTTCCTTCTTCGTTTCCTTTCCTTCTTCCTTTCTTCCTTTCTGCCTTTCCTTTCCTTTTCTTTCCTTCTTCCTTTTCTTTCCTTTCCTTTCCAAGTAATTAGAAAATGAAATTTGAAAAACAATCCAATTTCTGTAGCTTTAACACACTTTAAATGCCTAGGAAAGGCAATGCCTTGAAAAGGAAATGCCTTGCCTTGCCTTGCCTTGCCTTCCCTTCCCTTCCCTTCCCTTCCCTTCCCTTCCCTTCCCTTCCTTCTTTCTCTCCCTCTCTCTCTCTCTTCTGTCTCTGTCTTTCTCTCTTTTTGAGACAGAGTGAGGGTCTCACTCTGTCACTGGAATGCAGTGGCACAATCACAGCTCACTGTAGTCTCGACCTCCCAAACTCAAGTAATAGCCCCACCTCAGCCTCCCGAGTAGCTGGGTCTGCAGGCACGTACCACCATGCCCGGCCAATTTTTGCATTTTTTGTAGAGATGGGGTTTTACTATGTTGCCAAGGCTGGTCTTGAACCCCAGGGTTCAAGTGATCCACCTGCCTCAGCCTCCCAAAGTGTTGAGATTACAGGCATGAGCCACTGTGGCCAGCGAAGAATTTACATTTCTGACAAGTTCCCCGGTGCCGTGGGCCTGGGGACCACATTTTGAGAATCTCTGCATCATACTGTCCTACCTTCTATATGTTTGAAATGTATGAAAGATTTTCTACTAACTTAAAAGAAGCAAAAAAGGCAGATTTCATTGCAGATTAGACGTATCTTGGAGAGATAAAGAAGACATGGAAAGTATGAGAGAAGGGTGGATGTGGGTCATGGAGAATAAAATGGGAAGTCCTGAAGTACATCTATTAAGCTTTTAAAAAGAGAGAGAGCTGATGGAAACAATATTTGAGGAAACACGAGGGAGCACTTTCTCGAATTAGAGTGAAGGAGGACAGACTTATCTCAGGCTGCCTAGAACACTTGAGAATGTGATTCGTAAACTGTAAAGTGCGGTCCTCATGAGGAAGCATTAATCTGGTCCACCCAAGATTGAGTTTCCTCTCTGTCAGAGCTGTCTCAGATGAGCTGCGGTGCCTGCATGTGAGAGAGCTCCCCGTCCCAGCAGGTATGTAAGCACAGCCCTGGGTAGTAGAGTCAGCAGAACTGGGTTCTAATGCAGATTGCACAACTCTCCAGCTGTGTGACGATGGGCATGAGTTGGCCTTCTCTGAGCCTCAGCTTCCTTATCTGTACAGTGGAATAATCTGATCCATGGTAACACCATTCACAGGGTTGTTGAGACAGTGAACCACAGAATGGCTGTGAAGCTCCCAGTGTATAGTGTAGTGCCCAGAGAATGTTATTCAGCCCCAAGAGCAGGGGCCAGGCTTTCTTTGGGAGGAGCAGCCGTGATGATTCTCCAGCAGAGAATCAGGTGGAGCTGGTGGCAGGAGGGAACCCATCTTACAGGCCACGTCCATGGAGTAGAAAATAACCAAAGCAGAGGAGGTCTGCAGGCATGGAAATGAAAGTGGAACTCGGCCTTTCCCTCTTTCTCCCCTGCAGACGATGGGCCCTACTCCAAAGGAGGCAAGGACGCAGGAGGGGCCGACGTTTCCCTGGCATGCCGCAGACAGAGCATTCCAGGTAATGAGGCTTCCCTCATTCCCTCTTTTTCTGCCCTGAAGGCACAGAGAGCCCTAGGTGGGGGTCAGACGGCAACAGCTTTGCCACTAACTTGCTCTGTGACCTTAGACCAGCCAGTTAACCTGTCTGATTCTCCTCTGTAAAAAGGAGATGATCATCACCCAGGTCTATGTAGCAGAGTGCCCTACTAACCAGGTGCTTGCCTCACTTGTCTTGGAGCTGGGGGCCTGGGGTGGCCCCAGCTGCCCACTCAAGCCCCCATCCCCATCTGTCGTCAGAGGAGTTCCGAGGGATTACTGTGGTGGAGTTGATCAAGAAGGAAGGCAGCACGCTGGGCCTGACTATCTCAGGTGGCACCGACAAGGATGGAAAGCCCAGGGTCTCCAACCTGAGACCTGGGGGACTTGCGGCCAGGTGAGAAGTGGGCTTGGCATGGCAGCAGGAGGTGGGTGCAGAGGCAGTGATGGGACCCCAGGGTCAGTGGAAAATGTACTGAAGGCCTTACGCAAAGCAATCAAGCAGCTGTTTCCAGGAGCACCCATCAGCTTGGTGTCTGCAGAGGGAAGGCCTCCAATGGAGGCTGTAATTCTAGACCCTGGCTTCTCTTTTCTTTTACACCAGGGGCTTGGCCATAGCACCCCACAGTCACCAGGCCATATCTGCCCTCCAGGCCCTTGCATATGCAGTCCTCTATGTCCAAAAGCCTGTTCCCCACAGCATCCTTCTGGCACACTCCTCTTTACCCCTCCACACTCAGCACAGAGGTCACTGCCTCCAGGAAGCCCTCCCTGACCCCAGGCCAAGGCAGCTGTGCTGCTCTGTTCCTGAAGCCCCACATACACATTTCTGCACACATTGTCCTGATTTCCCCTGTCATTTGCCCCTGTGGCTCCCTTGGACCAGGAGGCCTGGGAGTTAGCCTCTCAGTCACTGCATCCCTGGGCCTCGCACAAGACAGGTGCAGATAAATGTCCAATTGAACAGAAGGAAGGTTGGTGGCGAAAAGCCAGGAGGAGCGTTAGGGAATAGCAAAGGATGTAATGATCTGGCCACTCTGCAGGCTCATCTGAGACACCCCTGCACAAGGAAAAGCAGGCAGACCAGTGTAGAGGGAAAACCTGGGATCTGGGCATCAGGCTCTGCACTCTTTTACTTGCTGTGTGACCTTGGACAAGTGTCTGACCTCTTTGAGCCTCAGCTTTCCCGTTTGTGAAATGACGATCCAGTGATCATAAAGATTCCAGAGGAGGGTGGGTGTGAATGCCAGGACTGCATGGGCCAGCACCTATTACCATGCGTGCCCTGGCCTTCCTGCTCCAGGAGTGATCTGCTGAACGTTGGTGACTATATTCGGTCTGTGAATGGGATCCACCTGACCAGGCTCCGCCACGATGAGATCATCACCCTGCTCAAGAATGTGGGCGAGCGCGTGGTGCTGGAGGTGGAGTATGAGCTGCCCCCGCCCGGTGGGTGCCCTTGGACGGGGAACTTTCTCCACTGCCTTGGTCGCGGGTGGACACGGCTACCTCCCCACCAGGGCCTGGGTGGTGGGGATCGTACCAGATGGAGTGGGTGGAACCTGGAGACTGGCCACAAGCATCCATACCTCACCTAGGGGCTGAGCCTACGACCGCAGTATGCTGTCACTAGGAGGCGGTGGGACTCTATAGCCAATGTCATTTTACATATTTAGTTTCCAGATGCTTTTCCTTTAGCGGGGAAGGTTTTGGAAGCATTAGCTGAATAAGTTGTTCCCTGGCCTACCACACCCACACTCCACTGCCCTGCACTAAGTAGCAGCGGTGTAGGGTTTCACCTAGCTTGAGATTTTCAAAGTTGGTCTAAAGTCATGAATTTTGAGTAACTGTCTGGAATTCAACCCTGGCCTGAGCCTACCAGCCATGGACTCAAGCCTGAGTTCTGCCGTCATCTCTGTGAGCATGGGCAGGCCCCTTTCCTCTCTGTCAGTGGTGGGCTAAGTGGGATTACGGGAGAGGGTCCCCCTAAGCCTCACTTATTCGACCTGTAAAATGGGCAAGGGTTTATCCTCCCTGTAATCTCTGTGACTGATCACCCAGTCCTCCTGGAATGAGCTTTGGGCACATCTGCTGGCCTGAAGATGCAACTGAGGGACTCAAAGGAGTCCTCCATTTCTCCCCAGCTCCTGAGAATAACCCAAGGATCATTTCAAAGACAGTGGACGTCTCCCTCTACAAGGAGGGCAATAGCTTTGGCTTTGTCCTTAGAGGTCAGTGAAAGAATTGCCCTTGGGATTGGGGCAGCAAGAAAGAGGCTAATACTAATTCCATGTGCGCACTGTTTTGCTTTGAATGTAATTTATGCATATCTCAGTTCTGACTTTAAGGAACACAGGACCGTTAAGGTAAGTATTCAATGGGAAAATTTGCCAAGCAATGAAGTATGCTTGGCTGGGGAGAGTGAGAGGAGACAGTTGTACTGGAAAATGATGGTGAAAGCTGCTACAGAGATTGAGAACAAAGTTTGGAGCTTCCTAGAGATCAGGGAAAAGGGGAAATAAGGTGAGGTCACAGAAGGGAGGCAAGCCATTTAACAGAGAGAGGACTTTGGTCATGTTACCCACCCCGTGCACCATCTCTTGGGAGGGGGTATTTATTGTTGGTGTCTCATAAGAGGGTCCATGAATAGCAAGGACAAGGTCCTCAAACAGGTTTTACTGAAGGAGCCTGCTCAGGGGCTGTGTGGGGGCCTCTGGATGGGAAGGGGTGGGTGAATGATTCCTGCTTCTTGTCAAATTCTGTCCAGGAGGTGCCCATGAAGATGGGCACAAGTCCCGCCCGCTTGTCCTGACCTACGTGCGGCCCGGTGGCCCTGCTGACAGGTGAGCTGAGGCAGAAGAAATCCACACACTGCATTGACCTGCCCCAACTCCCCTGCAAAGAGCGTGGAGCGGAGTCACCATGCCTGTTCCCCAGATGAAGAGACTGAGGCCCTGAGGGAGCACTCCCTGCCTAGTGTGATTCAGGGAGTTGCTGGTGGAGCCGGGATGTAACCCCAAATGAAGGAAACCTCAACCCCTTTCTTCTCCAACATCCTGCTGTCTCGGGGGCTGGGGTGTTTGGAGAGGGGCAGCCTTGGTGTCGTTCTTCCCTTTCCTGCTCCTTAGTTTTCCCGTCTATGGAATGGTCCCTAAGAGTTGCTATGAGAGATTTGGAGGCACGCTGATTGGTCACTGCTGTAGCTGTCTGTGACTCAGTCTCCTGGGTCCTGGCTGATCGACCCAGCTCGGCCCCGCCTGCGCCCAGCCCGGAAGGACCAGGAGGAGAGAATATGGGGAAAGAACATGTCCAGTTCCCAGTCCCTGATCCCCTGGCCTCCCCAGTGGGAGATTCCTGGCCATTTTAAGAGAAGCCTGGAACGGCCTTGTCAGAAATCTAAATCTGTCCTTGGGACAGGGCCCTGTGATGAGCTATTCATAGAACCCCCTAGAATAGCTTTGGCCACCTGTTGGGAGAGGCGTTCCAGGCTGGGGATGTGACCCAAACTGAGGTGAACGCTGCTAGGGCCCCTCCCCTGGCCCCTGCTGAGTTATTTCCCAGGCGCGGGTTGTCATCAGGCCAGAATCACTGCTGAGAAACCAGGATGAGGGTGGAGCAATGGGAAGGGACCAGGATGGCTCAGACTAGCCCCCAATGCTGTGTGGCATGGGCACAGCTCACACCCTCTCTGGGCCCTGGTGCTCTCATTTGCCCCTGAGGCAAGAGTTGGGGGCAGCACTTGAAGGGCACCCCCAGCTCAGACATTTCAGGGTTCTGCACTGAGTCTGTGAATTACTACACACCCAGAGGAGTGGCAGGCGGCAGAGGCGTCCCATCCTGTCTTCATCCCCCCTTGCTTTATGCAGCTCCCCACCCCTGGGGTGGCTCATTCCTTCACTCACTCATGCGCCCCTTCACCCGTCCCCTCCTCTCCTTCCTCCTCCACCCACTCTCTGCTTCCTTCATCCTCCACGCCCCCCTTCCCAGCGCCCTCCCAGACAGGCTGTGCCCAGTGCTGCTGCCGGGCCAGGCTGGTGACCGGCCCTTCCCTGCAGGGAGGGCTCCCTGAAGGTGGGCGACAGGCTGCTCAGCGTCGATGGAATCCCGCTGCACGGGGCCAGCCATGCCACCGCCCTGGCCACCCTGCGGCAGTGCAGCCATGAGGCACTCTTTCAGGTGGAGTATGATGTGGCCACCCCTGGTGAGTTGGGGGCCTGAGTGTATGGGTTGAGGCAGAAGGAGGCCTGGGATGGGGGGAGGCAGCAGTGGCCATGGATCTTTACCACTGCAAAGGCTGCATGACCTTGGGACAGTCACAGCCTCTCTGGGCAATAAATAGTATGTGCTAGGCATCGGTTGATGCGCTGGGGATGCAGTCTAGAACAACGGAATTGAGGTCTCTGTTCTCACGGAGCTGGCATTCTGGTGGGGAGAGGACAGTATCCAGAACAGAGAAGATATGGTGTATGTCAGTTGGCAATAAGTGCTGCGGAAAAAAGAGAAGAGGCAGGGGAGAGAGATGGGACAGGCTGGGGGATGGTCTCTAAGTGGGGGAGTGAGGGAATGGGTGAGGCAGGGAATGTCCAGGAACAGCATTCCGGGAGGGCGGAACAGTAAGTGCAAAGGCCCTGAGGCAGGAGCATGGCCAGAATGGTTGGTCACAGTGAGGAGGCTGCCGTGGTTGGCACAGGTGAGTGAAAGGAGGTGAGGGCAGAGCGGGGTGAGGTGGAAGCTGGGAGGCCATAGGAAGCGGCAGCAGCTGTCCAAGCGAGAGCTAACGGACTGAACCAGGCTGGTGGCTAAGGAGGGAGAAGACGTGGGATTCAGGAATATGATGATGGTCCAGCTGGCCTGATCTGCTGAGATTTGGACATGGGAGGTGGGGGCAAGGGCAGGAGCTAAGGGTGCGGCCAAAGTTTCAATTTCCAGCCACTGGGTGTGTTAATGGAGGTGCCATTTTCTGAGATGGGGATGGATTGTAGTGAACATTACAGTTTAGTGCTGGTATACCGCAGGCTCTTAATAAACTCAGGCAAATTCATATCACCCAACAAAGCCCTGGGATCACAGCCCCTCAGACCTGAGCTCCTACCCCTCCTCCACTGCTATCTTGTCTGTCAAATTAATATAACACTTGGTAGAAGATAAAAGAACAAAGAAAAAAAGAATTAAAAAATTATGTTAATCAAATGGGTTTAACAGTTTCTTCCAGGCACAAGGGTTAAATCAAGATAGTAGAGTGAGGCTGGGGAGGAAAGTGCTTGATATTTGCGTTTCAGACTTTTTTTCTCCGTCATGCCAGACACGGTGGCTAATGCTTCAGGACCCTTGATAGTGGAAATAGTCAAGACACCAGGGTCTGCCCTGGGGATCTCGCTCACCACCACCTCCCTCCGGAACAAGTCGGTCATCACCATTGACCGCATCAAGCCAGCCAGCGTGGTGGACAGGTAAGGCACACCTTGGGTGCTGCCACCATGGAGGTGTGTACAGGGGAGCGGCGGCCCAGAACTTTGTCTGGCCTGGATCAGCCTCCACCTTTGCTCCCCTGCCCGACCAGGAGCGGAGCCCTGCACCCTGGAGACCACATCCTGTCCATCGATGGCACCAGCACGGAACACTGCTCGCTGCTCGAGGCCACCAAGCTCCTGGCCAGCGTGTCGGAGAAGGTGCGGCTGGAGATCCTGCCTGTGCCCCAGAGTCAGCGGCCACTGAGGCCCTCAGAGGCAGGTGGGTCCCCTCAGCAGATCTCAGGGCCCAAACCTGGGCAGTCATGAGGCCTGAGAGGCCCGGGACCAGAGCCCTGGGCAGGCTGGGAGGAGCGGGCTAAAATGTACTAGGACAAATCTTCATTTGCACAGGGAAGCTCAAAACTATCAAGAGCAGCCACTGAGGGTAGGAAGGTGGGGCAGAGAAACAACTTAAAGGTTTGAATTGAGCCTGCTGGCATAGATGCTCCCAAAGCTGGTTTCATCACAGGTTGCATTAATAGGAGTATAAGGGCTAGAATGAGGGAGGGAACAGTCCTGTGATCTCTGCTACTCAGAGCTTAGATCCTGGGCTCTTCTCAAGGACCCTCAGCAGGTCCAGAGGAGGCAGCTGGGAAGGTAGAGAGGGCCTGGAGTTTCTCCTGTGAACTGTCAGGGTCTCCCAGCTATGAGCAGGGAGCTGGGTGCTGGGCATTTCCAAGAGCAGAGGAAGTGGCTGGTCTGAGGGTCCAGAGGGCACAGCTGCGGCCAGGGGCAGGGTGGAGGGTGGCCACAGAGGGGCAGCTTTCAGCTCAGAGCAGGAAAGCACCTCCAGCAGACCAAACCTTGGGCCTTGAGTGCAAGTCCCATCTTTGCTCCCAGCAGCTGGACAACTGCCTTTCCCTCTCTGGGTCCCAGTTACCTCAGCCATAAAAAGGAGGGAGGACCGCTAATGCACAGACATGGGGGAGGCTGAAGGAGATAAAGGACAGGGCACCGCCCAGGCCTATAAATCCTAGCCCTAAGGGCAGAGCTGGAGGGTGAGGAAGGAGTCTGTCCACCCCACCCTTTGCAAACCCCATCTTCTGGAAGAGAACGGAATCCCCCACATCTGATTGGGAGGACAGTCCTTGGGGAGAGTCCACCTCCATGGTCTCTGCCAGCTTCTGAAGAAGCCGCACTGAACCACAGTCCAGGGGCTGATCAGGGCGACATTAGGGCTTGGAACAGTGTCATTCATTCTCGTACCGTTTATTGAGCATCTGCTGTGTGCCAGGTTTGGTGCTGCGGCCTGCATGCCTCGTTCCTTCCTCGTGACACATCTGTCCTCCCACTTTACAGGGAAAGCTGAGGTAGCATTGCAAAGCTACGCATCTGCTTACAACCCCTTGACTCTCACTAACTGAGCTTCTACTAAATGCCAGGCACTGCTCCAAGCACGTTATATTATTAACTCATTCTAATCCTCCCCATTACCCTAGGAGGTGGCCACTCTCTTTGTCCCATTTTACAGGTATAACACTGAAGCACAGACAGGCCAAGTGACTCCTCCAGGTCCCACAGTTGGTCAGTGACAGAGCTGGGATTTGACCTAGGCAACTGACTCCAGAGTGGGCCAAGCCCTGGGGAGGGGTCTGTGGAGATGTGGCTCAAGGAGACAGAATCAATTGGCTGAGACTGTTGAGTCCTCACCTGTCCATCAGTGCAAGAGGAGAGCTGGCCTGGGGCAGTCTGGGAAGAGGTGTTGTATGGTGGTCAGTTTGGAGGATCAGGTGGAGGAAGCAGGGTCTCCTAGGGGGTCGGGGCGGGGATGTTCCCTGGGAACTTGGAGCAGAAGTGCAAAGAATTCACTGTGGATAAGGCTGGGAAGGGTTGCAGCCTGGGAACGGGGAGCAGCCTCAGCCCGTGGTGCACTTCAGCCTTGGCCAACCCAGCAGGGAGCCCTGGAGCAAAGGCTGTCCTGGAGAGTCCAGCGTGGGGCAGAAATAGCCAGGCCCTAGTGCCCCTGACGCTCAGCCACTGGCCGAGGCTGTCTGGGCTGCAGAGCCACTGCATATCCCCAGAGTGCTGCAGCTGGACACTGTCTGCCAGCTGCACTCGTCACCAGTTCTTTCTTGGAGAAACTTCATGGGCAGCACTCATAGCTGTAAACCTCTCTGGCTCCAGGGCAGATGCCTGTGTTCAAATCTCTGCTCCACAACCTCCCAGCAGTGGGCCTCGGCCTGGCCTCCTTTCCCTCTCCTGTCCCTGCCTCTCAGGCTGCCACGTGGCAGCAGCTGCACTCTGAACACAGTGCCCAGCACATCATAGGCGTCTGGGACACATGAGCAGATTACTAAGTGCCTTGCCTGGCTCAGGGGAAGCGCGAGGATCTTCTGGTTCCTGCTTTCCTGGCTTCATAGTGCCCTCAGCCACTAACACCTGCACCTCTCTTTCCTCTTTCTCCGCTGGCTACAGTGAAAGTGCAGAGGAGTGAGCAGCTGCACCGCTGGGACCCCTGCGTGCCCTCCTGCCACAGCCCCCGGCCCGGCCACTGCAGGATGCCCACCTGGGCCACACCTGCTGGCCAGGACCAAAGTCGATGTAATGTGCCTGCCCTGCTGTAGCTCGGCCAGTCTTGTAGCCTTTCCTAGGGAGGGGTGATGCCTGTTGTCTAAGGGAAGGAAACTCAGACTCAGAGATTAGGGAGCTAGGTGTGTTGATGCACGCCTGTTGTCCCAGCCACTCAAGAGGCTGAGGCCGGAGGATCGCTTCAGCCTGGGAGGTTGAGGCTGCAGTGAGTCAAGATCACACCACTGCACTTCAGCCTGGGTGACAGAGTAAGACCTCAACTAAAAAAAAAAAAAGAAGAGATTAGGTGACCTGCCCCATTGTCATCTAGCATTCCAGTGGCGAGATTGGCCCTTGTCCCTAGTAGCTGAGTTTCACAGGGTCTATGGAAACCCTACAGTCTTTGAGGCCCAGAGAGGAAAGAGACTTGCCTGAGGTCACACCATGAGTAACTGATGTGAAGGGGGAAGGCATCCCCATCTCTCCCTGTGGTTGGGTGGCTTCCCAGCACCCACTGTGTGGCGGGGTGGAGAGCCTCGGCTGGGGTTCACGGGGCTGTGCTCTCATCTCCCCAGCCTTGTCTTCAACTCCCTTTTCCTCGCCGACCTTGAACCACGCCTTTTCCTGCAACAATCCCAGCACCCTTCCCCGTGGATCCCAGCCCATGAGTCCTCGAACTACAATGGGGCGGAGAAGGCAGCGAAGAAGGGAACACAAGAGCTCGTGTAAGCCGTGGTCTCTTCCCTCCTCCTTGGGCTGCCTGTATGTCTGAGAGTGAGGCTTGCCAAAGGGTGTATGTCGGGGCGAGGGGAGGTATTTTGGGCAGAGCTCCAGGTGTATGTGTGGGAATGTCAAATAACATGACTGGAACACCAGGCTGTCATGGATGGCTGGGCAGGTTGTGCACTGCACAAGAGGACCACTGAGGGGTGCCAGTTACTTTGTACACTCTTATTCTTGTATTTTTATTATGAAAAATTCCTAGGACTTGGTGATAAAGTCCTTGAGGAAAGGAAGTCTTTTCAGATTTGCGTGAAGATTTCACATTTTTTGCCATTCAGTCCTGATTCATTCATGGATAAAGTCTCAGTGCTGCATTACTATATCCTTACCACCTTGCTGCCATTTGTTAATTTTCCCTAAGAGAAAGACATGGCCTGAGACTAGCTGTCCAGAATGTAATAATTTCCAGTCTTACTTCTCTGCTTATTTATTATTCAAAATTTCCCTTTTGAAATGAAGATATTTACATATTAAGAAAAGTAAATCAATAGAAGACAAATAGTAGTGAATGATAAGGCAGGAGCCATGTGGAAGTGGCAAAACACAATAATGCTTAAAATTTCAAAACCCTTCTTGGGAAGAATCTTTCCTTTGTTGATGCACAGAGGGTTCTCAGCCTCTTGCCATATGAGCTGTAGAGGCCTCCAGGAAGGACAGAAGATCAAACTTGGCCCTTTGAGATAGAACCAGATGAAAGAAGAGATGAGTACAGGTCACCTGGTGTCTGAAAAAAGCTAAATATGGTTCTATACTTCCTGGCAGCCAAGGGGAAATGGGAAAGAGATTTCAGAATCAGATCAGAGATAAAATATACCTCTACTAACCATCTTTCCTGGCCACGAAAGTGAGGAATATGTAGGTGAAAAGATGCAGAAGTGCTGCTCGTAGGCAGGGGATGTGGAGACTGGAGGCTCTTGTGACTCTTCTACCTGTCTCCTTCCTAGGATGTGTAACTAAGAAAGTACTATCATTATTACTATTGATAATAATTTATTAAGTAATTCAACCAAAAAATTTGACCTCTTACGTACCATTTTTATCACTGGGGATATAGTAGTGAAAAGGAAAAAATAGGCCAGGCATGGTGGCTCACGCCTGTAATCCCCACACTTTGGGAGGCCGAGGTGGGCAGATCACTTGAGGCCAGGAGTTCGAGACAAGCCTGACCAACATGGCAAAACTCCATCTCTACCAAAAATACAACAAATTAGCCAGGTATGGTGGTGCACGCCTGTAATCCCAGCTACTCTGGAAGTGGGAAAATCACTTGAACCTGGGAGGTGGAGGTTGCAGTGAGCCAAGATGATGCTGCTGGTGAGCCACCCTGGGCAACAGAGTGAGACCTTGTTTTAAAATAAATAAATAAATACATATAAAAACACAGTATACCTAAAAACATAACATATTACACATTTTGTAATTTATAACATACAGTATAATTTAATAATATATGACAATAATATAATTAGTAATAAAATAAAATACTAAATAAATTTTGTTTAATAATAAATTACTTCCAAGATTCATATTAATGATGCAAATATATTTCACATATGGAAGGTAAAACAATATTTATTAAATAACGTTATGCATCAAATAGTTAAAGATAGAGTTGCCATGTCACCCAGCAATTCCACTCCTAGGTATATGCCCAAAAGAAATGAAACACGTGTCATCTCCATCTAAAAATTTATACATGAATGTTCATAGTAGCATTATTCCCTGTAGCCAAATGCTGGAAGGAATGCAGTATCCACCAATGGATGAATGGATAAACAAAATGTGGTATATCCATACAATGGAATATTATTCAGCCACAAAAAGGAATGCAATTCTGATACCTGCAAAGCATGGATGAACTTGAAAACATTATGCCAAGTGAAAGCAACCAGTCACAAAGGCCACGTGGTGCATGATTCTGTTTATATAAAGTGCCCAGAACAGGCAAATCCAGAGATAAAAGTAGATTCGTGGTTGCCTAGGGCTAGGGGACATAGGAAGATCTTCGGGGATGGCTGAAGGGAACAGGGTTTCTTTTGGAGTTGATGAAATGCTCTCAAATGCGTTGTGATGATGTTTGCATAACCGTGAATACACTAAAAACCATTGAATTGTACACATTAAATAGGTGACTACTGTGGTATGTAAATTATATCTCAATAAAGCTCTTACCAAAAAGCAGAGTGACATAATATAATAGATACTACAGTAGATCACAGCACAATAATATAATAAAATGACACTACTCCTAGAACCTGTTTTACAGCATGACAGTCAGTCCCAGCCACTATCTTCCCTAGTCCTTGCCGCACCCCACGAGGTGGGAATCACGATCCCATTGTTCAGATGAGGAAGCCAAGGCTCAGAGTGGGCTGTGATCTAGCCTGGTCCCAGATTGAGTCAGGGCTCCCACTTCCTTGCGCTCTGGCTCCAGTGCCTCGGGCCCTGGGATGGGCAGGCCCTGGCAGGAAGACCTCGGTGGGGCGACTCACCTGAATGCTGGGCCCACCTGTCCTACAGTGTCGCTGGCCTCCAGCACAGTGGGGCCGGGCGGGCAGATTGTGCACACGGAGACCACGGAGGTCGTGCTCTGCGGAGACCCCCTCAGCGGCTTTGGCCTCCAGCTCCAGGGCGGCATCTTCGCCACGGAGACCCTGTCCTCCCCACCCCTCGTGTGCTTCATCGAGCCTGACAGCCCGGCTGAGAGGTGAGCCTCCTGCCCCCTCCCTACTGAGCCTGCCACTCTCCAACTGAGAGAAACTGAGTCACAGCACCAAGTCCTAGCTTCACAAGCACATCACTTAACCGTTGCATCAGCCCCAGCACCAGCCCTATTTTACAGATGAGAAAACTGAGGTTCAGAGAAGCTAACTCACTTGCCCAGGATTACGCAGCTTACCCATGGAATCTCAAGGCTTGAACCCCTGTCTGCCTGAAGGCAGAGTCCCCTATATATACGTCTTGTAAGGCTCATGGCATCATTCCCATTGGACAAACAGAGAAACTGAGGTCCAGCAAGGTCCAGCCCTTAGCCAGATTCCTGAGGATACACAGGTGGGCCAGGGCAGAGCTGAGAGTCACCCCAGGCCAGGAGGTGGGGCCCAGGTTCAGTCCTGCCCTGCATGACATTCTCTCCCAGTGTACCTGTCACGGAGCCTCTTCTCTCTGCTGGGCCCCCTGGGTTCAGGTGTGGGCTGCTGCAGATAGGGGACCGTGTCCTGTCCATCAATGGCATCGCCACCGAGGATGGGACTATGGAGGAAGCCAACCAGCTCCTTCGGGATGCCGCACTGGCCCACAAGGTCGTGCTAGAGGTGGAGTTCGATGTGGCGGGTGAGTGAGTGGCTCGAGCTTCCTCCTCATATTTCAGGGCCCTGCACCCCTCCTCTCTTTATCCTGCCTTGCGGGTGCAAACGCTCCACCCTATCCCCCTCTGTGCTCAGTGCCCTTCTCCCAGGGGCTTTGCAGCTTATGGTGGGAAGGGAGGCCTTGGCGTGGGAGGGAGAAGTTTCCACACAAGGCAACTTTTGCAGAGGGGCAGGACCGAGTGGGGATGGGGATGGAGAGCTGAAAATACTCCAAGTTCCTTCTCAGCATGGGTTAGGCAAAGAACCTCGAACAACAGTTTGGGTCAGAATTCTGCTTCTGTGATCTCGACACTGTGTGGCTTTGGACAGAAGAGTCCCTCCACTCTGTCTGCCCATCTGTAAATAGTGGATAGAATCTTTTCACTATAGGGGTGGTACTCAGGTTAGGTGAGACATACGCCCAAGAGAAATGAAAACGTGAAAATACCCAGCCACGGCCTGGCACATAGTAGGTGCTCAGGAAATATATGCTAGATTCACAACGGGTTGTTAGGCTGTGGGGAGCTCCCTTCCCGCCCACCACACCAGCTGACAGGCATGAGGCCTGGTTCCAGCCCCGACTCTGGTGGGTCTGACTAGAGCGAGTCAGTTGTTTTGAGCAAATCTGTCAGCTCACTGTGCCTCAGTTTCCTCCTCTGTTGGGAGGAAGCAGGAGGATGGGATTAGGACTGTGACTTTTGGGGTCCCTCCTAGCACAGCCAGAATGGGCATGGGGCTGGGGTTCGTGAGGCTCCTCCTCTGGTCCTCACGCCGGTCTATGTCCATCCACCCCAGAGTCCGTCATCCCAAGCAGTGGCACGTTCCATGTGAAGCTGCCCAAGAAGCACGGCGTGGAGCTGGGTATCGTCATCAGCTGTGAGTCTGCCCCGCCGCCTGCCCGGGAGCCAGCTCACCTGCTGGGGAGAAAGAGCTCTCCAAGCTTGGACCAGCATTTCCATGGCGTGACACCCTGCAGGGCCCAAGGAAAAGGCTTGGGGGTGTGGGGAGGCTGGCTTCCGTGGGACCCAGCTGCGTGTTCTCAGCAAGACCCCAGCTTCCCAAAGCCTCAGCTTCCCGTTCTGCACCATGGGAGTCCCCTGGCCTCGTGGGTCTCTCGGGGGGCTTGTGGGGGGCCCATGGTGAGAGAACTTTGGAAGGTGACAAATATGCAGGCTGGGTTTGGTTTTCTGCCTACTTCTGTGTTCCCAGAGCCCAGCAAAGGCCTGGAACACAGTAGGTGCTTAATTCATGTTTGTCAAAGGAATGAAAATGAGGAGTGCAGAAGAAAAACGTAGAATGGGTGAGCATGGGAAAGCCCTTCCGTGGCTCCCAACTTATTCTGAGTAAAAGCTGAAGGCCTCGGGCCCCAGTGAGGCCCTCTGTGCTCTGGACCCCATGACCTCTGACCTCATCTCCTGACTCTCCCCAACTCAAGCCCTCCAGCCGCAGCCGGCCTGGCTGCTCCCTGCCATAACTGCCCCTTCCTGCCTCTCGGCCTTTGCATCTGAGACTGTTCCTCTGGCCTCTTCCCTACCTCCTTCAGGTCTTTGCTCAAATGTCACTTGACAAGGCCTTCCCCGACCACCTGACTGAACATTTACTGCCCTCGACACAGGCCCGTTTCTCAGGTTTCTCCGCAGCTCACTTCATCAACGTTTAAATGTTGTTGATTGTGACCACCACTGGAGTGCCAGCTCCAGGAGGGCAGGGAGAGACTGCTGTCTGTTTTGTTCACTTCTGTGTCCCCTCCCCAAGCACACAATAGAGCCTGGGTGCTGACCCTGAGCCCGGTGCTGGGAACAGGCACCAAGCGGACAGCCCCTCTCCACAAAGAGCTCGCAGTTTGCTGGGGGATGGGCGGAGCAGGAGGAAAGAAGAGCTGGCATTGGAAGGGCCATGCTAGATCTTGTGCCTGCGTTATCTGATTTACTCTCACCACATCCCCATGAGGTCTGCAGTGCCACCCCCATTTTACAGGGGGAAACTGAGGCACAGGGAAGTGAGCTGATTTGCTCACAGTCACCCAGCCAGGAAGCAGTGGGATCAGAATGTGAGTAGGACCAGTGACTCCGAGTCCACACTCAGACCCCTGGGCCTCGCCACCCCACCCCAGGCTGAGGCCACCAAGGTCAGATTCACGGTCTCTTTTCCTCCAGCGGCTAGCAGGAAGCGAGGGGAGCCCCTGATCATCTCCGACATCAAGAAAGGCAGTGTGGCACACAGGTAGGGGCCCTGGGGCACAGGAGGGGAAGTAGCCAACAGCGGTGAGTATAGCACCTGCATGCACCAAGCTCCTTCCATCCCCTCTCCCCGCTACTCATGCAGGACGGGCACCCTGGAGCCAGGCGACAAGCTGCTGGCCATCGACAACATCCGCCTGGACAACTGTCCCATGGAGGACGCCGTGCAAATCCTGCGGCAGTGCGAGGACCTGGTGAAGCTGAAGATCCGGAAGGACGAGGACAACTCTGGTATGGCCCTCACACTGCCCTCCTACTTCCAGAGGCCCACCCTTTGACCAGTGGGCTCTCAGCTTGCAATTCAGGGCTCCCTCTGGTCGTGGAAGGGAGGGTGGTGGGTGCTGCTGAAGGCTGGCTGGAATTTTGAACTAATGAAGGAGGGGGCAACACCACAGACTTCTCACTGTCCCCGGCGTCTGGGGCCCTCCAGAGCCTCTGTGAGATGGACAGGAGTTTGAGACACTCCTGTAGCCTCCATGTCTAGCATCAAGCCTGGCAGAGGAGACCTACTGGGTGCAGCTGGTGGACAGATGAGTAGGTAGGGCAAGGGAAGAGCAAGGCTGCCCTTTTGAGTGGCAGGCTATGAGTGGATAAGCAAGGACTACAGACTCAGGCCCCACTGAAGCCAGATAGTGATACAAATGAGTGAGAAAAGCTGTATGAATTGGAGAGGCAAAAGGGACTGGTGAGGACTGTGCCAACTGGAAAGCGAATCCCTGATTCAAAGGGGCAGTCTTCAAGTCACCAACTCTGACTCTGTGAAAGAAGGTTACTGTAGGAGGTAGATTTCTTTTCTTTTTGTAAAGAAAAGTTGGGCCAGGTGCAATGACTCATACCTGTACACCCCTCGCTTTGGGAGGCCAAGGTGGGTGGATCACTTAAGCCCAGGAGTTTGAGACCAGCCTGGGCAACATGGCAAAACCCCATCTCTACAAAAAATACAAAAATTAGCTGGGTGATGCATGCCTGTACTCCCAGATACTTGGGAGGCTGAGGTGGGAGGATCACTGGAACCCTGGAAGCAGAGGTACAGCAGTAAACTGAGATCATGCCACTGCACTCCAGCCTGGGCAGCAGAGCGCACTGTCTCAAAAAAAAAAAAAAGAAGAGGGAGTTTGGTCTCAGTGGGAGGCCGAGCGGAGGTCAGATCGTAGATTATATCTTGGTTTTCTTACTAAAACAATAAAATCTAGTTGGTGAGTGGGTTGCTTAGAAGGAGGTATAGAACAGTAGAGTTGTAGTGAATTCGAGATCTGGCCATTCGTACTCCAGCCTGGGCGGCAGAGCGAGACTCCATCTCAAAAAAAAAAAAGATGATCGGGGTTCCTTCGCCCCTGCTGGCTGCTGGAGGAAAAGAGACCATTGTTTCTTGGCATCAATGTTGTCATTATTGTAGGTGACGTGTGATGTTTCTTTTTTTTTTGAGACGGAGTTAGCCTGTTGCCTAGGCTGGGAGTGCAGTGCACGATCTCAGCTCTCACTGCAAGCTCCACCTCCCGGGTTCACGCATTCTCCTGCCTCAGCCTCCCGAGTAGCTGGGACTACAGGTGCCCGCCACCTCGTCCGGCTAATTTTTTGTATTTTTTTAGTAGAGACGGGGTTTCACCGTGTTAGCCAGCATGGTTTCGATCTCCTGACCTCGTGATCCGCCCATCTCGGCCTCCCAAAGTGCTGGGATTACAGGCTTGAGCCACCGCGCCCGGCCGATGTTTCTTTTCCTTACTGGTATTTGGGCAGAAGATGGCCTCAGGGTCCCCAGGTTGTGCTACATGAGATCAGAGCATGAGTGACTGGGTGAATGGATGAATAACTAAGTATGAGTGAGTGAGGCCAAGGCTTTAGGGAGCTGGGGGTACCCCCAGCTCCTGGTCCTGCCCCTCGGGGGCCTCCTCCTCATGGGTCCCTGTGCTTACAGACGAGCTGGAGACCACGGGTGCTGTCAGCTACACAGTGGAGCTGAAGCGCTATGGGGGCCCCCTGGGCATCACCATTTCGGGCACGGAGGAACCTTTTGACCCCATTGTCATCTCAGGCCTCACCAAGCGTGGCCTGGCTGAGAGGTGAGCTGGGGCTCTGTGGGGACACATGGTGGGCTCAGGGAACACAGGAAGCAAGAGCTGGGGCTGTGGCAAAGCCAAGCAAGATTCTGACCTCTGTTCCAACATTGACACTGTGGGTGACATCGGGCCAGTCACTTGCCCTCTCTGAGACTCATGTCTGCATTTGTAAAATGAGTGTCAGCCCCTGCCTGCCAGGGCAGAGGCCCACACCCCAGCAGACCTCCTGGCCCCAGGTAAGCACTGGGCCAAGGTGTGTACATCTTCCTGCTCCCTCCCTACCTGTGTCTGGAAGGTCAGCCCTGCAAGGCTAGTTGGAGCGCCTGCTGTGTGTGGAATAGGATGGGGCAGTGCCCCAGTACCCTGGTCCCAGCACTGCCTAGGGCTTTCCTGAGGCATTGGGGGACTGTCTCTGCTGCCCCTAGACTCTGAAACTGTGGCAGCTGAGGGAGCTGTAAGAATGGAGCCCTGTCCCAGGGTGAGGTGGAGGTCAGAGATGGAACCCGACCCCCAGTGTGGGTGAGATCGAGCCTTCTCCCCCTAGCTGGGCAAGGATGAATCCAGCAGGCAAGGAAGCGATGAGCTCCCAGCACAGCGACGAGCGGGCTGTAAAAGGAGAGCCTGGTGGGGGCTGCAGGGGCAGGAGGCATCCCAAAGGAGGGCACCGCGCAGGAGGGGCAGTGGCTCGCTGGGTGGGGAGAGGATGGGAAGGATTCTGGGGCTTGGACCCTGCTCCTGGAGCACCCCCTGCTGGACACCTGGCAGACTGTAGAGGTCGGTGTGGGACCTTCTGACCCCAATGTCTTCATCAATTCCAGCATGTGCTGGCACCTACTGTGTGCCTGGCCCCTCTGTCCTGGATGCTGGGGCTGTACAGACAACCCTCCTGCCTTCGCCGGGTTGATGTAGCTCAGTGCTGTCCAACTGCAATATAATTTGAACCACAAATTTAATCAGACACTTTCTAGTAGCCACATTTGCAAAGCAAAAAGAAATGAAATTCATCTTAAATATATGTTTAGTTCAACATGTAATCAACATAAAAACCATTAAGAACATGTTTTATATTCTTTTTAATATTACATCTTCCATGTCTGGTGTGAATCTTCTGCTTTCAGCACATCTCAATTAGGGCAGTCATATTTGAGGGGCTCAGCAGCCACCTGTGGCTGGTGGCTCCCATACTGGACACCACAGCTCTGGTCCCCTCCCTGAACCCACCATTCCCTGCCTCACTCACTGCCCTCGTCCCCGGGGAAGTGCAGGGCAATGCCCAAGCATGACTCTCCAGGAACTCCCGTCTGGGGTGACATCTATAGCCCCAGGGGTTCAAGATCCCCAACCTAGTCCTCTGCCTCCTTTTCCTCTACCTGGCTCAGGTCACTCTGAGCGCCTGCTACAGCTTCTTCCCTGCTCAGCGCTGGCTGCTCCTCAGAATCACCTTCCTGCCCCACCCCCACAGGTACTATTTAATTGGTCAGATGTGGGGCCCAGGCATCTACATTTTCAAAAAGCTCCTCAGGTCATTGTAATGGGTGTCCAGGTAGAAAACCACTGGGCCACAGCAGTGCTGCTGCCTGGCCTCGCCAGCACTTCATGCCCTACTGTGAGGTCTGCTGGGTGCTGGTGATTATGCCCATTCTCCAGGTGGGAAAACTGAGGCCCAGGAAGGGGCAATGGCTACCAAGGGTGTCTGCTGGAGGGAAGTAGGAATCCATTCCATTCATTCACTCCTCAGCTATGATTTGATAATAAAATTAGTATTACCACCCCCATTTTACAGATGAAGAAACTGAAGCTTGGGGGTTTAAGAAACTGGCCCAAGATCACATAGCAAGTATTTGGCAGCTAGTATGTGGGATTCAAACCATTCTCAAAACCTGTGCTGGACACTGGTTACAGAACCTAATTTTACAGTCAGGTGGGAATCCCCTCCCAGGTTCTAGATTTTATATCTCTATTAATGTGATCCAAGATCATACTTGTGGCTTTTGTTTTGTTTTTGGCAGCTGGGTTTAACTGGGGTCAGCCAGACTTCTGCCTTGTGACTCTCCTGGGTTCCCTGAGGGCAGACCACCACTCTGAGGCCCTGAGTCTCTAACTCCCTTTCTCCGCCCTGCATCCACTCCTCAGGACTGGTGCCATCCACGTGGGGGACCGCATTCTGGCCATCAACAGCGTTAGCCTCAAGGGCCGGCCGCTGAGCGAAGCCATCCACCTCCTGCAGGTGGCTGGAGAGACCGTCACACTGAAGATCAAGAAGCAACTAGACCGTGAGATTCGCTTCATGCCCTGGGAGCCACCCAGCAGGTTTAGGAAGGGCAATCCCTCTGTGCCAGGCTTTGCCTGCACACCCTCACAGAGTCCTCACTGCAGCCCTGTGGAGGCGGGCCTGCGACGGCAAAGGAGATAAGACTCAGAGAGGGGAGTGATGAGCCCAAGGCCACACAGCTGGCGTGGGGCAGAATCTGGGTCCGAGCCCTGTTCTTCATTACTTCCTGCCTCTTAAGGTGCTCACGTGTGTATGCTTCATGGCCATAACTCATGCATTCCTCAGTTGCCCCTGAATATGTCCCCATGCCGTGGTAGAAAGGCCACCATAGGCAGTGGAAGGGGCCTGAGCTAATCCAGGCTCCACTGGTGCTCACTGCGTGATCTCCGGCGTGCTGCTCAGCTTCCCCGAGTCTCAGTTTTCCCATCTGTGAAACAGGTTTGCTTATTAGTGTGCCACAGCCATATGTCAGCTCAGAAGGGCTTGCTGCCTGTGAGTTTCCAGACCAGGCTGAAATGCAGATACTGAGGCTCACTGTGAGTGTCTCTGAAGTCAGAAGTGACACCTCCCTCTCCTCCCAGGCCCCCTCCTACCCCGCAAGTCGGGCAGCCTCAGTGAGACCAGCGATGCTGATGAGGACCCAGCAGAGGCCCTGAAAGGAGGACTGCCAACAGCCCGCTTCTCACCGGCTGTGCCCAGTGTGGACAGTGCTGTGGAGTCTTGGGACAGCTCGGCCACAGAGGGTGGCTTTGGGGGCCCAGGTAACACCTTGGGGCTCTTGGACAAGTGACACGCTCTCTCTAGGCCACCCCAGCTGCTGGGCCTGTGCAGGATTATTCGTTTGCCTGTTCCTCCCTCCTGTTCTCCTCTCCTGGCATCCTTTAGGGGCCCTTCCTGAAGGAAGACCTGATTTGGCTCCATAAGCTGCTCTCAGGGCCCCTTGCTCCTGGGAGCATGGGCTGCAGCCATATCTCTTGATTTAGAACCATGGGTCCCATGCTGGCTGCTTAGCTTTCCCCATTGTGAAGTTATGGACAAAGTTGGTCTTTCTTCTACTGTTTCCTTCCTTCCTAGCCCAGTGTCTGGCACACAGTGGGTGCTCAACAATGTTCATTCCATCCAGTTGAAAATATGGAGGCCAAAAGCCCCCTCCCACCCCAGCCTACAAGACCCAACGTGGGGCAGACACCTCTGGGGCTCCCTCCCCAGCCAATGCATGTTGAGACCCGGAGATGGCCTCAGGGAGGCATCTGAGTCTGGTGGGTGACCAGCTGGCCTCAATGACCCAGAGCCACTGGAACTCCCCATGGTCCAACTCAGAGGACTGAGGGGGTGAGGGGGGTGATGCCTCTACGGGCTGTAGGTAGCTGCCAGCCCATTCTTGCCTGTGGACACCTGCCCTCCCTGGGCCTCAGCTTCCCCATCTCCAGCTCTCTGTCAGCATCTCTCAGCTCACTCCCTGGGACTGGACCTTCAGAGCTCCCAAGGGCAGGAAGTGGAGGGGGAGCCACATGTTCAGCCTCCTTCCCTGGCAGGGTGATGGCCAAGCCCAGGCCGATGGAGTTGAGACAGAGTCGCAGAGCCCTGGGCATTAACTTCTGGATGACCAGGAGCTCCAGGGAGATTCTGGGAGGCAGAGGCCCTCAGAGGGCTGCGTAGACGCAGGCCCAGAGAGGAGCAAAGACCTCCCCAGGGTCACTCAGCACAGCTGGAAATGGGGCAGGCAGGAGGGCAAGTAAGGCCGCAGAGAACACAGAGGCTCTCTCTCCACCACCAGGGTCCTATACACCACAGGCAGCAGCCCGGGGCGTGACCCCCCAGGAGTGGAGGCCTGGCCGGCTGAGGAGCAGCCCCCCCACCACCGAGCCCCGGAGGACGAGCTATACCCCAACCCCAGCTGATGAGAGCTTTCCAGAGGAGGAGGAGGAGGAGGAGGATTGGGAGCCGCCAACGAGGTCTGTGGTGGGAGCACCGTGAAGGAGGAGGGAGTCATAGTGTCTTGGCTGGGGTGGGTGAGGGTGCCCATGCCAAAGTGGTGGGGGAATGGAGAGTCTTGGCGGGCTCCTGAGGAGGGGTGCCTCCTGGGAGAGAAGCACTGAGCAGAGCCACCTCAGCCAGGCTGAGACAGAGGGAAGGGTGGATTGGTGGAGGGCATGGCAGGGACGAAGGTAAGGAGGTGGAGAGCAGCCTGGTTGGCCCTTCCCAACTTTGGGCATCTCCTGTTCTCAGAAGAGCAGCAGCAGACTCAGAACTTGAACTCAGGCCTGCCTGACTTACCCCAGATGGCCTGATGGCCTCCTGCAAGGGCCCTCAGCCCACCGGCACCAGACCTGGGCTGTGCTGAGTGGCTCTGAGTGGCTCAGCCACTGGAGAAGGCTCCTGCAGAGAGCAGGCTGTGGAGAAATGCTGTTCCTCATCCGGTCCAGGCCACCTTCCCATCGTGGTGCTTTTGATCAGGCGGTTCCTTCTGCCTCAATGCCTTTTCCTGGTCTCTCCTGGAAAATCCCTACTCATCCCTCAAAACTCAGCTCAAATTCCCCTGCCTCTGGGAAGCTTCCCTGTCTTTCTCAGGCAGAAGGGATTCCTCCCTCCCTCCTGGTACCCACAGCTGCTCTTACAAGTCTCCTGGTAGCCAAACCACCTTGTGTCTATCTGGCTAATTACTTGGCTGTCATCTCTACTGCATGGCACCCCAGCTCCATGTGTGGCCCCTAGTAGGTGCTCAGACATATTTTGCAAATGAATCTCCAGCTGTGTAAGAACAGGGGCCACACTTTATTCTCCTCCATATCCCTGTGCCCAGCAGAGGACTTAGCTCAGGAAATGCTTGTGAAATTGACTTGAATGGAGCAAGTGTCCTTCAGCCTGTCTTTTCATCTGTAACATGGAAAGGGAAGGAGGCAACACATCCTCATTCCTAAGCTCCCTAAGAGAGCAAAGCTCGCGCGCCTTTGTAAAAGAGTAAGTGCTGGCCGGGCACAGTGGCTCACGCCTGTAATCCCAGAACTTTGGGAGGCCAAGGCAGGCGGATCACGAGGTCGGGAGATCGAGCCCATCCTGGCTAACATGGTGGAACCCGCCTCTACTAAAAATACAAAAAGTTGGCCAGGCGTGGTGGCGGGCGCCTGCGGTCCCAGCTACTTGGGAGGCTGAGGCAGGAGAATGGTGAGAACCTGGGAGGTGGAGCTTGCAGTGAGCCGAGATCGCGCCACTGCGTTCCAGCCTCAGCAACAGAGCGAAACTCTGTCTCCAAAAAAAAGAAAAGAAAAAGAAAAAGTGCAAGTGCTTTGTAAATCGCAGCATGCCTTGTAACCATTGAGGTCTTTGTAATTGGCAAGTGGCTTTGTGAAGTGTGAAAAATGTGAATTGTGAACTTTCTGAGACTCTGTTGGAACTGATAACAGACTCGTACAACCTGCGATGGGCGTTATGGGTGGTCTCGACCCTTCCCCAGCACAGATATATCATCCCCTCCATCCATCTGTGTCCTTGCTGGCTCCAGCTCTGTCCCTGTCACTGTCCCACGGTGCCGTGTGTCTGGGTGGGGCCAGGGGCCGTCCTCTGGGGCTACACCATGGATCTCCTCTCTGTTTGTTCGTCTGTTTGTCCTCTGTCTCTCTTCCTAGGCATCCTGTGTCACCGCTCTCCACCCCGTCTCATCTGCCCTTGTTCTAACTGGCCACCGACAGTCCTGGTCACCCCTAACTGCGTCTTTCCCCTATTCTGTGTCACCAACCACTGCCCTGGGGCCCCAGAACTGCCACCGAGGACGCTCGCCTGCCTGCCCGCCCACCCACCCTATGGCCCCTCGAGCCCAACGCTGGGCCCTGGGGCCCCGAAGACTCCTCAGGCCCCAGCCCGCCCACCCACCTGCCAGGAGTTGACGCTCTCTGGTTCCTACGTTACAGCCCAGCCCCTGGCCCTGCCCGAGAGGAGGGCTTCTGGCGTGTGTTTGGAGAAGCTCTCGAAGACCTGGAGTCATGTGGTCAGTCAGAGCTGCTGAGGGAACTGGAGGTATGGCCGCCTGCCCTGCAGGCCTTCAAGGGGCACCCGGGGCTGTTTACTCTGGTGTGTGTGCAATGAGAGGCAGGCATGTTGATGGTATCATGCTCATGTGTAACGTGTATGTATGCACTCACCTGGGCACCCTCTGGGAAAAGGTGTCTTCACATATTTACAGACTGTGCATGGACTCATGTGCAAGTGTGATTGAGAGCACCGTGGTACTACACATTATCTGTGTGGACATGAAATATGTGTGACATCATCATGTGTACATTGGGAGCGTATGTGTATGCATGCATGTGAACATGCTCATGCATGCACACTTGCAGAGTGTATTTCAGAACACATGTGTCTGAGTGTGCACATGTAGTTGCACAGGGGCAGTTTTAGTATCTGTGTATGTGCGTGTGATACATGAATGTGGTTGTGGGCACGCCCTGTGGAAGTGTGTGAGTGTTGACATCAGTGACGACAGAAGATAAGGGGCTGTGGGAAACCAGAGGTGAATGTGGCTTTGTGTAAGGTCAGTATTGTTCAGTGCATAGAACAAGCTGTCCAGGAGGATCCAGAGAGGATCTTGCTGAGTCACATCCCAAGCTTCCACTCTGAGAGCAATTTTATTTTATTTAAATCTCTATTTTATCTGCGTTTTTGCCCCTTTTTATTCCTAATATTGTTAATTGGGGTCGTTTTTTTTTTCTCTCCATTAGTCTTGC
This sequence comes from Papio anubis, assembly GCF_008728515.1. Taxonomy (NCBI): domain Eukaryota; kingdom Metazoa; phylum Chordata; class Mammalia; order Primates; family Cercopithecidae; genus Papio; species Papio anubis. The sequence continues at coordinate 50,076,785 of NC_044977.1, forward strand.
CAATTACCAGGTTTCTCAAAGAACAAGTTTTTGGCTTTATTATTTTCTATTTTATTCATTTGTTTGTTTAGCTTTGATATTCTCTTCCTTCTACTTTATTTATGTTTAAGTCATGATCCTTTTCATGGTTTCTTAGTGCCTTAATTTTCAGTCTTTCTTGTTTTGAATAATGCATTTTTTGAAGTTATGAATTTACCTGTAAGCATTGCTTTGGCTGCATCCCACATTTTGCTAATGCACTTTCCACCTTAAATTAAATTCTGTTTTGTCTCATAATAATATTGTTTCATTAAATTTATTTTGGTGATTATTTGCCTGTCTTTTTTTTCAATTTGCTTATTTTTTTTTCTCTCTCTCTCTCTCTCTTTTTTTTTTTTTTTAAGACAGAGTCTCACTCTGTCACCCAGGCTGGAGTACAGTGGTGTAATCTTGGCTCACCGCAGTCTCCACCTCCTGGGTTCAAGTGATTCTCATGCCTCAGCCTCCCGAGTAACTGGGATTAAAGGTATGTGCCACCATGCCCAGCTAATTTTTTCTATTTTTAATAAAGATGGGTTTTCACTGTGTTGGCCAGATTGGTCTCGAACTTCTGGCCTCAAGTGATCCACCTGCCTCAGCTTCCCAAAGTGCTGGGATTACAGGGGTGAGCCACTGTGCCTGGCCAATTTGCTTGTTTTCAAATTTACTGTATCATTGTTTTAAATGTGTCTCTGTTGTATACTATACATAGCGGGTTCTCTTTTTATTAAAGATGAATTTAGTCTATTTATATTTGTTGTGACTACTAATATAATTAAACCTTTCAATCAGAGGTACACCTGAAAAAATATATAATTAAACTTAATTCTAGTATATAATTTATACTTCCTATTTATCCTGTTTTCTTTATACTTCTTCTGATCGTCCATCTTTCCTTTTTTCTATTGATACATTTTTCATTACTGCTCGCTCTCTCCACAATCTCCAATTTGGAGATTTTAAATTTTATTTGTATTCTTGTGTGATTATCTTTAATTCATTTGTTCTACTTTCAACATTCAGTTTTTACATTGAAACTTTTTATTATTACCTAAGTGATACGTGTGAGTGGTGCAAAATTGGATAAACAAAGTAGAATCAAAATAAGTAATGAAAAAATAAGTAAAAATAAAACATAAGGACACAACATTCCCACCACCCACAGATCACCACTATTACTGTGTTAATGAGTTTACATGTTTTTTTTTTTTTTTTTTTTTGAGACGGAGTCTCGCTGTGTGGCCCAGGCTGGAGTGCAGTGGTGCCATCTTGGCTCACTGCAAGCTCCACCTCCCGGGTTCACGCCATTCTCCCGCCTCAGCCTCCGAGTAGCTGGGACTACAGGCGCCTGCCACCACGCCTGGCTAGTTTTTTGTATTTTTAGTAGAGACGGGGTTTCACCATGTTAGCCAGGATGGTCTCGATCTCCTGACCTCGTGATCCACCCGCCTCGGCCTCCCAAAGTGCTGGGATTACAGGCTTGAGCCACCGCGCCTGGCCATGTATTTTTAAGATAATGAAATAATGACATATGTACTGTTTTGTAGACTGCTTTTTTAGCTAGCTACTTCATTTTTCCATTTCAATATATTTTAATCTTTCCTGATACCAAGACCAGATTCGGATTTCGTCAGTTGGACCCAAATTGCCCTTTACCCCTGGTTTGTCCAAACCAATGTCTAATGCATGCTTGGAGCTTGGTTATTATGTCTCTTAAGTCTCTCTTAATTTTAGTCCAGTGCCTTTTAAATGATACTAATGTAAGCTTTCTGTTTATCAAGATAAAATTAGCATATAAAATTTGCAATTTTAACCAGTTTAAAGTGTACAGTTTAGTGACTTGTTATATTCACGATGTTGTGTAATCATCAGCACTATCTAATTCCAGAACACTTATAACACCCCAAAATGAAAACTTCTACCTTCCAATCCCTCCCTCTTCCCATCCCCTGGCAATCGCTATCTACTCTGTCTCTATGGATTAGCCTATTCTGGATATTTCATAAAAGTGGTGTGTGTATTTGACTCTTTGTGTCTGGCTTTTTTCACTTAGCTTGATGTTGTGGGATATGTCAGTAATTCATCCCTTTTTATGGCTAAATAATTATTAGGATAGACCACTGAAGGGAAGGCCATGGCCTTACCTTACATTTTCAATATATTTCCTTAATTTGGTTTTTCTAACAAGTCTAAGCAATACCTTTGTCCTCCTCTTGAATAAGACAGGCACTATAGAATTCTTTCACTTCTCTCCAAGCTACTTCCTCTCATGTCCCAACTCGTTTATAAATTGCTCAAAATTCATGAACATGGGGTTTTGTCAGAATATTTGACCAATTTCTGTTATCACCTTTGCTCCTTGCATACCCCTTTTTTTCTGAGCTCATCCTTTAAGATAGTCTTTCACTGAGGGCCTTTAGGTGGTAAACTGCTTTAGGCTCTGTGTTCTGAAAAGTCTTTATTTCTTTTTTATTTTTTCCAATCAATTTAGAAGTTTATAAATGTCTTTATTTCACCCCTGCTCTTAAATGATAGTTTAGTTGACTATGAAATTAAACATTTACTCAGGGCTTTGAAGATATTATCCTGTTGTCTTCTGGTAATGATTGTTGCTGCTGTTGGGTTCACTGTTGTTCCTTTGAAAGTCCTGTGTCTTTTCTTTCTAGGAGATTTGAGGATTTCTTTCTCTGTGATGGCTGGCTCTCTTGCTCTGATGTGTCTCAGTAAGAGTTTATTTGTCTTACTATAGACTCAGTATGTTTTTTCAGTCCGAGGACTCATGTTTGCCTTCTATGCTGGAAAATTCCTAGTCATGGTATTTATAATATTGCTTCCTTCTTATTGTCTCCTTCTGTTAAGTATGTTGGACACTTGTCCTCCATGCATTCTACCCTCCATGTCTCTTAACTTTTCTTTCATATTTTCTCTGCACTGTGTACTAGCTGCTTTCCTTAATCTGACTTCCAATTCACTAATTCTCTCCTTGGCTGTATTTATTCTACTGTGTAACCCGTTTCTTAGATACTGTGTTTCAACTTCTACATCTTTTATTCCTACAATTTTTTTAAATCTTCATAGTCTTTTTTTTAAATGGCTTTTGCTTTTTTTCTTATTTTTCTACACATCTTAAACCAAGCTTATCTAACCTGTGGCCCATGGGCTGCATCTAGCCCAGGATAGCTTTGAATTTTACACAAATTCATAAACTTTCTTAAAACATTATGAGATTTTTGTTTGCGATTTTTTTTTTCCTCATCAGCTATTGTTAATGTTAGTGTATTTTATGTGTGGCCCAAGACAATTATCCCACGTGGCCCAGGGAAACCAGTAGTTTGGACACCCCTGTAAACAGACTTACTTCAAGTTTCTTTTTTCTTTTTTTTTGAGATGGAGTTTCACTCTGTCACTCAGGCTGGAGTGCGGTCAGTGGCATGATCTCGGATCAGCTCACTACAACCTCCACCTCCTGGGTTCAAGCAATTCTCCTGCCTCAGTCACCTGAGTAGCTGGGGACTACAGGAGTGTGCCATCATGCTTGGCTAATTTTTTTTTTTTTTTTTAGTAGAGACAGGGTTTCGCCATGTTGCCCAGGTTGGTCTTGAACTCCTGATCTCAGGTGATCGGCCCGCCTTGGCCTCCCAAAGTTCTGGGATTACAGGTGTGAGCCGTTGTGCCAGTTCTCAAGTTTCTTTTTATTTCACTATTATTTTTAGTTCCCTGGGTGTGGATTCACCTACTTGTTTTGTCTGTGGGCAGGTGGGCTTTTCCATCTCGTCACTGCACGGCTTCCAGCTGCTGTCCCTTCCCAGGCACCTGCCTTGCTGTGTGTGCTCCGTGTTGTTGACGCTTCGGTGAGATCACTTCTCACTTTGTCTTGGCTGTGGCCTTTGAACTTCACCAATTCTAGACTGGTTTTGACAGTAATTCCTCTGCTCAGTGTTTCTGCACTATTGTGGAAGGCAGATTCTGGCCCCACCCTCATGCAGAGGTCACACTAAGGGTTCTAGTTTGTCACAAGTGATCCTCCCCCTCCTGCCTGTTCAAGTCTTGGTGGTTCCCTTCTTGTGCCCCTGTGGGCAGACATTTTCCAGTCGCTATCCAGCAATGAGACAGCACTCACTTTCTGGAATGGTATCGTTTCCTGCTTTGAGACAGCATCTCTTTTCCCTGAACAGTATCCCAGCTCCAAACGTGTATGCTTCGTCGTTACCTTCCATGGGCCACTAACTTCCATAAGCCAGACGGTTTCACTCCTGCTAATGCCTGTCTCTGAATTTTTCTTTCTTGCTTTGAAAGTGTTTATTTAACAAATTGAAATCTCTATGTGTTTGAAGGGAGGTGTGAACTTCCTGTATCAGCTCAGTCTGCATTTTAACTGGAAGTCCTTGAATTCTACAATTTTAGGGGTCCAACACCCTGCGATGCCTGGACTCCCTGATTCTGTGTTTTAATAACTCTATTATCCCGAAATGAGGAGTCTCATATATTTCCTTTTGGATGCTGGCTCCCAGGCAGGTGAAGATAGTTTCTAAGATGTGAAAAAGGTGCTTTCCTGCCTCCTCATTCAATATCCACCCTTGTTTTCCTATCTTCCTCCCCACTCCAACCCAACAGTTTGGCCCTAAAACAGTTTTTATTTTTTAGCAATAGGATCTTGCTCTGTTGCCCAGGCTGGAGTGCAGTGGCATGGTCTCAGCTCACTGCAACCTTCACCTCCCAGGTTCAGCAGATCCTCCTACCTCAGCCTCCCTAGTAGCTGGGACCACAGACATGCACCACCATGCCTGGCTAATAATTGTAGATTTTGTAGAGAGGTTGTCTGGCTATGTTTGCCCAGGTTGGTCTCGAACTCCTAGGCTCAAACAATCCTCCTGCCTCCGCCTCCCAAAGTGCTGGGATTACAAGCATGAGTCACCACGACCAACGTAAAACATTTTAATCATAATTTACCTTCCCTTAGGGGATCCCTAAAAGACCAACCCCCTGTACCCCAAATGGTCAGATAGAACTGTGCACTAATAGTAGGAACTCAGATACTGTGATGGGCAGAAGGAGAGACGTTTCTAGGCTGAGGAGACAATTGTTTGCCTGTAAGACTGTATGACGTCACAGTAAGAAGTCCATCCTCCCCTCCCAGCAGCTCCAGCACCCCCACCTCCATCTCTGGATTTCCCAGCCTGAGTGTGAAGCTGTTTCCCTCGGGGCTTCACACTCAGGCTTCCGGCTGGCAACTTAGAGCTTGGCATTTCCGATTGCTCAGCCCTCCCTCCCTGAGCCCGTTCTAACTCCACGCCTTCTCTCCTTCTCCAGTGGCACCATCCTTGTCCAGACCACCATTGTCTTTTCTTTGGACAACTACATGGCCCCTAACAGGTCTCCCTCCCAGCCTCCACTCCCACACCTGCAGCCCAGTCTTCATGTGGCAGTTGGAAGATGCTTCTAGATCCACACATTGTTTATGTCACCTTCTCTGCCTGGCTTCAGTCCTTCAGGGGCTGCCTGCTGCTCCTGGAATGAAGTTCACATTTCTTACTGTGGTCTAGAGGGTGCTGCAGGACTGGGCCCTCAGTCACCAGCCGCCAGGTTTGCTTCCAGATCCCCCCACTGCAGGGCTTTGCACATACTGTTTCCTTTGCCAGGGACTCTTCCCTGGGCCTCTTCTTCCTTGTCCTTTCAATTTCAGCTCTGGATGCTTCCCCACCCCTCACAGGACCAGGGCCACCTGTCCCAGGTTCTCACTTCCCGAATGCCTCACCTCTGTAACACTTATTGCAGTGCATGATTTTATCTTATTTATGTTGGCAATTAGCAATGTAGCAGAGTGGTTAAGAGTTCTGACTTTGGGGCTGGGTATGGTGGCTCATGCCTGTAATCCCAGCACTTTGGGAAGTTGAGGCGGACGGATAACCTGAGGTCGGGAGTTCGAGACCAGCCTGATCAACATGGAGAAACCCCGTCTCTACTAAAAAAAGAAAATGCAAAATTAGCTGGGCATGGTGGCACATGCCTGCAATTCCAGCTATTCAGGAGGATGAGGCAGGAGAATCGCTTGAACCTGTGAGGCGGAGGTTGAGGTGAGCCAAGATCGTGCCATTGCACTTCAGCCTGGGCAATAAGAGCGAAACTTTGTCTCAAAAAAAAAAAAAAGAGTCTTGACTTTGGAACTAGACTCTGGTTTCAAATCTTTTTTATATGGCTAAGGAAATAAGCAGTTTCCTCATCTGTAAAGTGGAAAAAAAATGGTATTTACTTGCATCATTGTACTGTGGAGAATAAAAGGAGTTATAGGTGTAAAGTGCTGAGAACTGACCTAGCAGTGGGTAGGCATGAATGACTAAGTGCCAGTGATTATTATCCTCATTGTTAGTGTGATTGGTTCATGACTTCCCACTCCACCACTGTTGGACCCAGCCCCAGTGAACAGGGACCACTTCTGTCCTGTTCACCATTGTCCCCTTTGTGACTGGTACATAGTAGGTGTCAGTGGACGCTGACTGCCTGATGAGACAAACCAACAAGCATCTGAAAGAAGGGCCATGTTCCTGCAGGCATCCATCATGACAGGCACTGTGCAGAGGGCGGCCCTCGAGGGCAGGCCTGGCCACCGGCCTTGGCAGAGGGGACGGGAGGTACGAGCCTCTCCTGCAGAGATGGAGGAGCTGCTACTGCCTACACCCTTGGAGATGCACAAGGTAGGCACTGGGGGTGAGCACAGGAGACCTGGACCTGTGTCCTGACACCATGAGCACCGTCATGGGACTCCAGAAAGGCCCTGCCCCTCTTGGGGCTTTATTCTCCTCCACCACAAAACCAGGTTGAGTTTTCCAAAATGCTCATCATTTGGGTGACACACAAACTCATACACATGCACACCTGTGATTCACGCTGGCTATTATTATTTTTCTTTAAGTAGATGTGCTTTTTTCCCTCCACTTAAGTTATTTTATCTATGTATTTATTTTTTTGAGACAGGGTCTGGCTCTGTTGCCCAGGCTGGAGTGCAGTTGCTCGATCAAGGCTCACTGCAGCCTTGACCTCCTGGGTTCAAGTGATCCTCCCACCTCAGCCCCCCAAGAAGCTGGGACCACAGGCATGCACCACTACACCTGGCTAATTTTTGTATTTTTTTAGAGACGGGGTTTCAACATGTTGCCCAGGCTGGTCTCAAACTCCTGAGTTCAAATAACTTGCCCACCTCAGCCTCTCAAAGTGCTGAGATTACATGTGTGAGCCACTGTGCCTGGCCTTAAGTTGTTTTGTATCTCATACACACATATTTACATATAACATAAAAACCCTTCTACATGTGTGTGTGACTTCTATGTATCTCACACAATGAGAAGCCAGTGTCTTGTGCCATCTATAGGTCATTATGTAAAAATAAGATGGCTTGGTGGCTCATGCCTGTAATCCCAGCACTTTGGGATGCCAAGGCGGGTGGATCACAAGGTCAGGAGATCAAAACCATCCTGGCTAACATGGTGAAACCCCGTCTCTACTAAAAATACAAAAATTACCTGGGCATGGTGGCGCGCGTCTGTAGTCCCAGCTATTCGGGAGGCTGAGGCAGGAGAATCGCTTGAACCCTGTAGAAAGAGGTTGTAGTGAACCGAGATCGCGCCATTGCACTCCAGCCTGGGTGACAGAATGAGACTCCAGCTCAAAAAAAAAAAAAAAAAGGTGAGGAGGACAATCCCTAGCCAATGGCCCTCAGAAGCTCTGAGCTCTTTGGTAAATGGGAATGAGTGAGGGTCAGGGAAGGTAACAGTGCCCTGGGCAGGCCTCCTCCCTGATGGAGCCAGAGGACTGAGAAAGGGCTGAAAGGAAGTCACTCCTAAGGGCTCCCTTGTACTTGAGTGTTGTGGCTTGGAGCATCTGCTGTGGGAGAGAGGAGGAGGGGTTGGGGGTGGGTGAAGGCCAAGGGGCAGGAGGCTGGGGCACTGCAGCCTGGGGGGTATGGTTGACCAGAGGCGCTGAATGCCAGACCAAGGGATCTGGGCTACTGTGAGAGGCTGGGGCCAAAGGTCAGAGTCCCAGGAACCTCCTCCTCCTGCTTCCAGGTGACCCTGCACAAGGACCCCATGCGGAATGACTTTGGTTTCAGCGTCTCAGATGGCCTCCTGGAAAAAGGTGTCTATGTCCACACTGTGCGCCCTGATGGGCCAGCCCACCGCGGGGGCCTCCGGCCCTTTGACAGGGTCCTGCAGGTAACGCTGGGGCAGGGGCTGCATAGTGGGGGTGGCATTGTTTCCTAGCCTGAGGGTGGGGAAAGAGCCTGCATCTATCACCTGTGAAGAGGGTAGGACAATGCAAGTCGTCTGAGTCAGGTTAGCCTAAGTTGCGATGCGGGCCCCAGCACCCTGAGCCTCAGAGGCTGAGCACACACAGACCTTTTTTCTTACACCCCATGCCCACTGCGGGCCAGTGGGGGCCTTCCTCTCCCAGGGCTGATGGAGCATCTGCCCATCTTGGAACTGACTCTCTGAGACACGTGGCCTCTTCAGACTCCACAGCAGAGGAAACAGACTGGAAAGTCACACGTAGATATTTTTCTGCCTTCACCCAGAAGCAACACTCATCACCTTGCTTCACGGCCGATGGACCAAACCCTCATGTGACCTTCCTAACCGCGAGGGAGCCTGGGAAGCGTGGGGCATCCTGTGCTGGGCACCCCGTGCCACCCCTTCTCATGCCCTGGCTGTTTTTGCTCCCTCAGTGTGTTTTTTACCATATTTATATGAAATTTACTAATTCATGTTTTCTCTAAATTGATGGCACTTTTTCAATTTACATTGACTTTGAAAGGAAACTTTTTATCTCCATTAGGAGTGCAAATCTAGCACCCCCTGCTTGGAAATAGAAAGTGGGTGTAAAATGCAACTAAAATAGAAAGAAGACAATGTCATGTCACACAGTTCTAGGCAGGAGGCTCTCTGAGTGTGTGGTCTGCTCTTTCATGTGAGAAAGGGAGAAAAACAGGAGTTAGAGGGGTGTGAAGGGTATACCCGCCCCTTCCTAGGACTTTCTCTTTGATGAAACCTAACAGAAGGACTGAGAGAGAGAGGAAGAATGTTCCTGTGTGTGTGGTGCTGGAGATGTCAGGGCTTGTGTCAAGGCTGGGACAGGGCCCACCTTTAGGACATCACATGCCTCTCGCTCCCTTCAGCCCCGCAAGGCTGACACCTGAGCTCTGTTCCCTTGGTTGTGCCCCATGCAGGTCAACCACGTCCGTACACGGGACTTCGACTGCTGCCTGGCGGTGCCGCTTCTAGCTGAGGCGGGCGATGTCCTGGAGCTGGTCATCAGCCGCAACCCGCTGGCACACAGCAGCCGGGCCCCCCGAGCGCCAGGCCCCAGCAGTCCCCGGATGCTCTGAAGTCAGCATGTGGGCCGAACTCCTAAGGGACCACCCAGGCAGATCCTGGATCCCAGACATGTAGCTGGGCTGGAGAAGCGGCCACCCACTCATTCATCTGTTGGTCTGGCAGACCCTGAGCCTGGGGTGACGCTTGGCCTCTGTTCCCCGGGTCTGTGGTGACTGGGGTGCCAAGCAGGGAGGCCTGCCCAAGTTGGAGAGACCCCAAGCTGGGGTCTCTCACCAAGTTGGGTCTCCAAGATGCCCAGAGGAGCCTCCCTTAAGAAGGGTTGGCACAGGCTGCTCAGCCGAGAGGAGAGAGGCCTGGGGGCTGTCCCAGGTCCCTGTGGGGCCTCCTTGGAGAGGTCGAAGACATAGGGAGCACTTCCTCCCAGCAGAGCCATGGAGCTGGAATAAGCTGCAAGGAGGAGTGAGTTCTCGGTCACAGGAGGTGAGCAGGCAGGAGCTGGATACCCCAGCGCAGGCATGCATTGGGGCATGAGGCATTCCCATGATGCGTGAACACGCGCTCGGGGGGTTGGCTTCCTGATGGGGAGCCACTTCCTCTAGAGACTCGGCCACCACAAGGATACTGCTTCAGATGGGAGCCCAGCTCCTTCGCTTCTCCAGAATGGGGGTTTGAGGCTTGCTAGTCCTGAGATTCTCAGATTCCCAGAATCTGGTCCCCACTTATGAGACGCTTAAGTTGGGGCGTCTGGGATCCCAGGAAGTGTTGGCCCTTTGATTCCGAAAGTGGGTGATTCTTTCATTTCAGCATCTCAGTCTGAAGCTTCTGGCACTTGAGACTGGTTCTGGGCCCATTGGGCAGGCTCTGTGGGCCTTGGGCTCTCAGCCCTCCTGCTTCTGTAGGCCGTGTGGCCACTGACCCATCTGCACGCCCACTCAGCCCAAGCCCCTCCTTGTGGGAGGAGTCATTTTTGGGACAAAAGACCCTGGAGCTTCCATTTGCCCGCCATCCAATGAAGACTGAAAAGTGATGGACACAGGACCTGTGAGGCATAGCACTCGTCTTTACAGCCAGATCAGTGGAGGAAGAGGAGAAAGAGGGAGGGAGATGGGAGAGAGATGGGCCAGAGGAAAAGATGGGACACTCTTGCCCAGTGGAGGGTGTCCAAAGTGCTTATTCAAAGAAGTCTATTCCCACTTGAAATCTGGAAGCACCAGCATCCCTTAAAATCATTGTCCTCAGTGTCCACAAATCAGAGACCCTCTTCATTTTGAGAAGGGTGTGGGCCTCCCTGGCTGGTCTAGCGAGTGGTGCCTGGGGTGGAGTGGGCAGGCGGGTGTAGCCAGGGCTGGAGATGTGCTTTGCCTGGCCCAGCTCTCACAGGGGTCTCTGGAAAATGGGGCACCCACTCCCACCTCCACCTGTCTCCAACCTGGGATCCTGGAGGCCGGAAAAGTGCTCTTCCATTTGAGAGAACAAATGGGGAGTCAAGAGGTCTATTCTTTTCACCCTGGGTCTGTTACCTGTTTGCTGTGTGACCCTGTCTGGGTTGGACCCCCAGCCCCTCTGGATGATCACAGGTGGACAGTCTGAGCAGACACAGGCTTCCTGGTCAGGGACAGAACCAGGTCTACCGACCCACCAAGGCACCCTTGGGGAACTGCCCACGCTGTCTCCCGGGGGCCTGCCTCCCTTACCCCTCCCCTCCACTTCCCCAGGCCCTGCCCCTCGGTGCCCTCCCTGAGGGCCCTGCATGCTTGTGCCTGGGGTGCTCAGCACCTCTGCTATCTTGGATACCTGTGTACTTAGCCCAGGGGGAAAGGGCACTGCCTACCTGTCACAGGGCACCAAGCGAAAGCCAAGAGCCCTCACTTTGCGGGGGAGGGACAGCACAGCAGAGGTGTGGCTTCTGGACACAAGCAGCCATAGCTGTGTGACCTTGGACAGGTGGCTCAGCGTCTCTGGACCTCTGCTAAGCAGCAGGGCTGGACAGGACACACTCTCAGGGGCCTCTTGGCTTGGGAAAACTGCATTGACTCCAGGACTCCAGGCGAGGGAAGATGCACCCGACTCTAACCAGTACCCCCTCTGCCTCCTCGGGCTGAGGCCTCTGCCATTCTCCCAAACGTATGCAATCAGGCCCGCGCTGGGCCTCCCAGCCACGCCGGCCTCCTCATATGCAATATTTCTTCTGGCTTCTCGTGGGGATGGGTCATCCCCGACTTGACATTTCCTGACACCTTTCCCCAGTGAGCGCCCTGCCTGCCTATGCATTTTGGGAACAGCCCCTGTGACATGTCCCCTTCCACCACCCCCTCCCCCAAAGCTGTATTTTTCTCTGGCTGAGATTAGAACATATTCCTTGTAAAATATTTTTCTACATCGGGTTTTCTTAGGGCTCTTGGGAAGCACAAACGCCAAGGGGCTATATTGCAAAGGCCGCTTATGGTCTGTTTGGGGCCCTCATCTAAGTCTTTGTCCCACCAGGGGTTGCAGTGGCTTGGGGTAAGTGCTATGGGGATGATTTTTTTTTTAAATAAAATTATTTAAATCCACCTAGAGTAGAAGTTTGCTTTTTTAACAAAATCATGGGTTGGCAAGTCAGCTTCCATATGGGTCTGGTAACATCTCACCTGATTTTGATGATTCATTAATTCAAAAAGTTTGCCATTTGCTTCCATCATCCAGCCCCTGGGCAACATGAATCAGACAGATTTAGGTCATGTCTGCACATTCTGGTGGCAGGAAGACAATCAACAAGTAAGCAAATAAATAATTATTTCAAAAGGCATCAAATGCAACAAGGCAAACAAAAAGGAGTAATGGGATAGAGACACCAGGGTGAGGGGCTTTAGCTCACAATGTTAGGAGGGGTTTCTCTCAAGAGGCGACATTTGCAATGAGACCTGAAGACAGGAGCCAGCCTCCGTGGAGACCTGGAGGAAGAGTATCTCAGGAAGTGGATACAGCCAATGCAAAGGCCCTGAAATAGGAACGAGTTTGATGGTTTCAAGGAAGAGAAAGAAGGCCTGGGAGGGGAATGAAGCTGGAGACTAGGTTGGAGGTAGCAGGGATCGGGGGGAATGGATTTGATTCTCTGTGCAGCGGAAAGCCAGAGGCAAACAGTGGTGCCTGCGTATGGAGTCTCTTTAGCCCAGGTTGGGAAGGTATTGGCAGGAGGGCAACCTGGGTCTGGCTGCTCTGCTGCAGTGTCCAGAGAGTGTCTAGGGCAGGTGAGCTGTGGGGTCTGGGACTCAGAGGCCAGGGCCAGGCCCCACTGGGGAGGCCACAGTTCTGTGAGCAGAGGAAGAGCTTTTTTCCGGGAAGCGAGTATCCTGTCTTGGGAGCGGTGTAGGCAGGGGAAAGGCCAAGGCAGGCAGCAGGCACTGCTCTAAGCCCTTTGCAAGAACTTGCTGGATCCTCCCAATAGCCTTCGGAGGTGGACTCTATTCTTGTCCCATCATTACAGATGAGGAAACAGGCACAAAGAGGTTGAGTAACTTGCCCAAGGCCACACAGGTAGTAAGGGATGGAACCAGGGCTTGAACACAAGCCACATGGCCAGGACACATAGAGAGAGGGAGGGAGGTAGGCAGATGCTGTCAGAAAGAGCCAGAAAATGGGGGTAGGGTGGTCTTTTATTCTAACATTGTCTGTAAATGAGTTACTGAGAATTTTATCTGGTTAGTTGGGCAAAGGACTCAACTGACTCCCAAGTTTGTCCATCCCAAAGGGTGGGGGGGCTGTTGGCAGGAAGGCTGCCCCGAACATGGACCTGTTCTGACCCAAGAGAGCCTTAACTGGGTATTAATGAGTGCCTGCACCTGGTAGTGGGGAAGTGGGAGAAGGGCAATCAGATTTGCTTCTCCTCTATGCTTCCCCCACCCCGCCACCCACCACCTGCTTTCTGCACTTCCGACACGGCAGCCCAAGGCTAAAAAGGAGGGACTGAAAGCCGCAGCAGGTGAGCGCCTAAGGCTAACAGCATCACCTCCAATCATCCTGGTGGCCTTGATGGGGACAATGGTTTAGTCCAGATGGGGAAACTGAGGGTCAGGTGACTGCTGCCAGATCTCCCAGTTGTACAGGGCTGGGCATGTAGCAGGTAGAATCAGTAGAACCAGTAGAGCCAAGAGCTTGTGGGCCCGGGTGCGAATTCAGGTTCTTTCATGGACTTGCTGTGTACCCCGAGCGAGAAAGCTGCTTCCTTTGTGAGCTTCCGTGTCGGAACCTCTAACCTGGGATAATACCTACCTTTGAGGAGCGTCCTGGGATTGGACGGGAAGCCCTTTATAAAATGTAAAGCATTTTATAACACAGAACACAACCCACACATGTTGGATGTTAAAAAGGAAATGTTTATTTTCGTGTTATAAGGTGATTACAAACTCCTCTAAAAAAAGCAAAGATGAATTTAAAATATCGATATACATATTTATCTAAAAAGCAAAAGAGAAAAAAACCCCTGCAAATACAGGGAATCATATCATAAAACATTTATACACAAAAGCTTGTATACTGCAAGACTGAACTACACACCAAGGATCTTGTTCAAATACAAATGTTCCTCCTCAGAAGAGTCTCTTGTTGGTTGATTTTTTTTTTATATAAAAGTTTAAAATACCTTAAAAATATTTTGAAGTTTTAAAAAAATGTCCTGATGAGCCAGACATATTTCTGGAAGGAGGCAAGACCCACGTTCTCAGTTTTCTCTTGTGCTAAATACAGAGTCACAGTTGCTAGGGATTGGGAGATTAATTGGGTAAAAAAAAAAAAAAATGAAGCCAACATTTCAATTTGAAGTCAAATATATAACAGGATGCTCCATCCCTCGGAGAACATGCCAGAACATGTCTGTAGTGACACCCACAAGAGAACAATGAAAAAATGCTTCCTATTACAAGGATATATATTCTGAGGGTCAGGGAGAGAAGGAAAGGGGGAGGGCTTCCCCCTGCTTTCTGGACTGCCCACCTCTACAAGTTTTGCTCTCTGGGTTTGTTTTGTTTAGTCTTGTGGTTTTGTACTTCGATTTTTGCACACAGTGGTATTTACTGCATCTACACAGACAGCCTGGCCTGGGACCACATGGGTCTGAGGGATGGATGGGACCTCAGGCCACCTTGAAGGATTTTCTCTCGGGTCCTTTCCTGGCTTCTGTCTGAGTCTTGGGTGGGGTGGGGTGGGGGGAGCAGTTAGGTGCCTGTGCCTTTAGACTGGCTACCCATAGCATTTCCCCAGGGAGAGGGGCTGTGCTGGGAGATGCTGGCTGGGTGGGGGACCATTGTGTGGTGGGACCCGGGCGATACAAGAGTGCCCTGAACTGGGCTGGGGGGCCGTGCTGTGCTCTCCCCTTGTGTTTCCCCGTCTTTGGGGGTGTGCTGGGGATCTGGGGGGCAGTGAAGCAGCTGCACATGGCCCAGGGGTTATGCTGTCCTGGAAGGAGAGCATCCAAGGCCACTTCCTGCTGCCTGGAAACTCCTTGCAGAGCCTTGGGTCAGTCTGGAGCCAGGGCGACTTCATCTAAATCCTGCCTAAGGATCTGGCACACCTCTGGCTTCTCTGCACCTCAGTTCCCTCTTGCACAAACAGGGATCTCAATTCCTAGCTCACCAAGGGCTGCTGGGAGGAAGCAGGGCCCCGTGCAGGGCTGGGGTGTGCAGGCGAGGCTGGAGTCACCCAGCTCACCGAGCCACAGTATGGGTCCAGTTCTGCGAGGATGTGGGAGTGTGGGTGCTGCTGCTCCCCTCATCCCTGAACATGGAGGGGAGGGCATTTCCTTTTCCATAAAGGCTTATCTTTGGTTGTCAGGAAGACTTTGAGGATGTTGCTGGATGTAGCCCTGGTCATACATTCACCATTCCCTGCACCTACCTCGGAGAACCTGCAGTTAGAGCTGTTTCAAGAAAATCCATTCCTGGCTCACAGTGCCTCCCTGGGCCTCAGCTACCTCATTTACATCAAGGGCATTGGGTTAGGGGACCCTGGAGGCCCTTCTCTCCCTGACCATCAGGAAATCTCCACTGTGGCCCTAGCATGGCCCATCTCAACGCAGCATCTCCCACTTCATCTTAAAAAGTTGCTTTAAACAACCCCCTCGTTTCCTTTCCAGATCTGGCTGGCTGGGCTATGTGCGAGCACCAGCATTTCTGATCCATCCCAAGCAGAAAGCAGGTGAAGGACTTTGCCCATTCTCTATAGACAGGTGGACCAGAGTCATGAGCTCTCACAGAAAGTTTCGTTCAGACGGAGACATGAAGGTTAGGCATTATTACACAGGTACTCACAGAGCTACGCTCTGCACACAGAGCCAGGGCTGGGCGAGAGGGCTCTGATTGGAGACAGGTGCCTTGGGGAGGGTCGAGGAACGGCTTGGGGAAGGTGGCCGGCCTTCCTTCCAGGCGGGGCCTGGGGACTTGGTCTGCATGTGTCTTTGGTCTAGAATTTGGTCTTATAAGAAGAGGCCTTCCTCAGGCCATGTCCAGAATGTTACAATTTGCCTACCAACCCAAAATACTGTGGCCTTTCACCCAGGGAGCCCCTGCTGGGGAGATGGAGACTGAAATGACCACAAATGCCCAGGTAGCCACTGCGTGCCAAGCCCCCTCTTCCTCACGTGCCACCTGCCCTCAATCATTGACAGTGGTTAGTTTACTAAAGTTATATAAGACAAAGGAAAACAGGTCACAATGCTACTCCATAAAATCAGGGAAAAAACAGTAAAATCAAATCAGACACAACGGCAACCATAAATACATAGAAAACTAGGAACAAGTTAAAATCGTTGAGAGTTTGGAATAGGACTGGGTGTTGTTTGACAGAGTAGATAGCTTTGGAAACAGTGAAATGTGTATGCCTGCCAAAGATGGGGTTCAGAATTGCCCCTTGGGAGGGGGGCACCAAAGGCTTACCCCTCCTCCCAAATTTAAGAAGGGGTTTCCAGGGTTCCAAGAGCCCCTGCTGTGAAAACTCTCCGGTCTGCACCCCTCGAGGCAGTCAGTCACTGCCTATGTGCGTAGTCGTGTTTCGGTTTCATTTAGACTGAGCTTGGAAGTGACTGTTCAAATGGCACAGTTTAGGTCCAAATAGGGGCCGGGTGGGGTGTGTCTGCCCACGGGATTTGAAAGGTATAGTACCTTCTCTCCTGGTTCAGAGACAACCTCTGCTCCACATAAGGCCCTTGGTCAAGCCAGTTCTGGGGACCAGGACCCTGACAATCTCAACCTTCTAGAAAACTCTCCTAGGCCTTCTCTTTTGGGTCCCCAGGTGGTAAATGTCTGACACCAGCTATTGCAGGGGTTTTGAAGTCAAGAGCTTTGTTATATCCTAGGTCAGCACCACGGGCTGCCCTTGTTCTGAACTGGGAGCACTTCCCCCAATGGAGGATCCAGACTCAAAAGCTGCTCTTGCTGTGCCTTGTTAGGTGCCAGGGCAGCCCGGGGTAGCATCTTTAATGAGGGCTTGGCAGGAGTCTCCCAGGCTGAGCGTGGGGAGTGGGGAGATGAGGAAAGAAAGCACCCCTCCCCGACACCGGGCCCATCTGCATGCCTGGGGCCTATATCCTTTGATCCACTCACCTCCCCACTACTCCCCTAGTCTCTCAACAGGTATGTCATACTTCATTCCTGCAGGCAACTTGAAGAGAGGCTGAGATGTTGCACGGGGAATGACCAGAACCTGTTATGACCCCGTTCAAACGCAACAGACTCATCTGAGCCCTGAGACCCCAGCTCCTGCCGGGAGAGCCTCTAGTCCTTCTCTGCCTGGAATGCCCCAGGAAGGACTGTGGCCTGTGCCTTCACCACCTCTTGTGAGGCTGAGTGGTGAGCCTCATTCCTGCCAGCCTTCTTGGATCTCTAGCAGCTCCCTCTCTGGCCAATGGTTGTTGATGGTCTACTGACTATCCACTCACCATCTCAAAATTAAAAGTGGGATTTTGCTTCTGGTATAAGTTTCTACTGCTCTCAGAATCAGACTTCTGCTATAGGGCCTCCTCATTTAGCTTCGGCCGGTCTCCTTTATGTGAAGGGTTGGTTCATTCCTTTGGCATCTCTTTTCTTTGCTAAGCTACGTTTAATGAGGTATCTCCTCACAGTCCTCCTTTCTCCTTACCTCTGGGTCTGCCAGCTAGTGGGTCCTCTCTCCTGCTATTTCTTCCATCTGAACCAGGATTTGGAAGGTATACCACCTTAAGATGGGTGTAGAGTCCCAGGAAAATTCCATCCTGCGTTTACTGGACAGAATTTTCTGCCAGCTACACAGCACCGAAGAATTGCTTTTGAAAATGAGATCTATTGCTGGCAAGAAGATCAATTCAAGTGGTAAAAGTATATGACAATCTTTAAGTGTATATATACTTATATGTAAAAAAAAATACAAAGAAAAATTTACCAAATTCCCATAAAATACATCTAATTCAGTATGAAAGCTCTGCCTCTCCACGGACATTTTCCCGTGGGTTTTCTTTTTGTACAAAATATCCCCCAAATCAAAACAAAACACACACACACGATACACACACACACACGCACACACACATACCCACAATTACATTTTCTGTGACAATTACAAAAAAAAAAAAAAATCCTAGTGCAAATATAAAGCTCTGTAAACCTGGCCCTATGAGAATCTAATGTTAGTAAACAGCAGGAAAGCGGCCGGCCCCGTCGACCCGAGAGAGCTCACATCATGGTCTCCACAATGATGTGGGTCGGTTTCACCAGAGCGCCGTTCATGACGGCGCGAGAGTTGTAGGGTGTGGCTCCCTCGCGCTCCACAGCCCAGCGGTTGGGTTCCCTTGGGGTCAGCAGGTACTTGACTCTCTGGAGAAGGATGACAGGAGTGAGGGGGGAAAGGTCAGGTGGCCTGGTCTCCCCTTCACCGGGGCCATCTGCCTCCTCCTGAATTGGCTGATGTGCTGTTTGTCTTGGGCAAACTCACACCCTCTCTGATCTCCTGTTTTTGTCCTTTTTGGAAATAATGGAATTGAACTAAGGCACTCCTAAGGTCCTGCTAGGCCCGAACTCAAGGCAGAACTCCTGTTGGTAGTTTCCTTCCTTGGCCAAACCCCTGCTTACATTCCTATAGGGACGGGGGACTCAACCTTCACATGCTTTTCTCTTCTATGGGACTAAAATATGCCTCCCTGTGATTCTCTCCTGGTTCCTCTGCCTTGCAAAGCAGCAGTTGAGTTCCTGTCATTTGTATGCCCTGAGTTGGACAACTGTCTTAAGCCTCCATGGCTCCCACCTTTCCCAAGGAGAAACTCCAAACTCCTCAGCCTCCCATAAGCTACACTTCCTGCCTTCTTGCAGAGACAGGTCTTCCCTAGTTCCGTGAAGGCATCCAGTCCTCCCAGCAGGGTTTATGTCTTAAGGGCTTGGAGAACCTCGCTTGCATTTGAGCTGCCCTTCGAAGAGACAGGAGCTGAATGGGAATTCTGTATCACTCCTGAGCAGCATGAGTTTTGTCCTTACAGTTGGTTGAGTGTCCCTCTCCAAGGATACTCAGAAAATCCATGTCAGAACTAGGACTCAACCAGACTCCCACCCCCGAGTCCACCTCTTGCCAAGTGTCCACTCAGAGACTTGAATAGGCCGGCAGTTGAAACAAACGAAACAAACAAACAAACAAACAAACAAATCAACAAGCCCTCTTTCTAGGCATTTACATTCAACTTAGGTATGTTACAAACTTTTAAAAGCTGCTTATTAAAAGCTACAGTATTTCATTTAAAAACCCAGTTTTCAGTAATCCCAGCACTTTGGGAAACAGGAGGATTGCTCAAGGTCAGGATTTAAAAGCAGCCTGGGCAACACAGTGAGACCCTAACTCTTAAAAAAAAAAAATTAGCCAGGCATGGTGGTACGTGCCTGTAGTCCAAGTTAGTCCGGAGGCTGAGGAAAGAGGATCGCTTGAGCCCAGGAGTTTGAGGCTGTGATTATGCCACTGCACTCCAGCCTGGGCAAAGGAGCAAGACCCTGTCTCTATTATTATTATTTTTTTTTAAATCCAGTTTTCCATCTTTTCTTGAAAAGCTGCAAGATCTGGCACCTCCAGGCCCAGGTCCCCTCCATACAGCACCTTCTCTAGTTTGCTCCTAGCCCTACCCCCCTGGCTTCCCTCACCTGAGCCACCTGCCAGCTCTCCCCTCATCACTTTGCCTCTCCACATCCATACAATTGGCTGTGCATGGGAGGGTGGAGGAGAGTCAAATCCCCAGGCAGCCACCTGGGGCTCTGCCTACACAGGAGGCTCAGCCAGAGCTGGAACCATCCTGGGACAGAGATCTGGGTTTGCCAGAAACTGGCTCAGAGAGAAGCTCATGGCTGGCAAGATGCCTCGACTTGTGCAGGTGGGAGCCCCTGAGGGGCACATAAAGAAAGATAGACAGATGGTGGCTCAACTGCCTTCAGAGGGGCCTTTGGTGAACTCAGATTGGCACAGGAGGACGGTACCAGTGTGGGGTGAAGCCTGCCCTCACCCACTCCCCTACCTCTTTCCCCCATGCCAACTCCACTCCACCCAAACTTCTAAATGTGGGCTGGACCAATATTTTAAAATGAGGCTTTGAAGGACACTAAGTTAGTGACCTGTTGGATGTCCCCCTGAACCAATGGTATGTAATTGCTGTGGGCACTCACCAATCAGAAGAGAGACCCCAAGACCAATCAGAACCTTTAGAGACCCCTTGCTGTGCCCTAATGAACCCTTTGGCTTCTGAATAGTAAGGACATTCTGGAAATTCTGGTTGGGTTGGTGGAGTATTGAGGGGTCACCTGGAGGGCTCAGGACAGTCACTGTTCCCTGTCTGTCCCCAGGCCCAGTATTTCAGTCTGTTAACAGCTCATAGAGCCATTCAGTGTTCTGGCTAAAGACTGGTTGGGGTCCTGCCCTCTGTCCTCTGAAAAAATAGAATGGGTGAAAAGCTCCAGGAAAACCCCAGGGGCCTCCTCAGTTTCAAGGATTTCTTCCTGCCCTGCCAGCTTCCTCAGTCTCCCCTCCCTCCCCTGCCACCAGCACCACCTCCAGGCCATTCCCCTGCCCAGGAGGAAACAGGACCCAGCCCAGCAGGGAGCCAGGGCCCCAGGACATCCTGGCTCCAGATTTTTAAAAGAGAATAACAATAAAAACAGCCCAGAACAAAACAGTGCACTCTTGGAGCCAGCCCAAGCTCAAAAGGTTAAGGGAGATTCTGAGAAAAGAATTTCTTGGAAAGAGTCGGGCCTTTGCCAGGGCCTGGGATCTCCAGGGCTGTTGGAGGAATTTCTGAGAGGACATGGAAGGTAGGTGGGGCCAGGGGAGGCCCCGGCAGGCACAAAGGCAAAGGTCTGGCTGCCGCCACAGATCCGGGGACGACCCCAGCATGGGCTGGGATGATCCTAAATTTGGCTCCTCAATAAAAGAAGGCATCTGGGTGGGGCTCAGGCTTCCTCCCCAGGTTCCTGTCTTTGTCCCACCGCTTCAGGAACATGGCCCCACTGGTCCCAGGATAAAGCCCTAGCTCTTGGCATCCAAAGCTACAGTCACCTCTCCAGCCTCACTGCCCACCCCCACCCTGCCAACACCAGGAATACCTTCCCTCTCACATTCTCCACCTGGCAAGTTCCTCCTCGCCCCACAGCCCGGCTTCCAATGTCTCCATAAAGCCTTCTCCCATGTGAACTGTACTTGCTTCCCGTCTTCCCACAATGCACTCTCCTGCCCACAAGCTGAACCACTGGATGGGTGAGGGAACTATGGCTCAGAGAGGGCAGGTGACTCGCCTGAGATCACGCAGCAAACCAGCAACAATCACCTTCGACCTCGCGCCTCCCACCTCTCCCGGCCCTGGGCCCAAGCACTCACCACAAGGAACGGCCCCTCGGTCTGGCAGAGGCGGATGATGATGACCAAGGGAACGCAGAGCATGGAGGAAAGGGCCAGGCTCCAGCCCAGCCCAATGGCCCAGTTGGGGTACACGTATGTTTTGTTGTAGGTCAGGGGTACGTACTTGACGAGCGAGAAGATGAAACATCCCTGCAGAGAGATGGGAGCAGTCAGGAGAGGGGTCCTGGGCATTGGGGGGTCGGGGGCTTCTGGGACCAGGACTGGTCTCAACCCGAGGGAAGGGGCTCTCTCCTTGGGAAAGGACTGGCTTAGGTCTCCCACCCCTCTCTGCTGCCACAAGGATCCCCCCCAGTGAAAACAGAGTCATTTGCCTGCTCAAAACCCTTCTGTGGCTCCCAGTGCCAGCAGATG
Organism: Papio anubis; assembly: GCF_008728515.1. Taxonomy (NCBI): domain Eukaryota; kingdom Metazoa; phylum Chordata; class Mammalia; order Primates; family Cercopithecidae; genus Papio; species Papio anubis. Next base: position 50,098,366 of record NC_044977.1, read on the forward strand.
CAGCCCAGACTCCTCAGTGCGGCCGGGAGTGTCAGCAGAAGCTGTGGCCCTCCCTCCCTCCCTCCCTCCCTCAGCTGCCTCAGCTGTCCCTCCATGTCCACACGCCAGTCACCCTGAAGAATTCCTTCTAGCTCCTCTGCCACTGATCTCTGGGTCTAGGCACAGGCTGTTTCCTCTGCCTGGCCCTCTTTCCCCCTCTTCTTCTTCTCATCCTAACTTGGCTCCACTGGGCCTGCCTTACTTGCCCAGGCACCACCCAGATCTCTCCTTTCAGAAGCGAGTGGCTGTAACCATCTCTTGGGCACACGTGTTCTGCCAGACTGCGAGTCTGAGAGTAGGCATGTGTGTGTCTTGTCCTATTTCTTTAACACCCAGCGCAGCCCCAGGTACATATAGCAGGTGCACCGTAAGTGCTAGCAGCATAGATGAAAGCCTTTTTTCCCCGACTGCCACCCTCCACCTCTATCTCTGAGCCACAGGCAGCAGGGGCCTGGGCAACTGGGCCTTGTCCTGTTCGGTGTCCACAGCCCAGCCCCAGGTCCATACTAATGGCCAGTGGCCATCAGCATGCATGAATGGTGGGGTGGGGTCAGCCCTGTGCCTCCAAAGGGAGCAAAGCTCACCTTTCCCTGTGAGAAGAGCACCTAAGGCTGGCTGGGGGCTCCCGGGGCTTCTGCTTCTAGTCAGAATGAGAGCATCTCTGAGGAGGGCCCAGGGTGGCCTCGGATTGGTCCACAATGTGAAAATGGCCAAACTTTTCAACACCTACTAACTGGGATTTGACAGGAAGATACATCTTTCTAAAGCAGAGTCAGTGATGGGCCAAGGGAGAGCACTAGCCTGCAGGCATCTTTTACTGGGCACCTACTGCTCGACTGGCCCTGCTTGTTGTTCCCGTCCCTATGTGTAGGGCTGTGGCTCAGATGAGTGAGTCCCAAGAGATGCTGCCCTGGGCCCTCCTAAGCAGGAGGAGCTTGCAGCCAGTGCCTGCCTGTTTCCCGTTCCTCTCCAGGAGGCGGACCTCATCTCACCACCTGGGAATGCGGCCTATCTCTGACATAGCCAGCTCCTCGGGGAGGGAGATAAGGAAACCGAGGGTCAGAATGATGAGAAGAGCTGCCCACAAGCAAACATTAAACCAGGATGAGAACACAGGTGGGTCAACTAAACTCATCTCCAATGATCAACTTGCCAGTTGTGGTTACTGGCTCTTACCATTACTTATTTTTGTGGGGAAAAGTCCGCACTTCAGAGGAAAACGCTTCATGCATATTAAATAACAGTAACAGTCTAAGGTCGTCAGCTGCCACCAGGGTCCTCCTTCACGGTCTCCTGGTTTTATAAGTGGGGAAACTGAGGCCCACAGAGGGAAGTGACTTGCTTGAGGTCATACCATGAGTTAACAGCAACACTGACTAAGTCTGGCCTGACAGCAGGTCACGGAGGGGAGGGCCTATTTGTCCTCAGCACCTGGCCCCTAAATCCAAGGAACATTGGGCCATTTGTGCTCCCCATAGTGGAGTTGTGAATGGCAGGATGGATGTTGTCTCCCTGGCAATAAGCTCCAATGGTCACGACTGATTGCAAACCCTGATGGCTTTGCCATGGAGGAATTCCCATTCACTGGCACCCTGGAGTGGGACCATGAAGCAGACTGCATGGGCAGGTGCCGAGGCCAACTCCAACATGGCAGGCGAGAGCATCCTCGTGGGAAGAACAACATGGCACACCGATGCCCTTAGGCCTGGGTGAGTCCAAAGCTTTCCTAACCTTGGGAGAACCCAGGACTTCCCCTCTCTAAGCTACTACCCCCACCTCTCCATGGAAACACCCCGTTTCCAATGTCTCTGACCTCTCTACTAGATATCCCAAAGGCCCCTCTACTTCCCCAGTGACCCAAACTGAGCTCATGAGCTCTGGAAGGTTTGGGGAAAGAATGTGCTTTCAATTCTGGATCCCCTCAATTTCTCAACATGCTCCAGATACACTGTCCTCTTTTGGGATGTCTCGGCCCTGCACAGGCTGGCTCCTCTGCCAGAAATGTCCTTCCTGTTTTCTCCTCCTGACAAATTCCTACTTATCCTTCAAAACTCAAGCTAACCCCCTGGAGCAGCCTTCCTCCCCTCTCGCAGGCAGCGCTGAAGCTGGGTTTATTACAAGCCCATGCTGAACAGATGCTGCATGAAAGATGGTTTAGCAGGTGAAAACGTCAAGCCCTGGAGAGAAGAGGCCACCAGCTAGAGCCACAGAAATGGAACTCACAACACAGAGAACTGGAGTGATCACAGCCCAGCTGTACTTCATCCAGGGCCCGGGCCGATAGCCAATCATGTCCTCAATACCGTCATAAAGGTTATCACCTCCTGCAAGAGACAGAGGGGGACATTTGCTGACACAGCGTTCAAGGCCAGCAGCGGCTCAGGGGCCATGAGGGGGGGTCTCTGGGACCTGATCCAGGCCTCTGCATCTCCACATCATGGATATCCAAATGTGGCAGAAACAGACATTTACACAAAATTCAAATGTAACTCTGCATCTTGTATTCTTCTGGCAATCTGAGGCACACCCCAAACCCTAGGTGTGCAATCTTAGGCACAGCCCAAACGCACACCCAAGGCCTCAAGGAGGTAAAAAGGGAACATTCCAGGTCCTGCACAACCAAGTTCTGAATTTGTGAAAACATCCAGTCACACCTCGCACCTTTAGCACCAGGAGGATCTTCAGTGTGGCTACAGTGAGATTATTTGTGTAGTCTGGGTAGGGAGGACCTACTGTTCAACTCAAATTGAATTCCCTTAGTATTCTCTGCTTCTAAAATTTCTAAGTAGAGAAGCCCAAAGGAGAACCTTGAGAAAGGACACGAAAAAATCTGTACTCACCATATATCCAGGCAATAACAAAACATTCAAAGAATGCAACCCACAAAAGGCATACACCGCTAGCTGCATAGTAGTCAAAGAGCTGAAACACATACATGCCACCCTGTGAAGAAAAAACCACAAAAGGTCGATTTCCTACCTGGTCTCTCATTTCTTTCATATACAAAGAGCTCTGGCATATCAATAAGTCAAGAAAACCCAAGAGAAAAATGGGCAAAGACTCTGATGACCAGATAAATATACAAAAAGATGCTCAACTTCATGTTTGACAAATGTAATTAAAAACACACATACAGATAAATGAAAGCAAAATGATGGGTCCACGGGAGCCTGCTTCCCAAGGAGGTGCTTCACACCAAGTGCAGCTGACAGAGAAGACTCCAGGGTCACCCAGCTGCTCAGTGAGCGGCCCTGTAATCTGACTTCCGGGGTGGGGGTTCTTACAAACACCTCCAGAAAAACACTTTTACTTCTGGTAAGGAAAAATGGTGAAGCGAAGCCCTGAATTGGGTTTTCGGAGAATTGTTAAGTGGGACCCATTCCTGGGGAACAGGGGAGGTGGTAGGGGGCATGCAGGAGAGAGCATGCCCTGGCTGGATGCTGGGCTTCCATTCTTAGTACAATCTTTATCTCATCTGGCTTGTCTCTTGCTAGGCACGTCTTAGATGCTCCTGTTCCCTTCTGCTCTTTGCTTCCCTTGTGTGCATCTGAAATCCCCCCTCCTCCTGGCCCCTACCCACCCTCTGAATAGTGTATGCACCCCCACCCACACACCCCAGGCCTTGGCCCTATGACAGGTGACCTGCAAGGCCGTGCACCTCTACATGGCGCTGCGGTATTTCCTGGGAGGCCCGCATTTACCCTTGAGAATGTCTCCACCCCACCCCCAGGCCCGAGAAGAGCACAGAGTCAGGGGTGAACAGAGTTGTGAAATGGATTTCAGCTGAAGATCCTCTTCCCAGGCTTATCAGGACAGAGGGCAGCGGGTGGTCACAGTGTTGCCACAGCAACAGGCAAAATAATTGGGTAGTTTGGGTCAGCTGTGGGCTCCTGAGCCCCCCTCATGCTGCCCCCAGTATTGGCCCAAGCAAGACCCGTGAATTGGGTGGGGCTGGGAGATGAAGCCCCTGCCTGGCCCTCTCACCCAGCTGCTGCCTCCACTATGGCCTTGAGGAGGGCATTGGAGCACCAAGCCCGAAACACAGGTGAGAGAGCCACCTACCTCCGTCACCATCGTCAGCCCCAGCAGGTAGCTGATGCTACACACGAAGGCGATGAAGATTTCCCGACGATAACCCTTCCTTAGGAAGGATGGGTAAAGATCAACCAAGGATGTGATCTGTCCTTCGACTTCAACAAACTGAGGAGGGGAAGAGAGAGAGCTGGTGAGCGGCCGACGCTCAGGCCACCCTTGCCTACTGCTCAGAGGGAAGGGCCCAGGCACACACAGTGCAGGAGCAGATGAGACCATCCTTGTGTCCAGAATTGGCCTGTGAGATCAAGTTCAAGTGTGGGAGCCTGACTTCCCTGGCTGTGCCGGGGGAGTCCCACCTGCCACTCCTCGGAGCCAGACAATGTAACATGCGGTGGTCCACACCCAGTTGGCCAAATACTCCACACCTCTGCGTCTTCGCTTAGGCTGTTCCTGCCGCCAGAATGCCTTTCCCCATCCTCTGAAGCTCAGCTTGAGAACAACTGCGCCTCTGAAGCCAAGCTGACCCTCTGTCCTGGCACATTCAGGGGCATGAATGTGTTGCCATGACAACCTTCCTCATTGATCTCCATCCTCTTGGAAGATAAGGGTGGTATCACACTCACTTTTGGGCCTCAAATGCTAAGCCTGGCCAGACATATTGGCTGCTCAGCAAATGTGATGAATGGGTGGACCTTAGCACCAACTTGCTTGGCAGCTCAGGGGAAGTCTGAGCCTCAGTTTCCCCATCAGTGGAATGGCAGGCAGTTCAGGTCAGATTCACACAGTGGTTTTCAATCCTTTGGGGATCACAGACCCATGAGAGGACTTTTGCATGTGTGCACACACGCTGTGTAACCACCTGCTGCCTGGGACTCCAGGAACCCATCCCTGGGCTCCCAAAGGAAAAGAAGCTGGTTGGAAAAGGCCCCTCCGTAGGTAACATTCCAGGGGGATTCTCAGTCTTTCTAAACCTTTCCATCTATATGCCTAACCATTTATCTTGGGGGTTGCTCCATAGCATTACACAGAAAGCTGCCTCATTTTTAAATGGATAAAACTCCACCCTTGGGTAGGCATCGCCATTGATCTCATGCCTAGCTGATGGTCTCCAGACTCAACTCTTCCCCTCCTCCTGTGCACAGGCATTGTGCACGCAGCACAGTCTCAGAAGAGAAGCCTTGGGGTTAAGGAGCACACAGCAGCACTTTAAATTTGGATGGCTACACCCAAACTTCTCTGCCAACGAACACACCCTCCAAGGTCTATCTGATTCCTTCAAAAGTCGAAGAGCTAATCCATCCTGGACCCAGATGTTCTTTCATCTGAACGAGGCTTTTGGGAAGGACGTTTCCCCAGCATTCCTACCAGACAAATCTAACCCCTTCCTCCTTTGGGACGCATTGCAGGAAAATCCAGGGAAGGAACACAAATGAGGAGAAATCCCTTCCATGTGCTGACAGGGGCTGGAGAGATCAGACTGCCACCAGGAATAAGGGAAAAGATAAGCAGGAGGCTCTCGAGAGGGGCCGAGAGAAGGGGCTGCTTTTTTGACCTCTGACTCATGTGTCTGCCGCGGGGGTTTTGAACCTGAATTGCCACTGAATTATAGCAAACCTGCAGCTCAAACGCTAAGCTTCAAAAGGAGTTAAAAATAAAGGTTCTTTCCTTTGAGATGGGGAAATCAGAGACAGGAAGGTCCAGTGTTGCTGTGAATCAGGGCCAAGACCAGCAAAAACCCCCATTTCTCAGTTCCTTCGTGCTTCTGGAGAACACTGCTATCCTCCACCAGCCTCTTGGGCCCTCCCTCACTTAAGAGCTGTGTGATTGGCTTCTCTGAGCCTCACTTTCCTCTCTGTGAAATGGGAGGATCTTGCCCACTTAGCAGGGATGTTGAGAAAGATTTGAAATTATTAGAGTAAAACCGTTCACCCATGTCAGCAGGCTGGGTGAGCTCTTTGGGTGCAGGAGGAGTGGGTTCCAACTCTCATCTCCTCTCACAATTTGTTGAAAAACTGTGTCCAGGCTGGGTACGGTGGCTCATGCCTATAATCTCAGCACTTTGGGAGGCCGAGTCAGGCAGATCACCTGAGGTCAGGAGTTCGAGACCAGCCTGGCCAACATGACAAAACCCTGTTTCTACTAAAAATACAAAAATTAGCCAGGTGTGGTGGCGCACACCTGTAATCCCAGCTACTTGGGAGACTGAGGCAGGAGAATCACTTGAACCCAGGAGGCAGAGGTTGCAGTGAGCCAAGATTACGCCACTGCACTCCAACCTGGGTGACAGAGCAAGGCTCCATCTCAAAGCAAACAAACAAAAAACCATGTCCCTCTTGGGTAGTCTGGATGGCAACAGGCATCTGCCTCCACACGGCTGACTCCTCTACCCTGTCTCACCAAGAAATGCACAGCAGTACGATGGCTCTTAGGCCAGACAGACTCTCCCGCCAATGGTAGGAACCCTGATGAGCCAGGGTCACACTCCCTGCTCCCCTGCCCAGGACACAGTGACATCAGCGGGAGGCCTCTGCCTGTTGGCTGTAGATCTCCATACTTCCAACAGGAGGAAGTTATTTTGGGGAAATTCAAGGGGAAGGCCAATTGGGACAAACTAGCAGGTAAGAGACAGTTTCTGGGGACAGGGAGACCCAGCACCAAGCCCTTAACTAGCTGTGTGGAGCCTTGGCTAAGTTCTTGGTCTCTCTAAGCCTCAGTTTCCTCAGCTATAAGAAGGGTAAAAATAGTACCCAAGCATCGCAACACTGCAGCTTAAAGAGTTCATGTATAAAAAGCCAGGTGCAGGGCTGGCAGGAGGGCAAACTGGGGAGCCAGTGTTGAATGGGGACAGAGGTTCCATTTGGGAAGAGGAAAAAGTTCTGGAGATGGATGGTGGTGATGGCTGCACAATGTTTGAAGGTACGAATGCCACTGAGCTGTGCACTTAAACCTGGTTTAGATGGTAAATGTGTGTATCACCCCAAACACACATGCACATAGAAGCCTGCCACGAGGCCTGGCACCCAGTGAACACCTCTCATGGCAGCACTGTGATCCTGTCACGGTGAGGCACACTGCTGGCATCTGCAAAAGCTTCCCCATTTCCCCAAGTTCACAAAGCAAATAGATGCAAAGGAGGAAGCCCAACCTGTGCCATCAAATTCCCATTCTGGTTCCCTGGGACATGGGGCCTGGGAGACCAGTGACTCAGGTTCAGTTTCCACTCTTGTCCCTGGCAGGTCATCTAACTGCTCTGAGCCTTGAGTTCCTTGCTCTGCAAAGTAGGAGGAGTGGCTGTGAGAACCCACCAGATTCTCTCCGTGTGCCACTGGCACGGGGCCTCTCTGAGAGATGTGTGTCCTCCACCAGGTCCCACCTCCTGGGGAGAAAATCTAATGAGTGACCATCTCCACCTGCTCAGGGAGCCATTTCCAAAGCCCAAGTGGCCTATTTTGGGCCCATGAAGATGTCATGCCTTGTCATTTATTAACCTCTGTTTTTGTTTTTTTTTCTTTCACTTAGAGCTTTGGAAGAAGTTATAAAAGCCATTTGCTTGGGGCCTCTGAAGGCCAAACTCATTAACTAGGAATGATTAATGGAGTCCTCCTGCTTGTTTATTCAGCTCAAGTCCATCAACAACTGCAGAAGTATTTTGTTTTCCGTCTCCCTGATGTTTTCATTCTGTCTTCTCTGCTAATCCTGCCCCCTTCTCTGCCAAATCCCCCGCTCTGTTCTTGACCTTGCTGGCTGGCCGCCTCCTCTCTCTGGACTCACCCTCCTCTGCTTGACCTTCAGAGACTTTTCCCCTACCAGGTTCTGAGGACCCACTTGGGACACTGACTTTGAAGACTGCGGCCCGCGGGGAGGGCGACAAAGGGCTCTCCCGCCCTGGTTGCAGGCTCCAACCTCTCAGGGGTTCTCAGTTGCTCAAAGGCTTCCCAAGAGGCATTCAGACCTCCAGACCCAGACTACACAGTCTACATCCTACCTGCTTCTCAGTGGCCCACCTGCGTGGTGCTGCCTGAGGGACTCATGCTGGCCTGGGAACACAACCAGCCTGTCCCACATGCCATCAGTCCCTACTCCCGGAGTCATGTCTGTGCTCTGAACTGTTGTTTCAACAAGACCCTGTCAAAACTACACCTATTTCCAGGGAAAGGGGCCAAGGAGCTCAAGTGAATTGTCCTCCGAGCACTGCTGACTACTCTGCACCAGGCACTGGTCACTCTACAGCCAGATGCAGCCACTCAGCGGCTCTCACTGGCATTCCCTGGCCATGAGTCACCCTCTAGTGGAGGCCCTGAAGGGGTGGGATGTGGGGTTTAGAAGTGCAGGAAAGAACCTCAGTGGAGACAAGAGTCCTGCCTTGGGAGGGCAGAAGCCAGGACAGTCAGAGGTCAGGGCAGGTCTGAGCGAGGCTCCCGGCCTGTGCTGTGTATGAAGCATGGGAGGGAGCCAATGCCTGGCCTCTCGCACGCTCCAGGGAACACAGAATCCTGAGTGTGGGGTAGGCTTCTCCTGGGCACTTGCAACTGATTACGGTGGCCCCGACAACGACCAACTCACACAGAAATGTGGGTCCCTTCTCCGAACCGCCCGTCTGCTGCGCCCTCCCGTGCCCCGCCGACGCTCCACTGGAGCGCATCATGACTTATTGAGTCGTAACCTCCAATTCATCATTTGTGGCTTGACGGTAACCACAAACCCTGGTTGTCCCTGTCATAACCCACCCACTCCGAGAACCTCTGGATGCCCCTCTGCCAGCAGACAATGTGCCATGCCACGTTTTGTGTGCACTCCATTAGGCTAAATAATTATCTTGTTCAAATGCACTTTCTGGGGACCCAGAGCCTTTTCTATTCCTGGTGTCCTGGTGGAACCCTCACAGCTCAAGCACTGGAAGTCTGACTGGAGTGGGGACGGGGGTTGACCACCTCCCAGGTGGAATAAGGAGGCTTTCCCAGAGTTAGGCTCCCTACAGGGGCAGTCGCCCCAGGGCCATCCTGGGACTTATACGCACCTGGCTATCCAGTCCAAGCAAGAGAAGCATAATAAAAAAAAGAATGGACCAAAACGTGGGCAGCGGCATCATTGTCACAGCTTTTGGGTAGGCAATGAAGGCCAGGCCAGGACCTAGAAAGGAAAGAAAATGGGGAGGGGCACAGGGGACGAGACATCAGCCACCAAGCCACTGGGAACCCTGGGCTCACACAAAGACACTCAGACCCAAATACAGCAGGGAGCCAGGTCTGAACTCTGGCCTGGGGAAAGAGACCAGGCCTGTCTCACTTTTGGGTGGGACACGCTGGGGCTCAGGAGGGGCCCGGTTTTAGCATCTGTCTCCTACGCAGCACACGGGGCCTCCTCACAAACCAGCATCCATTGGGGCGTGGTTATTTGGGGTAGGACGAAGACTGAGCCCGGGACTCAGTCTGCAGCGACAAAGGAAAGGGAGGATCCTCCCACCCCAAAGCAAAGCCATCGAGTGGACAGCCTTCGCTGGAAGGAGGCGGGGGAGCGTGCTGGTGACCTGACCGCCCGCAGTCTCCTTTGCAAAGGGAAGGTTTCTATCTTTGAGTTAATGGCTAAAATACCATAGGAGTGGAAAGAAAACAAAACCATGCCCAATAGGGGGCATGTCTCTTCAGGGGTGCATTTGCAGGGCTCTCCCTGGCAAGGTCAGAGCCAAGCCCACAAGGTCAAGGTTGGGCCAACCAGGGCCCAAAGCTGAGGGAACGTGGGTGCAGGGGCAAGGTCCCAGGCCTGCAAGCCCTGAGGCCTGCATCCAAGTCATCCTCCTCCAATTTCGTTTTGGAATCACCCCATACCCTCTCAGTTTCCCCACCTGAAAAGTGAGGGCCAGGTGGCCATAAATGACTCACAAGGAGCCTTCCTGTGTTTAGATTCTCAGAGGTAGATACCATGTCACTAGAAAAGAGCTCTGGGTTTCCAAAGAGGGGACTTGGCTAGAACCTGAGGAGAGCTGGGGAGATGGGAGCTGTCAGCTCAGGGGATGTCTCTGATGGGAGACATTCCGGAGACAGACAGAAATGTCTCCTCCTGTCTCCAGCCTGCCTGAAAGCGGATGCCAGCGGAAAGAATTTAGTTGTTAACTGAGACCTGTGGGTCTGAGAAGCGAGGGCAGCAAAAGAAAGTAAAATCTACATTAAAAAAAAAAAAAAAAAAGTCAAGAAGCAGGAAACAAAAAGGCCAGAGCAGGAGCTGTTCAGCAGGGATTAGAAACCAGATGAATGGCTCAAGAATGAAAAACAAAAAGCAAAACCCAACTTTACAATAAATTGGAACCAGAAACCACAGTATATGGTGTTAACACCCCCAGTGTGGCAGGGAAGGGTGCGTCCTTCTACACTCCAGAGAAAACCTGACCAAAATATATCCTCGGGCAGCAACAGAGTGGTTGGTCACTGAGATGCTGGACACCCCCACCAGGAGTGGGGGTTTACCAAGCCCAAAATTGCTCAGAACATGCCCAAAGGAACCAGGGCCAGGTTCAGAAAAATATGGCCCCCAGGACCTGGTGAGATGACTTTTGAATCAAAGTTGAAGTTGGAGTCAAAAGCCGCAGCGTTTCCACCAAGGCTGGGGCTCTGCTGGTCCCCACAGAATGTCAGCGCTGGCCCTGACTGGTCCACACCGAATGAGGAATCGAGTCCAGCCAGCTGCGAGACAGATGCAAAATGGGTCCCCACCACCCCCAACCCACCAAGGACATTGTGAAGATTCTCAATTCGCTCGTTTCTGTATTTTAGTTTTGCCTTTCTCAAGCCAGCCTCTGGGAGAGGGCCTGAGCATCCTTCTCTAAAAGTGCATGGTGAACTCAAGAGAGAGAAGTCCAGGAGACATAATCTAGCCACTCCGAGAACCTCTGGATACCTCTCCGCTAACAGACAATGTGCCATGCCACGTCTTGTTTGCACTCCGTCAGGCTAAATAATTATCTTGTTCAAATGCACTTCGCTCAATATGGTGCTTGTTAAAAGCTTATTAGAGAAATAATCACCCTTGATGTGCCGGCTGTTCAGACATCACCGTGGGGAATAAATGACAAGGTGTTTGAAGTGGATGGGAAAAAAACAACTGAGATTGACAATATATGTGTCTATGAAAATACTTCGTTGTCCGTGGAGGAAGATATATTGTATGTATCTATCTGTATCTCCCATTGCCAAATTCACTCCATACTCCTGGAGATTCCCACTCAATTGCAATTGGTTTGCAAGCCCTCAGCTGAAAGCAAGCCATCTGCGGAGGAGGCATAAATCATCCCTGGCTCCCCTCACCACTCTAACTGCTAAACTCCCAAAGGGGCGTGGGGACTTCGGGAGTTACATTCAGCATCCTCAGTCTCTGGCCTGCTTTTGGGGGCTCTTTGGGCTGGGTAGAGGGAACAGTACATCTGAGGGTCCACTTTGGAAGCAGGGACAGTGGAGAGGTGTGTGGGGGTGACATGTGGATTTGTGAAGGTGGTCCTGCAGTGTTGGCAGGGGTCTAAGGATGGGACTGGGCCGTGTGCGTCTCTGCCAAGCAACGAAGACAGTGAGGAGGGGCCGGGGGCTCTCGGAGGTCACAGAGGCCCAGACAAATTCTCACACTGGAAGGGCCAGAGGTTGTTGCATGTGTCCAGGGTGGGCTGAGTGCCAGGAGGGGGACACCCTTGTGTCAGAAGGCCTGTCCAGCATGTGACAAGTGGAGAAATAGTGGACAGGATGTTCAGAAAGCCCTGTTGTAGCCCCACCTATCCCAAGCAAAGCCCTTGCTCTCAGGCTGCTGGTCTCCTCATCTGAGAAGGGAACTTCTGGACGCACGATGCTGAGGCACCTTCTGACCCTCCAATGCTAGGGCTCTAGGACTCAGGGACTGGGACATTGCCTCATGTTCCAAATACAGATGGCACAGGAGGTCAAGGGCAGTGGAATGGCAGGGCCTCCGGCTGTGTCTGGCCCTAGTCTATGGTGGTCCCTGAAGTTAATAACCCTCACGCTCTCCCATCGGCTTGGAAGGAGCCTCAGCCCAGGACCCTTGCCACCTCCAGGTAGCCCCAGGGTGGTTGTAAGAAATTAGGACATGGATGGGGTGGCACTGGGGGCTCACCATGTAAAATAACAAAACCAACTGATGATCACCCACAAAGTGAACTGTGCAGGGCCGGGGAGGGGTGGAGAGGCCAGAAAGGTGGACTTTGAGGATCCTGGGAGCCTGAGGGAATCCCACAACCCAAGCCACTGCAATTAAAGCTACAGGCCCAGGACCTCAAGCAGCCGTGGCCAAGTCCCAGAATGGAGGCACCTGAGAGACTGCAGATTCTAGCAACTGAGGGCCCCATGATTCTCAGGTTCCAGAAGCACCTTGCTGGAACTCTGGGATCCCAGATTCCTAAGGTCCCCGTCTGTGCAGGGCCCGTGATTCTAAGACACTGGCATCCTCCATGCCTATGACTGCAGGTAGCCCGAGGAACAGCGCCTGGTCAACAGGGCCCACACCCCAAGGGGTGACATTGTACTTACAACCCACCCCCAGTTAGATCTGCCACCGTCCCAGTAGGTCGTCCCCTCATCTACCCCCTCCCTCCACACACTGCACCCAGTGCCTACGGTGGTGCCTGACACAGAGTGGGGACTCGTTCACGAGAAATCGGTGGAATGGATGAATGCGTCTGCTTAGAGGGAGCGCGCTGGGAGCAAAGTGCAAAATACAGAAACCAAGGCTGAGAAGGTGGTGATGAAATGCCGATTGGTGGCTGACTTGGGCCTGAGTTAGGAAAGTGGTTTCTGTTGTGGAAACCAGGAGTTTGCTGGGGAAGGACGGGAGGCGGGGAAGACCACGCTAAGGTAGCTAAAAATTCCCCAACTTAACCACCCCCCACGCTTTTGCCACCCCTCAGGCCAAATTGCAATAAAAATGTTTAAAATTTGGCTTTTGTACTCTTTGATATTTGGGGGACATCTTGGTGGGGGGGGGGTCCATTTTAGAAACCAGGCTCGTCCCCCCTCAAAGCCCCCTGGGGTCTGGCTTCATGCCTGCAGTACTCGGCTTACACACTAGGTGGCAGTGCCCACCACCACTGCCACCGATACCACCGTACCTGACTCAGCCACATCAGCAATGTCCACCCCTTGCTCTTGTGCCATGAAGCCCAGGATGGAAAAAATTGCGAAGCCAGACACAAAACTGGTACCACTGTTCAGGCATCCCAGCAGCATACAGTCCCTAAGTTACACATATGTCAGGGAGCAAGTTAATTCACAACACAAGGAAGCCACGCTCCCTACTTCTCTTTTTCTTTAAACATCATCATCATCATTTCTAAAGTCCACCAGGCCCGCCGGCGCAACACTTGCCTGTACGAGTTGTACTTGTACTTATTGTAGCTCCCCAGTGAGGTCATAGCCCCCAGGCAGATGGCGTAAGAGAAGAATATCTGAGTCCCAGCATCAATCCACACCTATGAGGGGGAGGGAGGTGGCAAGGAGAGAGAGGAGGGCTGTTAGAGCTGGCTTCCTGGAGGAGGCAGCGAGGGTTATGTCCACCCAGCGATGGGCTGGGGACGGGACCTTGCACATGCAAATGGAACACTTATGCTCGAATCCAAGGTGACTTTCACGGCAATACTGAGCTGCAAGGAGCCCCAGAAATCAAACACCCCACCTCCCAGCGACCTAGCATCAGGGTTAAGAGGCTTCAGAAGCAGATGGATCTGGATTCCAACCCTGGAATGACAGTGGACAAGTATCACTCCTGCGGTCTCAGTTTTCACATCTATAAAATGGGCTCCATTGCCCTACCCCATAGAGCTGTTTCCCAGGTTCAAAGAGTGGCGATTCAGCCCAGTGCCAGTTACACAGCAAGCCCATAAGTCAAGGTTGCTGCCACCACCATTATTGTTACTGTTTGCGGACCCTCAAGTTAGAATGCGGAAGGAGGTCCCAAGGGACTACGCAGCCAAAACTGCTCTCCAGAATCTTCACCAGGCAGCTCCAGAGGGTCTGACAGCCACCTTCCCAGCTGTCCTCTGAGGCTGGCCAACCCTTCTCCCACCTGTGTCCTGTCCAGGGGGAAGGGCAGTGGGGAAGGAGAGTACAGGCCCTTGGGAAGTAACCGGAAGGCCCTGGGGATTCAGGTCCTCAAACAAACCCAGAAAATCTCCCAGGGATTCTGCTACCTCCCTGAGGTCACAAGGCTGAGTGCCAGAAGGTGGGCTTTCGGTATCTGCCCCTCGACCCTCCAAGGCCATCGCCCGCAGCGCTCCAGGTCCCGGCTCTCCCATCCCCAGGATGCAGCAGCCCTTGTGGCTGCAGTGGGCAGAAGCTGGGCCGAGGGGAGACTTGCTTATCAGAAGATTTCTCCCCCTTACCTGGTGCAGGGTCTAAAGCAGCCTCTCTAAGTGGCCAGCCTCAGACGTCCTTGACACGAAAACAGACGCACACAGCTAGAAAGGTCCGTCAGCACCGGGGACAGGCACACCCACCACAGGCCCAGTGGAAAAGTACCGGGGGGCGGTGGCCCAGTTAGACCTGTGCACCGAAGAACCACGGAAGATGTGCTGCCAGCGGCCTCTGCCCCTGCCCTGTCCTGTGCTGGCCCAGCCCTGGGTGGGAGGGAGGACAGTGTGTCCCAGCCCCGCAGTACCTGTGGGTCCTCGAGGCGGGTGATGTCGGGATACAGATAGAACTTGATGCCTGCGCCCGCACCCGGCAGCGTCAGCCCTCGGACCAGCAGCACCAGGAGCATGGCAAATGGAAAAGTGGCTGTGAAGTACACGACCTGCGAGGGAGAGAGGGATTCAGGGGGTCATGGGCATCACTTGCTGCTGCTAAGTCTGAGTGTCCTCTCAGAGAGGCAGAGGGGAGCACTGGTCAGGATCAGGGGTTCTGGAGCCAAGTTTGCTGTCTCACTTGCTGTGCGGTCTTTGGCACATTGCTTAACCACTCTGGGACTCAGCTGCCTCATCTGTAATCTGGGTATATACAGGTACCTACCTCACAGATTTCTTTTTTTTTTTTTTTAATTTGAGACGGAGCCTCGCTCTGTCACCCAGGCTGCAGTGCAATGGCACGATCTTGGCTCACTGCAACCTCCGCCTCCCGGGTTCAAGTGATTCTCCTGGCTCAGCCTCTCGAGTAGTTGGGATTACAGGTGCCTGCCACCATGCCCAGCTAATTATTGTATTTTTAGTAGAGACAGGATTTTACTAGGTTGGCCAGGCTGGTCTCAAACTCCTGGCCTCAAATGATCCACCTGCCTCAGCCTCCCAAAGTGCTGGGATTATAGGCGTGAGCCACGGCACTGGCCCACCTCACAGATTTACTGAGATTAAATGAAAAACATCCTATAAACAGTTTGTCCCAGGCACCATCTAAGCACAAAATACAGTGGTGGATAAGACAGAAAACAAATCCCTGCCTTTGTGGAACTGACATTCCAGGGTGTAGAGGTGGAAAATGCAAAATCAGAGAGTAAGCTATCAAGTGCACGTGTAGAAGGCTCAGCCCAGTGGTTGCCAACCATGGCATGTGCCGATGACATGCAGGTCATATTAGTTAACTAACCACAATGTTGGTATGATTCCTATGGTTAGGGATCAGATAAGCATGGATTCAAATCCCAGCTCTGTCCCCTCATTTGCTGTGTGATCTTAGGCACATTGCTTAACCTCTCTGGACCTGTTTCCTCATGAGTAGAATTCAGATAAGAGTAATAGAAGCCCCTCACCAAGGGGTGAGGTGAGGATTCAATGGGATGATGCTTGTAACACTGCCACTCAGTAGGTGCTCCAGAAAGGGGGCCTGTTGTTGACACTGATTTTGCTGGAAGGATGGGACCTTCAGGGAAGAAAATGAGGCCTCTCAAAGGCCCTTAACTGGGAACAGGAAAGGCTCCCTACTTCACCGGGCCTCTGGGAGACCCATGGCCTTCCCTGGGTCACACTGTATGTTCCAGACAGGCCAAGATCAGGTGTGAGGTAGGGACTAGAAATGATGTGGCCGTCTCCTCCCAAAGACCTTCTGTCTTCCTGTCCTGCAAGCACTGTTTGTGACATCAGTTCTCATGGATGGATTTTCCCATTTTATTCAACACAAGGAGTTTCCAGACAGGGTTTATGCCTGGGAGGAGCTCAAAGGTGCCTGGCTGAATGGACAGTGAGATCCTAGTGTTTCAGGCAGGGCACTAGCTGAGTAGAAACATCCCAGGCACAAGCCCACTTCATCCTCACCACGCCCCCCAGGACGGTGGTTTACAGTGGAGAAACTGAGGCTGGGTGGGCTTTAAGGACTTGCCCAGGGCATCAACGGAGTCCAGGATTTGAACCCAGAGCCTGTGGAGGGCTAACCTCTGAGCAGAAAGGCATGAAGTATTTTACTTCGACATGCAGAAAGCTCATGGTGGCCACCTCGAAACACTGAGACTGGCTGGCAGAGCCCTGGGCCACATCTGGGGATCAGGGGACCTGGGAGGAACCACTGCACGGTCAATGCGCCCATTTTACAGGAGAGGAAACTGAGATGACGAGAAAAGGAGGAATGTGCCCATGGAGTTGGGGGTGCAGTGCCAGGGCACTGCTGGAGCCCAGGTATGTAACAAACACTGACAGATAGTGACAGAGCCCAAAACCTCACCTAGATGGCACCAGGACCCTCGACAGAGCACATTCTCCTGGCCATGATCCCTTTGAGTAGAAACAATGAGAAAGGGAATTCGGAAAAGGGCAAAAAGGAAGCTTTCAGGGCCTGCTTAGCTCAGCTGCCCTCAGCCCAATAACCCTCAGGCAGTGTTTATTGAGCACTTACTGTATACCTAGCACTGTTCCAAATGCTGTGACGTCTATTCTCACTGGCTCCTGCCCTAACCCTCTGAGGTAAGTTTTATTACTATCTCCATTTTGCAACAAGAAAACTGAGGCCCAGAGAGAGTCCATCACTTGCCCAGGGTCACATGGCCTTAAGCAGCAGAATGGGGACCTGCCCCACAGCCCACATATAGGAGACTGGCAAAAAGCCTCCCACAACTGGCAGTTTACTGACTCTCCCCAAGAGCAGAGGGCAGCCAGGAGGGAGGCCCGCAGGTCTAAATCCAAGCTTAGAGGCTGGCTTGCCATGAGCCCTCCAGGAAGCCGCTGTCCCCTCTAGACTCTGTTTCCCCACCTGGAAGTAAAGGGTTGGGACCGCAGGGGCTCTGAGGTTGCCTCCTACTCTGCCACTCTAGGTCAAGGGGTAGAGAGGCTGTGGGTCAGCTGCGGAGCCGCCTCTACCAGGGGTTGTACGCTGCCTCTGCCACCCCTTGCTAGTGACCTGGGTGGGCCTCAGCTTCCCCATCTGTCCACTGAGGATACGGGAACGCTGACCTTGCTTGCTGGCCCCTGGCCTGCCGTGAGCATTCAAGAAGCCTCCTCGGCCAGCACTGTCAGGACGGCCCTCCAACACTGAGAGGGTGGGCCCCACTCCCGCCTCTGCCCCCAGGCGTCCTTTGTTCCTCCAGGCCTCGGTTTCTCCAGCCATCTGGAGAACCGTCATCTCTTCTCCTTGAGGCCAGGAGCCCACATGATTTCCCAAGGATGGGAAGGCAGACGTGGAGGGCCGGGGCACATCAGGAAGCCACAGAAGGGGGGAAGAAGTGAAAAAAGAAAACCAGCCTGCCTCTCCCTTCCTGAGGACAGGCGGCCAGGCGGCCAGGCGCCCCAACCAGTTCCCACCTCTGGGGCCCTTTGTGGGCCACACCCGGGCTGGTGAACAATAGCTGCTGACAGCAGCCCCGCAGGGGTCTCCAGAGGGCGGCCACTTCAAAGCCAGGCAGGCCTCCCCTGGGCCAAAGCCTCTGTGGCCAGAGGGCTTTGTGTCAGGGACGGGTGTGGAGGTGGCTTTCCTTGTTTTCACGTAGTTAGTTTATTTAACAAGCACTTATGCAGTGCAGAGTTTGTGCCGGGCACTCAGCTAAGAGCTCCATGAGTTTCAACTCATTTAATCCTCAGACAACTGAGAAGAGCCAGGCACCAGCCTCACCTGCATTTTCTAGATGAGGAGACTGCCCAGAGAGGTGGGGGCACCTGCCTGGAATCAGAGTTAGTGGTGGCGGATGCGGGATGGATCCAGGCCAGCTGGTGTCAGGTCCCCACACCTTTGGGATGTGTGTCATTGTTCCTCCCCAAATCCTGGTCACACCACCTCAGCCATGTGAAGGGAAAATAAAATCTCAGGACCCCAAACTCACTATGCAGAAGGAAAAGGTTAAGCTTGGGAACTGAGTCACACACACACACACACACACAACTGGCCTGCCTTCTGTTCTTCAGCAGAGAGCTGTGAGATACAGGCCACATATCTCCCCAGGCAGCCTCCCTCACCCTGACAATGTAAACTCACAGCTCATCTTCACAGGTACGGGACAAAGCGACAAGAAATCAGCCATCCGCCCACACGTCCAGGCATGTGTCTCCTTCCTCCACCGTGTGTGCACCCTACCCTATGGAAAATGTGTGTGTTCTCCACCCTATGGAAAATGTATGTGTTCTCCACCCTATGAAAAATGCAGATTTGCTGAGAGACACCGTGCATAACTACCTGAATTACCTATTCCTCTGTCCCCTCCTGCTGTTTCCCCTTACATTTTTTTTTTTTTTGAGACATGGTCTCTGTCGCCCACGCTAGAGTGCAATGGCGCAATCAAAGCTCACTGCAGTCTCCACTTCCTGGGCCCAAGAGATCCTCCTACCTCAGCCTCCTGAGTAGCTGGGACTACAAGTACACGCCACCATGCCCAGCTAATTTTTGTACATTTTAGTAGAGACAGGGTTTCGCCATGTTGACCAGGTTGGTCTTGAACTCCTGAACTTAAGCAATCTGCCCTCCTCGGCCCCCCAAGTGCTGGGATTACAGGTGTGAGCTACTTCTCTGGGCCTCCCCTTTATATACTGAGGTTCTCAAAACCCTCTTTGGAAAAAGTGCAGGCCATAGACCTGACTGTGGCTTGTGTCTCTTTTTCCTGGGCACATCTTCAAACTTGGCAAAATAAACCTCTAAGCTGATTGAGCCCCCTGACTCAGACGGGTTTTGGTTTACAGCAGCAGGTTTGAAAGCCACTCTTGCTTTGCAGAATCTGCTGCTCCGAGGACAAGCCGGTGAGAGCCATGCTTTCAACTTTTCCGTGGCTTCCCCGGGATCCCCAAGGGAGAAGCTGGTGCCAGCCGCTGCCAGGGGCCTCTGGTGGTGGCCCAGCAGGCCTTGCCATGGGACATGGTATTTTTCCACTCTTGCTGGTGAACCTTCGTGGCTCCTCTGAGCCCTAGACCCAAAAGCCCTGTGGCTCAGTTGTCTGGGAAAACTTGCAAGGACAACTTTTCTCCATCCCCTCTGGGCAGTAGAAAAGAGGGTGGCTGAGCAGCAGGGGGAGCTGGGCATCTTTGGGAGGTAAGGGTCTGGGCAGCAGCAGCAGGGGGAGCTGGGCATCCTTTGGGAGGTAAGGGTCTGGGCAGCGGGGCTCGCCATTGATCCCAGAGATCCTAGGCAGGCCCCAAGGGTCCTCAGCGCCCGGGATGTTGGTGAGGGGCTTCACTAACTCATTTCACATAAGGGGAAGGTGAGGCTGAGAAAGTGAAAGGGCCTTGTCCAAAGTCATGCAGTTTGGGGGATCCAGAGCTAAAAGGATGTGGCTCTGACTACCCGCGCTTTGCTTTTAACCAGGCAAAAAGAGCTGTTCCAGAGGCCAACAGTGAAGAGCCCCAGCCTCAGTGAACATCCGTGCTCACTCCAGGGCCTCCTCCCCGTGCATCTGCAGGGCTTGCACTTCCTATGTGCGTGTCTGGATCTCTGCCCCCTTCCCAGACCCCACTCTGTGACAGCAGGGACATGCCTGGCACATGGCCTACTTACTGCATCCTCAGGCTGGCACGGGGGTGGGCACAGGAGGTGGAAGAGTGTGGGGCACCCAGGTCGGGAGTGGGGCTGCCTGGGTCCAAATCCCAGCAGAGCCACTGACAAGCTGTGTGATGCTGGGCAAGGTAATAAGCCTCCCTGAACCTGAGTTTCCCCATCTGTAAAATGGGACTAATAACCACACATACTCCAAAACATGAGGAGGATTCAATGAGCCACCCAGCAGCACTGAGAACGCTACCCCGCACTCACGGGCTACTGCGCTTTCACCGCCATTATCACTATTTGTTGAATGGACTAATGGCAGCCTAGTTTTGAACCCCTGGAATAGTGAAAATTACAAAAAAGGAAACTGCAACCTAGAGAGGCAAAGTGATTTGAACTCAGATTTGAGCCTTTCAGGCCGGGGCTCTCCCTCCATTACCCTCCAACTCCTCCTTGCTGGACTAGACACGAGAGCAGGGCCTTGGCAGGATGAGGTCCGTCTGCTGCCCGTGGGCCCAGCCCCCACGTCAGCCACAAACCTGGTCTGTGGCCAGGGCTGGAAGCCATGGCCAGCGAGCAGTCAGCCTCTCAGCCATGGGGCTTGAGGAAGTCCACAGAGCCTGACTGTGTTTGTCTTGGCTTCTCTGGCCTGGCCTAGGCTCTGCTATTGTTCTGGGAATCACGCCCACCCCTGGGAGGCCTAGAGCCACCCCATGAAGGAGGTTGTTGCTAAGGATGACATGGGAGGACCCCGGGAAGGTCAAGTCTTTGCTCGGCCACAGCTGCAGCCTGGTACCCTCTCTTCTGGCTTTGACACTACTCTCCTGTGTTCTGCATTATGGCTCAAAAGTTGCTCACTGTCCCTGGCGGACATCAGCCTCCTCCATCAGACTGGGTGCTCCCCAAGGGTCTGGGTCAAACACACCTCAGGTCCTTTGCACAGGCTGTCCCTTCTACCTGGAGATTTTCCCCTCCATATACTCACCTGGCTCAGCCCTTCACAAGGATGTGAAGCATCCTTGCCTAGAGTCACCTTCTTGGTAGGCCTTGCCTGGCCACCCTATTTAAAATTGCTCCCAACACTCCCCACTCTCCTCTGTTTGACCTTTTCCCATAGCTCGCATCCCCATTTGACTCCTATACATTTTTCGCATTCGTCTTGTTACGACCTGACTCTTCCTGCCAGGCCATCAGCCCCTGGAGCCCAGGAATCTTTGTTTTGTGAACCACTGCATGTCCCCCCGTGCTGTTTCTACAAAGCACCTGGCACATGGTAGAGGCTCAAAAAATACTAGTGCATAAATAAGTGATGATGTCTCCAGCACTGCTGAGGACCAGTGCTCACAGAAACTTCCTCACTTCTGTGTGGGGAAAGTGAGGCAGAGTGGAGAAGGGCATGGTGGCGTGCGCCTGTGGTCCCAGCTACTCAAGAGACTGAGGTGGGAGGATGGTTTGAGGATGGCTTGAGCCCAGAAAGTGAGCTGAGATCAAGCCACTGCATTTCAGCCTGGGCAACAGAGCCAGACCCCGCCTCAAATTTAAAAAAAAAAAAAAAAGAAGGAAATTAGCATTTACAGAACCATCTGTGCCAAGCATTGTGCCAGGTGTTTAACACACCTCATTTTAACCCTTACTATCACCTATTTTATAGAGGAGGAAACTGAGGCTCAGAGAGGAGGAAGTGACCTTGGATAAGTCACTTGACCTCCCTAAGCCTGAGTTTTCTCATTGTTTAAAGAAAGGAATAAAATGGTGTGTTTGTAAGACGGAGAACCCGGGTAGCACAGTGAGGGTGCTCTCCAAGGAGGTGCAGGAAATACCCATGTCCCCTGCTCCTGCCTGTTCCGGGCAGGACTGTGCTCACTGGTGTGCAGGGGCAGGTGTCCAAGGCCTGGACTGCTTCCATTCCACCCCGGGCTTCAGGATGGCAGGGTGGTTCTGCCCCAAGAAACAAGCAGAGGGCACTGTGTGTATTGGAGGAGGGTGCACGGGATCACCATCATTCTACCTCTTGCAACCCTGGAGTCCCAGGTCTTGCAAGGGTAAGTGACTGGAGTAATTACTTGGATCTCTACAAATCTGTGATTTCGCCTCTTTGGGGGCTCTTTATCCAGGGAGAGCACATTCCTCAACCCTCAATTCTACTCTGTGGCTGGGGCAGCTAAGGTCACTGCCCACAGCTCCACCTGGAATGCTACCTTAAGACACTCCTTTGACTTTTGGGGTTTTTTTGATCTGAAAGAGATGTTCCCTTTTTTGGGATGTGAGTCACTGGGGAAAGCGTTGAGAGGGCACCATCTAAAGGCAGATGAGCAAATGCCTTTGTTCTTGATAGCTTAGGGCCCTGGATTCAGGCTCACACCTGTGATCGCAACAGACCCCTGCACCAGCCTTTGGCATCAGCACAGCCATGACAACAGCGAGTGTCTAGGTTATTAGGGAACAGTTCGGCTCTAGTTAGTAACAGGTAACGTTTCAGTTATTGGTTAACATTTTCACTATTGCTAATATATCAGTTATACCTAAACCTTTAAAATTACAAGCTATTGCTAATCTATCAGTTATACCTAAAACCTTAAAATTACAAGCTAATATTTTACATTTGTTAATCACTAACATCTTAGTCACTATGTGACCTATTAATCAGCAGCAAACACTCCAGTTATGAATAATACTTTGGTTAACAGCTAACATCTTGGCCATGAGTGGATGATTTAATAATCAGCTAACACTTTCCTGAACAACTAACATTGGAGGTGCCGGCTGAAATGTTAGTTATAAGATAACTCCGTTAATCTGATTTAGCAGCTAAAATCTAAGCCAGTGCCTCTCAATCCATAAAGTGCATTTGGATTATCTGGGGGTAATGTGACAACACAGTCTGAGTTTGTAGGTTTGGGGCAGGCCCACGAAGCTCCCCGCAATGCTAATGGGAATGCTTGTGGCCCCCTCTGCAAAGCGAGGGTCCATGCTGTGGCTAATGGCTCTTACCACGGTTGCTGGCTAACCTCCTGTTACCAGCTAACCTATTTATTAGAAGTCCAACACTAGTTATCTGCTACCATCTGCACTGACTGCCAATACCTTGAGATGAGAAAGCTGTGGTGGGTGGGGCTAGCTTGTGTAGGCTCCAGAGAGCCTGACTCTTCAATATTCAGGAATTCTGTGAGCTGGTCTTTAAACCGTCAGCAGCTTGAAAGCAGATATGGTGGGAGCACTGACACCATGAAACGGACAAACACTACACACCTGGGTTTTACCTTTTTCCAGAGGGCTGGCTTATCAGCACACCACCACCGGCCACCTCCCTCCTGGGGCGTGGCTAATTGCAGGCAGGAAGTGGGGGAGAGGGCCAGCCTGGCACAGCTCTCCAGGAGTCAGGGGAGGGACAGAAGTCCAACTTACCTTCCCAGTGGACCTGACGCCCTTCCAGATGCAGAAGAAACACACTAGCCAGACCAGAAGAAGGCAGAGAGCGAGGTCCCATTTCAGAGAGCCTGGGTGGTCGATTCCAGGGGACAAGCTCAGCACGTTGCGCCTTGAAGCAAACACAGAGCCAGAAGTCAGTAAGGGGCCTGGCCCCGGAGTAGAGAGAGCCAAGGCCCAAACATTAACAGGCTGAGGGGCAAATCCCACCTGAGGCACTGCATTTACATAAGTCACCTCACCTTTCCAAACCCAGGAATCCCCATTTGTCTTGAGACAGAGTTGTTGCAAAGAAAAAAGGATGGATTCAGACTCCAGATTCAGGCAAAACCAGGTTCAACTCAGTCTGACCTCAGGCAAGTTAAGGAACCCCTGAGCCTCAGTTTCCTCATCTGTGAAACGGGCACCAATTTTCTGCTGGGACTTCAACAGAACCTTCTTCAGTGCGCCAAATACTAAGTTCAGTTCTCAGCTCTACTGTTCGTTCCATCACTGACAGAGGAAGTTAGCCAACTTTCCCAGACCTCCGGCTCCTCATCTATAAAATGTTGCCCTCCCCCAACATTGTCCCTTATTATTTTATTCATCCCTGTGTAACCTGGATCTCTCACTAAAATGTAAGTCACACAAGATCCTAAATTCAGGGTCTGGGATGCAGCTAGCACTTGATAAACCTTTGCAGATGTAACTATGGTGTTCAGATGCCCAGGGAAGCTTCAGGCACACAGCCGGCACCTAAGCAGCGCTGGTTTCCTCCCCTGCCCTGCCAGGGTTTTGAGAGTCTCAGAGAGAGGCAGGTAAACAGTTTTAAGGATAACTGGCATGGGACAGCCACCAACCCTGCCCAGGATGACACGGCAGAGCATGGGTCTTTGGAGTCCAGACCTAAGCTTCCCGCCAATCCAAGCTGATTCCTGCTGTCCTGCTAAACAGGCACAGAAGCACCTATTCACAGACAGCACCTGAAAGCAGGCCAGGGCGGTGCAGGGTACTGACAGCCCAGGCCATGAAACTTGATGCCAAAAGTGGCATCCATGGTCCCAGAGCTCTGGCTGCTGCAACAGTGATCGAGGACAGCCACGCTGAGCACAGGGACATCGGCCCTGCCCACTGGGCCTCCCAGGTTACCCGTCCAGCACAGGCTGCTGGCCACAGGAGACAGGGTCTCCATGCTCCAGGGTGTTTGCGAACCCCTGGAAGACGCTGAGTTTCCTTCTAATGGGAGTCAGCTCCCTGCCTGAAGGTCACACTCCCATGCAGGAGGGGCAGGGAGTGAAGTGTGACTCTTTGCCTCAGTTTCCCCTTTTGTAAAATGGGACTAACAGCTCCCGCCCAGGATGCTCTTGGGAAAGCATTCTGGAACATCCCAAGGTTTTAGCCAGTCCGTGGGATTACCCCCACAGTCAGGGCTCTGGTTCTCAGAACGCACACTGGGTTCGACCCTTTATCATTTTTTTTTCTTTTTTCTAGAGAAGTTTCAACATAAGGACTTTGAATAAATCCAATATTCCCTTCTCAACTGGCATTCAAGCAAGGCCTTTCTTTAGTTCACTGCTGTGTTCCCAGCACCTAGAACAGCACCTGGCCCATTGGAGGAGCTCAATAAAGACGTGTTGAGTGAATAAGTGAATGAACGGACTCAACTGGGAGGACAGCAAGTTCACATGTCACTGTAGGATCAATCCGTGAAATACTCCCACTAACAGCCATAAGAAGGGACAGCTTTTCTTTGCCTTTTTCTTGCTGGTCACAGTGACATCAGTGGGCTCCCCCGGCACCTGATAATGTCATCCTGATAATGCTGATAGACTAAATAAAAGCCACCAGCAACCAACTGCTTTCCAAGGCCTTTTCAGTTTATCTCATCTGATCCAAGGAGTAGAGGCCATTCACCCCATTTTACAGATGGGGAAAATCAAGGCTTGGAGGGTCCACTTGCCCATGGTCACAGAGCCAGCAGGTGACACAGAGCTGCCACCCCAAGCCCACTCCTGTCTGACTCCAAAACCAGTGCTCTCTCTACTCCACTACACTGTTGATGTGATTTTAAGAGAAAACAGAGCCTAAATTTTAAAAACAATCTCTTCAGTCCTCTGCTATATGCTGGGATCACCTGGCACCTTGGGGCAGGGGGCATCTCTATAGGGCAGGCTGGCAGCCAACTGCATCCCAGCTGGGGCCCTGCCAAGCATGTGGATCTGGCGCCTGCCATGGCTTTAAAACAAAAAGCCTTTCCTCATTCTGCAGGGCTCAGCACCTTCAATGGAAGCCAGGGCAGGCTGGGCAGTGGCCCAAGACTTCCTTGTGAATGGGCAGCACCAGGAGAGGAGGAAGAGCACCTTTCCACCGTCTCCCAGGCCCTCCAGGTGCACTCGCCTTGGTCTCAAAGGAAGCCTCCCTGAGGTTCTGGAAGACTCACTGCAGAGCCCCCGTCTGGCTTCCGCTGTCCTGTCCCACGCTGGGGAAATGTCTGTCTTGCCCACCAGACCCTGAACATCCCAAGGACAAGGGCTTTATATGCTGATGAGATGTCCAGCCACAAGATAGCCTTTCGTTTGATTCTTTAGGACGAGCTGGCTGAGAAGCTTAACATCCTGGAGCCCTGACTGTGACCATACCCAGCCTGTGGCCAGCTGACCCAACAGCATCTGCCTTCCTCCCACCACCATGCTGGGCAAACCAGTGGTGCCCGATACCGATGGGAGGCTGCCACACTGGCTTGTTCGGGGCAGCTGACCAGCTATGCAGTCTACAACAGAGAAAATGAGTCCTCCGCCTGCTTCTCCATTGCTGGTGGTAGTCCCTTTGTAGGATCTCATGGTGGCATCCAGGGATGTGTGCTTTGACCAGGCAATTCCATTCCCAGGATTATCTCCTATAGTTACACCTGCATGGGTGGCCAGAGACACAGTACCCACCCCAAGCAGTGCTGTCTGTAGAGTGAAAAGTTGGAAACGACTCAAATGTCCATTAAGAGGAGCTTGTAAACTGTGAAGTAGGCACACACTGGAACACAATGCTCGGTGTAAAACAACGGGAAAGTTCTGTGTCCTACTAAGGAGCTAGGTCCTGGAGACAAAATGCAGGAAGAGAAGCAAGGTGAAGAACAGCGCATGAGACATGCTCCCTGCTGTGTAAAGAGGGAGGGAGACAGAGACACATTTGTACTTGAATACACACATACTATTTTTGGCAGGACACACAAGAAGCTGGTGGCAGTTGCTGCCTGTGTGGGGGAGGGGGATGCACTTTGCAATGTATTTTTGCACTACTTCAATGTTTTTAATGTGCACATATCACCTTTATAAAAGTTATTTTAAATTCTTGAAAAGCTTTATAACGGGCCATGTGAACGTCCCAGGACTGAAACCAATGTATCTCATCAATCAGGATTTGTCACAACACAGCCTGACACAGGCTCAGGGCCAGAGCAACTGACATTCTTTCCAAAGATATCTCGGGCAGCCATGCCGGCTGAATCTCGGGCGGGCCCCTCCACAGTCCCTTCCATGTCTGACTTCCAGAGTCTTCCCAGCCAGAAAGCAGTCGATCAGGATCCAGCCAATCCCTACCCAGTGGTGAGGGCGTGCTCAATAAACTGTGGGGTGCCATGCCGGGGGAACGCCATGGTGCACTGCCACTCACCTGTGCCTCCTAAGCACCCCAGGAGGAAGCTGCACAGGCTCCCCACAGTGTTAACACAGCTCTCCCAGCACACTGTCTCTGCCCTTGTCCAGGCCCCTGACACCCCCAGGATGATTTCCAGCAGCCTCTTCATCCTCCCTCCACTCCTGCCCCCACAAGTCAGAGGGAATCTATTAATACCTATGGCAGGCCACATCCCTCCTCTGCTCCACATCCTCCCGAGGCTCCCACTCCGTAGCCAACACAGCTCGCCTGACCTTGCCATTCAGACTCAGACACTTTTAAGAATGAGTGGGTGCCAATTAGTAATCACACAGGTCAACGGGTGTAAAGGGGAAGTGTTCTGGGCAGGCTGGGGGTGCGGGCACTCAAGCCCTACCCTCATCCCCCAGACTGCACCATCACTTCCTCCTCCTTCAGCCACCCTAGCTGCTGTCTGGGACATTCCCTGAACAGGTCGAACGTGATCCTGCCTTAAGGCCTTGGACCTAACTGCTTCCCTCGGTCACTTGTTCCAAAGCTCCCTCGTCCCTTTCCTTTAGGTCTCTGTTCAAAGGCAACATCCCCAGGGCACCTGTTCCTGGCCACCCTCTGTAAAAAATATCCCTGGTCACTCTTCTTCCCCTGCCCCAGGGCCTGTTTCTGATCACTTATTGCTTTTATACTATAATTTTATATGTGCTATCTATTTCATGTCTGTCTGTCCCATTAAAATGTCAGTCCCAAGAAGGCAGGGTCTATGTCTGTCTTGATCACTGAACAGTGCTTGGCATGTAATAGGTGCTCAGCAGACATTAGTTGAATAAATTAATTATACCCATTTGGTTGATGGGGAAACTGAGGCTCAGACAGGTTCAGGAATGCACCTGAAATCACTCAGATAGAAATCAACCCTGGATCTAGTTCCTTTTTTCTGATGCCACCCTGGGGACCAGTCACCTCATGTGCTGGGCCTGGTGCTGGTCTTGGCAAGGGCCCCAGCATCCCCAGCTTCCTCATACTCTCATGCAGAGGGAGGAGACTCCGAGGTAAGCTGCATTCTTGTCCAAGAATAGTAATGATTCACTCCAGGGTGGGATCCAAAAAAGAATTGCCTGGACGTCTGTTTTGAGTCGGCCGCCCTGCTGCCGTCCAGCCGGCACTCAGAGATGTAAATACGTCCTCCTAGCGGGCCAAATCGTTTCCTTTTGACTGCAGGCCAGCCATTTATTGGCCATGGTTCTCCCCTGGAGACTGGCAGAGGCAACAATTATAAAAGGGCCCGTCCGCCCAGAGCATGGGGCCGTGTAGCCTTTCTCCACCGCCTCCTCCTTCCGACAGCTGCAGGGGAAGATTGGCTGAGCAGGCCTTGTTTGCAAATATGACTCATTTCTTTGATTCTAATAAAGTCTAATGATACGTGCCGAGCTCCCAGGGGGCTCTGGAGGAGCCTAGGAGGAAGGCACGGCTCCAGCCTGATGGAGGGCATCTGGCCAGGTCTGGCCCTGCCCGTCCTCCAGGGCAACCTTGGGACAGAGGTGACCCCAGACAGCAAGGAGCAGCAGGGGGACAAAAGCTCTGCTTCCCCATCCCAGAGCAACTCGGCGCTCAATTATAAAGCCAGCGTGAAATGACTGTCTCTGGGGCCCCGGTGGCTTCTCATGAGGATCTGGGAAAGTGCAGCTCACTGGCTCCTGCTGAGAATGATGACTTAGCACTGCACACAGGGTGGGCATAGGGGTCCAAGCTGAGAGAAGACCCCACAAGTAACCTGGGAGTGGGGAGACACACACGTGGCACAATGTGACCTGTGACTGTGGACCTGGGCTCCCAGGCCTGGCCTGGGCTCTGGGCTGGTGGCTGGTGGGGACACAGAAAAAAGGTTAGCTGGAGGCAGGATGCAGTGCTGAATGCCAGGGCTGGAAGCTTTGCTTCTTCTAGCTGTGCGTGTGACCTCGGGCAGGGCACTGCCCATCTTGCATCGTCAGTGTCCCATGGCCCCCCGCAAAGCGCATCCCTGGTCTTAGCTCCATAACACTCAAGCCAGGCTGTGAGTCACTGGGACCACGCTACTTCTGTTTACAGAGAAGAGAAGAGGGCGTGGAGAGGTGAGGTCACTGCCTTAAGGTCGTGCAGCTGGGATGTGTGGGAGCCAGAGTTGGGCTGTGTCTCCCCTGACAAGGAAAGGAGAATGTCACCCATTGCTGCTCTGCTTTCTCCTCTGTGAAAACAGAGGGAGGAGGGGCTGGGAGGGAGGGTCACTAGGGACCTTCCCTGCCCAGAAGCCAGGAGATGGCTCCGCTCCCCCGGTGCTTCGTACCCCTGACTTCCAGAGACTCCTGAGCACCTGCCAGCAGCACCTGCTGAAGGAAAGGACGGGCCAGGGACCTATGCATCTGACGCATGTTAAGAGAAGTGAAAGGAAGCAATGGCTGGGGCTGGGCTTTAGCTTGAGGGCCACCAAGACCAACCTTCGAGGGTGTCCTCACTGCTCTGCCGCCCAACTGGCTCCCAGACAGCAACGCGCAAAAAACTCCAACAAGATTCACTCGAGAGAAACCTCAGAGCCAGACGCTGCAGGGTTGGTGGCTATCTTCAGGGGGATTCAGATAAGTTTCACCCCAAAGGGAACCCAGACCTGCTGAAGGCTGAGGCCTCTGAGGCCCCATATACATCCAGCCTCTCTTTCCCACCAGTGTGTTCCCTAAGGAATCACAAAAATCACATTCAGTTCAGTCACACCACCTCCCTTCTCATATACCTTCCACAGTTTCTCCTCCAAGAGAACGAAGTTCAAATGTACCCGCCTAACATCCAAGGCTTTGACCCTTCTCCCTGGCCCTACCTGTCCCTCACCCATGCATCCTATGCTCTAGCCGAACCATCCCAAATACTCATGTGCTTTCAGCACGCTGACTCTGCATGGGCTGTTCCTCCTACCTAAACTGTCTTGTCACTCTCCTTTTCTGCCTAGTGAGCTTCTACTCATCCTTCAAAACCCAGCTCACATGCTCCTCCATCTGCAGACGGGGAAGTGAGCCAGAGAGAGGTAGTGATTTGCTGCTCCACACAGGTGAATGCAGACATGGAACTAACGAGGAGATTCAGCACCCAGTGGGCACTTGCTGTGTTGAAATAGTCTCAGTCCTTTCTGTCAGGGTGAGATCATAGCATGGGAAAAGCCACGAGAGGGTTCTGAGCTGCAAACTAACAGGTTGGATTCAGAATTGGTTATGGAGGTGCAAGGATAAGGCACAGAGAGATCCAAGAGGCCAGTGCTGGTGTCCAGGAGAGTGATGGGGGTCCCATGGGGTGACTGTGCATTGGGACAGTGCTCGGATTCTAGGTATACGCTGAAGGGGGAGCCAAGAGGATGTGTGAATTGGATGTGGGATTTGAGGGAGGAAGAAGAGTTTTGGACGATGCCTAGATATTTCCCCTACTTAGAAAGCCTCTGCAGAGTCTGAATGAAATGACAGGGGCAAGTTCCTAGTACTATGCTCACGGGAGTCACCTATTCCCCACTGGTTCTCCTGCCTTTTCACCATTGCATGCCAAGAAAAGAGAAGGCTCTTGAAGGCAGGAGGCTGGGTATTTCCTGCCCATGGCACCTGGCTCAGGGCTGGAACTGAGCTGTCCCCAGTGTAGCTCTCTGGCCTCGGCCTGTGCTGTGAAGGCAGGTCACAGGAGGCAGCGTTGGTCTTGCCTAAGCCTGCTTTCCAGGCTCTTGCTCCATGGCCCTCAATCTTCCCCAGGGTTCTAGAAAGAGGGCAAGTTATTTGCGAATGTTCAGGTGGTCTCACAAAGCTCTGCTGGAATCTGGGGCTGGGGGTGCAGGGGTAGGAGAGGTGTGAGAGCCGGAGCGGGAGATGAGTACCAAGCTGGCAGCCAGGGCTCTTTGGACACAGCAAATCCATCTGGATCATGCAGAAGCTTGGGAAGGTGGCTGCAGAACCAGATACTCTCCAAAGATTAATACTGTCTCAGTGTCTTCCAGGCCAGAAAATGGAGCTGGGGTGCTCAGAATGGAGATTCTGTAAGGCAAGGGTCCCAGAATACTCCCGAGGGCCCCGTCCCTCTGGAAGGTGTGAGTGAGAACTGGCCACCCTGAGGACCTCATATTGCTCCCACGTGTTCCTTCTCTAAGGCCCCTGGGTCCCAGACAACAGTAAGACAAGCAGAGTCCAGAAGAGGATGGCCCCTTTACAATAGGGGGTGATTATTTAAGTTCATAACACTTAAAGAAACTGCCCTGAGGGTAGTTTTATGCACTATGAGGGCACTCGATAAATAATAAGGGATTCTGGCCAGGCACGGTGGCTCATGCCTGTAATCCCAGCACTTTGGGAGGCTGAGGCAGGCGGATCATGAGGTCAAGAGATTGAGACCATCCTGGCCAACATGGTGAAACCCCATCTCTACTAAGAATACAAAATTTAGCCCGACATGGTGGCGCATTCCCGTAATCCCAGCTACTTGGGAGGCTGAGGCAGGAGAATCACTTGAACCAGGGAGTCGAAGTTTGCAGTGAGCCGAGGTCACGCCACTGCACTCCAGCCTGGCAACAGAGCGAGACTCTGTCTCGAAAACAAAATAATAGTAATAATAATAATAATGGATTCTCAGGGCTGGTCACCCAGGATCTCATGCAGTCAGGGTCATCCTACAACCTTGGGAAGGCAGCACTGCCATCTCCCCAGGCGCAGGTGAGGATACCATGGCCCAGAGAGTGGGACACACCTGCCTAAGCTAGAAGTGGCAGAGGGAGGGTTCGAACACAGGCAGGCCAGTCAATGTCTGAGGCAAGGAGGTCCCAGCAAACGCCCTAGTAACTGGCTGAGCGCCAGTGTCCAGGAGTAGGGCAGGCCCGGTTTTCAGGCTACGCCAAGAACAGCAGAGAAAGGACAAGGCTGTGCCTTGGACCCCATTCAAGTGAGAAAAAGGAAGTGCCAGCCTTTCTTTGTCTGTGAACTCAGTTCCCCAGGGGGCGGGGAACTGAGGGGCAATGATTGTGCTTCCAATGTCCCTTTTGTTTGTAAGTGGAAAATATACAAACAAGAGGAACCCACAGTGACAGCGGGCCTAAGGACCTGCCCTGAGCATACACTGAAGGCCTGGAGTAGCAACAGTGACATAGACCGCCCAAGTAAGGGTTCCACACCAGTGAGGGCAACCGACCCCTTCTTTGCCAAGGATGTCCCAGCCCCAACCCCAAAGCATGGCTGGGGCCAGTCGGCAGGCCGCTCCCTCTTCTCTGGCCCATTCCTGGGCCAGCTCCTAAGAGATGAGTAGACACCTTGAAAATGGCAAAACTACATACAAAAGACAGGGACTGTCATCTCGTGATGATTCAGAACCACCATCTTCCTTAACAGCACCCCTGCCCTGACTCACAACCTTCACGCAAGGCCTCATCTCACTTAGTTCCAGGGTCAAGGGGCTACACTTGAGTGCTAAGCTCCAAGGCTGGCTTATGAAGAAGAGGGAAATGAGGCACTAGCCTATTTTTGATCAGCCTCTAAGCACTATGTTAGAAGACTTTCTCCACACATCAGCTCACTCAAGAGTTCCCCAAAATCAGGACTCCACATCCTGCCTTTCTAATGTTTGTCCTCTGTATCCTCCCTGTAGTTACTGACTACCGTTCTTCACTCCTCTCATGAAGAGACAGAATTTATTTCCTCCACCTCTTGAATCTGGGTTTGTCTTGTGGCTTTCTTTGGCCAAGGTGACGTGAACAAAAATGATACAGACAGAGGCTTGAAAAGCACTTAGGTTTTGGGGATTGACCGTTTCTTGTTCCTAGAGTGCTTGCTTAGTGGCTGGTGACAAGCCCAGACTAGCCTGCTGGGTGATGAAACCACACAGACCAGTTGCCCCTCCCACCCCAGCCACCAGCCAGCCAAACCCCAGAAAAGCTACCCGGAGGACCTACAGTTGCCTGCAGACACATGAAGGAGCCCAAGACTGGAAGAACTGCCCAGCCAAGCTCAGCCCAAACTGACAACAAGCAGAACAATCAAGAGCTAAATAAATGGTTGTTGTTTAAAGCCGCCAAGTTTGAGGATGGTTGTTACGTAGCAAAAGCTAACTGATGCATCTTTTTCACTCTACCTACTTACTCACTTTTTACTTAACTACTTCAGCTTCATATATGCATTTTTCTCTGTGCAATAACAGGGAATATATTTTTTCTAAAATACATTAAAAAAACTGTGTCATTTTTAGACAATATAAGTATGCATACCCGCCTCACAGGGATCCCATCAGGGTAGTTATGATTCATTCTTTTTATCTGACAGGTAAAGAAACTGAGGCTCAGAAAGGAGGAGTGACTTGCCTCAGGTCAAACAGCCAGTAAGTGGCAGAACTGGGATTCCAGGTCTGTCTATGGCCAAAAGCATAAATTTCTCTCCAGATCTGCACCCTCCTTCCAATCCCCTAAAGACAGTGGCTCCTGCATTCCAGGGGAGGAGATAAGGAAGTGGGCCATCCTCTCTGCCCCACCCATGTCCTCCTCCTTGCTTCAATGAGGTGGCCTTACTCCCAGAACTCGATGACAGGGGAGGTGAAGTTGGTGGAGCTGATGGTGATCCAGACACTCTTGTTCTTGCGCATGGTGTCCTCCATGCAGTGAGGTGTGTTCCAGCTGTGGTTGCAGTGTGCCCATGGCAGCTCCTTCTGGAAGGACTGGAACAGGTAGTATGTGGCCCAGGCCAGGATGACAATGTAGTAGACATTCAGGAGGGACACAATTACAATGGAGGCATAGCCGATACCTGCAGGTTGGACAAATGAGATGAGTAAACATCACAAGGGAGGCCAGACCCACCATGGCCACATACTCAACTGGAAGGCCATGGTATCCCCAGGCCCCAGGCCACAAGAGGCCCTTCAACAGTGACCACCAAATATTTATAGGGTGAATGGATGGCTGGGGGAATGGAAAGGTGAAACAACAGATGGTTAGATAAATGGGATGGATGGCAGGGGGTGGGGGGATAAAACAATGAATGGATGGCTAGATGGATAGACAAACAGATGGATGCATGAAAAGATAGATAATAAAGAGGATGGTTGATTGGATGGTTGGATGTTTGGATGGATGGATGGATGGATGGATGGACGGATGGCTGGCTGAATGGATGAGACAAATCGATGGATGAATGAACAGAAGAATAGTTGAATGATTGAATGAATGGCCAGATGAATGGATAAATAGCTACATTGATGAGTGTTGGACTGATGGATAGATACTCATTTGTTGCATAGATAATCAGTTTGTTAGATGGATATATGGATAGTGGTTGGTTAGAAGGTTGAGTAGATGAATGGAAGGATGAATAGATGGGTAGATGAATGGAAAATGGATGGATAGTCTAATTACTGAGTAATGGAAGAAAGGCTTAAGGATAAATGGATTTATGTGGATGACCGAATAAAGAGACTCACATATGTTCTCATCTCTGCCAATTAAATCATAACAGGGATTATTCTGCGTGCATACTAAGTACTAAACATGGGACTAATGAAGCCACCATTCACTTGATGCTGACTGTGTACAAAGCACTTCTACGTGGCTATGTCATTTTGTCTTCATAGCAACCCTGTGAAGTAAGCATACAACTATATTTCTATTTCACAGATGAGAAAATTGAAGTACAAAGTGACCTTCTCAAAGCCACAAAACCATCAAGGGGAGTTAATGGGACCTGAACCCAGACAGAAAGCCTCCTGAACCTCAATGCTTATCTGCTGCACTCTACCGCCAAGCAGCTACAGGCTTCTCTTTTTTTCTTGTTTAGATTCGGGGGTACAGGTGCAGGTTTGTGACAGGAGTATATTGCATGGAACTGAGGTTTGCACATCCATCGATTCCCATCACCCAAATAGTGAACATAGTATGCAATAGGTAGTTTCTCAGCCCTTGTTCCCCACCCCTTTTGGAGTCCCCAGTGTATACTGCTCTCTTCTTTATGTCCCTGTATACCCAAGGTTGAGTTTCCACTTATAAGCAAGAATACATGGTATTTGATTTTCTGTTTCTGCATCAGTTCACTTAGGATAACAACCTTCACCTGTATCCATGTTGCTGCAAAGGCCATATTGCTATTCTTTATGGCTGCATAGTCTTCCATGGTATATATGCACCACATTTTCTTTATCCAGTCCACCACTGATGGGCACCTAGGCTGATTCCACGTCTTTGCTACTGTGAACAGAGCAGCTGCAGGCTTCTCTATGCAACAACCTAGGGAAGTGTGCATGCTGGGTGTGACTGAGTAGCTACTGCATGCTAGGCACTTGCCACATCTCCTTTCCCCATACTCCCAGGCAGCAGCATGTGCATCACACTGGTACTGTACTGGCTGCTATCTTCTGTCAGGCACAGAGCTAAGTGATGTGCATGAGGATTCAATGGACCTGGCAGACAATAAGTGCTCAATAAAAATGTGTGGAACTGATGAGCACCAGGCCCCAAGTGGCCTCTGTCCCATACTCACCAGAGAACAAGGGGCAGATCTTTTCCCAGCAGGTGATGCCCCCTTCAGAGGTATACTGGCCTATGATGATCTCCAAGAAAAACACAGGTAAGCCGCTCCCAAACAGGAAAATAAAATACGGTATGAGAAACGCACCTACAGAGAGCAGAATGGGCAAGGGTGAGACTGTGGCCATGGCAGTGCTGACGCAGAAGGCACCCAAGCCCTCCCAGCGAATGGAACCAGAGAGAATGCATGAGGGGCATGAGGCTCAAGGCCAAACTCTTGGGAAATGCTCCAGGCCCTGCCCACCTGGCCAGCTGGTTTCACCTTTCCAGTGTGCCCTCCCTCTCACCATCAAATCTATCAGGGACTTCAAGCCTCGGAGCCTTCATGTCAGCTATGCCTACTGCCTGCCTGTCTCCTCCACATCTGTCCCTCTGAACAAGGACTGCTTGGCCTCTAAGACCCACTCAAATGTCGCCTCTTTGTTGGGGCCTTCACCTACCCTCCCCAGGCCTGCCCAGGGCAGGAGGCAGAGAAGCTAGGAAGGGTGCGGTGGTAAGGGGCAGAGGGTAGGCATCTCCGGTGGGGGTGGGACCAAGGGGAAGAATCAGGGGGGGCAAAGCATCGGGGCAGGGGATCCTACCTGGTGTCCACTAATGGCTTCAGCGGGTCCATAAACCCTTTGAAACTGTGGGCAACTTGGGTCTAGTGTATGTGCTTTGTTCTGGGGAGCGTCTAGGACACTCATCAGAGTCCCAAAGGGGCCTGAGACCTACAAAAGGTTAAGAAACCAGGCTCTAAGGGAGAATTCCCCAAAAGGCGGTTCTACTAATGTGGGCAGCACAAGGCATGCCCATCTCCACTGACACACAAGCCTTTGACAGCAAGCAGTCACCAGCGGTGAGCAGTTCCTCGCTATCCAGTTCTCTTCAAGCCCGTCATGGCACCAGCAAGAAAGCATCAGTAGGTGCTGCCTGACCTCAACACAACCCCATCACAGCAGACCTCTCAGAGGGTTCCTGCTCAGAGCCTTCAGCAGGCAAAAACACAACAACAAAAGCAAACCAAAATCCAAAAACCCAAACCAACCAACTCATCAACCCAACCAAGCGCAGTCATCACATTTAAAAAATATCTTCACTGTACTTTTTATTCCTGGATACCTTTGGAGCATGACAAATGGTACCAGTTTTCCATTTACAGCAGGAAACGGAGTTTGCTTTCTGGAGTACATTTGGTAAAGTTAGAAAAGCAAACATGAATGTTAAAGGAAAGATAAAGAAACAGTCAGAGGCAAGTAGACATGGGGGACAGATAAGGAGGTGTGTGAATGTCTGGGGCTTGGGAGACATGAGCCTGGCCTTGTCCTGCCTCTTTGGAGATGGCAAACTGGAGGATCAGAGAGGGTGAGGGACCTGCTCAAGGTAACACAGAAAGGCCCTGTAGAACAGCACCCTGATTCTCAGTCGGGCTTATCCCCTGTCTTTAAGGATGGGGTTGGCAGGGGCATGGCAGGCTGACCTCATGGAGGTCAAGTTGGGGGGAGGGAAAGCAGGGCACAGAAAGGCCACCCACACTCCGGTCCCAGCCTCCAGCTCCAAGGCCGCTTTGTTCTGGAGGGGCTTCCCTGTGGCCCGGCCCAAGCTCACCTCCACCATTCTTGTAGCAGAGGTACGGGAAGCGCCAGACGTTGCCCAAGCCCACGAAGCCGCCAGCCACAGAGAGCACAAAGTCGATCTTGCTGGACCACTTCTCCCTCTGCGGAGGTTTTCCCTCAGCCTCGTCCTCAGGCCGTGTGCCTGGGCTCTTCCCCGGTGAGGGCTTCAGGATGTCCTTGTGGAAATCTTTCAGACACTGCAGCTTCTCCTTGGTGGCCATCTCCTTGCTTTCTATGGGGGACAAAAGAGAAGCATCCTGCAGCTGATGAGGGACCGCCTGTGTGTCTCAGACACAATCTCTGCTTCCTCATCCACCAGCTGGCTCCCACCTGCCCAGGCCTGTAACAAGGGGCCTGGCATCCCTGTCTGTCCAATGCTCTGACAGCAACATTGGGAGTCATTCAGACCCCTTCATGGACCAGGGACCTCAAGATTCAGGCTATGGACACTTGCAAACCACAAAATCGGCAGGTTCCATTCCCCGGGCACCCGCGAAGAGAAGCACCAGGGGCCCCCATGTTTGTCATCTGAGTGTCATACTTCAGCCTGCACCCCGGCCCTAGCATCGTCTTTCACAAAACACAACACACCCAGGCAGTTCTAGGCATCTGCCAAATAACAGCCTGCAAGCAGTTTCTAGAAATTAACAGATACTATTTTCTAAATTTGGATTTGTATTAAAAAAATGGAGGCTCCTATTTCACAAATGTCTTAACACAGTGTCCAGCCCACAGAGATGACCATTTATAACTGTAAGCTAAAAAAACGGATAGATGGAAATGAACGAGGAATGGGGTTTCAGGCTGGAATGGAAACAATATTTGAGAATGGGTTGCCATCCAAGTATTGAGAATGGATGTTTATGGAATAGATTTGCAATTTATTAACCAGTCACATCTCTAGCAGAAAAAAATAAGGGATTTGCACTGGTGAGGATTATGCAAGAGTGCTTGTTAATCCCCATTTGTCCACCCTTCTCCAACCGTCCTCTGGCTTGCTCTGATTCCAGGGGCTGACCCTGTAGATCCTACAAGCCAGGTTCCCTTGCCCTCCGGCTCCCTGTTGGGTTTGGCTAATGGGAGGCCCCAGAGAAAGCCAAATCTCTAAACCCCCCGAGCTGTTCATGGTTACCCTCAGCCCACTTGTGCTTGGCCCCCAGTCTAGAGGGAGGTCTGCCACCAGCCAGGCCAGAGCTTCTTCTTTCTATACTTCCTCAGGTCCCCAAGTGCTCACTCACCCTGGCAGCTCAGCCCTGAGGGCCACAGTCACATCCAGGGTGGCCGTCTGTGCAGAAGGTGGACACCCCTGGCTCTCTGAGAACTGACAAGGGTTAGTTACCAAGAGCATCCTGAGTCCTAGTCCACAGCATGAGGAAACAGCTCAAGGCTGGGTCCCCTGCCTTCAAGAGCTGACCCACAAAATAACAACGTAACAGAGGGACATAGGAAACGGACGAGCTGTGAAAACCAGAGCTACTGGGCCTACGCGCCCCTCTCTGAGCCTCAGTTTCCCCATCTGCAGAATAAAAAGGATGGCAGCAGAAGTGGCTGACTCAGAGCCAAGCATTCCAGGATACAACTTGTTTGTCTTCATGATCAAACTGGTGGCCAACCTGAAATAATCAGATTTCAGAGAAAAGTCAAGAATTCTAAGTTCTCTTGAAAAATTGGAAGGTTGGACCACAGCGAGCTCATACTTCTCATGGTGATCGCTGACTGGAGCAGATGTGACCACCTTGTCACACGGCCACATCCTGGCCAGCTCACCACCTGGCTCAGGACACGCTCGCCTGGCTAGCTCAAGTGGGCATCCGAGTTTGTCTTCTCACCAGAGACCCGAACACTACCTGAAAGTATCCTGTTCAATTTCTTGCTTCCCTGTCGTCTATCTCCTCAACTAGAATGGAGGCTCCTGGGGAAAAGGACTGCACCTGCCTTGCTCACAACTGTGTCCCAGAGCCAGACGCCATGCCTGGCACACAGTAGGGTGTCAGGCAAGAGCTGCTGGGTAGGTGGATCCCAGAGTGGCATCCACAGGCAGCTGGTGACGACTGCAAACCCTGTCTTTGCCAATCCTGTGACCAGGCGAGTCACTTGGCCTCAGAGCCTTGCAGGCAGGGTGAGGCAGTAGCTGCCTAAGGACTTGGGGTGTGGAGAGGGGATGTGCTGGCTTGGCCCCAGATGCTGGGCCCACGGGGGCTGTGCTCGAGGAACAGAGGCACAAAAGCACAACAAAACCCCCGTTTCCCCCACACCTCCTTCCTCTCCCTGGCTTGGGGTGGGGGACCCCAATTGTTTCACTATCTGGCAGCCAACAGACCAAGAAAGGCTTCCTGAAGCCTCCGGGCAGCTCATGGAGCCCTTCCTCTGTCTGCCAGAGCATCCGCGCTGCCTTTCTCTGCCCTGCTCCCTTGGGGCCGGGCGCGGGATTCGACAGGCCAATGGCTACTGTAAAAATAGTCCTACCGGCCAGCATTGTTCCAGCATTGACTTGCACAGCCCCCCGATGGTTATCAGGGCAGCCCATTGTGGGCTGGCTCGGTGGGCGCATAATTGGAGGATGTGAGACTCAACTCCCTCCAAGTGAAGGTGTTTCTCAGGAAATGACCCTGGAGCCTCCTCACCCAGAAGCTCATGACTTCATTGGCAGCTGGGACGGGCCAAGTCCATGCCCGCGAGGAGCTGGGGTCTGCTTCACTGTGGCTACCCTGAGAGTCTTGGCTCTGCCCTCTGGGCACACAGACCCACTTGCCACACTAACACTCAGAGAACCCTCTAGAAACATGGAACAGGAGCAACTGGGGTTTCCCAAGTCCCTTTGCTCTAGGCTCTGGTTTCCTACAAAATGAAGCCTCCACCCCCTTCCACACTCAGGACCCCATTGTCCCGCCACCTGGGGCTGAGCCCGGATGGGGATGGGCGTTTTGAACAGGGCAGGCAGAGTGGGGGACCTGTCATGTGCCTGGCATGGTGGGGGTCTCCCTACTCCTCATTTCTAAGGTGCACCCACCTCTCCACCCGTAGGGGCTGCAGTCACAGGTCCACCTGCCTTGAAGAACACACAGCCAGCAGCCCTGCCCCTGAAGAAGCCCATTCCAGCAAGACCCGCCTGTACATTCCTGGCATCCACCCACATCTCTCTGTCGCCATGGCAACCACGAGCTACAGGCCCCTCAGCCCTTGCATTGGCATCTGTGGCAGCCTTCTCACAGGTCTCCCTGCTGCTATTCTGCCCGCCCCAATCTATTCTCAATGCAGCAGGTAAAGGCAGATTAAGAAGCAGAATCAGGTCCTCATGCCCCCCAACCCTTTGATCACCCCTGGAAGAAAACACAGGCTCCTCACCATGGCCCGCCAGGTCCCAGCACGCACCCCTGCCGACGCTCTGCCCCATCTTTCCTCTCCCCTTCTCTTTGGGACATGGGCCACACAGAACTGCTTTAGTCCCTCCTACTGCCCAGGCTCAGTCCCCTCTGAACCTTCCCACTGGCTGTTGGAGCCACAGGAAGTGTTGGAGCTGGCAGGAATGCCCCTCAACCCCACCAGTCTTCAGTGTCCTCATCTGTAAAATGGGGTAACTGCTCTCTCCCTGTGGGAGTGTTTTGAGGGTTAAATGAGGGGGGTACACAGAAGGTACTTAAAACAGGATATGGCACACACTCCACACACAGCAGCTACTATTATGACTTGTGACTATCTCCTCTTATTACCCCTATCACTACTATCCAGTCCACCCCGGCCTTGGGGCATATAAAGCCTTCATCCTCCCCAGGGTGAGATCAGCAAGGCCCAAAGATGACAAGAGACACCCTGAGGTCACTCAGCTGGGAGTAACAGTGACCATGATGTATCCAAGCCCTTAGGAGCTTAGCCTCCACTGTCCCTCTGTGGCTCAGTCTGACCTCAGATGACACCCTCCAGGGAGTCCCCGGAGTATCTCTATGCACCTCTGCAAACTTGCAATTAGGACAGTCACCCCAGCATCCACACACACACAACTGGCCACCCCACTGCGCGGTGAGTGCTCAGGAGCGAGTCCTCCTCCACAGGCATCCCTGCACCCGCCGACAAGGGCTGTTTTCCTTGGCACCGGGCCCAGGGTTATTTTGCAGCAGCCGAGATACATAATTCCCCATTTTAAGAGCTTCCTCTTTGGTTATTACAGCTACAAGTGATTAGAATTGACTGATACAGTAGCTCTGGGATGAAGCCTCCCCCTGTGCCCAGCTAAATAGTCTCCTTGTCTCTGTGTTCCAGAGGTGACAGCCAGAGCCAGCAGTGCCTGAAACCAACTGCAGATCACCTGGTCAGATTTGGCACACACGCGGTCAGATGCAGCCCTGTGCCAGCGATGCCATGGCTTGATGAAATTTCCCTTTGCTCTCTCCCTGTTTAATATTAAGATTTGTGAGGACTTATTCTGGGCTAAGCTGTTTATAAACACAGTTTCCTATTCTCCAACACTCTTATTGTAGAAGAGACTTTGGTAGTTTATA
The DNA here is from genome assembly GCF_008728515.1 of Papio anubis. Taxonomy (NCBI): domain Eukaryota; kingdom Metazoa; phylum Chordata; class Mammalia; order Primates; family Cercopithecidae; genus Papio; species Papio anubis. The sequence continues at coordinate 50,139,998 of NC_044977.1, forward strand.
GATAAAGGAAGCTGAGGCTCACGCAGGGAAGTGAGCAGCCTGGCTGAGGCTACACACACGAGTAGAAAGGAGAGAGAGGCTCAAGGCCAGAGTTCCCACCTGGCCACCTGGGCCTCCGGCACTGAGCAAAGCAAAGCTTAGAAAGAGGAGGTTTCTGCACTGCTTGCAAATGGGGATCCCTACATCTTGCTCTGCCTCCCTCCCAGGGCCCTGAACACCAGCCAGCTGGGCTCTGAGTTGAGTTGCAGATGCTGCCTCCCCCAGCATCTACCACCTCAGTCCAAGGCTCTGGGGGAAGCCAAGCCCTTGCCTCTTTTTTCCTAGGCAACCTTCCCAGAAGCTCGAGAGTTCTCTGCACCTGCCCTGCCATCCTGCAGACCCTGAACTTCTCAATTTAACAACCAGTGTCCTACATGTCTCTTTCTGGTGGAGAACAATGATTTAAACAATGGCATAACTCAGGAGCTTCTGCCATGCTTTTAGCAAGAGGCCAGGTCCTTGTCTCTTTCCTATTTAGCCTGCTTCTCCACCCCAAATTGCCAAGCACACAGCTGGCCTTTAAGAATCTCTGGTTCAGGTTTCTCACAAACCTCTGGGGCTTAAGCAAGCTGATCTGCGGGTTGGGCAAGCAGCTCCTGGAGTCCCAGAGCAGGGGCAGGAGGAGACCTGGATGACAGCCACTCTACAGGTGGGAAAATCTGAGGCCTAAACAACTCCCTGTGCATTAGGCTTGCTGTGGAATCAAGTGCGTGGCTGGACCCCTTGCCCTGCCCTTTCCACAGCAGGTGTCTCTCTCCTTTCCTCACTTTTCTGCCCATTCCAGAGCCAGATTCTGGGCTGAGGCCATGACTAAGCTGTGTGACCCAGAGCAAGTAACAACCTCTCTGTGCCTCAGCTTCCTCACCGGTAAAAAATGAGGGTAAAAACAAGACCAGGGACTAAGTAGGATAACACCTAATGTTATTCAGCACAGAGTCTAGCACATACAAATTGATCAATAAATAGTAGCTTAAAAAAAAAAAAAACCAGCCAGTCACATTGCAATTCTATTATACTTTGTGGCAAGCATTATACCCTGTGTTTGTTTTAAAAAAAGAAAAAGTGGGCCAGGCGTGGTGGCTCACGCCTGTAATTCCAGCACTTTGGGAGGTCGAGGTGGGCAGATCACTTGAGGTAAGAAGTTCAAGACCAGCCCAGCCAACATGGTAAAACCCATCTCTACTAAAAATACAAAACAAAACAAATTAGCCAGGTGTGGTGATGCATGCCTGTAATCCCAGCTACTCGAGAGGCTGAGGCAGAAGAAGTGCTGGAATCCAGGAGGCTGACACTGCAGTGAGCCGAGATCGCATGACTGCACTTTTTAAGGCTGGTGACGGAGCAAGACTCCATCTCAAAAAAATAAATAAAATAAAATAAAATAAAATAATATAATAAATAAATAAATAAATAAGAAAAAGTGGATGGTTGGAGGTATTGGGGAATTGCTGGTCAAAACACACAACATTTCAGTTATGCATGAGGAGTAAGTTCAATAGATCTATTATGTATGTCAAGGTGTCATGGTGATTAAAATTAATAGCATATTGTATAATTGAAAACTGTTGAGAGTAGATTTTAAGTGTTCTCACTACACACAAAAAATGTTTAGTAAGTGAGGTGATACATAAGTTAATTGGCTTGATCTAGTCATTCTACACCATAAGTATATACAATTTTTACTTATCAATTTTCAAACTTCCAGCCTGGGCAATATGGCAAAACCCCATCTTTACAAAAACTACAAAAAATTAGCTGGGTGTGGTGGCACACGCCTGTAGTCCCAGCTACATGGGAGGCTGAGGTGGGAGGATCACTTGAGCCTCGGAAGTCAAGGCTGCAGTGAGCCATGATTGCTCCACTGCACTCCAGCCTGGGTGACAGAGCGAGACCCTGTCTCAAAGAAAAAAAAAAAGAAAAAAAAGTTACTTTTAAGAAAAAGATAGCTGTGTTTATTAAGCACTGACCATATATACAAGCAGAATATGCATCTTTTTAAAAAGAGCACTGACTACAAGCACATTTTCGTTTTCTTAGCTAATCCCCTCAGTGGGTGCTGCTACCATCCTTCCTGTGCTGATGAGGCACAGAGATGTGAAGTCATTTGTCCACAGTCACACGGTGAGGAAAAGGCCACTTCAGCTCCAAATGCCCCGTCTTGGCCTCTGAAGTCCATGTTCTCAACCACTGCAGCTGCTATGGGTCACCTGCTTTACAAAATGAAATGGGGTCTGGTGTCTTTAAAGAGCCAGCTGCAAGCCGGCTGACAAATTGGGGAACTAGGCAAGGGCAAACAGGGAAGTGAAGGGCCACATGATGGAGACGGGGCTCAGGAGGCTGGACAGGGCCTGGGGAGCAGTCAGTGCCAAAGGCCACAGGGCTGGGCCAGGCCAGCTGATGAAACAGCACAGACTCAGGCAGGACAGATGGCGTGCTGGACTGGAGCCCTCCTCTAGCAAACAAGGAGCTCTGATGGGGCTCCCTGGACCACTGTCTCCATAGATTCTGGGCTAGGTAAAGGCTCAGTGAGCAGGATGGCCAGGAACTATCAGTGATGCCTGCCAAGGGCACCCTCCTTGGCCCTAGTGTTTAACAATTAAGCACCAAAAAAAAAAAAAAAAAAAAGGGAGTTGTTATTAGGAGTGCTATTCCTGGGTGGGCGTGGTGGCTCACACCTTTAATCCCAACACTCTGGAAGGCTGAAGTGAAAGGATGGCTTGAGGCCAGGAGTTCCAGATAAGCCTGGGCAACACAGTCGGAGCCTGTCTGTACAAAAAGTTAAAAAAAATTAGCCAGGTGTGGTCGTGTGCACCTGCAGTCCCAGCTACTCAGGAGGCTGCGGTAGGAGGATCACTTGCACCCGGGAGTTGGAGGCTGCAGTGAGTTGTGATCGTGCCACTGCACTCCAGGCTGGGTGATAGAGCAAGACCCTGTTTCTAAAGACATGAAAAAAATAATAATAAAGTAGAAGTGCTTTCCACCACTCTAAGTGGAGTAGCTGTTTTAAGTGGAAATTAATCAAAGGCTTTTTTTTTTTTTTCTCTTTTATATATATTTTAAAAGTATACCTTTAAGAGACTGAATCATTGAATTGTATCATGTGGTCTGTATCTATTGGTTATCTGCTCCCAAGGAAAGGTTAACTCAAGCGTGGCGAGCTCCAAAGCCTCCAGAAGCCTGGCAGGCAAAGGACAGGAGTCCACTGGGCTGGGGAGGCTGCAGGGAAGAGTGGGAACCAGGGGACAGGAGGAGTCTGGACTCACAGGCAGCTCTCCTCAGCTCCCACTACTGCAGGTGCCTTTGGGACTGGTGCCCACTAGGGCTGGATCTTCCAACTTCTCGAGAGATGTTGAAATCTGGGTTGTATGCACACACACATTTTTCAGTTTCTAAACCACCACCTGGGTCAAACACAAATGCAGAGGGGGCCAGACTCAGCCTGTGGCCAGTTTGTCCTCTTTGGTCACACGATTGCCCCCAGGTCACCTAAGGTGGCCGTGGCAAAGGGAAGAAAGGGCTCGTGTGGAGATGCTGACCAGGCTGGCCTACAGCCCCGATGGCTTGTCCCGGTGAGGTCATCCAGGAAGCCAGGCATTGTTTTGCCCGGAACAAAGTCGAAACAATGAGCAAAAATATTCTGGTTGTAGTGAAAGTGAATTCTGTTGAGGAAATTGTTTCGGCATGCCATCTCTGGGACAGGGGCTTGTTATCTACCTGGGGTTCAGCATCCTCGGGTGAGGGCCTCCCCTCTCCTGATTTAACTGCAACCTCCACCCCAACAAAGTACAGGTCTACCCTCAGAGACCCCCGACCTCCGCTAGAAGCCTCCTGCCTGGATCACACTCTGCCCTCAACCTGCAGAGAAGCCTCTACCTCACCCCCAGCCTCATCAGCCTTGCCTTTCACAGATCAGGAGGCTGAGGCTCAGAGAAGGGGGAAGCCTTGTCCCAGGTCCCACAGCTACAGGATAGTGGGCCAGGATTTGCACCCACATCCCAACTCCATGACCTTGGTGCCACCCTGGGGCAAGGCGACCTCTTGACGGGGACCAGCCAGACCAGGTAGTTCTTCTTAGTCTGTGGTTTGCTGGGGGAGAGTGGATGACAGTGAGCAGGTTTTGCAAAGAACAAGCCTCTGGAACAACGCCGGGGGTGGTGAGGCACGGTATGAGTTCAGTCGACAGCCAGCTTGTCACCTTCCCCTCATAAAAACATTGGCAGGTGAACACAAGGTCTGGGGACCGGGTCCAAACTGTTTTATCATCTCCTTGGAAGTGGCAGGACCTGGCCCGAAGCCTCAGAGAACCACAGTCTGGCAGCAGAGGAGAGGCAGCAATGAGAGAGCCACCGTGCCAGCTGCAGGGGGAGGGCTGGAGGCATGGCAGGCTCCCAGTGGCAGGATGGCCTGGGAAGGGCCGAGATGAGGCAAGGTGGCTGGCGCTGCCCCAGATGAAGGTGTTTGGGGCACACACCATACTCCAAACAGAGGTGCCCCACAGCACAGCCCAAGCAGCGAAGTTGGGGAAAGGGCAGTGGGTGAGGTCAGAAAGCTGGGTCATGCAGGCGAAGTCACTTCCCCTCTGCAGCTCAGAGGTCCAGGGTTAGAATAAGGGTTCGAGTGGCTTTGGCAAGCAGTGGTTGTCAATTCACCCTACTATGTGCCAGGCACTGCCCTAGGAACCGGAGGCAGTGGTTGAGCCTCACCAAGCTGGCCTGAAGAAGGGGAGATAGACACTAAACACATAAATGAACAAATATTTACGACAGTGCCCACCACACAGAAGTAAACAAAGCAGTCCCCTCTGTGGAGGTGACATTTCATAACAGCAGCAGCTCGCTGAGGACTCACTGTAGGCAGGTCCTGTGCCAAGCCATTTCCAGGCACCAACTCACTCACTTACTCCTCAGCAGCTGGGATGATGGAAAGAGGCCCAGGGAAGTGAAGCCACTTACCCAAGGTCATACAGCTGGGATTCAAACCCAGAAGCTCAGCTCTAGGGAACAAGCTTTTAACCACACTGAAGCTGAGACCTGCATGGCAAAGAACTGGGGGAACGGTATTCTAAGAGCAGGGAACAGCAGGTGTAAAGAGGGCCATGGTGCACCTAGTGAAGAAACAGACAGCCAGCAGGCAGAGAGGAAGAGGGGACGGGGCCCCCACGGCCAGAGTTAGAACTTGGATTTATCCCAAGTTTTGTGCTGCCCCAGTAAGGGCTCAGTGCTTTTGGCTAAAAGCCCTGGCTTGTCCCTGACCACCTGGCCAACCCTTCCCTTCTACTCTGAAAGGGAACTTAAGGGCCATGTTGGATTTTTCCCTGCAGGCACTTGTGACTTTTTTTTTTTTTTTGAGACAGAGTCTAGCTCTGTTGCCCAGGCTGGAGTGCAGGGTGCGATCTCGGCTCACTGCAACCTCCACCACCTGGGTTCAAGGGATTCTCGTTCCTCAGCCTCCTGAATAGTTAGGATTACAGATGTGTGCCACCACACCTGGCTAATTATTTAGTATTTTTAGTAGAGACGGGGTTTCACCATGTTGGCCAGGACAGTCTCAAACTCCTGACCTCAAGTGATCCGCCCGCCTCGGCCTCCCAAAGTGCTGAGATTACAGATGTGAGCTACCGTGCCCAGCTAACACTTTCTGGTGGGGCCTGTGGGGTCCTTCACCCCACATCTCGGCCGCCTGGGTTCCTCACCATGAGCTGAGAACCTGTGGGGTGGGTGGCCGGAATGTCTTCCCCTTGGCCAAGGACCTAACACCTGAGGCTGGTGGCACAAACACAACATCCTCGTGCGGGAAGCCCAAACCCTGCCGGCTCCATGGGCGAAGCCATGCTTTGAAAGGAACAGGGTCACCCTTTGCTGTGCTGTGCTCTTGGGAAGTCATCTGCCCACTCTACTCTGAGCAGGCACTCGCTTACCTGGGGCAGTTCTCCCTGGGGGAGGTGGCGAAAGCTCTGGCTGATGGAGCACCTGTTACATGCCTGGCCCAGGGCCACCACAGGGAGACTGGGTCATCTTCACCTTCACAGTACTAACGACTACAGAAGGAGTGGGGGCTCGTTTTGTTAAACAAGCAAAAATTATTCTACAAGTTCAGAGGAAGGAGGAGGTTCTGTGTCTGGTCAGGCGTAGGCTTCAAAGACGTCTCTGGTCAAAGAGCCCCTGAGAGCTGGGCCTGACAGCCTAGACGCACAGAGGAAGGTCAAGTCCCTGAGATGCTGTCTGAGGGGACCCTGGACACCACTCAGTAGACTTCCAGGGCACTCGGTACCCACAGCTGGGCTGGAGGAGGAAGAGGAGCTCAGGGAGGGCCACCAAATGCCTACCTTGGGTACCTGGAGGCCTGCTTCCATGGCCAGAGGCAGGGCCGAGAGCGGCCCCATCTGTAGATTCTGTGTACATGGGGGCTTCTGCAAAGCCTGGCTCCTGACCTGGCGAGTCGTGCACTGTTGGACTTGCTCTTGAGGCTGGAGTTTTGGGGTTGTTTTCCTGTTGCTATGTGTTTAGGCCAATAACAGCACAGCTGCCACACTGCCTGCAGCCCCGCTCCAGGGTGCAGGGGCTGGGTGAAGGGTCGGAGGGAGCCAAGCCCCTTTTCCATCTCCTTCCCCCATGGCCCAGGGCTGGCTGGAGTCAGGCTGCTGCAGGGGCCCCTGGAGCCTGCGGAAGGAGTGGGTGAGTCAGCAAGCAGCCACCTCCTGGCACTGACTCACCAGAGACAGCACAGGGCTGTCACTCTTGCTGTCAGTTTCGCTAGCAGCCCAGCCCTCAGCCTGGTTTCGCCGGAAATGGGGGCGGGGTAGGGTAGACCATGAGCCTGAAACAGGCTCTGCAGAGCCCAGGATTATTTCTGGAGGCCACAAAAAAGAAACTCAAGAAAAGAGAAAGGTTGGTTGCCATTTCCTTGACCTTCTCCTTTTAAGCTGTAAGAACCCTAAAGCCCTGCTCCTTGTTGGCTATGAAAAGCAGACAGAGGGCAGCCCCTCCCTTGCTCTATAGAAGCTGGAAGGATACAGGCCCCAATGACAGAGTCAGCTAAGGGTGCGCGTGCAGGAGCCGGACCACCCCCAACTCTGTCACCAGGGCTCTGCCGGATGCCACAGTGCCATGGAAACCAGCCAGGGCGCTCTGCTGTACAGCCTTGGGCAAGTCACCTTCTCTCTTCAGTCTCAGTGTTACCCTCTCTAAAATGGGCACAATATCCCATCTACAGTATGTGAAACTCCTACCTCATTAAATGTTTGCAAACAACCTCCCCCTCCTTGTTCCTCTTTTAAACATGTTTTTCTCCCCGATGAGGGTGGACTTTCTTCTTCCTTCCTACCTCCGCCCCACCTCACTCGGACTCAGAAATTCAGCTCGACCAGAGTGTGGTGCTAGAGGAACCAAGCAGCCTGAGATTTAGCAAGACAGGGTGGGGAACTAGCACTGTCGGTCACTGGTGCCCGCTGTGTTCTGGAGCACAGGGGCGTGCTCTACTTATCTGGAAGCCGATTCCTAGGCCCCCTCCACCATTCAGAACCAGCCCAAGACCCCCAGGGGTTGCTGAAGTACACGTTGTGCCTTCTCAAGCCCCAACACCTTGGCTTGTGCTGTGCCCTCAGCCCGGTACACTCTTCCCCTGCCTAATGAGCAGACACCCTTCACAGCCTTGATGGGACAGCCTCCAGGACAGCTCTGTCCCTGCGTTCCCAGCCCGTACTGTCACTGTCTGTTACTCCCCAGTCACCCGGGGCCTGCTTCCTGACATCCGGTATTAATACAAGGCCCAGCACGATGAGGATTTTTCTGACGGAATGTTTAGGGCTCAGGGCTCCGGGGACACTCCGTGTAGGGACAAACAGCCTTCCACGTCAGGCATTCTGAGGGCTCCTCTACGAGGGTGACAGAGCAAACTGCAATGACAGATGCTGGGGGCTGTGGACAGTGGGGAAGGGTGGACCAGAATGTGCTCCCAACATCTGAGCACAGTTTCCCATCAAATGGTCAAAACTCTACAGATGAACCCCAAATCTTTAGGAAATCACTTTTCATTAAAATGATATGTGCATTCCTGAGCATCTTCCCATAATGACTTTCAAGTTAATTTTTCCTGCCCCTAAAGGTTTGCCAAGTGCCAGGGGACCCTGGGATCCCACACAAAATTAAAGACTCACAGTGGGGCTTCAGAGGTCTTGGCACGTCCACATCCAAGCCCAATTTACAGATGAGGAAACCGAGGCCCAGGCCACACAGCAGATCAATGACAAGACAAAGCTACAGTCTCTAGCCTCCTCCACAGACAGCCCCATCAGAGCTGGAGGGAACTCATTTCACAGAGGGGAAACTGAGGCCTGAAAGATGTGGTGGAGGGCGGGACATTCCCGACAACCCCAACCTGGTGGGACACAGTGGATGCCAGAGGCTGAATGTAAGCTCTTATTCCAAACCTGGGTGGATGAGGCTCATATCTATTTCTATCAGATTGGCAACTGTTGATGCAGCGGTGGCAGCAACTTCCAGCACTACAAGATGGTGCCTAACAGCGGTTACTGCTCAGCCAGAAGAAAAGCTCAGCACTAAAATCCACACTCGGGTGGGGCTAGGCTGCAGGGAGGACTGACACTTCTCAACTGTGGTCTTCCTACGTGCAGAGGCCATCTCCCAGGGCAACCCCCAGTGGTGGCCATCTCCCTCAACCTTCCATTGCAATTTAGCTTAAGCTCGGGGGTTCAGGGAACATGGTGTACCTTCTGATGGCCTGTCACTTGTGGTGTGGCCCAAGAGGCCACACCAACCACTGGAAGCTCCTTGAAGGCATGCCCTGACCTCTGCTCCCACCTGCTTAGCTGGGTTTGTTTCTAGCAAACCCCAAATGCCTGCCATGTCAGCCCCCAGCTCAAGAACTCTCAGTGACTCCCAGCTGCCTAGATAATAATCTAAACTTCTCCTCTTGGAATCCCAGGCTCACTAGAGTGGTCCGCCTTGCCCCCAATCTCTGCCACCTTATTTCTCCTTTTGCCCAGCATGAGTCTCTCTGGCACTGCCCCTTTCAAGTCTGCTTGGTTTGTGGGTACTCTCACATTTAGGTACATCCCACCCACCTTGAAGACCCTGGCCCAAGTGTCACCTCCCCGCAAAAGCCCTTCCTCCCCACCCAAGACTCTTCCGTTTAGCATCCTCCAGCAAAAATCACCCCCACCATTCACCAGACACTGGACTCTCATTCAGAACTTGCAACTTTGGATAAACTTCAAAGTTCTCCTTGGGAAACCTCAGTTTCTTGACCTGTAAACGGGCCTCATAATCTGTAAAGTCATTCATTGCTGAAGCCTCTGGGATCTTAGGAGGGACTAGTGGATGACCAGAATCCTCACATGGGGAACATCAGAGCTGCCTGAGACACTGGCTAAAAATGCAGATCCCTGGGCCCATGCAGACCTACTGACTGAATTTTCAAGGTGGGGGCCCACGAATCTGTCCTGTTTAACCAGCTTCCCAAGTGAATCTTAAAATCAGGTGAGGTTGGGAACGGTGGTGCTAATGAACTGGGAGGCACTTGGGCAAAACATCAAACAAAATCAGCTCAGGAAAGAGATTAAGGCTGGCTGATGACAGTGCGTGCATGTGGTGCGTGTGTGCACAGACGTCTCATCTGCCAGACCGTGAGCATCTAGGGGCTGGGCCAGGCTGAGTTTCACTTCTGCCAGCCTCACTAACTCCAGGATCATCCCAAGAGCCATTTGTCCTGGACTTGAGAGTTTGCCAGAGGGTCTCTTATTCCCTATTGCTGCTGCTCCTCACCAGGCCCTGGCAGATGAAGACCTTGGCCCTCATTATACAAATAAGGAAAACGAGGCTCAGAGGAGAATGACCTGGCCAAGGTTACTCTGTAGCGAGTGGCAGAGCCCAGATGTGGACCCAGGACAGAGCCAACATGCCTTTATCCACTTGCTAAAGAGAAAGGGAGTTTGAGAAATCAAGGCAAGGGCTGGCAGGGGGGACCAAGGGCTTCTGGAGCTGGGCAGCTAAGTGGGGCCTGCATATTTGATACTGAGGGGAGAAGCCTTGGAGACCAACCCCAACTAGTGGGGCTGCGGGGTACAGAGGGAAAAAGAAGCCTGGCCTTGTCTCTGCAGCAGGCCAGGGGCACAGTTCAGCTGAGCAGGCCCCAGGCAGTGTCTCCAAGGACAGGAATGAGCTGCAAGGCACATTGCCTGGGACTTAGGGGCTCCCCTCGCTGTCACCCAGCAGTGGCGGGTCACTTTCTCCAGTGGAGGCAGCAGGTGGGACTTCCCCAACAGCAGAAACACCTGTCCCTTAAACACCACCTCCCCAGGCACAGGGACCAATGGCAGGAAAGGCCACCGGAGGCTCTGCTGACACTGCTTGAGCAAGGTGAGGCTTGCCCCGCTCTGGACTGTGGTTGAGACCTGCTCTCAGGAGACTCATCAGCCTGGAGGCACAGGGTCCCAACTGTCCCTCCCACACACCTGCACACACAGGCCCCTCTCGGTGAAGGCACCCTCCCCAGGAGAGAAAGTTGCACACCATAAATAAACCTGTCTGTGCTTCATGGGGGCAATAACAGTTCCTAAGTTGTGAGGCTGTTGAGAGATTAAAGAACCAAACATGTATGGACTGCTTAGAACAGTGCCTGGCATACAGCAGGCACTTAGAAAGTTCAAGCTATCAGGATGATGACAAAATTGACCAGCATTCTTCCTAAAACCATGGGCAGCCTGAACTCTGAGCCGAGGCCCTGCTGAGCATCTTCTGGGGGCCATGCCCGCCGAGTGCTTTACAGATCATCTCACAGAGCCAAGACCAGGGCCCAAACACCAGCCAACCAGTTCTGAGATTCGGGGTGTCACCATAACACCCCGGTTCTGAGATTCAGGGTGTCACCCTGACACCTGGGCCTCCTCCTAGCTGCCCCCTCCCTTCTATTCCAACTATCTCTCCCTGGGCCTCTCAGGGGCCAGCCTCCTCTTCTGCAATGGGTTTGACTGGGGGATCCTGGGGTCCCCATCCATACTCTTGCTGACTGAGCAATGTGAGTTCCCTGGGTTGGTGGCTCCCTGGGGATCTGAGCACAGATGGGAAAACCTGCCATCACCTCCCTCCCCTATCCCTTAGGATACAGTTAGGGGAGCATCTCAGGGAAGAAAGCAGAGTGGAGGAGCGGGGAGGCCAGATCAAGGCCTGCAGTTCCCCATGCAAAGTACTGAGTACCCTTCTGGCCCTTGGGATGGTGGCACCTGCTAAGTTGGGGAAATGGAAGTTACAGGGGCTGGGAACTGGACTCGAGAGTAGAAAAGGACTTTGCTGTGGACCTGCAGAGCGGCCCCAACAACCCACAGGAGGGAAGGAACAGCAGGGCAGCTCCTTGGAGCAGGGTGGCCACGCAGCTTCTTGTCACCCACTGGCCACCGCGGACACCTCGGGCAGTTGGAGAGAAAACCTTCAGGAGAGGAACATCACCTTGCGTGGCCCCCAGGATGGCTGCAACTGCAGAAATCAGATACTGGGACCCCTCGACATGGCAGCTTTGAAACCCCACAGCTCCTGGCTGAAGGTCCTTGGGCACTGAGGACCCCTCATTTAGGCACCATTGAATGACAGGTCAGCCCAACAACTTAACGCCCAGAGTTCACATACAGTAAGCAGACAGAGGCCTGGGAAGGAAGGCGGGGCTAGCCAGGAAGCTCTGAAGCCAGGGTGATGGGGCTCAAACCCCAGCTCTGCAACCCTGGGCAGCATATGCTCTGTGCCTCAGTTTCCTCAGCTGTAAAACATGGCTGATAATGGCATCGACTTCACAGGGTGGATGGCAACCACACCAGGTTAATTGCTCAGGACAGGGCCAGGTGCCCAGAGATGTGTACATTAAAACTCCACGTGTGAAGGGGAACAGCTACTCATGCTGGGGCTAATCCGGAAGAGCTGCCTGCCTGTAGCAGGACTCAGGACAGCTGCAATTATTGTGGTTGGCTTTTAGGTCTCCCCAAAGGGCTTCTACTCTGTGGCTGTCCAAGGCCAGGTTGTGGGCTATGCCACTCTGGAATGAAGCCTTCCCCAGCCCACAGTGTGAGGTATCCCTGCCTTCTAACATTACTGCCTTATACTTTTTGGGATATTATTACTTTTTGGTATGTGGTTTCTCCTTTTACATCATGGTGAGAGCAGTTGGTCACTCAAAAAAAAATCCCCATACGGTGGTAAAATTAAAAGTGTGCCAGTCCGAGGGCAGGTTACTCCATCTCTCAATCCAAATTTTGTTTCTGAATTTGGAGTAGGTTGTGAAATTCAACACTATCATCTGGCCTAATGTCGCCATTGCACAGGTGGGGAAACGGAGGCCCAAGTGGAGAAGGGCTGCTTGAGCCTCGATGAGTGCCTTGGTCTCCCATGTCCTAGGTCTGGTCTGGATGTTCAGTTCCCTCCCCTGCTGCCTGGATGTCCTAGGACCAGCAGGGCTCCCTGCTGGTTTGGGGAGCTCTCTCCCAGGCCTAGGAAACACAGAGCCCCAAATCCCATGGAGGTCCTTGGCCCCATGGGAGGGTTCCGCCAACCCCTGTCCACCTGGCAACCCACCTCAGTACCCACCTCAGGTACTGAGAGGCTGCCTGCAGCAAGGATTTGGGCTGAGGCGAGAAAACAGAGGCTCCCAGTGTGGTCTGCGGGGGGGGCGACCTGGGCAAGTATCCTCAGTGAGAGGAGCCATGCCCTCCTTCAAGCTGCAGGCCTCTGGGGAAGACCTTTATCCTACTGGGGGCTCTGGCAGGGCCACCCAGGTTGCCAGGAATTAAATGTGACCAAAGGGCTCCCATATTGGCTCCCTGCACCCTCTTACTGTGAGCACAGTCCACTGAACCCCATTTCTCAGGTGACTGCAGTTGCCGGTGACCTCACAGGGCATGAGTCACAGAAGGGAACCCAACGTGGTTCTGGAAAGGGGCAGAGGCTCTGTGAGCAGATGTGCACTTGGGTGGACAAGCAAGCACGACTCACTCACTGGAGGCAGGGGAGACTGAGGCACAGAAGCAGCCAGAGAGAGTGCGGAAGACACCCAGCACCCAGGCTATCTGTGCCTCAGAATATCTGAGCATGAGGTCACAATGCCCCTTCCAGCACAGCGCACGGTGCTGGGCGGCTGTGTTTTCCAGGAAGGTACATCACATAAGAACACTCCGCAGCAGAACGAAAGCCAGAGAGGGGTTCCTTTATCACAGAACTCCCCATCGCCACGCCGTTTCTGGGAGGCCCTGCCATTCCCAGGCCCTGGAAGACACATTCCTGCTCATCCTCAGGTGCACCTTCCCCTGAGAAGCCAGTCCAGAAGTTTCTTCTTCCTCACCAAGACCGCAGGAAGCTCTAGGGCAGGGCCAGCCCTCCTCCCAGGTAGGGATGAGGAGGGTCCCGGCTTATTGTCATAGCAACCCTTGGTTCTCCTAATTCCACCTGTTCTGGTATAGCTGAAATAATAACTGCAGCTGACATTGTCTATCTGGCACTGTGATGGGCACTTTACATAATTCTAGCTAATAGAAATGTTTTAATCAGGCTAAATATTTTTTTCTTTCCTTAAATCATTTTTCACTGATTACAGCTGCTTACTTTTCTCCTAATTAGTCCGAAAGTAGCAAGACTTTGTAGCATCTTAGAGTCTAATGGGGCTTAAAAGCACACTGGAAATGCTTTAAATGTATGCAAAACCCTCCAGCCTCGTGGCCAGTCCCAGCTCCCTGGGCTGCGTGCTTGCCTGTGTGGTTTGGGAATCAGCAGGTGGACACATTATTTTACCCAATCCTTAACCAGCCACCCTTTGAGATGGGTTGGGGGGACTTACCCCAAATGGAGATGAGGAACTACAGCTCAGAATCAATAAGCGACTTGACCGAGGTTGCACAGCCAGGAAGTGGTGGACTGGAGTCTGGATCCGTAACCACTGGGCTCTGGGGCACCGCCTGGTTGTGACCTTAGATACCAGGAAGTCTCTCCCCCTCAACCTGACACAGGGGGAAACTGAAACCAGCAGGAGGCAAGGGAATTATGTTTTCAAATTAACTCAAGGATTAGAATCCAGGTCTCTTGAATCAGCCCAGATCAAAAGTAGCTTCACGGACCAGGTGGCAGCTGGCCTCAATCACAAGGGCAGCGGCTAACAGCCCTGGCTGCGTAAGGCCCAGTGCTCAATGCTTGCAAGGATCTTCCCATTTAATTACACTCATAATTGGTGAAAGTCCTGCATACCTGCCGTGATTACTAACTACTGACCCTGCAGGCTAGGGAAGAAATGTTTAGCCATTTAAATTCAGACTGGCCGGAGAAATTAAGAGGCTGATATCCAGGGGTGTGACTAATCTCAACGAAATTGATGAGGGGAAGGACCATGGGTAGTCTCCCAACCCACATCATTTTTGGAAACGCAATTGTTGCCTTCCACCCTCCCTGCCCCGAGTCCCCCACCCACCCCTCACCTCCTTAGAGCTTCCTTTCACTGCTGCAAAGTGTCTCACCCACTGCAGCCTAGGGTGTAATCAGCTTATTCTCTCGTCCATAGCCTGGGCCATCTGAAAACGGCTCCCTTTACTCCTTGGGGGCAAGGATACCTGAGATTTAGGCCACAACTATATATAGCCAAGAAATCTGTCCTTTTTAATTGACTCATCTATTTATTTGGTCAAGCAGTTCCTGCTGACCCCCAGATGGCCGAGTTCTACATAATTCCTCTTGATAATGTGGGTGGAAAGGAGGGGCCCTCCCTGCCTCTGCTGCTTGGGCTCTGTATTCCCAGTGCAGGCAGCTCCTGTGGGACTCTGACAAATAAGCTTTGCCTACTTTTCATCCTTCGCCTATGCTGCATCACCTAGAAGGTTTTAGTTGGAACCTAACACTGTGACCCTTGCCAGCTGCAAGTGGTGACCTCAGGAATGTCACTTCCCCCTGGGGGCCTCAGTTGCATCATCTGTAAAATGGGTCATCGCGAATTACACAAGGAAGGTACAAGGAAGTGCCTCGAATACACGATTGGATTTGCTCTCCGGAGAAACAGGATACTCCGTGCCCAAGAAAGAGTAGCCATCTTTCATTTCATGCCCTCGTTCAACCAACACTTGACCTCGACTCCGCCCCTTCTTAGCATCCAGCTAAGTGCAGACAGAGGCAGAAACAAACACCCCGGGGCTGCAGATCTGCCACACTGGGAAAATATCAGCTGCATCTCCAGCCGGTGTTGTGTGTCAAAGAGGCAGCTTCGACGGAGCTTCCTTCGACAGCGCTGCGTCCCTGTCCTCTCCCTCCCAATGCACTTCATGGGCTCCCAAAACCACGTGAGTCAGCAAACTGGGTTAGACACCTCGTTAGACTGGGTTTCCTCTGGGGACTTGTGGCTGTGCCTGCGACTCTCCTGCAGCCGTGTTTGGGTGAAGGCAGGGTTTGTCTCTTCTGAAGCCAGTTTTCAAAACAACAAGCACTACCTTTAAGGGGCACCTGAAACCATGAAATAAGGATTCCTGTTTCTGGCTGGTTCCCCAAAGTGAATCAAGACCAACCACTCTGAACAGATCCGAGGTCACGAACCACCCCCACCCATACCCCCAACCCAGGCAGCTTGTCTCCCCTCCCCACTGCCCAGAGCAGGACACCTGAGCCATGCTGCACTCCTTAGGGCTTCTAGAAAGTCACTCCAGGCTTCCACTCTATAGCAGGCCTTTCCACAACTGGGAATGCCCTCACTGTCTGGTGCCCAACTGGCATATTTTTGATATTCAAGACCTCTGGGAGCTTTTTTTTTTTTTTTTTTCTTCTTTTTGTAACTTTGCATGCCCAAAGCACCTTTGAGAGACCCTCCTCACCCCTGACAGGGTCCTGATTTGTAGCATCTTCCCACACAAGTTCCAAGGCTGCACAGAGGGCAGCTCATTTCTAGGTCCCTAGCCCCAGCTGGAGCCTGAGCCACAGCAAAAGTCCATAACTTTTGGATGACTGATCAGACTTTCAATTCTCAATGTTTACATGCTTAGAGATTTTCCCCAAACTTCCCCTGACGTCAAACACTCTTGCTGGGGCCTTTCCCCTACTCAGCAGAGCTGGCAGGGCTTTGAAAAGGTGCCTTTCTCAAATGGACTAGAAAGGCCAAAGGGAAACAAAAGGTCTCGACTCCATGACCTTAAACTGGGACAACCTTTCTCCCCAGAATCATCTGGCAGGTCCAGAAACCAGCCATGAGGCTTCCAGACTCGGCCGCACAGGGATCGCTTGGCCCACAGAAGGCCACACTCCCTGATTTGTCTCTTTTGGGTGAGAGACTTCACTGAATGTCTGGATTGTTAAATGTGAATAAACCACCCCTGAATTATGACCAATATTACTTAATAAGACAGAGCTGGTATTTTCAAAATACCAAATTGCTTTCTCCTATATGCACTTCCTAACCCAGTAGATATCATAGGGCCCATTTTACAGATGGGGCAACTGAGGCCCAGGCAGAAGATGGACTTGCCCAAAGAAGTAGCACCAAAGACTATTCTCTTGACAGCACCACAACAGGACAGGTGGATCTGAGAGGAGCAGAGGCCTGAGGTCACAAGGTGCTGTGTGACCATGAGCAGGTCACTGCATTCCTCTGAGCCTCAGCCTCAGGAGGCTTGTTATGAGAAGAGTGGATGAAAAGGTGGAGGCAGACAGGCTCATGAGCCCACAGTCACAAACAGCTTCTCTCTACCCACGTGAGATAAGGCCCAGCCTCCTGGCTCTTTACCAACTGCACTGTGCCTGGTGTATAGTGGTTGCTCAATATTTACTAAGTGAATGAACGTTGTCTCACAACACTCATGTGTGAGTGTCTCACACTCATCCCAGGTGTGAGATCACACCGAGGCATGAGAAGGCCTGGTACAGGAGGGCTCCCTCCCCCGGGCACTGTCTGTCCTTCCGGAGGCACTTTGTCCCCTTCTTCCCATCCAGAAGACACATCTTGCTTGCTGGCTGTAGAGTCCTTTTGAAGTCCTCTGGGCTCCTCTACAGTTTTTCCAAAGCAAATGCCCATTACTAAGGGTGTCACGTGGATGACACACATGCCACCTCCTCCCACCTTGCCCCCTTGACAGACATTGCTAATCAATCCCGGTTTCCTTCTCATTGATGTGGACCCAGTCTTGGATTCTTCATCAGAATCTGGTCTCTCTGGGCCCCCAGTAACTTAAGGGACAAGAGACAGACCCTTGTCCGGGACAGGCAGGATGCCCAGAAAAGACTTGAGGGGCTGTGAGACTAGCAGAAGCTCTCAGGAAAACTCAACCTGGAAAACATAAATGAGAACCTAGTCCCTTCCTTGTGACAGAGGTAGCAAAGGAGGTAGGAGGCGTGTAACACAATGGCCAAGGTGGGACCCCACAAGGCAACAGGAGTGAGGATGGGGATTTGGAAGCGGGAGCTAAGCTGGGGCTAGGAATTGAGAGGCTGAAGAGCAGGGATGCAACTCTACCTCTGGCTGGGAGGAGGGTGGGGGTGAGAAGCAATGACAGGAAGCCAAGGTGGCCTGCGTGCAGGCCCCCAGAGGGTGAGCCACTAAGCAGCCAAGCTGGGGTGGGGCCTGGACACCAGCCCTATGCCGCACATGCTCTGTGCCTGACTTAGAGTACACTCAGCTCAGAGGAGAGATCTGCACCAGGGCACTGGCTCCTAAATCGAAGGGGTGGAGACTCTTACCCAAGCTCGGCACTGCCACCCCAAAAACCTACCCTGGGAATAAATGATTTATTCTATTCACTCATTTTCACGTGGCAAATCAGAGGTCACACAGAGGGTTAGTGACTTGTCCCAGCTCTGCCACTCTGCCAGCAAGTGGGTGGAGACATGAGTAGATAAAGGCACCCTGGGGGTCCCTGTGGGCAGCTGGGTCTGAATACTGGCCCCAGGACACCTTCCTTCATGGGTGCCTGAGGAGCCAGCCTCCCAAAACCCCCGGGGCTGTCTGCAGCCCCAGGGATCCTGGACATGTCTGCTTTTTAAGTCCAGGAAGTTTCTCGACTTAATTGTCCACTGACTTAGAACACATGGACAGATGGAAATGCCTTCCAGGAACTCCCCTCAGACTTCACTGAGGTGGGCAGCCACGGTCTCAAAAGTCCCTGTCTATTTCTGAAAAAGCCCCCTCCCTTAAGAAATCCCCCCGGACCCCTGCTGGGTCCGAAAGCCCAGACGAGAAGATGCACCCAAGGTGTCCTCCCTCCACCTGAGGCCCGAGCTTTCCCGAGAGGCTGAGGCCAGAGAGGAGGCACCTGCCTGCCCTGGTCCCATCTCCCAGCAGCACCTGTGTGCAAAACCAAAGCCAAAGACGCGGGCTAAACGCGGGCTCCTGTCCTGACACGTGGCTGACTTCCAGTTTCTCACTGCCTTCCTGAGCACCAGTGTTCTCACCTGTAAATGGGGGCAGTAGTAACTACCCTACAAGATGATGTAGGTATCAAAGCCGGAAAAACTGTGCAAACTGCAGAGGGCTGCAGATGCGATTACCATGCATATATTCAGACTTCTCTGAGATAGAGGTACCAAAAATAATCACAATAATACTAGCAATAACAATAACTATCATTTATTGAAGAACTGCTATGTGCCATTCTGAGCTAACGTTCACAGTTAGAACTGCTAACTTTCACAGTTTTTCTTCCCTGACCCTCACAACCAGAGAAGGGAGCTTCTACATCAGGCCGATTTTACAGAGGATACTGAAGCCCATGGAGAGGTGAAACGATGTGCCCAGAGTCACAGAGCAGGGTAGAAACTGGATGACATTCACACTCAGGCTCATGGGACCCCTGACCTCAGGTTCTAACAGCACATCTTCTCTAGAGGATGGGGTATGTTTCTCAACCTCGAGTCTGGCCCAGTACTCAGAGCTATTTTTTGCTTTACTGGGTTTTTCTTATCTTCCCCAAATGAGAAAGGCTGGCAGACTGGGAGCTGCTTCTCTGGGATGAATTGTTTTAAATTCCGTTTCCTAAAGTCTTGAGGGCAGGAGCTCCCCAGGGAGGTGCCACCCCTCCATCTCGATGCCCCAGGGCTGTCACTGATATCAGGCCAGAGTGTAAATGAGGGCAACCTCTTGGGGGTCAATGATTCATCAGCACGTGCCCAGCATCTCAAACACGTGCACCCCATTTGACCAGCAAGCCCAGTTCTTGCTTAGACCAACGTGTAAAGACGCCCACTGAAAAGACGTTTACTGGCTTCAGCTTTGCCAGACAAAAAAGTTCTGGAAATTGGCTGCACAACACTTTAAATCTACTTACCACAACTGAATTATACACTTTCAAGGGGTTAAGATGGTCAGTTTTGCGTTATGTGTCTTTTACAATAGAGGCCGGGCGCGGTGGCTCATGCCTGTAATCCCAGAACTTTGGAAGGCCAAGTCAGGAGGATCACTTGAGCCCAGAAGTTTGAAACCAGCCTCTACAAAAATAGTGAGACCCAGTCTCTACAAAAAATAATTAGCCAGGCATGGTGGCATGCATGTAATCCCAGGTAGGTATTCAGGAGGCTGAGGTGGGAGGAAGGCTTGAGCTTGGAAGGTCAAGGCTGTAGTAAGCTATGATCACACCACTGCTCTCCAGCCTGGGTGACAGAGCAACACTCTATCAAAAAAAAAAAAAAAAAAATGCAGAGTGGTTTACAAGAGAAACTGTAACCAGCCAATTTCCCATCACTATGGGATTAATTAAATAAACGCTGGTTTATCCAAACAAATCATGACTTACAACAAGGTCAGCAAACTGGCCACTGGGCCAAATCCAGCAGCTTGTTTTCTCTTATCTCATCCTCCAGAGTAGCTGGAACTACAGGCACGCACCACCATGCACAGCTAATTTTTGTATTTTTGGCAGAGATGGGGTTTTGCCATGTTGGCCAGGCTGGTCTCGAACTTCTGACCTCAAGTGATCCGCCCACCTCAGCCTCCCAAAGTGCTGGGATTACAGGCGTGAGCCACTGCACCAGTTCAAAAATGTATCACTTTTATAACCAGAGTAAACAATAAATATCATTTTATTATGTCTTGGGCCTTCTAGGAAGCGAATGTTGAGGTTGACACTTTTGTTGAACAGGCCTGAGGTGGCCTTTTCTGACAACACCGGAAGTCATGGGCCTGTTATACCAACACTCCTACATGCACCAGTTTACAATGGGTTTGGGGCGTGGTGGCAGACACCCCATGGGAGATCTCACCACGAGCCCAGAGAGGATCTCCCTATTAAGAATCTTCTCTCAGGCCGGGCGCGGTGGCTCAAGCCTGTAATCCCAGCACTTTGGGAGGCCGAGACGGGCGGATCACGAGGTCAGGAGATCGAGACCATCCTGGCTAACACGGTGAAACCCCGTCTCTACTAAAAAATACAAAAAACTAGCCAGGCGAGGTGGCGGGCGCCTGTAGTCCCAGCTACTCGGGAGGCTGAGGCAGGAGAATGGCGTGAACCCGGGAGACGGAGCTTGCAGTGAGCTGAGATCCGGCCACTGCGCTCCAGCCTGGGCGACAGAGCGAGACTCCGTCTCCAGCAAAAAAAAAAAAAAAAAAAAAAATCTTCTCTCTTCCTTAAGTTGGCCCAGGCACCGGGAGGGTGAATCTGATTTCTGGACTCGGCCCCATAGCTGAGGGAGTGGGGAATTGCTCTAGGGGGCTCACCTTGGGGGATAAAACGAGAAATTGCATGTGGGGTGCTTGGCACTGATGTGCTAGGCCTTTTGTGCACTTAACCTCACTGTGCTTACAAAGAGATGAGGTTACCCCCACCTCAAAATCCCAGGATCACTGTCTTTCTAACCCTCCTGGGTGCCATTTCAGGGGTGGGTTAGCTGAGGCTCAGGGTAGTTCAGTGACTCCTCCAGGTCACGAAGCCGGCAGGGGCTGGAACCGGGATTTGAACTAGGGACTGCCTGACTCCCCAGCTCCATGGACTCCACTACACGGGTTGCCCCCTGTCAGCAAAACTTTTTTGGGCTTGTCCATTAATAGTTCAGGCTCTGCTGAACAACCAACACACATTCACATGTCCATATCATGCCCCTTCTCAGATGAGAACCTGAAGGCCAGAGCCCTCAAGTGACGTGGCCGGTGAAGAGGGCGCACACCCAGCAGTGCTCAGATTTCAGAGGTGACAAGGTCTGCTCTTCCACCCTGTTCCTCTAGACACCCCTGTCATGTCAGGGGGCCGAGGAGCCCTTTCAGAAAGCGTAAGCCAAGAGGGCTGCTTGGAGGAGGCATCAGGTAAGTCTGAGGGCAAACCTGCCTCTCAGGCGTTTCTATAAAATGAGCTCCCAAGTGCAAATACATCAGCAAGCCTCAAAAAGAGGAACACTGGCAACCTCTGTTTATTGCCTATAACAGCCCATCCCAGGCAGGGCCCCTTGCACAAGACTCTTTATCTGGAAGCAGAACTCACATTCCAGCCTCCCGGCAGCAGGAGCCTCATTTCCCAGCTGCCTTTGACTACTCATTAACCAGGAGGAAGGCCTGGGGGAAGGGGAAGGGGCTGGACCCAGAGGCCGTTGCCAGCCTGGGGAAGTGGGCTAGAGTCAGCTCAATAAGGTTCAAATCCTTCCTAGCTGTGTGGCCTTAGGAACAATCAATTCATCCCTCCAAGCCTCAGTTTTCTGATCTGTACAATAGAGATGACATCAGTGCCCGCTTCACAGGGCTTCTGAGGAGGCCGTGAATGAGTCTGTGATGTGTTTAGCAGTGCCTGATGTGCAGTAAGCGCTCAATAAATTTGCCATATTTTTTCAAAAAGAGTAAGAGCACACCCACTTCTTTGGGTTGACAGAGGATACGTGAGTTAATACAGTAAACCTCTTGGCAGCATATGAGCCTGCTGAGTCCCGGAAGTGGCAGCAATTATTATTATTGACGTCTATAATTATTATGATGACGAGTGTGGAGGCTGACATGGAGTAGGTCACCTCCATGCCTGCCCAGCGGCTGGCTGGGTACACACCCCCGTCCGATGTCACAGCACAAAGAATATGTCTCCATGGGGTGGGACCGCTTGTGACCAAGCATCCTATGCCAGCGGGGCTTGATGAAAAGGAAGGACTTGGTCCAGCCGCTAGCAGCAGCAGGCTGAGGAGCTCTGGGCCACAAACAAACGCTTGTCTAGTCCCGGCTTCACAGGGGACCCCACTCCAACCAATCTAAACCCTGGACCAGTGGGAGCTTAACCTTCCCCCTTAGAAATTTCTGCCCAGGAAGCCAGGGTTTTCTAATTCCAAAGCAGAGTCTACAGTGGGTCTTGACATCAATGTAAGGGGTCAAGGCCATCTTTTTCACTAAACGAGACAGAGCAGATCAGAGCACAGCAGATGGTGAGTACGAGGATTATCTCAGAAACTTCAGTTTCAGGGCTTGAGTTTCACATGCGTGTTTGTGTACATGCGCACACAGGCCACATCCCATTGTAAAATGTATTTAATGAATGCCGAGGATTAAATAAGACTTTGAAAGCCCCTAGAGTAGGCAATGTCTTAAATCAGTGAAGAAGACATCCCTTAAACCCTTTTTAAAAACATAATGACGATCCTGAACTAAAAGAAAAATAAAGCTGCTGTAAACACTGCAATGTCATTAAGATCCACAGATAACAGAATCACATCAATGTTAAATCAGTGTCCTGGGGTAGATAACTGTGCTAGGGTTATATAAGAGAATGGCCTTGCTCTTTTTTTTTTTTGATACGGAGTCTTGCTCTTTCACCCAGAGCTGGAGTGCAGTGGCACGATCACGGCTCACTGCAAGCTCCGCTTCCCGGGTTCACGCCATTCTCCTGCCTCAGCCTCCTGAGTAGATGGCACTACAGGCACCCGCCACCACATCCGGCTAATTTTTTGTTTTTAGTAGAGACGGGGTTTCACCGTGTTAGCCAGGATGGTCTCGATCTCCTGACCTTGTGATCCACCCACCTCGGCCTCCCAAAGTGCTGGGATTACAGGCATGAGCCACCACGCCCGGCCTGGCCTAGCTCTTATGAAAGACCTGAAGGATTGAGGTGAAGGGGCATCATGCCTGCAATTTACTCCCCAATGATTCAGCAAAAATGGAAGAATGTTCACATGACTATTTTTATTTCACGTATTAGTGAGAAAGAGATGAAGCGAATGTGGCAAATGTTACCCATGGGAAAATCTCAATGAAGGGCATAATGCGAGGCCACTGTAATACTCTTGCAACTTTAGCAAAGGTTTTCCATTTTAGTTATTTGTTTACTTATAATTTTATTTATATTATTTTTAATTTTTGCTGAGATGGGGCTCATTATGTTGCCCAGGCTGGTCTCAAGCTCCTGGCCTCAAGCGATCCTCCTGCCTTGGCCTCCCAAAGTGCAGGGATTACAGGCGTGAGCCACTGTGCCCTGGGCAACATCGTGAAACCCTGTTACTACAAAAAAATACAAAAATAGGCTGGGCATGGTGGTACGTGCCTGTAGTGCCAGCTACTAGGGAGGCTGAGGTGGGAGGATCACCTGAACCTGGGGAGATCGAGGCTGCAGTGAGCCCTGATGATGCCACTGCACCCCAGCCTAGGCGACAGAGTGTGACCCTGTCTCAAAACAACAACAAACCTTTAACAGAGACACAGCCAAGCTCAGACCCCCCAATCTTCAGAATCAACTCAGTGAAGGCCTCCTCCCCATGGCAGACTTGCCCCAGGCTACTCTGCAGCAGAGCCAGGACAGGGCCCAGGCTGGGTCTCCGAAACCAGTGCTTGGCCCATTTGCAGGGCCTCCCTGTGCCCTCTCTAGCACAGACTGGCTGGGGACCAAGCAGGCACAGAGTGGCCAACCCAGGCCAGGGGATCTGCCACCTGGAGGTGAGGTGTGGACAATGTCTGTGGGCCTCAGGGGTCCTATCTTGTCCTCCTAGAGCCTGGGAGAGACACGGAGCTCCTGAGCCCCCCCACCTTGGGTCACTGCACAATGTGTGAGACACCCATCCCACCTGGAGGTCCAAGGTCACTTACCTTTGGGAGCTCCTCAGAAGGGCTGTGGTTCTGGTTCTGGATCTATTGCAAAGAGAGGAAGCAAAGACGGAAAAAAGAGATCTCGTCAGTGGCAGACTGTGCACAGGGCTCCCGATTTTTCACCCACTTGTAACCACCAGACGTGTGTGCTGGGGAGGGGCTGACCAACCCCCATGAAAGGCCAGGACACTGAGGCTCACACACGCAGACTCACACATGCCAACACAAGCTCACATGCAGACACACACTCAGACACACGTGTAATCATATGCAGACTCCCAGCCCCAACACTTGCCTGTGTCAGCCACACACACGTTCACAGTCACACACAGACCCACATGAGACACACACTCACACAGGCACTCCCACTCACTCACACATGCCCCTCTTCTGGATGCAGGGTACCCGAAACTCAGTCAGCAGCAAGAACCAGCATGTTGTCCTTGGTCAGAGGGGGACAAGGTTTCAGCTGCAAATGGGTAAGCTGTTCCACAGCCCTAGCCACAGAAAGCCCACACTCCTGAGCGCCCCGCCAGCTCAGTCACGTGGCCTGACTATTCCCAAGGGGCGCAGGGACACACCAGGGCCAGAGTGAGGGGCCTCGGAGAAGATCCTTAGGGGATGTGGTATTCACCAACCAGTTCGGGGGCGAGAATTACTGTGCCCAGGAAATCTGCTGAGCTTTGCTGAGCCAAGCAGTCCCAGACATGACTAACCCGGAAGACTTTTTTTTTTTTTTGGTTCTGTTGTTTTTTCAGTAGAAGCTCAGTTTGGGAAATAGGCAATTGGGGGCAGATCACCTCCTCCTACCGGCAAAGCTCCTTGCCCTGAGGCTGGAAGGCTCTCTAGGATTCCTGGAATCTAAGTGTACAAAGTCAGGAAATGATTTCTTCTCAACTGAGATATTTTCAATGAATTGTTGAACTGGGATTAGCAGAGATGGGCAGGGGGTGTCTCTGGGGGAGAGGGTGTGGGAGGGTGGGTCTGGGAGGGCAGACAGAGGAATCCAGGACCCCTTTCCTTGCTGTAGCTGCAGCCCTGCCCTGGCAGCCTCCTTCCCAGACCCAGAGGCACACTTGCCAGTGTCAGTAAATGCCAGTCCCAGCAGCCTACAGAGCTCCCTCTCCCCCAAATTAGATGACCTCATTGCTTCATTAGGGCCCCTGCATTCAACAGGCTCACACTGGCACCCACTGGGTCTGAGGCACTATGGGGTAGGAACAGTCGGTCAACAACTTATGGTGCACTTCATGTGCCAGACACTACACTGGGCACATGAAGCTCAGCAGTAGATGACAGAGCCAAGGTCCCTGAGCTCATGAAGCCTGGAACCACGGGCTAGAGGCTGGGCACATGACAGCCCACCAAGGCTTCATTCTGGGCTCTGTGAAGGCTGGGGTGGATTAGTGATGTCTGCCGTGGGTTTGGGTGGTGGAAGTAGCGACGTAAACCTTGCTATCCTAGACCATACACAAGGAAGTGGGATAAAGTGAAAGATGAAGGCAGCCTGTTTAAAGCACAAGGTGAAGAGAATCAGAGGAAGGAGAGTATAATTCTGCCTGGGGCAAAACCTTACCAATTACAAGAGGCCAGCCCATCTCAGAGAGGAGGATAAGAATGGCACTAAAGGCCAGGTGTGCTCATGCCTGCAATCCCAGCACTCTTGGAGGCTGAGGCAGAAGCATCATAAGCCCAAGAGTTCAAGACCAGCCTGGACAACACAGGGAGACCTGTCTCTACAAAAAAAAAATTTAAAAATTAGCTGGGTATGGTGGCACATGCCTGTAGTCCCACCTACTTGGGAGGCTGAGGTGGGAGGACTGCTTGAGCCCAGAAGTTTGAGGCTGCAGCGAGCAGTGATCATACCACTGCAGTCCAGATGGGGTGACAGAGTGAGACCCTGTCTCCTGAAAAAAAAAAAACAAAAGACTAGCACTAAAGTCCATCTATCTAGCCTGCTGGCACCCATGCCCCTTCTGGGGACAGCCTAAACCTGTTCCAGCAGGAGACCCGCACAGGCCTACATTGGAGCAGGGGGCAGCACTACACTGGTGAGCAGCTAGGGCATCCATGGAGAATGAAGCAGGCATAGAGAGACACAGAGCCAGGAAACGGAGAGAAAGAAACTGAGTCCCGATGACATCTTTCAGCACCTGGATTCAGCCCCAGGCTGAAGTATGGCCCCGGGCTTTTAAGTTAAGAGTCAGTAAATGCTCTTTTTTATTTTTAATGTCAGTTTGGGCTGGGTGTGATGACTCATGCCTGGGAGACAGAGAAAGATTCGTCTCAAAATAAATAAATTAAATAAAACTAAAGTCTGTTTGAACTGATTTCTGCCATTTGTAATATAAAAATCCAGACCTATACCCTGCCTTGAACTTGCTATGTAATTTTATGCATGTCTCTGACATACTCCTCCCATCATAAAAAAGAGGAAGGATGCGGATGACAGAACACCTGAGGTTCCCGCAGCCCTGGAACTCTAGTTATCACAGGCAAGGGTTAGGCCTGACCCTTCCCCCCAGCCCCACCCCTGGCCCCAGGCACACAGCCAGAGAGGTCATCAGCCCTTCTCAAAGTTAAACACAAAGCAGAATTGCCTGGAGGGCTCTTGAAAACCCAGATTGCAGAGCCCCACACCCAAGGTCTAAATGAGCAGGTCTGGGGTGGGGCCTGAGGTTCTGCATTCTGCAGGCTCCCACGTGATGCCCATACTGCTGGGCCAGGGACAGCATTTTGAGGACTCAGACTCACTACGTGTTCTACTTTCCCAGTTTGCTGAGGACAGGTGCTCAGTGCAAAAATAAAGCCCCAGCCAGCAGGAGACCACGACCTCTCCGTCCTCAAAGCAGACCGCGATTACGGAGAATGCCCGCATGGCTGCAGGGATGAGCCAGCCTTTAAACAACAGAAGCAGCAGGTCCCAGCTCCTGTGGTCCCACTGCTGCCCCTTCCAGCCAGCCGTGTTCCCTGGAATGTATCTAAATAATAGGGGAGGCTGTCAGAGGCTAAGGAGCCTCCTTGGGCTCTAGCAGGCTCCAGGCTGGTCTTCCAGGCGCCCAGAGCATCCCCGACGGCTCCCCTACTCCCAGGCAGCATGCCAGCCCTAAATCCCGCTGTGGGCCTTGTCCGGACACAGTGACCCAGGCCGCCCTGCTGTCAGCAGCCTGGCTAGCCCTGGCTCTCCCCTGATTTACATCCGACTTGGCTGCCTTGAAAAGCCTCCTGTGGCTTTTGGAGCGAGGACACTGTTCAGTAGTAAAAGGCTTCCCCAACAGCATCCTTTCCAAGGTGGCGCTGGCCCAGCGTGAATGCCGGCAGGCTCCCAGCTGTGTGACCTTGGGCAAATTATCTGCCCTCAGCAGGGCCTCGGGTCTTCATGTGCAAAATGGGAATAATGGTGTCTTTGGTGAGGATTAAGGAGAGGATGTTCACGAAGCACAGGGTCTGGCTTTTAATGCACAGGAGGCACACAACAGCCCTGTTTATCTCCTTGATTCAGAGTGGTCCCCAGACCAGCACCATCCACAGTGCCTGAGAGTTGGTTAGAAATTCAGGGCCCCAGGCCCCACTTAGGCCTGCTGTCTCACTGTTGTCACCCAGGCTGGAGTGCGGTGGCACGATCTCAGCTCAGTGAAACATCTGTCTACCAGGCTCATCCTCCCGAGTAGCTGGGACTACAGGTGTGTGCCACCATACTCGGCAAATTTTTGCCTTTTTTGTAGAGATGGGGTTTTGCCATGTTGCCCAGGCTGGTCTCGAACTCCTGAACTCAAGCAATCCACCTGCCTCAGTCTCCCAAAATACTGGGATTACAGGCGTAAGCCACCACACCTGGACGAGCTTTTGCTTTTCTTTTTTTAAAAGTCTGTTCTAATCGATATTCTTCTACCAGTGGTAGAAGAAGAATCCACATTATTGTTCCCTGAGGCAACGTTCCTCACTAAAAGCCTGTTGCTACAGCTCTGCTCAGAGTAACTCTGGAACTCCTGTCCCCAAATCGGGACACCTCCTTTCAGAGGCAGGGCTGGGACATCTTGAAAAGCCGCCAAGAGGATGACTGCATCCTTAAAGGAGTCCCTTAAAGGAGCACCCCATGTGGTGACATGCGCTTCCACAATGGATAGAATGGTTTTTCCTCTCTTTATTCAGAAGGTATTTCCCTTAAACACAAAACCTATCTGGGCCACCCCTTACAGGACCAGAGAGGAGAAAGGACTCACTTAGGTCACATAGCAAGCCAGAGGACAGGGGCATTCTAAGTCTGGTGTTGCAGTGCCTGGTGTAGGGCCTTTGATTTTAAAAGGGCATTAGCCACGCATGTGTAATTTTTTGTTTGACATCCATAGCCCTGCCAGACAGACAGCTCCATAAGGGTACAGTTTGGTCTGTCTTGTTCACCAGCCACATCCCCAGGGCCTAGGACAGGACCTGGAACAACTAAATATTTGTTGGATGGATGGATTGATGGATAGTGATGGTTGAATATAATTTCCAAGCCTGGAGCCACCCAGATGTTCAAACCATATGTTCCCATTTCAGAGTAGAAGGAATCAGGCTCTCTTGATTTGTATGTTGAGCAACCACTGTGTGCCACACCCCTAGACTGGATGCTGGAGCATCCATCCCTCCCCTTGATGTGTCCCCAGTCAGGTGCATAGGTATAAGGTAAGACCATAAAGGTCTGAGCTCAGGTCAGAGGAAAGGACCACAGGGCTCAGAGCAGGGCAAGCTGAAGTCCACTTTAACTCACGTCATCTTTTTTGAGTGCTTACTATGTGCCAGGTACTATTAAGAGGCTCAAGGAATGCCTCCTAGAGCAGGCAGCTCCAAGCTCGCCCCTTAAGAGTGGGAATAAGGAGTGATGGGAGGAAGGGCCTTGTGAGCTGAGAGGCCAGCATGGGCAGGGCTGAGAGAGCTGGACGCTTGGTCTAGCTAGGAGCAGAAACCAGCCAGACTACAAACAAGAAAAGAAGTTGTGGTAGGTGAGCGTGAACACTGGCCAAGAGCCAGATCGTGAAGGGCCTCCAATGCCAGGCTAAGGAGGTTGGACTTGATTTCACAAAGCACTAGGGAGCCACCACTGAAGGCTTTTGAGCAACACAGTGACATGCAGAGAGCTGGTCCCCGGATGGTACAGAGAGGTATCCAGGAGGCACAGAGGTATCCAGGAGGCAGAGAGGCTAGTGAGGAGACTGTTGTCTTGGGCTGGTGTGATGTCCACCTGCAGAGGAGACACCAGGTGTCATCTCTGAAGGAATGAATGTCCTTGAAATCATGACCTGAGTCTTCCCTCTTGGTGCTGACTAGCCTTGGGGCAAGACAGCAGGTCCCTTAAGACCTCCCCCTTCCGGCACCCTTCACCCAGTAAGCATGACTCTGCTGAAATCGCTGGCCAACCACACTCCTCCACCTCCAACCAAGGAACTGGCAGCCTTGGGTTAAGGACTTTCCACTGGAACATGGCAGTGAGTCACTTGGCATTTATGTGCAAAGAAAACTCCTGGAAAGGAAGGGCCTCTCAGGGCCTCCCAGCATGAGGAGAGACCATGCAGAGGAGTGGTCCTGAGCCTCTGGGTTGGGAAGGACCCAACATGAGCAGAACCCCGAGGGCTCAGCCCTCTGCCTTCTAGCCCAGGCCTGCTCAGATACCTACTGAGGGAGGAAGCCTTTCATTGCCAGCCCAACCCTTCTCCTGGCGACCACCAGCCATCTCCCTACCTTCCACGTTCTATTCCATGCAGTGGCCAGAGCTGCTCACCATGCTCCTTCCTGAGCTTTCTAGGAACTCCATCCTGGGTTTTGGGGGTGTCTCCTGAGCAGCCAAACCATAAGGAGTCTTTGCAATTGATACAGCTTTGCCCTCCCACCCGCTTTCCCATGACGTGTGACAAATCCAGGATCTGAGAGTCATGAACGAGTATCATCGAAGGTTTGAGGCAGTGGCATTAACCCTTTCCTTAAATCCCTCCCTGTCAAGGGGGGTTTCACATAAGCAATGTATGATGGATGCAGCTGGGAGGGGGGAGCACAGGGAGCCACATCTGTGAACAATGGTTCTTTTTTTTTTTTTTTTTTTGAGACGGAGTCTCACTCTATCACCCAGGATGGAGGGCAGTAGTGAGATCTTGGCTCACTGCAACCTCTGCCTCCCAAGTTCAAGTGATTCTCCTGCCTCAGCCTCCCAAGCAGCTGGGATTATAGGCGCCCCACCACTGCACCTGACTAATTTTTGTATTTTTAGTAGAGATGGGGTTTCACCATGTTGGCCAGGTTGGTCTTGAACTCCTGACCTCGTGATCCGCCTGCCTCAGCCTCCCAAAATGCTGGGATTACAGGTGTGAGCCAGTGTGCCTGGCCAACAATGGCTCTTTTGATGGCTTTATCTTCCTGGGTTGATAAGTGCCTCCCTGGGACCTCAGTGTCCTCATCCATAAAGTGGGTGGGCAGAGAAGGTTAACTGGATGATCACACAACCCCAAAGTCCCCACACTCCACACCCTGGGGCTGCTCTCCCTTAGACCTGAGGCGGCATTCCCAGACTGGATCCTTGGCCTGCCTTGGCATAAACTATCTTAGATTGTTCATTAACTTTCTCCTGATACAGATCTCCCCTCCCTCCTTGAGCACAGGGGCTGTTTATTCCTCCCTGCCCTCTTGGCCCTGGCCCTGTGCCTAGCACACAGTAGGCACTCATGAAAGTTTGCTGTGCAGCCAGCGGGACGAGGATGGGCTGAGGCATCAGGTGGACTCTGGGTCCAGCGCTCCTTCCACCCTTTCCTAGCTGAGCGTGGGCTGGGGCCATCCACTTTTCTGATGAACTCATCTCTGAGACAGGAAGGGGGATAAAGCACCATGGATGCTCAATAAATATGGGTTCTTTCCCTTCTCAGAATGCTGAATCGGCTCAGCTGGCACCTCAGCACCCTCTGGGGCAAGTCCTGCATGGGGGTATTTCATTTACTGAGCTGGCAGCACTGGAGGTGATCAGACAGGACACCCGAAATCAGTGGCTCCCAAATGCAGGCTGGCTGTTTGGAATGGCCTGGCAGATCCGTGTGTTCTGACATGCAGTCCACATGGCCTGCTATTGGAATACACCAAGTGGCAGAACCAAGAACAGTACCATGCCATTTTTGTTAAAAACAAAACAAAACTGGCCGGGTGCGGTAGCTCACGCCTGTAATCCCAGCACTTTGGGAAGCCGAGGCGGGCAGATCACGGTGTCAGGAGATCGAGACCATCCTGGCTAACACGGTGAAACCCCGTCTCTATTAAAAATACAAAAACAATTAGCCGGGCGTGGTGGCGGATGCCTGTAAGTCCCAGCTACTTGGGAGGCCAAGGCAGGAGAATGGCGCGAACCCGGGAGGCGGAGCTTGCAGTGAGCCGAGATCGCACCACCACACTCCAGCCTTGGTGACAGAGCAAGACTCCGTCTTAGAAAAAAAAAAAAAACAAAACTACAGCTAGCTTCTAAACAGATCCCAAATAATGCCTGGATCAAATAGGAAATCAAAACTCAACTGAAAACTGATCCAGTAAGTAACAAAAAGGAGTCTATGTCCACATGGACACCTGGATATAGTTTAAGCTGTATGCAGAGGGAAATGTATAACCTTATATTAAGAAAGAGATATGATATACTGTCCAGCATTTTGGAAGGCTGAGGCAGGCGGATCACTTGAGGTCGGGAGTTAGAGACCAGCCTGGCCAACATGGTGAAACCCTGCCTCTACTAAAAATACAAAAATTAGCCAGGCATAGTGGCACGTGCCAGTAGTCCCAGCTACTCAGGAGGCTGAGGCAGAAGAATCGCTTGAACCTGGGAGGTGGAGGTTGCAGTCAGCCGAGGTCAAGCCACTGCACTCCAGCCTGGGTGACAGAGCAAGACTCCATCTCAAAAAAAAAAAAAGAAAGAGATATGATAGACAGGCAGGTGGACAGACTGAAGATCAGATTGTACTTTTTTTTAATGATCTGAAAAGATCACTTTTTAGTTTATGCAGTTTTGTATTGCTTGAGGTATATTACTTTTATAATTAAAAGTGAATGATTTACCAGTTTTTCAAAAAGTTAACACATATCTACTACCTTATAACCCAGCAGCTCTAGTCCTAGAGAAAGGAAAATACATGTCCATAAAAAGACTCGTACAGAAATATGCATATAGAAGCTTTATTAGTAATAGCCGCTCCCCAACTGGAAACAGTGTCCATCAACAGCATGGATGAACGCATTGTGGAACATCCATACAATGGGAGATGACTCAGCAATAAAAAAACAAAAATCAACTCCTGATATACTCAACAGCACAGATGGATCCCAGCAACGTCAAGCAGAAAAAAACGGACACAAGAGTACACACTAAATAAGTCCATTTATATAAGGATTTAGACTGGCAAAACTAATTTATGGTGACAGAAATCAGAAAGTGGGCCTGGTATGGTGGTGCATGCTTGTGATCCCAGCATGGGATTCTGGGAGGCCCGCAAGGGTGGATCGTTTAAGCCTAGAAGTTTGACACCAGCCTGGCAACACAGCAAAACCCTCTCTCTACAAGAAACATAAAAGAAACTAGCCAGGTGTGGTGGCGTGCGCCTGTAGTCCCAACTACTCGGGAAGTGAGGTGGGAGGATCATCTGAGCCTGGGGAGGTCGAGGCTGCAGTAGAGATCATGCCACTGCACTCTAGCTTGGGAAACAGAATAAGACTCTGTCTCAAAAAGAAAAAGAAAAAGAAAAAGGAGAAAGTGGCTGTCTTGTGAGGTGAGGAGCACAAGACAACTTTCTGAGGTGCTGGAAATGTTCTATATCTTGATTTGGGTGGTGGTTACACAGGTGTATACATTTGTCAAAACTCATCAAACCGTAACAGAATCTTTGCATATTACTGCATGTAAATCATAACTCAATTTAAAAATATTTTTAAAAAATCATCTGAGGTGGGAGGATCACTTGAGCCCAGGAGTTCAAGACCAGCCCAGGCAACATGGTGAAACCTCATCTGTACAAAAAATACAAAAATTAGCCTGGAGTGGTGGGGCATGCCTGTAGTCCTAGCTACTTGGGAGGCTGAGGTGGGAGGATCACGTGAGCCCAGGAGATCGAGGCTGCAGTGAACCTGATGGCACCACTGTACTCCAGCCTGGGCAACAAAGTGAGACCCTGTCAAAAAAACAAACAAACAAACACACACACACAAAAGAAAAACTTTAAAAATACAGATTCCCAGGCTCCACCCTCCTGGAAGTTCTGATTCAGTATGTCCAGGCTGGGCCTGGGAGTCTGGCTGAATATGTGTGTTTGTTTTTAAGTATCCCAGGCAATTCTGATACCTGACCACAGTTAGGGCAGCCCACCTGCCTCCCCTATCATTCCCTGCCCACTCTTTTGTTTTAGGTGGTTTATTATTTGTGTGTTGGTTTTTCCAAGAGAAAGTTGGTTGGCCATACCACGCTGGAGCTTTAGAAACAGAACAGCAATTCCTCACTCTCTCTGCTTTCCCTCTCGTAACCCCTAACTCCCACCCTTGGCATCAGCCTCTGCCCAGGTTTCCAAATGAAGGCTCTGACCAGGTAAGACAAGAAAGGAAACTCTGCAGACCCGTTCAGGACTGGCATAACTCACCTAGAGACACTAGGGCTGTGTGCTCCGGGAGGTCAAAGTTAATGGCCTGTGTACCAGTTAAATAGCATGTCCAGGCCTTCACCCCCATGTTTACAGAAGGAGTTCAGGGTAAGACTCATTGGTACAGAAAATGCTTAGTGGCTCAGTGACTCTCGGTCTCCTGGACCCCAGCTCCGTTCCTTACTCACCATCAGGGGTCTCCTGGGCTCCAGGCTTGACTGGCTTCTCCCCGACTATCCCTAAACCCAGTCTGATTCCTGCTGCCCTCGGGAGAAAGCCCAAGCCCACTTACACAACATTCAAGGCCCTCCAGCTGGGCACGGTGGCTCACACCTATAATCAACACTTTGGGAGGCTGAGGCGAGAAGATTGCCTGAGCCCAGGAGTTTGAGACCAGCCTGGGCAACATAGTAAGACCCTGTCTCTATTTTTATATGTGAAAAAATCAAACACCCCCCTACCATCTGGCTCCTATTCCTCTCTCCAGCTAGGACCCGGGGAACCTGTTCTACAAACATGCTTGGCTATTTCACGCCACTGTGCCCTTGTAGCTGCTCTGCCCCCTGTTGAGAATGCCAGCCCATCCTGTTTCTCCACCCACAGATAATGGCAACTCCGATGCTGTGTCCTCTAGGAAGCAAAAGTGCCTCCTGCCTACTACCCCACCCTCACTGGCACACTCAGCAGCTCCTTGGGTCTTCTTCACTGTACCCCATGGATGGTAATGGCCATTGCAGCTACCACATGCTTCTACCTCTGGGACAGAAGCTCCTAGAAAGCCAACACTCTACCCTGAACCCAGTGCTGGCCCAGAGCTGACCTTAACCAAGGTCTATTAACCAACTAAACGAAGCACATTAAAAAAGTGCTCTCGTTCTCACTGGAAGGCTTCCTTAGGCATTTCCCGATCCACAGCTCCTGCCCAGAACCCATAAATTCAAACGAACACTCTGGCCAAGTTGGCAAGCACAGGAAAGTGAGATGCAGCCCCAAAGAATCTGACTCTTGCTCATGACCTCCTGCAGAAGTGGGGGATCAGCATGTACCTGCCAGGGTGGCCCTGGGATTCCAGGCCAACCCCAATTCCAGGCAGATCCTCTCTGGCTGCAGCTGAGCTGCATTCTGGGGAGCCCTTATAATTTACTTCTCAGCTCTTTTCTATATACGGGAATGTGTTCAATGACTCACAAGTGTCTTATCATTCAGGACCTTTGGAAAGACTTTCAGAGAAGTACAGCTCCCAAATCCTTTGACAAACTGACAGGCGGACAAGTTCAGGTTAGAAAGCACAGTCCCCAGAGCCTGGATTGCCTTGTGGAGGGCTGACCCCTGCAGCAGGATGGGTAGCAGGGCTCGGGGGAAGGCACAAAGAAGGAAGAATGAGTACTAGGGACAGAGGCAAGGTGCAAATGGGTCCCATAGGCTCACTCTCCTGCCCTGAGGACTGGGGCACCTTTGTTCCTCATTTTCCCCAGGCCCCGGTTCAATTTCAACTCCCCAGGATATCAGCGACCAAAGCCCCATGGGGCCAAAACTCACAGCTGAGCTAGGGAAAGCATTTTGAAACTTAATTTTGTCCAATCAAGGCAAAGTCCCTTAGGTGCCTCTCAGTTTGTCCATCTGTAAAATGGGTACTGCTCACCAGGCCTCCAGACTCTGAAAAGCAGATGTGGCCCAATCACCACAGGTTGAGGTGACGGGAATGAGGTAGGAGAGGATGATTGCAGCTGAGCCATGGGTTAGTACAAGGGTATCCCCGAAGGACAAAGCCTCCAGAATGCACCTTGGCCCTTGCCATACACCACAGTGACCCGGGACCTCGTGACACCCTCTAATCAGCAGCTCTACAGCCGAGCCCGGCTTTACAGCTTACCACAAGCTTATTCAACCTCATCTCCCTCAATCCCCTCAAGGACGTAGTGAGGCCAGCACTGGCGTCCTTGCTGCCCAGGCAGCCAAGCCGAGGCTCAAAGAAACGAAGGGAATCAACCAAGGTCACCCGCCCATTAAAACAAAGCACAGGACTTCAATCAATTCCCTGGGGACAAACTCCTACCTCTGGTCCCTGGTTTACTCTATAACCAGTCTGCCCCACCCATTTTACAGGTAAGGAAACTGAGGCTGAAAAAGGGTTGCCCAAGGTCAACTGGGGGCTGAGCCAGGCCTAATACCTCCCACCATTCCACCAGTCCCACCCTGTTGGGGGTTCTTAGCCGTGCTAGGCCCCCTTCAGATCCTCTCCAACACCATCTTGATGAAATTCCTCCCCCACCCCACCTCCTCATGCCCACCCCACACTCCCTGGGTGACTCCCTGGTCGAGATGGAGGCAGGTGGTTGCTAAGCACTCACTCGCTCTCTCTCTCATAAAAATAAACTCCTTCTGGTTAGGAGACTCTGGACAAGATCCCCTCCCTTCTAGCCAACAAAAAATTAAAAAGAAATTTTAAAAAGATCTCCTCAGTGACATTTACTTGAACGTCAGCTGTGCCAAAGCGGGGGCCAATTTATTGAAGTCCAAATGGAGCCATGCGCCAGTAAACCTCAGCCCGAAGACCCTCCATTCAAGTGTCTGGGCAATTACTGAGCTGATTTATTTCCCCAGGCAGGGAACAGGGGCCCAGGCTGCCTCCCAAGCTTTTGGGGCTGGTCCTGGGGATGCCGGGATCTGGCAGAGGCCCGACAGTGACCAAAATAGCCAGGCCGGTGGCCCTGTCCGGCACACACCTCCCTGCCTGGGAGAGCTGCCCACAGGTCTCCTCTCCAGTCCAGGCTGAAGTCCAGGCTGAAGCTTTGGGGCTGTAGGAGGAGGTCCCTGGAATTCTCTCTGTGCGGCTTCCCTAGTGGGAGGGGGACGAGAATCTCCTACTTAAAAGAGGAACCCACAGAAGGAAGAGAAATAGTCTGGAGGAGGAAGTGTCCTGCTGGCCCTGCCGGCTGTCCACTACCCCTTGGCTGCCCCTCCGGGCCTTGGTCCCACCACTTGGACTGCTGGACGCCGTCGCTGCCACCTGCACACCACCTATGGAGTGCATGCACCTATGGAGCCATGCTGCTCTATCACCTCTCCCCACTCAGCGCCGGCCCGGGAAAACCAGCTCTGGCCATTTGACCCTCTAGGCACCGGGGACGCCCTCTTGGGTACAGCCGAGGACACATAAGTGCCTACAACCAGGGACCTGGAGACACAACCACACTCAGGGACACGCACGTGCACCCGGCCAGGGCCTGGAAGACGCAGCCCCCCCCCCCCCAACACATTCATGCAGACACAAACGGGGACACACAAGAGCACACATCCAAAGACAGCACACTCAGGTATCTCACACACACACACACACACAGGCACACACACACAGCCCAGCACACAGAGAATAGCAGACATGCCCCGGAAGACACATGTGCACGCTGCGGGGGACACGGTGAAATAGCCACCCTCAGAAACATAGACACGGGGATACGGAGGCACATGTAGGCATTCTGACCGAGAAAGACACACAGACATACCACACACAAACACACACACACACACACACACCCACACACACACCCCTGCTGCCCGCACCAGGAGCCGGAGCCCTTTCGCCTGGGAAACAATAACAGCCCCGCCAGCGGGACTGAGCAGGCGACCCTCGGTCCCTTCCGCGGTGGTGAAAGGGGCGCCGGATGGGCGCACGCGGAGGGGAGGAGGCCGGGACTGCGGCGACGCGGGGATGGGGAGGGGCTGCAGACGGCGGGCAGCGCCGGCTGCGCGCCCGGCTCCCCGTCCCTCGGGTACCTGGGGTGGCTGCGGCGCCGTCCGCGCTCTGCTCGGCTGCGCCGGGTTGCGCCGGCCAGGGGCTGCCTGCCCGCTCGCTCTCTGACCCGAGGGGTGAACGCTCCGCACTCCCTCTCGGCGCAGCTCGGCCTCTGGGCTTGCGGTCCTCGGGACTCGGCGTTGGCGGCGGCGCGAAGGAAGCGGTAATTTATAAGCGGCTTCTTCCTGACCTCGCGTGTCTGTTGTCTGAGCAGGCAGCTCTCAGCATCACCCATCCTGCTGGGTGGAAAAATACCAGCTCGGCCGGGCCGGGGGCGGGGCCGGGGCGGGGCCTGGGCGTCTAGCCCCGCCCCAAGTGCGGACACACGCGCTCACTCACACACATGCACACACACACGCATACACGCACGCGCGCATGGGCTCGGACACACAAAGAACCCGGGCTCGCCGAGCGCGCGCGCACACCCTCATGCTGCGCGGCGAACGTTCGTTGCCAGGTGCGGCAGTCGCCCTGGGCGCCTCCTGCCTGCGAAAGAAGAGCAGGACAGACCCGACCCGACCCGACCCACCTAGTCCCCTCCTTCACAGCAGCCTCCAAACTCCACCGCTCGCCTCTCCTCCAGGCTCCTAGGATGAGGCCCAGGGCTCCTGGAGCAGCCAGGTGCAGACCAGACCAGGCTTGCACTCCACTGCGTTCCCCTGGGCGATCGTCCACGTTCTGGGAGACTCGGTATACCCCTCCCAATAGTCGGCACGGTCACCGAGCTCTCGCCAGGGGCGGGAGGGTGGCCTGAGCTTGTGGTGTGAAGCCAGGTACAGAGCTCCAGAATCCTGGCCTTGCCATGGCTGTGTGACCCTGGGCAAGTGACTCACAATTTCTGTGCCTCAGTGTCCTCATCTATAAAATGGACAGGAAAAATAGTAGCGCTTGTCTTCTCTGGCTGTTACGAAGATCCAAGGTTAACAGCATAGAGACCTAGGAACACACCCGGCATCTAGGAAGTGCCAAGCCAGTGTCAGCTAATGTGACTATTTTTAAATGGAGATGGGGAGTGTGCCATTATTCTTGTCCTTATTTGAATGAACGGGCCCTCAGGGACCATTTTTCACAGCCCTGCCCTGGCAGCATGAGAGGGAAACGCTGTGAGAACCCCCAACCCCAGCTTTCCCCTGTTCCCCCTCTCTCCCTCTGCACCTGGGAGGCAGGGAGGAGAGAGCCGATCCTTCCACCCTTTACACTGAGAATAAAAGAAGAAATACCGGCCAGGCGCGGTGGCTCACGCCTCTAATCCCAGCACTTTGGGAGGCCGAGGGGGCAGATCACCTGAGGTCAGGAGTTCGAGACCAGCCTGGCCAACATGGCGAAACCCCGTCTCTACTAAAAGTACAAAAATTAGCCGGGTGTGGTGCCGGGCCCCTATAATCCCAGCTACTCAGGAGGCTGAGGCAGGAGAATCGCTTGAACCCGGGAGGCGGAGG
The DNA here is from genome assembly GCF_008728515.1 of Papio anubis. Classification (NCBI taxonomy): domain Eukaryota; kingdom Metazoa; phylum Chordata; class Mammalia; order Primates; family Cercopithecidae; genus Papio; species Papio anubis. The sequence continues at coordinate 50,178,889 of NC_044977.1, forward strand.
TTGCAGTGAGCTGAGATCACACCACTGGACTCCAACCTGGGTAACAAGAGTGAGTCTCAAAAAAAAAAAGAAGAAGAAGAAGAAGAAATACCACACAGGTCTGACCAAGAACCATCCCACTCGGGCCAAGATCCCTGCCTGGAAGGGCTCTGCAGCTGCTCTCTCTGTACAGCCCCAGGATGCTAAGGAGCATCCTGAAGTGACACTGTCTCTCCCTGGAGGCCCCTGCCGTCGGACTCCAACCTGACCTTCCGGTGGGTGCTCCTCATACTGGCTCCAGCCAAGCCAGACGAGGACCACGGGGCATATGCCCTTCCTTGTCTTCCTCTGGCGCCCTCCTCACCCTTCTCTGCTGGTCCTAGGTGGCCCCTTCCTCCAGGAAGCACCTGGGGACCAGCAGTGCCTCTAGGGTCCCAGTGGCCCACGTGACATCTGCTTCTGGCCACCTGAGCACTCTCCTTTGAGTTCAGGATCACCGTACCCTTTTATAGGTGAGAAAACAAAAGCTGAGGAAGAGAAGTGACTGGGTCTCCCATATCCCTCTGCTTCAGATGTGAGGTTCCCTCATGAGCTGCAGGAACAGACATCAAGCAAAAACTCCTCAGACGCCCTGTGCATGTGTGGCCGCACAGGGCACAAAGGCTGAAGCAAAGGAAGCAGAGGGAACTCTGGGGTTGAGGTTTGAACCAAAAGGAGGCTTTGACTAAGCCACGAGCAGTGAAGCCAGCAGGAGAGGAAGCAAGTTCTAGCAGAGGTGCCTGCCGTGCAAAGGCCTGAGAGCAAGGTTGTTGGTGGCAGGGCTGAGCTTGAGGGTCTGAGAGAGTGAGCAAGGGCAGTGGCTGTGGGAGGAGGGAAAAGTTGTGTTCAGAGCTGCAGTTTGGAAAGGCCCATGGGATCCTTTGACCTCCAGGTAGGCCAGCAGAGCCTCATGCAGGTAGTGCCAGCACAGGACACATGAGTGAACCATCTATCCAGTTACCAGCTCCATGAGGGATGGGATCTGTTCCTTTTGCCTCCATCGACTCCTGGAGTCTATCATAGGCCTGGCACGCAGTACGTGGTCAATAAGTGTTTGCTGCATTTATTTTAACATACTTTTCTTTTTTTTTTCTTTTGAGACAGAGTTTCGCTGTTGTTGCTCAGGCTGGAGTCCAATGGCGCAATCTCAGCTCACTGTAACCTCTGCTTCCTGGGTTCAAGCGATTCTCCTGCCTCAGCCTTCCAAGTAGCTGGCATTACAGTCATGCCCCACCACGCCTGGCTAATTTTGCATTTTTAGTAGAGACGGGGTTTCTCCATGTTGGTCAGGCTGGTCTCAAACTCCTAACCTCAGGCGTTCCGCCCGCCTCGGTCTCCCAAAGTGCTGAGATTACAGGCCACCATGCCTGACTTTAACTTACTTTTCTTTGGCACCGAATTATGTACCCTGCATAGTTAAATGCATTTTAATAAGTTAACCCTTTTCATCCTGGCAACACCCCTATGAGATTGGTACAATTATTTCTTCCGTTTTATAGAAGGTAAAACTGAGTCACAGAGAAGTTAAGTAACTTCCCCAAGGTCACTCAGCTAGCAGATGGTAGAGCTGGAATTCAAACCGAGGCCACCTGGCTCCAGAGGTTACAATCTTGAATGAGGGGATTCTGGGTGGGCAATTGCCAGACAAAAAACCTAGCCCCAAAGAGAGAAAGGAGGAGGAGGAGGCAAGAAGATCCCCAACCTCAGCCCCAGGGAGAGGTGACAGATGAGGTGGAAAAGAGATGGTCAGACCAGAGCGGGGACCAGGAGGAGCCAGTGCCAAAGCTAGAGGCATGCACAGGGTGGAGAGAGTTCAGTGTGGGAGGCCACAGACCCTAGCTCCACCTCAGCTCTGTGGCTTCCCAGCTGCGTGGCTTGGGCCTGCAGGCCTGCTCTCTGAGCCTCAGTTTCCTCATTGTAATATGAGATAAAATACACCTTGCCTCATTGAGCCATTCTGAGGAGATTAGAGGTCTCAAACTGAGGGCCTTAAACCGAATCCAGTTCCCAGATGCGCTTCTTTGGCCATCACTGAGCTTTAAAGTGTTTGGAGTTAATTTTTATGAATAAAAATGTGGAAGATTTCACATTCTAAAAATCTAGCCAGTCTGGGCAACAAAGTAAAATTTCATCTCTAACAAAAATTTTTAAGACATTAGCCGGGTATGGTGGTGCGTGACTGTGGTCCCAGCTACTCAGGAGGCTGAGGCAGGAGGATCACTTGAGTCTAGGAGGTCAAGGCTGCAGTAAGCTATGATTACACTACTGCACTCCAGCCTAGGCGAGAGAGCAAGACCCTGTCTCCAAACAACACCAATAACAACAACAACAAAATCTGAATGCCTGGTTTATCTTGAAATATGGCAGAATGAGGCCCCCCAGGCCCATTACCCACCTGTCTACAATGTCCTGGAGCTGAGGGGCATTAGCCACCCTCTCACATGGGGACATGGGCTCCCCAGGGGGCCACAGCTCCCTCCTAGCTAGTTTGCTCCTTTCTGTCACCTACCGGCCCTTGCAGGGAGCTGAATTTGAGATCCATGATGCACTTTGTGCACCCTGCCCCCTGGAAAACAACTGAGTACCAAGGGAAATGAAAAGCTTTGGCAACAAGGAGGGAGCTTCAGGGAAAGCCAGGCAGAGGTTCCCCTCAGAACCGTAGACTAGGCTGAAATTCCACTGGGACTAATTCTTCTTATTTCAAGAATGAAAATTGATTGCTGGACAGAGCTCCTGGAGGGCCAATTTTCAGGCTGTAGTCTACAGCTGTCCACTTAGAGGCAGTGAATGAGATTTTTCAAAGCCTACTTTATGATTACTTACTTTAGCAGCTCTCAATAGTAAAATAAAATTGATCCAGGACTTTGATCAAAACTTCTCGTCCCTTGCTAGGGAAGAGTTTGTCTCATCTATCAGGCCACCAACAAGAGTTGTTGCAATGCTGTGGGAGCTGCAGCCCATCCTGGGCCACAGGGCCAGCTCAGGGATCCTGCTGGAGATTGAGAATTGTCTGGTCCGCGTCTTACACGTCTCAGAACATCATCCCTGGGAGCAGCCCTGAAGAGACCAAGGGTCAGTGGCAGGGCTGCTGAGTGGCTGCCTCCCTGACCTGGCCAGCATCTTCTGGGCACACTGCAGTGTGTCCATTTCCCTGGGTGTGTAGGTGGCTGCAGAGCCTTGTCAGAGCATCTGGGCCTTCAGGGATCTGCTTCCTGCCCACCACCCTCCTCTTGCCCGCATGCAAATCTCAGTTCCATCCCTCATGGGCTGTGTGACCTAGAGTGAATAATGTGACCTCTCTGTGCCTCGGTTTCTTGATTTGTACAGCCTGTTAATCATAACCCCTCTGCTGCAGATTATTGTGTGGAGTGAGTGGACGTGATTGATGTGAAGCATCTAGCCAGGTCCCTGGCATACAGTCTAGCACTCTGGAAAGCAGGACTCCCACCTACCCCTACCACCTGTATGCTCCAGGCTTTCTTGCCTCCAGGACTTCACCCTTGCTGCTCCCTCCTGCCAAGCACTTTGCCCATTGCCCTCTTGCATCCTGGGTCTCTGCCAAACTTGGAGCCTCAGAAAGAGAACACCCAGGAGACAGGGATGCCAGGCAGTCCCAGCATGGGGCCTGGAGCGCAGTGGACCCCAGGAAACCCTTGCAGGATGTGGTCTGTGGGTGGCAAGTGCCTGGGCTCACTTCCTCTTCTCCCTTGGTGGGCACAGCAAAATTGCCCCAGAGGTGGACAGACAAGGAAGTTGTCAGTGTTGGAGACAGCCCTGCAGGGAACTAGGGACCCACAGCACATTTAGTCATTCACTAGCACTGCAGACAGATGCTCTCCAGCTTCACAGCCACCCCAGGCCGGGCCATGTTCTCTCCCTTCTGGCTGACTGCAGGGGACATCTTCCTCCCTGGCTTCCTCTCCTCCCCGACAGCCCATCTCCACTCCTGGGACTCTCTATGGCGTATAGCCACTGCAGCAAACAATTTGGTAGTTTCTTTTCTTTTACTTTTATCTTTTTTTTTTCCTGAGACAAAGTCTCTAAAAAATGCTGTTGCCCAAGCTGGCCTTGAACTCCTGGGCTCCAGTGATCCTCCCACCTCAGCCTCCTAAGTAACCGGGGTTATAGGCACACCACCACACCCAGCTACTCTGGCAGTTTCCGATAAGGTTATACATTTCTTATAAGATTAAACACAACACTGTGAGCCAGCAATTGCACACCCAGGTAATTGACCAGAGAGAAATGAAAATGTTTGTTCACCCAAAGACTTGTGAATGGCAGTGGTATTCATACAGTCCAAAATGGAAACAGCCCTGGTTGTATCTGTCAATAGAAGAATGGAAAAACAGATGGAAGGACTGTAACTCACAGGTGAAAAGGAACAGGCTATGAGAGGCTCCAAACCGAGGGGGCAGAGGGGTGTGTCTCCAAAACACAGTGAGCCCAGTGAGAGAAGCCAGAGCCACAGACCAGATGCCCTGCAGTGGGTCCCTGTACATGGACTTCAAAGTCAGGCAGAGTGAATGAGGGTCATGGGAATAGGAGCAGTGGTTGCCTCCAGAGGTGAGGAGGGGTGGGGCGTGAGGTGGAGGAGGGGTGGGGCATGAGGTGAGGTGGGGTGGGGTGGGGTGTGAGGTGACGGTGGCGCGGGCGCCGCAGGGTCCGGGACGGCGCTGAAGTGAGATGGAGTGGGATGGGGTGTGAGGTGAGGTGGGGTGAGGTGAGGTGAGGTGGGATGGGATGGGGTGGGGTATGAGGTGAGGTGGGGTGGGGTGCGGTGGCATAGGGTGAGGGGGTGGCATGGGGTGGGGGTGGGGTGCAGTGGGGTGAGGGAGTTGGGGTGATGTGGGGTGGTGTGGGGTGGGTGGTGTATGAGAGAACCTGAGGGATAGGAAGGGGCTCCACCCTTACCTGGGGCAGGCCACACCAGTACGTGCTGTCACATTTCACTATAGGAAGTGTAGACCTCAGTAAAAATCCCAAGGAAAACCCCCAGACTTCCAGACCCACTCAGGCTTCCTTCCTACTTTGAACCACCCCGTGGCCCCCACCACACTGCCACTAAGCCACACTCCTGGCAGCCACTGAGATAACTCATGCCCGAACCTCCGCCACTCTCCTCTGCCTCCCTCACCCCCAGCCTCTCTGGCCTCCTGGCTTTCCCTCCAACTCCAGGCTCCCCTCTTTCTGCCTCAGGGCCTTTGCCCCTGTCTTGTTCCCTGCCCCAGGCACTTCCCCTCAGCCCTTCCAGGGCTGGGTCCTCCTCCCTAGGCCTCAGCTCCAGTGTCTCATCCCCAGAAACCTTCCCAGACCACCATTTCTCAGATAGCCCCGGCTGCCTCCTCCCTCCCCTGCACCAGCCCTAAGCCATCACCTCATTTTATTCTCATTCTAACTTGGATAACAGGTGAGTGGACCTTGATCATTTACATATTGACTTGTTTCTGTCTGTTTTCACACTAGACTGCCCACTTCATGTGTCCCCAGGGCCTACAGCAGTGCCCAGCCCCATGGCAGATGTCCAACAAATTCTGCTGAATGAATGGAGCTGGAGCTGCCTACAATTTCTCCCCACGCTCCCACCCCCGTTCCACAGACTGCAAAGCTAACCATTTGTGTAGCTATGGAGAAAGGGGCCGGTCTTTAAGACTATGCATTCGGCTCTACCCACAAGAGCCCCCTTCCCTCCCCATCTCCTCTGCAGAGACCTAATTCCAAGCCCTGAGTGGATCCTTAGTGGCTCTGTAACCCAGAGGGACCTCCATCTTCCTCTGCCTCGGTCTCCCCATCAATGGCATGAGGTTAGCCAAGGTGACCTTCCAGTCCCGCCTCAACTGAAAAGTGCATATACTCATGGCGGGATGTTGTTAACATACGAATTTGACTCAGTAGGTCTGAGGTGGGGTTGGAGATTCTGAATTTCTTTCTTTCTTATTTATTTATTTATTATTTCTTCTTCTTCTTCTCTTCTTCTTCTTCTCCTTCTCCTTCTTCTTCTCCTTCTCCTTCTCCTTCTCCTCCTTCTTCTTCTTCTGATGGAGTTTCGCTCTTGTCGCCCAGGCTGGAGTACAATGGTGTGATCTCTGCTCACTGCAACCTCTGTCTCCTGGGTTCAAGTAATTCTCCTGCCTCAGCCTCCCAAGTAGCTGGGATTACAGGCATGTGCCACCACACCTGGCTAATTTTGTATTTTTAGTAGAGAAGGGATTTCTCCATGTTGGTCAGGCTGGTCTCAAACTACCGACCTCAGATGATCTGCCTGCCTCGGCCTCCCAAAGTGCTGGGATTACAGGGGTGAGCCACCTGTCCGGCCTTCTATTTTATTTATTTATTTATTTATTTATTTATTTATTTATTTATTTTTGAGACAGGATCTCACTCTGTCACCCAGGCTGGAGTGCAGTGGCATGATCACTGCTCACTGCAGCCTCCACCTTCTAGGGTCAAGCCATTCTCTCACCTCAGCATCCCAAGTAGCTGGGACTATAGCCATAAGCCACCATGCCCAGCTAATTTTTGTATTTTTTATAGAGACTAGGGTTTAGCCATGTTGCCCAGGCTGGTTTCAAACTCCTGAGCTCAAGCAGTCCACCTGCCTCGGCCTCCCAAAGTGCTGGGATTACAGGTGTGAGCCATCACGCTCCACATTTTTATTTTATTTATTTATTTATTTATTTTTTTGAGACAGTCTCACCTTGTTGCTCAGGCTGGAGTGCAATGGTGCGATCTCGGCTCACTGCAACCTCCGCCTCCCGGGTTCAAATGATTCTCCTGCCTCAGCCTCCCGAGTGGCTGGAATTATAGGCACCTGCCACTACACATAACTAATTTTTGTATATTTAGTAGAGATGGGGTTTCACCATGTTGGCCAGGCTGGTCTCAATCTCCTGACCTCGTGATCTGCCCGCCTCAGCCTCCCAAAGTGCTCGGATTACAGGTATGAGTCGCTGCGCCCGGCCAAGCCAAAAGCCTCCAGCACCCGTTATTCCCAGGCAGTCTCCCACCAAAGTACTAACCAGACCCAAACCTGCTTAGCTTCTGAGATCAGATGAGATCGGGCGCGTTCAGGGTGGTATGGCCATAGACTGCTTTTTAAAATAGATATGAGGTGTCTCTATGTTGCCCAGGTTGATCTCAAACTTCTGGGCTCAAGCAATCCTCCAGCCTTAGCCTCCCCAAATGCTGGTATTACAGGTGTGAGCTACTGTGCCAAGATTCTGAATCTCTAACAAGCTCCTGGGAGACATCCCAGGCTGTGGGTCCACAAGCCACAAAAGGAGTCCTGACAATGCAGGGGAGAGGCTCACAAAGTCTGGCCCCCAGACTAGCAGCTTCACCTGGGAACTTGTTAGAAAAACAAAGCCCCAGCCCAGCCCAGACCTCATGAATCAGAAACTCTGTGGTGGGGCACGGTCCTGTCTAACAAGCACTTCAGGGGCTTCCGAGACAGCTGGCGTTTCAGAACAACTGCTACAGTTGTTGAGGTACCAGTTCTCAACCTTGGTGGCCCAAGGAGAAACTGAAAAAGTTCTGATGCCTGGGGTCCCACGCTCAGAAATTCTCATTTAAATGGGCATGAGATGGTGGCAGCGGCTGCTGCTTCTTTTTCTTCTCCTTCTCCTTCTTCTTCTTCTTTGTCCTTCGTTCTTTAAGATAAAGCTCTCCAGGCAACGTGAATGTCTCATCAGTGCTGGATCCTTAAGCTAGAGGGTGCTGGGCCTCCGAGCATTCCGGTGGCCCAGACATCCCCAGGCAGGCCTGATTCCTCTGCATTCTTGCCCGGGCCTCCCAGTGACTGCCTTCTTATATTTGGTTATTTTTCCCTCCCTCCCCAAACACAACAATTCAAAATATTCTCAGCTCCCAGACCATAAACAAAGCGGGAGAGGCAAGCTCCCTGACTGTTTTGTTCCCACTTATGGCCTGATCCAAGGCTGGCCTGATTGGGCCCTTGGGACTGGTCATCTGAGCTGGAGTGGGGTGGGCCTCGTTCTCAGGCTGCCCCAGCTCCACTCCTGGATTCCCAGGATCCCTCAGCTCTAGATGACCCCAGGTATCCCCCAAAGCCACTTCCCCAGGGAAACAGAGGTCAGCAAGTGACTTGTCCCACGACACAGAGGAATGGCCAGAAGGTCCCTCTGATCTGTGGTTTCTAGCCTTGGGGGCAGATGTGTTGGCTCTGGGACTCGGAGAGATGTGAGTTCGATTCCAGGCTCTGCCCCTTACCAACTGTGACCTTAGGCACAGGATTAGCCCCAATTTGAGCCTCATTTTGTCTGTCTGTAAAATGAGGATGGCACTAGAGCCCTGTCAAGGGTGAATGTGAAGGTCAGAGCCTACACAAGATGAGTGCTCATAACTATCACTGTCATTCTGATGACTTCTGCCAGGATGGCAAAACCAGCAAGAAGGAGCAAGAGGAGAGGGGCAGGGGGCACAGGAGGTTGTCCATCTGAGTCTCAGGTGCCTGACCTGGGCCCAGGGGCTCATTCTGGAGTATGGGAAGGGAAGAGACAGGTCCAGGTTACCAAGGGGGATCCTAGACAGGCCCTGGGGGAGGAGAGAAGCTAATACCCTTGTTGTGCAAGTGGCACCAAGGGTGGAGGTGACACTTGTCACATGGGAACTTGAACCTGGTCTCTAGAGGCATTATCATCCCTCGTGCTTTGATGCTATTTGTAGCCTTTAAGCCTGTTATTCTATACTTGTGTATTGAAAGGCTCGGGCCCAGCACTTTCCTTATTTGACAAATGTGTTGTCCCCTGTGGGTCAGTGGTCGAGAAAACCACTGGGATGACACAGGACACCCCTGGCACTGGCAGAGTTCTACCCTGAGATGACAAATGCTGCAAATACTCTCTCAGTATTGAGAAGTTATATGTCAGGCTAATACGCTGTTAGGCACAAACTACCCTGCCCTCCCGCCTTGGTGTGCTTATTTTCGTGGTGAGCTGGAGGCCACCTTAGAATGTAAAGTTCCCAGGCTCCTTGGAGCTGGATCCAGCAAGTGGTGGCTGGGGAGTGCCAGCCTCCATCTGAGGCCCTGGCCTGTGGCCTGCCCCTCACCCCTCTTCTCCTGCCATTCCAAGCTCTGTCCTCCCACTTGAGCAGCTCTGGTCCATGCAGAGGGACAACCCACCTTCCATTCAGGCTCAACCCCCAAGCACAGCCCCCTTGTCCAGCCTTAAGCCTGGGTACACACCAGTGTGCCTCTCCACCCTCAGCTGAATGAATGGGGGAGAGGCCCACAGGCAGGGACTCTGGGGCCTGGTGTACCCAGGGTTCAATTTAGAAGTTGGAGGGTACTGGCTCATGGTGGTCACATCCCTTGGACCCTGTGGAATGTGTATATGACCTTGTGGGAAGGTGTGCAGCCTCAGGAGGGCTCCTCTGGGAGCCCGTAGACATGGGTTCCTCTGTCTGGGACCTAAGGGTAGTCCTAGTGTCTTCCGCACAGCACCAATGCAGAGCCGAATGTAGGAAAGGGCTGCTCATGGAAAGACACACAATTTGTGTTATTATTATTATTTTATTTGTTTATTTACTTTGAGACAGAGTTTTGCTCTTGTTGCCCAGGCTGGAGTGCAATGGTGTGATCTCGGCTCGCTGCAACCTCTGCCTCCCGGGTTCAAGTGATTTTCCTGCCTCAGCCTCCCAAGTAGCTGGGGTCATAGGCATGCACCACCGTGCCCAGCTAATTTTGTATTTTTAGTAGAGATGGGGTTTCACCATATTGGCCAGGCTGGTCTCGAACTCCTGACCTCAAGTGATCCACCCGCCTCGGCCTCCCAAAGTGCTGGGATTACAGGCATGAGCCACCTCGTCCAGCCTCGTGTTATTATTGATGGTTGCATGGAAAGCCTCCAAAGCTGGCCCTACATATGGCAGAGAAAAATAGGAACTCACAATCCAGCAGGGTGAAGGCATCGGTATTTACTGAATTCCTACTGTGTGCCAGGCACTGAGCCAAGTGCTCACAGACGCTCTCTCATGGACCTCTCCTAATAGCCTGGGAGGAGGGATCCATTTCATGGATGAGGAAATCAAGGCTCAGAGAGGTGAGCCACTGACGGAGGGCCACACAGTGGAGCTGGGATTTGAATCCAAGTGTATCAGACCCTAAGCTATGAGCCCTGCTCCTTCCCATGGGCCAGAGGAGCAATGAAAGCTAAGAGGAGATGACAGAGCAGCAGAGATAGGGCAGGAAGGAGATCGCCACACAGCCAGGATGAGGGTAAAAGGGATGTCTGGTTTTGGACATGAGCCCTACGACCTCTGTCATTTAGTGTGTGACCTTACTGACAAGATGCAGTACTGCTGCCTGCAGGGACCCCGATTTTCCTTACGGATGGTCTAGGGAAGTGAGAAGGAAAAAAAATCTTCATTTGGGTTATAATAACCTTTTGTGTGAGCCAAATTTTGCCTAAGTCCAGCTGCCTTGGAGCACAGTAATAATTCTGTAATCCACCGGCTGTCACTGCTCATGCTTATGACACACAGGCTGAATCTGTTTGTTCAGCCTTCAGGGTTTAATGCCCTGCTGTGTCTATGTGCTCAGTTGATAGCCACCATGCATGACTTGGGACTTCTGAATGGGACCAAGAAGTATCTGACGTGTGATTTCCTGGAAAGCACATAGGAGTTCGGTCCAGATCCAGACTTGGCAGCTAACTTGCTGTGTGACTGTGGACAAATGACTGAACCTTTCTGGGCATCAATTCCCTCAAACATAGAGGGAAGGTGGGCAGGGATGGATTACCCACCCTTGAAGCCTCAACCATGAGAAGCATCCCAGAATGAGATGTATTCAGGTAATAAGGGAGTTTTTCTCTTTTCTTTTTGTTATTTAAAAAATTGATATGTAATAGTAGTACGTATCACAGTCCATGTGATATTTTGATACCTGTATATGATGTGCTGTGATTAAATCGGGGTAATTGGGATCGCCATCACCTCAAACATTTATCTTTTTCTGACCAGGCATGGTTACTCACACCTGTAATCCCAGCTCTTTGGGAGGCCGAGGCGGGCAGATCACTTGACATCAGGAGTTTGAGACCAGCCTGGCCAACACAGTCTCTACTAAAAATACAAAAATTAGCCAGGCATGGTGGTGTGAGCCTGTAGTCCCAGCTTCTCTGGAAGCTGAGGCATGAGAATGGCTTGAACCCAGGAGGTGGAGGTTGCAGTGAGCTGAGACTGTGCCACTGCACTCCAGCCTGAGTGACAGAGCAAGACTACATCTCAAAAAATAAAAAATAAAAAATAAAAAATTTTTTTTAAAAAATCTCTTTTCTTTGTGTTGGGAACATTACAATTCTTTTCTTCTAGCTACTTTGAAATATACAATAAATTATTGTGAACTATAGCTTCCTTATTATATATTTTCTCTTTTCAATTCTCATTTATCCAGTTGCTCAATCACGAAGAAGCTGCCAGGTGCAGTGGCTTACGCCTGTAATTCCAAAACTCTGGGAGGCTGAGGCGGGGGCGAATCACCTGAAGTCAGGAGTTCAAGACCAGCCTGGCCAACATGGTGAAATGCCATCTCTACTAAAAATACAAAAATTAGCTGGGTGTGGTAGTGGGCACTTTTAATCCTAGCTACTCAGTAGGCTGAGACAGGAGCAGAGGTTACAGTGAGCTGAGATCGTACCATTGCACTCCAGGCTGGGCAACAAAGAGCGAAACTCTGTCTAAAAAAACAAAAACAAAACAAAAAAGAAGCAGCAGCAGCAGCCGCCTCAGTGAGGTGCTCCAGCATCGTCACCACCTTGGTCACTTGCTCATCTCCTTTTTGAACAAAAGCAGCCCCAGATCAGAGCCGTTGAGCACCTGCAGCCAGCAAGGTTGGCTGGTTTTCATTGTCTGCATTTTTAAGGCATCTTCTATTTATAGAAAGGATTGTGATCTTGCATTTGTAGCAGCAATGAAAGCTTTACTTTTTGGCAAAATGTGTGCAAGTTGTTTAGAAGTGAGTCTGTTTGAAGAAAAACAAATTAAATGAATAATGATTTAGGAGGTGGGTTCGTTTCCTAGGGCTGCTGTGATCAAGTGCCACAAACCTGGTGGCTTAAAACAACAGAAATATGTTCTCACACAGTCCAGAGGCTGGAGTCCTAAGTCAAAGTGGTAGATCCTCTGAGGCTCCTGGTGGAAGCCTTCTTTGCCTCTTCCTAGCATCTGGTGGCCTCTCTCAGTCCTTGGTGCCCCTTGGCTTGCAGCTGCGTCACTCCACTCCTGGCCTCTGTCATCACGTAGCCATCTTCCTCTGTGTCCCTGTGTCCACATTTTCCTCTTCTTATAAGGACTCTAGTATATTGCATTAGGACCCTCCCTAATGACCTCATCTTAACTTGATTACATCTGCAAGGACACTATCTCCAAATAAGGTCACATGCGCAGGTAGCAGGAGTTAGGACTTCAACATCTCTTTTGGAGGAGACACAATGTGGCCCATAACAGATGGGTTGCAGCAAACGGAAAATTTATGCAGGAAGACCTGACAGCTAAAAGTCTGGGGAGTGCCGCCCAGGCCAATCTCTTGGGAGAGGGACTCCAGCCCTGTGCAGGGTGGCTGGGGGCACCTTGGACAATCCCGATGCCTCTCCCTGAGTCATGGTTCCCTGGGGTTTTCAAACTGGGTTCCGTAGAGTCCCAAGGAGATCTGGGGAGATCCAGATCTCCAGACAGCCAACATCACCTCCACTTTGCTCCAACCACTATAGGGGCAGTGGCAAAATAGTTTGTTTGACTAAAAGGCACCCAAATAATTTTAAAGATAAAAACACTTTAAAATCATCAGGTTAGGCTAGACATGGTGGCTCACGCCTGTAATCCTAGTACTTTGGGAGACTGAGGCAGGTGGATCACCCGAGGTCAGGAGTTCAAGACCAGCTTGGCAAACATGGTGAAACACCGCCTCCACTAAAAATATAAAACTTAGCTGGGTGAAGTGGCGTGTGCCTGTGATCCCAGCTAATCGGGAGGCTGAGGCACGAGAAACACTTAAAGTCGGGAGGCAGAGGTTGCAGTGAGCCAAGATCTAGCCACTCCACTCCAGCCTGGGTGACAAAGCGAGACTCTGTCTCCAAAAAAAAAAAAAAAAAAAAAAAAAAAGTAGGTTAGAGGATCTGTGTCTCCTCCCAGCCCCAAACATTCTGATTTTAATGTATCCTCCTGCTCTGGCTAGGAAGAAAGGACCAGGGCTGCTGCTTACTTTTCTCTGGGAAGAAAGTGTCTATTTGCCTATTTACACAGATTTCCCCCTCAGGAAGGTTCCCCGTCTCAGCTGCAGACAGAGCAGGAGAACTCAGCTTGGGCAGTGTCACCTTTTGCTCCCAGGCTCTCGCCACTCTGGGGACCTTTCAGTTCCTCTGACTCGCAGCTGCCTCCCTTCTGACCACAGGGAGCTTGCTCACCCTGTTCCCTCTGCTGGGAACATTCTGACGTCCTTTACTTGGCAGGTTTCTGTGCATCCTTTGGTCCTGTCCTTGGGGAAGTCTTCCTTGGTACTCCCTATGTGAGTGAGACCCCACCCCATCCTGTTTCATAATCTATAGAACCGTGGTTCATCCTGGGGTCCACATCAGACTTATCTTAGGAGCTTCTTAAAGAGATGCCCAGTCTCGCCCCCCGAGACAGATTCATGTGGTGTGGTATGAGGCCCAAGAGTCTGCCTTTAAGAAACTCCCCAGCTCACTCTCATATGCAGCCAAGGTTGAGAATCACTAAGAATTATAATGATCCAGGCCAAGTGCAGTGGCTCACGCCTGTAAACCCAGCTCTTTGAGAGGTCAAGACGAACAGATCACCTGAGGTCAGGAGTTCGAGACCAGCCTGACTAACATGGTGAAACCCTGTCTCTACTAAAAATACAAAAATTAGCCAGGGGTAGTGGCAGGCACCTGTAATCTGTAATCCCAGCTACTCAGGAGGCTGAGGTACCAGAATTGCTTGAACTCAGGAGGTGGAGGTTGCAGTGAGCTGAGATCGAGCTATTGCATTCCAGCCTGGGCAACAGAGCGAGACTTCATCTCAAAAAAAACAAAACAAAACAAAAATAGTAATAATGATCCAAAGAACAGTCTATCCACAATTTCCATATTCAAAAAGTTTTGAAAAATAAAACAAAACAAAAACCCAAATTTGGTGGCAAAACTTGAAATTTTGTGAAACTATTTAGAAACAATTTAGCTCATATACTGTGGTTCTTTTTCTTTCTTTCCTTCCTTCCTTCCTTCCTTCCTTCCTTTGTTCCTTTCTTTCTTCTTCTTCTTTTTTTTTTTTTTTAGAGATGGGGTCTCGCTATGTTGCCCTGGCTGGTTTTGAACTCCTGGACTCAAGCGATCCTCCTGCCTTGGCCTCCCAAAGGGTTGGAATTACAGGCTTGAGCTACCATGTCCAGCCCACCTACTGTGAGTAGTCATAGATTTCGCTGTAGAAATATCAATGTGATTGATTATGGGAGGTAACTCCACACCCCACCGGGGTGACGTGTAGCACTTATGGAACATGCTCCGAGTCGTCTTTCTGATAGCCAGACACATTTGGACTCAGGAACTTGGAAAGGGAGCTGTGGACTCTGGACTATAGTTGATGATGGCTGACATTTCTAGACCGTATCCACGTGCTGGGCTGGAGAGAAGTACTTTATGGGCTGTCTTCTTAAATCCTCATTACGTGGGAAGAAGGCATAATTTCCAAACTCATTTCACAGAGGAGGAAATCAAACCTCAGAGAGAGAAGTAACCAGCCCAAGGTCTGACACCTGGAAAGTAGGAAGGACGGCATTCCACCCAGGCAGGCCCCAAAGCCCCTTCATTTCACAGCCTTTGTCCTTAAGTAGAAACGTCATTTGAGGGATGGTGACTGTGGCATCTGTGTGCGCTGCTAGTCGGGGTGAAGACCAGGTCTGCGCCTGGTGTGTGCTGGGGGCTCAGAGTTCCCTTGGACCAGGCTGGCAAAGCCGGCGTGCTTGTCCCCTTTCCTCGGAGACCTGCCTTTGGCCGGGTGCCATGTGCCTTGGCCATCCTTCAAGCCCGAGGGACAGATTTAGTGCCTTTAATCCTTCTCTTCAGTCAAGCCCCTGCTTGTCACCGGCCTGCCTGAGACCCTTGAAGTAGCCCTTCTAGTGAGGCCTGTCTCTCCAGGCTCAAAAGCCTGAGCTCTATCCATAGAAAGGAGCCGAGCAAAGGCAGCTCAGTCTGGGTCTGTGGAGGGGGTGATGGACTGGGAATCCACCCAGCCGTTTTGTTCTTACTAGCTGGGTGACCAAGTGGCAGATTGGGGAGTGGACGTAATACTTGATGCTCTTGGTGTCAAAAGCAGAACCTTTCCCCTGCCATGGGGACCAGAGATCATGTCGAGGGAGGCCCACCGTTGACGACAGACTCATAAGGAGCCCCCTCAGGCTGGCAGCAGACCCAGCCAACTGAACCAAGCCCAGACAGCCAACCTGCAGAACTGACAGCCAAATAAATCTTTATTGTTGAAGCCCCTTAGTTTCTGGATAGCTTGTTACACAGATTAAGCTAACGAACACCTTCCACACCAATCCTCTCTGGGCTGGTGAGGAGTAAATAAGATTACGCTTTGGACAGTGCCTGGCACAGAGGATGCCCAATAAATGCTGATATTCTCCTGTTTCTGTGTCAAAATACTTGTTATTGATCCAAAGAAAAGGAAGGAAGCCTCTCCTCATGGTGATTTTTACCGCTATTACATTTCACCTGGGACTGGTTCCCTTCTCCTTGCCTTGGTTAAGGGAGAGGCTCCTGTTGGTGATTTGGGGTTAGATGTGCTTCAGGAAAGCCTTCCTTGACCAGGGTGTTAGACCTTGGGGAATTCACAAGAACACCCAGGAAAACATGTGTTAAAAGAGACAAGAATTCCAACTTTGAAGGAGTCAGCCTCAGAAGAGGAGCTCATAAAAAAGCCCGAAGAGGAATGGCAGGAGGCTGAAGGAAACCAGAAGACGGGGTGTCATGGAAGCCAAAAGAAGAGTGTGGGAATCAGTGCAAGAGGATTAACAGGTGACATGGATGTGCCTACCTGGAGATCAGCCCTCGCTGGCCCTATCTAGATGGGATTCCATGGAGTGGAGGGGCTGGAAGTGGCTCAAGGAGGAAGTCACATGTGCATGTGAAGGTCTGATGCGCACGCATATTATGTTCTCAAATAATCTCTTACGTGTGTATTTCTTCAGCTTCCATCCAGGAGTGCCTTCTGTGCTAGGGACTAGAAGTAAACAGGACAGTCTGCACATTTCTCTAAGAGATGTGAGGCGCATCAGGAAACACGAAGACGAAGGACGAATGAATAAATGACAGATGATAAGTGAAGTCTCACTGGGGACCCCACCAAGGGACTCCAGCACAGAGAGTAGGGCAGCCCCAGTGGCACGTCCGAGCTGTGTGATCTTGGGCAAACAACCTCACTGCGTGGGCCTCTGTGTCGTCACCTGGACTGCGGAGCTGGGACAGCGTCCAGCACTTTGGGCTCTTTGGTAAGGAGGAGCAGTGAGACCCCACAGAGGGACAATACTGTGGGTGTGAGCCGCTCCCCTTGGCCAGCAAAGCCTCCAGGGAGCTCTGCACTTCACCTTTTTTTTTTTATTTTTATAAAACATGTCTGGGTGGGAAGGGTGGCTCACACCCTGTAATCTCAGCACTTTGGAAGGCCGAGGCGGGCGGATCATGAGGTCAGGAGTTCGAGACCAGCCTGACCAACATGGTGAAATCCCGTCTCCCCTAAAATACAAAAATTAGCCGGGCTTGTTGGCAGGCGCGTGTAATCTCAGCTACTCAGGAGGCTGAGGCAGGAGAATCGCTTGAACCCGGGAGGCAGAGGTTGCAGTGAGCCGAGATTGCGCCACTGCACTCCAGCCTGTGCGACAGAACAAGACTTCGTCTCCAACAAACAAACAAACAAACAAACAAACAAACAAACAAAAAACATGTCTGACCGGGTGGATGCCTGAGTTTTTGTTTCTTTTTAGAAGGAAAAAGGAAGTGAGGAAAGTCTTATATGGGTGAGGGGGGAGGCGGGAGGAAGGAGGCGGGGGGTAATGGTAGCAGCAATGTTATCTTTGTTTGCCATCAGTTCATTTAATCCTCACAATAGCCTAATGAGACAAGTGCTATTATTAGCCCCACTTTGCCAACAAGGAAATAATCTACCTGGGAGTGGGTCAGAGGCAGGACTGGAATCCTGGCTGCCTGACTCCAGAGGAGGCACAGAGTTGGTGCCTCTCTGTGCAGACGGCGCCAAGGATTAGGAGCTCACAGCCCTGGGTTGGGGCCTAGAACTGCTGCAGACTTACTGTGGGGCCCCTTCTTCAGGCCCCAGTTATTCCTTCTGTGCAACAAAGAGTTGAGCCCTACCTTCTCGAATTGTCTAGGGGCCACCCACCTAATTATTTTGTATTTTTAGTAGAGCCAAGATTTCATCATGTTGGCCAGGCTGGTCTCGAACTCCTAACCTCAGGTGATCCTCCCACCTCGGCCTCCCACAAGGCTGGGATTACAGGCATGAGCCACCATGCCTGGCTGCTTCCTATTCCTTCTTAGGGCTTCAAGGCACCAGGTGGTCAGTCCCAACTCAGTCTCTCCCCCAAGGCCCCTTCCACCCTTGGAGACTGTCTTAATAGGAGTCCAAGACCCTAGTCCTGACTTGGGTCCCACCTCCCTGCCAGCAAAACTGGCCTGTCCTGTGTTCCAGGCTCAGGGCCACTGCTGGGCCAGGGCTCCCTGCCGTGGTCATTTCTAGTTAGGGGTCAGGAAGGGCGTGGTCATGAGAGTGTGGCTCCTGGGAGTCCCATTAGGCCATATCCCGGGTGCTTGGGCTTCCTCTGTGAAATGACATCCTGGCCAGGACTCCAGCTCACAGGGCTCAGCACTTGTTTCTTGGGCTCTCCCCTTCCTCCAGCCCTTTTGGAGATGATCACTGCAAAGGTTGATGGGTGGGCTCTCAGGCCTGGGGCTAGTGGCTAGGAACAGCTTGATGCTTTGAGCAGGCACCAGCCAACCTCCCAGTGGCTCCCTGGAATCTTGTGGGAAAAGCACCTGTGTGAGCATAGAATGTGCCATGGAAGATTCCAGCTGTGGCTGGGAGAGCTGAGGGCCTGTACAACTCAGTCATTGCCTTGGGTCAGGGGTGGAGCTGACTTCTGAACCGGGCCAGGCTGACCCCTGTCTCAGGAAAGCTAAGGCTTAGTGGGCATGGGGGCCTTGCCCAAGACCACACACAGGTGAGAGGAGGGGAGGGGAGGAGGGGTTCATCAGCGTGGTCCTTTCCAGGTGCAGCAGCAGCGCTGACATTGCCACCCCAGAGCTTGGAACCAGGGAGAAGGCTGTTCCCTCTTCCCACAGTGCTGTTCCCACAGGCCCCATGGGCAATCTCCGCCTCATGCTGGCAGCTCCCAGGGCTGTCTCCCACCCTCCCCGCCCAGTCCTCCCCCACCCCCTCTCTACCTCCCAGGGTCTTTCCTGAAGATCTCCATGGCTGTTTCTTCAGGCTCTGTGGGGACTTTCTGCATCCCCTCCCCAGGGCAACGTTCACACCAGAGCTGTGCTTGCCGGTGTTGATGCGTGTCACCCTCAGGACAACTCCATAAGTGCAGGCTCTATCCTCCCTCTGTAAAATGCAGTCACCATGCCCCCTGCCACGGGGCCATTGGACCTCCCATGGTCCACCTGGGTCCGTGCGTGGAAAGAGCCTGAAGCAGACCTCATGCCCGGCCAGGGCCCAACATGTGTGGGCACTGCCACTGTGACTGCTAAGGTCTCAGTTGCACAGACAGGGAACGGGCTCCAGGGGCAGAGGACATAGCTCATCAGAACAGAGCAGGCAGGGCGCAGCAGGGGTGTTCTGACTCCCAAGTCCACCAGGACCATGCTGTTAACCTTTCCACGATTTGGCTTTCACCTACCTGCTGCATTCAGTGGATGTTGGCCCAGTGGCGTGGGAATCCAAAACTGACATATTGCACGCTTGATTTAGGGTAGACAGAACTTTCCATCTGTGCTATGAAGTGCTGAAGTGGATTGCCAAAAGGGACTTCCTTCCTGGGTGGCTTTCTCCCAAAAAAAATGGCCCGACAAGCCTCAGCCTCCAGAGCTGTCTCTGAGTCTCCCCTCTGTGTCCACAGCCCTGCACCAGCCTCCTCCGTGGTCTCCTGGTCTCCATGTCACTCCTCTGGTACTCTTAGCTTCTCTAAGATGCTTCTGCCCTTACCCCTAGAATCTTCAGCAGCTCCTCATTGCCTGGGGAACAGAGAACAGTCTCTCTTCCAGCACTCCGGTGGCCTTCAGATCTGGCCCCGCCCTCCTTTCCAGCTCTCCTCCTCCTTCTTCTTGCCCACATGTGCCTAGTGCTCTGCCCTCCTTGTCCTGCTCCCTCTGTGCCCCACCTGACACTTTCTCCAACCTTCATCCAAATCCCCTCCATGCTGCAAGCGCCGAGCACCACCCCTCTCGGTGAAGCCTTGCTGTATCTCCCCGCCCAGCAGAACTTCTCACACACCATGTTCTGCCCATCCTGCCCTCGCAGCCTTTCCAATTACAGAGGTTTGAGACTTGGACAAGCCAGGAGTGGGAAGTCATTCCACCCCTCTGATTTTCTATTGCCCCGTCTGGAGAATGGGATTGAGGTCACCAGCTGTTCCCCAGACCTGCTGGAAGGCCCAGATACCAAAGAGCCTCACCATCTCCAAGTTCCAGAAATGCACTATGGCCACCCTGGCCTTGTCTTCCCAGTGGCCACCCCGTTTCCTCCTGGCCAAGATAACTCTTATTTAGGGGGAGGGGGCAATAGGTACCACCACAGGGGACCTATCTGTACCAGTACCAGCCATCCCATTTTCTGTGGCCAACAACAAGCTTGTGGTGGGCGTGTGACTAGGTTCTGGCCAATGAGACGTAAGAGAAAGTCTACGTGGGGCCTTTTGGGAAAGATTTCCCATCTGGAGAAAAGAGAGATTCCTCTTTGTGCAGGGAGAGGCATCCATTTCCCCACTTCTCCCAGCTCCAGGGTTGACTGGTGAGAAAGTTATGTGCATGTGTGTCTGCATGAATGACTGTGTGTATATGTGTGTGCCTGTGTGTGTATACGTGTCTGTGTGTGTGGGGGGGTGCGGGGGCAGGGAGAGCAAGGGGGAGATTGAAGGGGCTGAGATCAAAGGAGGCAGGGGCTGGATGGCATAGCCTCTCAGGCCATAGCCGGGACCTTAGATTTTATTCATTGTACCCTCAACCCCTTTTTATAAAAATGTCCTAAAATATAGAAAAAATTTAAAGACTATAGAATAAGCACTCATATATACCCAATCTAGATTCCACCACTGTTCATATTTTGGTGCATTGCCCCTTTTTTGCCTAGCCCTTAAAGGTAACTTGCAGACTTCGTGCCTCCTACTTCTACATATTATTCATGTGTCTTTTAAAGGCAAGGCAAGGTTGTTCCTCTATCTAAGCACAATACAGTTATTACCAGAGAAAATCAAATTCAAATACCTCTGTAATACTCAACCCATATTGAAATCACAAAATGTTTCAGTTAGCTGGTGGACTGACTGACTGACTTCCTTCCTTCCTTCCTTCCTTCCTTCCTTCCTTCCTTCCTTCCTTCCTCCCCTCCTCCTTCCCTCCCTTCTTTCCTTCCTTTCTCCCTCCCTTCGTTCTTTCCTTCCCTTCCTTCCTTCCCTCCCTCCCTCCCCCCTTCCTTCCTTCCTTCCTTCCTTCCTTCCTTCCTTCCTTCCTTCCTTCCTTCCTTCCTTCCTTCTTCACTCCCTTCATTTCTTTCCTAGGATCTAGTGAAAATTTACATGTTGCACTTGATTGCTATGTCACTTTAAATTCTTTTTAAACTCAGACAGTCTCCCACTCATTATCCTTGACATTGACTTTTTATTATTTTATTTTATTTTAAGACAGGGTCTCACTCTGTCGCCCAGGCTGGAGTGCAGTGCTGCGATCACAGCTCACTGCAGCATCACACTTCTAGACTCAAGCGATCCTCCTGCCTTAGCCTCTTAGGAAGCTGGGGCTACAGGTGTGCACCATCATGCTTGGGTAATTTTTTTTGTTTGTTTGTTTTGTTTTGAGACAGAGTCTCACTCTGTTGCCCAGGATGGAGTGCAGTGGCACAATGTCAGCTCACTGCAACCTCCACCTCTGGGGTTCAAGAGATTCTCCTGTCTCAGTCTCCTAAGTAGCTAGCATTACAGGCGCTTGCCACCATGCCTGGCTAATTTTTGTATTTTTAGTAGAGACGGGGTTTCACCATGTTGGCCAGGCTGCATGGGGCCTTTGGGAAACACAGCAAGACCCTTGTCTCAAAAAAATAAAAAAGATCTGGGCTCAAGCGATCCTCTTGCCTCAGCCGCCAATGAACCACTGCACCTAGCCCTAACATAGACTTAAAAAGCTTATGTATTTGATAATTTTTTTTAAATATTGAGATATGCCAGACATATAGGGAACAAATCTTAAACGTGCAGCTTGGGAATTTGTACATGTGTAATCACCCAGATCAAGATACAGAACATTTCCAGCTTCCCAGAAGGTCCTTCTGGCTCCTGCCAGGCAATCCCTACCCCCGCCCGAGGCACCCACAGATCCTCATTTCTATCAGCACAGATTGGTTTAGGCTGTCCTAGAACTTCATGGAAATGGAACATGCAGTGTGTACGCTGTGTCCAAGGCCTCTTTTGCTCAGCACAAAATGAGCACTTCTCCACGTTATGGAGTGTGTCCTGCAGCTTTTTGAGCTGAACCGTAGGCACTCTGTAGATGAAGCGTGGTTTACCCATTCTCCCATTGAGGGCCATTTGGGGTGTGTTTGGCAACTGTGACTCTAATGAAGAGTCCAGGACAGTTGTGGTATCTGATGGTTTCCTTACAGTGACATTTAATGGGTTCCGCCTCCCTGACTTTATATAAAGAGAAATGCCTTGAATAAGTTGAGCCCAAGTGGGGCTGTGTCTTCCTTATATCTCCTGCCACCAAGGGGCCCAAAATGTCAGGTGGTCCCAGTGATTTCAGATCGGTTGGGTGGTGACCCCCAGATCTCTCCACTCTAAAGGTAAGCTTTCATTTTTATGTCAGGGTCAGTGGAGAGTTTCAAGCAGCCGAGACATGATCTGATTTATCATTTGTAGAGACCCTGCTGAGCTCCATTTGCAGAATGGATTGTAAGGCTCGGGGCAAGGACAGGCGCAGGAAGACCTGTGAGGAGCCTACTGCACCAGCCCCAGCAGGCGATGATGGTGCCACAGTGAAGTGGCTGGATTCTGAGTAGTGTGGTGCTACCCCTAGCACCCGCATACAGAAGGTGCTCAATCAATGTTAGTTGGCCTGAGCTGAGCTTCCAGAGGATGGAGATCATGGCCAGTTCGGCTTTGTGTGCCTAGCCTGGGGCCTGGCAGAGAAGATGTGCTGGTCCTACTTGGGTGTGCTTGCACTCGGGGAAACCTTGGCTTATCAGGTTTGACGCCAAGATGCAGAAACAGAACAACTGGTTACCAGGCAGGGCCTTGCAGCAGCTTCTGATTAGGTACATGCTCAACCCCTCCTTCCTGAACGCTATGAATCACCAGGGAGGCCCTGTGTCTCTCCTCTGCCTTCAGGGAGCACTATGCACGTCACCCCAGAGTGACAAACAATGTCTGCCTCTTGGGAACACAAAGTTCCCAGCTTGGCGCTGGAACAGAGCACTCTTTCCCCTGCCTAGGGCTCAGGCTCACACTTCCCCACCTTTGTCTGGGAGGTGAGGATCAGGCCTCTGCAGCCCTGTGTGTGATGTTTACTTGGCCGGCCATCCTCTAGCAACCTGGGGCAGCCTCTGCCTGAAATCCTGCTGGCCCCAAGGGACATGGTTGGCGCTCAGGTTGTTCTTATCAGTTACCTATCACTGTGTAACAAATTGCCCCAAACAGAGAGACTCAAAACCATAACTCTTTGTTATATTCTGTGGCCGGGAATTTGGGAGTGGCTTGGCTGGGTGTTTCTGCTTGGGGGTATGAGGAGGTCTCTCATGGGTCACTGTCAAGTGTCAGCGGGAGCTGCTGCCATTGGGAGGCTTGCTTGGGGCTGGAGGCTCTGCTCTCCGGGCAGCTCACTCACAAAACTGGGAGTGGGTGCTGGCTCTTCATGGGAGGACTCAGTTCCTCTGCACAGGGTGCCGGACCTGTGGCTTCCCCTAAAGGAAGTGGTTCCAGAGAGTGGGGCAGAAGCTGCAATGCCTATATGACTTAACCTCGCAAGTCACATACCATCATTTCTGCAATATCCTATGGGTCACACAGGTCAGTCCCCTTCAGTGTGGGAGGGGCCCACAGAGGGTGTGGCTGTCAGGAGGTGAGAATACCCAGGACCCAGCTTGCAGGCGCACGGGCATCAGATGGCGAAGAACAGGAAAGAGCCAGCCCTCTAGCCTCCTTGCCCATTCTGCAGGCATCCTGTGTGCCAGGCACCATGCTAGGCCTTGGGCATCCAGTGGTGGAGCGAGCAGGCCTGGCCTCGTGGAGTTTCCAGTTAAGCCCAGCACTCTCTCCATGCAGAGGATTCATTCAGTGAACAGAGCCCTGTGCACCGCGCAAGGATGAACGCAGCCACCAAAGCCCGAAGAAGCCCCTTTAGCCAGAGTACTGCGCACAGCCGAGTCTCAAATTCACAGCCAGAGGTGCAGGAAAGCTGGGCTGAAGGGCAGCAGGACCTCAGAGAACAGAGAAAGCTGGATCAGAGGGAGTCAAACACACATTCCTTCCCTGAGGGAATCAAGGAAGGCCCAGGAGGAGGTGGCATTTGAGCTGGTTTTGACGTCCAGGAGAATTCAGGCAAGTAGGGGACAGTGTCACATGGAGGATTAGGGCCTCTGACCTCATGGGGTTAAAGTTATGATGCTGAGTCTAGAGATGACCTTGAGATAAATACCAATAGTAAAGATAGCTTCATCCAGCCAAGCAATTTCCACACATCATCTTACTGCTGCGGGCCCATCATACACCCATTTAGCAGATGAGGAAACAAGGCTCACAGCTCAAAGCACTGGTCAAGGTCACAGAGCCAGGCCAAGCTAGGGCCAGGCCTATTCTCAGGCCTTGTGAGTGGGGACCCGGAGCCCAGATGCAGGTGTGGCAGCTCTCAGCCCAGCTCCCAGAAAGTGCCAGGCTTCTGGTGCTGAATGGGCCTCTCCTCTCCCCAGGCAGCAGACACCCCAGACCAGGGTTTCACAACAGCGGGAGGAGGTGGGTGGACTCATGTGTGGGTCAGCTTCCGTGTTCAAGGTCAGCCATGTGACTGATTAGTGGGGCCTGTGAGTTGCACGGGAAGGGATTTGCAGGGATTGCTATGGAGTGAAGTGTATTTAGGCCTGACCTCTTTCCACGGGGGGAGCTACAGAGGCCTGGCCTACTAGTGGGCTAATGAGCTCTGGGACCCCAAGTCTCAGGCTCGCCACACAGACCCCCACCCTCAGTCTGCCTCAAAAGTTAGTGATGACCTCAGTTGTTTCCACTGCTGGAGGAGTGTCTCAGCGCACCAGGCATTGCACGGAGGGCTTTATGTGCATGTATGGCTGCCTTGAATCCTCTCAACACTCCGTGCAGGGGTTGTTTCCCCACTTCACAGATGAGGAAACTGAGGCTTGGCAAGGTTAAGCAGTTGCCTGAAGGCACGTGCAACCCCGAAGCAAGCCCTGTCAAAATACACCTCCAAAACAGTACTTATCCCCCTTATCTCTCGCCTGGACAGCTAGAGAAATGAGGACTACTGATGCTGAGCAGGTCAAATTTTAACAAATCTGTATCGTGGATCAGTTGAACGTAGACCTACCAGGCCAGGAGTGGTGGCTCATGCCTGTAATCCTAGCACTTTGGGAAGCCGAGGTGGGTGGATCACCTGAGGTCAAGGGTTCGAGACTGGCCTGGCCAACATGGTGAAACCCCATCTCTACTAAAAATACAAAAATTAGCCAGGTATGGTGGCAGGTGCCTGTAATCCGAGCTACTTGGGAGGCTGAGGCATGGGAATCTCTTGAACCCGGGAGACGGAGGTTGCAGGGAGCTGAGATTGTGCCACTGCACTCCAGCCTGGGTGACAGAGTGAGACTCTGTCTCAAAAGAAAAACAAAAGCATACACCAACCTACGCCTCCATGTCTTCACCAAAGCTAACCACTGTCTTAAACGTGATGCTTCTTGTTCAAAGTATGTTTTTATTCTTTTACTATTAATACATATACATGTATTGACAAATAATAGATACCAAATGTGTGTTTTTTAAATCTTCATGTAAAGTGGATCACACTGAATGCCTTCTTCTGGAACTTGCCTTTCTCCTTCCATTGTGTTTCTGAGGCTCATGATGCCAGGACGTGTAGCTGCCGTTCATGCATTTTCACTGCTGTATAGTACTTCATGCAAGGTTGCAACCCCTTTTATTGTTCCTGTGTTTGACTTCCTCTGATCCAGTGGCATGATTTGGGGTCCTGTGTTACAGGTGGGAAAACTGGGGCTCAGAGAAGTTAAGAAGGCTGTGTGGGGTCAGCCAGCTTCTCAAGGGCATAAAAAACTCTGTTGAGCTCCACAGGATGTGGTTCCCAGGCTCCTTCATATTCAATGATGTGATCAAAAATGGGAACAGATATTCAGTTGGCCTAGGCCTGGGGCCACCTCAGTCCTCAGAGGGTGGCCAGGAAGGGGGGCTTGACCTGGCATCCACTGGGCAGGTGGCCCAGTGGTCAGAAACCAGTCCCAGCCCCAAATCCATCCATGGCCTCATTTCACCCTAGAGGTAGCTTGGGGACGCAGCATGCAGGCCACAGGGTGGATACTGGCTCCGTAAGACACCTTCTGTCAGGATGCCGAATAGGAGAGTCCTGAGCTGGATGCTACTCCAAGACTCTAAGCCTCAGTTTCCTGACTCGTACCACGGGGATCAGCACCATACCTGCCCAGAGGAAGGCTGGAACACTGTTCAGGGCATTGAGGTGCCTCTGTCCCAGCTTTGTCTGTTTTTATTCATTTGCTCATTCAACAAGCATGCACTGGACATCTGTTAGGGGCAAGTGCTACCCAGGGCTCTGGGGGGCTGAGAGTGACTGATGATTAGGAGCTAGAATGGGGCAGCAGATGAGCTCTCATCACAGAGAGGGTGCTGGCTGTGTGACCCTAGGCCCCTCTGCTCCCTCCATACCTCTGTTTCCTCCCTTGTGGGATGTGCTTTGGGAGGTGCCTAGACCCTCACCTGGCTATAGGAAGTAGGGCTGTGTCTTTCCTCCTGGGTCTCCAGGCAGAGAGAAGGCTACAAAGCCACTGGTGAGCATCTTGGAGCCTGAAGCCGCCGGCTGCCAGCCCTGTCCCCAGGGTGGGCGGGCCCTGGTAGGTGGCCGTGGACATAGTTGGGCAGTCAGCTCATGCCCCAGACATGCAGGCATGTCACTGCAAGGACAGCCGGAGGAAAACCCCTCCTCCTGCTGTCTCTGCCACCCTCCTCTCTCCTCCTCCCTCCCACTCCCCGGGGAGAGGCAGCTGCTTCTCCCAGAATTTCCACAGCCTTCCCCGGCTGCCCACCCTGCAAAGACCATCAATCCTTGGCGGCTACACAGGCCCTGCCCGTCCTGGCAGGGGCAGCTGCTGCCAGGGGAGCCTGCCCACCCTCACGTCGCTCAGGCACCAGCTTGACACAAACACGGACTGGACAGGAAGAGCCAATTCAGGTCACCCTCAGAAACAGCTCAGGGCTCAGGCAGCCCAGGCCCTGCTGGGAAGCCTCATCGGGGTGTCGCTGAGTGTCAAGGCCCCCACTCCACCCCTGTGGTTTATCTGTTTCAGAAAGACCCTGTACAATCAGGGACAAAAGTGAGGTGATTTGGGCTGAACAGAGGCCCTACCCCAGCTGGAGAGATGGCAGGTCTATTCAAGAGCCTGGGAATTGGGTCAGACAGCTTGGGTGTTGACATCGGTGCTGCCACCACTTGGGCTGTGTGACTTGGGCAGGTTGCCTGCTCTGTCTGAGCCCATGGCTTTCTCTTCTGTCCAGAGTGGACCGCTTGCATAGGGGTGTGGGATTCCATGGGACATGGAGGGGGCAGCACCCTGCAGAGGGGCTGGCAGTGAGGTCAGGAAACAGTTTAGGGGCAGGGTGGGGGGTACGTCACATGACTCCAGGGTGAACGCTGACAGCAAGGGAAGGGGGACTGGTAAGTGCCAGAGTGTGGAGGTGTGGGGGCAGGTGGCAAAGGGAGAGAGCCAGAGAGACAGGGGGAGAGAGAGAGAGAGAGAGAGAGAGAGAAAAGGCAGGAGAGCCTAGAGAGACAACCAGTGAGGCAGCGAGGGAGGGGGACCTTCTGCCTGTGGGTGGGGCACATAGAACCTTCCTGAAAGAAAGGCTCTTGAGCTGAGCCTGGAGGACTCCATAGAAGGGTTGGGTTTTGGGCTGGGGAGAGGGCACATTGAGAAGTTGATTGTGACTGAGGACAGGAGGGAGACACATCCCCTAAGCTGGTGCTTGTTGACGCCAGCAGGCAGGTCACTTCTGGAGGGCCCTGAGGACAGTCCCACTGTCCTGCCCCAGCCATGGCCCTCCATGGGATGGAAAATCATGGATGCAGAGAGACAGATGGAGGAACTGAGGCACATGTGTAGTATCTACCTCCCTTACAACCTCCTCCGGAA
Organism: Papio anubis; assembly: GCF_008728515.1. Taxonomy (NCBI): domain Eukaryota; kingdom Metazoa; phylum Chordata; class Mammalia; order Primates; family Cercopithecidae; genus Papio; species Papio anubis. The sequence continues at coordinate 50,206,585 of NC_044977.1, forward strand.
CGGCCCAGGTGTTCTCTTCTGCCCTAAAACTTCCTTGGAATTTATTCTTCACCAGACAGAGCCCTTGGCCCTCACCCGCCAGCCTTGGGTGGGCTGCCATGCAGAGGCCCCAGCAGTCTCAGAGCGAGGTAGGAGGAGGAGGGGCTGCAGAGCCTGGATCCTGTGGGCAGCACACCTTTGGCTGAATCTGTGGGGTGGGGGAATTTCTTACCCTCTCTCACCTGCTGAGTGATCTCAGGCAAGTCTTAAGGCACGTCTGACTTTGACTGCCCATTGGTGGAACAAGGTGGTCTCTGAGGCCTTTCCAGCTTTCCAGCTGGACGTTCTTACCTTTGACAGCCCCAAATGCCTATGGCAAAGAACCATGGATACATGTCCCGTATCTCAGAGACAATGAGAGACAGTGACAGAGAGGAACCCAGACAGAGAGTGGATACCCCACAGAGACAGCAGGCAGAGACAGGGGATGGAGTAGAAAAGGGAAGGAGAGAGAGGGAGAGTGAGGGAGGGAGAGAGACAGAGAGAGAGAGAGAGAAGCCTAGGAGTCAGATACAATCAGGGACAAAAGTGGAGAGAACAGAATCAAGTGCATACAGGTAGACATGGGGGTGGGGATGCATAGATTGGAATGTGGGGGCAGGGAGCACCAGGAAGCCCAGCAACCCCGTCCCCAGAGAGCAGGCACAGGGCCCCAACCTGGGGCAACTGGAGGCAGCCTCAGCCTACCGAGCGCTCCTCCCTGCCCACCATGTCTGGCTTGGACCCAGTAGGACCCCTGGGGTGAGGAAATGGGAATGGAGGGACAGTGTCAGCTAGCAACCACCCTGTTTCCCCAGGTCTGAGAAGTAGGATTGGGAAAATGTTTCCAGAGCACCTCTTGTGTGTTGGGCTCTGCTGGGTCCCAGCTGTGCAAATTTGGACAAGTCATTTTTCCCTCTGGATCTAAGTTCCACCATCTAAAATGGGGATATTGAGAGATCCTATCACACAACGACTGACTGCAAGGGTCCAGGGGTGGGGCTGCCTGGAGTGAATCCCAGCCCTGTCATGTATTAGGGTGTCGCCTTGGGCTGCTCTCTTCACCATCCCGTGCCTCAGTTTCCCCATATATAAAGTGGGGGTAATCCCAGTCTTTCTCCTATGGCGTTGCTTTGAGGACTAGATGAATGAGTACACATGACATCATTGCTTCTGAATGCTGGTTGTGCCCCAGGTCACAGAACAGTTGGGAAGAGAGAATGAATCCTGCTGGTAATATGCCTGGCTGCATGTCTAGAGCACTGGAACCATCCAATAAATTACATCATCCTTAATCTCCATCAGGAACCTGTTTTGCAGATTGGGAAACTGAGGCTCAGAGAGGCAAGGCTACTTAGCCTAGACCAGGTAGCAAGTGAGTAGAGGGCAGTGATATAAACGCAGGCCTGGCTGATCCCTGGTCTCCAGCTCTGTCCAGGAGGGCGGCATACCTGAGGCTTTGAAGTACAAATAAGATTTTAGCAGGTGGTGGGGTGGGGCTGGCCCAAGAGGCCTCTGGGCTGCTGGCCAAACCGGAAGAACATGAGGCACTTATGGGGAATCACTTGTCACGGGGCCTGGCCGGGACACCAGCTGAGGCAGCAGGAGAGTGGCTGAGGGCAGTAGGAGCCATCAGAGGCTTCGAGCAGGGGAGGAGCTGCTCAGACAGGGGGTCTGGGAGCTGTGCACTGGCCACTGTGGAGGCGGAATGAATGGGGGTGCCATGGAGAGGTGCTGGGTAGCCCCCAGGGGTGTCAGATCGGACAGTGCAAATAAGGTAAATTTCTTCTATATGTAGTAAGGCTAAATACAGTGCCAGAAGCCACCTTGTGGAGGCAGCGTTTCCTCCCCATTTCCTTCTCACCCAGTGGGCACAGCCACGGGAGGCTGGCCATGTGCCGGGTACGTGGCTTATAAAATCACCACCATAACCTCACGAGGAGCAGAGGTTACTGTTCCCATTTTATAGATGCAGAAAGGGAGGCACACAGGGTTAAGTGGCCTTCCCAAGGCCACATGGTTGGTACTCCAGGTCTGAGTGGCCTCTGCTTTCTCCCTCCTCATCCCAACCCATGCTCCAGGTGGCAAGAAATGGCCCCTGGGTTCCACACTGTGGGATGTTTAGAGGCCGGGAAAGATGAACTAACAGCAGATAATGGAAGGGCTTTCCCGGGAGGGTCCCAACCAAGGAAGAGGCTGAGAGGTGGGAATGGGCAGGCTGGTGAAGGCACAGCGGCATCCCTTGGGGCCCTCAGTAAAGGTCGCAGTCAGCAGGTGAACAATACCTGCAGCACTGGAACGATGAGCTTGCGTGATGATAGCAGCCCCATTTCTCACCATGGCTTGTGAGGTAAGAACAGCGCTATGCCCACTCATGAATGACAGGCAGGTATCATTGCCCATTTCACAGATGAGGAAACTGAGGCACAGGCTAGGGGCTGAGGTAGACCCGGGGCCTAGGGCTTTGGGAGTTGGTGTGGGGAGGTGCTGGTGGGAGGAGTGCTCAGGGCCTGAGAATTGCTCCAAGTAACAGGACAAAAGCTGAGAAACCTAATCATGCGTTTACCAGCCTGGGGATTACGGCAGTGCTGCTGGGGGCTTGCCAGGGAGGTGGGCAGGTAGCAGCAGGCCTCCTGGGGCAGGGCAGGCAGAGGGGGTGGACTGGGCCAGCATTTCCCAGGCTGTGGTGTCTGCAGGTCACCAGGCTCGCTTGTGTCAGCTCATTTTGTAAAACATCTTCACAGAAGTCGGGAACCCTGACCGTGCCCTGAACCCAGCTGTAGGAACTTTGCACACATCAACCTTCACAACAGCCCTCAGACCAGACAGGGGTCCTGCTGCCATCCTTACACTGTACAGGTGGGGAAACTGAGGCAAGGAGACCCACCTGAGGGCACACAGCAATGAAGAGGCAGAGCTGAGATCTGAACCTGGCTCACATGGTCTCAGAGTCCTTGTGCTTAGCTCTTCTGCTATCTGATGCTATTGCCTAGGTCAGCTGATTTATTTGCTTATTTATTTTAGCCACAGGGTCTTGCTCTGTCATCCAGGCTGGAGTGTTGTGGTGGGATCATAGTTCACTGTAACCTTGACCTCCTGGGCTCAATGATCCCCATGCTTTGGCCTCTTAAAGCACTGGGATTCCAGGTATGAGCCACTGCACCCAGCCTGTTCATTTACCTTTTTAGAGACAGGGTCTCGCTCTATCGCCCCAGCTGAAGTGCAGTGGCACAATCTTAGCTCATTGCAGTCTCAACTTCCTGGGCTCAAGCCATCTTCCTGCCTCAGCCTCCCGAGTAGCTGGGACTGTAGGCACAAGACACCATGCCCAGCTTAGGTCAGCATATTTAAAAAAGGAAACACCACGTCATATCTGCGAAGAGGCTGCTATAAACAGAAGGTACCATGAAAACAAATATAATGAAGACAGGACACAGTTCTCACATTTTCAGTAGATGCTGTTACCTGGGAGAGTTCAGAACCAGAGACCTGCTTGCTGTTTGCTAAAAGGTCAGAATAGCAAGTCGCGGAGGGCAGCCGAGGTGAACTCCCAGGCCAGGTGGCAGGCCAGGACAGCATCTGCAGGGGACGAATTCTCTCCCAGGTGAGTCCGTTGTCTTTAGGACTGTGCCAGGCTCTGAGTCTCCTGACTCACTTAATCCTCACCACAGCGCCATGAGTCCCCATCCAACAGGTGGCAGGGTTGGTCACCTGCCAGAGGTCCCAGCCCGGTGGGGCTGAGCTGGGGCTGACCAGCCTGCCTGGATTTCTTCTCAAGCTCCCATGGGCACTTCAGGACCTGTCCATTCCACAGACATCTGCTGGGCAGCATCCCCTTGTTCACTCCAGATGCCAGGCCAGTGTGGTTCCTGTTCTGGGTACCTGGAAGGAAGACAAAACAGACCCCCTCCCATGAGGAGGCCCACTCAGCTAACTCAGCCTGGGTGTAGGAAGGCTTCCTGGAGGAGGTGGAGCCCAGATGAGTCTGGAAGGAGGAGGAAGAGTTGGCCTGGCATTAAGGAGGCCTGAGCCCGAGCTTCATAGAGCACTGGGAGTGAGCAGGGCCACCCCCAGGAAGTCAGTCTGGCGGGGAGGAGGGGGTAGGAAGGCCGTGCACAGGAAAAACCGAATAGCCAGTAAGACCCAATTACCTTCCTTGGAAAGTGAGCCCCCCTCCAAGAAAGTGGGAGGCCCTGGGGGTCTCAAGCCCACTCCAAATCTTTTTTAATTTTTAAAATTAATTCAAATTAATTTAATTAATTTGCTCTACCTGCTCATAGCTGGTACCAAAAAACAGATGCAGAGCTGAGGGGGCCTTTATGCATGTCCCGAATGTAAACAACGGGGACATGGAGGTCCAGAGAGGGCAATGGACTTGCTCAAGGTCACACAGCAAAGCAGTGGCTGGCAGGGGCTTACACTCAGCTCCTCCTTCCTCTCTCCTCTAGTCTTCTTTGCCTCCTCATCCTTCAGCTATCACCCCAGGGAGCTTGGCCCTCACTGTGCTCCCCACAGATTTCCTGGGCGCTTGCTCAAGTCCGTGTCAGTCTTGAGAACTTTGGGATGAATGCTCATAAGGATAATAATGGTTCACCTTCCTCAGTACTTACTGTGCTAAAAGTTTCATGTGAGTTACCCCTGCCCCCATTACTTGCAGAGCCTTATGAGGTGGATGCTATTACCAGCCCCCTTTTACCGGGAAATAGGGCCAGAGGGGTAATGTAACCAGCTTGAGATGGCACAGCAAGTAAGTAGCAGAGCTGCACCCGAACTCAGGCTGGCTGGCCTCTGGAGCCTGCCCGTGGAGCCTTCTAAGTCCCAGACATTTAGTGACCTTCACAGTCCATACAGACAGACACATCAACAGCCCACTCTAACTGCGTGGAGGATGCTCCCGTGGAGAGAGTGTGCCCAGGTAAGAGGCCAACCCCACCTCCTGGCTGCTGGAGTCATCTCCAGGTATGGACAGCTTCGTGTTCCCAGTCGTACCTTTTCCTTAGCAAGTCTTCACGCTGAGCTGATGGGTGTGCCAGAGGAGAGAAGGCACTGGTGAAGACCTTGGCCAGCAGGCGGGCTGGCAGCCCCCAGGTGGGGTGAGGCCCTCCCCAGCCAGTGTTGGCTCCTGGCACAGGCACACATGCCCCTTTGAGCCACCCTGCCCCAGGAAGGCACCGGGGCTAGAAGGTGCGGTTCTCAGCCTCCAGGCATGCTCTGCCCACACCTGCCTCTACCAGCCTGTTGGAATGTGGAGCCCTGGCATGGCCAGGAGGCCCAGGTGTGGTGGGTGAGGCCTGAGCAGAGTGAGGAGGGGGTCTCCCGTGGGGAGCTGGGGCTGGCACTGGAATAAGTGACCACTGCGTTTGAATCCTAGCTCTAAACGTCTTAGCTAGGGAGTTCTGTGTGGACCGCTAGAGCCCTGGTCTCATCTGTTAAATAAGGATGCTACTGCCAATCCCACAGTTTGTCTCTCCTTGAAATGAGAGAATTGGAAAAGCAACTAGCTCGTGCCAGGAACATGGTAGATGCCCACAAATGATGGTGCGTATTCCTGTGTGAACCCATTCTGCCTCCTGGCCTCATTGGACATCCAATCCTGATTAGTGGGAGTGATGCCATGTAGGTCTGGGTTGAGGAGGATTCCAAGAACCAATCTGGTCTCAATGGGAAGAAGGCCTGTGTTAATTATGTCTGTCACACAGTGCAAGAGAACAGAGAAGTATGCGTGCCACAGAGTCACTATTGTCCCCTGCCCCCTCCTCTCCCCTCTCCTCCCCTTTCCCTTCCCCTCCCCTCCCCTCTCTTTCTCCGGTTTCTGGTGGCTCTACTTTCAAAATATGTTCCGAAGCCAGTCACTCTTTACCATGGCCACGGCTACCACCTGGTCCAGCCAGCATCATCTCTCTTGCCTCCTCCCTTGCTCCTTCCTCCCTTACCCATTCAGCCTCTCCTCACAGGGCCCAGAGGGATTCTGTTAAACCCACGTCTACCCTCATCCCTGCCTTGGCGAGCACCCCCAAGGCTGCCTTTCATTTGGGATGGAAGCCCAGGTCCCCACAGTGGACTGCGTGGTCTGACTTCCGACATTCCCACGCCTGCCCTTCCGTCTCCGCCCAGCTGGCTCACTCCACCACACCGGCCCCGCCGCTCCCCTCAGGTGTGGAGTGCATGGCCCAGGGCCTTTGCTCTTGCTTCCCCTGCGGGGAATGCTCTTCCCCCAAATGCCCACGGGGCTCACTCCCTCATTTCTTTGACCTCTGCACAGATGTCCTCTGTCAGTGCAGCCCCTCTGCTATTTAAAATGGCAGCCTTGGCCGGACGCAGTGGCTCATGCCTGTAATCCCAGCACTTTGGGAGGCCGAGGCAGGTGGATCACAAGGTCAGGAGATCGAGACCATCCTGGCTAACATAGTGAAACCCCGTCTCCACTAAAAATACAAAAAATTAGCTGGGCGTGGTGGCGGGCACCTGTAGTCCCAGCTACTTGGGTGGCTGAGGGAGGAGAATGGTGTGAACCTGGGAGGTGGAGCTTGCAGTGAGCTGAGATTGCACCACTGCACTCCAGCCTGGGCGACAGAGCGAGACTCCATCTCAATAAATAAATAAATAAATAAATAAATAAAAATAAAATGGCAGCCTCACCCTCTGCACTATCCCTACACCTGCCTCATCCCTGTCCCTGCCCCATTCTTACCCACCCGCATTCCTATCCTCCCCCATCTCTACGCCCGTCTCTTTATTCTTCTCTGTAGCTCTCACCACTTCCTAACACTCTGTGCGTTTTCTTTCTTTATTCTCTTACTATTTAATCCCCCTCAAGCTCTGCATGGGTGCTGAGGCCCTATGCTCCAGCCATCTGACTGGCTGGTCTTTCCCCAGAAGCCGCCTGCTCCCTGGGCCCTGGGCCCTTGCACATGCAGTTCCTCTATGAGGAAATCACCCTGTCCTTTCCATTTGGCTAATTCTTCAGTATCTTTCAGGTCTCTGCTTTGATGCCACCTCCCCAGCTCCTGTGTTTCTGGAAGAGCCAACATGGGGGGCCTTTGAGGGCAGGGGCTGTGCACACCGAGTGCGTTATTGTGTCCATGGTGCTTCCTAGGCCCTGATATGCAGCAGATGCTCAATACATGCTCAGTGAAGGGTTTGCTGGCGCCCAGAAGCAAAAGAGCATGTGCCTTCTGCTGCTGAATCCCTTTCTTCTGTCATCTTGGAAGGGGAGTGCTGTTATTACTAACGATGCATAGTAAGTGTACAGTCACTTATAGTTCCTTTCTGAGGCACTTTCTTTGTTTTTTTGTTTTTTTTTTTTGAGACGGAGTCTCACTCTGTCGCCCAGGCTGCAGTGTAGTGGCGCAATCTTGGCTCACTGCAAGCTCCGCCTCCCGGGTTCACGCCATTCTCCTGCCTCAGCCTCCTGAGTAGCTGGGACTACAGGCGCCCGCCACCACGCCCGGCTAATTTTTGTATTTTTAGTAGAGACGGGGTTTCACCGTGTTAGCCAGGATGGTCTCGATCTCCTGACCTCATGATCCGCCCGCCTCGGCCTCCTAAAGTGCTGGGATTGCAGGCGTGAGCCACCGCACCTGGCTCTGAGGCACTTTCATGCTGTTATTTCCCAGCTACTTAGTGAGACAAGCAACTCACAGGCTGCTACTAGGAGTGGCTCAGAGAGGTCAGGGGTGCGTGTTCTAGGTCACACAGCTTCACTTTTCCTGGCCAAGGAGACAGAGCAAGTTTCTCCTCCTGGAGGCCCCAGGGAGATCCACATAGTGCCACTGAAGGCCTAAGGGTAAGGGCAGAGTTCAACACCCACAACTGTGGCAGCTGGATAGTGTGTCAGTGGCTACACCACGGGGGCTGAAGGATTCCTCACAATCTGGAAATCTGAATGATTTGGCTCCAGCTGGCAGGAGGGAAAAGGAGGCAGAGCCTAGGGTAAAAAACAAGAAGAGAGGAAATCAGGGTTGGGTTCTGCCCACGCCAGCACCCTCACCCCTGCCCTATGATTCTGTTCCACAACCTCTGCATGGAATGTGCACACACCAGATCCCACTGGAACATCTCCCCAGAATATTCCAGGCCTTTCCTGTGGTTGAGGGGATGGGTGCCAGGCATATCCTTTTCTCCGGATAATTTTTGAGGGACATGACCCTTAGTGGGCCAGGCATGCTTGGAAAAGTCCCTGGCCTTCCTTCCCCAAAGCTCTTAGGAGTTATTTGTGGCCCGTTTCACTTTTTCAGCACCACCGAGGAATTTTTAAGATCACCAACACTTGGAGCTTTAAAATTCAAAACATGTTAAATGGGAAATGCTCCCATTACCGGCAGAAATCTTCCCCAGCGCTTCATGAACTTGCAGACAGGACTGACACAGCTAAGCTTTCCTGACTGATTTGGGGCCATGCTGTCTACCAAAGCTCTAGCTGTTAAGACAGTGAGGATCAGGGACATTTGCCCTTGTCCTGAATGTCCCCGGCCATAGTGCTTATATAGTTCTTACATGTACCTTCCCCCTCGGTGATATTTTATATTTTCCAAAGATGGCCACAACAGCTCCCATCCCATTCTTCTTGTGATGTGACAATCACACCCCTCTCTGAGAGGTGAGGCCACATATTCTCTCTCCTTGACTTTGGGTGGGCCTGTGACAATGGCAGGACAATGCTGAGTGGCTACGTAATAAAGGCAATATCCCTTCCATCCAATTATCTTGGGATGCTCAGGCTTGGAATCCAGTCACCATGTTGTGAGGAAGCCCACATCCCCTGTGGAAACCTACACAGAAACGACTCAAGGTCCCAGGCACTTGAGCTGATGAACAAGAGTTGGTCAGCAGGGGAAATTGGGGAAAGGGTATCTGGAAGAAAGAAGGAATAGCTTGTGTAGAGGTTCAGAGGCAAGAGAGAGCTTGGCACATTTGGGCAGCTGCAAGAGGTGCAGGGTGGGCAGAACATATAACCGAGGCCAGGGGTGATGGAGAGGCTGGCTGTGGCCAGATCACAAAAGGCTTCCAGAGACTGATATGAGGGGAATGGGAAGCCATGGAGGGTGGTAGCCAGATGACTATAGTGCTTTAAAACAACCTCTATGGCTCCAGCTGGGCAGAGAATCCACTGGAGGGGCTGAACCTGGAGGCAGGGTGAGGGGTGGGGTGGGGAGTGAGGGAACGAGCACTAGCGGGGGTCTAGATGAGCGCAGCGGCAGTGTGGGTGGAGCGTGAGAGCTTTAGAGGTGGGTGTGAGAGCTGCTGGCACCCGATGGGTCTCTTGGCCAGGGCTCAGGCTCATTATATTTAATTATTAAAGCCAGTGTGTACTTTGGCCTGGGTGGAGAGAGGGAGTTCATAGGTATTTGTGTCGTAGCACGGCCACGTGGGATCAATCACTGGCAACTGAACAATGATTTGGGGTCAGAGCTGCGGGCCACAGGGGACGCAGATCCCAGAGGCTGCAGGACCTTGGGTGACTCACAGTTCCTCTCTTATTGCAATTAAGCTTCCATGACCGAATGCCTCCCGCATGCCTCGAAGATCGTCATGCCGTTATCTCATTTAATTTTGGTGGCCTGCTTGTGAGTATGAGCTAGGGGTCTATTTTACAGATGAGGAAACTGAGACTCAGAGAAGTTGGTAACCAGCCCAAGGCCACTCAGCTGGGAGGTAGCAGAACTAGAATTAGAATGGAGCATCTTTCAGAGGATGTGGAATCCACCAGCCTCAGAGAATGGGGACTGGTGTTTGGATTTGAGAGGAACTTTTGGAGGAAGGAAAACATTGTCCCTACAGGCAAGATGAAGGCTCAGAGACATTTCATTGGAATGTCAAAATAAATGGGCCTGAGTCAAAGTCTGGATAAACCAAATTCCAAAGATTCTGTTTGAAGCAATGATCCCACTGCTAATAAGAGAAGAGAAACTGGGAAAGCCCCAGCCTCTGCTGAGCCCTAAGAGGAAGCGGGGGCCCAGGACAGATGGGGAGGATGTGGTGAATGTCCAGCCCAGATGATGGTCGGGGAGTCAGAAGGGGCTCCTGGAGAAATTCTGTCTCAAGACCTGCTGTCTCCTTGCTGACCGTTGGAGCTTTCCAGAAATTCTGAGTCTGCATTTGGCTGAGGTCTGGGTCTCTAATGATTAAATTGGCACTGGGGTGCAGGATCCCAGGGTAGCTGCTTACCAAGGTGCAGATGGTCACTCCATCCTTGAGTGGGGCAAGGTTTAGAGGTTCACGATTGCATCTCTCTCATTGCACATGTTTTCCTTGGACATGGCTCCCTGTCCCCTGTGACTTGCACTGCTAAGTGACATGATGCTGCCTCTGGGCCCCCAAACCTACCATCTGCTTCCTCAGAGTTCAGAGGACCAAGTCTCGGGTCCCCAGGGCTGCTGTGATCTCTGCTAAACACCACCTGCTTCTCCAGCCGTGCCTCCATGACCCCGCTTATCACCTTCACCCCTCACTGCAAGGAGGCCGGGGTCAAAGGAGCCTGAGGCTGAGTGCTTCAAAGCTGTGTGACTCTGGGCAGGTGCTTTCATGTCTCTGTGCCTAGGCATCCTCACCTCCAGCAAAGGAGGGTCACGGTGCAAGGCAGCGAAGTGTGTTAGAGCAGTGGCTGCTGACCTTGGATTTGGCTGGGGTTGGGGTTTGTACTAATTAACTGACACCAAGGTAGGGATAGGGGCTTTTTCAATTCACAACACACAGATGGTCCCTCCATCCTTAGGGAAGGACAAGGTTTAGAGCTGTGTGGATTATCTCTTTCTGATTGGACATGTCTTCCCTAGATATGGTGTCTCTGTCTCCTGGAGCCGACCTGCCCATCTGGCTGCTGGGTGCAATCTCCTGGCGAGCAGCCCAGGATCAGCCCCTCTGGGACTCCATCTAGCCATCAGGACTGCTCGAAGCTCCCCTGTTGATTCCAATGTGTAGCCAGAGCTGAGACCTGGTGCTTCAGATCACTGCCTTTGGCATCAGACTCACGTAGGTTCAAATCCTGACTCTGCTTCCACACTGTGTGACGTTGGGCTTGGTTGGCAACCTCTCTGAGCCTCAGCGTCCCCCTCCCTAAACTGGGAATGATACTTTCTCATCGCTGGGCTAAAGGGACTAAGTCACATAATTTGGGTGAATCACCTATACCTAGAGCCCAGAAAACACAGTAACTAAAATAATCATGCTCACAGCAATATTGACCTTGCCAAGTGGAAGAGAACACGTGATTTGAGACTTAAAATAAGCTCATCAGGCTGGGCGCGGTTTCTCACGCCTATGGGAGGCCATGGCGGGCAGATCACAAGGTCAGGAGATCGAGACCATCTTGGCTAACACGGTGAAACCCCATCTCTACTAAAAATACAAAAGCAAAATTAGCCAGGTGTGGTGGCGGGCGCCTGTAGTCCCAGCTACTCGGGAGGCTGAGGCGGGAGAATGGCGTGAACCCGGGAGGCGGAGCTTGCGGTGAGCCGAGATCGCACCACTGCACTCCAGCCTGGGCGACAGAGCGAGATTCTGTCTCAAAATAAATAAATAAAATAAAATAAAATAAAAAATAAATAAATAAAATAAGCTTATTAAAAAGGTACTTCTAGAGCAAGCTCAGAGGTTGCAGCTGTGGAGTTGAAATCCTGTCTCAGCAGGACTTGCTTGATATATTCCCCCTCCATGGAAGGCTCTGAAATGAGTGCCATTCATATTGACGTGGGTGGTTAATTCCACATCTGTGTAGGATTTCTGCTTGGAAATCCTACAGCGGGGCCTGCAGTGTTTGACCCACTGATGTTTTTGCAGAGAGGGGCCTTGGCTACGGCAGCTAATCAGAGCCCTCCTGCTTCTGCACAGAGCCCCTACAGTGCTCTCCCTGGGCTGCAGGAGGGAAGGTGAGAGGAGATGGAGTCGGAGTCACCCTGCTCAAGTGCACACCATGTGTTAGGCATTTTATGTTCACGAGTGTGTGTCCGGTACTTCCTACTTGCCATATCCTGTTGTAAGCATTTTACATGCATTTCCTCATTTCACTCTCAAAATAACCCCATGAGACTGGCACTACTATTCTCCATTTTACAGATGGGGAAACTGAGGCCCACAGCAGTCACGTAACTTGCCCAAAGCCACACAGCTGGTCAATGGCAGAGGCTGGATTTGAACCCAGGCCAGCTGGCTTCAGGGACTATGCTCTCAAGTGCTCTGCTGGGCTATGTCTGTTACTGAATTTGCTTTTCAGGCTGCATGCTCAGGACAGTTGCCAACAGTCTACAGAAAAGGAAACTGAGGTTCAGGGAGCTGAAGCCCCAGGGCCACCCAGCTGGCCAGAGACAGAGACAGGAGTTGGCCGGGGCCGCGTGACTTCAAAACCTGTCTTTGATCATCTGTGCTGGGTGTGAGCATCGAGTCGTTCATGCATTCGCTCCCTGTAATCAACAGTTATAGAGTATCTACTCTATACCTGGCCCTGTTCTGGGTCCTGAGAAGGCAGAGACAATACAAGCCCTCTGCCCTCAAAGCCTTCCCAGGTGATGGGGCACTCAAATAACTAACTACCCCAGGATCCAGAGAGACCGATTCTGTCTGCCGTTGTCTGGAGGGCAACCATGAGGAGGTGGTTTTCAGTTGGCTATCAAGGGATTAGTAGGAGTTCACCGGGAATCACCAAGGAGTGGAGAGGAGGAATGGACTGTATGGGGAAGTGGGGTTTACTGCAGTTCTGGCAGGAGCCAGGGCCTTGAGCAGGGCCGGGGGTGGAGACATGCCGCCTCTGACCAGGGCCCTGGGTGGGGAACGTGACTCACTTCAGAAATCCTGACCACAGGTGGTCAAGGCCGTGAACTCCACCAACGTGGATACAGTAGAGAGAAATGGCAGTGGAATCAGAGTCCATGATGCCAGCTCCACTGCTCCCCAGGCAGCTGGGCAAGTCGCTTCTCATCCTTTTAAGCCTCAGTTTCCTCTTCTGTAAATGAGGACCCTAATATCCACATCTATCAGTCTCACGGCTAGTCAATAATCTGGCTCTGCTTTTTCCTCTCATCCTGTCCCACCCTCTGCACTCCGCTTTGGCTGCACCTGCTTCAGCCTACTCCCTGGCCTTCTGGTGCCCACGCATTTGCCTGCCACTCAATTGGCCACTGATGTCCACTGGAGGGAAATTCCTGGAACACGTTCCTAACCCTGGCACTCCCCTGTTCAATTTCCATGGCTCCCTATTGCTCCAAGACCACAGATTCTTAGAGCTCTGGGCCTTCTGCAAGCTGGTAATACCTGTCCTCTCTCACCCTCACCCTTGCTGGGCAGAAGACTCATGCTCCAGCCACAGAGCGCACATGCCTTCTCCAGGGCGGCCACGCCATTGTCACACCTCTGGGCCACAACACATGCTATCTCCCTGCCTGGGATGCTCATTTCCTGGGGTCTGGTGAAACCTCCACAAGCCAGGTTAGCATCCGTGGAGCTGAGATCTAGGAGGTTCAGAAGGATGGGGAGAGAAGAGGTGTTGGGGTGCTGCCAACACTTTGCCACAAACAAGGTTCTCATCCAAGCTGGCAGCCAGACCCCAGAGCCTGGGGGGTGGGCACCAGGCCTCCAGGAGGAGGCAAGGGGACCAGGCAGGCCCCAGAGCATGGTTTCTCAAGCTGCCAGGACTCTGGAATGTGCAGTCGCATCCCGTCTCGTCTGCGGTCGGGGAAATATTTGGCTGAAAACAAACACTCTCATTCCTGATTAGGGCAACGTCAAGGACCCTCTGACCCAAGCAAGAGGTCTCACCCTGAGGGTGAGCCTGGTCACACTCCTCCAGGAGGCCCACCTGGACTATGCTGTGTGACACCTGGTTACTCACTCCCCCTCTCTGTGCTCCTGTGTCTGTGCTCAGGGGAGAGACAGGATCCCACAGAGTAGTCCCGCACATGTGAGGGCTTTTTCTTCAGGTTCTGTTTGGGTGCCGTTTTCAAGGGGCTGGAAACGTCTAAGGAGGAACCTCTGGAAGAACAAATCCCCCAGGCAGGGCTTGACACTTCCTGGAGCTGAGCTTGGTGGAAGGTGGCTAGGAATGGCTTTTCCCAGGAGAGGTGAGGCTCCTGGAAACTCAGATGTGCAGATTTGGTTGGGACCAAGACATGTAGATCTCCTGTCTCCCTGTCTGTCCCCTTCATACTATGCCTCCGAGGCTGGGGTGCTCACTTCCTGTCCGAGTAACCCATTGTTCTGTTGGATGTCAATTCGTCTTCACCCCACCTGGAGCTGGCTTCCCCTTAATTCCCCCGTTTCCTGCCACCACAGGCCTTAGGGCCCTGACCCTCTGCTTCCTCGCCTAGAGACAGCCCTGCGGAGGCCTGAGTATGCAGTGTGCCCCTGCTGCCGCCCTGTTCTTGAAGGTTCTGTGGTTTTCCACTCCGGCCAGGAGCATCTTCAGGCTGGCACCTCAGGCTGAGCCAAACTGGAAAGCCAGGAAAGTCGGCAGGGGGCATGTAAGGCAGGAAAGAAGTGTGTTTGAAGGAGCAGTTAAACCCAACAGACATGGTTCTAATCCCAGTCATACTACTTTTGGGCTGTGTTGCTTTGGGCAAGAGACTCAAATTTCCTAAGCTTCAGTTTACTTATCTGTAAGATGGGAACAATGAAAGCACCTAGTTCGTGAGGCTCAAATAAGAGGATCTGTGGGAGACTTTTCTGTGGCTCCCCCAACATATGATGCTCCTCATGACCCTGCCTCAACTTCCTTACCCCAGTTCTGCCCTTGAACCAGCACTCAGCCCTACGGGATGACCCCTTCCTCCCATCACGCTGTATCCTTTCCGGCCACTGTGCCTTTCTATCTGCTGTGTCTTCTGCCTGGCCAGCTCTTCCCTCTTCTTAGCCTGGCCCCCTCCAATGCATCATTTGAGAAGGGCACCATTCCCTTCCTTTCCTTTCTCGGGCAGAATGCATCTCCCTGCTCCCGGTCACCCACAGTCTCCATGCTGGAGTGGTTTCGAGGAGGGAAAACTGGAATATGGAGCTTGATGCTAGCCCTATGCCTTTTGATTGCAGGACTCAGAGTGAGATCCTGGTTGCAGGACTCTGAATGAGACCCTTTTGCTCCCTAAGCCTCAGTTTGGCTCATCTGAGAAATGGGGACAAGAACCAAATTCCTGCCCAGTGCTCTCACACATTCTGTGACCCACAGAGGTGATCCTGGCACACAAGTGCAGCTTTTCCATATGTGCATTTCCTGGACAAGCAAAGCAAAGTGGGTCTAACCCTCAGGGCCCAAGCAGTGAGGTTATGTAAGTTCCGAAACTTATTTTTCCCCGTAATTATGACAGACTCTTGGAGCCCTCGGTGAACGGGCCCTGGCCCCAGCCCTTGCTTCTGCGCTTGTTGGGACATAGACCAGAATTAATGTAATTATCAGCTCGGGCCTCCTTCCAGGTAGGCCCTGCCAGGGCGCCTCCCTCTGGATTTCATTAAGTCTCCTGTCAACATTGTCCGCTCAGCGCTCTTGGTTTCCGAGTCAGCTTGCGGAGCCGCAGGAGGAACGGGCGCCAGCCCCAGCCCGGCGTGATGGATTTTGTTTACTCTCTTCTTCCCACAGATTCCTCCCTTAATAACCCTGGAGCCAGGAGGCAGGGAGGCGGGAGGCAGGGTCTCACGGAGGCGCTGAGGCAGCTCTCCTGCAGGGCTGCAAGGGCCATGTGGGCAGCACCAGGAGGGCACTCTCTAGAAAGAAGCTACATTTTAAGGAAAATTTAGTTGATTCCAGGGGATCAACTTTAGGGAGGGAGCTAAGTGGCTCTGGAAGCTCTGTATAGGCTGAGGCTTGATCCTGGTCACAGACTGCACCCTAGTCCTGGCCACAGACTTAGGCCTGATCATGGTCCTAGAGCCCTGACCCTAACCATAGACTAATCCACCATCCTAGCTCATGGGATGAATGCAAACCTGGTTCCTGTCTGAGCTCAAACATCAACCCAGGCTTGGCTAGGCGCGGTGGCTCACTCCTGTTATCCCAGTACTTTGGGAGGCTGAGGTGGACAGATCACCTGAAGTCAGGAGTTTGAGACCAGCCTGTCCAACATGGTGAAACACCGTCTCTACTAAACATACAAAAAATTAACCAGGCGTGGTGGCGTGCACCTGCAGTCCCAGCTACTCGGGAGGCTGAGGTGGGAGGATTGGTTTGCTTGAACCCAGGAGGCAGAGGTTGCAGTGAGCCAAGACTGTACCATTGTACTCTAGCCTGGGTGACAGAGCAAGACTCCATCTCAAAATAGATAAATAAATAAATAAATAAATAATACATAAATAAATAAATTAACCCAGGCTGAATCCTAATCCAAGTTATAGACTGAGTCCTGAGCCCTAACTGAATCCCTGTTCCTGACTCCAGGCAGCCCTGACTGTGGTCATAGACTAAGTTCTAACTCTGGAGTCCCAGGCTGAGTCCCGGTCCTGGATGCTGCCAGACCACACACCAAGTCCTCAGATTGTATTTTCACAAGGCCTCCCCTTTCAAAGTATAAACCTGTCTCCTGAAGAGGAACCAAGTTAGCCTGTTAGCGCTCGTTCCTTGGCCGAGAGAAATGCTCTCGAAGGAATGGATCATGGAACAGCTTAGCATTGAGAGGTAGGAGTCAGAGAGAAGCAGAGACAGTTACTTCTAGACATGAGAAACTGAGCTGGACAAGTAGCCCACCAGAGGAACAGAAAAGTGACGAAGAAGAAATATGGTATTGGGGGAAAGGGCAGCTGACTGCTCTGCTAAGGACAGTAGCTGGGAGCTTTTTAATATGCCCTATTGAGAGTCATTCATTCATTCAGCAAACACTGAGCACCAAGCACTGAGCACCACCAATGAGCCTAGTGTTTGTCCATTCCTCTGTGCATTCAGTAAGAATGTATTATATGCTACAGAACCCACATTCTGTTTAGTGTGGGGTGGAGGACTTCTCAGTCGGTGTCTCTAGAGTTAAAAATTACCCTCCTCCCTCTCCCTTACACCACCACACCTACACCTGGGATCCTATGGCACTGAGAAATGAGCCTTAGAGTCAGGCAGATGGGGCAAGTCACCTTCCCTCTCGAACCCTCAGTTTCCCCTTTTACTAGATGGGCAATTATGCAGTGTGAAGGAGATAACAGTTAAGAACACACTTAATGCAATACGAGGCATACAGTTGCAACTTAATAAGCGTTGCCCCTTTCTGGACTGCTGGGGTTGTTGGGAGGATGCAGTCACTAATGCTATACATGGCAACAGTGATTGCCCAGTGGAAGGCCAATGACAGCTGTCTGGAAGGCTGGGCCTCAGTTTCCCTATCTGTAAATTGTGGAGTTAGACTCGATGGTCCTTCTGTTCCAGCCACCCCTGAATGCCCTATAGCTGGATTTCAGAGGAAAAGGTGATGGCAACACTCAGATCCCGGAGCCCCTGAACTTGGCTGTGGGCTGAGCTGCCCCGGATGTTAATCTGTGACACAGCAGAGTCCAGGGCAGTTATAAACTTAGCCCAGTGCATTCTCCCCGCAGCACTCACAGCCAGGGTTGGACCAGAGTTGACCAGCCCAGAAGTCATCAAGGCCACACTGGCCTTGACCCCGGTTCAGCAGATAAGAGTATAGCCTCAGAAGGTCACCACCCCTCCCCCTGCTCCAGGCCACAGTTTTCCCATGCCTCAAGTAGGCAGTAGAAAGAGCACAGTCTTTGAGGCAATGATAGGTTTCATTGTGAATCTTCAGCCACCCCACACATGCCGGATGACCTCAGCTAACTTACTTAGTCTCTCTCAGCCTTAGTCTTCCCACCTGGAAAATGGGATGATAAGATCTCAATTTTAGGACGATGATTGAGAAGTGGAGGGGATGGTGACAACAGGCTCAGGCAGTGCCAAGTATACAGCAGGTGCACTATAGCTGCAGGTGGGTGTGATCACTGCTGGGCTTGAGCAGGGGCGTACACACTGTTTCACGGCAGTGTCCAGGGTGGCTGGAGTCAGGAGAAGGACCAGACAGGATTTGGGGCCCCACTTTCTTTCAAGGACAGAAACCTTTTGATACTTTTTTAATCCAATAGGTTACTTTGTAAAAATTCATTTGAAGAAAAAGGAGTGAGGCTAAAAAATATTGCCATGAAAAATGTTTAAGACTACTGGTTAGATGAATTTCCAGGGCTGGCCGGGCACAGTGGCTAACACCTGCAATCCCAGCACTTCGTGAGACCCAGGCAGGTGGATTGCTGGAGCCCAGAAGTTTGAGACCAGCCTGGGCAACATAGTGAGGCCTCATCTCTACAAAAAATAAATAAAAAAAATTAGCTGGGCATGGTGATATGTATCTGTGGTCCCAGCTACTGGGGAGGCTCAAGTGGGAGGATCGATTGAGCCCAGAAGGTTGAGGTGACTGTGAGCCACGGTCATACCACTGCACTCAAGCCTGGGCAATAGAGTGAGACACTGTCTCAAGTAAATAAATAAATAAATAACCAAATAGGATGAATTGCCAGGGCTGAAACACTTACTGATTAAGGGCCTACTGCATGCGGGGCTCTGGGAAGGCTCTTGGGAGCCAATAAAAGGCTTTCTTCAAAATTTTTACTTTATTCATAGCCCTCGTGGGTATCCAGCAGTCGTGCAGACTGGGGGTCCTTTCAGTCCGTGGCAGTGAATTTCCCCCACGGTGCCTACTGATGATGGAAGAATACCAATCACCATGTGCCTCAGAATGTGCTGGTGCCCTGCCCCCTGCAGAGCATCTGATCCGCAAACAAGAGGGTAATCAGACTGGCAGGCACCTATTCCACAGATGGGGAAACTGAGGCAGGGAGCACCAATGTGACCTGCCAGAGGTCCTGGCTGGGAGTCTTGTTTGTTCTACAAGTCTAGTTTTTCACTTTTTTTGGAGTGGGGGGACGGAGTTTCTGTCCCCCAGGCTGGAATGCAGTGGCACGATCTAGGCTCACTGCCACCTTTGCTTCCCTGGTTCAAGCAATTCTCCTGCCTCAGCTGCCTGAGTAGCTGGGATTACAGGCATGCACCACCACACCCAGCTAATTTTTGTATTTTCAGTAGAGACAGGGCTTTTCTATGTTGGCCAGGCTGGACTCGAACTCCTGACCTCAAGTGATCTGCCCACCTCGGCCTCCCAAAGTGCTGGGATTGCAGGCATGAGCCACCAAGCCCGGCCTCAGGCATTCAGTTCTGTGATCAACTTGCCTTGGTTAAACCAAAGGAGCAAGACATTTGTGGCAGGCATTTGATTCAGAAATGGGGTGAGCAGATGTGAGAGGGGAAGAAGGAGATACCAAGGTGGGTTGGGGGATCTGTGAGGCAGGGGAATTCATGTTTACGGGGCACTTGGCACCATGGTCTCAGTGGCTGTTATTGTGCCCATGGATAAGGAAATTGAGGCAAAGTGGCTGGCTAGCTGTGGAGCCAAGACTGGTTTTGGGTGTCTGTGGCTCCCTGTCCAGTGCTCTTTGCAAGGCCAGCCAGTCCCTGTGGGCCGGAAGCCATTTTCTCCAGCCCTTCTCAGGTGGCCCTCAGAGACCCTGTCCAGCCTCAGAGCCTTCTCTTCCCAGAAGGCCCCTCTCCAGGGCAGAATTTCAAAACCAAAGCATAATCCTCGCCTGGGACCCCAGCAAACAGCACAGGGGCTCAAGCCCCTCCTGCACCGTAGTAGTGGGTCTGGTTCTCGGAAATGCTGGGGCTACAACCAGACAGACCTAGGTTCAAGTCCCGGCTTCACCATCTACTCCCTGTCATGAACTTGACCACATTATGCATCCTGGGCCTTGGTTTCAGTCTGTGAAATGCAGGCAAAAAAATATGCTGGGGAGAAGAGGAGGAACTAGGAACAGGAAAACTAGTAAAAATGAAAGTGGGCTGTGTGTCAGTCCATCTTTCTGATCATCCCACACAGACTCCAGGCATGAGAAAGACCACTAGAAGATCAGGAAGTGGAGGATTAACCCAGGCGGAGGCCCTGCTGAGAAACCCAGGGCTCTACCCTGCAGGACCTCAGGGCCAAATCCTGTGTTGGGGCCATGGGATGGATTAGGCAGGCCTCTGCCTTTAAGGAGATCCCAGGCCAAAAGGGGAGGAGTGTTAACCTTATCCAGTCTAAGGGAGTAAGTGGACATTCCATCCAGTCTCAGGAGGGAGGCAGATACTCCGTTCATTCTAAGTGGGGGATTCAGATGCTGTCTAACCTGGGCGGGGGACTGCAGGAGGGAAGAGCAATTGAGTCTAAGGAGGAAGTGAACGGTCCATCCATTCTGGGGGTGTGGGAGCAGTGGACACACCCTGTCCAGCTGTACGACAGGCAGCTTTGATTTTGTATTTGGTGTTTCTGCAGTGGTTCAGAGTACCTGGTAGATACGCGAGGCTGCTTGCATTCTCCATCATTCAACAACTGTTTATAAAGCAGCTCCTCTGTAATCCTAGCACTTTGTGAGGCCGAGATGGGTGGATCATCTGAGGTCACGCATTCAAGACCAGCCTGACCAACATGGTGAAACCCCGTCTCTACTTAAAAATACACACACACACACACACACACACACATTAGCCAGGCATGATGATGGGTGCCTGTGATCCCAGCTACTCAGGAGGCTGAGATGGGAGAATCAGGGAACCTGGAGACGGTGGTTGCAGTGAGCCAAGATGATGCCACTGCACTCCAGCCTGGGCGGCTGAACAAGACTCCATCTTAAAATAAAATAAAATAAAATAAAATAAAATAAAATAAAATAAAGCAGCTCGTGTGTGCTGGCTTCATGCCAGGTACTGGATGGAGGGTGGTGGCGTTTGAAGCTAGTTGAGTGCTTTGGAAGCAGGCAGTGAGGTGGGAGCTAAGGATCCTCTTTGGGGTTCAGAATGCAGAGGGGAGTATGATCTGATAACTCCTCTTGGGGCTGCCAATGTCAGGAACCCAGAACTCCAGAAGTTTTCCTTTAAGCCTTGTCTTCCCACAGTGCTTCCCAGGACAGGACACTGCGGGTACAGCTATCTGCTCTGTCACATCTGCACAGCATTGGTATCTCGTTCTCTTCAGATACTGGACACTTGAAAGTTTGTCTCAATGATCTATTGATGCACTCAAACCACACTGAATTAGCTTTGTCATCTGGTCCAGGTTCGGCTGGGCAATTCTGCTGGTTTCATTTAGGCTCACCCAGGCAGCTGAAGACACCTTGGTGCAGCATGGTCTAAGTTGGCCTTGCTTGGCCTGGGTTAGCAGCTGTTGGCTGAGCCCTATGTCTCCAGCAGGCTAGCCTGGGCTCATCCATTGGATGCAGCCTTCCCAGAGCAAGCCACAGTGTGCAACTGCTTCCCAAGCCTCTGCTTACATCTCGTTTGCTGATGTCCCATTGGCTAAAGCCGGTCATTTGACCAAGCCTGTGGACAGTGTAGGAGAGGATTACACAAGAGGGGTGGGGCTCCTGGGCACTCATGGCTGTACCAACCTACAACCAACTCTCCTGGGCGCCAGGCTGTTTCCTTCCTCTGCACCTTTGCCCAGGCTGTCCCATTCGCTTGTTATGCCCTGATGGGTGATCTCCTACTTGGGCAAGTCACAAACTTCTCTGTGCCTCAGCCTCCTCCTCTGTAAAATGGGGATCACGTGAGTTTAAGTTATTCTGAGGATTAAACGAGTTAACACACAAACATTTAAAACAGTGCCTAGCACAGAGTAGGTCCTCCAGAGATGCCAGCCATCACCATCACAATGGTGATTCTTGGTATGACGACCCCTGCCCTCTTCAAAGCCCCGTTTAAGGAATCTCCTCCTCCCTGAAGCTGTCTCTGGTTCTCTTCAGCCAAGCATCCACCCCCAAGCCTGGTCCTATAATTATCTTTTCCTCATCCACCCACTCCATCTACAGTGGGGTCCAGAGGGAAGGGAATCCCAGGGCCCAGCCCAGGGAGTGTGAAGTATCTTATTTCCTCTGCAATTAGGGAGGCAAGACAGTCCTCGGTGACCCCATTTGGCATAGGTGAAAACTGAGGCTGTAGGAGATGTGCTGACTTGCCTGGGGTTGCGCAGCTGATAGGTGGGTGAGCTGGGAGTGGAGCCAGGTTGGGCTGTAGCAGCTGTGTTTGCCTTGCCTCACTGTCCAGCTCTCACCTGGGCCGGGTGTCGGGGTCTCAAAAGGAAGGCAGATATGGGCTCTGCCCCATGGAGCTCACAGTCTGGTGGAGGAGAAAGGCTCAAGCAGAGAGTAGGAGGTATGAGTAGCTCTGTGGGCTGTGGGGGCCAGATGGGTCCTCGATCCTGCGGGGTCAGAGCTGGCTGCCCAGAAGACATGAAATGGAATAAGCAGAGTGACATGCTCTGGGCCACAATCAGGGTGTGTGGCCGCCCTGACCACATCACTGCAGCTGCCTGCACAGCCACATCCCTATGGGTTGTGGGACTGTGACCCTCCCCACTACCTCCCATTACTGAGGACACACCTCCTGGGCCTCCAGTAACTACCCAGGCCTCCACACCTGCTGCACCATGGTGGTGCAGCCCACCTCCCCCACGCCTTCAGCCTTGTGGACATTTTCTCTGGAGATTCCAATTCCCCAGCCTCCTTGAGGTCAGTGTCTGCCCAGAACCTCCCGGCAGGAGAGAATAAACCCCACAGCTCTTAAGGCAATGCCTTCCTGTCCGACTGGACAAAGATAGGCAGTGCAGGAACCTCCCCTGGGAGGACTGAGCCATCACCTGAGGAATGGGAGTCCATGGAAACGTGACTCGCCCCTGTGAGAATAAAGCCTTTCATCTGGACATCGAAATGGCCACCAGCTCCCTGAGTGACTTTGGGCAAGTCATGTCCCCATTCCAAGCCTCAGAAAGCCCACCTGTGAGATGAGGATGAAAATAACCCCCTTATAGGCCTGCCATCCCACCACCGTGGCGCGATCCACCTGGTACATAGTCAGTATTCAGGGAATGGTGGTACGGCAGTAGTGTGAATACCTTTAAACTGGAGGAGCTTTTAACAACTTCTAGAATCTCCTGGAAAGAGTGGGGAGCACCTCAGTGACCAGTTCATGCATTAGGTAGCGGCCACGACTTCCGTTAGCATTGAAGGCATTTATGGAGGGCTTGTTGAGAGCATAGCAGAATGCTGGGTATTGGAGCCCTGAGGAGTCATGTACAATCCACTTATCACCTATGCTTGCTTGCTTTAAAAAAATACTCCTTTGGCCGGGCACGGTGGCTCATGCCTGTAATTCCAGTGCTTTGGGAGCTTGAGGCAGACAGATCACGAGGCTAGGAGTTCAAGACCAGCCGGACCAACATGGCAAAAACCCGTCTCTACTAAAGATACAAAAAATTAGCTGGGCGTGGTGGTGGGCGCCTGTAATCCCAGCTACTCAGGAGCCTGAGGCAGGAGAATCACTTGAACCCTGGAAGTGGAGGTTGCAGTGAGCTGAGATCGTGCCATTGTACTCCAGCCTGGCGACAGAGTGAGACCGTGTCTCCAAAAAAAAAAAAAATTCATTTAATTGTATTTTACAGAGGGATAATGTATATATAGGAAGATGAGCCTGTGTTAGGTTGCTAGGGCTGCCATTACAAAATACCACAGGCTGGGTTGGGAGCTTCCACTGTAGGAGTTTATTTTCTCGGTCCTGGAGGCTGGAAGTCCCAGATCGAGGTGTCGGGAGGGCTGGTTTCTTCTGAGCCTCTCCTTGGCTTGCAAACAGTAACCTTCTCCCTGCATCTTCACATCCATCTTCCCTCTGCACCTGTCTGTGTCATTTTCTCTTATAAAGATGCCAGTCAATTAGGGCCCACCCTAATGACCTTGTTTTAACTTAGTCACCCCTTTAAAGACCTGTCTCCAAAATACAGTCTTATTCTAAAAGTGCTGGGGTTAGAGCTTTAGCATAGGAATTGGGGTGGGGGGTGGGAGGAACAGTTCAGCCCCTAGCGCCCCACTTTGTTTACAGTCTGAGGAGTTTTTTTTTTTTTTTTTTTTTTTTTTTTTGGCGGGGTCTCTCTCTGCCGCCCAGGCTGGGGTGCAGTGGCCGGATCTCAGCTCACTGCAAGCTCAGCCTCCCGGGTTCACGCCATTCTCCTGCCTCAGCCTCCCGAGTAGCTGGGACTACAGGTGCCCGCCACTGCGCCCGGCTAGTTTTTTGTATTTTTTAGTAGAGACGGGGTTTCACCGTGTTAGCCAGGATGGTCTCCAGTCTGAGGAGTTTTTACAAATGATACACAACAGCCAAGATGCAGAGCAGATCATTGCCCCGAGGTAGCGCGCTCATGTCCCGGCAGACAGTCCCCACCTCGCACCCCCACACAGGGTGAAAATGTCTGGTGGCCTCCTGTTGTGTGGGCTCAGTTTGTCTTCTCTGGAGTGTCAGGTAAGTGGGATCATGCCGTGTGTTCGTTTCATGCCTGGTGTTTTCTCTCCACAGAACGACCCTGAGGACTGTGAGTGTTGCTGTGTGCATCTGTGCTGTGTCCCCTTTCATTGCTGAGCGGTGTTCCTTTGTTTGGATACACCACTGTCTGCTTCTTCACTCATCAGGTAAGGGACACACAGACAGTTCTAGGTCAGGCTCATGATGGGTAAAGCTTCCACTCACATCTAGGCACAGGTCTTTGTACAGCCCTGCTTTTCATTTCCAGTTGGTTTCCCCACCTAAAAGTGCTAGATTACATGGGAGGTGGGTGTTTAACTTCATAACTGCCTTGCAGGGTGATTCTCACACCCCCATCAGTCGTGTTGGAGAGTCCTGATTGCTCCGACATTGATAGTTCAGTCCTTTTCACTTTAATTCTAAAGGGTGTACACTGGCATCTCGTGGTTTAACTTGCACTTCCCTGAGGGCTGGTGAAGTTGAGCATCTTCCCATGTGCTTATTGGTCATCACATTTCTTTTGACCACTTTTAATTGGGCTGTCATTTAGAAAATTGTGGTAAAAGATACATAACATACAATTTACCATCTTAATTTAAATTTAATCAGTCCAGTGACATTAAGACCATTCATGTGCTATGGAGGTGTCACCACCATGTGTCTTCAGTACTCTTTTTTGTCTTCCCAAACTGAACCCCTGTCCCCATTAAACACTAACTCCTCATTCTCCTCTCCCCTCAACTCGCAGCCGTAGGCACCCCTCCATTCTACTGACTGTCTCTATGAATGTGATTATCCTGGGGACTTCATACCAGTTGAACCTATAGTATTTGTCCTTTTGTGACTGGCTTATTTCACTTAACATAATATCCTGAAGGTTTATCCATGTTGTATGATGTGTCAGAATTCCCTTCCCTTTTAAGGCTAAATAATATTCTACTGTGTGTAGAGATCAATTGCCTTTATCCATTCATCTGTCAGTGAACACTTGGGTGGGTTCCACCTGTTGGTTATTGTGAATAGTACTGTGATGAACATGAGTGTGCAAATATATCTGTTTGAATTCCTGAATTCCTGTTTTCTTTTCTTGTTTTTTGAGACGGGGTCTAGCTCTGGTACCAGGTTGGAGTGCAGAGGCGTGATCTTGGCTTACTGCAGCCACCCATTCCCAGGAGTGGTCCTCCCACTTCACCCTCCCGAATAGGTGGGACTGCCAGCATGCACCAACACACCTAGCTGATTTTTGTTATGTTTTGTAGAGAGGGGGTTTTGTCATGTTGCCCAGGTTGGTCTTGAACTCCTGGAGTCAAGTGATCCACCTGCCTTGGTCTCCCAAAGTGCTAGAATTGCAGGCATGAGCCACCATGCCCGACTGATTCCTGTTTTCAATTTTAGGTAGTCATTTGATTATTGGGTTGTAGAAATCTTACTTTTAGATTAATATCTTAAAAACTATCACCAGTTACCTATGTGTTAACTGCTTAGTTTTTCAACCAAACTTTGATCATCAGCCAACCCTCACTTTTAGCCCAGATCGATGAGCTCATGCTTGGTGATCAGTTAACTCCTTGTTTTTTAGCTAATGCGTTAATTAGCAATTACCATCTTTGTCTTCAGCTAAACATCATACTTCTCAATGCTTTGGTTATCAGCTAATGTCTTCTTTTTCAGCTAACACTTTAGTGGACATTAATATCCTTGTTAACGTATGTTACCTCAACCAGATAAGACCCGGCTGCATTGGGGAAGGGAAGTGGGGGCTTGACAAGGAACGTGAAGACATTAAAGGCAAAACTTCTGAGTTAATGAGGGGAGTCCTCCAAGAGAGTTCTGTCCTTCAGGAGCTGGAGTCTGGCTCTCCATGAAAGCTTTCTGAATGAATGAATGGATGGATGAATGAGTGCATGAGTGGGTAGTGAGTGCAGGACCACACTCCTTCTCCTGGGGATGGCATTGCTTGCTCAGCCCCAGAGCCAGTGGCTTTCACTTTCACATCTTGCTGACACATGATGTTACCCAGAAACGCTTGAAATGCCGTCGTTTCACTGGGGCCTGGAGACCATACTTTGGACCTTGCTATCCTCTGGCCCGTGGACACCAGAGCAACAGCATCCTCTGCTGCACCCAGGCTGCCGAGCCTTTTATTCTTGAGTTGGCCATGTGACCCCCAGTGGGGCATGTGACCTCTCTAGACCCACATCTGTGTGACCTGGCCCATGTGGGGCTCCCTGATCCCATCTCCTGCCTTTGCCCCATCAGCCTAGGGCACTCTCAGTTGGCTCCCACCTCAGGGCCTTTGCACCGGCTCTTCCCTCCGCCTGAACACTCTTCTCCCAGACCTTGGCTCCTTCCCTTCTTGGGGTCTCAGCCCAGAGGTCATCTCCTCAGGGATGCCTTTCCTGATTGCCCCCAGAGGCATGGGGTCAGTCCAGCTGGCTGTACCTTCATTCCCTGGGTGGTCTCAGTGCCTGAGGGGGCACCTGTTCACTGTCAGGCCCAGAGTCTCTGTCCTGAGTGTGTGGGGAGCACAGGAGACCGAGCTGCAGTGTTCAGGACCCTCCACCTGCTGGTTAAACCTGGTAATAAAACCATCTGCCATTTGCAGATGCCCTTAGAAGGATGGTATCTAAGCCAGATTTCACAGCTGGGGAAAAGGGCTCAGAGAGGCGAGTGGTTTCTCTGCGGCCACACAGCAGCTAGGGGTGGAGGTTGCACATCCACGCTCCGCTGGAACCCCCAGCTGCCTCTTCTGGCTCAGTCCCTGTCCCTCTGGCTTCCCTAAGATTGGCCCCTTTCTCTATAAAACTGGCCCCAGACTCCACAAAGTAAGGCAGCCCATGGGTGACAGAGGAGAGAGCCTGTGCCTAGGAGGGAGGCAGTGTGACCAGGGACCAAGGAGCTGGGACCAAGTGCCACTCAGAGTGGCTGGACCCTGGATTTCTATCACCTCTGTGTCTGAGTCCCATCTGCCTGTGAGTGCATGGGGGCCTCCGTGTGGACTGGGAAGAGTGAAGTCGGGTGACCGACTCGCCCCATTCATCTGGGACGTTCTCATTCTGCGCACTGACAGCCCTGCCTCCTGGGAAACGTCTCAGGACTGGGCAAATTGGGACTGCTGGTTGCACTTGAGGGAAGGGAGGGCCTCGGGGGAGGCCCAGCCCCTGCAAAGGCTGGGATGTGGAAATGGAACTGTGTGAGCTGCAGATATGGCTGCCCCGGCTTGGGGAACCCCTGCTGGGATGGGGAGCAGGAATGAGAGAGAGGAGGAACGTGAGGCCAGAGCCCCAAATGCCAAGCACAAGATTTGGGCATGAGGAACCCATGTGACCTCTTGCTAGCTGCTCCTGGAGGAAGGAGCTGTTGGGAGAAAAAAACTAAGCCCCTGGAACTGGCCGCGGGCCCCTCTGCCCTCTGTAACCCGCCCTGGAGACAGGAGATGGGGGCTGATCCTCTTGCCCCACCAGTCCCCCGGGCGTTCTGACACACTGGGCTCTTTCTTAGACAAGAATTCAGTAACAAAACACTGAACAACATCCCGTGACTCAGTGTCTGCTTGAGGGGCTTTGCAAGGGGTGGACACAGAGAGAAGCTAACCCCAGACAGCCGCTGCTCTGTCTGGGTTCTGTAATTGGAAATGTCCTCCTGCCTGTCCCAAAGCCAGTGGCCGTGGGATCCTGGGGTCCAGACTGACCTTGGTCTGCTCCACCCTAGAAGGGCCGCGCATGCCTGTGGTTTAGGGGTGTTGGAGGCTGAATACAGCCAGGTTCTTGTCTTGGAGACAGCTCAGCTCCCTAAAGGGCGTCAGGAGAAGTCCCAACAACAGAAACGCTGACTGCATTCCCAGCCTGTTTTACAAACCAGCTCACAGAGGTTGAGACAGGGCACACAGTCCACCAGGTCTCAATCCCATGGATACCCCAGCGCCCAACCCAGAGCCAGCTGAGTCTGAGTTCCTGGAATGGAGGAGGCCAGAGGCAGTGTGTCAGCATCTTGGCGGTGCCTTCAGTGCGCTCTGCTGCACCCACTGCTCTTTCAGAGCTCCTCAGAGGGTTTCCTGAAGACAGTCCTGCTGCGAGTCTCTTGGTTCTCCCTGCATGCTCCCCGGAGCAGCAGCAGCCTCCCCTGGAACCTGGCCCCTCCTCAGACCAGATGCTCTGGTGGGCGTGTGTGCTCCTATTCTGTGTGAACACTCAGCCCTACCCTGGGATTCTGAGATTCACTCAAGGCTGAGAAGTCCTGCCCTAGTCCAATGCAAGGGAGGAAACTGAGGCCCAGGGAGGTCTCCCTTGCTCATGGCAGAGCCCAGAACCCAAATTGGTTGTCTTCTAGCTGCACCTTCCCCTTCCTCTGGGCTCCCCACCAAAAATAGGTGCTTTTCTTGGAAGAGGATAACTTCTTTTGCCTTGAAAGTAACTTACTGACGTTTCTCCCTGACAAGACAGGGAAGTCATTGAGAGCAGAAGGGACATCTGCTTCATCCCTGTCTTCTAAGGCCCCATCACCATGCCTGGCATGCGCTCATTAAATTAACGCCTTTTAAGAGCTCTCTTTTGTACACTTGACTTACTGGCTACCTTGCTCTTCCGCTCCCCTACCTCCACTCCTTGGCAACACAGCCCACTCCATTCCTCTTGGGCACAGCCTGGACAGAGAGGGCAGCGTGAGCAGCTGTGCTCCATGGCTGACCAGGATAGCCCAGCACGAGGCCCCCAGCTCAGCCCAGTGCCTCTCCCTTTCTCAGGGTCTCTTCCCAATCCGGTGAGTTGCTTCCAGCTGAGTCAGGTTGGCTAAACTCAGCACGACTCTATCCCCTGCAGTCCTCAGCTGCCGTCCCCACACTCCCATGTCCCCTCCTCCCTTTCAGCAGTGTCTCTGCCTTTCTAGGATATCTCAGCCCTTCCAAGCACCGGGCCCCTGGCTCTCAGATGCTCAGAATCGCCACCGCTGTCCTTGCTTGGTGTCGGCCCATCTCTGCACTCTTCCTTTCCCAGTGGCCGGCACACTCTCCAGTGTTCTCACGGCCTCTCTCGTTCTAGGAGGGGGCTTTCCAACTCAGGACTCATCTGGATCAGGTGAGAAAAACTCCACAGCAACAACGGGATTCAGAGGTGGGCTAGCTGGGTCCCGCCTCTCCTCAGGACCCAAGAAGTATAGGAGTGCGTAATAATCCCACCGGACAGCGCTCAGCACCACGTGATGTTTAAATGCC
Source organism: Papio anubis (assembly GCF_008728515.1). NCBI lineage: Eukaryota > Metazoa > Chordata > Mammalia > Primates > Cercopithecidae > Papio > Papio anubis. The sequence continues at coordinate 50,236,134 of NC_044977.1, forward strand.
TCATTCTAACCTGTGCCAGAAAAAGGAATTAGGCTGCAAGTGACCCCGCGCCCAGGGCAGCCGCTAAACCATTCAGCTCCCCTCCTTCTTCCCCCACTGCCCCTGGCCTGGATACTGGTACCAGCCTCCCCCTGGGCTCCTGGGCTCCAGTCTCATCCCTCTCCAGTCTGTCCTTGGCACATCTGTGACCATATCTCACCATTTATAACAACCCCTTTATGGAGCCAGTCTGAGTCCTCAGCCATTGAATGAGTCTGAGTCCTCAGCCTGGCATTCAAGGTCCTTGATGGTCTGACCCCAACTAGACATCCCAGCTTCATCTCCCACCAGCACCGCCCATGCGCCCTCCGACCCAGAGACACCTATCTCCAAACACACCCGGCCTTTCACACTTTGGGCCTCTGCGCTGCTGTTTCATCCCCTCCCCTGGGCCATTCATCCCATTAATGACTCATTCCACACTGACTACTAATCCACTGTGAGAGGCCCTGGATACTCTGAGATGGAAGAACACAGATCTGTTCGCTGCTCTAATGACCCCTCCAGTCTGGGCTGGGGGATAGAAGCGACTCACAGGAGCACACACACAAATGCACACGCTGGGACGGGGCTTCAGACGTGAGGGACATGACACTGGAGGGGTGACACGGGCTGGAAGATCCTGGTGGGCTCCCCAGGGGCGGTGTCTGAGTGGGGGTGAATTAGGAAGGAGGGCAGGAACAGTGTTCCAAGCAGAGTGAATGGTACGGCAAGGGCCCCAAGGCGGGTAGGAGCAAGGTGAGGCTGGCCGCACGCCTGGGCCAGGCTGGGCACTCAGAGCCTGCCCTTGGTGTTTAATACTCCTGGTTGCCGGCTTTAAATTTGTAATAACTTTATCTTTGAATCTGTGGTGTTTTGGGGTTTGGTTTTTTTTTGAGATAGAGTCTCACTCTGTCACCTAGGCTAGGGTGCAGTGGCACAATCATGACTCACTACCTCCCAAGCTGAAGCCCTCCTCTCACCTCCGTCTCCCAAGTTGCTGAGACCACAGGTGCACACCACCACACCTGGATACTATTTTTTTTTAGAAGTAGGGTCTCGCTATGTTGCCCAGGCTGATCTCGAACTCCTGGACTTAAGCAATCCTCCTGCCTTGGTTTCCCAAAGTGCTGGGATTACAGATGTGAGCCAACAGGCCTGGCCTGAATTTGTGCGTGTGTGTGTGCACGCATGTGCGTGTGCATGTGCATGTGTGTGTGTGTGTGTTTGAGATGGAGTCTTGCTCTGTCACCCAGGCTGGAGTGCAGTGGTGCGATCTTCACTCACTACAACCTCTGCCTCCTGGATTCAAGCGATTCTCCTGCCTTAGCTTCCTGAGTAGCTGGGACTACAGGCGCTCGCCACCACGCCCGGCTAATTTTTTGTATTTTTAGTAGAGACGAGTTTTCAGCATGTTAGCCAGAATGATCTCGATCTCCTGACCTCGTGATCTGCCCGCCTCAGCCTCCCAAAGTGCTGGGATTACAGGCGTGAGCCACCGTGCCCGGCTGAATTTGTGTTTTGTAAGTGAAGCCCTGTGGAACAGTGGAGTGTGCCCAGGGGACTTGGAGCCTTGGCTTGCTCACATGGGCTCCCGTAGCCTGGCACCTCTCCAGGACAATAAAGGTCCGGCTCATGACCCCATCCTCTGGCACCCCAGGCCTCAGCCAATCACTGCTGCTGCTTTCTCCAGGGGCTGGGCGCTGGTACAGAGAGGGTCAGGATCGGGTGTGTGTCTCAGGGAAAGGCAAGGCAGGAGCAGTCCTTGCTCCATACTGGCAGCACTGGAAACATTGGGTGGGCAACTCCAGAGGGCAGGGGGTAAGGCACCTAACACAAGGGACCTGCCCCAGCAGGGAAGTGTCAGTACCGTTGTAGGTTGCCTGTCCACCACGCATTGGAGTGGCATGCCCAGGGGAAGGGGAGACGCCTGACTTGGTCTCCCTGCTTGTCTGCGGCATGGCCTGCTGTTGGGTAGGTGGCAGGAGAGGAAACTTGACAGCAGCTTCACGCATGCTTGATGAGTTAGGGGGGCCGAGTCCCAGGCACCTGGGAGGGTCCCCCACGAGCATCCCTGCACTCAAGAGAACGTGACATTAAATTATAAACACAAAACACCATGACAGGCCAAGAAAAAAACCATGACAGGTCGAGAAAAAACCATGGAAAAGTAGAAAAGTTTCATATTTTAGACTTTTAATGATGTTTCAAAACAGAGCTTTTTGGCTGAACACAGTGGCTCACACCTGTAATCCCAGCACTTTGGGAGGCTGAGATGGGTGAATTGCTTGAGTCCAGGAGTTTGAGACAAGCCTGGGCAACATGGCGAAACTCCATCTCTATAAGAAATACAAAATTTATCTGGGTGTGGTGGTGCACACCTGTAGTCCCAGCTACTCAGGAAGCTGAGGAAGGATGATCGACTGAGCCCAGGAGGTTGAGGCTGCAGTGAGCTGTGATCCTGCTACTGCACTCCAGCCTGGGAGACACAGCGAGATCCTGTCTCAGTAATAATAAGAAGAAATAAAATAAAACAGAGTCTTTTGAACAGGGCCCCAGATATTTGTTCTATGCTAGGCCCTACAAATTAAGGAGTAGACCTGGGGCAGGAAACATCCGAGGACTCCAGGCAGGCACTGCGACCGGACAGAGGAATGCGGGCAGGGAGCAGGCTGCCGCCCACTGGGTCTGGAGGACTTGGCACATCCTCTCCCCAGGCTGCAGTGGTCAGAGTAATCAAATCGTCTTTCACAGGGAGGGGAAACAGGGCTCAGGGACAGAAGGGTCTCTTTCCTCCTAGTGGCCCAGATCCTGTTTGGCTGCAGGCTGGTTCACAGGACATAGCATTTTCTGGGAGGTGGGGAGGTCCTCACGCCCAGGGGTGCTCTTTGAGTACAGGTCATGGTGGGGTGGTGGCAAAAGCAGGAGGGAGTGGCAAAGACAGTCAGTGGTCTGGAGCCTGCCAAGGCCCTGAGCTACCGTCTCCACCCACCAGCGTCCTGGCCCCAAATACCCGAACAGCCATTCTGAGTCTGCCCATCAGATAAAGGGTATTCTTACATCATGTCTCTCTCGGCCCCCAGCACTGATGGTGCCAGCTCTTAGCCAACCATAGGGGTGAGTTTCAAAACAACAAGAAAAGAAGTAGGAGGATGCTGGAGGGGCAGATATGTTTTTCCTCTGACTTTCCTAAACCCTCCCACAAAGCCCCTCACTTCCCAGGGCCATGTTTTTGTGGTGAAGAGAGGCCAAGGACCAGCATCTTCAGGCAGACATTCAATCTAGCCCTGGGCTACAGGATCAAACGCAAGACACTCCGTTAAACTGGAATTTCAGATAAGCAAGCAGTTTTAAAAAAATATAAGTATGTCCCAAATATTGCATAGGACATACTTATACTAAAAAACTATTTGTTGTCCATCTGAAATTCCAATGTAAGTGGACATCTTTCATCGTATTTGCTTAATTTTGCAACCTTACTCCTACCTAGCCTATGAGAGCTTCATCTCTTAACAGAAACCCCAAAACTATCTTCAGGGCCCCTGTGGTTCAAGCCCAGGCACACATTTTCAAGAAACCCCAGATGACAGTGACACATTTCCCCATTTGTGATCCAGGGTCCAGACAGCAGAAGGCTTTGCCTGAGGCCACACAGTGGGTGTCTGACCTGGATACCCACACAGGTGGTGCTTGGCACTTTCAAACGCCCCTCGGACCACCACTGGGTGAGTTGGGTGTTGGTGGCTCCATTTTACAGAGAAGGAAACAGGTTCAGGAACGGGGAGGGTTTACCAGGGCTCACAGGAAGTCTCGCCCCCATCTATAAGACTGACACTGACTAACACTAACCCTAACCCTAATCCAAGGCTTCAGCCTCCCCAGCCACCACCCTCCCGCTGGCTTGGTGGCTAAGGATAGAAGGTTCTGGGAAATAGATGTGGTTTGAACCTCAGCACCTCCACTCACTGTCTGGGTGATCTGGGCCAGGTGCTTCCTTTCCTGGAACCTCAGTTTTATCATTTGTAAAATGGGGATGATGATGTGCCACCCTTCTAGAAATAGTGATGATGGAGTGAAGGAAATCCGTAAAGCTGATACCTCCTGCACACCCAGCCCTCAACAGTTGTACCCAGCTCGTCCCAGCCACTCTCTGCCCACTCCCACCAGCCCTTTCCCCCTGTGCTGGCCCCAGAGGCCTCCCCTGAGGTCAAGGCCTGGAGGTGACTCGGTGGCCTAGAGGGAGAGACCACCACCACCCCCTCGAAAGACATAGAGCCAGAGCAGAGAGAACCAGGAGACTCAAGAGCCTGCAGAGCACCAGGGGTAGTGGCTCACTCTAGCACTTTGGGGGGCTGAGGCAGGAGGATTGCCTGAAGCCAGGAGTTTGAGACTACAGTGAGCTGTAATCACACTGCATTGCATGCACTCCAGCCGGGGCAACAGAGTGAAACTCTGTCTCTAAAAACAAACAACAAAAAATCCCAAACAAAGAGTCCGCAGAGCCCATCTCATCTCTCGCCTTCGCCCACCTCTGCTGTGCCTCTGGTGGCTCTGCCTCTGGGCCTCTGCATCTGTCCCTCTGCTGCCTGTCGCCAGGCTGGCTCAGAGTCTCCCCTGGGCTGGAAGCCCACTGCCCCCTGGTTTCCCTAGGCTGCCCATATTTGGTGTAACTACAAGGAGAGTGACAGTAGCTCACACTCATCTATTCCTTAGTAGTCACCAGGCACTTCTAAGCACTTTGTGTATGTGGAGTCATTTAACTTTCACACTAGCCATATAACATGACTCCATTTTCATCTCCACATCACAGAGAGGGCAGCAGCTTCCCCAAGGTCATGCAGCTGGTCAGTGGCAGAACCTGAGTCTGAACCCAAGCAGCACAGCTGCAGTCGGTCTGTGTTCCCAAGTCATGGCTCTGCTACTTCCCCAGCCCCTCTGTCTACTACAGACCCAGCATGTAGTAGACGTTCAATAAATCATTGTCAAATGGATGACAAGAAGTATCCCATCATATTACACTTCACTTTTTCTGGGCCTATGTTCCTGATAAAATCTTTACTCTTTGAGGGCCAGGACAAGCTCGTATTTGTCTCATGACCAGCACAGAGCCTGGTATACAGTAGTTGCTCAATAAATGCTTGGGGAATAAACAAAAGAATGAATGAACCAGAGGAGGTGGTTTAGAGGCCTAAAAAGAAAAACAGCAAGGAAGGTGGCCCATAATTTCCCCTGCAAATGAAGCAGCAGTGAGTCAAACCTAGACACGAAGTCCATTCAGACAACCTTTGTTATGTGCTCAAGACAACAGGCCATGCAGGGTGACAAGGGGCACGCTGCCCAGGTGAGGAGACAGCTGAGCTCCTGGAAGGCCCCCAGGGAGTGTCCTGTCCAACATGCTTCCTGCTGGGTCACTTACTCAGATTTTTAAAAAAAATTTATTGAAATATACTCATATGCCATAAAATTCAATCATGTAAAATGTACAGTTCATTGCTTTTTTTAAAGTTTATTTACAGAGTTGCATAACCATCACCACTGTCTAATCTTAGAACATTTTCATCACCCCAAAAGTGAGCCCAGGTCACTTCCTGACCCAGGGCGTGCGCCCTGGCAACCAGAAATCTACTTTTGTCTCTATGGATTTGCCTATCCTGGACGCTTCATATAAATGCAATAGTATATTATGTGGTCGTTTGTGTCCGGCTTCTTTCACCTGGCCTAATGTTTTCAAGGTTCATCCATGTTGTGGCATGTGTCAGTACTTTATTCCTTTTTATGGCTGCATAATATTCCACTGTATGGATACACCACATTTTATTTATCCATTCATCAATTCATGGTCACTTTTTCTTAATTCTTGGCCATTATGCATAATGTTGCTATAAATATTGGTGTACAAGTTTTTATGTGAACAGATGTTTTCCTTTCTCTTGGGTGTATACCTAGGAGTGGAGTTGTGGAATCCTATGGGAACTCTACACTTAGCATTTTGCTCCCTCTTAGTTTGGAGGAGGTCAGGAACTATTTAACAGTAATCTTTCTTGAACAATTTAAAAATACATTCCAATACCGAAGCCATCCTGTAGCGTCTGCAAAGCTTGGGCTGAGCCCCAAATAGAGGGCTCTTGAAGGGACTGGCCACACCTCAGTGAGTTCAAATCCTGCTCTGCCATTTGCTGTGTGACTTTGCTCAAGTGTCTCCACCTCTCAGGATCGCAGTGTCCTCAGCTATGAAAGGGAGGCATTAACATCCAACTCGAAGGGATTTTGTGAGGATTAAATGCGATATCTGAAGCCTGCCTGGCATGCTGTAGGGGCTCAGTACAAGATGTAGATGTCAGTGCAGCAAGCACATGTTTATTCCTGCCCTGTGCTGCTGCAGTCATCTCACAGCTGGGAAGACTGAAGACTGGGAAGGATTAGGATTTTCCCAGAATCAGGGAAGTGAGTTCAAGTACAGGGGACCCTTTCTGTCCCTTAGACACATTTGAGACAGAGGAGGGGTCAGGTCAGAGCACCCCCAAGTCATGCTGAAGTTCTCACTTTGACCCCTTCTCTTCCCGCCAATTGAAATCATCAGCTGTGCCTTGGGAGGAGGAGTCTTCCCCTCTCCGTGCCTCGGTTTCCTCATCTGTAAGATGTACTTCTCTCAAAGGGTGGCTGTGGAGATTAAGGGAGATAATGTGTTTAAGATTAAACTCTAGAGGCTGGTATATACGAAGTGTCCAGCACATAGGAGCTGTTGCTTCCAGCTATCAACAGGGGTGCAGAGGCAACAGTGAGAACTGTAAAACAGTAATCCAAAACCAGGCACAGCCATCACAGTGGCTGCGAGGAGAAGCACAGACCAATGGCAAGTCGATGAAGAACTGGAGCAACCGGAACTCTTATGTGCAGCTGGCGGGAGTATCAGACGGTATAGGCACGTTGGAAAACTTGGGCAGAAACTACCAAAGCTCAACATTCGCATATACTGTGACCCAGCAATAGCACCCCTTGCTGTTTAACCAACAGAAGCCTGTGCTTATGATCACCGAAGGACTCGTTCCAGAATGTGCAGCCCTGTTTGTAATAGCACCACGCTGGGAACAACCCACACATCTAACAACAGGAGACTGGGCAAATGGCCAGGGGTAGTTTCCTACAAGGGAATACGTGACAGCATGAGAACGAACGAACCAGAGCAAACCAGACACAACCACCTGGGTGAATCTCACAGATGTGCAGTCGAGCAACAGCAGCCAAGCACCAAGGGGTACATGGTGCAGGATGCCATTTGAATAGAGCACAGGGCAGCTACTTCTGCTCTCTGGAGTCAGAGTCACGGGAGTGACTCCCTTGCGGGAAGGAGCATGTGGGGGCTTCTACAATGCCCATTGTATTCTGCTTCTGGTTCTGGGTGACATGGGTGTGCTCAGGTTGTGAAAATGCATAAAGCTCTACATGCGTCATTTGCGCTTTTTTCTGCATGAATGTTTTACTTTGAAAAGTTTACTGAGAAATACAAGCTTATGCATTTTGCAAGAATGCGTGCAAAAGGGCAGGCATTCCACCCTGTAGACTGCTCACCTGCGTTGGCCAGCTTCGTCACCTGCATTGGCAAACAGGAAAAGAGAAGAGTAAATAAGGAAATTGGCATGGAGGGTGGTGCTCGCCTGGGCCAATGAGGATCATGTGCCTGGCACATGGTGGGGATGGGGGTGTAATTCAGTACTCAGCACTGAGGCTCAAAGGGAAAAAAAGTTTCTGTCTTAGGGGTGGGGCTCTAGCGTGACTGATAATTACAAGCTTAAAAAAAAAAGAAAAATGTAAATGCTTCTATGCCGAGGCCACACTTTCTTGCTCAACACTTCTCCTTCTGGCTTGCAGGTGTTTCCACTACTCTGCAGTTCACAGTGTTGGGGACCATGAACAAGTCTGGTGGTTACCATAGTAACCACAGTCAGTCTAATCCTAACTGTTTACCAACATTCCTTTGGGCCAGGCACGGTACTAGACCCTTTGCACATGGATTGTTTCATTTGTTCCCTCGTGTAAAAGACAGGTGGGTAATTAATGCAGCAGTGGTAAAAATAACTTGGATTTAGACATTGACAACCTGTGCCCGAACTTGACCCTGGACAGCTGCACAGCTGTGCAAAGGTGGACATGCTCCTGGGCAGTAGCCTTCTATTTCTTGTCTGTAAACAGGGACAGTGACAATCTTGGCTGCTTAGTGCTGCCCCGAGGACTGGCCAGGCCAGGAATGCACAGTGCTCAGTGGGGTGAACCTGAAGTCCCTGTTGTTATTAGTAGGGCTGTGGTTTTGTCATTATTCCTGTTGTGAAGATGGAGAAACTGAGGCTCACAAGAGGCGTTCATCTGTCCCAGCTGCCTTGGAGCGGCCGAGCTGGTGTTGAAGGCAATCATGCCAGCTTTCAACATCTCATCTTAACCCACTTGGCCAGGCCTTCCCCTCCGGGACCCCAGGCGACACACACATGCTAGACATCCGCATATGGCAGGTGGGACAAGTAAGTGAAGGCCTGGCCTTAACAATTTCCTTGGCTCTGTCTCAGGCCTGAGGCAACCGTTCTCCTCACCCGTGGCAGGCTCTCACAGCTGCTTCCTTGAAACTCTGGGGTAGGGGTGGGGATCTGCAGGCCTAGGATTTGTTCCTGGGGTGGGAGATGTCCCAGGCCCTGCTCTGCATGCCCTCATTCATCCCAATGACCTGGACCCTGTCTCAGCCTTGCCATTTGCTGTGGCAACACTCTAGCCCACTTACCGTGTCCCTCTGGGCCTCAGTGTCCTCTTCTGTAAAATAAGGTTGAGCACCGCACCAAAGGGTGCTGGTCTCTCAAAGTCCTTTGGTTTCCTCTTCTGTCCCAAGAATCTTCCTCGCAGCTGATTTTGGAATTCAGCCTGCCCCAGGAGCCTAGAATGCCCTGGCTGACTTTCTGAAGATGGGCTGGAGTGGCTCCTGTGTTCCTTCCTGCAGGAAGTGATTGTGAACATCTCCTGAGTAGGATGCAGAGATGAATAAGAGGGAGCCATGGCCCAGATGGCTGCACCATATGATGTGGAGGAGCACGGAGGCTACCAGCCGCCATCAGACAGACAGACAGACAGACGGACCCACTGCACCCAGCCCTGGGCTCGGCTCACCTGCACTCTCTTCCCCAGTCTTACTCTCCCCAGGGGAGACAATGGGTAGAAAACTTGTAATTGGAGGGAAGAGGATGTGACCGGAGACCTTGACATTGCAGGGAGAGGATGCTCGCTGAGCTTTCCAAGCCTGGGATCTTTGTTCAAAGGAGATGGAGCAAAAATTACACTAATAGAAGTAACATCAACTTTTCCAACAAGCCAGCAGTAGTACAAGTGGTTGTTGAGTGTGCATGCCTGTGTGCATGTGTGTGCATGTGCATGTGTGTCTGTGTGTGCATGTGTGTGTGTGTGTTTGTGGGTCTGTGTGTCTGCATGTGTGTGCGTCTGTGTGTGTTTTGAGAGATAAAGGAAGAAAACTCATCCTCATGAAAGAGAGCTTTCCTTTCATTTTAGACCTTTTGGGTTTAAATGGCAGCATAGCCCAGTGGTCAAGGACACAGCTTGGTGCCAGCTGTGTCCTCTTGGTGAGTCCTCAACTTCCTCACTGCTTCACCTGGAAGGTGGGGACACTGATGGCACTCATCTTGTTGGGTCATCAGGGGACCCAGTGGGTGGACACAGGGAAGGTGTTCCTTGTGGTGCCTGGCTCCTGGCGGGGCAGCCTGAGCATTTGCTGTTATGATTGTTAGGATTTTAGGGTAAATGGTCTCCAAACTTGAGGGAGCATATGGCTTCATAGTTGAATACTTATTTGGAAAGTACAGATGTGATTACTGAGCTAGTATCTTATGTACATTATAAAACAAACTCAAAATGGAAACTAAAAGGTTCACAAATGTGTAATCTTTTCTTTGCCCACCCAGTGACTGCTGCCCAGAGCTCACCCTCCAGCCAGAGAGAGGGCAGAGGGGGCTGGGCCGGGTGCCCCCATCCTGTGGGGTAGCTGGCCAAAGTAATCGCAGAGCCCTCTGAGAAGGGAGGGATTAAACCTCCCCCAGAGTATTGGTGGGGAACGCAAGGCAGGCTTTGTATTTTAACATTTAGTCCATGTGCCAAGGTCTGTTCTAAGCACCTCACAGCAGTAACTTATTTCATCCTCAACAAGGAGTGTTTCTGTGCTAGCTCTGTTTTAGCAGAGGGGAAACTGAGGCACAGAGTGGTTAAGTAACTTGCCCAAGATCATGCAGCTGGGAAGGAACAAAGCCAGGCCTGGTTCCATAGTGCATGCTGTGACCCACCACAGGCCTCCCAGAAATGGGAGTATCTACCCACGGACAGGGCCCAGATGAGAGCCACTGAGACTGACACCCCTGACTTGCCCAAGAGCCTGCTGCAATAGATGCCCTGACAACGATGTGATCACCGCCCCTGTTTACAGATGCAGAAGCCGAAGTTCAGCAAGCCAAGGGACCTGCCTTAGATCTCCCAGCTGGTAGGTGGAGCTGGGATTCGAACCCAGGTCCAACAGACTCCTCAGTCCATTGTCTTCACCACCAGCTGAGCTGCCTCAAGGAGAGCCCTGTTGTGGGAAGAGCACCGGGCAGGGAGTCCTGAGACCTGAGTTCTAGTGCTGACTTTGCCATTGGCTCATTGTATTATCTCAGGCAATCCCCAGAGAAGGCCTCAGTTTCCCCTGGGTAACATGGGGCAAAAGTTGAACTCATTGGTCACTTCCAGTCTTTCAGCCCTGATGTTCCCCGGGCACCACCAGAGTCCAGGAGAGAGAGGCTAGTTTGGTTTAGGAGACCAGGAGGGCTTCCTGGAGGAGGTGAGACTTCAACTAACCTTGAGGAGGGGCTCCCATGGTCACATTCTACATGAGCTGAGTGGTCAGCCCATTTTACAGAGTGAAAAGCAACCTGCCCGAGGCCACACAGTGAGCAAATGGTAGTCTCTGGATTTGCACCCAGGACTGTCAGAGCCCAACTCTTCAGCACAGTGGACTGAAGGAGAGGAGGTGACCTCCACCCCAGGAGCCTTAAGACATAGAACACCAACAGTTAAGGCATAAAGCAGAGTGTGCCTGGCACACAGTTGGTGCTCAATAAATGTCTAAGGGAGGAAAGAAGGAAGGAAAGGAAAGGGCCCATGACAGATTCCAGCCTGGCAGACTTCCTACCCACTGGCATCACCAAGCAGCCAGACCCAGCTGGGCCCCTGTGGGGACAGACACCTACGATATTTTGGGGCAGATCCAGATGCCAATGTGAAGAGCCTAATTAGACTAATTAGAGCAATGTTTTCTGCTCTGCTGACTGCTCAGCCCCTTGGTGTGTGCGGCCCTGGCACAGGAGAGGTCACTGTCTTCCCAGGGTGACGGCAGGACCCAGCTAGGCCCTGTGGAGCCCCCGGAATTCAGAACTTCAACCCAACCTGGTCCCCAAGGCAGCTGATACACCTGGGCCAAATCCTCCCGTGCGCCCAGGCTGGTGCCCACTGCAGAAGTGACCAGCCAGCAGTCAAATGGGTCATATGACTCAGGGCTCCCCTAGTGCAGCAGGGAGAGGAGCGCACAGGCCACCCTGGGCCCCATCCCCACAGCATCCTTGACCTCCTTGGTTTGCACACCCCCTGAGACTGGAGGCTTGCCACCTCTCAGGCTGGCCTTGGCATTGCCCTCCTGGGTTACAGAACAGGTCTGAGTGGGCTGCCTCGGTGCAGCATGGAGGCACACCACACAGCTGGTGAAGCCCAGGCTTAGGAGTAAGACAGACCTGGGGGCAAGGGCTCAACCTCTCTCTTCTTTAGCTTCCTGATTTATAAAACGAGGAGAGGCCCAGTGCAGTGGCTCACGCCTGTCATCCCAACTGTATGGGAGGCTGACGTGGGAGGATTACTTGAGCCCTAGAGTTTAAGACAAGCCTGGGTAACATAGTGGGACATGACCTCTACAAAAAGTAAATTAAAACAAAATTGGTTGGATGTGGTAGTGCACACCTATAGTCCCAGCTACTCTGGAGGCTAAAGTGGGAGGATTGCTTAAGTCTGGGATGTCGAGGCTGCAGTAAGCTGTGATCACACCACTGCATTCCAGTATGGGCGACAGAGCAAGATCCTAACTCAAAAAATAAAATAAAATAAAATAAAATAAAATAAAATAAAAAGTGGAGAAAAATAGCACGTTTCCCAAAGGATGGTTGTGAGAACTAAATGGGTTAATATATGCAAAGCGCTGAGGATACTGCCAGGCACAGAGTAAGCACAGTCATGCAATGTGCAATGACATTTTAGTCAATGGCCGACCATGTACATGATGGCGGTCCTACAGTATTTTAATGAAGCTGAAAAATTCCTATCGTGTAGTGATGACTTGATGATCCTGACCTTATGTAGGCCTGGGCTAATGTGTGCGTTCATGACTTCGTTTTTAACAAAAAAGTTTACAAGGTAAAAAAAATTAAAAGTTTTAAAATAGGAAACAGCTTATAGAATAAGGATATAAAGAAATAAAATATTTTTGTACAGCCGCACAAGATGTTTGTGTTTTAAGCTAAGTGTTATTAGAAAGGACTCAAAAAGTTGAAAAAGTTTAAAAGTGTATAAAGTAAAAAAGTGACAGTAAACTAAAGTGAATTTAGTGTAGCCCAAGTGTCCAGTGTTTCTGAAGTCTGCAGTGGTGCACAGCCATGCCCTACGCCTTCACGTGCACGCACCACTCACTCGCTGACCCACCCAGGGCAGCGTCCAGTCCTGCAACGTCCAGTCCTGCAAGCTCCATTCATGGTAAGGGCCCTGTACAGGGGAACCACTTTTTATCTTTCACACCATATTTTTACTGTCCCTTTTTTATGTTTGGATATGTTCAGGTCCACAAATACTTCCCGCTGTGTTCCAACTGCCTGCAGTGTTCATGCAGTCATACGCTGTACAGGCGGGTAGACTAGGAGCAAAAGGCCACTCCATGCAGCCTAGGTGTATGGTGGGGCTGTGCCACGTGGGTGTGTAAGGACACTCTCTGTTGTTCGCACAAGGAGATTGCCGAAGGACACATTTCTTAAAAAGGCATCCCCATTACTCCACACAGGATAGTGCTGACTTCTTCTGCCCTCCTGTGTGTGTGGAGTGGGGCCTGGTGTTTGTCCTGCCTCCACACTGACACTTCCCGAGGCCCATAGCTAAGGGGGCAGAGCTGGGTTGTGACTCTGCCTCCAGTGTTCATCTGCCCTTACCTCCTTTCTGCTCTGCTGGAGTTTGTTCTAACCTCTAGCTTCATCCAGGGGAGAAAGATAAAATAGCTCACAACTGGCAGGACAAAGCAACCCACTGCCACGGATGCCAACAGCAAACAGCCAAGCTGGATGTTTCAGGGCGCCCAACGGCACCCCTGCTCTTGTGTGACATTTCCTGCCCTGGACTGCAGCTCTCCGTGGATGTCTCTGCCCGCTCTTCTAGGTCCTGGGCTTCTTGAGGCCTGGGCCACGGTCCTCCATTATGTCACCTCACCATGGCCCAGTGCACAGGGTCCTGTGCATAGTAGGTGCTTCACATGCAGGCATTCACTCCAAGGCTACTTACACGCTGGACCCTACACTAGGGGCGGGGGATGTGGTGGTCAGTTCCAGGTCCCTGCCCCTTGGGGACCTCGTGCCATGGTAGGGAAGGTAGTCAGTGACAAGCACACAAATGCAGGAGGTCCCTGCGGGGCGTGGAGTGCCAAGACTGAGATGCGTGGGGAGCTGTGTGGAGGGCTGCTGGAGTGGTGATTTGCTATTTTAGAAAGCAATTAGGGGAGGCCTTCCTGGGGAGGTGACATTCACGTCAGACAGATCTGGGGGCTAAGAAGGAAGCAGCCAGGGGAGGGGTGAAGGAAGAGGTGATGCAGGCAGAGGGGCTGATGTGTAAACACCCCCAGCTGAGACTGAGTGTAGGGTGTTGATGGCTTGTAGGGGAGCCACAGAGGGGTGGGTGGCAAAGGTACAACGATAAGCCCTGGTCAAGGGTATGGGGATGATAAGAATCAATGGAAAGGTCAAGCAAGAGTGTGACATCATCTCATTTATGTTTTGAAAGAATCCATCTGGGCTGGGCGTGGTGACTCATGCCTGTAATCCACGCACTTTGGGAGGCCAAGGCGGAAGATCACTTGAAGTCAGGAGTCTGAGACTAGCCTGGGCAACATAGTGAGACCCCATCTCTACTAAAAATTAAAAAAATGTAGCCAGGTGTGGTGGTGCGTGACTGTAGTCCCAGCTACTTGGAAGGCTGAGGTGGGAGGATTGCTTGAAGCCAGGAGGTGGAGGCTGCAGTGAGCCTTGATCACATCACTGCACTTCAGCCTAGGCAACAGAGTGAGAATCTGTCTCACGAAAAAAAAAAAAAAAATTAAAGTAAAAAGGAAAAAAGATAAAAGAATCCCTCTGGCTGCTGAGAGAAGAATGAGTTGCAGAGAGCTCGAGGGGATGCATGGATGAATGAGGAACGAGTCCTCCAGCAGCTTGGAGTGAGTAGCTTTTACTTCACAGCAGACTAGAGTAATTACCCTCATTACCCTTGTTCCTCTGAGTCAGCAGGACTTCCGGAAACCTGAGCTTTCTCAACAACAAAGCAGAAGGAAGAACAGTGAACTCACGCTGGTACAAAATGGAACAATAGCTGGTGGTGCGCGAAGGCACCTGTGTCATGGAGAGTCAGGTCACTTGCCAAAGCTCCAACAGGCCCCGAGAGTTATACATTCAACTGAGTTAATTTTTAACAAAATAAATCTAACAGGGATAGTTTAGGCTTGGCCCACAAATATACATGGTCCATACTGTGTTTTATTTATTTATTTAAGAGACGAGGTTTCCCTATGTTGCCCAGGCTGGTCTCCAACAACTGGGCTCAAGCGATCCTCCTTGCCTGAGCCTCCTGAGTAGCTGAGACTACAGGTGTGAGCCACCACACCCGGCCATACTGTGTTTGAAACAAATCTGAAATCTTTGCTGACGTTTCAAAAGAAGACTTTCTGTAAAAATCTAGATATCTAGCTTCCTTGGAAAACTCCAGAGCCTTGGCAGCCCAGGGTCTGCATCCCCTCCTGGCCACAGTCAGGGAGCAGAGCTAAGTCTGCCTCTTTCAGATGTTTGCTGCAGTCCCCACCAGTCCTTACTGTCCTCCCAGTCTAGTCACTGGTTACATTAATGGTGCCCAGGGCATTTGAGTTTGTGATTCCTATTTTTGTTTGCAAACAGAAAATTCTGATAATTCCAAGGTTTGGTGATGACGCGTAGCAGCTGGAATTTTCATCCTCTACTGTGGCAGTCTAAATTGGGGTGGCCACTTGGGAAACTATCCAGTAATTTCTAGTAAACTTGAAATTATTTAGCAAATTAGAGGCATGTTTAACATGACCCAGCAAGTCCTGTCCTGCCTTTATACCCTAGAGGAACTCATACCCACACCCACCTGAAGACATGCATAAGCACAATTTGCTGTCACCTAGAAGTAACCCAGTGGCCATCAGCAGAAGAAGGATAAATAGCTCTACATTGGAATACTATACAGCAATGAAAATGAATGAGTTATAGCTATGTGAATGAACAAATGAATGAATGGATGAATGAATGATGGAGACACAATGTGAGTGAAAAAAGCAGGTCTCAGAAGAATACAAACAGAATGAGTCCATTTCTATAGAGTGTCCAAACAGGCACACAAAACAATATGCTATGTAGGGAATAGACTAGAGGTAGTACAATTAAAAAGAAAATCAGAGGAATAACGAACATAAAGTCCCAGCTAGTGATTACTTCTGAGAAAGGGAGAAGGATGCACAGTAGTAATGTTCTATTTTATAAGCTGGTAGTAGAAATTCAGTTTGCAATATTATTATCATTTTAAATTATTATTAATATTAGTTGTTTTAGAATTTTTTTTTTTCTTAAGATATATTTTGGCCAGGCATGGTAACTCACACCTATGATCCCAACACTTTGGGAGGCTGAGGCAAGAGGATTGCTTGAGCCCAGGAGTTCGAGACCAGCCTGGGCAACATAGTGAGACCCTGTCTCTACAAAAAATTTAAAAGTTAGCCAGGTGTGGTGGCTCACACCTGTAGGACCAGATACTTGGGAGGCTGAGGTGGGAAGATCGTTGATTTCTTTCACCGCAACTCAGTTTTGCATGTCCCAAAGCTTCACATAAATGGACTTATACAGGATGTTGTCTCTGGGGTCTGGCATCTTTCACTCAGCGTGCTGTTTTGGAAATGTGTCCAGGTTATTGTGTGTATCAGTAGTTCATTTCTTTTTATTATGGAGTAGTATTCCATAGTATGGATGCTCCACAGTTTTCCTTAGCCACATCCCTGGTGATAGAAATTTGGGTTGTTTCCAGTTTGGGGCTCATATGTGTGTGACAGCTGTCACACATATTTGCATATGAGTCTTTGCGGAGACATGTTTTCATCTCTCCTGGGTAAAGAAGCTGCAAGTGGAATGATTGAGTTATTCAGTAGATGTCTGCTTAATTTTAGGTATCTTATAAATCCCCTTAGCTGTCTGAATTTATAGGAAACTTCCTGATGTTTTCCCAAATATCTGCACAGTTCACACATCCTGCGGCGGAGTCAGAGTCCCAGCTGCTCCTCATCCTCATGGCACTTGGTGTTGTAAGTTTAAAAAAAAAAAAAAAAAAAAAATGCAGCCATTTCTGGTGAGTGTAAAATGGCATCTGGTTATAATTATAATTTTAACATTTTTTGTTTCCTTGGTGCTGAGCATTGTTCTATGTGCTTATCAGCCAGATACCTTCTTTTGTATCTGTTCAAGTCTTCTGCCATGTTTCACAGTTGGATTATTCATATATATATATTTTTTTATGACAGAGTCTCACTCTGTCACATAGGCTAGAGTGCAGTGATGCTGTCTCAGCTGACTACAGCCTCTGCCGCCCGGGTTCAAGTGATTCTCCTGCCTCAGCCTTCCAGTTAGCTGGAATTACAAGTGTGCACCACTATACCCAGCTAATTTTTGTATTTTTAGTGGAGACAGGGTTTCACTATGTTGGCCAGGCTGGTCTTGAACTCCTGACCTCAAGTGATCTGCCCGCCTCGGCCTCCTGAAGTGCTGGGATTACAGGCATGAGCCACTGCGCCTGTCCAGGATTATTCATCTTGTTACTGTCCATTTTTAGTTATTTATATGTTCTAGAAATAAACCCTTTGTGACACACACACACACAAGCACACACACACACACACAGAGTCAATATTGTTTCCCAGTCTTTGGTTTGCCCATTAGTTTTGTTAATGTCTGGTAATGAGCAGAAAATTTGAACTTGGATGAAATCCAATTTATCCATTTTTTTTTTCTTTTAAAGTTAGTGCTTTTTGTGTCCTGACCAAGAAACCCTTGCCTCTCTAATGTTGCAAAAATATTAATATGTTTCCTTTATAAACTTGGCTTTGTTTATTACATTTAGATCCATTTCAAATTGATTTTTGAATCAATTGCAGCAGTTGACATATATTTTTTTTTCTATATCTATGTCTCATTGTTTCAGCACCATTAGTTAAAAGTGCTTTCCTTGGCCAGGCATGTTGGTTCATGCCTGTATGAGCCAACGGCTCCCACCTCCTTTTGGGAGGCTGAGGTGGGAGGATCACTTGTGGCCAGGAGTTTGAAATCAGCCTGGGCAACATAACAGGACTCTGTTGCTACAAAAATTAAAAAATTAGCCAGATGTGGTGGTATGCACCTGTGGTCCCAGCAACTTGGGAGGCTGAGGCGGGAGGATTGCTTGAGCCCTGGCTGTCAAGGCTGCAGTGATCATGATTGTCTCAAAAAAGAAAAAAAGTGCTTTTATTACCCTATTGATTTGACTTAATTTGCTTTGACTTATTGTTTTAAAATGATTTTTTAGTGGTTATAATCCTCTGTTGTATTTATATTTCACATTTGAAAAATGGCTGCCCTCTCAGTGCCACCTCTGTGCAGATATTATGCTCAGGGCTGGGGAGAGTGTGGTGTCATGACAGCCCCTCTCTGGCCCTGTGGAGCTGACAGTCCAGCGATAAGACTGAGATTGCTGAGTCAAATAATGAGGTGGATATGGTTTCTCCCTCATGGAGGAGAAATTAATGGAAACCAACTGCTAAATGTGTGCTGAGGGAGGCCCTCCCAGGGAATATGTTAATGTGAATAAGATCTGAAGGTCGTAATGGACCACAAGCTCAAGAGGAAGGAGACCTTCCTCCTGTACATCTCAGACCCTCTCCTCTGTTCTGTCTTGTTTGGGGATCTTTGGCTCATCTTTGAGAAAGGGACAGAGCAGACAGAGAAAAATCTAGAGGTGGCTACAGAGTAGGGAGAAGGCTGGAGGTCCTGTCCTATGAAGAGCAGGAGACAGGTAGGTCTGAGGTCCAAAGGGCAGAGCCAGGACACTCTCATCTTCTAGATAGGCACAGGCAGGCAGACCTCAGCTCTAAGCAGGGAAGTTTTATCCCAGGCATGGACTGTCCAACATCTCTATAGGTTTCCAAAGGAGAGGGAGGTTTGTCCTGAACCTCAGTAAGTCCCCTCTTCATTACGGTGTATTATTTGAAGGCTTTCTGAGGCTTCCATCCCTCCACACCAAGTTTCTCTGACAATAATGGCCACCTTTGTCCTTGGGCTCTGTGGCCGCTGGTCAAGGCCCTCAGATAGGGACCCAGCCCTTCCAGGCTATTTACTGGAAGGACGCTTTGGTTCCCCTTCACGCCCAGCAGCAGAGTGGGAGGACCCAAGAAAGCTCTGTGGAATGTGCCGCCAGCCCCTTGGCTCTGTCTGGAATTTCACGGGGACATTTTGCAGTCACTAAACTTAGCACCAGGGCCTATGGCCTCTGAGTAGGCCCAGGCATGCCAGGGGCTAAGAATGAATCACAGAGTGAATTGTCAGGAAAAAATGTGATGGGCTGGGCTCTGGGGACTCGTTTTACTGTGGGCAGGGGGCATGGTCCTGAGAGGGAGTCTCTGGGACCCCTGGGACTCCTGGGATCTGTCCCATCCTGTTCTCCTTGGCCCAGAGATGCAGCCCTTAGCCCAGAAAAGGGTCTATGCTCCATGCTTTTGGGGTGGGGCATCTGGTCTATCATGTATTCCACAAATATTTATTGAGGGCCTCCTATGTGTCAGCCACCCTGCTACCCCCTGAAGATGCTGTGGGAAATTTGGCAGACACTGTCTTGTCCTCTGGAGTTTAGATTCTCCTGGGGAGGACAGATGGGTTCAGACCAAGGGGGCTATGGGAGCTCAGAAGTGGAGTCCCAAGCAGGGGAAATCAAAGGGAGATTCCTGGAAGAGGTGTCTAAATGGAGACCTGGAGATGGAGGCAGAGCTCAGCTGGGGAAAGGAAGGAAGGGTGGTTCAAGCCCTTGGGGAACTGGGAGCGGTTCCCTGACACCCGGCCCAACTGCTTCCCATCCCACCATGGTGCCATTTGGACTTTTCGCCCGTTTCCTGGAGACTACGTCACATGAGAGAAAGAGGCCACTCTTAGGGGTTGGGCAAACTTGGTCTGGAATCCACGCTCCCACTTTCTAGCTGTTACCCACAGTAAGCCGGCCTGCCTCTCTGAGTGTCAGTTTCCTATTCTGTACGATGAGGGTAGTAATGGGTCCTCCTTCCAAGGGCCAGGGTGTACCTAAGTGAATGTGCTGGGCACAGTGTCTAATGCTCTGCAGATTGTCGGTAAAGGGAGCTCTTCCAACCTGGCCCGCAGGTCCCATCCTCCATCAGTCTGTGAGTGCTGCCCCTTCTCCAAAGCCCTACCCAGGGACTGGCCCAGGAAGGCAGTGGTACATGCTGCTGGGGCCAGGAAGCTTTGTTTTTCACGTAGCCCCGGGCCTGTGGCTTGGGAGGAAACGCCAACTACGTAGGGAGGGTTGCCTAAGTGCCTGGATTGAAACCCTCCTCCTCCACCAGCCCCGCCTGCCTCCTGGGGGGACAAAGAGAAGGTCAGCCTCGCTTCTGTGGCCAGCAGCCGTCAGTGACAGGACCCAAGTGCTGCCCTTGGTTTCTCTCTTCTATGCGGATGTGGCCCTGGTGGCTGCCAGCCCTCAGATGGACAGGAACAGCTTTCCGCTGCCTTCACTCCAAGGACGCGTATGCACCACTGACCCACATCTGCCAACCAGTCCCACAGGTTTACACAGGCAAGGGCAGAGGTCTGGGGGACCCTTTCCTGTCCTGTCTGCCTGTTTCAGGAGCTTCTCCAGGCTGGGGGTTGGGGGATAAACCCCACGTAATGCTTGACCTCTTCCGGGACTGCCGGCCTCAGGAAATCCTGCCTATAATTTGTCACACATTCCCTAGAGGCTGCTAAGTTTTTATTTTTAGGATTTATTGAGCACCTCCTGTGTGACCCAGGGTCATCTCATGAATTACTCTACCCCATAACCTGGGGGCAGGGTCATCCCCATGGTTTAAAGACAGGGGATCATGGTGCAGAGAAGTGAGGTGGCCACCTGAGGTCACACAGCCAGGAGACGGTAAGCTGGGAATGGAATCCAGCCTGCTGACTCTGAAGCTCACTGATGCCAGGAAAGGACTATGAACTCAGCAAGGGAACCCCTACCTGTTACAGACAAGAAAGCTGAGCGGCAGGGGGAAACTGTCAGCAGCCATGGGAGGCAAAGCCTGTAAACTGAGTCCAAGGGCTCTAAGGGGACAGAGCCAGGTTGCCCAAAGGGTCTAGCAGTGGATACGGGCCAGATCTTGGACTCTGGATAATCCAGTTCAAATTCCAGCTTGCCCTAGCACTGTGCAGCACACACAGTGAATGTGCAGTAAACATGATGGAGTGGATGAAAGCAAGGCGGGAGTGAGGATGACCTTGTGAGTGCCCTTGATCTGGGCGACCAGAATGACACGCTAATGAACCAGGCTGCCTGGAGCTCTCTTATCTTCTTACTCAAATGGCACCCCTCTCCCTGCCAACTCCTCTGGCCATGGTTGACTGGGATAAGGGTTGGCACCAACTGGGCCAATCACAGTCCACCCTCCCTGGCCACAAAAGAGTGGCCCAGGCATACACAATCTAA
The DNA here is from genome assembly GCF_008728515.1 of Papio anubis. NCBI lineage: Eukaryota > Metazoa > Chordata > Mammalia > Primates > Cercopithecidae > Papio > Papio anubis. The sequence continues at coordinate 50,257,242 of NC_044977.1, forward strand.
ACTGGGCCAATAAGTCTCAGCCCAGGAATGTTGTTTTTAAACTTGGAACACAGAAGATTGAGTTCAGAGCCTATACTATATGACACTCGGGGACCAGAGGCAACCATGTTTCCATTTATGTAGCAGCAGTGAAGGTGGCAGCAATAGTCTCCATTAGGATCACTTTCACTCGCAAGTCAGAACAAATCTGTCCCTCAATGGCTTAACAACTAAAGTTATATTTTTCTCATGTGACAAGACATCTAGAGACAGGTGACCACGGGCATTGGTTCAGCCACTCAATGAGGTTAGAACTGGAATTTTGTGGTTTTCTTGCCTTTCTCTTATGGGTATAAGATGGCTGCTCCTGCTCCAGTCATCACATCTGCATTCAAGGAAGGATAAAAAGGGGAAGGGCTAGGCCAATCGTGTTTGACATTTTTTATCAAGGATACAAAAACTTTCCCAGAACTCATAGCAGGTGTCTGCTTACATCTCCTTAACTAAGACTATGTCTCATGGCTGAGATGGTGAGGATTGGAAAAAGCATCCTGCTGAAGAAAATCAGGGGTTATATTTTGTTTTATTTTAGACAGGGTCTAGCTCTGCAGCCCAGGCTAGAGTACAGTGGAGCAATCATACCTCACTGCAGCCTCAAACTCTTGGACTCAAGAGATTCTCCTACCTCAGCCTCCCAAGTAACTGGGACCACAAGCATGCCCCACCATGCCTGCTTAATTTTTTCATTTTTTGTAGAGGTAGGGTCTCGCTCTGTTGCCCAGGCTGGTTTCCAACTTCTGGGCTCAAGTGGTTCTCCTGCCTCGACCTCCCAAAGTGTTGGGATTACAGGTGTGACCCACTGCACTCAGCCAGGGCTCTTTTAAATGAGAAGGGATGCTAGGCTGGCAACCACCTGCCTCCGTCCTGTGGCAGTCTTCAAGTAGTAGAGAAAAGGGATGGGGAGAGGCTTGTGGTGACATCTGAGTGGCGGATTCTAGATTTTGGTCTAACTTTCCCTTGAATGCTGTGATTCCTTAAACACCACTTTTGGGCTAAGGTGGTGTAAATGGGTTTCCACACTAGCTCAAGAACTGCTCTGGATGCCAAGCCCATTGGCTCCTTCTGAGGACAGTGGCTGCCTAGGAATCTGTGCCCATCAGGGGCCATGATTGGGTCATGATCTGGTTGCCATGCCAACAGTGGGTGGCCCAGTAACCTAGGACCCAGGACCTGGCACAGTGACAGTCTCCTCTCAGGGAGGGAAATGAAATGGGGTAGCCCAGCCCTAGGCTTCCCAAAGACAAAGAAAGAGGGCTCCAAAATGTGCCAGTGTGCTGGGTGGCAGAGAGCAACCACTACCCACTAGGGTGGAACAAGAAGTGTGAAAGACCAAAAGGGTTTCTCTGGGGAACGCAGGAGACGGGGCCATGCTCAGTTCTGTGAGATCATGTCAGTCTTGGTGCTCTGGGCAGAATTGGCCTTATATGGGGATAACAGACTATAGAATTTGATGACCTGGGTCCAAAGCCTAGCTTGTGTAGAGTTAGCTCTCTGAACCTCAGTTTCTCCACCTGTCAAATGTGGCCAGTAATAGTTCCCATCTCTGTTGGAGATTAAATGAAATGTAGTAAAGCACTTGGCATACTGTCTAGAACATGGTAAGTGCTTAAGAAATAGTAGTAGTTTTCTAAAGAATTGTTTTTGTTTTAGAGACAGGGTCTTGCTATGTTGCCCAGGCTGGACTCAAACTCTTGAGTTCAAGTGATCCTGCTGCCTCAGTCTTTTGAGTAATTGGGACTAGCAGTGGGCAATAAATAGTAGTTTTAATATTATGATTATCATAGGCCCTCAGGAAACATTTGTTAAAAGGAAGTAAAAAGAATAAATTAGGTCCCATCATTAGCCTTGCCACAGCTTGGGGTCACAAATCTGGACATAGTAGGGTGTTGCTGGGCTGGGCAGGAAGCAGTTAGTATTCCCCAGCCCTCCTGGGTAGGCTGTGGCTGAGGGCAGCATGATGACTTCACAGGCAGATGTTCCCTGTATCCTCTTTCGGATGAATGATGGGCAGCATTTGCCACCATAACATGCTTCTGGAGGAGCTGCTGGACTGCTCCACATGGCACAGGCCAAGAAAAGAGCTGCTTGACAGCTCTAGTCCAGTATCTGAAATGCACCAAACAGCCCTCCAGAAAGGCCTCCCCACATTCTCTGAACAAAAGGCACCACTGCTCAATCAGAAACATGGACTCTGTCCCCAATGCCTCCTCTTTCCTCACTCCACTTCCAATCTATCCCAAGTCCCATGACTTTACCCCAAAGAGCTCTCTAGTCTGCACCCGTCTCTGATTCAGCACCCAACATCCATCAGGTTGGCAGCTGTAACAAACAGTCCCAGGTCTCAGGGCTCAACACAAGGAAGGTTTGTCCTTTTTAGCACAGTCCAATGCAGTGAAGGGTGAGTCTCTGCTCCATACAGTCATTCAGCAACCCAGGTTCCTTCCAGCCAGTGGCTTTGCCACCGCCCAGGCCTTGGAGTTCTGCACTGGACCCTCTGCAGGAGGCGAGAGGGAAAGAGAAACAGCCCAGAGGATTGTATAGGACGGTTTCCTTGGCCAGGCCAGGAAGTTCCTTACATCACTTCTGCCCACATTTTATTGGCTGGAACTAAATCACATGGTCCTACCTCACTGCAGAGGAGCCTGGGAAATGTAGTCCAGCTGAGGGCCCAGGAGAAAAAGGAAGTAAGGCAAACATACAACATTGTCTCTCCAGAAACATGCTTGTCTACATCCCCTTCATTTCTTGCCTGGTCTCCTTGAATTTGTTTTGACTCTCTCCCGGCTCTTCTCCAAAGAGCAGCCAGAAGGATGTTTTCCAAGACCAGAATCTGATCATAGCCTTTGTCTGTTTCAAACCCTCCTCTGATTTCCCACTGCTAATAGGATACAGGCCAGCTTCCTTCCCAGCTAAGTTATGTGTGAACTGGCCACTGCTGACCCCTCCACACCCAGTTTTTCCCAGTAAAAATCTCCCCGTTTTTCAGCTTGAGAACGTTGGTGATTTTCTAATTCAAGGTTTGCTCATTCAATAGAAATAAATTTAAAAAAAAATTAAGCTGATCTAGGAGATCTTTTTAAGAGTTACATAAATATGAGAATGTGTTTGGGATTTTTTTTTTTTTTTTTTTTTTTTAGAAACTCAAGCCTTTTTGTTTTAAAAAATTAAGGCTTTTTTTTTTTTTAAAAAAAAAAAAAAACAAACAATTTTTTTTCCCCTCAGACTAGGTAGGGTCAAATTGTGTCTCTGAAGTTCCACAGCAAACATTTGAACAATATACCTCCAGGCCTTGCTGTTCAAAGCCCCTTGCAATCAAATCTAACCTTAACCCAGCTTCCCAGCTGCAGATGGTGACGTGTTGGTGAACTGGCTCTCTGGAGGGGAAAAAAATGTTCTGACTTATAGAGTTTGCCAATTTCCATGGCGCAAATACTTCCACGGTGGCAGATTTCAAGCTACCAGGGTGACATTGTTAAATGCGGAGTTGGAGGAGAGATGCATCAGCCAGTAGGAACAGCCCAGAGACTCTGACACTGAGATAACCCGGAAATTCCCATTATGCTGACGAGCCAACTGAGGCTTGATGAGGTGATATAATTTGCTCCAGATTACAGAGCTGTAGAGCGGCTAAGCCAGGCTTCAAATCCGGCCTGTATGGATCCAGCCTTTGTATTTAAGCACCTTAGTTTCCTGCTCTTTTCCTTCTTTCTGTTCCTAACAAACTCCTGTTCATTCATCAAAGCCCTACTCAAGAGCCCTACTCACCTCTCTGAAGCTCTCCCTGATTTCTGGAAGACTTATTATACCAAATAATGTTTAGATATGATATGATAGAGAAAGAAGTTGGGGTGGAAAGGAGATTTTCTGGGGAGCTGAGGAGAGAGAAGATGGGGGAAGAGAGTGGGAGATGATGGAAGAGAAGCAGAAAACCGGGGGGAAAAAGCAGCAAAGGAGACGTAACATGGCCACTGCAGATGTGTTAAATGCAACATAAACTAAATAGCATGTCCTCATAAGCCTTGTGAAACATGCTGCCCAGGAATTGCAAACTCCAATGGCTTCAAGGGACTTGCAGAGGATGAAAATCAGTGAAAACAGACCAGGTTTACAAGACAGCAAGGGGTAGCAGAGCGGGCAGCCTGTCTAACGGGGACAGCCCCTGCTGTCCAAGTGACTGTGGTCAGAAGACACCAATCTCATGCTCCCTACGCCCCAGCTCACTGATCCTGCTCAGTCTGCTTACTTATTTATTTTCTGAATTGGGAATCACAGCTAGCAGCCTGATAGGGCTAGGGGTAAGACAAGAGAGGCACAAAATGTAAAGAGGCATCCAACAATCATTTCCAGATTCTAGGGGGAATCTCAGACAACTGGAAGGCAATGCCTCCCAACCTCCACACAAACACACACACACACACACACACAAGGGTGTGCATACGTGCACACACTTTACAGGTGAGGAAACTGAGGCTCAGAGAAAGAAGTGCCTTTGCCACTCCCTCTGCCTGGAGTGTTCTTCCCCCACTCATCGCCTGACTGGTGCTTCCTCATCCCTCTGCGCTGCCCACACTGGTACTCAGGGCATCGCCACAGTCCGGGGCAGCAGAGAGCGCACAGGGTTGGGGTTTGCGTTGACCGTTTGCTCCCCGGCTGTGTGGCATTAAGCGAGCTCCTTTAGCGGCTTGGTGACTCCATTTCCGCATCTACATGATAATATGAGGTCTTCTTCTAGAATGCATGCATATCAAGATGAACCTGGAAGATGCCTGCAGAGCACTTAACACAGTACCTGGCCCAGAGTGGATGCTGGATACATGCTGGGCAAGATAAAGTAACCAGAAGTTTCAGGAATTAAGGATAGCCAGGTAATTAGGCCAGACTGCGGCCAGCGTGGAGCACCACAGTGCTTTAGTGGGCACTGGGGAGTCATTGACAGTACTTGAGCAGGGTAGTGACTGGCTGAAGGGGAGTGTCCTGGGACTTATTCTGGCACTGACTGTGTTGTTTATCAGTGGCTGGGTGAAGACCTTAGCTTCAGCTGAGACATGAAGGAATTGCCAACAAAAGCGCCCCGGGAAGCCCTGGAACAATGGCTTCTCAGTGGCCTTTGTGGAGCCAGATTCCTGCTGTCCAAACCATCCCACTTCCTGCTCCCAACCTGCTGGGAGCTGCAGGAGGTGCCTTTATCCCCTGGTAATGAGCCAGCGGGGGGAATATGAATTCATCCATGGGCCACTACCAAGCCCCATATCCAACCTGAAACCTCTGCCAAAGCTGCCTGCACAGGCTAAGGAGATTGGCAATCGCAGCCTCTGGAGCTTACTTAGGCAAACAGCATCCCTAAAAGGTCTTTCATATTCTATGTAGATGGCTGCATCCGACATTAGTGCTTTGTTTGCACTTCAAGTTCAAAGAAAGTTTAGAGTGTTAAGTCTGAGATTAAACCCTATCTGTGGTTAAGGTTCCATATTAAAAGAAAGGCCTCCCTGTCCACCCGTGGGCAGGTAAAGGCTATGAAAGTATATAGATTAGCTTGGTTTAGAAGCTTCAGATCATAGAGTCTTAGTCTTATCTCACCCCTCTGTTTGTTGTTAGCAAACTGTCACCTGGTTAAGGTAAAAAACATTCTTCTCAAGGGCACCCAGCTAACTCAGTATCAGGGTGGGATAGAGTTTGCCTCACTGGATTCTCAGTTTTGAAGGCACACCACACAATAAAATTGATTTGTCAAAAAAATCTTCCTTAAGTGGGTGCAAATTCAATGCGGTTTATTTTCAAAGCCTGTGTTTGACTTAGCAAGATGAAAAAAAAGAAGACTGTCTAAAATATGATACCCAGTTCATAATTCAGAAAGATTTTTTTAAAAATCTGTCTGGTTTTAAAGTTGTAGGTTTCCAACTTCTCAAAAGTTATTATTTTTTAAGAGGATAATTTATTTTGGTTCTTAACTTTAATGGAAACCGGTTGGCAAAGGGTCTCCATGATGACTACATGGAGTCATCGACTGGTTGGTGAATTGGCAGTGATAGTCAAACCTCTCAGGTCTAAGGGAGGAAATAGGTTGCGGGCAAGCATCCCTATCCCCTCTACTGGGCACTCATCTATGCTGTGCATGGGTTTTGGAGGAGCCCAGTGGTGACTATGACTCAGTCTCAACATCGGGAAACTCAGGGCCATCTTTTCCAATCAAAAAAGTTCACTTTCTATGTACCAAAGTCCACCTGTAGCACTTAAACTCCCAGAAATCATTGTATGAGCGCACAACCATGTTTAGGGTGCCATATTTGCAGTGATGCAAGATTTGAAGCAGCCTAAATGTCCTTTAGTAGGTCAGTAAAAATGGGCACATTCAGCCTGTGGCCCAGCAATTTGGGAGGCTGAGGTAGGAGGATTGCTTGAGTCCAGGAGTTCAAGACCAACCAGGGCAACACAGGGAGATCCCATCTCTTAAAAAAAAAAAAAAACAGAAAATAGCCAGGAGTGGTGGTGCATGCCTGTGGTCCTAGATACTCAAGAGGCTGAGGTGGTAGGATCGTTTGAGCCCAGGAAGTGGAGGCTGCAGTAAGCTGTGATCCTGCCACTGTACTCTCTGGGCGACAGTGGACCTTGTCTCAAAAAATAAGAATAATATGGGGAGCAGGGGAACATTCAAACAATTTCTTGAGACAGTCACTGAAAGGAAAAAAAAGTGCAGCTCTATACACCAATGCTGAGAGATCCAGAAGCGTCGATCTGGGAGAAGGATGAGAGACACAGCAGTTGCGGGCTGGTGTTCTCCCTGGAGAACAGGAGTGCTCACTCACCTTGTGCCTACGTGCCTACATGCAGAAAACATTTCTGAGAGGACACAAAAGAAATGAATAGCTGGTCTGTGGGAGGGAGGCTCCGCCAGGGGAGGGAAAGGGGCCGACTTTGGGTTGGCACTGGCAGTTTTGTTTACCATGCACAGGCATTATTTTTCAATGAAATAGAGTTCCTTATCCAAGAGGATTAAAAGTGCACACCCACACAGAAACTCCTACATGACTCTTCAAAGCAGCACTATTCATAATAGCCAAAAACTGAAGAAAACTCAAGTGTTCATTAACTGATGAACAGACACATAAAATGTGGTGCATCCACACAATGGAATATTATTCAGCCACAAAAGGGAATGAAGTACTGGTACATGTTACAACATGGATGAACCTTGAAAACATCATGCTAGGTGAAAGAAGCCAGTCACAAAAGACCACATAGTGTGTAATTCCATTTGTATGAAATATCCAGAATAGGCAAACCTATAGAGACAGTGTAGGGGTGAAGGAAAAACTTTCCATTCACTCTCAGAAGGTTTGCTGAAAAATATCCTGTTTTAGACCATTGATTCCATAGTCACCCATAGTCATTCCATAGCCTACAAAAGATAGATTAAGAGGAGAAATGGAATACACATTTATTAGCATGCACTGGGGAAAAATTACAGAGTGACTATCCAATATCCCAATGGGGTATGGATGCTTCTCTACCCTGCTTCTTAGGGGAAAGGGAGATGGGGAAGTATGGATGATGTTAGGATAGTGAATGACTTTTAGGGGAATTCACTGGGCTTGAAGAACATATAATGGCTTGGGATAAAGTCTGTTGGGCCTGCAGAGCAGATAATGGTTTGTGACAAAAGTCTGTCCAGGTGTGTTGACAGACGTCACTCTTCCTGCGATATAAATATAGTTAATGAAAAATCAGGGAAGGGACAAGTGGTAATCATTTTCTTCTTTGGTGAGTCCAGACTTTACGCAGATAAGGGAACGTGAGAGGCGAGCATGGAGTGGGGGGAAATCAGAGAGACCTCGAGGCTTCTTCAGTTCTGTGTGTCATACTGCTATATTTTGGGGTATGTGCTTCTGAGCACCCAAAACAGAAAACAGATTTGTGGTTGTCTGGAGGTGAGGAGGCTGGGGAGTGACTGCTAATGGATATTGGGTTTCTTTTTTTTCTCTTTTTTTTTGAGATGGAGTCTCACTCTGTCGCCCAGGCTGGAGTGCAGTGGCCGGATCTCAGCTCACTGCAAGCTCTGCCTCCCGGGTTCACGCCATTCTCCTGCCTCAGTCTCCCGAATAGCTGGGACTACAGGCGCCCGCCACCTCGTCTGGCTAGTTCTTTGTATTTTTTACTAGAGACGGGGTTTCACCGTGTTAGCCAGGATGGTCTGGATCTCCTGACCTCGTGATCCGCCCGTTTCAGCCTCCCAAAGTGCTGGGATTACAGGCTTGAGCCACTGCACCCGGCCTTGGGCTTCTTTTGAGGGTGGTGAAAACGTTCTAAAATTAGTGATTCATGAATATGCTAAATATAGTAAATACCGTTGTGAATGTCCTGAAAGCCACTGAACTGTACACTTTAAAGGGGAAAATTTTGTGGTGTATAAATTGTATCTCAATAAAGTAGTCATTTAAAAAAGTAGTTACTATATGTACTAGTTTCCTAGAGCTGCTGTAAAAATACACCAAAAATGGGGGCCCCCAACAGAAAGGCATTCTCTCACAGTTCTGGGTGCTAGAAGTCCCCTTTTTCATAAAGGGACTGTATCTGCCCAGCAGGGGAGAGAGGCTACATTCAGAGAAGGCCAGCATGATACACTCAGAAGACAGGCTGGGGCTATGTAAGTTCAGCATAAATGATATCTTTCCTTGGGAATCAGGGATGGTTTCCTAGAGGAGCCATTCAAGTTGGACTTCTTGTTGGCTACATTCAGAGAAGGCCAGCATGATACACTCAGAAGACAGGCTGGGGCTATGTAAGTTCAGCATAAAGGATATCTTTCCTTGGGAATCAGGGATGGTTTCCTAGAGGAGCCATTCGAGTTGGACTTCTTGTTGGGTAACTATGGAATCAATTGTCTACAACAGACTATTTTTGAAAGTGAAAGGAGGCACTGCTAATCATCACAGTAGGACAGCAGATATAAACCAATGCCAGGTAAACCAGACTCTGTGGTCATCCTGGTCTTAAGGGATGGTGAGAATTTGAATATGCAGCGACTGGGGAGGAGAGGGAGGAAGAGCATATCTGATGAAGGGAACAGCAGGTGCAAAGGCTCAGAGGTGGAAAAAAAAAGTACCAGATGCATGCTGGGAAGATTTCAGAGTATTGGGAGGCTAGGAAGAGCCTTGAATGCTAACCTAAGAGTTAGTAGTCCTCAGCCAAACTCCGAGACTGGTCCCTTGCAGTCAAACCGGGGGTCTCCTGGAGGAGGGGGCTCCCTGCTTCACTTTGAAGCCCTAAGGCCATTGTGCCAAGGAGCCACTTTGGAAGAAGGCACAGACACTATAAACCCAAACCAGAAAACAAACTAGCACAGAACCACTTTGCCCAGCAGCCTAGAAGCATGAAGCCAACTTAGAAAGGCCTGGACAGGACCAGACACCCATGGATTGATCTGCGGACACGGGCCAGCAACCTGTGGAAAACACACCTTTCTTTGCTTCAATTCTCAGCTCTGATTAGAGTCTGGAAGTCAAGGGAGTATCCATTTAGTTGTTAAAATCCTCAACAAACTCTTTTTATCTTTCTGGAAACTTTCCTAACATGATGTTTAATAGCCCACACTTGTGTGTGTGTGTGTGTGTGTCTTTTGTTCTTTTCTTTGTTATTTTTGGAAAGGGATGCGTTGAAGATATCAACTTCTGGATCAAGTGAAAGCTGGTTTTTAGTCACTTAATCCCTTGGAAAGATATCAATCATCACATGTTTATCTTGTAAAAAAAAATTTTTTAAAGGGAAGTTTACATTTGGATGGGGTGGGATGGGGTGGCAGAAGCAGCATTTTATAGCAAAATGCTGAGGTCTGTGTGCCAAAAGGAAGAAGCTGACCTCTCAGCCCACGCAGTGCACAAGGGCTGCGTGCTCTTCCCCAGGTGCACGGCTGCCTGCGAAGGGACCCACCTCCTTTGCCCTTCACCTCCCCACCTGCACCCTACACCGCCAGGAGCAGCTCAGCCCTGACTGAGTCTTCCCTGCTGCTCCACCTAGCACCGTGACCACGCCAAGCTGGCTTCATTGTCCGCTCTGCTCCCCAACTGATGAATGCTGGGGTGCCCGGAAACAAAATCGGTTGCCCTTCTGTCTTCTCTGTCCATGCGTGCCCCTTGGTGGTTTCCTCGCTCCACGTGCTGATAATGCCAAACGTGCATCTCCTTGCAGATCCCACCCCAGGCTCCAGACCTATGTGTGCAACTGCCTCCTGGATGCCCCTCGGTTGTCTAATGGACATCTCAAACCTCACACGTCTCCACTTGAAAAGGGTGAATTTCATGGAACATGAGCATGCCCATATGCCCCTGCTCCCTTGTGAGACCCTGCACCATGCCTGCTCTTCCTTCAGTTGATCGGGTGAAAAGCTCAGAGTCACTTTTAACACCTCCATTTCTCTCCTGTGCCAACAACCAAATCATATCCAAAATCAGATCACTTCTCACCACTTCCACATGGAAAGAATGAAGGAAGGGAGGGAGGGAAAGAGGAAGGGAGGAAAGGAGGAAGGGAGGAAGGGAGGAAAGGAGGGAGGAAAAAAGTAAAGAGTAGAAGGAAGAAAGGGAGAGGGGAAAGTAGGAGGGATGGAAGAAGGAAGGAATGAAGAGAGGGAAGGAGGAAGAAAGGAAGGGAGGAAGGAGGGAAGACAGAAAGGAAGGAAAATGGAAGTCATGTTTTGGAACGCTTGATCCCACAAGGCCATTGCATTTCTGTCACCATCTCTAGCATTGGGGTATAACCCAGAGTTTCTTTAATTTGCAGATGTGCCTGGGGGACTGCGGGAAATGTGCAGTTGCGCAAACCTAAAGCTGTCTCAAGAAAGCTCACCTCCTGTCCCCTAATCTGCAGGTCCCTCCATAGACAAGAACTTCCCAGGTTGAGAGGATGCCTTGTTCCCTGTGGCCACAGATTCCATTCAGTAGGAAGAGGAGGGATCAAATTCAGCCACATGGACTCCAGGGAAGACCATCCACGGTCCTGCCATGTACGAAGGTGACCCCAGGACACAATCAGGCTAAAAACTGCACCATGATGGACCATGTCATACCCTTGCCAGTATTTCCCATTCCTTTGGGTAGATATGAAGGAGTGTGATTGCTGGATCATATGGTGAGAGTGTGTTTAGTTTTGTAATAAACTGCCAAACTGTCTTCCAAAGTGGCTGTGCCATTTTGCATTCCTGCCTTGCTTGCAACTCTCCCATGGCTCCCTAGTGCCCTCATGAGAAAGCCCAAATATCCCAGTCTGGCTCATGAGAATCCTCAGAACCTGACCCTGGCCTTCCTCTGTGGCCTCACCAGGCCAAATTCAGAGTTCTGCAGAATTTGAAGGAAGTGATTACTCCTGGGAAGACATAGAGTGAGGCCAGGCCATGTGTTGACAGGGGATCACATGGATATCGTGGCCTGACTCTGACTGCCAGACAGCACCAGAACAAGTGTCCATTTGTTGTTGGTGTGTCTTTCAATTACTTGTGTCTCAGGTAATTGATAGATTTTTTAAATATAGGATTTATTTTTTAGAGCAGTTTTATGTTCATGGCAAAATTGAGTGGGAAGTACAGAGATTTCCCATACACACTCTGATATGGCTTGGATCTGTGTCCCCACCCAAATCTCATATTGAAATGTAGTGTCCAGTGTTGGAGGTGGAGACTGGTGGGAGGTGATTGGATCATGGGAATAGTTTTCTCATGAATGGTTTAGCATCATCCCTCTTGGTGCTGTCCTTACTATCGTGAATGAGTTCTCGTTAGATCTGGCAGTTTAAAAGAGTGTAGCACCGCCTGCCTCTTGCTCCTGCTTTCACCATGTGATGTGCCTGCTCCCGCTTTGCCTTCCGCCATGATTCTAAGTTTCCTGAGGCCTCCACAGAAGCTGAACAGATGCCGGCACCATGCTTACTGTAGAGCCTGCAGAACTGTGAGCCAATTACATCTCTTTTCTTTATTAATTACTCAATCTCAGGTATTTCTTTACTGCAATGCAAGAATGGCCTAACATCCCCACCAGAATGGGGCATTTGTTATAATGGATGAACCTATGTGGGCACATCAGTATCACCCAAGGCCCATGGTTTAGATTAGTGTTCACCCTTAGTGCTGTGCCTTCTGTGGGTTTGGACAAATGCATAATGGCACGTATCCAACATTATAGCATCACGCAGAGTAGTTTCACTGTCCTAAAAACCCTCTGTGCTCAGCCTATTCATCCTTTCCTCTCCCCAACCCCTAGCAACCACTGATCCTTTTCCTGTCTCCATAGTTTTACCTTTTCCAGAATGTCACACAGTTGGAATCATACAGTATGCAACCTTTTCAGAGCGGCTTCTTTCCCTTAGTAATACGCATTTACATTTTCCATGTCTTTTCATGGCTGGATAGCTCATTTTTTTTTTTTTAGCACTGAATAATATTCCATTGTCTGGGTATGCCACAGTTTATTTATCCATTCACCTGCTGAAGGACATCTTGGTTGCTTCCAGGTTTTGGCAATTATGGAAAAAGCTACTGTAGACATCCACATGCACTTTTTGTGTAGGCATAAGTTTTCCATTCCTTTGGGTAGATATCAAGGAATGTGATTGCCGGGTCACATGGTGAGAGTATGTTTAGTTTCAAAATAAACTATTTTGCCAAACTGTCTTCCAAGGTGGCTGTGCCATTTTGCATTCCTACCAGCAATGAATGAAAGTTCCTGTTGGTCCATATCCTTGCCAGTATTTGGTGATGTCAGTGCACTAGATTTTTGACATTCTAATTGGTGTGTGTAGCTGAACTCTTTTTCATGGAAGAGCTGGCAGGACTCAGGCTTGGAGTCCAGGCGGGCAATAGCTTCCAACTAGAGCTGAATGGCTTTGCTTCGTTTCATCATCTTGACTTCTAGTTTTGATCTCTTTATAGCAAGTTGTGTTTACTTTCTAGATAAATAATATGAAGTTTCCTTTTGAAACAAATTTATTTAAGTTAAAAAATGGTATTTAGAGAAAACCATTAGGTCAAAAATAGTCTACGTGGCACGTGGATAAAGTTTAGGGAATTCTCAGTGAAACCATAGTGTTTGCTGTCGTCTGTACCCCCGGGCTGTTTCTGACCTCCCTGTCTTTGCTCTTGCTGTTCCTCCCACCTGGATCACCTTTCCATCTCCTTACTTGATCAATCTTCCTCATTCTGTGAGCGTCTTTCTCAACCCCACCATCCTGTCCTGCCTTAATCCTAAGCCGACTGTCTTCCGTGATGCTCCCCAGCCCCTGAGCTGCTCTTCTTGGGGTGGAAGGGTGGTGGCAGCCCTTTTCCTCTGCCATTTAATGGTCTCGTAGACTCCTAGTGGTCTCTTTGGAAGGGTGCCTTTCTTGCTAGACCAGAAGTTCCTTGAGGGCAGGGCGTAGCTGGGGCTTCTCTGTGCCATCTCTTTACCTCCAAGATATCTGAATTAAAGAGAACTGGGCTGGAGGGTGATTCCAACTCACTGGCTGGTTCCCAGAGGTGGCAAACCCCACAGGGGAAGTGACCTAGGGAGACAGTGAATGTGGCCTTGGATGTTGTCTCCTCTGATCCCTTTGTCCTTCCCACCCCCTGCTTAGATGTGTCCTTCAGCTGCTCCGGGGGCTCCTGGGCAGGCTGCCTTCCAGATGCTGCTGGGCCCCCAACCCCAGCCTGGAGCAAAACTGTGAAAGCACAGCTCCCATGCCTGCTATCTGGAAGGCTTGCCGCAGGGTGTGATTCCCGTTGCAGAGCTCCTGGGGTCAGGTGGGCTGCCTCTTGCAGCCCTGCTTAGCTTCCTCCCCTCCACGACCCTGCTTCTCTGACATCTTTGCCTCTTCCATCCCTTGCGCATGAACATGTGATGCAGGGAACCCAAGCTGGAATGGTGTTTGGAGTTCTGGGGGCCCAAGTGGAAACATCTGGCAGGTGGCAGGATGCACAGGTCTGGAAATTGGGAGAGAGGGCAGGGCCAGAGATGAAGAGATCTGGGGGTCGATGAGGTGGTAGAAATCAGCCGAGGGGGTGAGATCACCCAAGGATAACCTGAGGCCTGAGAAGAGGCTGAGAAATACCTCAAGCCCTGGCACTCAAGGCTCACCAGCCCGGGGAGGAGGAGCCCTGAGACATCCAGGAGGAACTGGCCAGGGTGGCCAGAGGCCAAGGGAGGAGCACGCCTCTGGGCATCAGGAGTCAGATGGGACCTGGAGAGGGCTCTGGACTGGCCAGGCGTTAGACAGGAGAGGTCCCAAGGAGGGATGGAGACCAGGCCAGCACAGGGAAGAGGGAAGAGCCGGGGTGGGCGACTCCTTCAAAAGAGGTGACAGAGAAACAGAGGCAGAGGCTAGAAGGGCCTGAAGTCCAGGGTGGCTTTTGTTGTTTGTTATTTGGGATGGGTGCACATCGGACACGTTTACATTCTGGTGGGAAGCCAGTGTGTGCTGGAGGAGGAGGGGCTGGAGTAGATGCTGGAGAAGGAGGAGAGAGGGGCTAGAGGCCGAGAAGCCCTGAGGACCTTAGGCGCTGGCCTTGAGGAGGAGGGGTCCACAGCCACATTCCCAGTGGCAAACAATCAGAAAAGAGAAATGATGTCTCAGTGGGAGAGGCGTGGCGGGGCTGGCGACTGGGGGAGAGAGACTGATAGCACCCCTGCCTGTGGATTCTATGCCCGTGTCCTGCTGCAGGTGGGAGGCCTGGGTGCCAGGCTGGAAGTGGTCACTGCCGCATGAGGGAGACAGAGCTGCCCTATGGGTGGGGCTGGTGACAGCCCTGCCAATGCTGATCCTGATCAGAAGCCAGGGTGGCCACCAGCAGCTCAGGACTGGGCCTTGAATTAGAGACAGTTACCAAAGTTCTACTGTGGCTCCTCCCCAGGACCAGGGAGAGAGGAAAGAAAGGAGGCACCACTGAAGGAGGCACTCACTAGTTCTGGTCCGGCCTCACTGATTTCACCCTGGCCCTGCCCTGCTCCCACTGAGGTCTCAGAGCTGTGGTTTCGCATTCGAGGTCATGCCACTCTGGCTCCAACCCACCTCCCCTGCATCCCCCACCCCAGCCCTGGACAGAGGTAACATATTCTTCCCTCTTCCATCAGCACCACTTGCCCTTAGTGTCTGCTTCTGCTCAGAGCACCTTCCCTCCGAATTTGAGGACGGCAGCCGCATAGATACAGATTCAAATTGCCATGAATATATGTTGCAAGGAGCAGCAGTTGCTTATGGGTTTTAGAGGAAAAAAGAAGGCGCAGTTTCTAAGTTGAACATAGGCAATTGATTGACTACTGTTCTTGTATCACCAGTTCCAGGAACATGAAGAAGATAGGTGAGGGTTGCACTGTGCAACTTGTGATGGCATTTTAGGTAACTTAATCACCTAGTCTTGAAATTACAAGGAAAGAAAGGACAAAAACACCTCCGTGGGCCTGACATATTTTGCATGCGTCACATTCTTCAGACTGCTCTGAGGGACTTTTCATTTTCATCTGATCATCCTGCAAGATTTCAGGGCCCTCCAGTCAGAGAGGGAGAAGGCACCCCCATGGGGAAGGGTGGGTGTCTCAGTAGGAGGGCACTAGAAAGAACCTATTATAGGACTGGGGCTTTGGGTGGGTGATTTGGGGAGAGTCTGAGGAAGTGAGGGTTCATTAGATTGGCTGCTGTCAGAAAGTGGGGGCAATTCTATGATTGTGGATCTCAATAATGCTGACCTGCAGGGAGGGAGACTAGAAGGAGGATGAGCTAGAATTGGTGGAGGCCTAGCAGTCACCCGTTTAAGCCAAGGGAAGGAGTCGAGAGGGGGTGTTTCATATTCCGTGGGTGATGCAGGGACCATGCTTCTGTCCAGTGACCTCACTCTGTCTCTCTTTATCTTGGTCTCAGAGCGCCCTTGGCAGAGGTTGGTTTCGTGAGATTCTTTATGTCCCACAGAAGGATGGCACGGCCCAGCTGTGAGCAATGAGCCAGCTTCCAGGTGGCAGGAGCTGCCGCTTTTTTTCTCTCTCAGTCCTCACCTTTCAGAAGCCTCTTCAAAGCTTCCCCAGCAAACACCCTCTGTTTGAGGGTTTCATCTTTTCCTTCCTCCTTTAGAAACATTCTTTTAAATTTGTGTACAGCATTCAGGCCCTTCAGCGTGCTCATCTTAACAGCACAGCTCCTCCGTGTTTTTCTCGTCTGCACGCGCCTGTGGAGACACCACCTAGATCAAGATCAAGAATATTTCCACCCCCAAGAAGGCACGCCACACCCACCCAAGGTGACCAACCCCGGCCTGTGTCAGTGCGGCCTCCCTGGAATGTCACATAATTCCCGGGCGCGTGCTCCTTCTGTTTACCATCGCGTCGGCCGGCTTCACCCATGCTGTTGCATGAGGCAGTGACTTCTCATTTTTATGACTGTGTGGTACGCTATACCCAAAGGCCACCGCTGCAGTTCACTGGGAACAGAAACAGTTTTCAGTGCATCGTGCCTGGACTATGGGACTGCCGCATGGAGAGCTACGAACCTTGGCCCTCAATTCATCTGTACATAAAAATGACTTGAGGCGGATGCCATGCTTGGGCATGCAGCATGGAGACAGTCTGCATGGCCTTGTGAGACAAGCGTTTCTTCAACAGGACACGAGGATCCCTAACTGGGAAAGAAGAAATTGATATGTTGGACTTCATTAAAATTTACAACTTCTCTCCATCAAAAGATGCCCTTCAGGAAGTGAAAGGGCACCTCAGGCTGGGAGGAAATACTTGGGAAAGATTTCCTCCGTGCCTGCAATCTTGGCTTATCTCTCTCAGATGATTTACTAAGTACTTCAGCATGTACTCTTTTCCCTCTTCTTTTTCTCCTGAGATTCAGAAGACTCAGATGATTTAACTATAGGGTCTCAGGTTGGGCACGGTGGCTCACGCCTGTAATCCCAAGCACTTTGGAAGGCCAGGGTGGGAGGATTGCTTGAGTCCAGGAGTTCAAGACCAGCGTGGGCAACATGGCAAAACTCTGTCTCTACCAAAAAATGACACAAAACTTAGCCGGATGTGGTGGTGTGCCCGTAGTCCCAGCTATTCCAGAGGTTGAGGTGGAAGGATCACCTGAGACCAGGAGGTTGAGGCTGCAGTGAGCTATTATTGCACTACTGCATCCAGCCTGGGCAAAGGAGTGAGACCTTGTCTCAAAAAAAAAAAAAAAAAAAAAAAGAAACAAACAAACAACAACAACAACAACAAAAACCAAAAACCAAAAAACCAAACCAAAATGAAATCCCTGTAGGGTCTCAGTTGCTGACCAGGGCTTTTGCAGTCGTAATGATCCCACTTGAGATTCCCGCAGTCACGTTAATTCTGCCCGCAGGATTGCGAGGCAGGTGAGATCATTGTTCCCACCTTCCAGCTAAGGCAGCTGAGACTCGAGGAGGTGAAGGCACTTGCCAAGCTCACACAGCAACATCCCCAGCTGATGTTTTGGCTGGGCATACCTGGTACAGAGTAGGTGCTGAATACGTGCTTGGAAGTGGATTTCTCAGCCCCAGGGTTCCCCAAGCCTGTGCATGTGTGTTGCAGGCAGGGAGACTAAGTATCCAGGAGCGTTCCTAGCAGAAGACAATTTCCTCACTGGTTGTGAGTGCCAGACAAACACTGCAGGACACCCATAAGCTCACTCCTAATGCCAAGAAGCAACCAAGCCCCAAGACCACATCTCTGCCCTCAGCCTTAACCTTCTCTCATGGCCCAGGGACACCAAAGAGGGATGGCAGGACACCAACACAGTGATTGTTTTCCCTCCTGGGACTCTGGCCACTTTCCATCTGTAAGCAGTGCCCAGAACCACATCCAGCTCCAAGGTGAACACATGGCCACTGCAGAGGGGAGCTGGCTCCTGCCTCGCCAGGTCTCTAGGCAACTCCACCCTTCGGGGTGCATTGTGGCATAGAAGTGCTAACTGGTCCTCAGCCCCCACCTTCCATTCAGTACCTGGCATTTCCTGCTAGGCCCCCTGTGTCCTGTTCTTCCCAGCACGGCTGCTGTTCCAGAATCCGTAGCCCTCAGAAATAACAAAAGGCCAAAGGAAAGAGCGAGAGAGCCCATCTTGCAGAGTCACAGGGAGGACGGAGGTGATGCACGTAGGACCTGGATTCTGCAGAGCGCAGGGTGATTTGTTGACTGTGTGGCCTTGGGTGGGTTCCACAACCTCCCTGAATGTCTGGTACGGCTCTTTCCAAAGTTCATGACCAATCCCCTGCCCCTGCAAGCAGCCTGGGCTTGCAGGCCTATAATGGAGGGATGCCGTTAAGGACAGAACACAATAACGCTTGTGCCAGTGTAAACCATAAAGTATGGCGTCTTCATACATTTCATAAATATTTGCTGAGAAGCTTCTAAGTTCTGGGCGCTGGGAAGGAGCCAGAGATGACTACAGCACCTCAGGGAGCCCAAAGCCAAGGGGAGGAGCCAGGACAGGGCCTTGCCATCTGCCGCTCACCCCCATCCTGTGCTCTGGGGACCGCTGCATCCTCAGGCTGTGGACGAGAAAGCTGAGGGTCACCCAAACAAGAGGAGATGCTGGAGGTCACATAGTGAATATGCCTCGCTGGCCTTCCCATCTGGCATGTCTTCCTCTGCCCCTATCCAGGCAGGCTGGAGTTGGGTTTTGATGGAGGAGATTTTTGGTTAGGAAGATGGGAGTGGTGGTGGCAGTTTGGGGCCTGAGGGAGGGACAGGAAGCACCAGATCAGTTTTGTGGGCAGCAGGTAGGTCAATGTGGTCAAGACCCAATTGTCCCTAGGGTAGCAGGACAAGCAAGGGGACAAGCAGGGAGACAGGGTGCCAAAAGGCTCTGGGGAGCCTGAGGCCTCAGCCTGAAGCCACAGGAGTGTTGCCTGCACATCTGGCCAAACTGTAAGCTCTAAGCTGGGAACACACAGAGGAATTGAGCACTTCTCTGACCCAGGGAGCTCACCGCCTTGTCAAATAGCTCGAGGTGGAAAAGGGAAAGTGTGGGTGGTGGAGGAGCCCGGGAGCCTCTGGCCCAGCCTGGGCCGCAAGGAGGGCTTTTGTGGGGATGCAGGTCCTAGCCTGGATCTGAAAAGCTGAACAGGAGCCAGGTAGGTGGAAAGGGGTGTGGAGGACCCAGAAGGAGTGGCGACAGCAGAGGCCAAGGCTCTGCAGCTGGAGCCAGTGTCTGCGGTGGCAGGAAAGGTAAGAAGGGACTCAGCCCAGAGGAGAGAGGGAATACGCCCTGAGCAAGAGGAAAGATGCCTTTTCCTCGAGGTGAGAGCTGGGGGTGGGCAGAAGGAAGGAGAAGGCAGAAGGTGGTTTTGTGGATGCTGGGAGTGGGGTGCTGAGGACTGGATAGGGGATTGGGGTGACAAGAGGTACCTCTGTTCTCATTCCCACCATTCTCTGCCACCCCCCTACCCCACTGCTCCAACCATGTGGGTCCCCTGGTTGCCCTTCCAGCATAGCTGTACTCTCCTATCTCCAGGCCTTTGCGTGTGAGGTTCCCCTGGTCTAGAAAGCCTTCTCCCGTTGTCTGCAGGGCTCACTCCTAGTCATCACTCACCTGTGCTCGTGTCTCCTCTTCTTATGGGTCTTCCTTGGCCACCCCCTCTTCCATGACCTCCTGTTTATTCAGTGATTCAGGGAGTAGAATCAATAGGAGTGGGGGCAACTCGGACCTTCTCTTTTACTTTACTATATGTCCTTTTATGCTGTTTCAGTTTGTTTCAAAAATGAAATGTTTAGGTTTAAAAGAAATGAAGACTTTACCTTTCAGGTGATTTTTCCAACATGTGAAATGACACACAGGCAAGGGAGTTCTCCCAGCATGGTTTGCTCCAGCGAGAGATCAGAGCGCCCTAAGTGAACGCCAGCGCTGGTGTTGCGAAACAGGCAGCGGGGCCTCCATGTAAGGGAATCCTGTTGACAGTAAAACAGAGTCAGGCGGCTGCAAGGTTCAGGCACGGTGCAGGGCATACAAAGCCCTCGCCGGGGTACGGGCAGCATCACATGCTCCCATTTGTGTAAATGATGTTTAGAGTGTCTCTGGACCAGACACACGACAACCAGCAGCAGCAGCTGCCTCTGGGCAACGGAACCAGTGTCCTGGGCTCGCAGGTGGGAGGGGAATGACTTTCTCTTTATGTTCTTTGGTACCCTTAAGATTTTGTACGGAACCTCCTCAAAAATAACTAGATAGACGGAAGTTTAACAACAATTTGTTTTTAAAGCATATAAAAGTTTTAGAGAGAATTCTTTTTGAAAGGCATGGGGGAAGGGAGATAAAGGATGACAGATTTTTGTTGCAAGCACTGACGCACTCTTTGACCAGTGGGTAAGTCACTGGCTGTCTCTGAGCATCAGTTTCTGCCAAGTGTAAAATGAGCCAAGTCTCCCTGCTCAACGTGAGCAGTGTCACACAGCTCCGGGGGGTGCCATTCACATTGCAGTCCATGTGACTGGTCCCCTTGCAATTGTGCAGTGCGCAATGTAGGCAACTGGAGGAGGTGGCTTGGATATGAGGCGGAAATGGGAGAGCGGACGGGAGAGAGCCTGGATGTCATGAGAGGTAGGGTGTGCACATGTGAGTGTGTGGAATGTGGCAGTGCGTTCCTCTGAGTGGGTGTGTACTTTCTGCTGATGTGAGTCCTGCAGACACAGGCTGAGGAAAAGAGATCACCTTCTCTTTCCCAGGCTCAGGCTCCTGAGTCTTCCAGAGCCAGGACCGAGAAGAGAAAGGTCCACCCCGCTGGGTGCTGGGGCTTCCCACTCCATCTTCCAAGGGCCCGCCATCCAGCAAGCTGTTTCTTCAGGCTCTTCCCATGTTGGCTCAGAACCTCTGTCCCCAGGGTTAGGGTAGGAGAGAATTCCTCACACCAGGATGCTTTCTGCTTTTCCAAGTACAGAGTCAGAGCTAACCTGACTCAAATTCCAGCCCTGACTCTCTCTTTGTCACTTGATTAGAAACAGCTCTGACATTCTCTATCCCTGGGACCTTGGGCAAGGACCTTCACATCTCTGAGCCTTAGTTTTCTCATCTGTGAAATGGAGGCAGAGATCATGGCCACCGCATAGTGCTGCTGTGAGGGTTAAATGTCCAATGAGGTTTGACAGGTGGAGTGACTCATGCCTGTAATCCCAGAGCTTTGGGCGGCCAACGTGGGAGGATCACTTAAGGCCAGGAGATCGGGTCTGGGCAACACAGAGAGACCCTGTCCCTACCAAAAAAAAAAAAAAAAAAAAAAAAGGCAGGGCACGGTGGTGTGGACCTGTGGTCTCAGCTACTGAGGAGGCTGAGGTGGGAAGATCCCTTGAGCTCAGGAGTTCAAGGCTGCAGTGAGCTATGATCGTGCCACACTGCATTGCAGCCTGGGTGACAGAGTGAGATCTTGTCTCAGAAAAAAAATTTTTTTAATGTCCAGTGAGGTCAAGCACATAATAGGTACTCAGTCAATGCCAATTCCCAATATTAGCTCCTATGGACTCTTGGGTACTTCTTATACACGTGTGGTGGGCTATGTTGATACAGACATAAAGCACCTGGAAGGAAACATAGCCCACACTCTCAGCAGTGGTCGTCTGGGGAATAGGAGGGTGCTATTGAGTGCATGCATGATTTTAAACTCAGTAAAGCTGTTTTCATTCTGAAAACGAAGAAATAAAGTGCATAAAGCGAACAGGTGAAGCACGAAGGAATTTTAGGGTAGTGAAACGACCTTGTGTGATCTAGCCATGGCAGACACATGTCATAATACATTTGCTCAAACCTATAGAATGTGCAACACCCAGAGTAAGCCTCACATAGACTAGCCTATAGAGTCGGGGTGATGATGATGTTGTTAAGGTAGGTTCGCTGATTAACAAGTGCAGCTGCTGCTGCCTCATGTTGTTGGCGAGGACACTGTGTATGGGGTGGGGGTGGGTGTTGGTGGTGGGGACACTGTATGTGGGGTGGGGGTGGGTGTTGATGATGGGGACACTGTGTGTGGGGCCTTCTACCCTGGCCAGCTGGGGACCTGACACAAGGCCGTGCTCGTAAACATTTGGGACCTTTCTTATCTGGCCTGGGCTCTCTCATGAACCACACTGCCCCTTCCACAGTCAGGGGATCTGGGCACCGCCCTCTTGTGTAGGAAGAAGATGGCACCCCTTACACCCTCAGCAGGGAGAGGGGTCTCTCAGGTCAAGACCATGGGTAGAGGAGGGGGACATCTGTGTGTAGAGGACCCCAGCTAGCCAGCCAGCCTGGGGCCAGTTCCTGCGGGCCCCAACTGATCCCCAGGATGACCTTCAATTATGTGCCAGCAGGGTGGGTCAGAGAGAGCCACACAGCCCCTACTGGGCACATAGATGGGCACTTCTCCAAGGCCTCACAGTTAACCTCAGGATGGGGGTGCAGGGGGCAGGAGACCAATGCCCATCATCCTTCTCAGGTGGTAGAGAGTGGCCTCTGCCCCCGATTGTTGTGTGACCTTGTGTGGCTGGCATCCTCTCTGGCCCATCAGGTTCTGTTGATCTGGGATCCTGAAAAACCCCAGGGGCTTTCTGGGCTGAGCCAGGGGTCTGCATGGCAGGGAGGTGGAGCAAAGGTCTCCAGAGTGGGCTGGGGCCAAACCTGGGAGACTTCCAGACAAGTGCCAAGGTGCCCACCCCTCAGATGTGCTCCAAGCCTCCCTGGTAGCCTCTTGGTCCAGGCCTCTGGGGCTCATGAATGGAGGAGCCAGCAGGTGTACAGGGGAGATGGCAAGACCACCAGGACTTGACAGAAAACAAGACACAGGTATCTTCTGCCAGGCTGCCTGGCCTGAAATCTACAAGAGGAGGAACATTTACAGGAAGTGACTCTTCTGGGCTCCTTCACCTGAACCCTGAGACAGGAAGCAGGCTCTGGCCAGTTTGGTGTGGTAGGTGGGTGGGGACCTGAGCCCCACTTTTAATCCAACTCCTCCTCTACCCTGCTGAGTGCCTTTCGGTGCAGCACTTCCCTGGTGGAGCCTCACTCTGCGGTCACAGACAGTAAGCGCCCTGTCCATCTAAGACGGAGAAGTCCACCCTGGAGCGACAGACACCTTCAGGAATGGCTGGTAGTGACCTTGGCTAAGAGTCTGTTCAAACAGGCATGGGCTGGAGTCCTGGCTTGTCCACTTGAGCAACTGGGTCATCATGGGCAAGTGACCTCCCCTCCTGGAGACTCAGTCTTCATCTGTAAAATGGGGATGATACAAGTGCCCCTGCTGGAGAGATGTAAGGAGCTGATGTGAGCCTAGGTGTCAGTTGCTGGAACATTTAAGCCCTCAGTCAGCCATGGCCCTGTTCCTATCCTTCCTATTGACAACGGCCATTGTGTTATGATTTTTAGTAGCAATAATCCTATTATCACCCTGCCTTCATTTCCTCACCTCTAAAATGGGGACAATAAGCGGGCGACATCATGGTGTTGCTAGGAAGGTTGAGTGCTTAGAACAGGGCCTGGCACAGCATGAGCCCTCCGTAAATGACCGTCATTCCTATGATTACTATCATTGTTATAGTCTTCTTAAAGCTAGAAACGCTCAACAAGCCAGCACAGGTTCTCAGGAAGCCGGCATTCCTACTCCTGAAGTGGGAAAGGGAGGTTCAGGGCAACGAAGCCACGTGCCTGACCACACAGCGGGATGCGCTCCACGGCCTCCACCCCAAGGGCAGCCCCCACCCGCATCCCCTGCCCATCTGCGGGCGTCGGTGCCTCCAGGAGCTGGCATCGGCCCAGGCGGCGGGCCAGGGAGGGAGCGGGCGGAGAGCGCACGCGGGGCTGCACGTGGGGGCGCGCGCCAGGAGGGGCCGCACGTGTCCGCCCACGCGGGGCCAGGAGGGTCCAGGCCTGCGGGCTTCCCGGGCGTTCTCACGGCTCTGCGTGGGCGGCTGCCCGAGCGCTGGTGTTGGGGACGTGGAGGTGCTGCGGATGCCAGGTGAGAGGCATTGCTGTCCGCCACCCCCGCCAGCCCTCCCAAAATCCAGACTCTGTGAGTCAGAGCCCCCAGGGAAAAATCAGAGTGGCAGACACGAGCTGTGAAGTCATCCTTTCTTTCTTCCACCCCCACCCTCACTTCCTCAGCAACCCCTGTTGACCCTATTTAAAACTGATTGCAAAGCCAGCCACCTCTTCACGGCCCCCCCGCAGTCCCCAGGAATCCCTCCAGCCACCACCCTCTCCCAGGACTACCCAGTGGCCTCCTCACTCCGCCGGTTGTCCCGCTGCAGCAGGCAGTCAGGCTGCTGTGAGCCATCTTAACTGTAAAGAGGGTAGAAAAATGAGAAGAGGGATTGTTTGTGCTCATATTTGCATAAGGAAGCTATAATACCTTATCCTGGTAGTTAGGTGAGCCCAGTTTGGGGCCCACTTAAGAAAAATAAGGGAAAATTAGGTACCAAGATGATAAAAGGAATCATAGGAAATTAGAAATTTTAGAAAGCTTACAAGTGTCACGAACATCACAAAATCCAGAAAAATAACATTTTTATCAGTTGTCTGACCTACTTGTATCCTTTCTTCCCCAACATGTCATTCATCACCTTTATATTGATGACAATTTTGTCATATTCATAGAAAATTAAAAGATAATTCTGTCTTTCCTTTAATGTGGCCTATTGAATAAAGCTTAGGAAAGTTTCTTTCAGTTTCACAACTTGTACTTGGAAATGTTTTCTATAAACCCAGACACACACACACACACACACGCGCACACACACACACACGCAAGCACATTTTAGCACCATTGTCAAATTTGGAAAAACCTCCATGAAGCTTTTTCATATTTTGATTGGTTACAGATATCCTCACTGCTTTTAGTAAAACTATAAATCTGTGCCCTACAGACAGAAATTCTGATGAATTGCATTTTGTATAATCCTTCCCCAAAAGAAAAAAAACATATTGTGTATTTATTATATGCCCTGCATTACTGAGTACATTCCTGACAAGAGAGGGCTTTGTTTTGAAGTAGGCATGTGGATGATACACAGAGAAGCCAATCCTCCATTTACAGTCTTACCTAGTTAATGGTTGAAGGAATTTTCTATAGAGTAGCTTGTGACTCCTGTTATAATTTTTAGTAGCAATAATCATCCTATTGTTACTACCTATTTAGTAGTAATAATCATACTATTAGTAGCAATAATCATCCTGTGACATAAGCTGATGTCAGCCCGCTTATTGTCCCCATTTTAGAGGTGAGGAAATGGAGGCAGGGTGATAATAGGATGATTATTGCTACTAAAAATCATAACACAAGCCACAAGCTACTTTATAGAAAATTCCTTCAAAATTCCTTCAAAAACAGGTTTAGACCTGTTTTTCCTTCACTTTCTGCACACTTTCTGTGCTGGAGGGCAGAGAATAAATTCATATCATGATGGGAAGTAGGGGTCACCGTCTTTAAATCAAGATCCAGATTAGTTGGCAAACTGAGCGGTAGGATGGTCCTAGAAACCATAGACACCTGGTGGCTAGTGGTAACCTAACTATGCATGGAAGGACTTTGAACCTCATAAATTTAGCTCAGTAAACCCAAACTCAATGTATTCTCAACTCTACTAAACCTAAGCTGGGTCCGCAAAATGCCCACAGCCACTCCAGTGCTAATCAGGATGAGAGAAAGAGCCAAAGATGGGATTCAGAGTAGAAAGTGACAGTGATTTTAGCTGTTCACAGGTAAACTATATTACTTTTGCTAATTTTACGTGTGAGACAGTGGGGGACCATACCTGGGGATGAGCCTGTGTGTGAAACTGTGAAGCTTAAGTTTTTGAACTTTATCATAAATCCAGTCCTGTGCCACATGTTCCTTATCTGTAAAATAAGGATAATTATAATACCACTACCTGTTTCGTAAGTAAGTTATTATATGCAAAACACTTAGAGCCATGACTAGCAAATACAGGCATAGCTCAGAGATACTGAAGGTTCTGTTCCTGCAATAAAGCCACCAATAAAGCTAGTATCACAATAAAGTGACTCACACAAGTCTTTTGGTGTCCCAGTACATAGAAAAGTTAATGTTTACATTATACTGTAATCAGTAGAGTGCAATAGCATTACACTGTACAGTGTGAAACAGGATTATGCCTAAAATAGCAGTACCCTACTGTGTGCAATAGTATTATGTCTAACAAACATACAGACCTTAATGTAAAACTACTGTATTGCCAAGAAATGCTAATTATCATCTGAGCCTTCAGCAAGTCCTAGTTTTTTTTGCTGGGAGAAGGTCTCTTGCCTCAACATTAATGGCTGCTGACTTATCAGGGTAGTGGTTGCTGAAGGTTGGGGTGACTGGCAATTTCTTAAAAAAAGACAACAATGGGCTGGGCATGGTGGCTCATGTCTGTAATCACAGCACTTTGGGAGGCCAAGGCAGGTGGATCATGAGGTCAGGAGATCGAGACCATCCTGGCTAACGTGGTAAAACCCCGTCTCTATTAAAAACACAAAAATTAGCCAGGCTTGGTGGCGGGCGCCTGTAGTCCCAGCTACTTGGGAGGCTGAGGCGGGAGAATCGCTTGAACTTGGGAGGCAGAGGTTACAGTGAGCCAAGATCACACCACTGCACACCAGCCTGGCAACAGAGAGAGACTCCGTCTCAGAAAAAAAAAAAAAAAAAAAGGCAAAAATGAAGTTTGCTCAATCAGTTGACTCTTCCTTTCATGAAAGATTTCTCTGTAGCCTGCGATGCTGTTTGGTAGTGTTTCACCCATAGGAGAACTTCTTTCAAAATTGTAGTAAATTCTCACAAACTGCTACCTTATCGACTAAGTTTATGTAATATTCTGAATTCTCTGTTGTCATTTCAACAATGTTCACAGCCTCGTCACAAGGAATAGATTCCATCTTAAGAAATTACTTTCTTAAGTAATTAAGAATTTATTTTCTCATCCCTCAGAAGCAACTTATCATCCACTTGACTTTTATCATGAGATTGCAGCAATTCAGTCCCATCTTCAAGCTCTACCTCTAATTCTAGTTCTCTTGCTTTTTCTACCACATCTACAGTTACTTCCTCCACTGGAGTTTTGAACCCTTCAAAGTCATCCACGAGGGTTTAAATCAACTTCTTACAAACTCCTGCTAATGTTGATATTTTGACCTGTTGCCATAAATCTTGCATGTCTGTAAGGCATCTAGAAGGATAACTTCTTTCCAGAAGGTTTTCAGTGTGCCTTGCCCGGATCCATCAGAGTACACACTATATATGGCAGCTATAACCTTCTGAAATGTGTTTCTTCAATAATAAGAAAGTCAAAATGACTCCTTGACCCATGGGCTGCAGAATGGATGTTGTGTTAGCAGGCATGAAAACAGCATTCATGTCCTTGCATGTCTCCGTCAGAGCTCTCAGGTGACCAGGTCTATTGTTAATGGGCAGTCATATTTGAAAGGAATATTTTTTTCCTGAGCAGTAGGTCAACAATGGGCTTAAATTATTCAATAAGCCATGCCGTAAACAGATGTGCTTTTATCCAGGCTCTGTTGTTCCATTTCTAGTGCACAGGCAGAGTAGAGTTAGCGTCATTCTTCAGGGCCCTACTGTTTTGGAAATGGTCAATGAGCATTGGCTTCAACTTAAAGTCATCAACTGCACTAGCCCCTATACAAGAGAGTTAGCCTGTCCTTTGAAGCTTTGTAGCCAAGCATTAACTTCTCTCTAGCTATGTAAGTCCTAGCTGGCATCTTCTTCCAGTGAAGGCTGTTTCATCTACATTGAAAACCTGTTGTTAGTGTCGCCACTTTCATCAATGATCTTAGTTAGTAGATCTGGACAACTCGATGCAGTTTCTACATCAGTACTTGCTGCTTTTCCTTGCACTTTTATGTTACAGAAATGGCTTCTTTCCTTAAATCTCTAAATCAACCTCTGTTAGCTTCCAACTTTTGTTTTGCAGCTTTCTCACCTCTCTGAGCCTACATAGAATTGTCGAGTAAGGGCCAGGTGCGGTGGTTCACGCCTGTAATCCCAGCACTTTGGGAGGCCGAGGCAGGTGGATCACTTGAGGTCAGGAGTTTAAGACCAGCCTGGCCAACATAGTGAAATCCCATCTCTAATAAAAATACAAAAATTAGCCGGGCGTGGTGGCACGTGCCTGTAGTCCCAGCTACTTAGGAGGCTGAGGCAGGAGAATCACTTGAACCAGGAGATGGAGGTTGAGGTGAGCTGAGATTGTGTCACTGCACTCCAGCCTGGGCAACAGAGTGAGACTCCGTCTCAAAAAAAAAAGGATGAGTTACAGCCTTGCTCTGGATTAGGCTTTGGCGTAAGGGAATGCTGCGGCTGGTTTGATCTTCCATCCAGACCACTCAAACTTACTCCATGTTAGCAACAAGGCTGCTTTACTGTCTCTTTGTTTGTGAATTCACTAGAGTAACAGTTTTAATTTCTTTTGAAGACTTTTCCTTTGCATTCACAGTTGACTATTTGGTACAAAGGCCTCACTTTTAGTCAGTCTTGGCTTTCGAGGTGCGTCCCTCACTAAGCTTAATCATTTCTACCGTTTGGTTTAAAGTGAAAGATGTATGACTGCTTCTTTCACTTGAACACTTAGAGGCCATCGTGCAGTTATTAATTGGCCTAACTTCAATATTGTTGTGTTTCAGGAAATAGGGAGGCCTGGGGTGAGGGAGAGAGATGGAGGAACTGCCAGTTGGTGGGGAGCAGGCAGAACACACACATCTATAGATTAAGTTCACTGTCTTTCATGGGCACTGTTCATGGTGCCCACAAATGATTGCAATAGTAACATCAAAGATCACTGATCACAGATCACCATAACAGATATAGTAATACTGAAAAAAGTTTGAAATATTGTGAGAATTACCGAGACATGATACGGAGACACGAAGCGCGCGCACACTGTTGAAAACAATGGCGCTGAGAGACTCGTTCGACACAGGGTTGCCAGAAACTTTCCATTTGTCGAAAACACAATGTCTGTGAAGTGCTATAAAGTGAAGCCCAATAAAACAATAAAGGCATGCCTGTCATCACAGATGCTAGGTAAACATTTGCCAAATTAACGAATGATGAAAGACACTTGTAAACTGTAAAGTGCCATTCAAATTCCTTAGTCCAGCTAACAGCCGGCAGAAGCCAAACCAATTCATTGGGATGCTCACATAGCAGATTTTTTAAAGTGTGGCTTGAAGAAGGGAAGTAAGCTTGTCTGCAGCAGCGGCAGAGTCTGCAGGCCTCCCCGGAGGGTGGGGTGGACTGTGAGAAGGCTGTGGTCATTCAGCCTCCACTCACAGCCTCAGGAATGAGGACTCCCTGCCTCTGGGGACAGTGGCTCCTTGGTCATCTAAAATCTCTCCCACCCCTGACTCCCATGCTGCCTTCATATTTTTCTCCCAGGGTCAAAGAGAAGAGGATCCAAGCCAACAGACAGACATTCAGAAAGATGAGAAGTGGGGAAGGTTAAAAGTCACCCCAGCCTTGAAAACAGAAAGAACAAGATGTTCAAAGCTCTCTGCAGAGTAAGCAAGGGGATAAGGAAGAGAGTGGGAAGTCATTTAGTGGAACATGAGAGAAATGTGGACAAAAGGAGAGGCAATCCGCGGAGAGAAAAAGTGGGGGAGTGGGGAAGGATGAAGCTGAGAGGGGCTCCTAAGTGTGGAAGATGCTGACTTCTGCATTCTCACAAAGTGCGGTCATTCATCAGCATCCTCTGTCGGACACCTGTCGTTTGGACTACAGTAGTGAGCAAGACAGACAAAAATCTCTGCCCTTGTGGAGCTTAACTTTTGGTGGTGGAGACAGAAAAGAAACAAGCAGAGGATGAAAGTGTATGAAAGCAGTAAGGACAATGCAGAAAGTTGAAGTAGAGTGAGGTTGTTGGAGGCACCAGGGGCTATTTTCCATCTAGGAGGCAACATTCATGCTGAGGCCTGAATGAGGATAAACAGCCAGTCAAGGAAAGATGAGGGAAGAGTGTTCCAGGAAGAGGAGTGGTGAGTGCAAAGGCCCTGGGGTAGGAATGGGCTTGGTGTGTTCAAGGGGAGGAGTAGGGAGAGCCCAGACAGTGTGGCAGGGCATGAGTGGGACTAGGGGGCAGGGCGTCAGACACAGGATTTTTAGTCAGGGTAAGGGATTGGAATTTTGTTCTAAGTACATAGGATTTCAAAGAAAATATCACATTCCACACACTGCCGGGGTACTTTAAAAGTAGTATCGAGAGAGAAATCAGTCATTCATAGAGGGTTCGTTGTGAGCAGGCTCTGGGACAGGGTCTCTCGCAGTCTTTTCTCCATGTCATTCTTACTGCTAACAGAGCTAGAAAGCTGCTGAGTTCAAGTCTGGCATATGTTCCACTGTAACACAACTTCACAGGCTCTCCTAAAATGAATGTGGATTCCTTACAGTTAATAAAGTGCTTTTATATGCACCTTACCTCATGCACTCTTACGGAGTGCTGTCACCTCTTTGCAATGGACTTTGCAATGTTTCTGAGACCTTGAATGGGGAGTCACAGCTCTGCAGCTGCTCTTTATCCTCAGCTTTCAGCAGCTTCTCTCTAAACAGGATCACTATTGATGTGAACTTGGAGTTGGATACAGTCAGCATCGGTGGAAGTTAGAGGCAGGTCGCTGCAAGCCCATGTGGTGTCTTTGCGCAAATCAGAAAACGGCTCCCTTTGCTCAGGATACTTCTAGCTTCCAAAAAAAGTTGTAATCATTATTTTGTTAGAGTGTCCTTTGCAGCCATCTGCAAAAAAATTACCTCTGTGTGTATGTGAACCTACACTATTATTGATATGAGAGAGACCCACTTAGATGCAGTGACCTTGTGGAAGGCAGAACCTGAGTGACTTTCATGATTTTCCACACCCCTGCACAAAATGTTTAGAACAGAAAAGTTATGAGTCCACGCAGAAAGGAAATCCATCTGGAAATGGCCACACTAGGACATATGCATGAACACATGCCATACCCTGGGGGTGACCACGACTGTCCAGGTTTTCCTAGAGTTGCTCCCCTTCACAGGACATTCAGTTCTGGTTCCCTCTCCCACATCAGCATGCTGGCCTCCCGTCTCTAACACTGTCCCCCTCCTAGTCACATTATGCACCTGTTCCAGGGTATGAAATGTGTTGAGCAATACTGGGTCCTTTTACAAGTTCTCCTGGGATTGTGAGATGAAGTCCCCGAACTGTGCCCTGGGAAAAAGCCCCCACCGTGATCCTGGGTGGTCTTGGTCTCCAACACTCACCACACCCATGTTCCCCTGTGTGGCCAGCGCCACTTCTAATGACAGGGGCGCAGCTTTGAATTATTCCAGCTCCTAAATTTAGAAACATGGATTAAATCTAAATAAATGGATAGTTATGTAACTTCTTGTCCCTTTTCACTACCCCCTCCCCTTGGAATAATCAGCCTTAATCAGCTAACGATGGGGCCCTGAATACAACCCCAATCCCCCGGGAAACTATGGGGCTTACATAAGGAGTGACATTGGCCGGTGTGTTAGGAGGCTTTAAAATACATTCTCTCATTCTGTCTCCTCTCTCTTTTTTCTCTTTCTCAATCTCTCCTACTCACCCATACATTCTGACACAGACACACATGTGCACACACACGCGCACACACACACACACACTCACTCCCCCAAACATGTCCATCAAATGCTGAAGCTGCTTAGCTAGTCTGGGATCAACTATATGCAAGCTGAGAGAAAGGGTTTACTCCTCAGGAGGTTCAAACTTATCACCTAAAAATAAATCACCTAAATCTGTAAATGACAGCTCATGCAGAAAGGAAGGGGGCTCTTTGTCATAGAATTATAGACTGAGGGAAAAGGGAGGGTCAGGAAGGGACATTTGAGAACTTCCTAATCATCAGAACTGTCCAGCAATGGAATGGCTACTCTGAGGAAACAGTGAGATTCCCGTCACTGGAGGTGAGTAAGCAGAAGTTGGGGATAATGGATAAGGATTCCCGCAATGAGAAGAGGCTGAATGGTGACTTAGCAGGATCTGCTATGTGCCAGAAATTGTGCTCTACAGGTATTGTAATGAGATGACAAAAACGATTCATCTCACATGCCAAATCCTACCTATTGGGAGTGGCTGCCTGGAGCTCTGGACATACAGAAGGATTCTGAGGCTCAGTGAGAAAGAATATCTTGATTGATTAGCAATGTCTGTCATGGCTGTAGGATAAGCGAACAGAAGGTATCGATATGCTATTTGCCGATGATTTATTTTATCATTTATTAATCCCTTTGTAGACGAGGAAACTGAAATTCAGAGATCTGCGGTTGGTAAGTGGCAGAGCCAAGATTTGGACCCAGTCCAGCCAGGACCAGTCTGGCTTCAAAGTCTATGCTCATGGCCACTATACCATTCTCAGTGACGTGAGGAATGGTGCTGGGGCTGAATATACACCAGCCAGCTGTGTCCCTCATTTGCAAATGCTGTTGGCATTTGAGTTTCAGCCTCTGAGCTGTGGGTTCCAGAAGGTCATCTACTGTATCTGAAGGCTGCTCCAAGGAGAAGACACATGGGCCACTCTCTGACCCTGGACACACTCACTCTGTCTACCACCCAGCTCTGACTCCCAGCAACACTGGGAAGTGGGCCTGCCATGGATGATCATCCTTACAGCACAGATGAGGAAACTGGGGCAACCAAGTATGGGCCATCTCTCTTCCTTGGATCTTGTGCTTGGTGGCATGTGAAAGCCCAGCGTTCCTGGCCAGAGAGCACGTTCTACAGCAAATACAGTGCAGAAGGACCCAGCAGGCACCTTGAGCCACAGCAGCCGCTTCTCAGCCCAGCTGCTTCCTGCCAGCTCCCTAAGGCCATTAGCACCATGCCATGAGTCTTCTGATTGGGTTTCAGGCAGCCCCCAGTTGCAGGTGGAAATTGCCCCTCCCCAACCACATGACACCCCACATAGACACCTGTCCCTCCAGGTCTCAAACTGCTAGTGCCACAGCCAGATAACATTAGTACCTCCCTCCTCTCCTTCTGGCCACTTTCCAACAATTTCTTACTTCCCTCTCATCAGTGTCCCATCCTTCCTGTGCCAGAGCTCTCTTAGCCCTATCGTTCAGCTTCTGTCCTTACAACTTCCTCTGGGGGAGATCTTTTACCCCAGTCCTTGCTAAGAAACAAAGCAATCAGGAGAACAGAGAAGATTTCAAATGCCAAGAACTTAAGCATGCAAAGTCCTAGAACAAGAAGGGGAACATAGCATGGGGCTGGTCCCTGTCCCAACCTTCCACTCTCTCCTTTGGTTAGGATGGGGACATTGGTCGGGCGCAGTGGCTCATACCTGTAATCCAACTTTGGGAGGCCAAGGTGGGTGGATATCCTGTGGCCAGGAGTTCGAGACCACCCTGGCCAATATGGAGACATCCTATTTCTACTAAAAATACAAAAATTAGCCTGGCGTGGTGGTGGGTGCCTGTAATCCCAGCTACTCGGGAGGCTGAGGCAGGAGAATCACTTGAACCCAGGAGGCGGAGGTTGCAGTGAGCTGAGATCACACCACTGCACTCTAGCCTCGGCGACCAAGTGAGACACCATCTCAAAAAAACAAAAACAAAAAACGATGGGGGACATTAAGATGACAAAGGCAAGGCATACACATTAAGGCCACTCAGGACTGTGGCTGGGACCTCAGAGTTAAGTAATCCACAGGGCATGGCTCCTTTTGTATTCTGTCAGATGGTGCCTGAATTGTGCAATGCAGAGGGTAGGAACCATGGCTGTGGAGGTGAGGAAAGGAGACGGGGTGTCTCCTCCCTGCTGAAATTTAACCTTGGATCCTCTTCAAAGTGTCAAAGACTTTTACTGATGCTGCAGGAGTGCCTCCACGTTTAAGATAAACCCCAAGGTTCACCCTTCCAAAAAGATAAGTCGAGAGTTGGAAGAGGTTTCTGGTTGCAGCAGAGATACCCTGAACTGCTTCTGGAGTGAATTTGAGCCTTTTATCACAGCTTACTAACTGGAAGCTGCCTGAAAACTCAGTGAGATCAGTCATTTCCAAATTCTTGGAATCAGATCACTTTTTGCAAACAAAATCTTTCTGGGAACCCCAGTTCATTAAGACAGAAAAAACCCCACAAGATGTTGAGGTGGGATGGGTCCCATGACCCCTCTAAAATTGCATACAAAATTATGCATATGCATGAGTTTCCCCTGGCTGGGGTCCCTAGTTATTTTATGTCTCCAAGGGCTACCTGTCCCAGGAAGGGTTAAGAGGGTCTGGAAGGCCTGCTGACAGTCTAGGATACCAGTGATTGTCACGTCTATTTCTGTTGCCTGCTTGTTTTGCTGAGCTCTGTTGCTCCAGCTGACGTTTAAATGAGTTTGCATTCGCAGAGCCCACACCAACTGGTGGTGTGGGTGCAGTGGGGGTGGGGGGATTGAGGAGAGCCCAAACTCAACAGATGGAAGGGGCGTGGCTGCGGAGATTAATGTGGTCCTAGATCACCAGGAGTTGCCTGGGAGCATCCGAAATGCTTTAAAGAGACAAAGCAAGGTGCTGCCGGAAGAGCTGGCATGTGAGCGGGACAGCCTAGTTCCAGGCTGTCTTCTTCCAGTGTGCTGTGTCCTGGGAGAAGACTCGTTTACTCTCTGTTTTTACGTGCACCGTGAGGACCAGTGTTTCCTGAAATGTGAAGATCGTGCCACACGCCATGGCCTTAAATAACATCAGCTCACTAATGGAGAAAGTGCATCTCTCCTGCTTCCTTTTTTTTTCTTTTAAATGACACAGCCTCAGGAAGTCCTGATAACATGTGCCCCTCCTGGTTCCTTCTGAACCTTTGATTCTGACCACATCCAGGGTGGAGGCTCAGGGCGGTGCCTGTATATGGGATACCTCTCTAACCCCTGCCAACCCCCCTGGCAAAGCCCTCGCCACTGGCGAGCCCTGGGCAGGCCATGGTGCCGAGCTGGACGGTAACACATGTTGTTTCCTGTGCATGGCTGCATTCTAATCATGTACAACGACACCAGTGCCCTTTCCAGCAGTGAAGTGAATGAAGTCTTCTAGATTTTTAAGTAATTTCAGTAAAGAATGTGTGTCAGCTTAACACACAACAGTAAGAAAATGTTAGTACAGGAGGCATGTGGCTATGACACAAATGTGGAGGTGGAAAAAGCCTGACTGGCTGACCTGTAAGGTTCTAAGTGGCACTGCTACGCTGGATCCCATCCACCTGGACCCCCGGAGAGGGTCCCAGGGGGCCAAGCCCTCTCAGTGCCTCCAGAGCAGCAGGGGAATGTGGTGGGGTGGGTAAAGGAGATGCTTCTTGGGGTGCCAGGAGAGCTGTTCTGTGGGATCCATGGAGCCGGGAAAATTGAGGACAATGAAAATCACTTCTGAGTAGCTTAGGACATTACTCTTTCATAAAAACAATGTGGCTTTATTGTGAGAATGAAGGCAAATTCACAGCTACTGTGGGCAATATCCCTGGGCCACAGGCAATGTTCATTCCGTCTTTTACCTGGGAACTCCTACCCCGGGCAGCAGCCTAGACTCTGGATTCTGGCATTAGACCTCCTGGATGCGACTCCTGTGTTACCTGCGTGAACCTGGGGTGCTCCTTCGAATTTGGGTAGGGCCCTGACTTGCCAGCAAGCGACACAAAACAGGCTCAGCTAACTTCAGTCAGAGATATGGGGCCTTATAGGAAGGATGAAATATAATTCTTGCAGTCAGCATCTCAAAATCTATGGGATTCAGATGAGTGGACCTAGGCAGCAAGGACCAGAAGACAGTCTTCAATGTGAAGCAGCCTCGGATGTGGCCTGTTTATGTCATGTGATTTGAGTGGGGCCAGCCCAGGAGAGAGCATCTGATTGGCCGAGCCCTGGTCATGTGCCTACCCCTTGTCAGAGGAGAGTAGGGCACCTTGACTGACAGCCTTGACCTGACTGCAGCAATGAGAGTGGGAGATTTCCCAAAGGGAAACGGGGGTGCCCCTCCTAGAAAAAGGGGTGAAGAATGCTAGACAGGCAAGGAACACAAATGTGCACCAGGCCCCTTCCAGTACCTTGGTTTCCCCTTTGTAAACAAGGCTGAGTGTGGCGCAGCCCTTCAGGGCAGCTGAGGGATTCAGTGATGTCACACATGTAAGGGTCTGGCTCTCTGTAACTGACACTCCATAAATGTCAGAGATTGGTTTTTAAAATAGTTTTTAAAATTAAAAACAGTGCACAAAACAGCCACTGTCAGCCAGACGTGAGCCTAACAGATGCCACATGCTCCTTTTGGCTACACCACAGGGGCCTTCAGGTTGGCAGATGTGGGTTCAAATCTGGACTCCACCAATGAATAGCCATGAGGTTCCAGGCAAGTGACCTCAGCCCTCTTGGCCCCAGTGGTCACTTCTGGCTGCCCGCTCTGCCTGGGCACCAAGCCCAGAGTCTAGATGTCAGCTGTCAATACAGCCAGGCTGGGGGCTGAGGAGCCAGTGGGCGCCTCCCATGGTTCCATGGCTGTCATTTCTGAACATTGGTCTATCCGGAGAGGATGTACCAATCAACCATGCCACAAAAATGCAAAGTAACACACCACCCCAAAACTCAGAGGCTGGTGGTGGGAAGGCTGTATTCCTGCCCCTAGAGTGAGGTGGGGCCAAGGAGGGGAGGCCTGCCACTCCCGCACCATTCCCAGGGTGCAGAGGTGGTTCTGACCAGAACCACACATCCACGCCAATGACCAAGGTCCCAAATGCCCCAGATTCCTGAAGCCGGTGACTCAGCCAGGGCTCCCAAGCTTGCTGTTTCTGGTGGACATGGTGGCAGACCAGTCCAAGGGACTGGGTGAGTGAGGGGCTTTGCACAAGATAAACCACTAGTGAGCGCCTGCTATGCTCTCCACAGCTTCAACCTGCTGCCACTGACTCTGAGCCAGAGCACTGGGACCAAACCCCAGTGCCACTGCCCACAACTCATATGACCTTGGGCAAACCAGTTCCTCTGTGCCATAGTGTTCTTATCTGTAAAATGAGTTCTAATACAGTTCTAATGTCCAAGGGTGTGAGAAGGGTATCCCAGCTCCAGAAAAGACAGAAAATTTGCCCACCTTTCCTCTGCCTTCTTGTTCTAGCTAGGTCCTTAGCTGATTGGATGGTGCCTGTTCACATTGGGTGAGGGCAATCTTCTTGAACTTTCTTGAGATGCAGAATTGACTTCAAGTGGCTCCTCTGAACTTCTCATGATGTGAAGTAACACTTCCTCGTGGTGTGCTTATGAGGGTTTAGAGGAGATAAAATTTGTGGAGTACTTAGAACAGTTCCTGGCAGTAAAACAAAACAAAACAAAAAGCACTATACAAGCATCATCATCATCATCATCATCATCATCATCATCATCATCATTGCTGTCACTCCCATTACCCCTTTACCAGCGGTGACAACCCTTTGGGTTTCTGGGATGACTTTAAAGGAGAGAAAGACATATCTGGCTTCAAGAGTCTTAGTTTTGTATTTCCCTTGACCTCCCTGGAAGCTGAAGGATGTGTAGTGCTGACAGCTAACATTTATTGAGTGCTTGCTGTGTGCCAGGCCCTGTGCTATGCTTGCTGCAGGGATGACCTCACTTTAGTCTTATGAAGCAAGTGCTATTATCATCCCTGTCTCCCTTGAGGACTCGAGGCATAGAAAGGTTAGGTCACTTGCTCCCTGCATGTGCCGGTCAGGGCTTGTGGCTGCAGGCATTAAAGCAGAGCTTGGCCTTCTTAAGATGAAAAGGAATTTACTGGAGGGATATCAGGTAGCTCACGGAATCTTCAGGAAGTCTGGAGAACCAGACTCAGAAAAACAGGTAGGAGCCAGGATGGAGGAGGCTGAGGGGGCACTGCCGAGGGGCCACTCCCATGAGCTGGGAGCACTGACCAGAACAGGGTGTTTGCCATTGCTGGCTACTGCCACTTCTGTGCATAACTGCTCCTCTACCCCTGCATCTTTGCGTCTGTCATAGCATATTAAGTTTCTGGGTCGGGGCCCATGATTTGGACATTAGGAAGGAGAGAGAGAGAGGATCTTGCCCTTTTGGATTTTGTAGTGGGAGGTGGGCCCTGCGTTCCCCAAAACTCCAGCAAGGGGACAGATTCACAATAGGAAGGGGGTTGTATCAGGCTGTTCTTGCATTGGTGTAAAGAAATACCTGAGACTGGGTAATTTATAAAGAAAAGAGGCTTAATTGGCTTATGGTTCTGTAGGCTGTATAGGAAGCACAGTTCCAGCATCAGCTTCTGAGGAGGCCTCGAGGAAACTAACAATTATGGCGGAAGGTGAAGTGGGAGCAGGCATGTCACATGGTGAAAGCAGGAGCAAGTTGGGGAGGGCGGTGCCGCACACTTTAAAATGGCCAGATCTCATGTGAACTCAGAGTGAGAGCTCACTCATCACAAAAGGGATGGTCCAAGCCACTCATGAGGGATCCACCCCCATGATTTAAACACCTCCACCAGGCCCAACCTCCAGCATTGGGGATTACATCTCAACATGAGATTTGGAGGCGACATCCAAGCCATATCAGGGGTCCAAGTAAAGAGGAGCCAGACAGGTGGCTAATGGGATGGCAGTCATCTCTGAACCTCAGTCTCTCTGGGGAGGATGAACCAGTCAGCTATGCTCTAAGAATACAAAGTAACACACCACCCCAAAACGCAGTGTCTGGAAACAAGAACCATTTATTGCCAAGAATCTGCAAGTGGATGGGATAGGAGAATTTGCTCAGCAATTATGGAGGCTGAGAAGTCCCATGACAGGCTGTCTGCAAGCTGGAGAACCAGGGAATCCAGCAGGGCGGCTCCATTCAAGGCCAAAGGCCTGAGAACAAAGGGAGCTGATGGTGCAACTCTTAGTTGGAGGCTGAAGGACTGAGAACCTGCAGTGTTAATGTCCAAGGGTGTGAGACGGGTATCCCAGCTCCAGAAGAGACAGGAAATGTGCCCACCTTTCCTCTGCCTTCTTGTTCTATCTAAGTCCTCAGTTGATTGGATGGTGCCCATTCACAGTGGGTGAGGGCAACCTTCTTGACTCAGCTGCTGATTCAAATGCCAGTCTCTTCCTAAAACAAACTTACAGGCACACCCAGAAATAATGTTTTACCAGCTATCTAGGTGTCCCTTAATCCAGTCAAGTTGACACCTAAGATGAACCATCACAAATGCTCTTGACATCTCTACCTACTAGCCAGGGGCACCAAGGAATCCTTGGCTTGGATCACCTGGCTGCGGGGGTGTCTGTTGGTCCACCCAATATGCCTGTCAGCTGGCTAAGGAGATGGCAGAGCAGAAAGATAAAAACTGAGTCCTTGAGAACTTTCTTGAGATGCAGAATTGACTCTGAGTGGTTTCTCTGAACTTCTCATGATGTGAAATGGCAAACCTCTGCTGTTTAAGCTAGTCGTAGATGCTCTGTTTCTTGCAGCCAAAAACAGCCTCTCTGACACAGTAGTTCTTGGATTGGGCTGTTTCAAAGGAACGAGATGATAATTACAGCCCACACTTCTGGAGGGTTTTCAGGTGATGTCACTTGCCCCAGGTCAAACAGGTAACAACACATTGCTGAGTCAGAATTTGAACCCAGCAGGCTGGCCCCAGAGAAGCGTTGTAACCCACAGCACCAGGCACAGTACAGGAAAAGTGCTTGACTCGTGGCACATACTAAAAAGCAAATCAGTGGCTGTGTTCCTTTCAAAGTCACAGACGGTCTTGAAAATCTGATTTAAAAACTATAAACCTTAGAGTCCTTCTACCCCCACCCCAATGCACCACCCCACCCAAGTTTGCATCCAGTTCCAAGGGGTTGGGGGGGACATACATTTCTCCACCAAAGATGCAGAAGCCTTTGGCACCAGGCCACAGGTGTGGGGTGGGGGAGGAGTCAAGGTTGCAGTGATAGTGGGCAGGGAAGGACCCCTTAAAATCCAGAATTTTAGCAGGCTATGCCACTGAGAACACATTTGGGAGAGGCCCTTTTGAATGTTGAGCAGGGATGGCACAAAGTTTTCCTCTCTGGAGCCAACGTTCAATGCCTGGTGGAAGCTGCCTGGGCGCTTGCTATAAAGCAGCTGAGGCTGGGTGCCAGGCGGTGGTGGGGAGCGTGGGATCTCTGTGGTGGTAGGAAGTCCTGCCCACACTGTGCACTTGCTACCCATTGGAAGGGTGCTGGTTCAGAATCAGAGACCTAGGTTCCAATTCAGAGTTTGTCAGCTGCGGCTGTGTGGCCTCTGATGGTCTCCTGCCCTCTCTGGGCCCTGGCTTCTCTGTGAAATGAGAGGTGGCATCAGATGATTTCTAAAGTGCTCTGTTGGCAAGGCCGCTCCAGACTGCCGCGCTCTGAATGAAACCCTCTCTGCTGCACAGCCAGTCCGTGATACCGCGCCTCAATCCACAGGAATAGCTGAGCTCGGCATACTCAACTCTCCTCAGCTTTCTCTGCAGACCTCTTCAAGCACACGTCTGGGCCTTCTGGCCCTGGGTCCAAGGGTAGATGGTCTGAGTTCTCCGCAGACAGCTCACAGGCTCCCCTACAGGGTTCAGGAGTGGTCGGAAGGGCATGAATCAGCTCCACCCCACACTCCTGCCCACTGCTGCTGGGACACCCCTCCACACTTCCACCCACCCATGCAGTGCTGGACCTGGGGCACCTTCCGCCTCCCCACTACTTACTTTTGAGACTTCCCTCCCCATCTTGCACCTGTAGCTCTCTCTGCATTGCTCAGTTTAAAAACCGATAACATTTGATTGCTTTACTCCAAGTGACAGGAGGGCAGGACTGCGTCTAATTAGCTGTGTAGCTGGCACACACCACCATCCCCAACCCCTTCCCAGCTGCTAGTGCTGGTTATGGGAACCCGGCTGTGTGCCCTTGGGCGAGTCACTGAGGGTCTCAGAGAGAAGGAGCCTGTGGCTGCCCCCATCAACTGCTCCACCCCCACGCTCCTCTTTTGCATTCCCACTCCTTGCTCCTCAGAGTTCTTCCCAGGCTGGGAAAGGCCTGCTTCCTGCAGTGCAACACCAGCAGCATCTTCTCCTGGGAACCCAGCCCAGCTGCGGGGGGCTGGCGGAGCAAGTCTTGGGCAACTTTGCCTGATGCTAGCTTTTGGGCATAGACAACTTTTCCCAGAGCCTCAGAATTGGGAAAAACTCCCAGTTCCTTCTCAGTGGTTCCCATGGGAATGCCCTGAGGTGCTGTTAAAATACAGATTTGCAGACCCCCGTACCCCACCAGACCTAATGAGTCAGCATTTCTGGGGCAGGGCCCAGGAATCTGCATTTTAACACGTGCCCCAGGTGATATACAGGAGACTGATTCAGCTCACATTTCTGCTCCAAAATTCCTTTTGCAGCACCCAACCCCACTTAAACTTCTGGGGTGGGGGATGCTCCCTCCCACTCAGTGAGCCCAACTCTGCGCAGCCTTGGCTGGGAAAGGCCCTCCTTCCTGGGGCTGCCATCTCCCACCCCTGGGGGGCCTACTCAGGGTGTCCCTGCCCCAGCACAGTTCTCAGGGCGTAGGCCTCCTGCCACCCCACCACCGCCGCGTCTGTGTTTCTCTGGCTCAGCCACCTAGACGTTGAGGCTGGTGCAGAAGGGAGGGCTGCCGGGCTGCCTGCAGGTTACGGTGAAATGAGGAATGGTGGGAGCTGGGGCCAGGCCGAGAGAGACAAAAACAGTTATATAGAAAACCAGGGTCAGAAATGGGAAGAGACGCCAGGCACAGTGGCTCATGCCTATAATTGCGGCACTTTGGGAGCCCAAGGCAGCGGATCACTTGAGCCCAGGAGTTTGAGACCAGCCTGAACAACATAGTGAGGCCCCATCTCTAAAAAAATAGAAAAATTAGCTGAGTGTGGTGTCACGTGCCTGTAGTCCCAGCAACTCCAGAGGCTGAGGCAGGAGGATCACTAGAGCCCAGCAGGTCAAGGCTGCAGTGAGCCATGATCGTGCCACTGCACTCCAGCCTGGGTGACAGAGACAGACACTGTCTCAAAAAAAAAAGAAAAAGAAAAAGAAAAAGAAGAAAAGGGAAGGGAAGGGGAAGGGAAGGGAAGGGAGAAAGAGAAAATAAAGGAAAATAAATGGGAAGAAAAGGGGTGAGGATTGGGGAACGAGGTACAGCACTAGAGGCTGTTGGGGTTCAAGGACAGGAAGAAGCCTTCCCAGGTCTCGGGCAGCTCCTGCAAGTCCCGACTCTCATGGCTTCAGTCAATATTCACCGGCAGATCCCGCTGCTCCTTGGGTCTGGCCCCAGGAGCCTGTGGACTCATCTCTGCCTAGCACAGCGCCAGCCTTATCTACTCAATGACGGGGGGAACTCGGCCAACTCTGCTGCCCAGCACCTGGCCATCCTGTTCTGGCTACAGCTTCCCCCACTCTCCCCATGTTCCTGGCCCCTCTCAGGCCATAGTGGCTCACTTCACCTCTAGCTTCTAGGGGGCCCTAAGACCCAGGTCTGGAAAGTCTCATCCTCTGAGCCACAGCAATTGGTTTGCAGGTGGGCATGTGACCCAGCCTGGCCCATGTTAGCCTTCCCACAGCATTGCTGGGCCAGAGCTGCTGTCCCCATTACACACTGGGTAAGGGCATCAGCGGAGGAGGTGAGTGGGGGTTGGAACCCAGGA
This sequence comes from Papio anubis, assembly GCF_008728515.1. Lineage (NCBI taxonomy): Eukaryota > Metazoa > Chordata > Mammalia > Primates > Cercopithecidae > Papio > Papio anubis. The sequence goes on from NC_044977.1 coordinate 50,299,874, forward strand.
TGCATTCTGCTCTTTAAGCGCTTTGCCTGGTGCAGGAAGTATCTGCCACTTTTTTCTAGTTTGCACCCAAGTGCCACATGGGCTAGCAGAGGCCCTGGCTGAGCTTTCAGAAAATAGGCTGTGGTTTTCTCCGAGAGCTGCACTAAGGTAGGATGTCAGGCTGGAACTGATGGGCCTGGGTTTGTTGCCTCAGTGAGAGAATTCAAATGTAAAGCATTACCCAGGAAAGCAGAGCTGAGGAAGGGGAGAGGGGAGAGAGGGAGAGGGAGAACGCCTGGTGACAGCTATTATTAGCCTGGATAGAGCTGTACCTGAAATCCAAACTAGTCCTGGATTTTTTTTTCAGTTGCAAAGCTCAGTAAATTCCTTTTTCACAGCTGAAACCCACTAGAGTCAGTTTTCTCTTACTGAAACCAAAGGAGAGATGCATGAATAGAGACCGGCTTGTCTAACACCTTCAGTACAGAAAAGGAAACTGAGAGGGGTGGACTTGTCCATGGTCACCTGGCAAATTAGTGGCAGAGTTGGGCCAAAAACTCACATCTTCTGGATATGCTGGGGAAGACACCAAGTGACAGATGAGGAGGCCAGAGCCCAAGGCTGCTCCCTGCTGAGCCCCTGGCTCCCTGAGTGGTCTTGGTCAAATCACTGCCCTCCTTGGTTACTTCAGTGTTTGCCTCTTGGCAATATGACTGCCAAGGCCCCCTCAGGTGGCTGCAAGAGGCTCGTGGTCTGTCCCTGATGCTGTCAAGCGTTGTGGAGCTCTGGGATGGCACCTTTACACTGTCAGAGTCTGTCCTGAGTCTGTCTCAGGCAGTGCTTAGTAGGGCCAACCTTACAAGGCCAGGCCGTCTGCCATGAGGGCTGGGCACCAGCCACATTGCCTGTTGGGGAAGAAGACGCAGGGCTGGAGTCCCTCTAATTGCTCTTCAGTTATTTATTCAGCAGAATAGCGGCCACTCCTGTGCCTCGGTACCATGTTCCCTGTCTGGCGCCAATTCCAACTCCTCCAAAGCACAGGATTTAGAGGTGGGAGGGGTCCCAGGCTACCATGGACAAGCTCCTAGTTTCGAAGCAGAGCCCTCCGCCTTCTGTGCCTCCCCTGAGACCCAGTCAAATGGGACTGCAGGCATGTGGTGTGTCCTCCCACACAGCCTGCCCCTCCTTGCACCTGTCCTGCTGTCACTGATGGAGCCTCGGTTTTTCCTACTGTTCCCAGCACAAAACTCGCAGTCATGCTTGGCTCCTTGCTATCTGTCACAATCCATGTTCCATCTGTCGGTGAAGCCTTGCAGCCCTCCCTTCAAGAAACCTCTAGGATCCAACCACATCTTCACTGTCCCTGCTGCCCCATCATGTCCCAAGCCTCCATCCTTCTTTATGTGGGCAGAGATGAGTTGACAGCCTCCTCACTGCAACCGTCTCTGTCTTCTCTCCCTGTGAGTCTGGGCAGGCCAGGCTATGCTGTGTTAACCAGTGATCCCCAGAGCTCAGTGTGGACACACAGGTTGACGTCTTGCTCCTGCTCCACGTCCCTCTGCTGGAAGCTCTCCCCCATGTCCTGGTTGTGAACAGTGTGGGGCCCAGGCTGATGGGGCAGTGGGTCTGGAGCTAGACTAGCAGCAATTCCACCAGGAAGTGATGACATCACTTCTGCTCACATGCCATGGACCAGAGAAAGTCCTATAGCTGTGCCTGACTTTTTAAAAATTTTTTAATTTTTTTAAATTAGAGACAGGATCTCACTCTGTTACCCAGGCTGGAGTGCAGTGGTGCGAGCATAGCTCACTGCAGCCTTGATCTCCTTGACAAACAATCTTCCTGCTTCAGCTTCCCAAAATGTTGGGATTCCAAGCATGAGCCACGGTGCCCGGCCCTATGCCCAACTTTGCAGGGGGTTCAGGGAAGAGAAATCCTGTGATGTGGGGGAACTGGAAACACACGTGGTGAACCACACTTCTGGCAACCTCATTCCTCACCAGGTTCAGTCCCCCAACAGCAGCCCCAGGGATTCCGTGAGAGCATCTGGCAGGCTCCGTCCTCTCATGCACAGAAGCCTCGGAGGCTCCCCCATCACTCGGGGTGGATGTAAGGTCCTCTTCGGGATCCCTGGTGAGGTCTGGCAGGATACTGCCTCTGGTACCACTGAGGCCACACCTCCTGCTCCCCTGCACTTGCTTCATTCAGCTCTGGTGTCCTGCCATTTCCCACATTCACCAGGCACACTCTGAGCTTTGCTGCTCTGTCTGGAACCTGGACCACTCATCCTGAAGGCACCTGTGGAATTCACTCCCTTGGCTTCAGCAGAGCCTTCCTGCAATAGAGTAGAAGGCAGCCGCCTGCAAGCCAAGGAGAGAGGCCAAAGGAAGAACCAACCCTGCAGACATCTTGGTCTTAGACTTCCAGTCTCCAGGGCTGTGAGACAATAAATTCCTGTTGCTTAAGCCCCCAGTCTGTGATATTGTTACAGCAGCCCTAACAAACTAATATATTTCCCTTGCCATGTTTTTAAAGAGTACAACCCCTCCTTCCACCTGTCCATTAGTCATCTCCATCCCTTTCCCTGCCTTATGTTTCTCTGCATCATTATTGCTTTCTAAAGTCCTTAGCATTGTACTTGTGTGTGTGGGTTTTTTTTTTTTTTTTGAGATGGAGTCTTGCTCTGTTGCCCCTGCTGGAGTGCAGTGGTGTGATCTCAGCTCATTGCAACCTCCACCTCCCAGGTTCAAGCAATTCTCCTGCTTCAGCCTTCCAAGTAGCTGAGATTACAAGTGTGCACCACCACACCTGGATAATTTTTGTATTTTTAGTAGAAACGGGGTTTCACAATGTTGGCCAGGCTGATCTCGAACTCCTGACCTCAGGTGATTCACCTGCCTTGGCCTCCCAGAGTGCTGGGATTATAGGTGTGAGCCACTGCACCCAGCCTGTACCTGCAGATTTTGTGTAATCTATGATCTCAATCTAATAGAACATAAACTCAATGAAAGCAGGGATTTTTATCTTCTTAATTCAGTGCTGTACCTCTGCAGTCCAGAACACACCTGCTGTATAGTAGGTGCTGAATAAACATTTCTTGGATGCAGGAATGAGTGGATGGATGGATAATGCTATGAACACTCAGAACTGCTCAACCTCCGCACAGCACCTCCAGCGGATCCCTGAACCCCAAGGCTTTTATGTCCTTTTTTCCTTGATGGAGTTGATAAATATTGGAGGGTAGCAAGGGAATTTTAAAAGTTTTTATTTTCTAATTAAGTGGAATCTCTCAAACCTTGAAATGCAGACATTCATCAATCCTGAAGCTCATCGTGAGGAACTTATCTTCCAGAGGTCCTGCTGTGAGTGCTCAGAGATGAATGCACAAGAATGTTCAATGCAGAGCTGTTTATTATATAGAAGGCACGATAATGACCCAAATGCCCATGAACAAAGGGCTGGGTGTAAGCTGGCACACCTGTGTCATGGCTGCCTCAGAGCTGTTGAGGAGAAGAGGGATCTGTGTGTGCTTAGGGTTGGCATGGCTGAGATGGTATCAAGTGGAAGACTGAGCTGCACCCGGGATAATTTGGAAGTTCTTCTCTAATGTGTGCAAGAACCAGCGACCAAAAAGATACCCAAAGGGGTGGAGAGTGAGGTTGATGCATTAGCTATCTATTGCCACAAGAACGCTGAGTAACAAGAAACTCCTAAACTATCGGGGGCACTCAGTAGTATTTATTGCTCCCTTATCTGGGAGGAGTGACTCTAGGTCTGGGGTCTAGGTGGCTCTGCTGGTCCCGGCTGGATTTGTTCCCATGTCTGGAGTTTGGCTGGCTGTTGGCTGATGCAGGATGGCCTCAGCCAGAGCAGCTGGAGTGGCTCAGCTTGATGCCACATGTCTCATCCTCCAGCCAATGGCCTGGACTTGTTGTCATGGCAATGGTAGAGGCATAGGAGCCAGCAAGCTCCCTCAGTGGTGCCAACGCTGTTCACGCCTCTGCCTGCATCATAGCTGCTACCATCCCACTGGCCGAAGCAAGTCACATGGTCACACCCAAGGACTCAGTGGGAGGGGCTACCATGGGAGGAGCCCAGGGCATGGATGAAGAATGGGAGCTGCTTGTGCAACTTCCTATGGTTGTCTTCTCCAGAAGCAAACCCCAGGAGTGGGATCTGTCTGCGAGTGACTTATTAAGGCAGTGCTCTTGGGGAAGTTGGTGAGGGAGCAGGAGAAACAGGACAGGAAGGCAGAGAAGCCAGGCAAAGTAGCCACTTAGCCTCATTCTGAGGGAGGGCTCTGGCCTTTTTTGACTTGAGATTTTCACAGTCCTGCACCCACCAGTCATTGGCTAAAGGCCACCTGGGGTCAGGATGGGAGCACATAATGTCCCAGGCACTCTGGGCTCTCTGTACATGTGGGCAAGGTGTCTCCAATAGCCTAGGGACCGTCCATCAGAGAGAGCTGTGGCAGGTGCAGGAGTTAGAAGCAGAGCACACAGAAGCCAGAGAAGGAGGCCTGGAGCCACTAAGGAGAGATGGAGGAGGTCTAGGCCAGGCCCCTACTGCATCTGCTATTTGGGTCAGAGCAGTAAGGAAACTTATTATTTTTCATTTTCGATTCTTCTGTACTGCATTAATATTTTGCCATGAGCATTTATTGGTTTTATCATTTAAAAAAACCTAACAGGACATTTTTAATGAAAGGCGCTCAAAGTCTCTGTGGGGGGCAGTGGCAGTGGGCACGCTTGGTTGAAAGCTTGCTCGGGGATGATGGGTAGCTCGGAGGGGAAAGAGATGAAGGGTCTTGGGTTCCAGTCCCACTCCGTCCTTTCCTGACTCTGTGGCCTGGGGCCGGTCACTTTCTGTTGCTGAGCCTCAACTTCCCCTCTAAACAATGCAGACACTCCCCTCCCATACCCATGGGTCTCTACTGAATATTCAGAGTGCCACGAGGGTGAGGACACCAGGCACAGTGTGGCTGCTCACTTGGTGACTGTGGCCTTCTCTGGAAATCCTGCACATGTGAGCTCCTGAGGCCTGGGTCTCTGTCCCTCAGCTTTCCTGTCCTGGCAACGAGCTCAGAGTCACTGCTTCTGCCACCAACCCCCACTGGCCAGCTGTGATGCTGTTGCTGGCCACTCTGGCAGGGGCCCAAGGTCCCTCCCTCACTGTCAGCATCCACTTCCCCTCCGCTGTCCATGTCATGCCTCAGAAATACCCAACTGCTCCCAGCTCCCCAAAGGCCAACTGTGCCTTCTGCTCAGCGCACGCTCTCACCATCATTTTCTCATGGAAATTCCTCCAGATTGCACTGGAACATTGCTCCTTCTCGAAAATGTCACCTTTTCCCCTCTCCTCGCCCCAGCTTGACCCGCCATACCCCTTCATCTACAAACCCTCTCTACATTTCAACCACTTCAATTCTGTTCCTAGCACACACACACTGGTACAATATATCTGCTGTATGTATGGCTGTGTGCCCTCACTACTGAATCTACACTTTCGACAGACCAGCTCTATGAACCTCAACTTCCCCACCTGGCAAGTGGGCCACACACTCACTCCCTCTCAAAGCTGCTGTGAAGATTTCAAATAATCCTTGTCTGGCATGAGGCAAGGTGTCCAGCACATGGTAGGTATCTAATAACTGGTGGTTAAAACGCTCGCTCTGTTATCCTAAGTGAAGTCACTTAGGAACAGAAAACCAAATACTATATGTCTTCACCTATAAGTGGGAGCTAAGCTATGGGTCACAAAGGTGGACAGAGTGGTATAATGGACATTGGAGACTCAGAAGTGGGAGGGTGGCTGGTGGGCTGAGGGATGAAAAGTCACCTGTTGGGTACAATGTGCACTATTTGGGTGATGGGTATATATGAAAAGCCCAGGCTTCACCATACAATTTATCCATGTAACCAAACACCGCTTGTACCCCTAAAGTTATTGAAATAAAAATAAATAAAAATCTTTAAAATGTCTGCTCTGTGCTGGAGGCTGCACCCCTAATGGTCAATGTGGTTGTGTGTGCTTGTGTGACAAGATACAGTGTTGATGTGCCCCTGAGAAGGTGGGCAGACCCTCGCACCCACCTGCTCTCCCCAGCCCAAGAGAAGCAGGCTCCATCCCTCCTCCAGCTCCCAGTAGATGGGGTTCACTCCCTCAGGTCAGCTGCCTGCTGGGGCCTCCCAAGAAGAGCCACGAGCCCCAGCAGCGCCCTCCTTCCTCCTTCCTCACCTCCAGGCCTCTATGGTTCAGCACAGTCTGCCCAGCTGCAGGGACTCCAGCTGCAGGGACACCCCTGCTCTGACCTCTGAAGTTGATCCTCCTGTGTCTGAACTCCACTGAAGCTCTCTGTGTGGCTCGATGAGGGTGTTTCTCAGCCTCTGCCATCCCAGCTGGGATCTCCAAGCTCATTGTCCGGGGATTGCCAGGTGTCCCAAGCCTGGCCAGGGACAGCCCTGAATAGGACTTCTGCTGAGATGCTGGGGGAACTAGGCCCTCTCTCTGCTCAAGAACAGCCTGGAGCTGCTGGCAGCCGCCTTCCCATTGAGGAGGGTGAATCCTCCTGAGAATGAAGCCAGCACAGAGGAAGCCGAGTCAGGAGAAAGGACATCCTTACTGTGTGCTCTCCAGTAAGTCACGGATTTCCATGTGTTCATCTGTCAATTGGAGACATCATTTGAGCACGTGGTTCCAGCCCTGCCTGAAACCCCAAGGCTTGCCGGTTGTAGGAATCAGTATGTCTCACCACTCTCTGAGCCAGGTCTTCTGTCAGAGGCAAAGAACTGCAAGAGATTCCACTTATGCAACAGAGAAGCTGAGGCACAAACCCAAACCTGCTTAGCAGAAAACAACCCCCAAGATAGGGCATCCCAGACACTTGAGTCCTTCCCACACCTCCTGGGAACCAAAGCTCACCCTGACAAAGACGTGGCCACCATGATGCTTCCTGTGAAGCCCTTCACTCAGTGAAGAGGTGGTGGGGAGCGAGTGAAACAATGCGGGCACTCCATCAGTGAGCGAGGCCTGCGTTACCATTCACAGTGCCCTGGCAGGGTAGCTCGGAGAGGACACATGCCAGGTGCTCTCGAGGAGAGTCTGGAAGTTTCTGGCTGAACAGCACCACATGAGGAAGGGGCATGTGCACTTTGTGGTCCCGACGCCCCCTGCAGGGAGGGAGGAAAGCTTACAGAGCTTCCTTAGATCTCTTGTTGGGTAAACTGAGGCCTGGTGGAAGCCACTTGCCTGAGGCGCTTGGGCAGTTGGTGGCCGATGTGGAATGAGAACCCAGGCCTTCTGATTCTAGCCCAGGCTGGCCCCACTCAGCTGCAAGGATCTGCTTGAGAAGGTGCTCCCAAGAGGTCGGGGGTGACCTGCTCCCCTCACGTTCCCAAGGCCTGGTACATGGTGGTGCTTGCATGGGCTAAGACCTGGAGAGTGAGTGGGATTAGACAAGTGGAGGGAGTGAGGAAGTTGCTCCAGGCAGAGGGCATGGTAGGAGCAATGACCTGAGATCCTTCTGTTCAATGACAACAACTACTACCACCTCTGCTATCCCCAGTGAGTGATCACCATATGCCAAGTGCCAGGCCAAGCATTGCCACATTTAACTCTCACAACCACTCTAAGAAGCAGACACTGTTATCAGCCTTATTTTACAGATAGAGAAACTGGGGCTCAGAGAGGTTAAGTGACTCTCCCAGGGTCACACAGCCAATAACCAGGGTTCAAATAAAGATGCTCAAGTCCATGCTCTTGGTAGCAACACAGACCTGCTTTCTCAGTGGGTCCTCTCCAGTGCTCCACTCCCTCACCTCAGGAGACTAAGGGGTGCAAAAGGCCCTGGGGAAAGGAGATCAGGGACAGGAGGGAAGCCCCCAACCCTCCTGCTGAGATGTCACCCAGGCCAACACCTTCCACACCGGGAGACTTCCCAGGGGAATGGGCAGCCTCTCTCTGTGGTTTTGACTGCACAATGTCAAATGTCCCTGTCTCCAACCTGCCCTTGGTCAACCTTTAGACAGGCCCTGTCTCTGACACAGAACTGTGCAGGCAGGTAGGGGATGGCTAGAGGTGAGGTAGGAGGTGGGGTTGACTCCGGAGGCCGGGACTTGAACTCCAGACCAGACTGAAGCAGGGAAGAGATGAAAGCACCTCTCCATAAGACATGCCCACCAGTGTCATGTCAGTTCACCATTACCATGGCAACACCCAGAAGTTCCCATCCCTTTCCATGGCAACAACCCGATGACCTGGAAGTTATCACTCTTTTTCTAGAAATGTCTGCATAATCTGCTCCTTAATTTGCATATAATTAAAAGTGGGTATAAATATGACTGCAGAACTGCCTCTGAGCTGCCACTCTGGGCAAACTACCTATGGGGTAGCCCTGCCCTGCAGGGAACAGTACTTCTGCTACTGCTGCGCACTGCCACTTCAGTAAAAGTTGCTAATACCACTGGCTCATCCTTGAATCACTTCCTGGGTGAAGCCAAGAACTGTCCCTGGCTGAGCTCCAGTTTTGGGGCTTGCCTGTTCTGTATCCCTGGGGCCTTCTTGAGGGATGGAGCAAATGGAAGGCAACAGCTTGCAGCTAGCAGGAGGAAGCCGGGCTTACAGGGGCTCCTGTGGCAGTATGCAGCTGTCTGGTGGCTGCCAGCAGACCTCTGGGTTGCCATACACCTGCCGCAGAGGCAGGCCCCCCAGACAGTGGGAGAGTGCAGTGGGGGCTGGATGACCACTTTGCGGGAAGACTGCCCCTTAGAGCCACAGTACTTACAGATGATGACCACAATAGAAGCTGAGGCTGAGGCAGGAGGATCACTTGAGCCCAGGAGGTCTAGGCTGCAGTGAGCTGTGGTTGTACCAATGCACTCCAGCCTGGTGACAGAGCAAGACCCTGTCTTAAGAAAACAAAAATGTTCATTATGTAAAAATCTCTGGATGGAAAGACAAGCCCAAGACTAGGAGGAAGTATTTGCAGATCTGCAAATCATCCCATCTCTGATGAAGGACTTGTATCTAGAATGTATAAGAACACTCTAAACCCAATAGTAAGAAAACAAACACTTCAATTAGAAAACCGGCCAGAGACACATACAGATATTTCACCAAAGACGATATATGGATGGCAAATCCATAAGCACAAGAAAAGAAGTTCAGCATCACGGTCATCAGGGAGATGCAAATTAAAGCTACGGTGAGATATCACTACCACCTATCAAAATGGCTAACATAAAAAACAGGAACAATGACGAGTGCTAGCAAGCACGCAGGGCAGCTGGAGTCCTCATACTTCCTTCTGGGTATGGCCTCTCTGGAAAGTTCGTTATCAAGTTAAACACGCACTTACCATATAAGCTGGCCATTATTACTTCTGGGTATTTATGCCTGAAGAATGAAGACAGGTTTATGCAAAAACTTGTATATGAACGTTTGTAACAGCTTTATTTGTAATGGCCAAAAGTTGAACACAGCCCAAATGTCCTTCAGCACGTGAGTGAACAAACTGTCGGACACCCATGAAGTGGAAGACTGTGCAGTAATAAAAAGGAATAGACTATCGATAAGCATGGCAACTTGAGTTATCTTCAGGGCACTATGCTGAGCAAAACATGCCAATCTCAAAAGGTCATATACTATATGATTCCATTTATGTAACATTGTCACAGTGACATAATTATAGTAATGGGGAACAGATCGGTGGTTGCTAGGGATAGGGTTGGCAAAAGGTGCGATTCTACAGTGCTAACAGAAGGGCATTTCTTTGTGGTGATTGGAATATTTCTATAGCCTGATGGCTACAAAATTTATCCACATGGGAAAGTTTCAGAGAATTATGCATCAGAAAACAAAAAACAAACAAAACAATTATTACATGTAAAAACTGGTAACATCCAAATAAGGTCTGACTTAGTAATACTGTACCCATGTCAATTTCCTGGTTTGACAATGTAACATGATTATGTAAGATGTTAGCACTAAGGGAGCTGGGAGAAGCTGGGTGAAAGGTGCATGGGAACTCTGTACTATTTTTGCAACTTCATGTGGGTCTTAAACTATTGCAAACTAAAAAATTTTAAAGTAGCAGTGGTTTGAGACTGCTTTGCTCAATTTGATTTTTTTTTCTTGATGTAAAAATAATAGCAAGGTGAATAAGGTATGTAGAGAATACCATTTGTGTGAAATATAAATGCAGGAGTCATCTGGTGTATGATAGAATATTTCTGGAAAGATACAGAAGGAACTGGGAATATTGGAGCCACATGAGGGGTAACTGAAAATGCACAAGGATGAGAAAGAAAGCCTGATTTTCCAGTTTTCCTCTTGAGACTTTTGACTTTTTACTGCAGGTGTCTACCACTGTCTTAGTTTGTCCTTGCTGCTATAACCAAATGCCATAGATTTGATGGTTTTACAAACAACAGAAATTTATTTCGCACAGTTCTGGGGCTGGAAAGTTCAAGGCCAAGGTGCCAGCAGACTTGGTGCCTGGGGAGAGCCTACTGTCTGATTCATAGATGGTGCCTTCTCGCTGTGTCCTCACATGGTGGGAAGGGCAAGGGAGCTCTCTGGGGCCTCTTGTATAAGGGCACTAATCCCATTCATGAGGGCCCCACCCTCACAACCTCCTCACCTCCCAAACCTGAGGTCAAGAGTTTGGGAGGTGAGGAGTTCATGAGGGTGACCTCCCAACACCATCACCTTGGGGGTAAGGGCTGCAACACATGGATTTGGCATTTAGACCATAGGAATCACCATTTAAATTTTTTAATTTAATTGTCTTAAAAACTAAGAGTAGGACCCAAGGCAGTGGGGAAACTGTGGAGCCATCAGTTTGACTCTGAGATCCTCAAAGGGTCAGCCCAGTAAGGAGAGGGACAGTAACCTGGGGGCAAGGATTTTATCAGGAAGTCAATATTTTGTTAAGCTCAAGGGAGGCTCTACACACACACACACACAGTTAATGGGGCAGGGAGGGCACTGGGCTGAGTTTGGCCAGGCCTGGAAATTGACGCCTTCTTCACCTATGTTATAATAACAGCAACAAGAGGTAGGCATCACAGCCTCCACAACCGTGGACACTCACCACAGGCCAGGCACTCAGCCAAGCACCTCTCAGGGATTAACACACGTCATCCTCTCAACAACCTCACTGTGCAGAGGAGGAAGCTGAGGCACAGAGAGACAAAGAGACTTTCCCAAGGCCCCACCTGACTTTGTAGCACTCTAACACCTCAGGCCTCCTGACCAGTCCCGGGCCCTGGGCGCTGAGGTGAGAGGACACTGGGATGGAGCAGCAGGACAGGTGGGTGACAAATGTCTTGAGCACTTGCTTGGCCCCAGGCACGGACTCACTCATGGAGCCTGCTGGGGAAGGGCAGGCAGACGGCACACAGGGTCATGCAAAGGCAAAGGTGACTGTCAAAGAGGCAGACGTGAGCAGCCCTGGGCTGGGGCAGGGGAGGTGGGGGTGGTCTGGTGAGCTGGGAAAGGCTAGGGCTTAGAGGCAGGTATTCCCTGGTAGATCCCAGCTCCAGCCTTGGAAGATGGCTCCTGTCTCTACTTGCCTTCTGATTCCTTCTCTAAAATGAGGAGCATTGCAACACCTGCTCCCGACCCAGGCTGCTGCCAGGCTCCAGGGCTCAGGCAGGGGACAGCAGGAACTGCGCAAAGCCAGCTGGCTTCAAAACCTGAGAAGATCCCAGACCCCTGTCAGCAGGTGTCGGGGAACTTGTGGCACACCCATGCATGGAATATCATGTAGCTAGGAACAAGAGCAATTACAGTCACGCGCAGCGAGGGATCTCCAAGAGTGATGAGCTAAAGAAACCAGGGAAGGAAAAGTACAGATTGTACCACCTCATTTACATGGAGTTTAAACTAGGCAAAACACACCTATGGTGTTAAAAGTCACGATCGCAGGGACCTTTGGGGAAGAGGGAGAGAGGCTTTGGGGGACCGTGGGCACAGGTGTGCTCACTTTCGACAACTCATCAAAGGTCTGGGAAGTGGTGACCTGAGATGGGGCCTCACTGAGCCCCAGATCCCTCCTCCGGGAAGACGATTTCACAAGTGACCCTGCCTGTCAAGGGTGTCGTGAGGGTCAGACAATGGCAGGTGACTTGTGGGTGTGGAGATGCCCCATGAGAGGCCACCATGGAAATGGTGGGTCACGAATTTCTGAAGCAGAGGCTTCTGGTGGGAAGAGCTCCCAAGAGAGAGCCCCGTGTCCTCTTCTATCCACTGCTCCTGCCTCCAAGGCTGGAGGCCCTGGGCAGCCCTGGTGTGCATGGGACCTCGGGACCTCCGCCAGCTGCCCCAGCTTCCCTGGGCCTGGCTCCAGAACTCTCATCCAGCCAAAGCCCATCCGGCCTGAGCTAGGGAAGGATTCAGGGTGGAAATCCAGAGCCGGGGGCTGAGAGGGAGGCACCTCAGGCAGGGTGGCCGGAGGCTGGGGTGGGCAGAGGCCAGTGTGATGGAAGCCCTCCTCCCTTCACTCTTCAAAGCCGAAGCCACACTACATCTCCACTGTGTTTCCTGGGACAAGCCACGGGGCCTCTCTGATCCTCAGCCTCCTCATCCATCAGGGGTCTGTTGTGGGGGTTAAATGAGATAATCACCTACTGGTGCTGAGTAAGCAGCAGGTGCAATTGTTATGTTTACTGTTATCTCATTGGGGGAACGCTGTCTAGGATATAGAGATGGAGAGGCTGTGAGGGTCCTGAAGAAAGCTTAGATTCATGCACTGCCCTTGCATACACTTTGCAAGTGAGGAATGCAAACCCCAAGGTCACAGGCAATTAGGCCAGGGAGCCAGGGGAGCCCCCCAGGGCCCAGCCTCCTCAGTCCCTGCACTGACATTCTCACGTGGGCAGCTTCCCACATGGCCACTCTGGAAGATGTATAGAAGGCAGAGAGGCTGCGGGCCAGCCTGGAGGCGGATGGGAGACTCCCTGGAAGACTGCATGCACACACACATGCACACACACTCGCCACGGTGGGAATCCCACGTTAGTCATTCTGTTTTAGGACTGGGAGTGTAACATGGAGCCGGCTTGCGCTGGAAGAGTGGGAGATGCAGATGCACCCTCTAGAACTGCCAGAGGCTTCTGCATGACTCAGAAAACTGGAAGACGCCCCATTCACCATTGACTTCAGCTCTTCATTTGGGAAATCTGTTCTTTTTACTTTTGAAATATTTCAGACACATAGAAAAGCACAGAAAGTAATGTAACAAACACCTGTGGATTTCTCACTTGGCTCCAGTTCTTATTTTAGTTAATTAATTTTATTATTGTTTTTAAAAACAGGGTCTCGCTCTGTTGCCCAGGATGGAGGGCAGTGGTGTGATTACAATTTGCTCCAGGTTTAAGCTCCTGGACTCAAGCGATCCCTTCTGCCTCAGTCTCTCAAGTAGCTGGAATGTCAAGTGCATGCCATCATGCCTGGCTAATTTATTTTTAATTTTTAGACATGGGGTCTCACTACATTGTCCAGGCTAGTCTCCAGCTGGCCTCAAGCAATCCTCCTGCCTTGGCCTCCTGAGTCCCTGCGATTACAGATGTACGCCACAACGAGCTCCAGCTCCGGTTCTAACAGGTTGCTGGTCCTGCTCCTCCTCCTTCACTAATCATTTTCAGGATACAGTCAGAGCCCTCAGGCAGCCCTCTCTGAATGCATTTCTGTCTTTGTCTCCCTCCTAAGGGAATTAACTTCTTGAATCTGGAGTTTACTTTCTCATATTTGTTTTCACACATACATCTGTATCCATAAACATTGGTTTTGTTTGTTCTCAAACTTAATGGGACTACGCGGGATGAGTCACCCTGCAGCTTATCGTTTTGACTCAACATCACGTTATCGAGGCTTCTGCACACGGCTGCACAGAGCGTGAATCCATTCATCCGCAGTCTGTACATAAGCCACGATACACGAAGCCCTTCTCCCCAGGATGGACTCCTAGGCCGTCTCCCGTTGTTTGCCCTCACAAGTCAGCTGAACTTGTCTTCCAGAGCACGTGTGCAGAGTTGACCTCAGAGTGCAGTGGCTGGGTCACAGGGTCAGGGCATCCTGTGCTTCCCCCGGTGATGCCCAGCTGCTTTCCAAGGGGGGGATGCCACTTCACACCCCCACAGCTGCACAGGCACCACAGCATTCCACACTGTGAGCAGACCAGACCCTCCCTTCTTAAATGAGTAGCCTGAGGTTGTGGGGAGGCAAAGGGCCCAAGATACCAGAGTCCGGGGCAAAAGGAGCCAGTACTGGAGCCCAGGTCTACGGATGTTGCAGTTATCCATTGCTGTGTGACAAACAACCCCCATGCTTAGTAGTTTGATTTTGTTCGTCAATCCATAGTTCAGGCAGGGCTCGGAGGGGAAGGCTCATCTCTGCTATGTGTGGTGTCAGCTGGGACAGCTTGGCGGGGGGATCCGTTTCCAAGATGGTGCACTCACGGCGAGTTGGGGCTGGTTGTGAGGGGGAGCTTGGTGGGGGATAAGGGTGGGATGAGGGTCTTGCTTTCATTCCACTCAGCCTCCTCACGGGCTGCTCGGGCTTCCTCAAGGCCCGTCTGGGTTCTGAGAACCAGTGTCCAGAAGCTGTCATAGTGGCTCTTCTGCCGTACTCCATTGAACAAGCAACCACAGGCTGCAGATTCCAGGGGAAGGAGGGGCTAGGTTGCTCCCTGCCTCTTGATGGAAGGAACATCAAATAATTTGGGGGTCATGTTTGAAAACGGATGCACCTGACTTCTGCAACATGCCTTCAATAATGTAAGGTTCCAGATGCTCCACCAGGCAGAAGGTGAATGAGTAGCAGTGGCTGCTAAGGACCACCCTTGTCATGCGTGGCTCCAGGCACCCAGAAGCACGCAGACCAACAAGGACCTGAAGCAGAGCCTCCCAGAGTCCTGGCTCCGGTGACAAATCTGTTGATGTGCTTTATTTGCCTGAAAGGAGAGGTTTTTATGTAAAAATAACTATCAGCTGTATCAGTCCGCATTGCTATAAAGAAATACCTGAGACTGGGTAATTTATGAAGAAAATAGGTTTAATTGGCTCACGGTTCCACAGGCTGTACAGGAAGCACAGGAGCATCTGCTTCTTGGGGGGCCTCAGGAAGCTTCTAATTATGGTGGAAGGCGAAGGGGGAACAAGGCACTTCACATGGCCAGAGCGCGAGGAAGAGAGAGGGGAGGTGCCACACACTTTTAAACAATCAGATCTCGTGAGAACTCTACCACAAAAACAGCACCAAAGGGGGAAGTCCGCCCCATGATCCAATCACCTCCCACCAGGCATCACCTCCAATATTAGGGATATGATTCAACATGAGATTTGGGTGGGGATGCAGATCCAAACTATATCATCAGCGTTCCAAAACTGGTAGATTTGGCAACACTGAACTGTTATTTCCAGATGGCCTTGCTGGCCAGAATGAGGAGCGACCACTGGATAAATCCTCTGGTTTACTGCAGTCCCCAACTTCTGAACCGGCTGCTGTGGGCCCTCAGGTTGGCAAACCCTAGGTCACGAATTCTAAGACATTAGAAAGGCATTGGGGAATAATCGTTCCCCAGTGGTTATTAGTGAACACAGTTCAGAGAGTACAGCTGGCAGGCAAATGCGTGGTGCTGATACGAAGCCCTCAGAAGATGTTCAGCTCTATAGGAAGAACAATCCCAGAAGGCTTTCCGGAGGAGGTGACAGCACAGTAGTCCTGACAGATGAGAAGGACTTTGGGAGGCCAAGGCAGGAGGATCACTTGAGCCTAGGAGTTTGAGACCAGCCTGGGCAACACTGAGACAGCATCTATACAAAAAAATTTAAAAATTAGCTGGATATGGTGGTGTGTGCCTACAGTCTCAGCTCTCAGGGGAGGGGGCTGAGGTAGTGTTACAGTAGGTAGCTAGTCAGACATGAGCAGGGCAGGAGAAGGCCCTGCCTCCCAATCAGGAATGTGAGGCGACCATGAGGTGACGGTCAGGCGGTTTTTAACTGTCCCTCTAAAATAATGATAACTGGTTGCAGCCAGTGCCAGGGAAAGCCAGTCTCCCAATAGATAGAAACATCTGAAGCTGGCGATCAGCCGCTTCCTGATAAGATCTCAGGAGCTGGGCAAGTGGGCTCAAGCATGTGCATTAAGAGGCAAAATGCTGGGGTTTAATTGGTGTACGACCTTCCTCTAGGAATGCTAGACTGGTAAGGGAAGAATACCTCCAGTGAGTATGTGCACAACCCCAGTCAACACACTGTGCTGGCAGGCCACTGCGCATGTGGACAGCCACCCAAAGGCAAGAATCAAGGGAGGAGGGACACAACCCCTAGAAGCACTCCAATGTATAAAGCCCCAAGTGAAAGATCAGACCACGCACTCGCACCTCTCAAGTCGCCTGCCTGGCCCTCTTTTGAGTGTATTTTACTTCCTTTTGTTCCTGCTCTAAAACCTTTTAATAAACTTTCACTCCTGCTCTAAAACGTTCCTCAGTCTCTCACTCTGCCTTATGCACTTTGGTCAGACTCTCTCTTCTGAGGGGACAAGAACTGAGGTTGTTGCAGACCCGTATGGATTCACCACCACTAACTGTGGGAGGATCACCTGAGCCCAGGAGGGCAGGGCTGCAGTGAGCCATGACTGAGGCACTGCACTCCAGCCTGGGCGACAGAGTGTGACCTTGTCTCAAAAGAAAAGAAAGAAAGATGGGAGGAGTTGTAAATGTTCAGGCCTCCGGAAGCTAATGAGTTTGGTCTCTAGTTGGACATCTGAACTTTGAGACCAGAAAAGAAGAAGCAAGTTTCCTCTGCATATCTCTCCCTGCAATCCCAAATCCAATCTCTGCAATCCCTGGTGGAAATAAAAAGCAAAAATGGAGGCACTAGTAGATGATGATTTGAAAAAACCCCAAAGATGCCACGATAGTGTCCTCACTGCTGACCATCCTGCCTCAAATGTCACCATCAGCACCACCATGTAGAAAGCACTTATGACTTGAGGGGGAGGTCGTTTCTTCACATAAATCATTCCTTTGTCCATCAGTCTGAGGCAGTGTGGAGTCATTAAGCCACCAGATTAGCTAGCATGGAGAAGGAGTGCCTGGAAGGAGACAGGGGAGTGAGTGTTGCTAAAGTGCAGAGAGCTGTCCTGGGTGGTGCTCTCTGCTGGGAGCAGAGCCCAGAGGGGAGCCCTGAGCACACTGGGTGGAGGGTCAGACAGGAGGCAGGAGGAAGAAGGTGAGAGCCTCAGGGGCCACCATTCTGCAGGACCTCAATCTCTCTTTTCCAACTGTAATTTCCTCTTCCACTGACCTTAGTGTGGACCTCTTCACACTGAAGTTCTGGAAGTCTAGGATTCCATAAGTCTAATCTTCCAAAATACCACGATCCCAAGATCTCACGGATTCTCAGAGTTGCAAGATCATTTTCTTAAGTATGGAGATAAAGATGATAAAGTAATGATTAAGATGGCATTATCTTTGAAAATGCCATCAAAGATACTGCGGTTCTAAGGTTCTGCAGTTCTCCAGGGTCTAAGTTTTAAAATTCAGTCCTTCTAAGATTGTATTAAGCCATCAACGTTTCCCATTTAGACTGAGCTGGAAGCCAGCAATCTGCAGTGAATCCAGTGATTTCTCTATGTGCTACCTGTACTGCTATTTTTCTTTACATTTAACATTTAAATTTAAAGTTTTTTTCTTTGGACTTAATCTCATTCTAAATAATAATAGTACATGAAGCTGTGGGTTTGAAGGACAAATTCTATTTTTCTAAAAACCTACCAAATAAGCTCTGGTAACGTAGCTCCTGGCACCTCAAACCATCTCAGGCACCACAAGCAATTGAAATACCGCATTTCAGAAGCCATTGCCAACGACGCCAGTCCCTCAACCCCCAACCAATTTCTGCAGGAGAGAGCAAAGCCATCCGTTTACAAATGGGCCGCAGGTCACACCTACGGCAGGAATTCTTTGGGCTCTGAGAATGTGAGGTCCACCCACGGGTCTCCAGGGAAGGTCGTGCCCTGCTGGGCGGAGGTCGGAGTCTGGAGGTCGGGCGTCCTGCTGAGTGGAGTCTCTTGTGGACTGGAGCCAGCGGGGACCCTATGCAACACCGCCATCTAGTGGCCAGAGTGTAAGGCACCGAGGGCGAAACATTGAGACACGTTTGCAGGTCCTGAAATTGGGAAAGTTGGAGAAAAGATAAAGGCACTAATGATTTAGAAACAAATAATTCGATAAAAACAAAATAAATTGTAACATGGAATCTAATCAAGTCCTAAATGGGCAATTCAGAAACAACTTATGTGTTCACTATGGGGGCTTGGTTAAAGAAATGATGGGATATCATCTTAGGGAATAGTGTGCAGTCATTGTGATGAGTGCCATGAGCGCCATGCTGACATGGAAAGATGCTCAGCTGAGTGGGGAAAAGAGCAGGAATCAGAGAGTCACCATGCCACTTATGCAAAATATAAGTATAGATCCATTTCGGGCACACATCTAGAGAGAATGTCCCCACCTTACCATCTTTCCCATGGCAGTAAATGCACCCCATTCACATGGCTGCTCAAGCCAGAAACCTAGAAATCACTCAACCTTATGTCCCCCACCCTGACTGTTACACCAGTGCGTCGCCAAGTCAGTTCTGTCTCTGAAGCCCACCCACTTCTATTCCTCTCCACGACTACCACCTCCGGCCGAACCAGCATGTGTCTGGCCTAGGTGACTGCAGGGGCCTCCAACCTTGCCCTTCTGCATTTTCCAGCCCACAGCCCAGAGAACAGCCCCAGTGCCAACTGGATCATGCTGCTTCCCTGCTTAAACTCCTCCTGTGGTTTCCTGCCTCACTAGAATAAAAGCCCCCTCAAGCCAACCTTGTTCCATACCCTTGACCCCTTCTCGCTCTGCTCCTGCTCACTGGGCCCCTTCAGCCCCTCAAAGCTTTTGAGTTCTTTCCAATCCTGGTCTTCCCACCCCATGCTGGTTCCCGGCCCTGAGACTTTCCTGGCCATGCCCCTCCCCTGCCAATCTCTACTCAAACCTGGGAACGATGTCCCTTCCTCAGAGCAGGCTCTGTGGGTGATATGGGATTTCGTCTTTGTATCTTCTGATCTGTTTGGGAAACAAGTATTATTTTGATATGATCGAAACAATCAGATAGACCATTGGCACACGGTGAGTTCAGAGTAGGGGGAGGCTCAAAGGCCAGGGAAGGCTTCCTAAGGGAGGTGGAGCTTGAAGAACAGGAAGCCTTGAGCCCAGGAAAGCAAACAGAATTCTAGACAGGGAAACTGGAACGAAGGTATAGAGGTGGCAGGTCAGCTAGAAGATGGGGCACCTGCTGATTTTGCTTGTTTAACACCCTTAATTCTGGTTGTAACACCCATTTTTTTTCCTCTGAGGGTGCACATTTCCCACATCCTCAGATCATGTGTTTCCAGTGAGGTTGATTCTCATTATGGGTGTGTGAATTCAGCTGGGCCAATGAGAACCTTTCCTGAGATTGTTGCTTCACCTGTTGAAAAAAGTGTTGTCTTTCCAACAGAGCTGTCAAGCTGGAAGGATGCAAGCCCAATCTTTGCCGCCACAAAGGAAGACAATAAAACCCATACCGTAGAAAACAGAGTCACAGATGGAGATAATCACATTCCTGGTGACAATGTTTGAGCACCTGGATCCAGCCCAACCTAAGGCCATTTTCTCTTATGCTTTTTAGATCTGTGAACCAATAAATCCCTGCTTTAAAGGTTGGGCTAGTTTATCATGAGTGTCTATCATTTAAAACCCAAAGATTCCTAAGTTCCACACTAAGCTGGCTGGAACAGAGGCTTGCTGTGGAAGACAGTGAGGGAGGCTGAGCAGACACAGCAGAAACAACAAATGTCATGGCCATTCTTTGGAGGCAAGGCCTTTTTCCCAGTGGACTGAAGCATCTAGTGTGGGAATTGGAGAGTCTGAATCTCTGAGCCAAGCCAGAAATCTGAAACAACGATAGGCCCTCTCTCTTGACTGCCCACAAGCCACATTCTCCCTTCATTGACCCAGAAATCCTTTGAAAGGAGACCCAGGGACAGAAATGGCCTGGAGCAGCTCCTGTTCTTGGCTTATTGGGGTTCTGGAAGGAAACCATCTAAGTCTTCCCAGACCGCACTGGGAAGGCCAAGAATCCACAAGACAACTGGCCAGGGGGAGAAATGGGTGAGGGTGGGGAACCATTCGGGGCATTTTCCACTACTCTTTCCCTGTTTGTCTGTGGTCGGTCTGACTGCTCCTGCCTGAGGGCCCTGGTCTCTGGCAGGGGCGGGGAGGGAGTCCTGCGGGGCTGGTGGAGGAAAGGGACACAGGCCTGTAGCTCTAGCCCAGAGTTGGGGCCCTCCTAGGAACTACAGGATGGTGTGATACGTGGAGACATCCCCAGGGTCCTGAAGGGGCAGTACCTATGTCCTGTGCCCTCCCATCATGCCCAGCACAGTGCCTGCCACAGGGTTATATGCATGGCACTAGTTTCCATTTAGAAAACAAATCCCAAGTCCTTGCTGGGAGTGAGTAGAAGAGGAGTTCACAAGAAGCGAGGTGCATGATCATGTCAGTGTCACTGACTTGTGTCTTTGGGGCTGACTTGTGCCTTTGGGGCTATCTCCCACTCTGACCCTCCTGTAACCATCTCATCCGGTCTCCACAAGGGCAGGACTCCCTCTGAAACCTCTGGCCTGACACTAGCCACATACCACTTTCCAGCTTTCGAGAGCTGCAGCTGAAGATGCTAATGAAAATCAATACATATGGGCAGAGATTAGTTAAAATTCAACACTTAATCATTTTTTTTTTTTTTTTTAACTCTCAGCAAAAGAGGCACAGAGGAGAACTTTCTTAATCTGATAAAGAGTTTCCATTAAGACACCTGTGTGTGCGCGCGCTCACACACACACAACTAACATCATCATTAATGGTAAAATACTGAATGCTTTTCTCCTAAGGATAGGAACAAGAAATGGATGTCCGCCACTATCGTTTCTACTCAGCATTGTACAGTAGAGCCCAGTTGTTTCAATGAGGCAGAAATAAAAATAAAAATAATAAAGATTAAAATAAAGCATATAAACTCATTATTTAAGATGATAATATTATATGTGGAAAAAATCCAAAATCCAATAGTAACCTATTAGTATTAATGAGTAAGTTTAGCAAGGTTGCTGGATAGAATCAACATACAAAAATTAGTTTAGTTTGTATGTGCTAGCAACAATTAGCAAATGAAAATTTTGATGTGCTATTTACAATAATACCAAAATAATCACCAAGTACTTATGAGTAGGTCTAATGAGAGAAGCAAAGACCTCTATGATGACACAAAACATTGTAGAGAAATTAAAGAAGACCTAAATAGAGGACTGTAGCCTGCTTATTGTTTGACCAGCTTAATATTATTACAATATTAAGTTGCCAAATTGATCTGTATGTTCCAGCAGGTATTTACAAGAAAATTGGCATGCTGCTTTCAAAATTTATATGGAAATTGCAAGGACCTAGAATAGGTAAAGCGATCTCACAAGAGTATGAAGCTGGATGACTTACTGTACTAGATGTCAAGGGTTTTTTCTAAATCCAGAGTAAGAAGACAGTGTGGCATACTGTGATCCTAGTCAAGTGGACCAATAGAACAGAGTAGGGAACCCAGAAACAAACCCACATGTGTTCAATCCCTGGATTCACAGGAAAGATGCACAATTCAGTGAGGAAAGGTGATGTTTAATAAATGGTATTAGTTCAACTGGATAGTCATGTGGGGGAAAATGGGCCTACCTCAAATCATACCCCAAAATTAATTTGAGATCCATCATAGACCTAAAGTAAAACAAAACATCTTCTAGAAAATAAAATACAAGAATATCTTCATGACCCTGGGGTAGACAAACATTTCTTAACCAAACAGGTTGAGAGATGTTTGAAATACATCTATGAAAAAAAAAACTAATATCCAGAACATATAAAGAACTTTTATAAATTAATAAGAAAAAGACAGGCTAGGCACAGTGGCTCATGTCCTAATCGCAGCACTTTAGGAAGCCGAGGCAGGAGGATCACTTGAGCTCAGGAGCTTGAGGCCAGTCTGGGCAACACAGTGAGACCATGTCTCTACTAAAATAAATAATTTTTAAAAAAGCTGGGTGTGGTAGTGGCACCTGTGCTCCCAGCTACTTGGGCGGGTGAAGTGGGAGGATTTCTTGAGCCCCGGAGATCCAGACTGTAGTGAGCTATGATCACGCGACTGCACTTCAGCCTGGGCGACAGAGCAAGATCCCGTCTCTAAAAAAGAAAAAGAAAAAGACAGACATTCCAGTTTTTAAAGTGGGCAGAAAGCTGTGAACAGAGACTGCACCAAAGAGCACATCTAAATAGCCAATTATCATATAAGCATTATTAATCATCTTGGAAATGCAGATTAAAGTCACAGGAAGATGCTGTCACACTCCTCACTAAAATGGCTAGCAGGTGTGGTACACTGGCAGGTACACTGCCGTCAGCAGGCGGCCTTCAGCTTCTCCAAGGTCTGCCTCTGCTAGGAGAGCCACCCTGCTCTAGGCCATGGCCCTCCTGGGACAGCCCAGATCAGGTGGCTGAGTGCAGCAGGGCTTAGAGGTCAGCCTTTTGTTTCCACTGGATGTGGGTCACGCTGCTGGGCAGTACTCACGCCAGCTCCCTGCTGGGTTAACTGGGGCTTTGTCTAGCCTGCATCACAGCTCAGCTCCTCCCTCCGCCCCATCTTGTTCCTTCCTTTTCTCTTCACAGGTGGGGATCCGCAATAACAATCTCCAGACCCAAACTCCGTGGCCACATCTGCTCCCAGAGAAACCAACCCACACAGTGAGGATGTGGGTATGGAGCAACTGGAAGCCTCAACTATTGCTGTTTGGATCATCACTTAACCTCACCTGAGAAAACTTTTGGCAGAATTATATTATATATTAGTATTCTAATGCTAAACTCAATCTACATGGACCCTAAGACCCAGCACATTCTCTTCTAGGTAGATGCCCAGCTGAAATCCGTGCTTATGTCCCCAGAAGCCCTGTTCACAGAAGCCTGATGCGTGATAGCCACAACTGGCAACAGACCAAATGTCCATCCCCAGGAGAATGGATAGACACGGGGGGTGGGGGCAGTTCAGTGCAATGCTTACAGCACATCAAAAGGAAAAAGGCTGCTGCTACACACAACATGGATTCAACGCACGGGCTTTATGTTGAACAGAGGAGACCAGGCACAGAAGAGTGCACACATCCTGTGTGTATACACACAGTACACGCAACGTGTGTGGCTCCATTTATGTGGTGACCAAAACCAGGCACAACTAATCTGTAACAATAGGAGTCTGGAGAATGGAGAAATTGAGGCTGGAGGGAGCTTGCTGGGGAGCTGCAAGTGTCCAATATATTGGTTGATCCTGGGGGTGGTTGTGTGCATATATACAGAGGCAAAAGTTAATCAAACTCTACCATGAAGATGTGTGCACTTTACTGAATGTTACACCTTGATAAAAAAAAAATAAGTTAAGAAATAGAAGAAGTTCCAAGCCTTCACAATGATCCACATTTATTGAGAAGTTACTGTGTTTCAGGGTCATTTCATGCAGCAGATCACTCCATGTACACACTGCAACGCGCGCATGATGCGATCATCGACGCGCGCGCGCGCGTGGTAGCGCGTACGTGTCGATGCTGATAACGCGCCTGATCGCGCGCGCGCCAGTACGTGATGTACATCGATACGCGCCCCTGACGCGCATATCAGGACGTGTATCCCCTAAACGCTGCGATATCGAGCCTTTTGCGCCGGACCGCGCGCTGGTCGTGCTGATGGCATCGGCCCCGCGCGCTGATGCTGCGTGTCTTGACGCGCCCCTGATGCGCATCGATGCGGATCTGACGCACCGGATCGGCCGCACGTCTGTGCCGTCCCAGTGCTTGCCGCATATTGCACGTGCGCATGACCGCCGCTGCGCTGAGAATGGACCCAGTATCGACGCGTATTTTGGTGCGTGCGCGCTGACGCGCGCGCACGATGACGCGTATCCCGAGCCGCGCGATATCCGGGCGTGCGCGATATCCAGTGCTGCATGATGCACCTGCCGATACACACATACTCCAGCACACACACCTCAATACACATATGCCCCAACACACACAACCCAACACACACATCCCAAAACACACATTCTGACGCACATGCTCAACATTACACCCCAATGCCCTGAAGCCCCAACAGGCCTGAATCCCCCACAGACACCAACACACACATACTTCAACACACATAGCCCAACACACACCTCAAAACACATACCCCCAGCACACACAGAACCCAACACAAACACACCCAACACACACAGCTCAATACACACACAACCCAATGCACTCATACACAGACACACACACACGCACACACACACTCTAACACACCCCCAACTTCGAGGTACAGCTAAAAGCTGAGCCTGGGGAGAAATAAGAACCATAGATGCAGTCATGTGGGCTAAACTCTGTGATCCAGTCGTCTTGTCCTTAAAGTGGAAGTGATACTGGTCCCCACCTCCCAGAGATGTGATCACAGACAAGATATTAGGGACACAAGACACTAGACACAGGGCCAGGTGCACCCAAGGCTCTCAGAATGTAAGGACTGGCCATTTAAGGACCTGCTGAAGGAGGGCAGGCCCAAGGAACACAGGGTGTTGTGGGGAACACAGGCAAGGAAATTACACGCGCGGGACCTGGGAGGGTTGGGGCAGATATTGGTATAAATCTTGGCATCAGTTATTTCAGTTTGCAAATCCCAGAAGTGCTGGTTCCTTCTGCAGCCTGGGAGGGCTGCTGACGCTAACTCCACCTACAGAGAAACCAAGGCTTACATTGTTGGGAGCCAGGGAGAGAGATGAATGATTGCATATCAGTGCTTGTCCTTGGTTTTTGAAACACGAGGAAAATTGTGATTTCTTTCAGAGGACTGGCAGGTTTGGAGCTCACAGAAGCCATGGATCACCAAGTGGGAAGAGGTACAGCCAGGCGAGGAACCTGAGGCACAGAGATGGCAAGTGGGTGCCCCCAGGTCACACAGCAACTTAATGGTGGGGCCAGAATCTGCTCAAAAATAAGACTTTAATTTTACACCCAAGATCAGCTGTTGATGCAACATGGAATAAAGGTGAAGTGGGAGAAGTGAAAAGTATCTCTGCTTTCTCCCCAGTTCCTCAAAGACCAGTCTCCCTGTTGACTAAAACACCCATGCAGCTCCCATTAGAACAGAGACTCAGTCAGCCTGCTATCTTGTTGGAGCGCTGTTGAAGATGCAAACGAGAGTCACATGCAAGACATCCTCCAGCCACACTCACAGCATTCCAGCCAGAGGGACTGGAAGGGAACTCAGACCTCCTTAGTGTCACCCTTGGGACATTGGCAAAGACATTCCCAAAGATCTAAGGCCTCAGACCAGGCCATCTGGGAACAAAAAGATGGAAAGTCCCAGATCTCAGGGTTGGGCTGTCAGGCAGACAACAGCCCACAGTGGGCAAGCACCCTGTAGACTCCAGAAAGCCCAGCCATCCCGGACACAAAACTGAGGCATGGCCAGCATGTGCTTAGGGTTGCCTTCAGATGAAACTGTCTTGGCAGTGGATGAGAGAAGTCCTAGCAGAGGCTGGACCCGGTGCCATCCCTCAAATTTCAAATGGGGCTTCTTATGTGGTGATTGGTAGTTAATCCACTCAGCTGGGACCCTGGGCCTTCTGGCTGTCTGGAAGGCAGGCAGAGGAGGATTTGGGTTCTGGCTACTCAGCCAAAGTCCAGTGACCACTGGAAAATTGTGCAACAGACATACCACGCCTGCCCAGGTCTTTCCAACATACCAGCCCCAAGGCCTTCCCACAGCCTGGCTTGACTCATCCTGCACCTCTTGGCTGAGTGAGCCCCGCCTTCTAATGCCTCCAGTTCTACTGTGCGACCAATCTTCCCATTTAGGGCCCACCCTACTTCACCCAGCACAGAAGATGCCTCCACTGTTTTCTAACCTGGCCATCTTGCTCCCACCCCACCCCCTCTGTTGCCCCCACCAGTTTCTCCCCAGCCCCACAACCAGGACCTAGCAGGGAGACCCAGGGTCTGGGGCCGTTGTCCCAAGCACATCTGAAGGGTGCAAGCACCTTGTAACGCCCCTGAATGCTTCCTGGTAGGGACGATGAAGTAACTGCTCAACTCGGCTATCTGACCTTCACTCACTGGGGTCAGCTGTGGAAGGTTAGAGGATGCAAGTGGGTGGCAGCATCTTCCTACCCTCCAGACACTCCTAGTTCTTGAGGTGAGGCTGACACACAAGAAAGGAATGACCACCCAGCACCAGGGACACATTTCAGGCTGCACGAGAAAGAGGGCCTCCCTCAAGTCTGCACAAGGTAATCAGGTCTTCATTGGAAGCAAGTACAGCTCGGGGGCGTGGAGATTCAGAGACAGGCTTGGAACCCAGGTGGCCTTACAGGATATGGAAGTCAGGGCTGAAAACAAACTGAGCAAAACGCAGAGCAGCTGCCTTGCTGGGGCAACACATGGCAATCTGCCTCTCTCTGTCTCTTTCCCTAGCTCTCTCTGTGTCTCTGTCTACCTCTCTCAGTCTCTTCCTTCGTCTGTCACTCTTGGGCTTTCTGCCCTCCTCTTCGTCACTCTCTTATCCTTTCTTTGTCTCTCTCTTTCCCCTTTTCCTCCTCTCTTCTTTCTTCTCTCTGTCTGCTTCACCTTCTTGCCACTGACTGGCTTCCTCTGCTTTCATTAGGCTTCTGCTCCTCATGACTCTGCCTGGCCAGTGTCCAGTGCCCAGGTCTGTGAATTCCTATCCTGGCCCCTCTGGCCACAGCACACTGCCCCCAAAGGAGCCCAGAGAAGTGAGGCAGCAGAGTAGCTGCACTCTACCCTAAAACCCTAAAGGCAAGAGAATTAGAAGAAGCTCAGAGAGGATCTAGTCCAGCTAAAAAACAATTAAGATATAATTTACATACAGTAAATTGCATACATCTTAAATGTACAGGTTGATGGCTTCTACACGTCTACATGCACATAATGCCATCCACATCAAGACATGTCACATCTCCAGCTCCTCCGAAAGTTCTTCTCCCTGTCCAGTCAATTTGTACCTTCCCGGAGGCAGCCACTTGGTCTGAATCTTTTCACCATGTTTTTTTGTGTTTTTTGTTTTTTGTTTTTTTTGAGATGGAGTCTCGCTCTGTTGCCCAGGCTGGAGTGCAGTGGCATAATCTTGGCTCACTGAAAGCTCCTCCTCCCGGGTTCACACCATTCTCCTGCCTCAGCCTGCCGAGTAGCTGGGACTACAGGCGCCCACCACTACACCCGGCTAATTTTTTGTATTTTTAGTAGAGACGGGGTTTCACCGTGTTAGCCAAGATGGTCTCCATCTCCTGACTTCGTGATCCACCCGCCTCGGCCTCCCAAAGTGCTGGGATTACAGATGTGAGCCACCGCGCCCAGCCTCTTTTCACCATGTTTTAAAATTCCTTTGCAAAATTCTGACAGTAAGAGAAGTCTGACATAATCAACTCCATCTTGCTTCTAA
This sequence comes from Papio anubis, assembly GCF_008728515.1. Taxonomy (NCBI): domain Eukaryota; kingdom Metazoa; phylum Chordata; class Mammalia; order Primates; family Cercopithecidae; genus Papio; species Papio anubis. Next base: position 50,327,460 of record NC_044977.1, read on the forward strand.
CCTCCAAGCTGTCCTTGGTCAATCATAGTGTGGACCAAGCTAACCTTGGGAGGAATTTGTAGTTTAACCTATAGCAAGGATGATGATAACCTATCCCAAAATTAAATTGCCTTTGTAAAACTAATGAAAGGCCACGAGGTTAGGGCTGTGAGGGGGGCCTGAATTCTGCTAAGATGTACGTGTAGTTAAATGTAACCAGCCATTGTCCCAGAGGTCACAAGATTTGGAACGTCCCCTTTTACTCCTGTAGATAACATCACTATTGCAGAGCCTAAGATTGACCTTTTGGGATGTCTTTTCCGACTCTTGCATTTCTCATGACTGGCTGACTCCACCCAGACCTGTGATTCATCCAGTTCTGTGGCCCCCACCCAGAGGCAGATGTAGCGCTTAAAGACCGTCTTCCATACTCCTATGATTTCATCCCCAACCAATCAACATTCCCCATTCCTTAGACCCCTGCACACCAAACTATCCTTGAAAAACCCTAACCTCTGAGCCTTTGGGGAGACTGATCTGAGTAATAACTCTGTCTCCCACATGGCCGATCTCCTGTCAATGAAATGTCTTTACTGCAATACCATGATCTCAGTAAATGGATTTCGTCTGTGCAGTGGGCAAGAAGAACCTGTTGGGTGATTACAGATTTGTCCAGTGCTGTCCAAGGGAGAGAATATAGTCATGGGTTCTTAGTTTCTGTTTCTGGTTGGGCCAGTGAAACCTCTTCCTCATCCCTCTTTTCCGCTTATCACCAGAGACAGAAATGAAAAACCATGGCTTCAGACTGCTAAAGTCTAAAACAAAACAAAACAGAGCAACAACAACAAAATAAGGTGGACTGGACAAGCTTAAGCTCATAGACCTTATTTAAGTGGACTCACGCTGGATACAAGCCTCTGACTCGGGCCCATTATGCTCAGCATGGTGTATTGTTGTGTTTTTCTGCAGTGTCTTAGTCTGCTTGGGCTGTCATAACAAACACCACTGGCTGGGGGGCTTAGATGACAGAAATTCATTTTCTCCCAGCTCCAGAGGCTAAAGCCCATGATCAAGGTGCCAGCCAATTTGGTTTGATGAGGGCTCTTTTCTTGACTTGCAGACAGCCACCTTCTCGCTGTGTCTTCATGTGGCCTCTCCTCAATGTGTACATGGAGTGAGGGGGAGGCGGTGAGGAGAGGGAGGGGGAGGAGAGGGGAGGAGGAGGGTGCTTTCTAGTGTTTCCTCTGTAAGGACACCAATCCTACTGAATTAAAGCTTTACTTAACCTTAATTATGACCTCAGTTAACCTTAATTACTTCCTTAGAGGCCTCATCTCCAAATATAGACATACTGGGGTTAGGGCTTCAGCACACACATTCTGGAAGGTCAGGAACATTCTATCCATAACAAGCAGTTTGTTCCCTTCATGGTTGAGTTGCAGAGTAGTATTCCATTACGTGGATTTGTTGTATGAATATATCTCAACTGGTTTGTTCATCACTTGTTGATGGACATGTAGGTTTTTTCCAGTTTTGGGGCTATTTATTATGAATGAGGAGAACATTTATATAACAGTCTGTGTGGACCTGGATTAACCAACAAAGGGAATATGCTGGAGCACACGAATGAAAACTCCACTGGTGGTCAAGTCTTCAGGAATGGCTCCATCTGGAGGCTCCAGACCACACTCCATTTCTCTACTATGCTTTCAGCTATATGTTTGTATATGCGTGAGGCTGACCTTTCCATCCCCTCTTACAGCTCAGTCTTTCTCCTTTGTTTATTCAATCAGCAAACATTTATGGAGCCAGCTCCATGCCAAGCACTGCACTATGAGTGGGAAACAATGGGTGAGTAAGCTCTGCCCTCGTCCTCTTGGAGCGTATGGTCTAGTGAGAGACACGGACAGATGGACACATAAGCCCACAAGTGCTATATACAAGCCCACAGCTCTAAGTGAGAAGAAGGGTTCTATAAGATGAAAGTCCCAGCTACTCAGGAGGCTGAGGCAGGAGAATGGTGTGAACCCGGGAGGCGGAGCTTGCAGTGAGCCGAGAACATGCCACTGCACTCCAGCCTGGGTGACAGAGTGAGATTTTGTCTCAAAAAAAAAAAAAAAAAAAAGATGAAAGGGAGAGATGTCAGTGACTCTTCTATCTGGGGACAATGGGGTCAGGCCAAAGAGTCTTTTGTTGCTTTCAGCTCTGTGTTTGTCTCTGTTGCGTCCGTCTCCCTATAACTGCCCCAGTGAAGTACCCTAGATGTCAGATGTCCACACAGAGCCTATGTGTTTGCTTCTGATCATAGATTTGTTTGCAAAGCAAGGCTTGTGAAAGCATTCCCAGTCCAACTAGATTATTAAAACCCTGCAGGAGAATTTCATGTCCTTGGGGCCGGGGAATTCAATGTTCCACATTGGTGTTGCTCTCTCCTTAAGGACCTTCCACGCAGCCACTGGGGCTGGTGGGATGGATTATTTATTGGCCTGATTAAATGTGTCCTTAAGCTGTAAAACTGGTGCCAGGGTCTTGGGCCACACTTCCAGAGTGAGACTGATTTGTTTCCCGAGGGAAGAGCTCTAATAATTGTGGCCTCTCTCTCCTCCCACATGATTTCAGGACTGGGAGATTCTGGATAAGCACGAGTTCTGCCCCAAAGGGTTTTTACTCAAGGGAGTCTGTTCATTTTACAACTATTCCATTTATGCCTGATGCACACCAGGCATTGGGCCAGACTCTGGGCACAGCAACAAGCAGGACAGATTCGACCTCTCCCCAGAGGAGCTCAGAGCCTGGTGGGGGCAGATACCCATGAAACCATCACTCAGGTATTACATAGGTAAGTATAAACCACAGTGACTGCCACAAAAGAGGGACACAGGGTTTTTAAGTGACCATATCAAGGGGACTTGACTTAGATGAAGTGTCCAGTGACATCTCAGCTATGGAGATCTGAAGGATGAGCACAGGAAGGGAGGGGAGGCAATGGAACAGCACGTGCGAAGGCACCAAAGGAAGAGGAATCAGGGCACAGTGAGGAGCTAAGAGGAACAGCATGGGCTGAGCAGAATAAGAACAGGGAAGAGTGGTTCAAAAGGGTAGAGGGCGTCACAATAGGCCCTATGGAGTCTAGAGTTTATTCGTAGAGCCCCAGGGAGCTATGCAGGTGTGAGCAGAAGGCTGGTGTCACTGCTCTCTTTCACCACCGCACAAGACCTCCCACAGGCATGCTCTTCCTCTGACCCTTCCTACTGCAGGGTCTTTCTAAAGCATCTCTTATCCCACCATTCCCAGCCTTAGAACTTGCCAATAACTCTTTACTGTGGATGCAACATCAAATCTCCTTAGCAGGGGCTTGAGGTTAGAATAGTTGGTCAAGACTTTGAAGGACAAGCAAGTGATTGGGAGTTTGTTGGAAGTCATTGTTTGCTGTCTTTCTTTTCCTTTGAATAATGTAGTGCTATGAGCTCCTTTAGGGCAGAAGTCATGATACAACCTTTTCTTATATTTGCAACAGAGGCCAAAGCATGGGCAATATTGTCATCCTCATCATCATTATCATCTTCGTCATGGGCTCCATTAATTAGACCAAGCATTGTATATGCTGTATTGGTTAACTGTTGCTGTGGAACTTAACAGCCTAAAATAGTGATTTATAATGACAACCATTTATTTTGGTCACAATTCTGTGGGTTGGCAGCACAAGTTGGGTTTGGTGGGGCAGTTCTTCTGGTGTTGACTAGCCTCTCTAACATGTCTGTGGTTAGCTGTGGGCCAGCAGGCTGCCTCTGCTTCTGGGCATTGATTGACTGTTGGCCAGGTCAATGGGGATGACTGATTAACATGTCTTCATCCTTCAGGTGAGATTTGGCCTCTTCATATGGTAGTGGCGAGGTCCCAGCATAAGAAGAGATACCTACTCAAAGTGAGAAGGGATAGTCAGTTGGCCACATCAAGTTACAAGGCCGTCTGTATTGAAGAAAGTGAAGAAAGAGACTCTGCTGCTTAACAGGAAGCATGGCAAAAGGGCATGGATATGGCAGGGTGTGAAAAATTGGGTCATTTTTGCAAACAATCCATTTCACAGCTATTATCTCATTTCCTCAAAAAGACAAAGTCAAAGCTCAGTTTTACAAGTAAAGCAGCTGAGGCACAGAGAAGAAATGGAGTTTGCTCAAGGAGCTGCTAATAGAGTTGAGATTCAAACCCTGGTGTTTATGACTCCGCAGACAACACGTTCTTAACCCCTGTGAGTTACTGCCCACTCCACTCACAAAGACCTAAGGAGGTCAGCATCCCAGGAGGCCATTGTCTTTGCCATCATTGCCATCATCATCACCATCATCACATTTATTGAATATCTCTGATGTGCAGATGCTATCAGTGCTTTACATGGATTAATTCATTTATTATAATTCACCCAATGTCCCTATAAGATGTACCCTAACTATTTTCCCGTGTAACGTGGGTCAAGATTAGAAATTTCATGACCACTCATTTTGATATTCCCTCTATAGCACAATGTCTGGCATGTAGGTCATACCCTCTTACCAAATGTTTGCTGAATGAATGAGGGCAGAAGTAGGAGAGTGAACAAGGCCCAAGGCAAACAATCAGTAGCCCAAAGTCACACAAAGCAGGACTAGACCTCAAGATCCCCCACCTCCTTGCCATGTGGCCTCTGGGCAGCCTTGTTACCTGGATCTGCTGCTGCTGCACTCCCCCAAGGTGGTTGAAAATAGAAAACAAGATTCAGGACATGCTGCTTGGTCTTCCAGCCAGTGCCCCCAAACCAAACATAGTCCCAGAAATGTAAATCTGAGAATGTTTTGCAACCACCTAGCACAGTGGAGAGAGCACTGGGCTCGGAGTCTGAAGACCCACGTGTGCCACCCTTGGTTGATGTGTGATCCTGGATGGGTCACTTGGAGAAGACCAGACTTTCCTCATTAGAAGTCCAGGGCTTCAGATTTTACATCCTGTTTACATCCCAGGACCGTGTGGGAGATGAGAGGAGCTCACAGATGCAAACTCTCCATGAAGCTTGTACTTGACTCAACTCATGGACCTCTCCGGGTACACTCACCTCCACTGGTTGCACCCCCACCGACACCCCCAGCCTTACTTACTTGCTCAGGGGAGCCCAGGCCCCGCGCCAGCTCATCTCCTAATTGTCACGGGCTCCACCTCCCGTAGGGCAACGTCTGTGCCTAGGCCTGGCCTCTTATCCTGGATGGAACCACAGCACCTCTGGTGCCCTGGTCCAACCCGACTGGTCACGCAGAGGCTCTGGCTCATCTCACTGTTTCTAGACCCGGACGAAGCACTCTGCCCTGGGATGTAGCATGTGGCTTCCCCAGCAGCTGTCTGAAGGGGCCACAACACTTTCAGGGGAATTAAGGCCTGTAGGGTCAATTTGGACCAGTGAAACACAGATGATGGAAAAATCACCAGGAGATGCTTCTTTCTTCCTCTGCTAGTCTTGGCTCTCTGGAGATGTTGCATGGATGAGTGACCTGGTGTGCTTTGCTCTGAAGCTGTGACATGCTCAATCATGTACCACCCTGTGTTGTTTTCTTTCTCTCCTTCCCTGCTTCACTTCCCGTCTTCCCTCAGTCTTCACCCAGCTCACACCCTGGAATGACACACAGGTACCTGAGCTTCACTGGAGGCTCTGTGGGCTAGGCAACCTAGTCTAAGATAAAGAGAAAAATTTGAGAAAGTTGTCAATTTGCAACCACTCAAAAAATCAGAAGAAGACTGTATCTACTGCTGGCGAGGATATGGAGCAACTGGAATGCTCTCATACTCTGCTGGTGAGAATGTAAAGTGGAACAGCCACTTTGGAAAATGGAGTTTCTTAAAACATTAAACATACACCTACCATATGGCTCAATCTTTCCACCCCTAGGTATTTATCTAAGAGAGAAAAAAATACATATGTCTACACAAAGACGTGTACGAGAATGTTTATAGCAGCTTTATTTATAATAGCCCCAAACTGGAAAAAACTCAAATGTCCCCCAACTGGTGAATATATAGACAAATGGTGGTATATTCATACAATGGAATTTTACTCAGCAATAAAAATGAATAAACTCTGGATACACACGACATGCGTGAATCTCTAAATAATTATGCTGAGTGAAAGAGGCCAAAGAAAGTACTGTTTGATTCCATTTACATAAAATTTTAGAAGATGCAAACAAATCCGTAAAAACAGAAGTAGGCCAAGGATTGCCTGGGGACAGGGGTGTAGGAGGGGCGGGTTGTACACAGGAGGGCATGAGGGGACTTTGCGGGCAATGGAAATGCTTGCCTTCTGATTGTGGTGATGGTCTCAAGAGACCACCTTCATAAAGATATGAAAAGGGGGGAAAATCACCAGGCCTATAAGTGAACCCAACCAAATCTTTAGGGGAACGATCGCTCCAGTGCTATTTAAAGCATTTCAGTGCACAGAGAAAGAAGGAAAGCTTCCAAATTCCTTTTGTGAAACTAGCATAATTCTGATACAGAAAACCTGGCAAAAAGGGCCCATTAATGAGGAGTGTGCTGCTCTGCGCACACCTGTGGAGTTATTACTGACTCTGTAAATCAGCTACACTGCAGCTGACCTAATTTCACATTTTTTTTCTGTCTTTAGTTTCTAGAAATTTAATTGCATTGTGTGTTCCTGTGGATCTCTTTGGGTGCATTCTGTTTGGGGAAAGCAGCAAGCAGGTTTACCAGATCGGATGGAGAGGGAAGAGGAGGGAGGCCAGCTTCGGAGGCTGATCCCAGTGAGAGGGCTCGGTGGTTTACTGGATCCCAGTGAGAGGGCTTCTCCTACAAGGGAGCTGGATCCAGGAGCCTCCAAGACCTGAGCATGGGCTCACTGACGCCCCTCTCGCCTCTCTCTGCTCGTCCCTCCCACCCTGACCCACCTGCTGCTCTCTGTGCCCATGGCTCCCACCTTTGTTTGTATCTTCACCGTCTCTTGGCTTTTCTTTAAAAATCTCTGACAGTCTGAGTCCCCTCTCCCTGCAATCCATCCTCCAAGATGCCAGAAATCCAGTTATGTCACAGAGCTAGGATCCAGCCACTCCTCTGCTCGCTTCCTGTTAGAGGCTGAGCTGCATCTCCCTCTCTACCCCAGAAATTTTTATGTTGAAGTCCTAATCCCCAGTATATCAGAGCATGCCCATATCTGGAAATAGGGCCTCTAAAGAGATAGTCAATTTAAAATGAAGCCGTTAAGGTGGGCCCTCATCCAACCTGACTGGTGGTCTTATAAAAAGAGGAGATTAGGACACACAGAGACCCCAGGGCTATGCATATACAGAGGAGAGACTGTGAAGACACAGTGAGAAGGTGGCCATCTGCAAGCTGAGGCGAGAGGCCCTGGAAGAACCCAAACTTGCCAACACCTTGATCTTAGACTTCTGGCCTCCAGAATTGTTAGAAAATAAATGTCTGTTGCTTAAGCCCCCTAGTCTGTGTATTTTGTCATGGAAGCTTTAGCAAACTATTACTGTCCTCATCTCAGACTCTGCTCTCCTGTGGCCCACAGAACAGGTGCAAACTTAGGACTGCACAGCCCAGCGCTGCATCCTCCTTCCCCGAAATGCCCTAGCAATGCTGAAAGGACTACACCAAGTTGTTCATGTCTCTGTATCTTTGCAATGCCACTCCCTCTGCCTGGGGCGGCCTCCGCTCCTTCTTGTCAACAGGCAGAGGCTCTGATCTGCAGGTCTGACTTGTACATCCACTACCTGCACTCAGCGTAGGACCTGACACTGGGCAGATGCCCCGAAGGCTTAGGGGGAGGAAACAGAAAAGTCAGAGGGGATGCATTGGTGGACACAGGCAGGTCGGCCTTGTGGGTGTACCACCTGTGACTTACACAGCTTCCAAGTATCTCTCATTTAGGTCAATGTTTTCTTCTTCTTCTTCTTCTTCTTTTTTTCTTGATGCCCAGTAAAGTTCAACTTCATTGTACATTTTTTGTTTTTTGAGTCAGAGTCTCATTCGGTCACCCAGGCTGGAGTGCAGTGGTGTAATCATAGCTTACTGGAGCCTCAACTCCTGGGCTCAAGTGATCCTTCTGCCTAAAGTTTTCTTCTTACTTAACCTTGGTTTCTCATGTTTCTACAATGACCATGAACTTTTCATAGTAATAACAAAAAGAAAAAAAAGGAGTAATATAGATTGGACACATGATGAAAAAAATCACTTTTCAAACACCCAACACATACTCAAAGTACAAATGACATGGTTTTCTTCTAGTTTTCATATTATATTCCTGTCTGCAATCCATAATCATCTCTCTCCAAGTTCAGGAGATCCTCCGAGGCAGGTCCGGTGCTGCTATGACTCCCCTGAGTAATATGGGCACAGACTTCCCGAGTTCAGATAGGATCAAATTGTCCTGGGAAGAGACTTGGAGCAGAAGAAGCTGGTGACCTGGAAACACAAAGAAAGAAAGCCCCAACCAAAGCCTGCTCTCTCACCAAATGGCCAGGAAAAGGGCAGCTTAGCAAGAGAGAAAACTTTCAGACAACCCCGTTCTACTCCAGCTAAACACCACACAAACCATACCAGCAAATGGTGAGTGGGAGCCTAGACGCCCCCACTCATGAGGCTGTAACGAGGATCCCAATAGCCCACCTGGAGCGGTGTCCAAGAAGGCCAAGTAGAGAGCCAAAGCCTTCACCCTCACTGGCTGGCAATCAGCTCACCCTTCCCCACCCTCATGGAGTCCACCCACACGGAGACTCTGGATTTTCACTCCCGCCGAGCAATAATGAGGCGTCTCTCCGTCTCTGCACTCTCCAGTGTGTCCAAGGAGGTCTCGGGAGGGTCAGGACTTTCAGCAGCACCCACCAGCGATGAGGACACCTCCATCAAACTGTCAGTGAGACTGCTGGGGAGCCGGAACTCTCACTCCCAACTTGGCAGTAATGAGAACCCCCACAACTTGGTGTCAGTGGAGGCTGAGTGGGAAACCTGGACTTCTATTTTGACATGTCAGCCATGAGGAGTGCCACACATGCCCCTGTGGGAACAGTGTCAGAGAAAGTCAACAACAGAGAAGGCTTCAATAAGGCCCCGAGTCTCATCGAAATACAAAAATTTCCAGGTTTTAATAAAAATTCACTTGACATATCAAGAATCAGGAAGGCCTCAAATGGAATGAATAAAAGACAATTAATCGATGCCCATACCAAGGTGATGGAGATATTAGAATTATCTGAAAAGGATCTCAAAACAGCCATAATAAAAAGAACAAAAGAAAGCTATGAAAGGAGGAACTTTGGAACATCAGGAAAAAAGAAAGATATAACAAACAAAAATATGGGTAAACCAAACAGGCTTTCCCTTTCCCTCAAATAAGCTTCCCTAAATCATGTTTGATGGATGGAGCAAATATTACAACACTGGGTGCTGTAGTTCCACATGTATGTAGAAGAAAAATTTAAGACAGCTATTAACAGGTATAGGTAAAGGGACAGAAAGGGAGCTAAGGTTTCTATACTTCACTTCAACTGGCAAAATAATGACGTCAGTAGCCTGATAAGTTATGTTACACAATTTAGTACTTGGAGAAACCACCAAAAGTCTATACAAAAAGATACACTCAAATACACTATTGATGAATCAACACAAAATTACTTTTATTTTTACAGACAGGGCCTTACTCTGCCACCCAGGCTGGAGTGCAGTGGTGTGATCATGATTCACTGCATCCTTGGTATCCTGGGCTCAAGTGATCCTCCCACCTCAGCCTCCTGAGTAGTTGGGAATACAGGTACGTACTATGGAACCTGGCTATTATTTTTTACAAAATGTTATGTAGAGCCTAAGTCTTTCTATGTTGCCCAGGCAGGTCTCTAATTCCTGGGCTCAAGGGATTCTTCTGCCTTGGCCTCCCAAAGTGCTGGGATTACAGGCGTGAGCCACCATGTTTGTTCCAAAATGGAATTTTAAAAATGCTAGTGTAACCCACAGGAAGGCAGAAGAAAGTAAACAAAGACATTTAAAACGGAATCTGGGTGCCTATAGTCCTAGCTACTCAGGAGGCTGAGGTGGGAAGGTCATTTGAGCCCAGGAGTTCAAGGGTACAGTGAGCTATGATTGCACCACTGTGCTCCAGCCTGGGTGACAGAGTAAAACCCCATCTCATTAACATAATAACTAAAAAAGAATTAAAAAGAAATTAAAAACAGAGAATAAACAGACCATTAAAAAATGACAGACCTAGCTTTATAATATCAATATTTATATAAATATAAATGGGCCAGCTACACCAATTAACAGACAGAGATTGGCAGAGTGGATTAAAAAACATGACCAACTCTAGGCCGGGTGTGGTGGCTCACGCCTGTAATCCCAGCACTTTGGGAGGCGGAGGTGGGCGGATCATGAGGTCAGGAGATCAAGACCATCTTGGCTAACACGGTGAAACCCCGTCTCTACAAAATATACAAAAAATTAGCTGGGCGTGGTGGCGGGTGCCTGTAGTTCCAGCTATTTGGAAGGCTAAGGCAGGAGAATGATGTGAACCCAGGAGGCGGAGCTCACAATGAGCCGAGATTGTACCACTGCACTTCAGCCTGGGCAACAGAGCAAGACTCTGTCTCAAAAAAAAAAAAAAAAAGACCAACTCTATGATGTCTACAAGAAACTCACTTTAAATATGATGATATAGATAGGTTGAAAGTAAAAGGATGGAAAAAGATACATCACACAAACATTACTTGAATGAAAGTAGGAGTGTTTATATTAATAAATGATAAAGTAGACTTCAGAGTAGAGGAAATCACAGACAAGAGAGGGACATTATATAATGATAAAAAGATAATCCATCAAGAAGTTATAGCAATCCTAAATGTGTGTACACCAAACAAGGGTTGCAAAATATGTAAAGCAAAAACTGATAGAACTGAAAGGAAAAATAGACAAATCCACAATTACAGTTGAAGACTTTGCACTGCTCTTTCAACAACTGATAGACCAACTGTACAGAAAATCATCAAGGATATAGAAAACTCAACAACATGACCAACTGACAGGATCTAATTGGCATTTATAGACCACTCCACCACCAATAGCAGAGTACGTATTATTTTTAAGTGCCCACAAGATACATATCAAGATAGACCATATCCTGCGCCATGAAAAATGTCACTGAGTTTAAAAGAATTGAAATCAGACACAGTATTTTTCTGAACACAATAGAATCGAACTAGAAATCAATAACAGAAAAATAATAGGAAAATCTCCAAACCTGTGGAAAGCAAAAAGATATACTTCGAAATAATCAAAGAGGAAGTCTTCAAGGAAATAAAAATCCATTGAACTGAATGAAAATATACAACATACCAAAACATATGGGAAACAGCTAACACGGTGCTGAGAAGGAAATGTACAGCACTAAGTGCAAATGTCAGAAAAGAGGAAAAGTCTCAAATCAATCATCTAAGCTCTCATATCAAGAACCTAAAAAAGAAAAGCAAGACAAATCCAAAGCAAACAGAAAAAGGAAATTATAAAGAGAAGAAAATGATGAAACTAGAAACAGAGAAAATAAATAAAACAAAAGTCTGATTCTTCATACAAAATAAATGAAATTTCTAACCCTCTAGCAAGGCTAATAGAAGAAAAAAAGAAAAGTCACAAATTACCAACATCAGGAAGGAAACAGAGGATATTTCTACGGACCCTACCCACATCAAAACAATAATAAGGGAATAATATGAATAACTCTATATACATAAATTAGACAACTTAGATGAAATGAAACAACTTCTCGAAATGCAAAAACTACCACAACTCACCCAATATGAAATAGATCATTTCAATAGTGCTCCAATATTAAGGAAGTTAAATTTGTCATTTTAAAATACTGTCAAAAAAGAAATCTCCAAACATGCAAGGAAGAATTAACATCAATTCTATACAATCTCTTCTAGAAAATAGGAGCGTATTGGCCAAGGTACAACCACTGAAACAGAACCAGTAAGAGATACATACGAAAGGATTTCTTGCAAGGAATGGGCCTACACTACTGCAGGGTCTGGCTGGGCACTCTGAAACTGGGCTGTCAGTACGGGCAGTCTGAAACTCTTGGGCATAACATGAAGCTGCAGTCCACAGGCAAAATTTCAAGGAAATTTCACAGGAATTCAGGGAAACTGCAGTTCTGCTTGTAAAATCTTTCGATTGAATTAGGGCCATCCAGATAACCAAAAATAACCTATTTTAAGACAACTGATTATGAATGTTAATCACATCTACAAAATACCATCGCAGCTACACCTAGATTAGTGTTTAATTGGATAACTGGGGATGAAAGCCCAGCCAAGCTGTCAGATAAAACTGACTATCACAGTCCACCCCTTGTCAAGTTGGCACCCAGATCATCTCCTTAAACCATACATAATTATCCAAATAAACAAGATATCTAAGTCACACTTCCATCTAACATGATACAAACACCCTGAGTACAACTGAAAACACATTAACCCTTTTCCCAGAGGAGTGTGCAAAGTCCTTGGTTGATGTTCACCCTTCCCTTTGGTAGCCTGTAATGTAAATACTGTGATGTAAAGTTAACTATTATTAATACATCATCTTATGTCATATGATAAGGGCATAAGGAAGGTAAGAAAACAAACATATTTGCTTAACAAATATATACCAACATGTTAATAACAAAATAAAGAAGAAATATTTATAACTATTACAGTCCTCATTTCTGCAACTGCACATGGCTGTAGCTGGCATTTATAACCACCTTCTTCCACTACCCATTCCATATTTCATCTGCCCTCAGCAAGCACCTCAGTTGGTCATGCTTTTTTACCTAGTAGAGTGACCCAAACTTTCGTTTTTGAAGGGTGTAGGCCATTAATAGTTCTGCCTGAATTGGGTTGACAGGATATGGTAGTATTAAGAGAAGCCCTAATAGATCTATTATATTTCAGGCATGTTCTTCCTTTCCTTACCAATGGCAATATTTGGCATATCTCTATTGCCGTGGCATGCCGTGTACTACTAGTGTCCTTTTTGCCGGGGTCCCCAACCCCTGGGCTGCAGACAGTACTGGTCCATGGCCTGTTAGGAATCAGGCTGCACAGCAGGAGGTGAGGGGTGGGCGAGTGAGCATTACCACCTGAGCTCCACCTCCTGTCAAATCAGCAGCAGCATTAGATTCTCATAGGAGTGGGAACCTTATTGTGAACTGCATACGCACGGGACCTAGGTCACGTGTTCCTTATGAGAATCTAAAGACTGACGATCTGAGGTGGGACAGTTTTATCCCTAAACCATCCCCCAACCCAACCATTTGTGGAAAAATCGTCTGCCATGAAACAGGTCCCTGATGCCCAAAATGTTGGGGATGGCTGTTCTTTGCTACTGAAAACAGAGTCATTCATGTTTTAAAATCTAATCAGATTAGAGAACAAATTCCAGAAAACCTTGAACCAATTTGGAAAACTCTTCCTTAAGATCATGATCCTCTAGAGTCACTTCTAGTACCAAAGTCTGTATCAGCCAGGGTTCAAACAAAAAGAGACCATAGGAAATATGTATTAAGGGATTTATTGCAAAGAATTGGCCTACATGATTGTGGGGACTGGAGGGCTGTCAGGAAGGGGAGGCTGGACTTGGGCATGAACTGAAGCTGCTGTCCACAGGCTGAAGTTCTTCTTCAGAGAAGCCTCGGTTCTGCTCTTAAGGACTTTCAACTGATAGAAGCAGGCCCACACTGATTATCTAGGGTAACCTCCTTTACTTGAAGTTAACTGTTCAACTTTGTCCTAATGATGCCGGGAAGAAGACCCAGAATGTACATTGTCTACCACTCAACTGTGTCTAACATAGGCCCCTAAAAAGCGTAGGACCTGATCATGAATTGCCTTTTCTGGAAGCATTTCTGTAGTTTGAGCCAATTCATTCTGGGAACATCGTTCTGGGGAGCCGGCTGGCGCTAGGGATACTGGAGAGGGAAACTGGCTTGGCCAGCCCTTTATAAACAGCCCTTGTCCAAATGGCCCCTATCCCAGGAGCTCGATATTGAGGCTCGGCATCAACTGTGCAGCCAGTGCCTGTTTAATCATTCCTGCAGCCAGCAGGGAAGGTGCTATCATACCCAGTTTATAGAAGAGGCTCAGAGAAGGGTATTTATTCAAGGTCACACATTAAGTGACTAACTGAGCCATTGAACTCCAAATCCACCCTCCTTCCATTATACTGGAACCCATGACCTCTGATCCAAAGACCTCAAAGAGCCCAGTGCCTTTCTACCATTGGGAAAAGTGGTGTTAGGGAACCTCAGAAGATAGGGGGTGAGGACTGCTGTCAGTCCATGTGTGTTGGTGAGTTTATTCAATGAGAGTCCCACATTCATGTGGCTGCAGAAATTGGCTCAGACATGGGCATGTGACTCAAACTAGGCCAATCAAAGTTAGTCCTGGGACTTTTGCTGAAACCATTTAGAAAAGATGCCCTCTTTTTCTTGAGGCTCTGTGAAGTGGATAGAATATTAACTTGAAGCTCCTGATGGCATCCTGCCATTCCATGGGGAAAAATCTACTTGCGACTGCAGTCAAGCCAGGGAAAAGCAGAGCCAAGACATGGAGAGAGATTAATTTCTGAGAATCTCTTTGGAGGGTCTGGATTCAGCCATGCCTCTGTAGGCCTTGGTTTACACACCACCTTTGACACACAGCTCATCACCTTTTTAGTTGCCCTTCTGTTCTTGGGCTGAAACCTACCTCCCTGGAACTTACACTGACTAGTTCTAGCTCTACTAATCCAAGGGGCAGCAGAAGCCTCTGAAGGCAAATAAATGTGGTTTCAAATCCCAATTCTGGCATTTCCTCTTCAAATGTTAATTTAAAATTGGAAGGATAATACCTACATTAGAGGGATGTTGTGGGGATGAAGGACTATCACAAGTACTTTGTTTTGTTTTGGTTATTTTGTCATATTGCCACCCTTATAGTCGTTGTTATCTGATTGTGAGTGCCCAGGTAGCAGGGACCTTGTTTTATTCCACTCAGTTTCCCCAGTACCTGACAATAGTTGGCACAGAGTAGGTGCTCAATAAAGGCTGGTTGAAATAAGCTCCACCAAAGAGAGCTACTTGGGGACAGCTGTGTTATCATTCCAAATCTTCTGTTCTTGTCCCTGCCCTCATCCTCACCATGTCTTTACATAATGCAGATGGTTTTCCTTCTTTAAAAAATTGTGCCAACTCAATTAGTTTGTGAATATTTATCAGTTAGAAACAAAAGAATGAAAATAAGCTACCACAGTACCAAAAACCCAGATGTTTGGGGTTAGTTTTCTAACACAGTACTCAACTATTTTACTTATTTCATGTTTTTCTTAAGAAACAAAACAAAAGCAATCTGCCCTGCAATTTGGACACTAGATCCTTTTCTCACAGCGCCTCTTGCCGTCTGCTGGGAGTGGTGTGGGCACACTTGGCAATCATGACCAGCTGCTGACATGGGACAAGCGGGGAATGGGAAGCAGCTGCTTGGCCCACGCTGTCTCCTAAGCACCAAATTGGTGACGAGGTGTCACAGACAAAAGACAGGCAGTTATGGTTTGGGCGGAGGTTCCACAAGCAGCAGTGAACTCCTCTTGCCAAGTTCACCGGCAAAGCAGAGTCCGCCTGGCTGGCCACAGTGTGTCGGGTAGCCTCTGTCCTTAGAAGCAGTGTGCACCCAGAAAGATAAGCCCACCAGGCCGAGCGACCATCTCCCTCTGTCTGATGGAGGGAGAGAGGTAGAAGGAAACATCAGCTGACAGGCACTGATGCAAAGGAGAGACCTCATCTTCATCTCTTGTCCCACAGTGGCCTTGTAGCTCCATGTCATGATGCCACCCCACACAGCAGCCAGAGTCAGTCACCTTCTGAAAACACAAACTAAATCAGGCATCAGCAAACTTTCCTGCAAAAGGCCAGAAAGAGAGAAAGTATTTTAGGCTTTGTGGGCCAGTTGGTTTCTGTCACAACTACTCAGCTCTGCCTTGTAGTGTGAAAGCAGCCACAGACAACATGTAAATGAATGGGTGAGGCTGTGTTCCAATAAAACTTTATTTACACAAACAGGAGGTGGGCCGATGTGACCTGTGGGCTATAGTTTGCCAGCCCCTGGATTCTATCATTGGACCCTCTGTTAAGGCTCCTCATCCTCTCAGAGTAAAACCCAGCTCCTAACTGGGAGCTTCAAGGAGCTGCCTAGCTTGGCCCCTGCTGACCTCTCTTCCTAGACTCCACTCCCCGGTCATAAGCCAAGTTCATTCCTACCTCAAGGCCTTTGCACTCATGGTTTCCTCTGCCTGTAACACCCCCCTACCCCCACTCCAGACTTTCATATGACTCACACAATCCCAGTATTAGGTCTCCACAAATGCCATTTCCTCAGAAAGGCTGTCCCTTCAGCCCTCTGAAGCAACTGTCACCTCCCTTCCAGTCCCTTTTACCACAGCACCCTGTTTCATGTTCTGCATAGCACTCATCACACTTTGAAATGATCTCTTCTGTTTAGTTGTTTACTTTTTTATTGTCGTTCTCACCCCTAAGCTCTGGCAGGGTAGGGAGCCTCATCCCCAGTGCCTGCTGCCCATACAGTTTGAGTACAGGAAATATTTGGAGAATGAATAAATAAGTGAATGGATGGAGACCTCAGTAGCCTCCTAACTGGTCTCCCTCATCCCCTCCCTCCCTCGATTTTATCACCCATGCTGCGGACAGAGATATCTTCTAAAAATGGTTATCAGATCATGGCCTGTCTGCATTAAATTCTCTAATAACTTCCCATTGCTCTTAGAATAAAACTTAAACTTTGCACCATCACCCCAGAGACTCTGCAAAGAGAGCCTCCTGGCTGCTTCTCCCAGCCCATCTCTCCCATTCTGAAGAGGACGCTGCCTGTAGGGTCCATCGATGTGACCCCAAAGGGCGCCACTTGGCACTAAAGGTGTTTTTGCATCGATATCAGAAAATGGGTTATGTTCCAGGAATCCTCTCTGAATAAAAGAATGAGGCCATGAACACCTGACTCATGAGAGGCTGGGAAGTCATCCAGTTTCCTCATCTCACCCCACCCAGGTCAGGCTCTCTCCTGTGACATGCTTGGGTAGAAACAGAGAACGTGCATAATCTTTCAGACTGACGCCAAAGCCCAACAGAGCTCACGCCTTTGGGAGGGTGGGGGTCATGGAATGGAGAGCTTTAAGTGCTTTTTCTGGCCTGACTGAAAACTACATGCAAATCAAAGTGAAAAAGAGAGGGGTGGGGCTGTTAACAGAACAAGTATTCAGACTTGTGGACTCCTTACGCAACCATGTAGTTTATATTGCTTTCTCCAAAGTTGAAATTCCACTTGATGAAATTCTACAGCAGAGATGAGATCATGTGGACAGACCACGAGGGTCTGTATAGCTCATTGCTTGGGCTATAATAAGGTGAAAGATTAGGAAGTTGCCACCTCATGGCTTCTCAAATAGGCCTGGAGAGTAACATCAAAGTGGCCAAAAGCAGGACCAATTTTCTAAGTGACATTGCACAAAGTATGTAATCCAAGTTAGAAGAATATCTGTATTTTTTTTTTCATGAGAGTTAACAAAAGTATTTCATTTTAGGTGGTGGTAAACATGGCCCATGAGTCTTTCTGTTTTTTCTGAATTGGCCTTCCTGAAAAGATGATTGTTGGTGTTCTGCAGTGCAGTATTGTCAGCAAGACACAACATACACCCCACTTCTGGTCATTTTTAAATCAAGGCCAATGCACCTGGCATCATCCCTTTCCAGCTTATAAGTGACCACTTGGACCTACTGTCCTCTGATCCTAGTTGATCTTGACTTGTTTTTACTTTATCTCATTTCCTCTATTGTGAATACTTGCTTCTCACCCTGAATTCCTTGCTCTTTCTGACTATCTCTGGATTTTGCCCTTTCCTGACACCTGGATCCTGGCTCTTCTTCTAGGAGTTTAGCCCAACTTGCTTATACCACCTTCCCTTCATTCCACCACTTCCTGGGGCCCCAACTGATGCCCAGACAGATATACCTCGGCCCCGAGCCCCTGAGTGCAGAAGAGGACACCATGTTAGGTTTTAACGACATTGTGAAGAACAGGACAGACATGGGCTGCCCATCGCTGCTCTTTCTCCTTTCTTTCTCTCTCTCTCTTTCTCTCTCTCTCTTTCTTTCTCTCTCTCTTTCTTTCTTTCTTTCTTTCTTTCTTTCTTTCTTTCTTTCTTTCTTTCTTTCTTTCTTTCTTTCTCTCTCTCTCTCTCTCTTTCTTTCTTCTTTCTTTCATGAGACAGAGTCTCATCTGTCACTCAGGCAGGAGTGCAGTGGCACGATCTTAGCTCACTGCAAACTTTGCCTCCTGGGTTCAAGACATTCTTGTGCCTCAGCCTCCTGTGTAGCTGGGATTACAGGCACGCACCACTACACTCAGCTAATTTTTTGTGTTTTTAGTAGAAACGGGGTTTTACCATGTTGCCCAGGCTGGTCTTGAACTCCTGAGCTCAAGCAGTCCTCCCGCCTCAGCCTCTCAAAGTGCTAGGATTAAAGGTGTGAGCCACCGCACCCAGCCCATCAGTGCACTTTCAACCTCGTCTACAACATCCCATCCACCACTTCTCCTCCTCTACCAGAACACCTCCAAGCACAGGAAACTTACAATTTCCTGGGACTGTCCTTTTCACTTTCTGACAACTTTATCAGAAAGCTCCAGCTGTCAACGAGCTCTCAAGCCCTAGAGTAATCTGTTTCCTGCAGAGTGCTGATGGTATGGTGTGAACTCCAAGGCAGCTGTCAACATACATTCATTCACCTATCACTGGCTGATACTCCTGCTGGAGCATGCGACATAAGTTAATCACTTCCACTTCTCAACAGCACGGCTCCTTGTCCTTTTTCTGCCTCTGGCCATTCATGCTCAGCAGACAACTGATAGCCACAGCACTGACTGGAACATGGGCAGGATTCCGGCAGGCCAGATATAGCCCATTATCACTGCAGCTAGAGTGTGCAAGCTCATTGAGAAATCAGGGAACACTTTATCAATGAGGAGGCAGTCCCAGAAACTGTGGTGTTGGGTTTCACATGAAGGGATGGAGGTGAAGAGAAAGGCTCCCGAGATAGCAGGGCCTGCTTATCTGAAATGCTTCCCCCAGTGAGGTCAAAGTGCCACAGCCATCTCAGGTGGAAATGAACCATAGACCATCAGAGCTGGAAGATCTTGGAGGCTTTACAGAAGGAGAAAATGAGGCCCAATGAGATTACCTGGATTGACTAAGGTCATATAGGGAAACCATCTAAGAAACTGAGGTCTCCTACAAGAAAAGGAAGGGCTCTTTTGCCCTTTGCAAGCTGAATCAAGATTTGAGAGGGAAGAGAAGGGTTTTTGAAGGTCTTCATGCTTTGCATGTTTGCTTTGAAAACATACAAAAGGGTCAGTAAGGAGTCAGGAATGAACTGTTTCCTCAGAATCCCAGTTCACAACTCTTATTACTAGATGACGTCTGGAACATATCCCTGAGATCCACTGGAAGTAAATATAAATCCACTTACTCATTGGTTTAATCTATAAATATTTATTGAGCAGATTCTCATTCATTCCTTTAGCAGGGCCTGTTCTCAGCTGCAGAGGTGAGCTGGGCATATAGTTCTCACTTTCATGGAACTCAGGTTCTAGCCAGGGAGATGGGCAATAAACAAATAAATAAGTGAATATAGAAAATGAGATGGGGATAAGTGCTGTGAAATTTTAAAATGCAGGTTAAGGGCATAGGAGGCTCTAGGGACATGGGGTTGCCATTGATAATAGGTCAGTCAAGGAAGGTATTATGGAGACGCTGATATTTGAGCAGAACTCTGAAAAAATGAGGGAGCAAGTTCTTGGGGCCATCTGCAAAAAGCACTGCAGGCAGGAAAAGCAATGGTGCAAAGACCCTGGGGCAGGAGTGAGCTTGTCACATTTAAGGAACATCAGGGAAACCAGGGAAGCTGGAGCCAAGGGTGCGAGAAGGAGAGGGGTCAGAGATGAGGAGGGAGGGTAGAGAGTTGGTTGGGGCAGATCAGGTAGGGCCTTGTGTGCACTGCTGTTGGGACTTTGGATTTGTTCTGAGTAGATGCAAGTAACTGAAATCTTTTTAACCAAGAAGTGACATGACCTGACTCTCCTTTCCAAAGACTGCTGAGGCTGCAGTGTTGAGAAAGAGCTACAAGAAGGCAAGGGAAGAAACAGGAGGACCACTTCTGACAATGGTGATGAATTGGACATGGGGAGGAGTCGAGGGAACACAAAGGTTTTGGCCTGAGCTCATGGACAGACAGAGTTGTCATTTACTGGGGTGGGGAAAAAAGGAGGTGGATCAGGGTGGGGTGAGAAGAGAGTCAGGAGATTGCTTTGGATCATGTGGAGTTCGACATATCTACAGTCTCTAAGGGGAGCTTGCAGGCAGGCAGCTGAATATAGAGTCAGGCGTCCAGGAAGGAGGTCAAGCTAGTAATATTGATTTGGGAGTTGTTGACTTACAGGAGGCATTTAAAACCTGTGTGCATCAGAATGACATCACCAAGGGAGTGATTGTGGTCAGAGAAGCGGAGACCCAGGCCTGAACCTGGGGAGCCCACAGCATTCAGAGGTGGAGGCTGTCAGGAGACACCAGCAAAGGAGACTGGGAAGGAGTATCTGGCAAGGGAGGAGAAGCAGAGGAGCAGTCTGCAAGGGGAAGAGAGGGCTTCAGGAAGGTAGGGCCCACAGCTGTGTCTACTGCTGCTGATGGGCCAAGAGAGAATAAGGAGTGACCATAGACCCTGGGATTTAGTCACTTGGAGGTGCATAGCTGGCCTTGACAAAACATTTTGGTGCAGGGAAATGAGGACCTAGGTGGAGGGGGTTGTGAGGTCAAGAGGGAAAACGGCACTCAAAGTTTCTGAAAATGTTGGCCCTCTTCACACCTCATGTTTCCATCAGCCAGGGACCTGTGGGCTTCTGGCCATGCCCCCTCTTGCCCTTCCTTCTTCTTATCACAACTTCATTGCCACCATCCATCTGCCTTGGAGAACTTCAGGGCCCATCTCAATATTTTTGTGCAGTTTAGTTGGGAGAAAGATATTAATCAGATAAATACACCAGTAAATATATGAAGGCAACTTACTATAAGCATAAAATGGAAAAGCAGAGTGTCCTTTGAAGAAGAATCATAGAGGGAAATGGTCAATATGAGGGGGTTTGGAGGAGATTTCTCCAAGGAAATGGCTTGAAAGCTAAAATCTGAAGGATGAGCAATAATTCACCAAATGACAAATGATGGGAAGGGTGTTCATAAAATGTGGAACACCCAATTCTGTCACCGTTAGGAGCGCCACTGTGTAACCCACACAGACCAAGGGGCACTGAAAAAAGGGGACAAACGTGGGAATAAAAGACAAGAGACAAAAGAGTATATTTGGAAGAAGGGGTCAGGGGGCACCTTGCCTCTAATGGACAAGGGCCCTGAGCTTTACACAGCCCTCCATATTTATTAGGCAAAAGAGATAGTGACAAGGGGGGGTGGAAGAAGGGGTCAGCTACTCAGTCCAGAGTAGGCTTGCAAGACTGCATTCCTGGAATAACAGGCTCTAGATGTCGCAATAGATAACCTCAGCACCAGGGAGTGAATGCCTTCAGCAAACCTTCTGTCGGCGGGAGCAGTCGCGAGTTTGCCAACATCCTGTGTTCATGATAAACACTTTGCTGTTTGATCATATAGCCTCCAGTGGAATGCCCAGTTGGTCACGTCCCAAGGGCCTTCGGCTCCCTGCATATCCCCTTTCTGTTTATGAATTAAATGAAAGAACGTAAGGCCAGGCTGGTCAGCTCTCATTCTCCAATTGGCAGTCCATCTGATTTTACAGACTATAAACAGAAGACAGAGACAAAACAATGTTATTCCAAGAACCACATAAAAGGTGTAACTGTGGTGCCTTAGATAGTTCCAAGGGTTGATGCTCTTCAGGCCTTGCTGGAATTCGGTCCAGCCTTCTAAAGGCTGAAATTCTTGAGTTTGCCTCTTTAAATCAAGAATTTTGTTCTGTAATTTGCCAATATCAAAGGTGATGTTGGATGTGAAAGCTCCCTGAAAATGGGCTTTCCCAAGGTCCCACAGATACTCACTTTGGTTATATTCTAAGTTGGTTACACAAATATGAGTGTGAGTAAAATGACAACGCAATTGCTGCTGCAATTGCAAGCTTTGTACTTGTTCCCCTAAGCATAGAACCATGGATTATAACATTGCCACTTCAATTTGTAACTCAATGTTAATTTTATTCTGAAGTAGTCAAGCTTGGTTGGCTATGCGCGTCCAGTTCTCCACATACTGAGCTGCTTGAATAGAACTACGCAAAGCTACAGGAGACCTCACAACAGAAGTTATTAGTGTGACCAAAGAAACAATAGCAAAAATGATCATGCCTAAGGCTCCACGGACACAATGAGTTAGCTGAGTTAGAAGAAGTTTTACAAAGTGCAAAGCAGGTGTGGGAGCCCAAGGCTCAGAGAGATTAACAGGAATCCATAGCCCAGGGATGAGACCTAAAATCATCAAAGTAGAGATATTACATATTTTGCAATGTGCTATGATTAATGCAGTGATATAACTGGCAAGATGTACAGGTCAAGTGGGCATTATTTAACTGGAGGTGGTCCTTCTTAGCTGCCCAAAAGACATAAGGATTAAAAACACAAACTGCAAATTGTGTGGTGATATTCTTTACAAATGTAACATTAGAATTGTGTTGTGACTCTGGTCGGCCTTCTCTCCGTCTTTGCACTCAGGCTCAGCTGACTCATGGCTCATATCAGAAGGAGTGGGCCCATGGTTTGCCACCCTGGGTTCCTCCAGTCTCCCATTCTATGGTCGCACACACCTTGAGGGCACGCACACGGTTTGCTCATCTCTTGTAAAAACACAAGCATCCCTTCTTCCCCATGTCAGTAAATTCAGTGGACCTTTCCACTGTCCTTCTTCCGGGGATTTCCATAACACTTATGGATAAACTTTCCTCTTTTCCTCTAACACTTGCCAGTGTCTTTCTGCTGGAATCTTACCATCCATATCAGGAGTCAAAAAATTTAAAGTAAATAAGGCTAAATGTAGTTTTGATTGAGGTGGTAGTTGGCCTCCTATATCCCCTTTCTGTTTTTTCGACATGCGTTGTAATATTTGATGTCCCTGTCCTATAATGCCTTGGTCTCTAGGATTATAAGGAATTCCTGTTTTATGGGTTATAGCCCAAAGCTGTAAGAAATTTTGAAAAGCATGACTAGCATAAGCAGGTCCCTTGTCAGTTTTTAATTGTTTAGGTATCTCCATATGAGCAAATGATGACAGACAGTGTCGCTGTACATGACCAGCTGTCTCACCTGTTTGGCATGTAGCATGCAGCATATGAGAATAAGTGAAACAAATTAAGCAGTTCTGGGTCTAGTGTACTTTTAACTGTAGCAGCTTCTATGCAACTGGCTACATTTACAACATAAGCTGAATCACAGACAATGTTGATAGGATCTGAAGGTGTGAGCTGTAAAACCTGAATGACTGCAATTAGCTCTGAGTGTTGAGCTAAAGCACCAGAGGTCATTACTGTTTGAGTATGTTTAGGTCCATAGATAGCGGCAGTACCTTTGGAAGAGCCATCAGTAAAATAAGTCTGTCCACCTGGAATAGGTTTGTGATGAGTAATCACAGGAAGAATGAAAGAATGGATTTTATAAAACTGTAAAATTTTGTCTGAGGAGTAGTGGTTATCTATAGCACCCACAAAATCTGCGAAAGAGTTTGCCAGGCAGTCAACATTTTCCAAGTGTGGCTTGCTGTTGGGAGTCTAAAGGAAGAATAATTTTGTCAGGATCACATCCTGTAAGCATTTTTGACCTGTGCCTGCCCATAGTCGCAATTTGTGTAATTAAAGAAAGATAAACGTGCAAGGTTTCGACTGTGTGATTAGGTAGAAAGAGTCATTCTAATGGTAAGGCAGTGAGCAGAGGAGAAATATCAATGGCCTCCGTCAGAAATCCTGACATCCTAGCCCTTTTCTATCTGTTTTTCCAGTTACTGATACTGGGTTAGGATTTCAATGTAGAAACCTCCCCAAACCTTTTCCACTCTGATATCCCATATTCTTCAACATTTTAAATCCTAGGTTATCAAAGTTTTCATTTGAAAGTTTCCTATCCCATGCTGTAAGTAAGTCTTGACCCCATAAATTGATGGCTGTATTTGCAACATAAAGCTGAAAAGTACATAACTGTCCATGTGGACCGAGACAAGGTAAAATCTCAGCACCCTACTGAACACGCTGAGCTGTTCCTACTCCCACTAAGGATGTAGAAGTTAATTACAAGGGCCAGAATGGGGGCAACTGTCTTTAGATATTACTGACACATCAGCTCCCGTATCCATAAGCCCATAAAATTTCTTTCCTTTAATTTGTACTACACAGGTGGGTCTATTAGAGGCTATGGGTTGGGACAGATAGATTTCCCATGTAGTTGTGCTCCCAAACCCTTTATTTCCTCATTTCTCCTTTCATGAAGAGGGGTGTAATTTGCAGGGAATAAGCAATAATTGAGCAAAGTATTCTCCCGGTTCAAAAACCCAAAGATCTTGTGACATTAAAACTACTTGAATTTCTCCTCCATAATCAGAGTCAACAACTCCTGGGACTACAGCAATGCCTTGCAAGTTAAGGCGGCTTTTGCCTAAAATTAGTCCCCAAATACCAGTGGGAACTTTGATAGGTTTGTCTCCCCCAACTAACATTATCCATTCTCTGACTGGGAGATCGAATCCTGCACGTCCTGGTGTTCCTGGGGCGAGGGAATCAATGTGCCTCTGGGAACCCATCCCTGAAACAGCGTTGAGGTTTGGACTGGGAATGCCCTCATTGTTGGTGGGGCTCGGGTTCAGCCCCCCGTCTCACTTCCCGACATGGCTGTGCCAATCTGATGAAATTTTGAACGGCACTGATTAGCCCAGTGATTTCCTTTGTTACAGCGAGGACAAAGTCCTGGCATTTTTTCCGCTGTGGGGTGGGGAGGAACTGCATTGTAAGATCCTTTCTGTCCTGAGATCTGGTGGCATTCCTTTTTAAAATGTCCAGTTTTTCCACAATTATAACATTTTCCCATTTTAGGGTTTTGACCCTTGGCTCCTTTTAGATTTGTCAACTACTAAATTAGCCATTGCTTCAGCTAACATTGAAGAGCAATGAAGCTCAGTTGCTACATCTCGACAAGTTCTGAGACAATTTCCCAAGTTTTTTGTACATCTCACAGGTGCCAGTGCACGTTTACAATCTGCGATTGCATTACGTATAGCACCAAATACAGATTCTAGCAATCCTAAGGTGAATGGGTTCTGTAGGACAGTATTTAGCATACTTGCTTTTAATTCCTTCAACAAATTATCAGGCATTATGGAAACAGGAAAAGCACAAGGTCCTGAGGGCTCTCCAGCTATGGCAGCAGAGTGTACAATTCTTTGTATTGGGGTTTCTATTTCTGTTACCGAAGGAGACGGTACAGATGTTTCTGCAATTGGAGGAGGGAGTATGGGTCAATTTTTATCCTCTCTCTCCTGTTTTTTATTTCCCATTGGAGCTGTGGGTGGGAAAACATATTCTTTCAGATTTTTAGATTCAGCCTGTTGTCCTGCAGAATCAGGAGAAAATGGCAGAAGTACAGTATGAACTAAACTCCAAGTGAAGAAAACAGAAGAATCAACTTTAAGACCTTTTTGATGAGCCCGTTTTAATCCTTCTCCCGCTCTGTCCCAACTTTCCACATCAAGAGTGCCTGCCTGTGGAAACCATGGGTTATGCATAGTAACATTTTGTGGCTTCTGCAGGAGGTTAGTTAGTGCCTGTGAATTAACCTGAGCTCCAGACTGTCTCAACAGAACTTTAAGCAACCGCACATAATGCTTTTTGTTCAACAGACAAATTCTTCCCCTTGTTATCCTGATTCAGAAAACTTCCCGTTCCCAGTACTTCTTTAAAGCACTGCTCCCAGTACCTCTTTAGGGCACTGACTTATATCCGCTGCCGGCAGACTGGTCCCAGGGTCACCGTTCACCTTTCGATTTCAGCTCCTCTGCTTCAGCAGACCTTCTTCGTTCATGTCTTTGTAGTCTCTGTGTTCGGACTGCCGCCTGTTCAAGCGCCACTTGTAGCCTGCACGGACCTAGGGGGAATGAACCAAGGGGGCGAACGTGGGAATAAAAGACGAGAGGTGAAAGAGTATATTTGGAAGAAGGGGTCAGGGGGCACCTTGCCTCTAGTGGACAAGAGCCCTGAGCTTTACATAGCCCTCCATATTAATTTGGCAAAAGAGACAGTGAGAAGCGGGGTGGAAGAAGGGGTCAGCTGCTAGGTCCAGAGTAGGCTTGCAAGACTGCATTCCTCGAACAACAGGCTCTAGATGTCGCAGTAGATAACCTCAGCGCTGGGGAGTGATTGCCTCCAGCAAACCTTCTGTCGGCAGGAGCAGTCGTGAGTTTGCCCACATCCTGCGTTTATGATAAACAGTTTGCTGTTTGATCATATAGCCTCCAGTGGAATGCCCAGTTGGTCACGTCCCAGGGCTGTCGGCTCCCTGCAATAAAACTAGGAGCAGTGAGTGAAGGCAGGACTGGAGGTGGGCTGGGCTCAGATACTGCAGGGTCAGGTAGATGGTGTTAGGGAGGTTTTTTTGGTTGTTATTATTCATTCCAAGTACAATGGGCAGCAATTCAGCAAGCAAATTGTTACATCGTCGAAATGGTCCATTTTTCCGTGCTTGAAAAGGAAGGAAAACAGTAAGAAGCAAGAAACTAGGCTTCCTCGAGGGAAGGAGGAGAGACGTGGGGCATCTTATCCTGGGCTCCCCAAGAAGCAGATCTTCAGTCATGGATTTGAGTGCAAGTAGTTATTTCACGCCAAACAGTACTGTAGGGGAGTGTGAACCAAGACAGAATGCAAGCAGGCAAGAAAGCAATTGTTAACATCCAAGCTACCCCCGTGAGCACGTGGAGCCAGTGGAGGACACAATGATATCCTGATGTCCTCCATGACATCTTATCTGATGTTGGACTGGTCGAGGGCTGCAGTTGGGGATGTGGCATTGGTACTCTGGCACTTCTAGGCTGCCATGCCTGTGGTTACAGCAGGCTCCAGCAGCCAGAGGAAGCCCTTGGCAAAGAGATGCATGTGTTGGCATATGGAAGGCAGGCCAGCTTATATGGGAATGCTGAGACCTGGGGGATACTGCTTTCCCATATTAAGTCCACTCCCTCCTGATACTGCTTCTTTTAGGATGTTGCCTGTCACAATTTCTACAAAGAAGTTAAGAAAGAGGATTTGTGAAACAAGCTACAGACCCCCTCATTACCACGAATTCTAAGGTCATCAATGGTGTTCGTTGTCCCCATGTGTCACCACTCATTCTGGATAGCCCTTATACTTGACCACCACTCCTGCATATTGAGCTTGCTGATCTGCTGGGGTAACTGGGTCATCATCCCTAGAGGTTTGAAGTCCTGATCACTGTGCACTGGGCAGAATATTGTTGCTGCAATTGCCCATAATTTTTGTCATTGGGCTGGGAAACACCAAAATGAGCCCCACTGAATCCCCTGAGCTTTGGGCATCCTATTCTCTGACCCCATTATCTAGCAGCAGTGCTATTTCCTCATAATAGGCAGAATATGTTATTCCTACAAGTATAAGAACTCCTTTCTTTGCCTACTGCTCTGTTGGCATGAGAAACCTAAAATGACAAGGAGCAGCTACAGCTTTAGGCGTCCCTGGGATAAGTATCTCCTCCCCATTGACCCCAGACATGCTGAGGGACCAGCATTACTGGTCCAGTGGAGCCTAAAGTTGAAGGCATTCTTGAGGTGAGTCACTGGGTGTAGTGGTGATGGGGCCACTTCTGTTTCCACTGCTTGTTTCCCATGTAGTCTGTCTGATGGGGCCCCAGCTCCACATAATGTCTGCTGTTTTGAAGTGCACATTGCTTCTCAAAAGTCAGCACCCTAAAAGTGAAAATGGCAGAATAGAGAACTACAAAAGCCTATCCCTCCACAAAAGGAGAAAACAAACTGGCAAAAGCAGTCAGAATCAACTTTATTGGAAATTGGGAAACTAACTGAAAGTTTACAGCAACCAAGAGAATATTTAATTAAGAAAAAAACAAAAAACAAAACGCCACCAGAATCTTGATAATAGAGCTTCACGGTATTTAAATTACCCTGGCTCAGCAGTGGCCTTGAAGATAGCAATCCATATTCCTTGTATAGGCTCCTAGTACATAAGGGAGCAGAATAGACCTAATTTCCAAATAACTGTGGTTGTTTGTTTTGACCTGTCTTGTGGATCCCTGAAGAATTGACTCATTGCTGAGATCTCCAAGGGTTAAGGCATCTATCTACTCAAGGGGAATTTGCTGAAAACATTAAAAGGCAAATGTAACAGCTGCTGCCACTTGGGGCAATAGATAACTGTTGGGACAAACTATAGACAAACCAAAAGGGTTGGGAAGAAAGAATGGGGATTAAAACACATTGGGAAATAAAGGCTTTGAAAAGCTCTTACATATTTGTGGGAATCTAGAAGCCCACTTGCATGCCCAGAACTGGGTGCATGCTCAGGAAAGACCTGAGAAGTTTTCACTTCTGGCTGACCTCAAGGCTCTCCACAAGGAGGAAGTGAAGACTAAGGCAGAGTGGTAAAGTGCCTCACCAAGAGTTGAAGGTATACTCCAGCATGCACATAGAGTCCATTTGCAAACACCGAGAGATTTTCTTTTCTTTTTTTGTTCCAGGCAAAGAATACACGGCTGTATTTAAATCACCAGCTGAACCACTAGGCTAACAAAACGAAGACTTCTGTGGCTATATACAACAACGAATAAAGTCTTTACAAAATTAAGGAAAGAGAACTAAGCAATCAAACAACAACAATCACAAAAAGCAGCTGCAATAAACCCTGGTGGGAGGAAGATGATTTCCAGATGTGCCATATCATAATATTCAAAATGTTCAGCTTTCAGCAAAAAATTATGAGTCATGCAATGAAACAAGAAAGTGCAGCCCATACCCAGGAAATAAAGAAATAATAGAAACAGTTCTTGAGGAAGACAAGACATTGAACTTACTAAACAGACCATAAACCAACTATTTAAAATATACTCAAAGAGCTAAAGGAAACTATGTACAAAAAAACCAAGGAAATCATGATAATTATATTTCAAGAAAATAGAGACTACCAATGACATGATAGAAATTGTAAGGGGAACCAAAAAGAAAATCTAAAGTTGAAAACTACAATAATTAAAATAATTTTTTTTTTCAGAGAGATTCAACAGCATATTTCAACAAGTAGAAGAAAGAATCAGCAATCTTGAAGAGAGGTCAATTGAGATTACTCAGTATGAGGAGCAGAAAGAAAAAAAATAAAGAAAAATGAATGAAGCCTAAGAGATCTGAGGTACATTATCAAGAGTACCTAGGAGTTTCAGAAGGAGGCGGGGGGGACAGAGAGAGAGAGAGAGAGAGAGAGAGAGAGAGAGAGAGATAGAAATAATAGTTGAAGTAAGAATAGCCAAAATTTGCCAAATTTGATCAAAGACGTGAATCTACACATCCAAAAATCTCAATGAACCTTGAGTCTCACTGAAACACTTTATAATCAAACTGTTGAAAACCAAAGACAGAATCCTGAAAGCAGCAGAAGAGAGGTGATTCATCACATACAAGACATCCTTAATAAGAAATACAGCTTTTTCTTTTTTTTTTAAATCAGAAACCTAGGAGGCCAGGAGACAGTGCGATGACTTACTCAAAATATTGAAAGAATAAAATGGTTAACCAATACTTTTATATCCAGGAAAAATATTCTTCAAAAATGAAAGAGAAATGAAGACATTCCCAGATAAAGAAAAACTGAGAGAGTTCATTGCTAGTAGACCTGCCCTGCAAGAAGTGTAAAGAAGGTCCTTCAGACTGAAATGAAAGGACACTAAAAAGTAACTTGAATCTAGATGGAGAAATGAAGAACACCAGCATAGGTAATCATGTAAATAAATAGAAATGTTAGTATAAAGGCATTTGTGGTTTGTAACTCCTCTTTTTTTCTATATGATTTCAAAAATAATCACATAAACTAGTAATAATAACTATATGTTGATGGGCACATGATGCACAAAGATGTAACTGATGACAATAACAACATAAACAGATGGGAGAACAGAATACAGAAGTAATGTTTATTATACTATTGAAATTAGTTGGTACTAATTTGAACGTATCTAATTGTTATAAATTAATTGTAATCCTCAGGCAACCACTAAGAAAATAACTAAAAAGTATATAGTAAAATAAACAAGAAGGAAATCAAAATGGTACATGGAAAATATTTATCTAACATAAAAGAAGGCAGCAATGAAATGAAATTGAGGGAAAAAAAATGAGATATAGAAAAATAGCAAAATGGCAGGAGTAAGGCCCTTTCCATCAGCAATTACGTTAAATGTAAATGGCTTAAACTCTACAATTAAATGACAGATTTTTCAGAATGGATTAAACAAACAAACCATGATCAAACTCTACACTGTCTACAAGAGATCCACTTTAGATCGAAGGACATGAATAGAATGAAAGTGAAAGAACAGAAAAAGGCAATATATGCAAATAGTAACCAAAAGAGAGATGAAGTGGCTATACTGATATCCAACAAAATAGACTTGTGACCATAAATTGTCACAAGAGACAAAGAAGGACTATATAATGATAAAAGGGCCAATCCATCAAGAATATATACAAATTATAAACATATATCCACCCCTAAAAAGAGACCCAAAATATATGAAGCAAAAACTGACAGAATTAAAGGAAGAAATAGACAGCTCTACATATTCTAGATATTTCAACATCTCACTTTCAATAATGGATAGAAAAACTAGATGAAAGATAAACAAAGAAACAGGAGACTTGAACAACACTATAAACCAACAAGACCTACCACATATACAAAACACCCAAGGAACAATGAAGTACATATTCTTCTCAAGTGCACATGAAACATTCTCCAAGTAGAACACGTGTTAGGTCACAAAAAAAGTTTTAATAAATTTTAAGATTGAAATCATAAAATTTATATACTCCAATCTCAATGGGATGAAATTAGAAATGAATAACAGAAGAAAAACTGGAAATTTCACAAGCATGTGGAAATTTAAAAACACACTCTTAAATGACCAATGGCTCAATAAAAAATCACAAGGGAAATTAAAAAATACTTTTAGATAAATGAAAATAAAAACACAATAAAAACTTATGGGTTGCAGCGAGAGCACTGTGCAGAGGGATATATATAGCTGTAAATGCCTACATTAAAGAAGAAAGATCTCAAATTATCTAACTTTATACCTTAAGGAAGCAGAAAAAGAAGAGCAAACTAAATCAAGGCAAGCAGAAGGAGGGAAATAATGAAGATAAGAGCAGAGGTACATGAAATGGAGTAGAAAAACACTGAAGAGAATCAATGAAATTAAAAGTTGATTCTTTGAAAAGGTTTTTAAAAATTGACAAACCTTTAGCTAGATTGCCTAAGCAAAAACAGAGAAGACTCACATTACTCAAAAAGCAGAAATAAAAGTGGCGACATTACTAATGACCTTACAGAAATAAAAGAGTATAAGCAAGTAATACGAATAATTGTACACCAACAAATTAGACAACCTAGATAAAATGGACAAATTCCTAGAAACATACAGACTACCAAAATTAACTCAAGAAGAAATAGAAATGCTGAATAGTCCTATAACAAGTAAAGAGATAAAATCAGTAATCAAAGAACTTTTAACAAAGAAAATCTCAGAACCAAATAGCTTCATTGGTGAATTCTACCAAACATTTAAAGAAGAATTAAAATGAATGCTTCTCAACTCTTTCAAAAAATAGAAGAGGAGGAAACACTATTTAATTCATTTTATGAGGCCCAAATTACTCTGATACCAAAGTCACAGACAGATATAACAAGAAAAAAACTAGAGGGTCATATTCCTATGAATATCGATGTAAAAATATTCAACAGAATACTAGCAAACTGATTATAGCAGCATGTTCAAAAATTATACCCCAGCCAGGCGCAGTGGCTCACACCTGTAATCCCAGCACTTTGGGAGGCTGAGGCAGGTGGATCATGAGGTCAGGAGATCAAGACCATCCTGGCTAACACAGTGAAATCCTGTCTCTACTAAAAATACAAAAAATTAGCCAGGCATGGTGGTGGGTGCCTGTAGTCCCAGCTACTTGGGAGGCTGAGGCAGGAGAATGGCATGAACCCGGGAGGCGGAGCTTGCAGTGAGCCGAGATCGCGCCACTGCACTCCAGCCTGGGCGACAGAGAGAGACTCTGTCTCAAAAAAAAAAAAAAAAAAAAAATATATATATATACACACACACACACACACACACACACACACATACACACACACACATGCACACACGCACACACACACCCCATACCAAGTAGAATTTATCCCAGAAATGCAAGGGTGGTTCAACATACAAAAATCAGTCAACACAGTACACCGTATTAACAGATGAAGTAAAAAAAAAAAAAAAAAAAAGGCAGTGATAATTGATGCAGAAAAGGGATTTGACAGGACCCAACACCCTTTCATGTTAAAACAAACAAACAAACAAACAAACAAAAACAACCACTCATCAATCTGGGAATAGAAAAGAAATTCTTCAACATGATTAAGGGCACCTATGAAAAATCCAGAGTTAACATTAGACTTAATGGGAAACCTACAGAATGGGCAAAAAATATCTGCAGACCACTTACCTAATGAGAGATCAATATCTAGGATACATAAGGAACTAAAACTCAACAACAACAAAATAACTCAATTAAAAAATGAGCTAAGTGCCGGGTGCTGTGGCTCACGCCTGTAATCCCAGCACTTTGGGAGGCTGAGGTGGGCGGATCACGAGGTCAGGAGTTTGAGACCAGCCTGGCCAACATAGTGAAACCCTGTCTCTACTAAAAATACAAAAAAATAGCCAGGCGTGGTGGCATGTGCCTGTAATCCCAGCTACTTGGGAGGCTGAGGCAGGAGAATCACTTGAACCTGGGAGGTGGAGATTGCAGTGAGCTGAGATCACGCCATTCCACTCCAGCCCAGGCGACAGTGTAAGACTCCATCCCCCCCAAAAAAACAGCTAAGTACTCAAATAGACATTTCAGGAAGATATAGAAATGGCCAATAAGCACACAAAAGATGCTTATCTTCATTAATCATTGGGGAAATGCCAATCAAAACCACCATAAGGCTGGGTACAATGGCTCATGCCTGTAATCCCAACACTTTGGGAGGCTGAGGTGGGCCAATTGCTTAAGCCCAGGGCTCAAGATCAGCCTGGGCAACATGGCAAAACCCTGTCTCTACAAAAAAATGCAAACATTAGCTGTGTGTGGTGATGTGCACCTATCGTCCCAGCTGTAGGTGCCAGGGCAGGAGGACCACATGAGCCCAGGAGTTTGAGGCTGTGGTGAGCTGTGATTGTGCCACTGTTCTCCAGTCTGGGTGACAGAGCGAGACCTTGTCAAAAAAAAAGAAAGAAAGAGAGAGAGAGGAAGGAAGGAAAGAAGGAAGGAGGGAGGGAGGAAAGAAGGAAAGGAAGGAGGGGAAGGGAGGGAGGGAGGAAGGAAAGGAAGGAAGGAAGGGAGGGAGGAAGGAAGGAAGGAAGGAAGGAAGGAAGGAAGGAAGGAAGGAAGGAAGAAAGGGAAGGAAAGGAAGGAAGGAAAGAAGGAAGAGAAAGGAAGAAAGAAAGAGAGAGAGAAAGAAAGAGAAAGAGAGAAGGAAGGAAGGAAGAAAGAGAGAGAGAAGGAAGGAAGGAAGGAAAGAAAAAGAAAGAAAGAAGGAAAGAAAAAGAAAGAAAGAAAGAAAGAAAAAGAAAGAAAGAAAGAAAGAACCACTGTGAGATATCACTGCCCAGCCCCTCGGATGGCTATGATTTGAAAAACAATAAACAAATGTTAGCAAAGATGTTGAGAAATTGGAGGCAGGAATGTAAAATGGTGCTGCTGCTGGGAAAAAGAGTTTGGCTATTCTTCAAAAAGCTAAACAGAATTACTATATGAGCCAGCCATTCTGCTCCTAAGTACATACCCCAAAGAACTGAAGACAGGTGTTCAAACAAAAACTTCTACAAGAATTTCATAGCAGCACTATTCACAACAGCCAAATGAATAAACGTAATATTGTACATACACACAATAGGACATTATCCAGACATAAGAAGGAATGAAGTACTGATTGATACTTCAATTTGGATAAAGACATTTTGCTAAGGGAAAGAAGCCAGACACAAAAGGCCACGACTTGTATGATCCCATTTATACGAAGCATCCAGAACAGGTGAATCTATACAGACAGAAAGCAAATTAGCTGTTTTCAGTGGCTGAGGAGAGGGGAAAATGGGAATGACTGCTGGATGAGTCTAAGGTTTCTTTTGAATGAATGAAAATGTTCTGGAATTAGATAGTGGTGATGGTTGCACCATCCTGTGAATGCACTAAAAGCCACTGAATTGTATATTTTAAAATGGCTGAAATGGTGAATTTTATGTTATATGAATTTTTTCTCAATAAAAAACAGTATAGCATGCCAACTTTGCCGGGTATCTCCCCTAGGCAGGCTTCTTAGCTGTGCTTCTAGCAAAAAGTCAGCAAGCAGCTTCTGGTGATGCCTTCCTTGGAAAAACCTGTCTGTTCTGTGGCTATGTGCCCATTTTCATACACCTTTTGCCATGCAGTGGGTCCCTTGGTGTAAGAAGAGGTGATATGGAATCCTAGGAAGGTAAATCAGTCCCTTTGTGAGTTCTTAGATGGTGGTGCTGGTCAATGCACTGTTGGTGGGAAAGTCAACCAGAAGGAGAAGGAGGGCCTATATGGCCTGAACTGTGAGGGCCTGAAGGGATAAGGCCAGGTGTCAACAGTGCAAATTTCAAAAAAAGAAGTTCGAACTCAAGAAAAATTTCCCGGCCGGGTGCGGTGGTTTACGCCTGTAATCCCAGCACTTTGGGAGGCCGAGGCGGGCGGATCATGAGGTCGGAAGATCGAGACTCATCCTGGCTAACACAGTGAAACCCCGTCTCTACTAAAAAAAATTTCAAAAAATTAGCTGGGGGTGGTGGCGGGCGCCTGTAGTCCCAGCTACTCGGGAGACTGAGGCAGAAAATTGGCGTGAACCGGGAGGCGGAGCGTGCAGTGAGCCGAGATCGAGCCACTGCCCTCCAGCCTGGGTGACAGAGCGAGAGTCCATCTTAAAAAAAAGAAAAAAGAAAATTTTCCTGAGATGCCCTAGGCCATACAAGCACTTTTGGGATGGGGCCCCTGGAAAAACAGCATGACTTTCCACCTCTGTTAAAAGCCAAAGCCTCTGTTTTTGGTGCAGGATGGTGACCAGTTTACGTATACTGTCTCTATTGATTCTTTCAGCAACTCTTTGGGATACACGTCCTCATGTGCAAATGGGAGAATTGTTTCCTGTAAAGCTAAGTAACTAGCATGTGATTGCAGAGCTGAGAGGCGGAGGTGTCTGTGAACAGGGCTGCTGCTTTCCGTGATCCATGCTCTTTCTGCAATGAAGTTTGGAAGATACACCACAAGTCGGCCACCACTGACTGCTCCAGGGCTCCTGGCAGACATTATTAATCAATCACAGCTTCTTTTCCCTCTGAGTCTGGACTTAGCTTCACCATCATCTGCAAAACAGCCCTCGGGCAGCTGCTGTTAACCGTAACTGGCACATCAGATGAAAACTCCTAGGCCATCCCAGCATCACACACGACTCTGTCTCCCACTATCTGAACTGACATTTCCTAAATCTGCCTTTAAGGCAACGTAAGAGTTCAAGTCAACGCAAAAGGCCCCTGTAGAGGAGGTAGCCATTTCTTGCCAGAGGCCTAACTGAGGTGTGGTTTTGAGAGCCTGGGGAGCAGTGGGCCAACAGAAGACGAACGGACAAGAGTCAGGAAACTGAAAGAACGCAGGTGACCAGGGTCCCAGCCCCCTGTCTGCTTCATCTCCAGAACTGGCCAATCAGTGCCAGTAATTGGAAGGGGCACATGACCTGGGCTGGGCCAACCATAATGAATCCTGGGGCTTCGGTTGGCATTTTGGGAATGAGGTGGGTGACTGAGCTGCAGATGTCCACTAGGGGCTGCTGCGCCATCCTGTCACCAGGAGGGGAACGAGGGGAGCGTCTGACTGAGAACAGAGCCAATAGCAGGGTGAGTAGAGCCCAAGGACAGGGCAAGACTGATTCTTGGTGGCATGGCTTGAACTCCCGAATGCAGCCATGTCTACAATCAGCTCCTGCTGCTCTTTTTTTTTTTTTTTTTTAAGCCAGTTTGAGGTTTTATTTTGTTGTTGTTAATTGCTAATGAAAAAGTCCTTGATACTGTCATCTATTTGTCTCCCATAATTGTTCTTTGCCTCAATTTTCATTAAAAATTATGCCCTTGGCCCAGTGCAGTGGCTCACACCTGTAATCTGAGCACTTTGAGATGCTGAGGAGGGAGGATTGCTTTTGAGGCCAGGGGTTTGAGACCAGCTTGGGCAACATCGTGAGGCCCGTCTCTACAAAAAGTACACACACACACACACAATTAGCCAGGTGTGGTAGCACACATTCGTAGGCCCAGCTGCTTGTGATGCTGAAACTGGAGGATTGCTCAAGCTCAGGAGGTCAAGGTTGCAGTGAGCCGTCATTGCATTGTTGCATTCCAGCCTGGGTGACAGAGCGAGAGACCCTGCCTGAAAAAAATTTAAAAATGCCCTTCATCATTGTGGACTGAGCATCTCTCCCTTATCTTTACCCAAGTTATTACCCCTTTCTCTGCTCTTCCTGGTTCATGCTGGCCTAAAGGACCTCCTGGGCTACCTGCTCCAATCGCCCCCGCCGCCACTTCAGGTTTATGAGAGGGAGGCACCGGGTGAGCCTCTGAGTGTCTTTTAGAAAACCTCCTTCTATGTCAGGAACTTTGTATTTATTACCCCATGTTCCCTATGAAGAAATCATGGCATAAACTTCTCTGAGAGAGCAGTGCCAGGAAAATGTAGGTGCGATTATTATCCCATTTTCACAGTAGGAAGCTGGGGCCCTGACAGATTAAGTTGCTTATCTACGGTCATGCAGTTGTTCTGTTGGGCCAGGATTTAAGCCTGGAGTTTCACGGCTGCAGTATCCTGTCCCATTCAGTGAGGGGCCACCATCACTGTAGTCAAGCAGCCACTCCAGCGGGCCGATGTGTGATGGCCTTCTCGTCCCTGACCACCTGCCCTTCCCGCCTTCCCATCTTCCAGCAACCCCAAGTCTTCTTTATAAGGAGTCATCTACAGCTGGAGAAGAGGGAGGGTGGCCGAGGGAGGGTGGCCGTGTTCAGCCCCTCTGCTCTCAAAGGCAGGTGTGAAAACAGTCACCTGGGATGACTTGAAGTGAGCTTGCTCCACAGTTATCTTTTTCAGCACACTCAGCTTCAGAATCAGCAAAACCTGGTGCGATAAAACCTGGGTCAATCTGCACGTTACTCTCCTGCCATCTCTGTTAACAACCATTTGGCAGTCCTACCTGGGAGGTGTGGCTGAGAGGAATCGTGAACATGGAGTTAAGACACATGTCCCAGGCCTGACCTATGGACAACTTCAGGCCAATTTCTTCCCTTTCCTCCTCTGATCATCACTTTCGACAGCTGTAAAATTGGGAAGTGGAGGGGTGGGGTCTGATGAAAGTTTTATTTCCCAAATAATTTTCCATAAATTGAAAAAGAAAAATAAATCAAAAAAGAAAGAAAAAATAGAAGGCTTCCCCGTCCTGGGCCAGTAATTTTGGGAACACAGTGTAGAACACAGTTAAACAAAAGTATATTTCCTGCAGGACTTGGACACCCCAGTCTGCTCTGACGCATTGTGAGTCCTAACAAGGGAGGTAGACCACATAGCAGTTCCCACACTTCCGCAACAAAGGAAACCTTCCTGGGTACAGTATCCTGGGGCTGTGTGGTGTGAAACAGACTTTGGGAAAAGTTAGATGTGGTGAAAGGATCCCTTTCAGCTCTGAGAAGTTACAACTCAAAGTGCATTATTCTGACTTAGGGCTCTGTGAGATGCTGAACTATATCCTGAATGATGAACAACCACAAAAATCATGGTCAGTAAAGTTAGATGAAGTTCGGTTGTAATTGTAGAATTGTAGTTGCTGTGTGGCATGGGTGGTAATGACCCAACAAACAGAACATTTAATGGACTTGGGCCTTGCTGGGCAACAGGGTGCTATGCAGTAAGCCAACCTCATGATTCCTTTTTTGGAAATCTGAGGATATACAGATGACCCTTTCCACACCCCCAAAGCCTGGGTTGAATATAAAGTCAGAAACTCATGGCTTAAGGAAAGTGCCTTAGAGACTCTGTGTTGCAAAATCAAAAAGGCTTTGAACTTTTGGAGAAGGACTGGACACAGAAAAACAAAGGTCTGTTGCTGTCTATGTTGTCCGCAGGAAAGCCAAAAAGCAAAATGAGCTAACAAGCATCTCTGTGAATCCTCCTGAGGAAGAAACCAATTCCACAGCAGCCCTGATTGCTAATTGTAAAAATGTGCATAATGTCATTGACACTCTATTTGGCGAGTTTTCTTCATTGTTTTATTTTGGTGAGTACAGAAAGTACCCATAAAAGAGAAATTAATGGATTCACTCTTGATTGAAGTCCTCCAAGTCAATTTTTACTCAAAATTGAATTTTCCCACCATGAGAGTTCCCAGGAAGCAGAGGGGTATAGGGCAAAGGATGTGGCTTTGGAGTCAGACATTTATTCAACAAATGTGTATTCCAGTGGCCACTATGTGTCTACCACTGGGAATACAGCAGCAAAAAAGAGTGAGAAATCCCAGCTGGGTGCAGTGGCTCATACCTGTAATCCTAGCACTTTGGGAGGCTGAGGTGGGAGGACCACTTGAGTCCGGGAGTTCAAGACCAGCCTGGGCAACATAGTGAGCTCCCATCTCTACAAAAAATTTTAAAAATTAGCCAGATGTGTTTGTTCATACCTGTAGTCCTAGCTACTCGGGAGGTTGAGGCTGAGGTGTGAAGCTTGCTTAAGCCCAGGAGGTTGAGGCTACAGTGAGCTGTGGTGGTGCCACTGCACGTTAGCCTTGGCCACAGAGCTAGACCTTGTCTAAAATTAAAAAAAAAAAAAAGTCTCTATCCTAATAGAGCTGCCACCCTGGCTCTGTTGCTCATCAGCTGTGTGAGCTTAGGCAGGTCACCTGATCTCTCTGAGCCTTAGCTCGTTACAGCATGGTCACAGGATTGTTGGGAAAGCTAAATGTCAGATCTTATTTGTAGCGTGTCGGGCCCAGGGCCTGGCACATAACCAGCCTTCTAGTAATGGTAGTCAGAATTCTGACTCTTGCAGCCAGAGGAGGAAAAGGGAGTTTAGATGGTTTCAGGAGGTTTCTCTCCAAAGGCTGAGCCTTTAAGGGAGGTATAGGATGAGCAGGGGCATCTGAGAACAACAGTATGCCTCCATGAATAAAGCCCTGCTTTTGCTCTCTGCACCTCACCTGACCCCCCCTCTCTCCCAGGTTCACTAGCATAGACAGGTGCTGGGCTGCTGACCCCTAGGCCCCAGGCCCCTGTCCAGTTGGCTGTGTTTTCACACAGAGACAACTTCCCAATCACAAGGTCAACCCCACCTGCCCTGACCTCCTGGGTCCCCTCCAAGGTTGTAGACATGCCTCCATCCCAGCCTGGGGCAGGCATCCCTGCAAGGCACACAGAGGCCATCAGGAGGCAGGTGGGACAGATCTGTTCCCACTATAGCCCAGAGCAGCTCAGTCACACCCCTGGGAGGCTGAAGACAGGGGCTCTGTGCTTGGCCTGCTGCTCTCTTGCCTCCTGCCATGAGCTGCTTACCTCTGTCCTGAGTCCAATTCTCCCTCTGTAGACAGAAGGGGTTTGATCAGGCCACCCTGTGGTCAGTCCCCCAGTTTCATCATTCTGCAAGGTCCAACTGCTCCTCACACAAAACGCCTGGCAGAAATGTGGAACCAGTCAAACCTCAGTTTGTTCAGTGTTATCTCCACTGTATGAGCTCAGTTTTTCTGTCTGCACAGAAGTGGGGTTTATAATCCCCACCTTTAAATCAAGACTATTGACACACTGGAAGGAACATGGGTCTTGAGTCGGATAGGCTTGAGTGTGAATCCTGGTTCTGCCATTTGCAAGGCAACTCACTTTCTCTCTCTAGTGAAACTGAAGCCTCAGTTCCTTCATCTGCAAAATAGGCCTGTGGCATCTCCCTTGAAGAATTGTTGAGGTAAATGAAGCAAGCCATGCATCACACCTGCACACAGCAGAGGATTAAGGCTGGGGAGCTGTTATTATTGTGGTTGTAATTTACTCTAAAATGAGGGCCTGGCTAAGCTGATACCATCCCCAATTTCCACCACTATGCTCACCCTCTCTGGGTTTTTGGTGCTTGGGTTCCTCCAGTCTCTCCTCAGTAACAGAGCTTCCTGTGGCTGAAGGAATTCAGAGGGATTCCAGGGGCTTCTGGGATTCCTTTCAGGCTACAGAGTCCATGGTCCATGCAGTCCTTGCTGTTGAAAGTTATATTCTCAAATACATATGATGTGTCCTCAAACATATGATAGCCGCCCTCCCTGTTCTCCTGGCTCATGTGCTGGAGCAGACATAAATCCTTTTGGTGCGTCATTCCAATCTCACATTTTCTCACCCCACAGAGCCCTTTGTCCCTGCACACTGCTGCACAGCTTGGATTGTCAATTCAGAAGAGGATGTGGCACCAAAAGGGACTAGAAGCTCTGAATCTTAGGGTTGGAGGAAAATGAGTGGTACTTAGTTGAACCCCTCTTCTGATTGAACTTTCTCTACCCCACTTTTTGACGAGGGTCTATTCAGTCTATTCTTACTTCCAAGGAAGGGGAACTCACTGAAGAGAAAGGTGGGGCATATCATCACCCACATAGTTGCCAGTTAGCTGACTGGCTTTCTTGGAAAAATGACATTCAACAGTGACAGAAAAGCTTCTATCATGGGCAAGCTGTCTGGGAACAATAGCTCTAGAGAACAATACTGTTTTCTTGTCCACCCCCTCCTCAACTCTGCACTTTGTGGTCACAAAAAAATGAAGATATGACATTTTTTTTCTCTAGAATAACACAACTTTGTTAATGTGTCTCTTTTATTCACCCACCCACTAAACATTCCCGTAAGGAATCTACTTCAGATGCCCACAGAGAATGCATTTCAATTCCCAACATAATGAGCCAGCTTCCAGAAGAAGGAGGAGAAGCATGTAGAGGCACGGATAAATCATACCCTCCGCCAAATACCCTCTTCCACCTTCCAATGGGGAGCTCAGAACCATCCTAGGACATGACTCAGTGGGGAACATTGTTTTCATTGTGCAGCTTCAGAAACTGAGGCACAGAGAAGTGAAGGTCACGCTTGTGAGGCACAAGCATGCACTAAATCCCAGGAATCTAAGACTTCCCAGCATAGTAATTCAGCCCCTAGGATAAATGTTTGTCTTGCTAGTCAGGGAAATTTACTGTGGCCTTTACAGAAGCCTTCTTCAGGCTCAAGATTATAAACAGGGAAACAGGACCTGGCGATTAGTTGAGTGAGTAACTGGCAGAGAAAGCTTTCAAGTAGGGAAAGGATCAATGAGTTGAAAAAAAAAAAAGAAACATCTTTTCAGAAGTCCTGGCCTCCCACCCCCAACTCCCTTACATTGTTTTAATTCTTCATGCTCAGTGTCTTCATTAAATATTTTTGAAGTGGGTTTTTATTTTGTTACTTTGTTTTGCTTTTTCTGTCAAGGTTATTTGATCTCATCTCCGACTTAGATTACTTCTCAGGTTGAATTGAACACAACCTTTGCCCAGTGAAACAGACAGCCTTCTTGCTTATGGGAAGTGTAAGCTTATGGTGCATGCAACCCTTCTTGTTGAAAGTTATATTCTGAAATACATATGATGTGTCCTCAAACATATAATACCCTCCTTCCCTCTTCTCCAGGCTCGTGTGTTGGAGCAGACATAAATCCTTTTGGTGCGTCATTCCAATCTCACATTTTCTCACCCCCACAGAGCCCTCTGTCCCCTCCAAGAGGCTGTGAAAT
This sequence comes from Papio anubis, assembly GCF_008728515.1. Taxonomy (NCBI): domain Eukaryota; kingdom Metazoa; phylum Chordata; class Mammalia; order Primates; family Cercopithecidae; genus Papio; species Papio anubis. Next base: position 50,369,703 of record NC_044977.1, read on the forward strand.
AATAATAAAACAGATAAATGAGATAAATAATGAATGATAAAATAATAAAAATGATAAATAATAAAAAAGAAATAAAACGATCGAGAGGCCATGGAATAATAAAAAACACAACCGGAAATGGCTGAGCTACAGCATGTTCTGTTTTGCTGCTGTGTTGAGGCCATGGACACAGGTGGGCGTGGCAGCTCCGAGGGAGCCACCTGAGGAGTGGCCAACTCAGCAGTTTCTCTCCTTTACTCCCCTTGTTACCAGCAGTGGAGATAGCATGGGCTTCCCAGCTCTGCCATGTCCTTGCTGCATCACTTCAGCAAGTTGGGCAAGCTTTCTGAGTCTCGGTTTTCTCAGCCAGTCCTGCTCACCCGGCAGGCTCCGGGGGGTGGGGCTGTACCTGTGGTGCTCAGCACTGTCTTCTTAAGTGCCTAGCAGATAACAGGCATTTGACACGTTTCTGCTACATGAAGGAACGGAATAAGGATACTCTCACTGCTGTTGCTGGATCGTGGTGAGGATTAAATGGGAAATTGTAAATAAAAGCCTAGAGTGTTTTAGATGTGCATGACACAGTAGCTCTTCCATTGCCAGATGCCTTCCTTCAGTGTCAGCACGGGAAAAGGATCCAGATGTTGCACCGAAGAGCCCCTTGTTCTGCAGATGAGCAAACAGAGCCTCAGATCTGTAGATTTGTTCATTTGTGCATTCATTCATTTCACATAGAGGGGACTATCAAGACAGAAAGTCTCCATGCTTATGAAGCTTACATTCTAGTGGGAGGAGACAGTAAATGAGTAGACAAATATATAAACAAGAATCATGTCACATACTAACACAGTGCTATGGCGAGCAAGAACACAGGGGAGTGTAATGGAGGGGGGCTGGGAATGGGGGGGTACACTGGATGGGGGAACTAGGTGTGCCTCCCTGTAGAGGAGGTATAGGATATAAAAGTGGACCTGAATGACCAGAGGGAGAGAGTCGTACCAAACTCAGGAGCAAGAGTGTTCTAGAACACTGCCTTTCGGGTGTTTGCTCTCATTGGTCTTTTTTGCAGGAAGGGGGGACATGACTTTTATTTTGACATAATTTCAGATGTACAGGAAAATTCCAAGCATAGTACAAGGAACTCTCATCACTAATTGTTTATGTTTTGCCTCATTCTCTGTCCTCTCTCTCTAAATATACAATATACACATCACACATACACGCACACACACACACACTTTTCACAGAAACATTTGAGAGTGCACAGTGCGAACATACTGCCCTTTCACTCTATACTTCAGTGTGTGCTTCCTAAGAATAAGAACATTCGCTTACATAACCACAGTCCATATCTAATCTACAGCGCATGGTTAAATGGTATCAATTGCTCCAACAATAACCTTTTTAAATTGCACATATTTTTCCAGGCTAAGGGTCACACATTACACTGAGACCTCATGTTTCTTTAGTTTTCTTTAGTCTGGAATAGTTCCTTAGCCATTCTTTGTCTTTCTTGACCCTGACATTTTTAAAAGAGTGCAGGCCAGTTATTCTGTGGGACGTCCTTTCATTTGGGTTTGCTGATATTTCCTGAGGATTAGATTCAGGTGACACCTTTGTGGCAGGAACACCACAGAAGTGACGTTGTGTCCCCCTCAGTGCATCACAGCAGGAGGCATGTGGTGCTGTTTGTCCCTATGTTGGGGACATTAACGTTGGTTAATTGGTTTAGGTGGTCTCCTCCAGGTTTCTCCATGAAAAAATTGCCTTTTCCCCCTTTTTAATAAACGAGTAATTTGTGGGGAGGCACTTTTAGAATATAAGTGCTCTGATCCTCAATAATTTTAGCATACTCCATCTTCTACAACTTATTAGTTGCCATTGTACTGTAAGGAAGAGCTTTTCCTTCTCTCCCATTTACTTTATTTATGTATGTATTTATTTATATTTATTTTTTTGACACAGTATCTTGCTCTGTCATCCAAGTTAGAGGGTGGTGGTGCAATCACAGTACCCTGCAGCCTTGACCTCCTGGACTCAAGGGATCCTCCCACCTCAGCCTCCTGAGTAGCTGGAACTACAAGCATACCACCACGCCCAGCTAATTTTTTGATTTTTTGTAGAGACAGTATCACACTATGTTGCCCAGGCTGGTCTCAAACTCCTGGGCTCAAGCGATCCTCCAGCCTCAGCCTCCCAAAGTACTGGGATTTCAGACATGAGCCGCCATGCCTGACCCTACCCATTTATTTATATAATCATATAATTCTTTACATAACTATGAACTCATGGCTTTTTATTTTATTCACTAGGTTATAATCTACTGCTATCAGACCACCTCAGATTTGACCAATGAGAGCCCTTCAGACTGGGTTCTGTGTCTTTCTGACATAGCCCCACCATTCTTCAGTCATTTCCTTGCCTTCTGGCACAATAAGATGTTTTGGGCTCCTCTGGTACTTTCCCTGCCCCAGCCCTGGAATCAGCCCTTTCTCCAATGAGCCTGGTTCTTTTGGTGTTAAAAGATATTTAGAATCCAAGATCTGGGGGCTGGGTGGGTTCCTGCCGCCAGGTGTGCTACCACTTCCAGGATCTCTCTGGGGACAGAGCTAGAAAGCTCCTTGAACTCTGATGTGCATATGAGTGACTAGGAATATTGGTGAAGTGCAGATCCTCATTCACTGGGTCAGATCTGCCCGTGGGGGTGCATTGAAGACTCTGCCTGTCTCACAAGCTTCCAGGGCGTGCAGATGATACTGGTCCACAAGGCTCATCTTGAGCACCAAGTATGTAGGACAATGGTTCTCAAAAGTTGGTGTGCTTGGGAGTCACCTGGAGGGCTTGGTAAAATACATATTCCTGGGCCCTACTCCTAAAGTTTCCAGTTCAATAACCTTGAGCTAGGACCTGAGAATCTGCATTTCTAACAAGTTCCCAGGTGATCCTGGTCTTGCTGGTCTGAGACCACACCTTGGGAACCACAAGATCTAGGACACTGGTTCTTAAAAGTGACTACACATTGGAATTCTTGGGGAGGTTTTGTTTCTGTTTTTGTTTTAAAAATGGATCTTTAAGGCTCCAGAGATAATTTAACTGGTGTAAGATGTGGCCTGGGCTTTGAGAGTTTTATGACCTCCATGAGTGGTTCTGTTGCTCAACATGATTTGAAAAGATTGTTCTAGGAAGAAGTAGGAGCAAATGCAAAGGCCTTTAGGAAGAAATTAGCTCAATATTTTCAAGGAATGGCAAGGAGGCCAGAGTGGCTGGACAGAAGGAGTTGAGGCCAGAGAGGCCAGGGCGGATTGGATCAGGAGGTGGAGAGATGGGTCAGGATTGTGGGTGTTACTCTGGTGAGACAGGCAGCCACCAAGGGCTTTACACAGGGTGATGTGATCTGAAGGCCTTCACCAGGGCCTTCATCCAGCAGTTTCAAGGCCAGCTCTCCTCCTGTCAGTCAAGCGCTTTCTACCCAGAGCAGTCTGGCTTGTGATGAGTAAAGGATGAAATAGTTTCACAGCCTTCTCTAAGTGCTCCCCATACTTTAAATCTTGCCCATGGATTTTGTTCAGAGTTACTGTCCAAGGCTTTGAAATCCCTGAAGGGTAAGTTTAGGCACAGTAATAAAGTATTACATCATGGGAGAAGGACTTGCAGATGAGGGACATTCAGGAGTGCTTTGCTTTAAGAAAACTTCATATATGTTGCACAACTGTGAATATACTTAACAGTACTGAACTGCACACTTATAAAATGGTTAAGATGGTAAATTTTATGTTATGCATTTTTTACTATAATCAAAAATAAAAATTAAAAAATATATAGTCACAATACTTTTACAAATATCTACTATACTTCACTAACACGAAAGTGACAGAAAAAAATATGCTGATAGTATAAAGAAGCTAAAATGTAAGTTGATCAAATGATGCACATCATTTACATGTTGAACAATTCTCAAAGATGTCAAGGGGCAGGAATGATCCTTCAAGGAAAAGTAACTTAGACCAAGAGGATTTTAAAGCTTCAGTAAAGGCTGATGATATTCATCATGTATATGAAGATAAGCCTGCCAAGCACTGTGTTCTCCAATTTGTTCATTTTTCCTTGTTCTTCAGGAAAGTCAGCATGGGTATTTCATTACCATATGGAAAACTATGCCATACCATTAAGAATAATAAAGAATTTGGCAGGGCGCGGTGGCTCATGCCTGTAATCCCAGCACTTTGGGAGACTGAGGCAGGTGGATCACCTGAGGTCAGGAGTTCGAGACCAGCCTGGCCAACATGGAGAAACCCCATCTCTACTAAAAATACAAAAATTGCCGGGCGCGGTAGATCATGCCTGTAATCCCAGCACTTTGGGAAGCTGTGGTGGGTGGATCACGAGGTCAGGAGTTTGAGACCAGCCTGGCCAGCATGGTGAAACCCCGTTTCTACTAAAAATACAAAAAAAAAAAAAAAAAAAAAAAAAAATTAGCCAGGCATGGTGGCACACGCCTGTAGTCTCAGCTACTTGGGAGGCTGGGGCAGGAGAATTGTTTGAACCTGCCAGGCGGAGGTTGAAGTGAGCCGAGATTGCGCCACTGCACTCCAGCCTGAGTGACAGAGGGAGACTACGTCTCAAAAAAGAAAAAAAAAAAAAAAAAAAAATTAGCCGGGCATGGTGGCAGGCGCCTGTAATCCCAGCTACTCGGGAAGCTGAAGCAGGATAATTGCTTGAACCTGGGAGGCGGAGGTTGCAGCAGTGAGCTGAGATTGCGCCACTGCACTCCAGCCTGGGGGATATGAGGGAGACTTCGTCTCAAAAAAATAAAAAGAAATAAATAAAATAATAGTAAAGAATTTAAGCCAAGCCTGAAAAAAACAAAGAATGTATAAAAGTACGAGCTTGGGAAATGGAAAAAGTTGGGGACAATGATTCACTTTAACAAAATAATTCTTTCTGTGAGGCTTTGCGCCTGGTTTCACCTATGAAATAGTGTCCTTCTAGAGCACAAAAGCACTCGACACACAGTGTTGCAGAAACATGACAAGCCTAGAAGAGGCCGGCTAGAGGCCTTCTGCAATGCCAGGTCCAACAGTGTGATAATAACTTGGAGATTTTGCTTATCTGCTTTATCTTCCAAAGGGCATTGCACAATATCAGTGTGCTTGGATTGGACAGGATTCCAGTGACACAGTTCATGTTCTATTTTGATTCTGGCAGTTGGTAACCTTTCTTCTAGGAAAGGGGAAATAAAACACCCCACTGGTGATATTCCGTTGTTCTGAGCATACGAGGGTGGTAAGGCTGCCGGGGGCAACTGACCAGAGGCAGGTGTGGTCCCTGGGTCATTTTTAGCCACACTCCCAGGCCCTGATATCTGGCGGGGAGGTCTGCAACTAGCTCTGTCAATCTGCCATGAGGATGACCTGCCCTTTCCCTTGGTTATTCAAGTCCCAGGTTTTTCCTGAGCAGAAGCTGACAGTGATGTCATTGTCTCGTGATGTTGTTGGGGTGACCTTGTTCATGGAGCTGGTTTCATCCATTTCTCTTCTACCTTGAAGCTGAACTGAGAAAGACATTGCTGAGAACCACAGAGTGGGAGGGCAGAGGACCCTGCAAAGGGGAAGCTCCCCTGTCCCCTCATCTGATTCCCAAACCCTTATCATGACCAGCTGTTATCCAACCCGGTTTCTAGCAGAACTCAGCCTGGAAAAGTCATACAGGAAAAACAATGCAAGGAGAGATGGAAGAAAACTTTTTTAAAAAATGTTGTAGTAGACTCAGCAAGGCAGAAACTATGGATTCATGAAGAATAGATTGGATCCTTGTTATAAAGACAGATAAATATTTATGGGTGGTCTTTTCAGAAAGGCATTCAGGAGGAGACAAGAAGCATCTTATTGAGAGCTGCTAGCCCCATTCCGAATTAAGGGAATCAAAGATGCCCTGAGCTCCAACTCCACGGCAGGACCTGAGCTCCATCCTTGATGGACATCTTTTCATCCTCAGCCCTTCTTCCTGAGGGGCACTGTCACTATCCTCATTTACAGAGGAGGAAACTAAGGGTCAGAGAGGTGGAGTCTGTTATTCAGTTGGGAAGCAGCAGTGCTAACGTTCACACGCATGGCTTTTTCACTCCAAATCTGTTCACTTTTCCTAGCACACACCAATGTCGGCTTTCAGATACTGCTACCAAGAGTTTTTCAAGAACTCCAAACCTAGGCTCTTTTAATCAATAGCAGTGATTGAGCCCTTTTCCTGAAACTCACATTGTTCAAGCTCAGAGGACACTGTATAGATGAGGACTCTAAGGCTATGAGCAGGAAAAGGGATCTGCTCAACAGGATGGCAGAATTCGGCCTCAGGCCCCAAAGAAAGCTCTCTCCACCCATCATTCAGTCATGTGCACAGAGCCAGCGCAGCAAAACCCACCACACCTGGAGTGCGGCTTTGTTGGTGATCTCAGTTCAGCAGGATATGGGCACCACAAGAATGGTATTTTCCCTTACAACTTTCTCCCTGGGGCCTACATATTACGTAGCTATTGTAGGGTTGGAGTTCCACAAACGATCTGAGAGCTTGCTGGCCAGTATTAGTTCATGTTGATTGCAAAGCGAGGACTGAAGTGGAAAAGCAAAAGAGCACAGCACCACCTGGTGTTGCCAACTAAGACATGCAGGTTTAGGAGTAAAAACAACTCCCTGCATTTCCCTTCGTGTGAGGAGTGGAAGCCCAGAATGGGTGAGGAGCTGGCCAAAAGTCACAGAGCACACAGTGATCGAGCTGAGTCTTGCGGGTGTGATTTCCAACTCTGTGCTCCTCCCACGAGGCCTGGCCAAGGGGAGGGAAGCAGTCTTCCCCCTCCTGAATACCAGCTCACGCAGGGTCCCCATAGCACCTGTGAACTCAGAAGGAAGAACCTTTCCTTCGAAAAGAGAAAGGATGGTGAAATGCTGGCCTGTGATCGGAAGAAGGGAACCATGTAGCTGCAGGAGCGGCACACTGCACGGCTCCAGAGGCTACAGTATGAGCGGCACCACTGGAGCTGGGGCACACAGTGGCCTTTATTTAGGCTTTAGAACTAGATTAGCCTGGACTCACGGTGGCCTCAGGCAAGTCTATTTCACTCTTGGGCTCTTCATCCCCTTCTGTGAAATGAAGGTGCTGAATGACACCTGGACTTCCCAGGTCTCAGACTTTTGGCTCACTCTTCCCATGCCGACTGGCCTCCTTGCCGACCCTCCACCAGGAAAACCCTCATCTCAGAGCCTCTGCACGGCCTCCAGTTTCTGGAAGAATGCTGTTTTGCCAAATCCCCTCGGGGCCTGTTCCCTCCTGCTGTTCAGATGTCCACTCAAATGTTCTCTGCTGAGACAGACCTCTGCCTGAGCCCCATCCCCCCCACCCCCGACAACACCATGTCACCTCCCATCTCCTCACCCACTTCAGGTCCTTCCCAGCTCTTAGCATCGTGCACATAGTTGGTCTTGCTCAGGCCTCTGTGGACAGATCCTGGCACAGAGCAGACATCTGAAAATAACTTTCAATGGAACAAATCAAGTTATTTCAAATTCATCATTCTCCTGAAAACTATCTGGGAAAGGAAAGAGCAGGCACATTTGGAATAAGCTGAAGGAGTGGCCTCTCAGTGCCCCTTCCACCTCTGTGCCTGTGACCCTGGTGTCAGTGATTTGGCAGTAACATCCCAGCACCACCCTAGCCTGCTCCTAGGGCCACTTTCCAGCCCTTACAACTGACCTTAGGACAGGAGCTATTTGCCTAGCTGGTACGTGACACAGCAGGAACTCACAGCCAGGTTTCTCTGACCCCGCTGCACTGCTAGACCCTGTATGGTCAGTTCTGCACCTCACTAAGGGTCACTCTGGGGCTTGTGTCAACACTCAAGCCCAGATCCCTGCAGCACTGCAGGTGGGTGGGATGAGCACCAAGAAAACATTCCTCTGGAATAATCAATATCAGAAACTGCAATGGGGCATGCTGCCTCCACACCCAGGATATTTCTAGAAGCAGCCAAGGAAATAAGAACCTACATGCTCTGGTTTATTAAAATTGGGCAATGCATCTAAAGGAATTTAAAGCATTTGGCCTTATCTTCCTTGTTTCTTCGTATTAGTTTTCCATGTAAATTAATAACTAGTTAGGTATCTGGAGTTGGCAAATACTGATATTTTCAGGTAAATGGTACTGGGGAGGATGGCCACGAGGGTAAAAAATGGGGAACATTGTCCTCTTGTAGGAAGGAAACCACAAGTGTCTGGAAAACAACGTGCAAAGTTCACCTTCTTTCAAACTCCCATTTGAACCTTCCATCCACAGTGCTGATCACAAAGCCCTGTTGCACTAGTCTTCTTGTCATTTAAATATTCATTCAACATTTATTGAAGACAAATTCTTGGCCAGGCCCTGTGCCAGGGGTTGTGAATATGGTCTCTGTCTGTAAGCAGCAATTTGTCTCATGGAGCTTAGTGTTCTTCAGTCCACTCTGTTCAAGTACCCTGCCCTCCCCGGAAGCTCTGAGGACCCCGATACCCACCCCCAGCTTAACAGCCCTCTTGTGTTGCCCATCTCCTACCTAGACCCCTCGAGAGGACTCAGGCCCAGTCAGCCAACAAATCTGAGCTCCACCCATACTGATCCCCACACAGGTTGCTCCAGAACCTCCCGGATTCCAGAGCAATAGCTTAAAGTCAAAGTGTCAGTCTGAGGTGTGTTCTAAGAAATTTGTTACTAATAGCAAAGTACCAAAGGGATTTATTTTCCTATAAGTTGGGGCAGACTAAAAGTTTTCCTCTGTAATAGGCATTGTGTCCAGCTCCATTCCCCCTTCCCTCTGGTTTCCTTTAGAGAACAACCCCTCCCTCTACACTCAGACCACACAGTTCAGGTGGGGATAACCTTGCTCTTAGTTCCAGGAATGGACGTGTGACTAAGGCCTGACCAATCAGAGTCCCACATTCTCAGGGCCGTAAAAACCAGTCCACAGCTGGGCACAGGGACCAAGCAAGAAGGATGAGCCCACTGCAGCTGGAGGGCAGGTAGGCTGGAAGTCTGCATCTGCTACAGGGAGGAGCTTGCCCATGAACGAAATCCACGTGGTTCAGCAGAGCTGAGTGACAGAGAAACATCAATTGTGCTTCTTGATCTAGCCAGGATGACTCCTGAAACTTTTATTAATTTTCTACATTGAACATAGCTGAGCATTACTCACACCTGACATCTGTTCAAACAATGGAACATTCCTCGCCTCCTGGCAGCAGGCTAAAAGCAATATGGGCAATAGCTAAGTATTATTTGAGACAGGGTCTTGTTAATGTTGCCCAGCCTGATCTCCAACTCCTGGGCTCAAGTAATCCTCCCGCCTCAGTCTCCTTAGTGGTTGAGTTTGCAGGTGTGCCTCACTGCACCCAGTTTAACTAAGTAATATACACAAAATTAAATTAAAGGGTGTGTGAAACCACTTTCTGCCTCTTAGTGTGTAGAGGGGTAGTAGTCTAGTTTGGGCAAATCTTCAAAAATCACATTTGAAATTTGAAAATCGTCCATCTGTAGCTAATGATTAAGTTTAACTTGGGATACTCAAGTTACTTTTCATTTTGGGTACATTCCATCTCAAATATGTGGTCCCATATTTTGTCCATTTTTCTTTGTGGAAGGCAATGGCAATTCATATCAGCTTCTTTCATAAAACCACCAAGACAGGGATCCAGGCATGACACCTGCTGGAGAGGCTCCCCTTAGGCTAATCTGACACCTCGTTGCAGAAACCACCAGTCACCAGCTCGTGACCACGGCCATCCAGCTGGCTGGAGCCGAGTGCTCTGCAGACTCAGAAGCCCAAGGTGTGGCTCCCAGGGGCCCTCACAGCATAATCCCTCAGTGGACAGCACCCCTGCAGAGGAAACCTCAATGTGGACCATGGCAGGGTCCTGCTTGAGCTGTCTCTTGTGGATTGAGTCCCAGCTCTAAAAGGACTCACACATTGCCTCCCCTCCCTCCATTTCCTAACACACAGGTGGCTATTCTGCTGTTAACCTTTTATTGTCCCTCCCCCGTATCTTAGCAGCTAGGAAATGAAGTGGGTTGGTATATTGTAGTTGGATGTGCATGTGAGAGTAACATGGGTTTTAGAAATGTGTATAATCAAGTCCTCATAGCCAAAAGTTTTAGTGTAAACCATCAGTTCCCAGAGAAAAAGGAGAAATGTAACTAAGAATGAAGAGAAGAAAGTGTCCAGAAATTCAGTGTGACTATCAGAAACCACTAAAAATGAACGTAGCGCTGGGGAGAACTGCAGACTGGCAGAGCGAGGCCAGATGGCCTGTCACACCACACCGTAGTGAACACTAGGAGCCAACAGACTGCCCAGAGCCAAGGCCTTGGCACCACACCCACACCACAGGCTCACACAGGTAGGAGGCAGGCAGGTTCAATCTTGCTGCCATGCACTAATAACCACAGGTGGCTTGAGGTCTTTGAGGTTGTTTCTTCTAACATTCTGCAGGAGGGAGTTCATTTTTCAATAGTGAACGGGCTGCTGTAAACAGGTCACCTCCTGGGACCACTACAGTTTAAGGACAAAGTGTGGGGATAGCACAAGTGAAGGGAGGGTGTCTCTCCTGCCTCCTCACCTAAGATGAAACCTCCATCAGCTCACCCACACTTGTTTTTCTCTTCTCCATGAACTTGCAGGGGCATGTACCACTAGTAAGGAAAATAAAACCTTTTAAATATGTCTACTGAAAGCATCTTTCTTGCACAAGGCTTAAAGTACCGTGCATTTGTGAGCATACTGTGCTTGATAATGAACACACACACACATTCAGCTCATTTACGGACAAACCATCCACAAGTTGGATTTTCTACATTTCAAAATGGAATGACCATAGTGGAGAAGGCCAGGTTCTAAGTCCTGTCTTGATAAAGTTGGAGAGATTGTAACATGCTTTTCCTTTTCTCTTTAGGTTTTAAGCATTATGTGCTGCCTGAAGCTAGAAATAAAAGTAACTTTGCTTTTAGCCAATTTCTGCTTTACTGTGCCACTGAGACATGTTGTTTGAGACCCCTCATCATTAATGGCCAATGATCCAAGAGTAGAAAAATGGTTTGAGTCATAATTATAAGCAGGTATGACCAAGCTGAACCACGTCTGACCTTAGAATTAAATCCGGCCAGAGAAAAGAGAAATCGTGGTTTGTTCTGTCTTCTATTGCAGGGTTAATGTTTACAATGTCCGTCTGCCCCTTTCTCCCATATTTGGGTGCTCTTCCCCATGCTCCTATGGCATCCTGCATGTGCATGATTCTATCAGCACTAATCTTACTGCCTGCAATTGTTGGTTTAAACATCTGCCTCCCCAGAAGATTTGAGGGCAGAATTTTTTTTTTTTGGACACAGAGTCTTGCTCTTGTTGCCCAGGCTGAAGTGCAATGGTGTGATCTTGGCTCACTGCAACCTCTGCCTCCCGGGTTCAAGTGATTCTACTGCCTCAGCTTCCCGAATAGCTGGGATTACAAGTATGTGCCACCATGCCTGGCTAATTTTTGTATTTTTAGTAGAGACAGGGTTTCACCACGTTGGCCAGGCTGGTCTCAAACGCCTGACCTCAGGTGATCCACCCGCCTCCCAACTGCTGGGATTACAGGCGTGAGCCACTGTGTCTGGCCCAGACAGCATTTTGGTAAAACTCTGGTTGCCAGCACTCAAACCTGGTGCCTGAAACACAGTAGGTGCACTGCAAATGTGTGCTAAGGTAAGACGTGGGCTCACCTTAAATCATTTACAAGACAGAAGACAGCACTGAAAAAAATCTACGAGGAAACACCAATTTAAAGAAAAAAAAAAATGAGAAAAATATCTGTGAGAATAATGGAGCAAACAAGTCCTGAATAAGAGTTCTGCATCTTGGTGGTCATATTTATTGGAAGAGCTTAAGAAAAATGAAAATACCATTTCACTTAAGAAGTTGTGAGTTATCTGCAAATCAACTCATTTCAGGCATGGAAGAATCCCCAGAATTATTTCTTAATATCAAAATGTATGCAGGTTTCTCTTTTGAATGTTTTGTACATTTAGAAAGGCCACTGTACAAAGTCTCCTGTTTTCCATACAGGACAAATTCTTTGTTTCAGCCAACTCTCAATGGAGGGGCAACCAGGACAACGCCATCTCCCCGGACAAAGAGCATTGGAATATTCCGTTTCGTTGACTAGAAAAGAAAAAAAAACAGAACATATTTATACAATTGTGTATTACTGCTTATTGTTTGTGACAGAAATGTTAAAAAATGGATTCATCATGACACAAAAAAATTGGATTAAAAAACCTGATCACTTACCTTGGTAGCACCAAGAACCAATTTATCAACTGCTTGCTTTCGACAGTCGTGGCAGAGACTGGAGCTACCCATTAAAACTCACTCTCCTCCTCCTGGGCACACAGCTGGACTATGTTTCTTATTCTTCCTTGCAACCAGATGTAGCCATCGGATTGCTTTAACCAATGTCAAGTAAACAGAAATGGCAGGACTATATCCAGACTGACCCAGAATGCCCCTCTGCGATCGTTCCTCTAACACTAAATGAACTAAGATAATGGCGAGAGCTCAGGGATGGCAGAGCCACTGATAGGCAAAGCCTGGGTCCCTGACTTACCACCTGGAAGAAAGCTATTGTGCAGACCTAAACCCCACCAGGGCTGTCATGTGGACAAGAGATCAACTTCTACTTTGCTGAGTCATTATGTGTTACTTTTGTGTGCTATTGTGGTCACACATATGGAATGGATACCTTGACACGTTAGCTTAGTGGTCAGGCCTTGGGCAGTAGAGAAACACATGAATGTTTGAAATCCTAATATTATGCCTTGGCAAAATATTAGATAAAACTTGGAATGTAGCCCAAGGGGCTCCTAAACTTACGAGCTCTGGGAGAAGAGGCTGGAAAAGCCAAATGTTAGTAGGTGTTGCTGTTAGCCTAATGCATTTAGCAGGGCAGTAGAAAAAAACAGAAAAGCTCAGGCAAGAACTAGTTGGCTTTCAAGCAGAGATGAAAAGAAACAGGATTCACAGGGTTAGAAAACCCACTGACTTTTAGACCACAAGTTACAGAAGTAAGTATGAAAAAAGGCTTTGAGAAACAAGGCCCAGTAAAATTCCCCAGGTAAACAAACTCAGCTCTGAGGCAAAGATCAGATTAAGGGTGTTGTCTTTCCACCCAAACTTTTGTAGCAAATGGCCTCAAGGTAGTCAACATTAATTTCAGAAAGCAGAACAGGGGTGAGAAACTGAAGAAATAAAGCAGTCCTATAAACTATGCCTAGGGAAGAGCTTAGACAGGTTACTGGCCCTTTGAATTGTTTGGATGTAAACAGTTCAGAAACCTATGTTCCAAGTTTTTAAAGAAATTGCATTGCCAAAGAAACCATCAGCCTGGCCAAAAAACAAAAACAAAAACAAAAAACAAAAAACCTTTGACTCCTTGAGTCTTCCAGCATAATAGAAGTTGGCCCTGAAAGCTCTGCAGACCCCATTTAGGGTTGCCATATTTTGCAAATCAAGATGTAGGACGCACAATTAAATTTAGTATAAGTTCCAAACACCGGATGGGACATATTTCATCTAATCGGGGGATTTCTGCTGCTACCAGGACAGGGAGCATTCATGCCCTCCCAGTGGGATTCATCACTGTTAGGGACCAGTAACTGTCTTATGTTTCTCATTTCTTCCTTCTCTGAAAGAGAGTTTTTGTGGTGGATATCCTGTCCCTGCTGTGTTTATCATGAATGTGGGAGGGGTAAAATTATTCGTCTTCTTTGGGGTATGGGTGTCTGTACAAGTGACCACATGTAGTCTGACAGAGAATTGAAAGTCACGTGGCAGTCCTGCACCCTGAGCTGGATATCCTGCTTGCATCCTTTGGGGTAGAGATGTGTTCTGTTTGGGAAGTAGGATTCTGCAACACCCACTATCGTTGATCTCTGCAGCAACTTGGCCCTCAAACTGACAAAGCTCAAGACAGCCAAGGGCACACAGCTTTATACAAAGGAAACACAGCACATGCCCGCTGGGCAGCGGCAAGTGTCTCAGCAGAAGTCTTTACAGCATTCCAAGGATTCTTATCTAGCTACCCAAATGACTTCTTAGTTAGCAGGTAGGTGCAGGAGCCATCCTGGCTTAACTGCCCCAAGCTCCACACCAGAACCAGTATCTTTTATAATAGTTCCATAAATGTGGCTTCATAGTCACCAAGGAGGGGGCACACTCCACTCCAAGGGTTGCATTGCTCTCAGGAAAAACCATTGCTATGGGCTCCTAACAGTATTCAGAGCTCATTCACAGTTCTCTCAGTTCAGATGCAGTTTACAAACCAGGGGCCTCTTTTAAAAATACAGCAATATTTTTTATTAACACAGCTGATATTCCAATTTTATCTGTTTCTAGGGAAAATGAACTGGTAAGTTAACCCATGGTCATTTTTCCATAAAGAATTTTTTTTTAAAGCCCTTTGCTCACAGGGATATATAGACACTGGTTGCCACGGGGGCAGACTATGGCAGAAACTGCTAGCTGTTCATAAAAATTCCTTCTTCCTTCCTAGGCACACAATTCTACTGTATTTCCCAGGCTCCCTTACAGTTGGGTAGGGTCATATCACTGAGCTCTATCCTAAAAAATTTAAGAGGTGTAGTACTTCCAGGCTGATTCATAAACTTCTCATGTACACTCCTCCACTCCTTTTTGCTCCCGCTGGCTGGATGTGAAACGATGACAAAAGACTTAGGGGTTGGAGGAGCCACAAGACACAAGGAGTCTGGGTTCCTGAATGACTGCGCGCAGGAAACCTACCTAGAATAATTATGTCATTGAGAAACAAACTCCAGCAGTGCAGAGCCACTGCACATCTGTGAGTCTGCTGAGCCAGTACATGTTTAGGGGGTACCTGTTACCATAGTCTAGCCAACACAAACTAATATGCCCACAACAGTATACTTTCAACAACCCATGTGTGAGGACTCTCCCCTGGGCTGTCTGGTCATAACACCCAGGCAGGAGATCTGGCTACAGATAAATAATTCCTGAGAAAGAAGGGGACTCTAGTACAAGGAGTTCAGTGTGTAAACTTAAGTGCTCTAGGTTAAAAGAAAAAAAAAAGAAAAAAAAAGAAAAGGATGCTATAAACTCAATATCAGAGAAAAGTATTAAATGTTCTAGTACTGGTGATGAATTTCACCCAGAAATTTTTTTTTAAGTGTGCATGTGTGTCCGATAGGTGACAAGGCTTGGATCTGCAGTCCTTGCAATGAAACAGAATCCTCTGTTTAAAACTTAGAGTCAACCTGCAATGAAATCTGAAGTCCACTCATACAAACATTTGCAGTGCCCATTATGTGTCAGGTACTATGATAGGCATTAGACACAGGGAGATGAATAAAACATGGACTGTCCTCCTAGAATCCCCATTCCAGAAATAAAAAGAGAGAGTATGAATTTATTCTGCAGGTATACTCTCACATTAAGAAAAGGATAAAATTGAGATTTCTCCTCTCTGGACAGGCTATCTCTGTAAAAAAGGCAGCAGCCCCAGTCAGGAGCTTATAGCAGACTTAAACGTCTCTGCCTGATGGCTCTGAAGAGAGCAGCAGACCTCCCAGCACAGCATTCGAGCTCTGCTAAGGGTCAGTCTGCCTCCTCAAGTGGGTCCCTGACCCCATGTATACTGACTGAGAGACGCCTCCCAGTTGGGGCCAACAGACACCTCACACAGGAGAGCTCTGGTTGGCATCTGGCAGGTGTCCCTCTGGGTTGAAGCTTCCAGAGGAAAGAACGGGCAGCAATCTTTGCTGGTCTGCAGCCTCCGCTGGTGATACTCAGGCAAACAGGGTCAGAAAACTCCAGCAGACTGGCCACAGAGGGGCCTGACTGTTAGAAGGAAACAAACAAACAGAAAGAATTAGCACGTCCACCGAAAGACCCCATCCGAAAGTCACCAATATCAAAGACAAAAGGTAGATAAATCCACAAAGATGGGGAAAAACCAGCACAAAAAGGCTGAAAATTCCAAAAACAAGACCGCCTCTCTTCCTCCAAAGGATCACAACTCCTCGCCAGCAAGGGAACAAAGCTGGACAGAGAATGAGTCTGACTAACTGACAGAAGTAGGCTTCAGAAGGTGGGTAATAACCAACACCTCCGAGCTAAACGAGCATGTTATAACTCAATGCAAGGAATCGAAGAACCTTGAAAAAAGGTTAGTCAAATTGCTAACTAGAATAACCAACGTAGAGAAGAACATAAATGGCCTGATGAAGCTGAAAAACATAGCACAAGAACTTCGTGAAGAATAAACAAGTATCAATAGCTGAATCGATCAAGTGAAGAAAGCACATCAGTGATTGAAGATCAACTTAATGAAATAAAGAGAGAAGACAATATTACAGAAAAAAGAATAAAAAGGAACAAACAAGCCTCCAAGAAATATGGGACTATGTGAAAAGAACAAATCTACATTTGATTGGTGTACCTGAAAGTGACAGAGAGAATGGAACCAAGTTGGAAAACACTTTTCAGGATATTATCCAAGAGAACTTCCCCAACCTAGTAAGACAGGCCAACATTAAAATTCAGGAAATATACAGACCACCACAAAGACGTTCCTCAAGAAGAGCAACCCCAAGACACATAATCGTCAGATTCACCAAGGTTGAAATGAAGGAAAAAACGTTAAGGGCAGCCAGAGAGAAAGGTCGGGTTACTCACAAAGGGAAGCCCATCAGACTAACAGCGGATCTCTCTACGGAAACCCTACAAGCCAGAAGGGAGGGGAGTGGGGGCCAACATTCAATGTTCTTGAAGAAAAGAATTTTCAACCCAGAATTTCATATCCAGCCAAACTAAGCTTCATAAGTGAAGGAGAAATAAAATCCTTTACAGATACGCAAATGCTGCGGGATTTTGTCACCACCAGGCCTGCCTTATAAGAGCTCTGAAAGAAGCACTAAACATGGAAAGGAACAATCAGTACCAGCCACTGCAAAAACATACTACACTGTAAAGAATATGGACATTATGAAGAAACTACATTAACTAACGGGCAAAACAACCAGCTAGTATCATAATGACAGGATCAAATTCACACATAACAGTATTAACCTCAAACATAAACGGGCTAAATGCTCCAATTAAAAGAAACAGACTGGCAAATTGGATAGAGTCAAGACCCATCAGTGTACTGTATTCAGGAGACCCATCTCACATGCAAAGACACACATAGGCACAAAATAAAGGGATGGAGGAATATTTACCAAGCAAATGTAAAGCAAAAAAAGCAGGAGTTGCAATTCTAATCTCTGATAAAACAGACTTTAAACCAACAAAGATCAAAAGAGACAAAGAGGGGCATTACATAATGGTAAAGGGAACAATGCAGCAAGAAGAGCTAACTATCCTAAATATATATGCACCCAATACAGGAGCACCCAGATTCATAAAACAAGTTCTTAGAGACCTACAAAGAGACTTAGACTCTCACACAATAATACTGGGAGACTTTAACACCCCACTGTCAATATTAGATAGATCAACGAGACAGAAAATTAACAAGGATATTCAGGACTTGAACTCAGCTCTGGACCAAGCCGACCTAATAGACCTCTACAGAACTCTCCACCCCAAATCAACAGAATATATACATTCTTCTCTGCCCCTCATTGCACTTATTCTAAAATTGACCACATAATTGGAAGTAAAACACTCCTCAGCAAATGCAAAAGAAAGGAAATCTTAACAATCTCTCAGACCACAGTGCAATCAAATTAGAACTCAGGATTAAGAAACTCACTCAAAACCACAAATACATGGAAACTGAACAACCTGCTCCCAAATGACTACTGGGTAAACAACGAAAAGAAGGTAGAAATAAAGATGTTCTTTGAAACCAACGAGAACGAAGACACGACGTACCAGAATCTCTGG
This sequence comes from Papio anubis, assembly GCF_008728515.1. Lineage (NCBI taxonomy): Eukaryota > Metazoa > Chordata > Mammalia > Primates > Cercopithecidae > Papio > Papio anubis. The sequence goes on from NC_044977.1 coordinate 50,387,656, forward strand.
GACACATTTAAAGCAGTGTTTAGAAGGAAACTTATAGCACTAAATGCTCACAAGAGAAAGCAGGAAATATCTAAAATTGACACCCTAACATCAAAATTAAAAGAACTAGAGAAGCAACAGCAAACAAATCAAAAGCTAGAAGACATGAAATAACTAAGATCAGAGCAGAACTGAATGAGACAGAGACATGAACAACCCTGAAAAAATAATCAATGAATTCAGGAGGGTTTAAAAAAAAAAAAAAATCAACAAAATAGACCGCTAGCCAGTCTAATAAAGAAGAAAAGAGAGAAGAATCAAATAGATGCAATAAAAAATGATATAGGGGATATCACCACTGATCCCACAGAAGTACAAACTACAATCAGAGAAGACTATAAGCATCTCTATGCAAATAAACTAGAAAATCTTGAAGAAATGGATAAAGTCCTGGATACTTACACCCTCCCAAGTCTAAACCAGGAAGAAGTTGAATCCCTGAATAGACCAATAACAAGTTCTGAAATTGAGGCAGTAATTAATAGCCTACCAACCAAAAAAAGTCCAGGACCAGACAGATTCACAGCCGGATTCTATCATAGGTACAAAGAGAAGCTGGTACCATTCCTTCTGAAACTATTCCAAACAATAGAAAAAGAGGGAATCCTCCATAACTCATTTTATGAGGCCTGCATCATCCTGATACCAAAGCCTGGCAGAGACACACACACAAAAAAGAAAATTTCAGGCCAATATCCCTGATGAACATTGGTGCGAAAATCCTCAATAAAATACTGGCAAACTGAATCCAGCAGCACATCAAAAAGCTGATCCACCACGATCAAGTCAGCTGCATCCCTGGGATGCAAGGCTGGTTCAGCATATGCAAATCAATAAATATAACCCATCACATAAATAGAACCAGTCACAAAAACCACATGATTATCTCAATAGATGCAGAAAAGGCCTTCAACAAAATTCAACACCTCTTCATGCTACAAACTCTCAATAAACTAGGTATCGATGAAACATATCTCAAAATAATAAGAGCTATTTATGACAAACCTACAGCCAATATCATACTGAATGGGCAAAAACTGGAAACATTCCCTCCGAAAACCGGCACAAGACAGGGATGCCCTCTCTCACCATTCCTATTCAACATAGTATTGGAAGTTCTGGCCAGGGCAATCAGGCATAAGAAAGCAATAAAGGGTATTCAAATAGGAAAAAAGGAAGTCAAATTGTCTGTTTGCAGATGACATGATTGTATATTTAGAAAACCCCATCGTCTCAGTCCAAAACCTCCTTAAGCTGATACGCAACCTCAGGATACAAAATCAACGTGCAAAAATCACAAGCATTCCTATACACAAATAACAGACAAATAAAGAGCCAAATCATGAGTGAACTCCCATGCACAATTGCTACTAAGAGAATAAAATACCTAGGAATACAACTTACACGGGATGTGAAGGACCTCTTCAAGGAGAACTACAAACCACTGCTCAAGGAAATCAGAGCGGACACAAATAAATGGAAAAAGATTCTATGATCATGGATAGGAAGAATCAATATTATGAAAATGGCCACACTGCCCAAAGTAATTTATAGATTCAATGCTAACCCCATCAACCTACCACTGACTTTCTTCACCGAATTGAAAAAAAATACTTTAAACTTCATATGGAACCAAAAAGAGCCTGCATAGCCAGGGCAATCCTGGGCAAGAAGAACAAAGCTGGAGGCATCACACTACCTGACTTCAAACTATATTACAAGGCTACAGTAACCAAAACAGCATGGTACTGGTACCAAAACAGATATATAGACCAATGGAACAAAACGGAGGCCTCAGAAATAACACCACACAGCTACAACCACCTGATCTTTGACACAAAGATCTGACACAAGAAATAGGGAAAAGATTCCCTATTTAATAAACGGTGTTGGGAAAACTGGCTAGCCATATGCAGAAAACTGAAACTGGATCGCTTCCTTAAACCTTTTATAAAAATCAACTCAAGATGGATCAAAGACTTACATGTAAGACCTAGGACCATAAAAATCCTAGAAGAAAACGTGGGCAATACCATTCAGGACACAGGCATGGGCAAAGACTTCATGTCTAAAACACCAAAAGCAATGGCCACAAAAGCCAAAATTGACAAATGGGATCTAACTAAACTAAAGAGCTTCTGCATAGCAAAAGAAACTATCATCAGAGTGAACAGGCAACCTACAGAATGGGAGAAAATTTTTGCAATCTATCCATCTGACAAAAGGCTAATATCCAGAATCTACAAAGAACTTAAACAAATTTACAAGAAAAAAACAACCCCATCAAAAAATGGGCAAAGGATATGAAGAGACACTTCTTAAAAGAAGACATTTATGCAGTCAAAAGACATATGAAAAAATGCTCATCACTGGTCAATAGAGAAATGCAAATCAAAGCCACAATGAGATACTATCTTATGCCAGTTAGAATGGTGATCATTAAAAAGTCAGGAAACAACAGATGCTAGAGAGGTTGTGGAAAAATTAGGATGCTTTTACACTGTTGGTGGGAGCATAAATTAGTTCAACCACTGTGGAAGACAGTGTGGCGATTCCTCAAGGATCTAGAACTGGAAATAAAATTTGACCCAGGCATCCCTTTACTGGGCATACACCCAAAGGATTGTAAATCATGCTACTATAGACACATAAACATGTATGTTTATTGCGGCACTATTCACAATAGCAAAGACTTGGAACCAACCCAAATGTTCATCAATGATAGACTGGATTAAGAAAATGTGGCACATATACATCATGGAATACTGTGCAGGTATAAAAAAGAAGGAGTTCATGTCCTTTGCAGGGATATGGATGAAGCTGGAAACCATCATTCTCAGCAAAATATCACAAGATCAGAAAACCAAACACCCCATGTTCTCACTCATAAGAGGAAGTTGAACGATGAGAACACATGGACACAGGGAGGGGAACATCACACACCAGGGCCTGTCGGGAGCTGGGAGGCTAGGGGAGGGATAACATTAGGAGAAATACCTAATGTAGGTGACGGGTTGATGGGTGCAGCAAACCACCAGGGCACGTGTATACCCATGTTACAAAACTGCATGTTATGCACATGTAACCCAGAACTTAAAGTATAATTAAAAAAAAAAAAGATAAAATTATTTACAGCAGAATAGGTTTAATTAGCAAAATATTGGAAATGGCTATCTGTCCATCAATAGGAAAACAGTTAAATTATGGTACATCTATACAATGAAGTACCATAAAGCTAAAAATGAAAGCACAAGGAAGCTATATATGAAAGGGAAAGAGCACTGAGATAAAAAAACAGGGGAAGGGAGAATAATTAACATTCATTAGCATATGCATAAATACATGAGAAGATTCTCAAGAAACCAGTAACAGCGCTTATGTCTGGGGGTGGGGTGTAAAGATGATGAACAGAGGATGCGGTGGAAGACTTTTTACTACACTGTGTTCCTTTCTGCATTTTGTGATTTTAAGACTGTGTGAGTCTAGCATCCATTCAAAAAGTTATATTAAAATGGAAGCAACTTAAAATGAGTAAGAAAAGAAATATGTGTTAAGTACTATAGGGTGATATGGACCATGTGGTCTCAGCATGGACCATAAAGAGTTAGCTCTGTATAAGGGAGCAGGTCTAGAGCTGCTCTAATACAAGTGCCACTAGTCAAAGGTGGCTCATTAAATTAAAATTAAATAAAATTAAATGTTCAGTTCCTTAGTCACACCAGCACCCACATCAAGTGCCAAAGAGCCACATGTGGCTCACAGCTCCTGTAATGACAGCTTAGATAGAAATTTTCACTACTGCAGATAGTTCTATTATTACAGTGCTAATCTACAGAAAGGTCTAGAAGAGCCATCTGATGCTGTAGAAGACTTTCAGGCAAGCAGAGGGAGCAGAGGGCTCAGTTACAAAAGGGTGCAACGTCCCCAAGAGAAACTGTCTGGTGAACCAAACTATGAGGTGTTTGGTGAAGGAAGGTAGTACACATGATGGACAGCCGAAAAAGTAGGCTGGGTCAAATAACACAGACTGTTCACAATCTGTAAAATGGAAACTCCAATTATGGAGGACCAAGAATCAGAAGAGTAAGACTGACTGCTTTCCATCTTCCCATTTATAAGTCAGCAGTCAAATTAATTATTTAGAAGTCAATTATGTAAGTTATAGGTGGAAAAAAACCCAACAACCCTATGGTTTATGGGTCCCCCATACTGTTTTGGTGATAACGTTGATGTTCATTAGTTATTTCAATAGACGAGAGAGAGAGCAACATGTAAAATCGGTCAAGGTAAGAAACCATTTAGTCTGGTTTCCCATCTTGGAGATGAGTAACAAGAGCGCACAGAACAGTGAAGTAGTTAGTCTCCATGGCACTGAACCAGATGCAGACACTCTCCATAATATCACTGTCTTTCCTTTCTAAGTCTATTGTTAATACACATTTACACACTGAAGTATTCTCAGTCATCCAAAGATTCCATTTTAAATGTTTTACCCAATACATCATGGCAATGTGAAAAAAACTCATTAACTTAACAGACTTGGCTGACTGTTCTGCAGCTGCAATTCTAGGCACAAGAGAGATCACATGCACGCCAGCACACAGCGTTCAGGAGCTAACTAGTCCCAGTAGTAAAGGCAGCAATTAATCTTAATGGAGGTCAGTAACTACTGAGACTGTTATAGACACTCCACCCAGAGAAATGCACATGTGCACAGACACATAGCACCTTCAAACAGTTTCAGGAGGAACCGCACTTGGAGCAGACTACTAGGGATGACAGAGGTGGACCTTGCTGTTGGTTCACTGCAAACATGGAGTAAGTGGCAGTGTTCCCTTCTCTGTAAGAATAGACACCACAGTTGAAGACTCATTTCTGTCACAAGCAGAATTCAAGACAAGAGCATTAAAATGCTTATGAAGAGTCTACTCCCATGGTAAAATTCTTACGTTAATAATGTTACATGAATAAAGCAGAATATTAAAGCTGCATAGTCCATATTTTATCACATTTAAGATATCATTTGTAAGCTTAGTTGAACCGAAAAAGGAAAAATTTTGCCAATTAAATTATGACACAATTCTTTTTTTTAATCACATCACCTGTAAGACGCAATCAGATTTTTGAGATGCTAAAATTTAAGAAAAAGTGCATCTTAGAATTGGTACTTATGATTGTGTCCATGTTAAGAAAACAGTAAGAACCACCAAACAATAGTTACTAAATGAAATTCCTAAAGGGAAAAAAATGCAGATTTTAAAAAATACTATTCTTTCTTGGAGAAATAAGCCAGCAAAAATACATAAATAAATAAGTAAAAATTTAAAAAACAGAAAAAAATGTGAAATGTTTACACTTAGGAGAAAGAACACTAGCAAAGGAGTCAGGTGTGGTCAGAGAGGAGAAATGCCAGGATAAAGCAGAACTACAAAATCCAATGAAGGCTAACAGTTTAACAGTTACAATGTGCCTGTCACTAATCTGAAGGCTTTTCATGTAGCCCTCAATGAATCCTCTACGGTTATATGAAGTGGGTCCTATTATTATTCCCAGTTTACAGACAAGGAAACACATTCACAGACAGGGTAGGTGAGCTGGCCCAATTAAAAAGGTGGTAAGCAAGGGAGTCAAGATTTGAATCCATGTAGTCTTGTACTCTGAGCCCACATTTTAACCAGTATGCCCCGGCAGGCTCAGAAACTGGCTTCCCAAATCTTAAAGATCTCTCTGCTACGGCCTGGCACAGTGGCTCACACCTGTAATCCCAGCACTTTGGGAGGCCAGGAGTTCAAGACCAGCCTGGCCAACATGGTGAAACCCTGTCTTTACTAAAAACACAAAAATTAGCTGTGCGTGGTGGCACATGCCTATAATCCCAGCTACTTGGGAGGCTGAGGCACAAGAATTGCTTGAACCCGGGAGGCGAAGGCTGCAGTGAGCTGAGATCGCCATTGCACTCCAGCCTGGGTGACACAGGGAGACTCTGTCCTAGGAAAAAAAAAAAAAAAAAAAAAAGACCTTTCTGACAAGATCATTGGTGATACTAACAAATGTGATTTTTTTTAAACATTGAACAAATAAAATGAATCTGCATAGCTCAGTGAACTATTTTCTAAAGAACCAGTGCCTGATATAACCAAATCATGCATGAGTAAAAGATCCATTTGAAGTGCAAGGCAGATTAATGAATTTTCACCTAACAAGAGTACAAAAAGTTTACTGTTATCGTTTCAGATTCCAGACTGCAAATAACCCTTGACTGACTACCACTTGTTCAGTTTGGGTGTAGTATCAAAGGTGGAACATCCACAAAACATACTTCTTCCTTTCCAACTACTTATCTGTGTGGTCAGATTTGCTTCATTTACAACATCTCATGATACATTTAATGCAGAAAAAAGATATAAGAATCTTCTAGCTGTCATTGATTACGCCGAGCATTAAAGAGATTTGCAAAAACGTAAAACAAAGACATTCCTCATTAGACATTTTGTTTTAGAAAATATTTATTGTTCATAAAAATGTTACAGTAACATGTGATAGGTGTTTTGGTTTTGTTCTGAGAGAGTCTCACTCTGTCCCCCAGGTTGGAGTACAGTAGCACGATCTCAGCTTACTGCAACCTCTACCTCCCGGATTCAAGTGATTCTGCTGCCTCAGCCTCCCGAGTTGCTGGGATTGCAGGTGCCTGCCGCCACGGCCGGCTGATTTTTTGTGTTTTTAGTAGAGACAGGGTTTTGCCATGTTGGCCAGGCTGGTCTCAAACTCCTGAACTCAGGTGATACACACGCTCTGGCCTCTCAAAAGTGCTGGGATTACAGGTGTGAGCCACCGTGCCCGGACTTTTTTTTTGAGATGGAGTTTCACTCTTGTTGACCAGGCTGGAGTGCAATGGCACAATCTCAGCTCACTGCAATCTCCACCTCCAGGGTTCAGGCAGTTCTCCTGCCTCAGCTTCCCAAGTAGGGGGGATTACAGGCATATGCCACCACACCTAGCTAAGTTTTTGTATTTTTAGTAGAGACAGGGTTTTGCCATGTTGGCCAAGCTGGTCTTGAACTCCTTACCTCAGGTGATCCACACGCTTCAGCCTCTCAAAGTGCTGGGATTACAGGTGTGAGCCACTGTGCCCGGCATTTTTTTTTTTTTTTTTTGAGACAGAGCTTCACTCTTGTTGACCAGGCTGGAGTGCAATGGCACAATCTCAGCTCACTGCAACCTCTGCCTCCAGGATTCAAGCAGTTCTCCTGCCTCAGCCTCCCAAGTAAGTAGCTGGGATTACAGGCATATGCCACCACACCCGGCTAATTTTTTGTATTTTTAGTAAAGATGGGGCTTCACCATGTTGGTGAGGCTGGTCTCAAACTCCTGACCTCAGGTGATCCATCTGCCTTGGCCTCCCAAAGTGCTGGGATTACAGGTGTGAGCCTCGATGCCCAGCCAGGTTTTTTTAATGAATAAATATTTAAAAACTTTTTCAGTTTCAGTTTCTAATAAATTAAGTATTAACAGATCAAATCCATAGAAAATGAAAGAACACTGTCCACTATTACTGTTACACACTACTATACATAGCCACCTTGCATTGTTGTATCTCACTGAATCTGGGAACCCTATGAGGTAAGTGGTAGTATTCCTGCTTACCAATGAGAAGTCGGCTAACTTAATTCCCTTGCCCAAGGTAGCCCAAGTAGGAAGTGGTCAGGCCAGTACTGGCAACAACGTCTGTCAGATGCCAGAATCCCTGCATTTAATTGCTGTGCTCTATTGAGTCCATAAGTAGGTGTCAAAACATGATGCGCTTCCCATAAATATGAGTTAAGCTGTTTGAAAGAGAACAGGTGATATTTGCAAAGCAATGAATAGAATTGCATGACTTACTTTATATATCTCTTCATATGTTTCTTCATCAATTTCTATAGTAGTCACAGTTTCTTCCACGTCTCCCAAGATCATATTTAAATGTTGATCATAAGCCTCAAGTGGGAGGGTAAAGAACCAAGAAATTTAATAATCAAATTATGAAAATGATCAAGGCTTAACAATATGCAAATTGCTCAATTACAACTAAGGCATTTGATACTTACATCACAAACTTTTACATGCAAATAAAAAGTAATCCTACTGTACTAATACACTGTTTCTTTACAAGTCATTTTAAATGATTACTTAATTGACCTAATAAAAATATAAAACTGCTCATATGGCCAAAAATAAATTTACTCAAAATCACTTGAAATTATTTTTAAAGTCTCCACCCCACTTGTTATCTAAGGCAGTCACATCATTTATAATATTTAATTATGAAAAACAGCAGATCCATCTTCATCATTTATCAGTAGACATCCTTCAAATTCACCTATAACAATGTGACAAGAAAAATACAGTAAAGAAGATAAAATCCTTTGTTTACTGGTAAGATGATGGCATTGCAGTCTTCTAAAGGCACACGGTAGACTACATGTTGCAGAGAGAAAGTAAGTAGAGCAACACCCTGCCCATTTCTAACCTATCCAAAACTTAAATGCACCTGTGGGCTCAATCAATAAATGTTGCAGCTAAGATATTCAATCCAAGCTCCAAAGTTCATTCATTTTACTAAAAGGTGCACTTTAAAGCTGGGACTTTGTTCAGAACTCAAGTTTACTTCTAACAACATGTTACATGGTTCACCTGCTCACATCAAAATAAAAGTCACTTGTCAGCCACGTGGGGAACTGCTTTAAGCAGGGCACACTAACAAGAGCAAAAATGTATAACTGAGGGGCACAAAACAAACAGAAAGTTGGGGCCATTTAGGATGGAGACCATCAAGTTTACACAGGGAACTGAAGAAGCCTCCAAGGGCCACAGACTTAAGTAATTAAGCTCAATTCCATTTGTATTCCCGAAGTTACCACTATTCCCTTCCTGGAGTCTCTCTTCCTTTAAGGCCAACTGTAGATTGTCTCCCTGGGTCCCTATTTCCTTTCCAAGCCCAGAGGTTCTTTATCGTTAGGTTTTGTGGAAGGTGGAACCACAGTACTTAAGAGTGGGGCTCAGGTCAGACAATCTAGATTCAAATTCTAGCTCTCCCTTTACTGGCAAGTGACTGTACCTTTCTGAGCCTGAGCTTCCTACAGTGCAAAGCAGGAATAATTAGTATGTATCATCACAGGGTTGTTATAAAGATTAAATCAGATATCACACACAAAATGCTTAGAATAATAGTAGCTGGTCTATAACTAATGCTCAATAAATGTTAGCTATTTTTAATCACTTTAGGGTAAAGTAGCAACACTAAAAACAACACACTTAGGAAAGCAAGAAGTCATTAAGGAGAGGCAAAACCTTCAGGGTACTCTATGAGCAAATGGGATTACTTCAAGGGACCAATTCTACAGATATTTTGCAGATATGCACAAATAAATATGTAAAAAAAATGCTTACTGCAAGTATTTATGTAAGTATTTGTAGCAAGAAATGAAAAAAAAATCGATCACTATCATATACAGAATCCTAGGGAGTCATTAAAGAGAACAAATGAGAATTAAATGCACTAATGATCAATAATCTCGAAGAAAGATTAAGTGAAAAAAAAAAGGTGCTGAAAAACGTGTATAGCAGGATCCATGTTTTGTAGAGGTAGGGTGTACATAGTGCAAGTATGTGCATATGTACATATATGAATGTATGTGTGTAAACATACAGAAACAGTAACCCAATTTTTAATTTTTTTATTTTTATTTTTTGTAGAGACAGGATCTCTCTATGTTGTCCAGGCTGGCAACACAGAGAACTCCTGGCCTCAAGTGATCCTCCTGCCCCAGCCTCCCAAAGTGCCGAGATTACAGGGATGAGCCACTGCACCCGGCCAAGATAATCCAATTTTTAATAGTGGTTACCAGTAGAGGAAATGGGATTTCACTTTTTACTCTATATATTTTTGTGCTGTTTAACTTTTCATAATAAAACACATATTTGTGTTTCAAGTTTAAAAAACATTTAAGAATGGAGGACAAATAAATGTTCTTTACAAATAAACAGAAGGGAAAAATGAAGGGAATAAAAATGTTCTATAATAAACATATTTCTATTAAAAGAAAAAATGTTAAAAATGTGAATACATGCAGCTTCATCTGGCTTATGGAAACATGGGTGATTTTCCACTACCCTCTCTTTCTTCAAAATACCTTTTCACTCTGGACAGGTTTTACATTTCAAGGGAGTGGGGGTGGCAAGGAATCTGATTTCAAGGTAACTTGATAAATTTACTCACATGTAATCTGCCTCGAAGCTCTCGGTCATTTCTCATCTTCACATAAATTCGCTCATCTAGGCTGAGCCTGATAAGATCCAGGGGCTCCTCTACAGTGTTGGTAGTTTGTTGCTGATAACAGAAACAGGTTTAGTAATATAGTACTAGAGATAAAGTAGTGCTTAAATCACTGCTATGCTGTATGACCATGTGCAAGTTATTTAACCTTTTTCTGCCTCAGTCTCCTAATCTGTAAAATGGAGATAATAGTGTCTACCTAATACTGTTTTTATGAGGCTTAAGTGACATATATGAAGGCTTAGAACAGAACTTTTCACATAGTATGTGCTATATAAATGTAGATTAAAACACGCATACATAAGAAGGAGTTACACAGCAAAATAATCATGACTATACTTTGTTCCCTCAAAATCCAAACTGCCTGACCCGATTTCAGGGTATAGGGTCTTAGGAACTTTAGCTTTATCTCAAATATGTAATCATAGGAAAAACACTCACTTAATGCCTACCATGTACTAGTCAGAATGCCAAGTAGAGGTGTAGGTTTATGGGAAGATTATGAATTCAGCACAGGTTGAGGTTAGGCTGCCAACTGGCCAGTAAGATGAATATTTAGTAGCCAGAATAGAACACTGGTTCAAAGCCGGGCATGGTGGCATGTGCCTGTAGTCCCAGCTACTCCGAGGCTGAGGTGGGAGGATTGCCTGAGCCTGGGAGGTGGAGGTTGCAGTGAGCCAAGATGGTGCCAGCAAGCAAGCAAGCACTGACTTTGGAGTCAGGCAGTCCAGGTTCAACTCCTGGCTGTGACCTGACACTTATGAACTGAGATTAAAAATCATGCCATCTGTAATTCTCAGATTCTTCATTTGTAATTGAGAAAGCCACAACCTTCCTTCTGGATTCTTATGAGGATGAAACTAGTTAATGCATTTAAAACAGTGCCAGGAAAGCAGAAAATATTAATACTTAGAAATGGTTCCTATTGGCTGGGCGTGGTGGCTCACGCCTGAATTCCAGCACTTTGGGAGGCTGAGAAAGGCAGATCACCTGAGGTTAGGAGTTTGAGACCAGCCTGGCCAACATGGTGAAATCCCGTCTCTACTAAAAATACAAAAATTAGCCAGGCGTGCTGGCACGTGCCTGTAGTCCCAGCTACTTGGGAGGCTGAGACAGGAGAATCGCTTGAACCAGGAGGCAGAGGTTGCAGTGAACTGAGATCACGCCACTGCACTCCAGCCTGGGCGATAGAGTGAGACTCCATCCAAAAAAAAGGAAAAGAAAAGAAAAGATTCCTACTAATATTATATTATTAAAGAACTGCTGGAAACACTGGTTTTAGAGGTCAGGGCTAGGATGACTTGGGGTCACCCACATGGAAGAGAGGGTTGCAGCCATTAAAGAGTTAGATGATTCAAGGAGAGCTTCTTTAGTAAGTACACAAGGCCAGTGGAGGAAGGTAACTGAATTCGTAACAGGCGCTAAAGATTCAAAAGGCCCGATGAGAGAAAAAAAAATAACCTAACTCAACTGGTCCCCATGTCCCTCAGTTCAACAGGTGTTTGTTAAAGGATCAGATAACCAACTGTTAGATTACAATGATACAGAAGTCACAATCTCCATCCTCAAGGAGCTCATTCTAATGTGGATAGGCATATGGATAATTATAATACTGTAAGAATATGCACATGACAGAGCTCTACTACTACCTAAGCCTCTGTCTGGGATGCCCACTTTCTGTTCTTTTCATCCTATAGCTTTATACATTGGCTTTTAAAAGAGGCCTCCTCTGATCATCTAACTCATTCACTCAAATATTTGTTGAGTATTTCCAGCACTGTTCTAAACCCCAAGGACAAAAGAATGAACAAAACAAAATCCCTACTGTTATGGCACTTACATTCTAGTCAGGAGAGATACACATTAAACAAAGATGCATACATTTAATATGAAAAAATAACGTTCTATGAAGAAAAATGAGGCAGGGTAGGCAGAGTAGGGGGAGTGCTATTTGGGCAGAAGTCCTCTCTGAGGAGGTGAGATTTCAGTAGAAAGTTTAAGTTGTGGCATGATCTCCAAAGATATTTGAGGAAGAAAAAGACCAGGTGAAAAAGCTTCTAGGACCATCTGTTATTCTGCATACCAGTTCCTTGTTTCCTTCATAGCACATCACAGTTCCTATAAATCTTACATATTTATATTTACCTGTTCTCCTCGCGAATATAAGCTCCAAGTCATGGCAAGGATCACTTATATATCGATGTCAGTGTCCCTGGCTCTTAGAACAGTGTCTAACCATACAAAGCTGATGTTCACTCTCTCTGCTGAATGAGTAAATAATTGTTGTGCTCAGTAATGATAACAACTCCTAACTTTATTATCTGGCTTTCTATTGGAATCCTGACAGCTCCGTGAGGTAGGCACGCATAATAATTTACAGATTTAAAAAAACGAAGCGAAGAGTGTGATGAATAGTCATCAGGTGGCCTTCTAACGGAAAAGACCTCAGGGCCTGCAGCAAAATTCGGACAGGGGTGTTTACGGAAAGGATGGGGCGGATTAGGCCGTGTGACTTGGAAAGAAGAGGCGCGACTGGCCATTTTTCCTGAGTTTGGAAAAAGCAGTTTAGTACAAGAAGCGGCTCCGAGCCACCGCCTTAAAATTCACTCACCTGGTCTACGTCGTCCGCCATGTTTCAAACCCTGCGCCCTTTCCCGCCTCTCGCGAGAACACAAGAGCAACGCCGAGCTCCGGAAACGTGATGCTACAATACACCGGAAATAGAAACCTGCTGTGCTCTTGCCTGCTTCCCGCGGTTTTTTAGTGGCCACGGGTATGGGGCGGAGCTTCCTTTGGGGGCGTGACTAGGCCTCCAACGAAGGGGCGTGGCCAGACGCGCCCGCCTCGGGGCGGGGCCTGCGTTCTAACGCATCGCGGCCTGGTGCGTCACTCGCGAAGTGGATTTTTCCCCGACAAGCAATATGGCTCGGAAGCGCGCGGCCGGCGGGGAGCCGCGGGGACGCGAAACGCGCAGCCAGAAGTCCAAGGCCAAGAGCAAGACCCGGCGTGAGGAGGAGGAGGGTGAGAGCGTGGCCCAGCGGGCTTCGCGGGAGACTCTGCCGGTGGGCGGAGGAGGCCCAGAGGCAGGGGCGGCGGGAGTCCAGACGCGGAGGCCGGGTGGAGGTTGCTGCGCGCGTTCCGCGCAGTGGGGGCAGCACGGCAGGCCGCGGCCGGCCCTCCCCGCTGTCCCTGCGCCTTTGTCCTCTGCACCCAGAGCGGCTTCCCGTGAGCCTCGCCCGACCCAAGCTCCTGCGTAGCTTCTTTCCCGCTCCCCGTTGTCCAGAGGATACAGCGCAGATGTTCAGGGTTGAACGCGGAGAAGGCAGTTATTTGTGTCCCAGGAAAACGGACGGACGGACCAGGACGTAGAGTGATGCAGTGTGCTGACTCCCGAATGATAACTTCAGCTGAGTCTCGCCCAGAGTTCCACAGTGGGATCCCACCTGACTTCCCCTCGTGGATATTGGATAGGCTTCTTACATTTGTCATGGACAGTGCAGAGCTCATGGTCTTCCCCTTCAAATCCATGCTTTCCTCCGTTTTTCCAGTCCCAATACTTGTTATAAAGCAAAGTCCACCTTTTTCTTATGTGCACACATCCAGTCCCGTCAGCAAGTCCAGTTAGTTCAGCCTCAGACTGTATTTCAAATTTGTCCACTTCTCTTCATTTCCATGGCCACAACCCCTGTCCAAGTCACCATCACCTTTCAGTTGAGTGACTGCAGTTTCCTCTTGACTGGCCTCCCAGCTCTGCATCCAGCAACGCAAATAATCTTAAAAAAAAAAAAAAAATCATGCCATGCTCCTGCTTTAAACTCTCCTTGGTTTTCCATTGCTCTTAGTTTAAAATCCAGTTGTCTTATCCTGGCCTGCAAGATGCTACGTGTTTTGGCTCTTGCTACCTCTCCTGTTTCTCCTACCACTTGTTTCCTTGCCAGTTACCCTCCTCATTGGCCTCCTTTCTCTTCCTCAAATATGCCAAGTTATTTCTTGAGCCTTTTCCTTTGATATTCCTTCGGCCTAGAGTGACCCCCCACCATGGCTTTTGCCAGGGCTGATTTCTTCAAATCTCAAGTCAGACATTCCGTGAGCAAACTAAGGTAGTCCTTCCCAGATACCCCGTGGATACTAAAACCTGTGATGCTCAAGTACCTTGTATCAAATGGCCTAGTATTTCCATGTAACCTATGCGCATACTCCGACATACTTTAAATCATCTCTAGATCACTTGTAATATCTAATACAATGTAGATGCTATGGAAATAGTTGTCATACTATAGTTTTAAAATTTGTGGGTTTTCTTTTTCCCGAAATATATTCATCTGTGGTTGGTTGAATCTGTGGATGCGGGGCCCGTCGATTGGTAGGGCTAAGTGCTAAATAAATATTTTTTATTTTTTATTTTTTTCGAGATGGAGTCTCACTCTGTCGCTGAGGCTGGAGTGCAATGGCATGACCTCTGCCTCCCAGGTTCAAGCGATTCTCCTGCCTCAGCCTCCTGAGTAGCTGGTATTACAGGTGACTGCCACCATGCCCGGCTAATTTTTGTATTTTAGGAGAGATGGGGTTTCGCCATGTTGGCCAGTCTGGTCTCTAACTCCTAACCTCAGGTGATCCATTCGCCTCGGCCTGCCAAAGTGCTGGGATTATAGGCATGAGCCACTGTGCCTGGCCAATAAATATTTTAAATAATTGCAAAATGCAGGCTGTAGAAGGAATTTCTGGGTCTCCTGAAATAACTGGGTAGATTAGGTAACCAACAAAGGCTATCACACTCGATTCTGTGTTTCTATACCGATTATAAGTTCATCATCCATTAGAAAATAGTCAAATGGTAATAATTCCTAAACTTAGAAGGTGATTTACCTCATATGTAGTATTTTGAGTTCCATTTTATTCATTTACTCGTTCATTCAAAAAACATATTTTGAGTACTATGTGCTGCACATGAATGAGGTGACATGGGAGATAAACGTATCTTGGAGGATCATAGAGTAGTGTTGACATGACATTTGCATGTAAGACATGCAAGGCAGAGTGTGCTAAATACTGTGGAAGAAGGTACAAGGCTTTGTAGCTTCCAAAGGATTAATCAAGTTTGACTAGCATGATCGGGGAACGCTTTCTGAAGTTGTTTGATCTGTGATTTAAAGGATGGTTGCTATTTTAGCAAGGGGTCACAAAAAAGGGGCTGGTATTCTAGTCAGAATGTAATTTGGATATATGGCAATTAAAAATTGTTGTAATCTGATGGAAATGCTACCTGCATTCCTCCCAGCTCAACACTTCACCTGGGTTCCAGCTTGGTAGAGCTTCAATTCTTAGTTATATGCACTTGGGTGAATTATTTTGGACAAGTATTTTAGCCCTTCTAAACTTCTTCTATGAACTATAATAACTGCCTTGCAGGGTGGCTGTAAGTTTTCAATGGGATAGCATATAAAGCCAAGAGCTTTAGCTTTACCCATGTTGGGTAATTAGTTGGGCTAGCTGGTGTCATTCAGCCTAAATGGAGGTAAGGATGCACCCAAGTTTACTCTGCTAGCCAGAGGAGCTAGCAGTCAGTTCCCAAGGCAGCTTCCAATCTGCAGAGTTACAGCTTTTGTTGTGGTTTGGTGGTTTGTTGGGGAAGCATAGACTTAGCAAGTGTGGTTTGGGCTGCAGGTGACAATAATTTGGTGACTGTCAGTGTAGTTTCTAACACTGTAATAGTGTAGGTTTTAACAGCACCCCTGTACATGCAAATGAAGGTGATACTTGGCTGCTTTCGACAAATAGGAAAAAAGAAAACAGGCTTCCACATGATTTCCTTTGTGTTACTAAAGCACCTCTTGTTTCTTTGCATTTCTTCTCTATGTTAACACCTTCGGTGATAATCCGTTAACTCCTTCAACAGCTGTTTATTGAGCGCCTACTATTTTCAGGCACTATTCCAGGTACTAGGATAATAGTGGTGAACAAGACAGGTGAGGCACCTGCTCTCTCTCATGATTATAATCTGTGGGGAGGGGTAAGTAGAACAGATAACAAGTTAAAAAAAAAAAAACAGATTCACATAATGGTAAGAGCTATCACCCTGTGTTAAGACTGCTGTGATAAAACTTACTTGGGTACATAGCAGAAAATGCTTCTATAGATGGGGAAAAAAAAAAACCCTCAAACTTAAATGGGGCTGGGAAGGGGCAGCTAAATGGGAATCAGTGTCAGGGAAGGCCTTTGTAAGGAGGTGGCATTTTGAGGCAGTTAGTGTAATTTTGAGCCATTCATAGGAAGTTCTGGGGAAAAGAGTTCTAGGCAGAGAGGACAGTGTTTAAACACTCTTAGGAGGGAATGAACTTGGCCAGTTGGCTGGACACAGTGAGTGAGGGGCTGGGTAGGAGAAGTGGGCAAGGGCCTGAGCTTGGATACCAAGCTAAGGAGTTGGAATTTTATTCTGAGTGCTGTGAGTTGCTCCTAGAAGGTTTACTCTGGTGTTCTTATTACATCCCAGTAGATAGGCAAGCAGACCACGGTGGTAATTCCTGCCCTACTGAAAGAACGCTGAGCTCGAGGAGGCTGGTTAGGCATATTAGATCACTCAAGATTTTGGAGAGTCCTGGAAAAGAGTCTCTAGGTGCTTAGGGACCAAAGAATAGCAAAGAATAGAAAGTCACCCATATTTCTGCCATCCAGAAATAGCCACCATGAAATAATGGTCTGTTTCCTTCTAGTCTGTTTTTTACATAGCAGAAAGCACGCTGTAAAATCAACTTTGCATGATTAACATTACATCATCTATCGTTTTTCTTTATCCTAAAGGATGACTCAATTATATTTTGTTGTGTGGCTCTGCCCAAGTTACTTAACAATTATCTCATGGTTGTATGTTCAGATTATTGTTAGATGCTTTTGAATACTATGAACATCCTTTTGATTCAGAGTTTTGTGTTTCCTTTTTCCCCCCTTTCCTTTTTAACTCCTCTACCTTTCTCTTCAAACACAGAAATAAAAGCTATGCTTTTTAACCAACCAGAAAAGTTTGTGATGCCTCTGAAGTATCCTCCTACCTGCTTTTTTTTTAGATTAGTAGAAAGTGAAGTATTTCGCATCTTTGCCTATTAGAGGGCTAAATACCATTGTAAGATCCAGAAATCTTAATTTTAGGGCACCCTCCTCAAACTATCAAATCTTAAGCTTTATGCAGCCTCTGGCCTTGGAATCGGCAGTCTGTTCTCAGATTTGAAAAAATTAATTTTGAAATATTTTGCACTTCAAAATTTTTCCTTATTTTTTGGTTTCCACTAAAATGTTTAAAAATGGGAATACATAAATTCCTTTTTTATAAAACATTTAAAGAAACAATGGAATCAGTGATTTATCTAGCATTAAAAGAAATGCTCCTTTGATATGAATGTTATTAACATTTAATAATGATTTCATCTAGATCAGAGGGAGAGTCTTTTTTCCCTCATGTAAAAATTTATATTCTTGTGGAATATAAATACCTATCCAGAGAGTCAGCAAGGCAAACAATGAAAAGACTGAATTATTAAATAATTTTATATTTTAGGTTAACGTTGCAATCCCTTATGGAACCTCAATAAAAAGTAGAGTATTTTTATTTTCTAAAATTAATTGAAGCAGAGTCATGCAAAGACAAAAGAGGATTTATTTCGGATTCAAGATCATTTGTGTGAATATATTTGCAAAATAGAAAACTATCCTTCCCTGCCATATTGTTATTTATTAAAACTAATCTATTAATATAATTATTACATGTAAATAAACCATAATTTTAGATACCCCAATTTGACTAAAACCAGCAGCTTATGCATTTTTTATTTCCCTTTAACAAAAAATAATTATTTTAAGAAAATACTTCTGAATTATTGCTGTCTTTTTCCAACTGTAAGTTTGCTGAGGTGGTTGGTATACGAGTGCCATTTGGGTTACATTGGAAAGGTTTCAGAGCAGTATGTGTTTTGAGCAGTTTGGTCTTGAAGGTTGGCAGAAATGTAGATTAATAGTAATGATGTTGTGGTAAAACTTGGAAATGTTTATGTACTTAACATTTTACTTAAGAGGAGTGCATTATCCCTAAGACAAACAATTAGTCTTGGCAGATGATAAATAAATAGGGTGCTAATTAGTGGATGTTGTATTTTCTTGGCAGGAATCGTGTTGTATTTTCCTTTCCAGGATGTTGTATTTTCCTGGCTGACATTTAAGATCTGGAAGTTAGGTTTTATTTGACTCCTGTGGTATTTTCTGTAGTCATAGGAGAAGTAAAGTGCTGATAAAGGAGAATGGTTTTTACTATAAACATAGACTAGCCGCAGGTGGGTAGAGGCTGAGAGCTGGTTGCTGACCAGACAGGGGATGGTGAACAGGTGATGGAGATCGGGTTTGGAGACAGATCATAGAGCCTTTTCATGCCCTTGCCCATGAGCTGCTCTGCCTCCACCTTTCCTTCCACCCCTCACCTCATGTTCTGTATGGTCACCTAGATGCCTTTGAAGATGAGAAACCCCCAAAGAAGAGCCTTGTCTCCAGAGTTTCACAAGGAAAGAGGAAGAGAGGCTGCAGTGATCCTGGGGGTTCAGCAGGTGGTCCAGCAAAAAAGAAAGTGGCCAAGGTGACTGTTAAATCTGAAAACCTCAAGGTTATAAAGGATGAAGCCCTCAGCGATGGGGATGACTTCAGGTGAGATGCCTGCAAAGCTTTGTCTCGGGTCTTGATTTTTCTCATCAGAGAATTGTGAGTAATGAAAACCTCTATTCTTACTTGTCACTGGGGTCCATGGAAGATTGGATCTTTAAGCTCTTCTAGGTACAACTCAGACCTGTAAGAACTGGAAACTTTACAGATAAGAACGGTGACAGTGTGCAGAAAGTGGTTTGTTCATGCTTCCACAGCCAGACAGTGGCAAAAGCAGGAGAACCCAGGTCCAGTGTCCAGTGTTCTTTCTACTACACAAAAATATTAGATATATCACAAAATATTTACCTGCCATTCCAGCTTTATCTCATACTACTTTCCTCAAGCATGCTCTTCTCTGGCCCACCTGGACTTCTCATCATTCACTGAACACATTCTTGTACTTTCTGCACCTGCATTGTGCTCATGGTATTCCCTCTACCTGGAGTGCTTGCTGGCTTCCATCTTGAAGATGCAGATCCGAAACCACCTACTCTAGAGGCTTCACTGATTCCTCCCCCTTCTCTCCTCTGATTTCCTGTAGTGCTTCTAGGGAGTGTGATATGTCTGCCAGTTATTGTTACCACGCCACATACCCAGGCTTACCCTGTGACCTCTCAGAGAGCTGGAACCATGTGGGGTTCATTTTCATATGCCCTGTAGCATCGATTGCAGGGCCTTTTATTTGGCAGAAACTGAAAAAGTATTTTTGCAGTGAATGAGCATTTATAGTAATATGTTGTGAACAATAATTATGAGCCCAGGGAACACTTGGTTATCTGCCTCTTAAGAAAGTTGAGGGGTGGGGAGAAGAGGAAGAACAGAGGGGTAGTTGTTCCTTTGCTTCTTAAACAAATCCTCACTCCCAGTATCTGCTTTTCCAGCAGCCTCTAGTCCTGGCGTGAGAGAGTAGTCCAGTAGAGAGCACAGGAAGGGACACGGGACAGCATGCTGATTTTCTGCCATGGTTCATCTCTTCTTTTCTCTAGACTTTCCTTCCCTTCCCGTCCCATCCCGTCCCGTCCCATCCTGTCCCCGTCCCCGTCCCTGTCGCGTCCCGTCCTTAATGGAGTCTCGCTCTGTTGCCCAGGCTGGAGTGTAGTGATGCAATCTTGGTTTACTGCAACTTCTGCCTCCCAGGTTCAAGTGAGCCTCCTGAGTAGCTGGAACTGTAGGCGCCCACCACCATACCCAGCTAATTTTTGTATTTTTAGTAGAGATGGGGTTCCACCGTATTGGTGTTGAACTCCTGAACTTAGGTGATCTGCCCAGCTCAGCCTCCCAAAGTGCTGGGCTTACAGGCGTGAGCCACTGCGCCCGGCCTCCCCTAGACTTTTCTGAAGAATGCCTCTGAGCTTACTACTTTCCAGTTGCGTCCCCTCACTAGTTGAATTGTATCTCCAGAGACATACACATAGAGATAGGCCATGATACTGCTAAGGAAAGCTCTGAGTTCCCCTTTCCCTCTCCTCTGAGCATTGACTGTGGTCATTTCTGCTATGTTCATTCTAAGGGGAAATTTTTATTGCTGTGGTGTTGAGGGAAAGTGGTACCCTAAAAAAAGAGCATATTACTAGAGCTCAAGATTGATGATTGGTTATTTTAAATGTTTATGCCAAAATCCTAGATAATATTCTCACTTGGTACCAAGTGCCAAAGTTTACACAAGTTAAAAGTAACTGGATACTCTGGACACATTTTGTATATGAATTTGCAGAAATATATTACGAATCAGCAAGTACTTAGTCTTGAACCGTTGTTTAGCCAACTGCTTATCTATGTTATTATCTATTTAGCTAGCTAGCTGTCTATGTATCTTGTTATTTATGACTCACCTATGTGTAGTGACATCCCTGCTTGAAGTTAGAATGCTACGAACAGAAATATGATGTCTCCTTACATCATATTTCTTAAAGATGGAAAAGAAATCTGAGTAGGCTTATAGTAGGATAAGTAAATGTAAATTTTATTCTCTTCTTTCTGGCCTCCAAATGCACGTAAATCACACAGATATCACAGTTCTGGAACTCATGTTATTATTTTGGTGTCTTCTAACTTTTCCTTGTCATGTCCAGGCACAGCTATGTTTTCTTTCACACAGATCTAGATTGGAGGTTTTTTGACAGCACATCTGGTATGTATTAGATGATCAGAGCACGTCTTGATGAGATGTTGAGACACGTGTTGATGGAGGAAGTGAGGCTCAGCGCTTACTAATCATCTTTAAATAGTTGCCACAGATTCTCAATAAATAGGAGGGGTTTTAAAAATTCCGTTTAGCTTGAATGGAACTCTAGGATATCTGAGCCTTCTTCATCTTCCTTCCTGTGGTCTTTACACAGGGACTTTCCAAGTGACCTCAAGAAGGCACACCATCCGAAGAAAGGGGCTACCATGAATGAAGACAGCAACGAAGAAGAGGAAGAAAGTGAAGATGACTGGGAAGAGGTTGAAGGTGAAACATCTCTCTTTGTTTTTCAGAACTCTTTGGTTCTGTTTTTTTTTTGTTTGATTCTGTTTGGAGTCAAATCACTAATTGCAATCCTGTTGTTTCCTTTTGAGCTAATTAGACCACAGATAAGGTTGTACCAGGGACTTGCTTTGCTATATATGGAAAAACTCATGGCCAGGTTACCAAAGAAGGCTGTTTACTCTCTTTCTCTGGTGACTGTCAATGGGGTAGATGTAAATAGAGAGGCAGCACTATTTAGAAGGAGCAGAGGCTTTGAAAGTAGTTAGAACTGAGTTCAGTGCTCAACTTTGCCACTTAGGTAGCAGTGTAAGTGAGTAATTTAATCTTGAGCAAGTAACTTCACCTCTCTGAACTGAGTTTCTCATTAGTAACACTCTGTAAACACCGAATGTTTAGTGTGAGCCATTCACAGTACAGGCTGTAGGATTATTGTGGGGAAAAGAAAGTTTGCAAATGTATCATACACTCACAGTAAATACCAGCTAATGTTATCATCCTTGATTCCTTCTGTCTGACCTGACTTTTCCCCACCTTTTTCTTTTGAAAGTGTTCAAATTTATCAAAAAAGTGAAAAATGTAATACATGTCCTCTTCACCTAGGTTCATTAACATTTTGCCACATTGAATGTATGTTTCCCTCTGTAAATATTCATTGTGGAACCATTTGAAAATAAGTTGTAGATATTCTGATATTCCACTGCTGAATACTTCAGCATGCATTTCCTAATAATTAGACATTCTCCTGCATGACAAAATGACCTTATCACACCTAAGAAAATGAAAAATAAGTCCCCAATTGTTACAAAAACATCCTTTATAACTGTTTCTTTTTCCACACCAAGATCCAACCAAGCCTTGTATTTGATCGTCATGTCTCTTCAGTCTCTTAATATAGAGCGGTAGCTCCCGCCCACCACCTTGTTTTGCTTTTCATAGCACTGCCTTTTCTGAAGGGTCGTAGTCTTTTGTTTTGTAGACGGTCTCATGTTCTGGTTTTGTCTGATAAACAGTCACATATCTTTTGATGTTGTTAAACTTGTTTCAGTATCCCTGTATTTCTTGTAAACTAAATCCAAAGATGTGATTTAATTTTTATTAAACTTTTTTTTTTTGCAAGAATCCTTCCTAGGTGATGCTTTAAACCTTATCTTGCATTGATTAAGCCACCTCTAATGTCAGATTGTTCCTCTTCTAGTCATGCTACCTTTAAGCTAGCTGTACTACCATGTCCTTTTGACATGGCCTCATTAGTCTTTGAGAACATTTTTGTTTGGCTTATACTTTTCTTGCTGTAGACTTGAAACCAGCTTTTTTTCTTCAAGAAGCTGTGGTTCATTTTAATAGAGATTCGTGTATAGAGACCAAGATCTGGCATTAGATGCATTCTTTGCCAGTGAGATGTCATGGCTTCTAGGCCCAGATCCTCTTTTTTTTTTTTTTTTTTTTTTGAGACGGAGTCTCGCTCTGTCGCCCAGGCTGGAGTGCAGTGGCCGGATCTCAGCTCACTGCAAGCTCCGCCTCCCGGGTTCCCGCCATTCTCCTGCCTCAGCCTCCCGAGTAGCTGGGACTACAGGCGCCCACAACCGCGCCCGGCTAATTTTTTGTATTTTTAGTAGAGACGAGGTTTCACCGTGGTCTCGATCTCCTGACCTTGTGATCCGCCCGCCTCGGCCTCCCAAAGTGCTGGGATTACAGGCGTGAGCCACCGCGCCCGGCCAGATCCTCTTTTAAGGAACTTTTGCTAATGAAGTTTTCAATTAGATCCAGTTCAGCAAGTTTAGTCCTTTTCAGCTACTGTATACAAGCAATATAGGGGGCGAAGAGATGAAAAGGATGTATTTCTTGTCACTTTGAGAATGAAAGATGGACACCTAAGTCATGGCTCTATACAAAGCAAATTGTGCTAATTGTTATAGTGATATAGAATGCAGAGAAAAGGAGATTATTCTCATTTGACTTTTTTTTTTTTTTTAAAGAGTTTTAAGTATATACATACATGCATGAGTGTCAGCTTTTTAATAGAGGGGTCTGTATGCTTTAGGTCCCTTATCTAAAGACTGCCTGGGTCATGTGGGTTAAATGAGACACATGAATATATAACACTCAGCATAGTGCCTGGCACATGGTAGGACTCAGGGCAGGGCATGCCTAGGGGTCTCTGCGGGCTATCTCTCTCACATTCATGCCTCACTTCCTCCTTCCCAGCAGAACCTTGATTCTGTTCAGTACAGTAGGTTTTATTGTTGTTATTACTATTACTGATTTTTTAAAATGCTTGTTGATAGAACTTAGTGAGCCTGTGCTGGGTGACGTGAGAGAAAGTACAGCCTTCTCTCAATCTCTTCTGCCTGTGAAGCCAGTGGAGATAGAGATTGAAACGCCAGAGCAGGCGAAGACAAGAGAAAGAAGGTAAGCTTAGACCCTTGC
This sequence comes from Papio anubis, assembly GCF_008728515.1. Lineage (NCBI taxonomy): Eukaryota > Metazoa > Chordata > Mammalia > Primates > Cercopithecidae > Papio > Papio anubis. The sequence goes on from NC_044977.1 coordinate 50,411,586, forward strand.
TTGTAGGCTCCTGTCACATGTAGTTGGCAACAGCTGCTGCTTTAGGAGGACTTTGGAGAAACTTGTAGGGGACCAGGACTGAGTATCAAAGTTTTTGAGAACCTTGGGTCAGGAACCTGATTTACCTTTAGAGACTTGAATGAGACACCTTCGTGTCCTGGCTGGGGTGGGGGAGGAGGAGAGAGAACTCCTGTGTGCCAAGGATTGAGCAGGTCATCCGTTATCTTACCTAATCCTTAGAAAAGTGTTATGAATGAGGAGCCAGAGGCTCAGAGACACTAAGTAATGTTTCAGGAGTCACTCAGCCAGTAATTGAGGAGCTGAGACCTAATCCTTCTCATTGACTTGGGATTCACGTTTTCCCTACCATGTCACGCTGTAGGACTTGAGGCAGCGCCCACCGTGGTAGGGAGCCCCTATCCTTCCCAGCATCCTGGAGTACCTGTGCAGCCTCTGATGACCTGGGAATATGGAGCCTCTGATGGCTTGGGAAGTACACTGTGCGATGGGCATGTTACTAGGCACAGAAGAGGGAGATAATACAAATCATTCAAGAAGTGTCAAGTTGTCTTGAAAATTTATGGTATATAGACTGAAAGAGATTTTACACTAGAACAGTGTCACGTAAATGACGGTGTGTTAATTTAACATTAATAAAGGTAATGGCTGCTAAGTAGAGAGTCAGTAGTCGGAAGAGTTGGACAGCCAGAGAAGACATCCTGGAAGAAGTGAGCTTTGAGGCATGTAGGTGAGGTGTGGTCTGCTGTTGGTTGAGAGGAGGGTTGTCTGGGTACAGAATGTCCCAGGCCAAGGTTTGCTGATGAGAAGGAGCCAAAGAGCCTACAGGAAATAGCTGGGTTGCAGATGGACTTGAGTAGCACAGCCTTGTGTAGGGAAACAGGGAGAGTGATTCACTGTCATCCAAGGAGAAGGAATTGCCTGGGGGAGTGGAATCTGGTTTCAGTTCCCCACTTCATTCCCAGATTTTTCACTATGTGTTGCAGTGAAAAGATAAAACTGGAGTTTGAGACACATCTTCGGAGGGCGATGAAACGTTTCAATAAAGAGGTCCACGAGGACACACACAAGGTAAGGGCAAGGGATGATGGGGAAGGACTTTTCGTTGTTGGCGGTAAGAGCTTGTGCTCACCGAGGCTTTATTTCTGGCTTTGCTGCTCACTCTGTGGCCATGGCAAGTTTCTTACTCTCTCTGAGCATTTGTGTCCTCGTCGGGGAAGTGGGGGTAGTAATAGTGTCTGCCTGGGAGGGTGGTTGTGTATTATAGGTCAGGTAGCTTACAGCACAATGCCTGGCATGCAGCAGAGGCTAAATAACAAGTACTTGCCTTCCATCTCTCCTTTCAGCCATTTAATATCATTAATTCTAATCCCAGCTGCAGGCACTGGCTTTTAACTTTACCTGATAATTATTGAACACCTATACACACCTAGCAAGGTGCTTGGCGTGGTGGGGATAGAGACTTGGATAAAGCTTATTTCCTACAATTGAGGAGTATCTGATCTCTAGATGGAACATGGACTTCCAAACAGAGAAACTCAAGACTATGCCTAAAACAGTGAAAGAGATCAGCCTGGCTCTGTGGAGCTGGGCAAGGCTTTATGTAGGAGAAAGGATTAGAGCCGGGTCTAGGAGAAAAAGTTGAAGACTCTAGCCAAGTTGTGGAGGGGATGGCAAGGTGCCCAGCTCACCTGCGTGTGTGGAGTGTATAGGATGGGGGGTGGGGGTGAAGGGAGGGCAGGCTTTGGTTTCCCTTTGATGGATGGTGGGCTGCCAGAGAGGATAGCGATGGGGTGGGGGAGATGCTTTATGTGCAGCTGCTCCAGAAATCTAGAGGTGCAAGGACGGTGATGAAGTTAGAGAGGGTCGCCTCCTTCATCCAGGCCTGGGGCAAGAAATGAGACAGCTTTGTGCCTTTCACCTCTTGTTGGGTGCTGGAGGTGAAAGAAAGGGAAGATGACTCTCAGGTTTGAGACCTGAGTGAGGAAAGAGAGGCAGCACTATTGATTAAAATAGAGCGACTGTTAGTAGGGGAGGAGGAAGCCAAGGTTGAAGGGAAAATGACGCAAAGCAGTGTGTGAAAAGAGGGGAAGAGGCCATATAATCATTTTAGTAGGTGGATGAAGGGTGGGGTTTGGGGTCAGAGGAAGGGCGAAGATGTGGAGCCTGTGACAGAAGGTTGGGCTCAAACACCCAGGGGGGTGGTGAGAGCAGCCCAGTGAGCCCAGTGAGCTACGTCCCACCACCGGCTTCCACAGGCTTCCAGCAGTCTCGCCAACTCCACCTCACTTGCCTTTCCTCCTGATCTCGTGGAGCAAACCCCAGTTACGACAGCATTTCATCCAGAAATCTTTCAGTATGTATCTCTAAAAGACAAGACCAAAACAAAAACAGTTTGTATTTTGAAGCTTTGAGTTTTGATGATTCCTTTGAAGGAATGAGTATACAGAGAGAAAAAGAGAAGGTGAAAGACAGGCTTGGGAAGTGGCCAATACTAGTATTTTTACTTTCTTATATGTAGAAATGGCAACACATATTTCTTGCCCACAGGATGTCTTGATTTTGGCAGCTAAAGTTCCTCCTGGTCTCTGGCCTGCCTTCCATGCTGCTCCTTCCTCCTTTCCTTTTTACAGGTTCACCTTCTCTGCCTGCTAGCAAATGGCTTCTATCGGAATAACATCTGCAGCCAACCAGATCTGCGTGCTATTGGCCTTTCCATCATCCCAGCCCACTTTACCAGAGTGCTGCCTCGAGATGTGGACACCTACTACCTCTCAAACCTGGTGAAGTGGTAAGGCCCTCCGCCTGTCCTGCAGAGCTGGGGAGTGTAGGATTTGTGTTCCTCTCAGAGGCTGTGTTCAGATCACTTCCACAGACCTTCCCTGAGGTGGTAACTATGGATCAGGTGGTGGGCATGGCATTGAAGATAGAGAAATGCCAGGCATGATCTTGCCCTGGTGTAGCTCCCAGACTGGTGGGGAGACAAATACATACCAAGTAATTACAGGGTGGCATGAGGAGTGCCCTGAAAGGGGTGTTCTGGGAACTGCATGCTCACAGTGCAGGGGCGCTTTTCTCAGCTGGGAGGTCTGGGAAGGCTCCCCAAGGAGGTAAAGTCTGAGTTGGGTTTGCAGTGATGAAAGGAGTTAGCAAGACAGGCTGGGGAAAGTAGGACAGGGGCAGGCGGGTCTCACGATTCACTCCCTCTTTTGATTTTCTTGGCTGTAAATGAAGATTCCCATTTGCCCTGACCTCTGACACAAGGAATGCCTGCTTTCTCCCCAGGTTCATTGGAACATTTACAGTTAATGCAGAGCTTTCAGCCAGTGAACAAGATAACCTGCAGACTACATTGGAAAGGAGATTTGCTATTTACTCTGCTCGAGATGATGAGGAATTGGTCCATGTAAGTGATTCCTTCCAGATCACTGTTTTTTATCAGTACTGTTAACTAGTGATAATGGCAGCCATGTGCCAGATGCCATTCCAGGTGTGTTACCAACACGACCTCAGTCAGTCCTCGTAATGACGATAGCTGCTGAAGCTCAGAATAGCTACTTGATGCCTCTAAGATCTTTTCCTTGGTGAGCCTGAGAATCAAGATTGGGATTGGAGTCTTGAGTGGCAGGCCTGCGTGCTTTCCTCCCTGTCACCTCTAGTGCTGGTGTACCAAAAAGCCCATAATTTTTGGTCAGATGTGTTAGAAATATTTTCATTAATTATTCCAATTTTGTCTTCAAAAGTCCCAAGGAAATGTTTTTTCAAATGGGATGCTGAAGTCTTTGAGAACGTGTTTTTGTATCTCACATTTGGGTGATGATACTGGCAGGCAGCAGTGCAGTGAGGAGGGTTCTGTCCATAAAAAAGAATCGTGATAGCAGAGTGCTCCAGGGACAGGCAGGCTTTATCAAATGCCTACGGGCACCTGTAGGGAAGGCTCTGTCTGAATAAAACAAAAACAGAGATCAAAATGTGGTTTTATCCCTAGAAGATTCCTATTAATCCATACAGTTCAATCTGAAAGTCCCAGATTCTCTGGAGAAAAAGACCAGATTTTTCATATCTGTAGAGGCCAAATGGTTGACATCTTTAGTTCTCTTCTTCCATATTGCTTTTAAAAAGCCTAAGATATTTGGCAAGGCTGATAATGATGTTATAATATGCTGCCCAAAGAAAACTTTTTTTTTTTTTTTTGAGACAGAATCTCTCTCTGCCACCTAGGCTGGAGTGCAGTGGTGCGATCTCAGCTCACTGCAACCTCCACCTCCCAGATTCAAGTGATTCTCATTTCTCAGCCTCCCATGTAGCTGGGATTACAGGTTTGCACCACCATGCCTGACTGATTTTTGTATTTTTAGTAGAGATGGGGTTTCACCCTTCACCCTGTTGGCCAGGCTGGTAACTCATTAATATTTTAGTATTGTCCTCCCAGACTTGCTTCCTGTGTATTTGTGTACATCTGTATTTGTTTTATTTGTTTAAGCAAAATGGGATCATATAGCTGTTAAAGAGGGGGTACAATTCAGTGACCATTTAGTACATTTACAGTGTTGTGCAACTACCACCTCTATTTCCAAAATGTTTTTGTGACCCCCACGGGAAACCCTGTATGTACCCATTAAATACCCCGTTGTTACCCCCCGTCCCCGCTCATGGCAACCACCAATCTGTCTTGTGTCTCTGTGGATTTACCTATTCAGGATATTTAGTATAAAATAAATTATACACTATGTGGCCTTTTGTGCCTTTTGCGTAGCATAATGTTTTCAAGATTCATGTGCATTTTAGCATATATCAGTATTTCATTAATATTTATGGCTGAATAAGATTCCATTACATGTATATATATTTTCTCTATCCATTGGTGGACATTTCGTTAGTTTCTACCTTGTGGCTGTTGTGAAGAGTGTTGTTAACAATGTCTGTAAATATATTTATTTACATACCCTGTTTTCAGTTCTTTTGGGTATATACCTAGGATTGAAATTGCTAGGTCATATGTATATTCTATGTATAACTTTTGGAGAAACCACCAAACTGTTTTCTACGGTTACTCTACCATTTTACATTCCCACCAACAATGAACAAGAATTCCAAATCTTTGCCAACACTTGGTTATTTTCCAATGTTTTGATTATAGCCATTATGATGGGTGTCAAGTGATACCTCATTGTGGTTTTGATTGCGTTTCTCCAATGACTGATGATGATGAGTGTCTTTTCGTGGGCTTCTTGGTCATTTGTGTATCTTTTTTGAGGACATGTCTATTCAAGTATTTGCCTATTTTTTAATTACGTTGCCTTTTTGTTGATGATTTGTAAGAGCTCTTTATGTATTCTGGATATTAGTTACCTATCAAAATACATGCTTTGCACATAGTTTCTCCCATTCTGTAGGTTGTCTTTTTACTTTCTTGATGAAGTCCTTTGATACACAAAAGTTTTGAATTTTGACAAAGTCTGAGTTACCTATTTTTCTTTTGCTCGTTGTGCTTTTGGTGTCATATCTAAGATTCCACTGTCAAATCCAAGGTCATAAAGATCGACCCCTGTGTTTTCTTGTAAGAGATTTATAGTTACTGCTCTTACATACATTGAATATTTGCACATATCAGGTAGATGTTCAACATCATTCTTATGCATGTGGATAGCCATTTGTCCCAGCATTATTTGTTGAAGAGACGATTTTTTCAGTGGGGCTTGGATGGTGTGGCATCCTTTTCAAAAATCAACTGGCGTAAACATATGGGTTAATTTCCAGCCTCTCAATTCTATGTTATTGTTCTTACGCCAGTACAACAGTGTTTTGATTACTATAGCTTTGTAGTAAGTTTTGAAATCAGGAAGCCTCAGTGTAACTTTGTTCATTTACAGTATGCTTTGGTTATCTGGGGCCTCTTGCAATTCCATATGAATTTGATGATCTGTTTTTCCATTTCTGTGAAAAAGCTGTTGGAATTTTGATAGGGACTGCTCTGAATCTGTAGATTAATTTATGTGCCATTACCATCTGGTTATTAGGTCTTCTAGTCCATAAGCATGGATGTCTCTCCTTTTATTTTTGTCTTTCTCAGCTGTATTTTGTAGTTTTCAGTGTACAGTCTTTCATCTCAGTTAAATTTTTTTCCTAGGTACTTTATTCTTCTTGATGCTGTTGGAAATGGCATTGGTTTCTTAATTTCTCTTTTAGATTGTTCATTGCAAATGTATGGAAACACAACTGACTTTTTTGTGTTGTCTTGTACCCTGCAGCTTTGCTGAATTCATTTATTAACTCTACTAGCTTTCTTGTTCGTTTATGTATGGGATCCCATATTGTATCTATAAGTAGATCATTTTACTTCTTCCTGTCCAGTTTGCATGCCTTTTGTGTCTTTTTCTTGCCTAATTGCTCTGGCTAGGACTTCAAGTACAGTGTTGAATAATGATCGTGACATCAGGCATCCTTCTTTTGTTCCTGATAATTCATGGGGAAAGCGTTCAGTCTTTCACCATTAAGTATCATGCTGGCTCTGGGTTATGATGTTGACTCAGTTTCCTTCTATTCCTAGTGTTTTGAATGTTTTTTTTTTTTCTAATGAAAGCCTGTGGGATTGTCTCAGATGCATTTTTCTGTGTCAGTTGAAATGGTCCTCTGGATTTTCTTTCCTTCATTCTTTTAATGTATATGTAATTGATTGATTTTCTTATGTTGAACCATCCTTGCATGCCTAGAATAAGTACTACTTGGTCATGTTGTATATGTCTTTTAATATGTTGTTCGATTTTGTTTATTAGTATTTTATTCAGGATTTTTGCATCTATATTCATAAATTGGTTTATTTTCTTGTGATGTGTTTGTCTGGCTTTGGCGTCAGGGTAATGCTTGCCTCGTAGAATGAGTTAAAAAATGTTTCCTTTTCTAATGTTTGGAAGAGTTTGAGAAAGATTAAGGTAAATTCCCCTTCAGATGTTTGCTAGAATTCACCAGTGAGGTAATCTAGTCCTAGACTTTTCTTTGTTGGGAGGTTTTTGATTTCTGACTCGATCTGTTGTTATAGATCTGTTCAGATTTTTCATTACTTCTTGAGTCAGGTTTGGTCATGTGTATATTTCTGGGAGTTTGTCCGTTTTCTATACATTATCTAATTTGTGGGGATCATACAGTTCTGTAACCTGATTTTTTTTCCTCAGCAATGTACATTGATAGATTTCTTATTAAAGGTGGTGACTGTGTATGCTTGGGTAGCACTAGACTGTTTCCAGAGTCCTGTCAGCTACATTATCTTGTCTAATCCTCTTTAGAGTCGTGTGAGGAAGCTGAGGCAGGGATTATTCTAGATGCAGAAATCCAGGTGTAGGGAAGTCGCTCAGCTAGTGGTGAACACTTAGTTATCCAGACTTCTGGACCTGTGCTCCTGTGCCATGCTGTACAATAAGAAACTGAGAAATTAATGTTGGTACAATGCCATCAGCTAAACTACAGGCATTATTTGGATTTTCCAAGTTTTCCTGCTGATATCCTTTTTCTATTCCATGATACTGGTTTGTATTTAGTCATCATGTCTCCTCCAGTGTGTGACAGTGTTTTGATCTTTCCCTGTCTTTCATGATCTTGACACTTTGGAAATTTTTAGCCGCAGAAGAAACAAGGCAAAAGCAATCATTTATCTCACCATAACATGGCTCCTCACACTGGACTTTCTCCTGAGGCTGTGGCAGTAATCAAGGAGAGATGCTGGGACCTGGAGACCCGTGTAGGAAGGCCTTGCCTGAGTATATTATCACTGTTGCCGCTGAAGGTCAGGTCCCCTGAGGGGCTCCCAGACTTCCAAGTTAACAGTGTTCAAAGCTGCAGACTCAGTTAAAGATTCAACGTGGGGAAAAATGGAAAACAGGGAACAGACTTAGGTGATCTGATGATAATGATATTTTCTACTACTTCTTCCCAAAGTGGCATTTCATTTTATTATTTTAGTCACAAACGTAACACATATTGACTATAGAACAATCAGAAGATAGGTAAGCAGAGAAAAAAATCCTGTAAACACCCATAACCCAGTATGTGGATGGTTTTTCAAATATCCATGTATGTCTAAATTTATATTTACGTTTTTTTTTTTTTTTTTTTTTTTTTTTTTTGAGGCGAAGTCTCCCTCTGTTGCCCAGGCTGGAGTGCTGTGGCGCGATCCCGGCTCACTGCAAGCTCTGCCTCCTGGGTTCACGCCATTCTCCTGCCTCAGCCTCCCGAGTATAGCTGGGACCACAGGTCCCTGCCACCACGACCGGCTAATTTTTTGTATTTTTAGTAGAGATGGGGTTTCACTGTGTTAGCCAGGATGGTGGCGATCTCCTGACCTCGTGATCCACCCACCTCGGCCTCCCAAAGTGCCGGGATTACAAGCGTGAGCCACTGCACCCAGCCGTATTTTTTCTTATAAAAATGTAATCACATCATACTTTTTAAAGGAAAAATTTTATTTTCCTTTAATATATGACGAGCATGTTCCTGTTCTTCTATGAAGATAAACCTCTGCATCATCATTTTTAACAGTGTCTGGAGTTTCCATTGCCCATCGCGTACTGTTAGAAAGTCTGGCTGTTTCCAACTTTTCCCTGTCTTGAACAAGCACCATAACAAACAACATTGAACTCATTACATCTTTAATTACTTTCTTAGGATAACTGTGTTATTCCTTTTCATCATAGATATTCTTACTGATTCTCCGGGCTCTGCAGCTCTTGACCCGGCTGGTATTGTCTCTACAGCCAATTCCTCTGAAGTCAGCAGCAGCAAAGGTGAGGTGCTCAGGGCTGCCAGAGAAGAGCAGCAGTTGACAGGAAATTGTCACACTTAAAAAAACTGATCATTATTGTATTTTTAAGAGCTGATATTCATGGAGTGTGGGTTCTTTCGAGCCTTGCACATACCCTGTGTTAGGGAAGACTCGGGCACATGAGTGGGTATCTGGCAGCCTGAGCTTCATGTGTGCAGAGTGCTGCTTTTGTTTCTGTTGTGTAAATTGGGTGGAATGGTGCCTGTCCTCACTTGCTCCGTGAAGTGCTGATGAGTGAAGCACTGAGTTTTGAGGTGCTCTAGGTTAGCTTCAAAAAGCTAAATGCTATACTCATTGGGGTATTGGCATTATCTGAAGCCTGATGGTCTAGAAGCTGATTTTCATAATATCTGTATTCTTAAAACTACAACTGTATTAAATTCGTACGTATTTGTTTGCAAAATGCGTATGTCCAAGGTGGGTAGTAGTACTGCTGAGGAAACTGAAACTTGGAAGTTAAATAATTTACATAACCAATAAGAGTTAGAACTGGAATTCAAACCCATGTTTGACTGTTCCAAATCCCATGTTCTTTTCTCTTTACCGTTAGGGTGAAAATAATTATACTGTGGCCTTATCTAAGATGCTACAGATTTTAGCCATACATGCATACAACCCTGAGGGATAGCTGGTTGATCACTGTCTGAGCTGGGGACATCTTGAGGTATTGGTTCTCTAGCTAGTGAATTAACCCTGTTAGATTACAGGATTTCTATCATATGCTTAGCAAAAGAGGGAAAAAAGGAAAGCAAAGCAAAATTTCTTACTCTGTTTAAGGGAAAGAAACCTTCCAAGGAGAGACTGACTGCGGATCTGGGAGGCTGCTCAGAAACTTCCAGCCAAGTTCTAGAAAACCACACCAAGCCAAAGACCAGCAAAGGAACCAAACAAGAGGAAACCTTTGCTAAGGGCACATGTAAGCCAAGTGCCAAAGGGAAGAGGAACAAGGGAGGCAGAAAGAAACGGAGGAAGCCCTCCTCCAGCGAGGAAGACCAGGGCCCAGGAGACAAGCAGGAGAAGGCAACCCAGCGACGTCCGCATGGCCGGGAGCGGCGGGTGGCCTCTAGGGTGTCCTATAAAGAGGAGAGTGGGAGTGATGAAGCTGGCAGTGGCTCTGATTTTGAGCTCTCCAGTGGAGAAGCCTCTGATCCCTCTGATGAGGATTCCGAACCTGGCCCTCCAAAGCAGAGGAAGGCCCCCGCTCTTCAGAGGACAAAGGCTGGGTCCAAGAGTGCCTCCAGGACCCAATGTGGGAGCCATCGTAAGGACCCAAGCTTGCCAGTGGCATCCTCAAGCTCTTCGAGCAGTAAAAGAGGCAAGAAAATGTCCAGTGATGGTGAGAAGGCAGAAAAAAGGAACATAGCTGGTGTAGACCAGTGGCTAGAGGTGTTCTGTGAGCAGGAGGAAAAGTGGATATGTGTGGACTGTGTGCACGGCGTGGTGGGCCAGCCTCTGACCTGTTACAGGTACGCCACCAAGCCCATGACCTATGTGGTGGGCATTGACAGTGACGGCTGGGTCCGAGATGTCACACAGAGGTACGACCCAGCCTGGATGACAGTGACCCGCAAGTGCCGAGTTGATGCTGAGTGGTGGGCAGAGACCTTGAGACCATACCAGAGCCCATTTATGGACAGGGAGAAGAAAGAAGACTTGGAGGTAAGGCCTTGGCTGCCAGGGGCTCTTAAGACCCAGTCAGGTTATTAAAATTATTTCTGTTTTTGAGCACCTTATATATGCCCAGCACTATGTTGGGTGTTTTTAGTGGGTTGTCTCATTTAATTGTCTCAGCAATATAAAGCTGGGGCAGTTGCTGCCTTAATTTTAGTGGTAAAAGTTGTGGAGATGAGAGATGAACTGCCATGGTGTTTGAGCCCAGGTCTGTGTGGCTTTGGAGCCTGTATACTATTAGTTATTGCCCAGTTATAAATTTGGAGCTTTAGAATAATTTATGCAAGTAATATAACTCAGACTGAGTGAAAGAAGGAATAGCCCATGGATATATTTTCCCCCTTCCCCCATCATGCGTGCATGTAAAGATGCATGTGCAAACACCCCTCATACATAGAACACTCACCTCCTGGGAAAGAGCGGTCTCGGAATGAGACAATATCTTCAGTCTATTGAGAAGGCAGATTGGGAGGCAGAGACTTCTAGAACATAACACAGCTATGTCACTTGATCCTAGAACCAGCACTTAACACCAGGAAGAGTGCCCGAGCCGCCTCTGTGTACGGCAGTGGTGGTGTTGGGTGGAGCTTGCCATTTCTACACAGGAACATGCCCAGATTTGTCACAGGTTTATTTCCAATCACTCAGGATAGGTAATTTGCAGATTTATTAATCATTTCCTATAGGAGTGCAGTGCATCCCACATTGAGTGTTTGCTCCAGGGGTGTTCTTGGTTCATTTTACCTAGTAATGATGGGTTAAGTGGAAATTATGCAGATGGTATTGTAACTAATGTACCTAAAGCTTAGTGGAAGCTGAACATGCAGCGTCCTCTCCTACTATCAGCAACTCCACATTGCCAGTCCTTACTAGTCTGTTGGGGTTTTTGAAGAAATGCCAAGGGCAAGCCTAAGAGAGCCTGGTGAACAGGGTGACTTAAAGCAGTGAATTGCCTACTGAGCAATGAGCAATCTTAGAGAAGGGCAGAGAGAACACTGTCAGAGTGGACCAAGAGAAAAGTCGCAGGGTGAGAACCACTGCTCTCAATTTCCTGTGAGAGCCGGCAGATAAGCTCACGCTCTTCTTAGAAGAGGATTGTCCCTTTGAGATAAGACCTTCTTACTGAAGAGCACTGTGTGTTTTTCTTCCTTGCAGACCTTTAACAGAGCAGGCGCTGATCTGCTGGGGCTGGGTTAGGCATCTAAGCATTCAAATAGGTTAGACAACTTTTTGAAGTTGCCACAAGCCACAGATTTATTTGATTCTTTTTAGCTTTTGATTCATCTGTGACCGACTTATTGGCCGGAGCTACAGATGTGATGTTACAAAAATCATTAGTGTTCATGAAACCTTGGATCCACCATCTGTTGGCAGAACAACTTAGACTAAGGATCATCTCCCTCAAACTTCATTTCCTCTTCTAAATAACATGCTCAACTTTGTCTGTCTGGCCTTTGCAGTTTCAGGCAAAACACATGGACCAACCTTTGCCCACTGCCATTGGCTTATATAAGAACCATCCTTTGTATGCCCTGAAGCGGCATCTCCTGAAATATGAGGCCATCTATCCTGAGACAGCTGCCATCCTTGGGTATTGTCGTGGAGAAGCAGTCTACTCCAGGTGCGTGAGGCAGCCTGGTTGGCCTCAGGGGCTTCCTGGTGGTGTGGGATTAACAGCCTTCTTCCTGGGCAAAGGGTGCTGATGGGAGCTCATCTGACTTATCAGTGTTCTCAGGCTAAGCCAGTGTGCGTGTGCTGTGTGTGTGTGATGTGTAGGAGAGAAGAAAATTTGAAAATTAAAACAGGGATTAAAAGAATGGCAGGGGAAAAACAGTTACAAAGGAAAATAAAATACAAAGTAGGAAAAATAAAATTTAAGATAGGGCAATATAAAACACGCCCCACAAATACAAGTTAAAAACATACAAAAGGAAGGAACAAAGGATTTGATTATGAAAGTTAAAAGTGAGTGGATTTTTCATGGGTACAGAGCTCTGTTTGGCATGAAAAAGTTCTGGAAATGGATGGTGGTAATGGTTGTACAATGTTGTGAATGGACCTAATGCCACTGAACTGCACACTTAAAAATGGTTAAAATGGTATATTTTATGTGACTGTATTTTATACCACAGTAAAAAGAAATAGCTAAAAAAGGAGTGGAATAAGAGCAAAAAATGAGTAAAATATATATAAAATTAAAATTGAAAAATGTTAATACAATTTTGAGGTAAGAAAAAAATAGATACAGGAATTTTGAGAAATGGGAATAAAAAGCAAGTAAAATAAGTGATTTTAAAAGACATGGGATGTACAAGACCAAGAAATAGGAGATGTTCTTAAATGAGAAAACAGGAAGTAAAGAAAAGAGAAAAAGGAAGCATAGGGAAACCCACATGAGAGTGGGTGATTTGAGTCCTCCCACTGGGGATGACTTCCTGCTTGTCAGCCCCCTGTGGGAGTCATACTGGACCCTCTCTTCAGGGCTCTGCCCTGTCTTGGAGCTTTTTGTTTGATGTCGGGGGCACGCCGCCCTGGGCAGGGGCAGGGCTTTGTTGTTCTGGGACTTTAGCACCCAGCAGTCAAAGGCAGCAGGGGGCCTGGGCTGCCCTGATAGAGGCTTCCTCTTGTGGGTATGTATAGTAGTTGGGAGAAAGACTGTTGGGAAGAGAGTGCTGGCGTCGTCCAGGGGCACCATGTCAGTGATAGAAGGAAGCATTAGAGGTGCATATTTATTAATTTTTTTTAATTGTGGCAAAATATATGTAACATAAAATTTACCATCTCAACCTTTTTAAGTGTACAGCCTACAGCATTAAGCACATTCACACTGTCATCCAGCCATCACCACCATCCATCTCCAGATTTCTTTTCCTCTTCCCAAACCAAAACTCCGTCCCCATCAAAAACTCCCCATTCCCCTTCTCCAGCCCTGCACCCACCATTCTCCTTTCTGTCTCTGAGTGTGCCTACTATAGGGACCCATGTAGGTGGAATCGTGCGGTATTTATAGTCATATTGTGACTGGCTTATTTCACTTAGCATAATGTCCTCAGGGTTCATCCATATTGTATGTAGCATGGGTCAGAATTTCCTTCCTTAAATTTTAGGCTGAAACTCCATTGTGTAGGCAGACCACATTTTGCTTGTGCCTTCATCCATCAGTGGGCACTTGGCTTGTCTCCACCTTTTGGCTGTTGTGAATTATGCTGCTGGGAACATGGGTGTGCAGATGACTTTTGAAGATTCTGCTTTCGGGTTTTGTTTTTGTTTTTGTTTTTGTATATACCCAGTGCAATTACTAGGCCAGATAGTAATTCCCATCATTTTTTTAGGAACCACCTTACCATTCCCACAGCAGCTGCACCCATTTTACATTTTCACCAATAGTCCACAAGGTCTCCACTTTCTCCACATCCTCACTGACACTTGTTACTTTCTGTGTTTTGGTAATAGCCATTTTAATGAGTGTGAAAAGGTTAGAAGTTCACATTTATTCCAAGAGGACTGTGACCACTTCCCTGCTGTTTTCCTTAGGAAAATGTCCAGATGCTGCCTGTCAACCCCTAAGACCCCTTTTTTACCCGCTGCTGTCTGAAGACCACACCATTACATAATCACTCCTCTGGGCAGTCAAAGATGTTCCCCCCCCCGCAGTGGGAGCATGAGTGGAGCTTTGAGCTCTGGCAGGTTGATGCTACTGGCAGAAGCGCTGCTCTGGCACTCAGGAAATGTCCGGTCCTCCCAGCAACCATGTGTGGTAGAAAGGACAAGCTCACTGTCCCTAGTTGATAGGCGAGGACACAGGTGCTCCTTGACTTAGGATGAGGTTGGATCTCCATAAACCCGTTGGAAGCTGAAAATAGGATATCCTAAGTTGAGAATGCATTTAATATACCTAACCTGCCCTAACTGGACCTCATGTAGGTGGAATCATACGGTATTTATGGTCATTTTGTGACTGGCTTATTTCACTTAGCATAAAGTCCTCAAGGTTTACTCCTGTTGTATGTAGCATGGGTCATAGCTTAGCTGAGCCTCCCTTAAACCTGCTGAGAACACATTAGCCTCCAGTTGGGTACAGTTATCTAACACAAAGCCTATAATGAAGTACTGAATATCCATGTAATTTATTGAATACTGAAAATGAAAAAGAGAATAGTTGTATGGGTACTTGAGGTACAGTTTCTCCCGAGTGTATATTGCTTTTGCATTATCATAAAGTTGAAAAATCTTGAATCAAACCATTGGACGTTGGGCACTGTCTGTACTGAGGCTCAGGAAGGTAAAGTGACTTGTCCAGATGGCCCAGGCAGGAAGTGGCACAGGTAAGATTCAACCTCCATCCATTGTGCTGTGCTGAAATTCAGCCTCAGATTCCCTTGTGGGTAAGGGCCTGAACCTGCACTAGGAGGAAATGGGGTGCCCTTGCTCATTGGAGCCGCTCCCTGGACAGAGTGAAGGGGTGCAAACTAACTAGATGGGCGTGCCCTATTAAAGATGGCTTGGCAAGGGAGGGGTTGATCCTCATTGGAAAGTAGACTTGCACGGCTTTGGTGAGCTCTTAGCTCTGGAGGAAGAGTGAAGCCAGAGGATCTTTGCCTGCAGGGATCATTTAACTGTTCCATGTGCATGTGTCTTGATTCTGTGATAGCTTATTAGCTTATTATAGTTGGTTTCTCTGCAGCCTTCCTTTGGGTTCACTGTCCTCTCCTCTGGACACTTCCCCCCACATGGTGTTAATAGCAGATCAGAGCCTCAGCAGGTGCTTGGTGGTGGTAGTAAACGTGAGTAACTGCCTGCACACAGTGGCCTTTACCCCATCCTGATAGGCTGTAGCTGGAGCTCTCACAGGCTCTGGACACCAGAGGAGAGGAAAACCTATAAAGGGGAGGAGTGGTGGAGGCAAGGCATGAAGGCTGCAGAGTAACTCCATGCAGATTAGGGTTTGTAAGTGGACACATCCCCCAAAAGACAGGCAGTCCACATTCAAGGCTGTTTGGCTAGCACAGCTCCTTTGGGCCCCCTAGGAACCTGGCCTGCTTCAGGGTGGCAGAACCTGAGGAAGGAGCCTGCAGGGCCCCTCTGAGTTTGCCTTTGTGTCCTGTGTTGGTTCCGCAGGGATTGTGTGCACACTCTGCATTCCAGGGACACGTGGCTGAAGAAAGCAAGAGTGGTGAGGCTTGGAGAAGTACCCTACAAGGTAACTGGAGCTGGAGGGTCCCAGCGGGGAGTGGTGACGCAGGACTGTAGCTGAGTGGGAGAACTGGGGGCAGAGAAGTGATGAGGAGGAGCCTCCCAGTGTCCTGCCCAGGATCCTGATCAGAAATGTCTCACTTTCTCGGTTTGAGCAGGATTCAAGGAGGAGAGAAACATATCTTTAAATTGTCTTATTAATAAGACATTTGTAAGAAATTGATCTTCCAAAACAGAAAAGAAATCTAGGCCAAATAGTAGGCCTCAGACTCCTTATGTGAGTTCAAAGGTTCTACAGGTTGGAATTGAGTTACTGGATGGTCCTGGGAGGTCAAAGCCCTGCTTTATAGCAGCACGTTCTCCAGTCAGATTATCCTTCTGTTTGGCAGTTCTCCGAGCATTTTGCATGTGTGTGTTCTCTGTTGCCTCAAAAGCCATAGGAATTGGCATTATGATGCCCATTTTACAGATGAGAAAACTGAAGCTCAGGGCAAGTGACTTGTCCAAGTCCCCACAGTTAGAAAAATGGCAGAGCAGAGCCCAGGTGAGAATCCCAGGGTCTGCCTTGAAGCCAGTGCTCCTTTCACACTGTGCTGCGGTATTGTTAGACTGGTTGCTCTTGAGTAACACGAACCGAGCGAGGTCCCACAGAGACTATTCACAGGACACACAGCTCAGTACGACCAGCAGAGTAAAGTGGCTGATCACAGAGACCATTTACTTCTCATCAGACCCCAGGAGTCCTTGGGGGTTGCAAGACTCCGGGAAGCTGGGTGGGGAGTGGAGGGGCCTCCGCTTAGTGGGAAGGGCTGTAGGTGCTGGTCGCAGTCACTGCCAGCAACAGGCTGGAGTATGTGATGCCCCTTGCCCGGGCCTGCAGGGCTGCTGAGGATTTTCTCTGCACCATCTCACCTGTCTTTCATGCTGGAACCAGCATAGCACTGTCCAGTTGAAATGTAACATGAGCCACACATTTAAATTTTTTAGTAGCTACATTAAAAACCAAAAACAGTTGGAATTTTAACATTAAAATATATCCAGATATATCTAAAATACTATTTCAGCAGTAAGAAATATTTTAAAGTGTTGAGATACTTAAATCCATTTTGTTCCTAAGTCTCTTTAATCCTTTGTGTTTTTGACTTTCTAAATCCATTTTGTTCCCAAGTCTCTCTAATCCTTTGTGTTTTGACTTTCTGTACCTCAGTTCAGACCAGCCACATTTCAGGTGTGCAGTGGCCACATGTGACTGGTGGCTGTCATGGTAGCACAGTTCTGGAATAATCCCAAATCTCTCAAATTTACCTCTTGTTCTGATCCCCACCACCCCAACTCCTGCCTCAGTATCTTTTGCTTGGGCAACAGCCACAGCCTCCATTCCAGCCTGAATCCATTCCCCTGTCAGTCACTAGGCTCTTTCTGTGCGTTCCAGCCGTCCTTGCCCCACCCTGGCCAGCGCCTTTAGTCCGAGTCCCGCACCCTCCCCATGGTGCAAAGTGATGTTCTGGTGCTTACTGCCTCTGCATTCCAAAGGACTTCAGAGGCGCCAGGTCCCAGTGTTCTCCCACCTCTGTGTCCTTTGGGGTCCACCCCTGTTCTCTTGGGCAACTCCTTGCCCCTTTAAGCCTCTGCTCAGGCAGGACCTGTTCTGAGCAACCTTTTTGCCTCCACTGTCCTCAGGGCTGGGCAAGGGCTTGCCTCTGAGCTCCCGTTCCACCCTGTACTCTTCACGCTGAGTTGTAGCTGTGTCTCTTCCCCTGCAGGAGCCTGAGCTCCTAAGAGAAAAGACTGTCCCCGCTCTGTCCCTCCTTCATGACTGGGTCATGGCCTGGTCTCCAAGAGATCCCAGTGGAAGTTTACTGAACAGTGCTGGGTGAATGGCTTCTCAGAAAGGGATGGTTGTCGGAACTCAGAGTCCCTCAGTCCCTGAAGCGGTGACAGAGAGGGTGCGCCCAGAGACAGTGGCAGGAACGGACATGAGAGCTCACAGGCCACCCCCAACCTGGGGAATGGTTTTTCACATTTTTAAAGGGTTATAAGAATGAGAACAATAGGCCGGGCACGGTGGCTCACACCTGTAATCCCAGCACTTTGGGAGGCCGAGGCGGGTGGATCACAAGGTCAGGAGATCGAGACCATCCTGGCTAACACAGTGAAACCCTGTCTCTACTAAAAATACAAAAAATTAGCCAGGCGTGGTGGCGGGTGCCTGTAGTCCCAGCTACTCGGGAGGCTGGGGCAGGAGAATGGCATGAACCCAGGAGGCGGAGCTTCCAGTGAGCTCAGATTGCGCCACTGCACTCCAGCCTGGGTGACAGAGCAAGACTCCGTCTCAAAATAATAATAATAATAATAAGAAGAAGAATAAAGAATATGTGATGGAGGCCACACATGACCCTTTACAGAACAAGCTTGTGGGCCCCTGCACTAGAGGAAGTCTGTACGTCCAGGCCCAGGGGCCAGCCCTCAGCTGCATGCCCATGCCTGCCTCCTCTAAGAGTTACGTGACTCTGTCCTTGCCGGTCCTGCACCCCTCTCACCACGTCACTCCCCAGGGAAGATCTTGGCCTTGGCCACTGCACGCTGTTGGGGAGCACACTGGGGGTCCCGAACTGTCAGTGCTTTCCAGGGCATGTGAGCAGACATAGGTTATATGTTGAGACATAGGCTCTTCTGATGGCCAGTTACCTAAATTGTAAATCTTGGTTCTTGTCACTTACCAGCCATCGGCTCCTAAGACCTAGCTTGTGGGTTTGTTGAAAAAATTAAATAAGTTAATGACATATAAAGCACTGAAGATAGGCTGGGTGTAGTGTTTCATGCTGTAATTCCAGCACTTTGGGAGGCCAAGGCAGGTGGATCATTTGAGGTCAGAAGTTTGAGACCAGCCAGGTCAACATGGTGACACCCCATCTCTACCAAAAATATAAAAATTAGCTGGGCATGGTGGCAAGTGCTTGTAGTCCCAGCTACTCAGGAGACAGGCATGAGAATCACTTGAATCCGGGAGGTGGAGGTTGCAATGAAGTGAGATCACGCCAGTGCATTCCAGCCTGGGCAACAGAGTGAGTCTCCATCTCAGGGGTGGCGGCGGGGGAAGCACTGAGAATAGTGCCTGGGACAGAGAACGCTCTATAAATGTTAGCTAGTGCTTGTAGTAAGAAAAGGGGAGCAGCTGGACACAGTGGCTCACGCCTGTAATCCCAGCCCTTTGGGAGGTTGAGGCGGGTGGATCACCTGAGGTCAGGAGTTCAAGACCAGCCTGGCAAACATAGTGAAACCCCGTCTCTACTAAAAATACAAAAATTAACCGGGCGTGGCGGCAGACACCCAGCTACTTGGGAGGCTGAGGCAGGAGAATTGCTTGAACCCAGGAGGCAGAGGTTGCAGCGAGCCAAGATTGCACCACTGTACTCCAGCCTGGGTGACAGAGTAAGACTCCATCTCAAAAAAAAAAAAAAGGGAGAAAAAGCACCCCAGCTGGTAGGCGTGTTGTGAGGGTTCACTGGGTACCAGGCATGCAGCACTGAGGATGGTGCCGGGCCTGGTGCCAAGGAACTGGTCACCTTTGTTGTCAACTGTGGCCGTGTCCTCTGGTGCAGATGGTGAAAGGCTTTTCCAACCGTGCTCGGAAAGCCCGACTTGCTGAGCCCCAGCTGCGGGAGGAAAATGACCTGGGCCTGTTTGGCTACTGGCAGACAGAGGAGTATCAGCCCCCCGTGGCCGTGGACGGGAAGGTAAGGGCAGCATCAGAAGGGGTCAGGACCAGGCTACCTTGTTCCCCTGCTGGCCAAATCCTGACGTGCTTACCCGCCACAGGTGCCCCGGAACGAGTTTGGCAATGTGTACCTCTTCCTGCCCAGCATGATGCCTATTGGCTGTGTCCAGCTGAACCTGCCCAATCTACACCGCGTGGCCCGCAAGCTGGACATCGACTGTGTCCAGGCCATCACTGGCTTTGATTTCCATGGCGGCTACTCCCATCCCGTGTGCGTGAGGGGCCTTCGATGGAGGCTAAACAGAGGGATGGGGAGGGGTGGCTCCAGAGATGGGGATGGAAAGCTGGCATCGGGTTACTGGGAGTTGAGGCCTGGTGGCTCCAGTTTTCAGGAGGTTACACTGGATTTGCAAAGTCAGTGCTTTACCAATTCTGGCTTGCCTCCAGAGGGAACAGAGCCAATGAAACTGGCATCCTAATGCTGAATTAAAACATTCTTCCTAGGTTCAGGGACTCACAGGCTAGTGAGCAAAAAACAGTCAGTGTCCTTCCTGGGCAGCTGGTTAGTGAGCTCTGTTCTCTGATGGGCAAGGCTGGGTAGGGGCTTTCACCCCAGTTTTCTTAGGCAGAATCTGGGGAGGATTTTCCACAGGCCTGCCTTCTGCACGGAGGGTGTGAGACACTGGCTGACCCGGGACATCCTTCAGGACCCTTGGTGCTCAGATGTGGCCCACTGTCTTCTGCAAACCAGGGAGGGAGGAGAGGCAGAGCAGGCAGCAGGCTCAAGGGTTGACATCGTGTTGTGTCCCCACAGGACTGACGGATACATCGTCTGTGAGGAATTCAGAGACGTGCTCCTGACTGCCTGGGAAAATGAGCAGGCAATCATTGAAAAGAAGGAGAAGGAGGTAAGCACGTAGGCAGGACTGAGGGACAGCAGAAGCAGGAAGCGACACTCAGCGAGTGGCTTCTTCCCTCCCCAGGCCGCGTCCGTGTTCCCAGGCCCTTCCCAACCCTCTCTGACATCATGACAGGCACCGGAGGGAGCGAGCACTGAATACAGCAGGCTCCTGCCCACCCCGCAGACTCACTGTCACTGTCCCTGAGGAGGCTGGGTCTGGGCTCTGGGATCTACTGCCCCTGCTGCCCACACCTGCCTCTGTCTTGAATCGCCTGTGTCCAGGTTCTGGAAGACCTCACCTACTAAAGATTTTGGAGTCAGTAATGATTAAAAAGTTTTCTGTTTTTGTGGCTTTCAGGTATAGTACATCACTTGGTAAATCAGATCAATTTTTTGGAAGTGAGACTTGGTTAAGGAGAGGCTGTATCTTAACTTAAAATCGTGTATATATCTATCTGTCTTTATGTTCACAGTTTCCATCTTAGTATTTTTCCTGAAAATGTCAGTGCTTAAGACTTTTCTCCCACTTCATTTTTGCCTGCAGAAAAGGGAGAAGCGGGCTCTAGGGAACTGGAAGCTGCTGGCCAAAGGTCTGCTCATCAGGGAGAGGCTGAAGCGTCGCTACGGGCCCAAGGTCAGTGCAGGTTCTTTGCAGAGAAGACAAACCCAGGGTCAGTTTCCTGGAGATGCAGCTCAGAAAGGCCTGGCCCAGATTCTGCCCCAGCATCACGTCAGGGATAGCTTTGTGTTAGGACACCTCCGTCCTCTGTCTCCAAGTCCCCTTGTTTTTACCTTGTTGGGAGAGGTGTCCCTGGAGTGAGGCCTCAGCTGGCTCTTCTGCCCCAAGCCCTGTCCCAGTGTCCCTGTTTCTACTGTCCGCATGAGCGTTGCCATGGGTCTGATTTGGTGCTGAACACATAGGGAGAGCCAAGTGTCCTGCATTTGGGACACCCTTCCGCCTTCCAGTGTTCCCAGTGCCTGTGACCATCCTGCAGGCCTGCAGTGGCCTGCTCAGTACCTCTCAAAGCACCTGCCATGTCCCAGGCCAGGCTTGGATACAGGTGTGAATTTGACATGCAGCCCTCAAGGGGGCCCCTCCCTGAGGCAGACGGACCCGAGGCCCAGTTACATGGTGTAGTCAGTGCTGTGTCAGACACAGCAGAAACTGCTCTGGCATGTTTTGTTCCCTCTCTCCAGCCCTCTGTGCTGCCTGTTTGCCTTTAAACATTTTTTGTCACGCTCCTCATTCCAGTCCCTCTGGTGGACAAAAAGCCCTTCATCTGGCTTTATGTTCTGACTAGCTCCTTGCCACCTTCTCCATCCAAACCCTCCCCAGCCTTCCCAGCTGGCAGAGTGCCGCCTCAGATCTTAGGGCTCTGAGGGCTGAACTGTGCATCTGGCCCGTTCAAAACATCATGTGCTTTCGTCCAGAAATGAGATAGCAAATGCAAAGCACGGATCACAGGCATCCCCAGATGCAGCATTGTGCTCCTAGAGGGCAGCTTCCTGCCCGGCCATCATCCTTGTGTTCCCCAGCACTCAGCTCATAGCAGGTGCTCTGGTATCTGCTTGGATGCACCCCAGGCTAGGGAAGGCTCAGTAAGAAGAGTCTGGGCTCTCTTCCTGCCCCGTCCCATGCCCTCGTCCTCCCAGAGTTACAGAGTTTAGGGCAGGCTGGGAACTTGCTGCCTCTTCATGGAGCTTCCTGGTATCTGGTTACTGACCCTGGCCTGTGTCCTCCCACCACTGCCACCTGACCAGAGTGACGCAGCAGCTCCCCACACAGATGCAGGAGGTGGACTGTCTTCTGATGAAGAGGAGGGGACCAGCTCTCAAGCAGAAGCAGCCAGGATACTGGCTGCCTCCTGGCCTCAAAACCGAGAAGATGAAGAAAAGCAGAAGCTGAAGAGTGGGTCCAGGAAGACCAAAAGGGAAAAGAAGGCAGCAGCTTCCCATCTGTTCCCATTTGAGAAGCTGTGAGCTGAGCACCCACTACGGGGGCGCCCACCACTTGCTGCTGCCCCGCTACAGGCCCCACACCTGCCCCAGGCATGCCCAGCCCCCGGTGGTGGGGGCTTCTCACTGAGAAGGCAAACTGAGGCAGCATGCACGAGGCAGGGCCAGGGGAGAGGAGACCAAGCTGAGGAGGTGCTGCAGGTCCTGCCTGGCCCCAGCCCTTGTCAGATCCACCCAGGGTGAAGCCTTCAAAGCTTTTTGCTACCAAAGCCCACTCACTCTTTGAGCTACAGAACACTTTGGCGGGAGATACTGTCCTTCCTCCTAGACCTGTTTTTTCCATCTTTGGAAACATCAGTTTTTGTATGGAAGCCACTGGGAGATTTCTGGATGGTGGTGCATCCATGAACGTGCTGATCCTTTCTTCCAGTTAGAGTCTTCATCTGTCCGACAAGTTCACTCACCTCGGTTGTGGACCTAGGACCCTTTATCTGCAGGCCGCGTACCTTCCCCTGAGTCAGGCTTACTAATGCTGCCCTTGCTGCCTCTTTGCAGTAAGGGAGAGAGCAGAGAAATACAGGTCATCTCAGATTATGGAATTACTGGGATCTAGTTTTCCAAGTAACATTTGCGGTGGCAGAAGCCTACAAAAGAGCTAAAATCAGGAAAGAAAAGGAAAAATACGAATTGAAAATTAAGGAAATATTAGTACAATAGATCAGTGTTAAACTAGATTCTATTCATTACTAGATAAAATATAAAGCTATCTGTACTAAGGAGAAATAACTTTTATAACATTTTGAGAAAAAAATAAAAGCGTTTATCTAAAGATTTGGCTCTGTATTTTCTTTCAGATTTTTTTTTTTAAGATGGGGTCTTACTGTGTTGCCCAGGCTGGACTCCTGGGCTTGAGTGGCCCTCCTGAGGGCTTTACCTCAGGTGGCCCTCACAACCACTGTGTGTGGTGGAAAGGCATTGTTCGGGAAACAGTCCCAGCTCCCCAGGACTGCAGGCACCCACACACCACTGCCTGTGCCCACCTTCTTTCAGATTTACATCAGTAAGAACACCCAGGTAACAGAGCAGTTTGTTCATACGTTGAGATAGCATGAAAGATTCTATTTTGTTTTCATGTAGGCTGGGAATTCATTACATATGGAATTTTTCTGTGTTTAGTGAAGAGATCTTAAGAGGAGCCATTAAAAATCTGAGTCACTTTTATCCAAGGGAAACAAACAAAACACTTGGGTTATGACTCATATGTGGCAAGAGGCTGGCTGGAACCTCTTGTTGAGAAACAGACTGGGGTTGCTATGGAAACTAGTCTCAGACTTCCTCACCAGAGCTCAGCCCTCCTAGAGGCAACTTGTTTTCTGTTTTTTTTTTTTTTTAGTATTATTTTTTGAGACAGGGTTCCACTGTGTTGCCCAGGCTGGAGTGCACTGGTGTGATCTCAGCTGACTGCAGCCTCCCCCTCCAGGCCTCAAGCAATCCTCTCACCTCAGCCTCCTGAGTAGCTGGGACCACAGGCATGCACCACCACGCTTCCCTTTCTGGGGTTTTGGATGATGGCATTGCCATGTCTCTGCAGAAATAACTTCAGGCATGTGTCAGCTACTAGGAGGCATTATGGAAATGAAATAGTAGGTTCTGAGAACCAGAAGAGTAGGTTTGGGAAAGTTACCACTCACCTGCTTGTAAAAAATAAAGCACTCAAACTGCTAGCATCAGAGTGGGCAGTTAGCAGCCTGCCTTCAGAACAGGAAGCAAAATGAAAGAAAAATGAATGCCGCATGCGTCAGGCATTCTATTGGCTTTGTCTCATTTGGCCCTCACAACAACCTTGTGAGGTGGACAAGTGTTGTTCCCATTGTATTGTTGAGGGAACAGACTCAGATCTTTGATTTGCCCAACATCACAGCCAGTATGTAGCAATCTTTGGCTCAGAACTCAGGTCTGCATGCCAACTCAGGATGCCTTTGGCAGTGGAGCCCACTGCTGCCCCTTCCACTTCTAGCACATGCTGAAGATGCATGAAACCTGAGTCATTCATTTTAAATCAAGCCAAAACAAAGTGGGCTTCAGTATGGAAGGCATCTGAGTACGAGAGATACTGAGTTGCCCTTAAAAAAGAAATTAACCACTAAAAGCTCCAATTTCCACAAAATTCAGTTCTCAATAAATCCTATGGCTGAATTCTTTATAGAAATTTCAGAAAGAATGCCAAAAAAAAAAAAAATCTGAAACTAAAAACAGGATGTTTGTCAAAGTCCCACACCAGAAGATATTTAGAAATTTATTTCAAAATTTTTAACCAAAAATACAATGATATTACAAATTTGGTTTTCCAAAGCTTTCAAATTTTTCTTAACATTATTTTTCTCTTTAAGAACACTTTTGAAGTTGGCAGTAATTTAAAATCCTTATTAGAAAAAAATTAAACCAAAGCCCAAGGATTTTGCATTTAGTCATCATCTAGGTATACTGTGTGTTTTCCAAAAGCATCCTTTAAGAGTTTGGAGATTTGATGAAATTGTTCACGTAATATTGCTCACGTAATAAGCAGTTAGTGAATACTACTGTATCCTAAACCCAGATAAGTCATCTTGGGCTGGCTGTGTTTTTCATGTGAAGAAACTCATTTATAGCACAGGCACCCCAGGCCAGTAGAGATGATTACAGATCACTGGTTTCAGAAGTGCTGACCCCTTATTCAGCTACCAAATACTTAGTTGCTAAAGGAATTACTTCCAGCAGGCACAAAACGGTTTCTGAATATGACAGAAAGGGTATACAAAGAATCATTTAAGGCATCTTGGTTACAACATACTTTAACGGTGCGAGAGTAGTTGGGGAACTCAGAAATTCTGTGACTTAGGTGTGGGTGGATCTTATTTAGGAGGACTAAAGCTATGGACACAACACATGACCACTCAGAAGCAGCCACAGGAGGCCCAGGTGCCCACGTCGAAAGTACTCCCGGGTGAAAGCAGCCAGGCAGGTATGGGCACTGTACAGCAAGCCTCAGGCCTCAGTTCTTGATTGTGGTTGACTGGGGGTCACCATGAAGGTGCCCATTTAGTATAAAGCTTCCAACCTTTTCTCTTAATCTTTTCTTTAATCTTTTAAACCATCTTCAAGTGCACAGGGGAGTTCCTGATGCCAGAGGATGAAAGCAGCTGCCTTCTCCACCCTCTCCTCCTAGAGTGAAAACAAATCCTTTCGCTAATACTTGTTTCAAAAGCATCCGTTGTAAAGCTTCTCAGTGACACAGAATACTGAAAGGTAATTTTTTATCAGTCAAACCACATACCCAATTTAACACCTTTCGGTGCTCTGAATTCAACTGACAGACTGAAGGGTGTTTCCTGGAACAGTCTGAAATATTAATCATTCAAGTGTTTTTTTTGTTGTTTTTAAATCTTATTTCAGAAAACTTCCTCTTGGGGTAGGAAAGTACATACAAAGCAGCAAAGTAATGAAGAAAACCTCAAATAGGACCTTCAGACATCCCACACACTACAAAGATTCTACCAAGCCATAAGATAAGTGTGAAGCCCAACGTACGTCCAGCTTTTCTCCTCACGACATCTTCAGTGTTTCTTCTCTTTTAAACACCAAACCAGGTTCCAGCCACAGACTATGTTTTGGGTGTACCTGCTTTGTGGGGTCCATGCCCAGTGTGTCTGCTGGTGACGCAGGACTCAGCAGTAATGACTAACGGCTGCCCTTCAGGATCACAGAAGTGCTTGGTGGTGGTGGCAGCAAAGCCTGGCACTTGTGTGCAGTGATGAGAAGCAGCACGCGGCAAGGCTGAGCCCTTTATCAGCAGGCCTCCGTAGAGCGTGTCTGCGTCGTCAGCTGCCAGTGGGCTGAGTGGCTGGCCATACGCCCTCAGTCCAAGAGAGAGGAAGGAAACAGCAGAAGCTGTCAGGTGGCCATTCATGAGCTGCTGCTGCCCACCAAAGCTGCTTACTGGCAAGAAGAGGTGTGGGGAAGACATGAGCTGGTGAACACCAACCCAGCGCACATGCTGCCAAGTCTGGCCCCTGAAGAGGAGAGAGGGTGCAGAGTCCAAAACCAACCGGAGCTCCTGCTCTGGCATGGAGCTGGGTCAAAGGTGAGGGACGACCTGGATCCTAGGGCTCACGCAGGTGTCGGGCGGGTGCCAGGGTCTTTTCACTCCAACTTTTTGGCCGACACCCGTGTCCGAGCAACAATGATGGGCACCAGCGCCAGGCCGGCAATGAGGAGGGCCCATAGGGGCCGGTAGAAGAGCCAGCCAGCCGCCACGGTCAACAGGGTCAGCGAGGTGGCCATGCAGAAGGCAAAGGCTTTCAGGCCAATGTTGACCAAGTCTCGAAAGACAGGAAACCAGTCCACTGTGGAAAGGAGAAAGGTGATGAGGTGCCACCCACTCTACACCTCACCAGCTCAGCAGATCGCTCCTGTCCCTAGGTGAGGATGGGCCCCTGTTGCTACGTGCGTGAGGAGGGGAGCGGGTCAGTGGGGTGGAAGGCAAGGAGCCTCGTTCTGAGAGCTGAGGGAGCACAGGAGCCTCTGCTATGAGCTGCGTGGCTGGGCGCATTGAGCCACCCACTCTACCCTGCTCCGGGGAGAGGATGTGGCAGTGCTTTGTAAACTTTAATACTATATGTGGAGAGGAGTCTGAGGCCAGCATAAAGACATTTGCCTGTAATGCTGGAAATACACTGGGTCCTGCACATTCATACAAGAGGCTGTGGATGGAGCCTCCTGTGCCTATTTGGGCCTCTCAGCCATTCCTAGAGGTGTTGGTTCATTCATGCAGCAGGATGTTACTGATTATTTATGTGCCCAGCACTGAACCGGCAGGTACTAGAGGAAATAAATTAGCCTAAGCATTGGCCTCTCCTCAAGGATATCACAAACTATTGGTCCAATAGGAGAAAGCCCAGAATCCAGCTAAATTCGTAATTACCCTATTCTTGCCTTGTATGACCTCTCCAGGTTGGCATTCCATAGCTGATGTCCACTCAGGGAATCTTTGCTCAGTTCCCGGGCCACCAGTGGTCTGGAATCACTGGGTTTGCAGAGCAAGCCCTGGTGACCACCATACCTGCAGCACACCCTGCAAGCCACCACCTGGCCTCATCCTGGTCTGTTCCCATACAGCACTGCTACTCAGCCCTTATAATAAGCAAAGTTCATGTTTCTGAATGTTGCCTATGTGTTAGACACCACGCGCACCATCTCATGAAGCGCTCATGCCCACCCCGTAAGGTAGGTACTCTTCTTAACTCCATTTTGCCCACGGGGTCACTGAGGCTCAGGGAATTAAGAAACTCACCCCAAGTCCTCCTGTTAGAAAGTGCCAGAACCAGGATTTGAACTCAAGACTGTCTGGGCCCAGAGCCTGGGCTCTGAGCCGCTGCTCTAATCCTTGTCTGTCTCTCTTGCTGTGGAGTCTTACACGTGGCGGTCAGTATTTATGAAACGCATGGGGGAGTGTGCGCTTCCCTGCTGCACTAGCGACTCACCCCACCCACCCTGGGGGTCCCTCCACGCTCTAAGTCTGTCCTGAGTCTGGCTCATTCCAGACATAGAGTGAATTGGGATCACAGACGTCAGAGATCCAAAGAAGGGCCCACTGAGACAGACACGAGGAAACCAAGGCTCCAGAAGGGAACTGGTCTGCCCAAGGTCACATAGGCAAGAAAGAGGATTCCGCTTAAATGCTGATGTCTCCCTAATGTGCCCACCATGTCACTAGTCTTTCTGAGCACAATTCAGCTGTCCAAGGAAAGAGTCCTTCCCTTCCCGAGCCTGTTTTCCCAACTGTAAACAAAGGAGGTGGTCCCCCCGGCTCAGACAGCCCGAGATGTGCAGCCAGACCTCTTCTGACTTGTACATCCTGAGTGGGGAAGAGGTTTCTGTTGGCACCCAGAAAAGGCGTGACCCAAACATGTGACTGGAAGGGATACACACCAGGGAAAGGCTTGGATGGAGAGTCCTCTGAGGAACCCCATCCTCCTGGGCCCAGAACGTACTTAGTCACCCTGGGCACTCAGATCCCGAACCACGCTGGGCCACAGGACTCCTACTGAGCTCGCTGGTGCCAACCTCAGGCCAAGGAGCGGCCCAGAACTCTCCTTCATGCTCCGGACTTGCTGGCTGCCCAAATCTAGCCCAGGTTTTAGAGTGAGGAAGGAAGCATGATAGTTTTGGGTGTTTCCTATTTGCCACATTCATAAAACTCTGCATGTGAGGGGTGAGGTGACTGAAGCTGAGGTGGGAAGGGAATGGCCAAGCACCCAGAGCTTGGACGTGACAGATTTCAAATGCAGGTCTGACAGGCTCCCATGTGGTATCAATTGTGGATCAAAGGAATGAGCAAATGAGCGAGCCAGGGGATGGACGAACCTTCAGGCTGTGGAGTGAGACCAGTGCCCCAGAGTCAGCCCCACCCAGCCTCGCCCCTGGCAGCTCCTGCCCTCAGCCTGCCTTCCTCTGCTCCCTCATCCCAAGGCTATGGAGCAGAGATACAGAGATGAGCCAAATGCTTGGTCTCTGTGCAGGGGCCATCCCATCAGGCTGGAAGGGCTGAGATGATGCGACAGGCAGAGGCCAGTGGGGGTGCAGGAGGGAGGGCAGTGACCCACCCTGACACCTACCCAGGGTGTAGAGGATGCGTGTCATAAGGTTGAGGCCCATGAACATGGCCATCCAGCCAGCTGCCCGCAGGCCCCAGGTCTTCATGGAGTTGCTCCTTAGTTCTCTATGAAACACCTCCTGCAGGACAAAGTGGGGCAGGTCAGGATGCTGAGGGCCAGTGGTGTACCCAGTCGGCAGGGCAGGTGCTGAGGGGGCTGGACCAACTCGGGAGCTGTTGGCCATTTCCGAACAGGCCAGAGGGAGGTGGGGCAAGCCTCCTATAGGGCTAAGTCATTCTGCCCATCTGGCAGAGCACAGGGCAAGGCATGAGATCTCTGGAAGGTACTGGCCCTCCTCAGCTCAGAGGCTGCCAGCACCTGGAGCCCTCAGCCCACAGTCTCACCTGGAATGAGCAGGACCCTCCCCACCACCCCTGAGCAGGTCTGAGTGTGCCTGCTGAGCAGCATGCTCCGTGCTATGTGTGTGATCTGTTTAATCGGGACCCTCTGCACATGGCCTGGGACACCACACCCGCCTTCTCAGGCTCCATCGCTGTCGCTGCCCCTCTTCCTGTCTGTTAAGATGCTGCAGTTCTTTAGCTGCTTCAGTCCATACTTTCTCCCCGAACATCCCATCTGCTTCCTTGGCCTCCATACGCTGTGACCCTCCAATTTAAAGCTGGAGCTCTGGCCCTCTCCTGGGCCTCACAAACCTGTGGCTCCCACCACCTCCTCGACATTTCCACTTGACATCTCGGCCTGTCCAGCACTGACACTGGTGCCTTCTCCATCTCAGCACATGGCACACCCACCCACCCACTCACATCTAGGGGAAAAGACATGGCCCGCTCCTCCCCCATCACCTCATCCAGTCCAGGTCACATATTCCCGAGTCTCTCGCCACCATCTGCCTGCAGGAGCCTTACTGGCCCTGCTTCTATCACCCCACTCCGTGTTCTCCACACAGCCACCTGCCAGAGCCCTGCCACATCCCCCCAACACCAACCCTGCTGCTGGTGCCCTGACCCCACTGGCTGCTGTCCCCAGTTCAGGTCGAGCGTCCTCTCGCCTCTGTGTATCTGTGCATGGGTTTGCTCTGCCTACAGCGATTGCCTGCAGTCATGCCTGGCCAGCTTCCTACATAGTCTTCCAGCTTTGCTCGAACCCCATTTCTTCAGAGGGCTTTCCTTGACCCTCTAATCTGGATCGGGCCCTCTCTCAGAGTCCATAACAAAAACAGGTCACACTGATCCTTATCTGATACTATCCTAAGTGTTTTACAAGTATTTTAATTCTCAGATTCACTCAGTGAGGTAGGAATACTTACCTCCAATTTATAGACGAGAAAACTGAGGCTCTGAGAGGGCACATAAGTCATGTGCCCAAAGTCTCACCTCAAGCAGTTAACTAAACGCTACATTTCCAAGAGCAGGGAGCATGTCTGTGAAGTACCTGGTGTTCAATGAAAACTTTCTGAATGAATGAATAATCCTCAACAACCAAACCAGTTAGGGATGATGTGACTATTACTAATAGTACTTAAACATTTTCCCCTTCACAAATGAGGAAACAGGCTGAGAGATCAGCACCAGCTCAAGGTCCTGTAGCAGGTGGGAGGCAGCGCCAGGGCCATCTGCAGTGTGCCTGCTGGGGCAGCTGTACTCTCCTGCCCCTGGGACTGGAATCGGCGCATCCTGATTTTTGCCCTGAGCTGTCTGCCTGGCTCTGGGCCTTTTCTTCCACTTGACAGAGACCCCAGACCTTGTGTGGGGGTGGGGTCTGGGCTGGGGGAAGACAGGGCTTTGGGATGCTAAGCAGCAGGAGGCCCCGGGGGTGAGGAGGCCACCTGAGCATCTGCACTGCAAGGCCTTCCTTTCTGGGGCATTACCTAAGCCATGGGCCCTATCCACTCCTCTCTGGAGGGGTGGCTCTGTGAGCTGGGCCTCAGCCCTGGGAGAGAGAGCAAGGCCTGGACTGGGCCTCCTAATTTTAGAAACTCGCTGGGGACCCTCAGCTGCTGGTGAAGGGTGACTCATGGCCTTTTAGGCTGGGAGGTGGCAGCCCTACCCTGAGGCTGGTAACTGGGCTCCTGGGCAACAGCCTGACCACTACCTAGCCCTGGCCAGGTACCAGGAGTGGGTGAGGCCCAAGCACCACCGCGGGCTGGAGGTTAAGGGGACAAATGGCTACTGACGATCTAATAACAGGAACAAAAAGTCACAGCTAACCCCTGATGCCTGGCTGCTGCCTTGCCCCTTTCTCGCCCTTCTGGAATGAAAACTCCGACAGTCCTGGTTAAGGCAGGTATAGAGTACCCCACCAGGGATATCTGTGTTCATCAACAACAGAAAAACTAAAGACTCGATTTTTCTGCTGCAAAGAAGGATTGCCTGCCTAGAGAAGACAGGCTAACTTTTAAGACATAGAACTGAACTAATCAGCACATCTTGGCACCCCTTCTCCTTGGGACCCGGGGGAGGTATAGCCCTCCCAGTGTAAATACAATGGGAGAGGGATACTGAGGTAGCTGAGGCCCAAAACCCTTCCCTGCCCTCCTGATGTTCTGGAAGGACACAGACCATGGTGGAGCCCCCACACCCACTCCCTCTCCCTGCTCTGGGCTGTGGCCACAGCACTCCAGGTGCCCCCTGAAAAGGTGAACCCTTTCGTGCCTGGACTGGGCTGTTCTTGCTGGAACTACTGACTGACCACTGATTCTTCCAGGGTTAACCCCTTCTTGTCAGCAAAACTCACTTGTCAGAGGCCCTGCTTGATCACTGTAGAAATGGATGTCCTATTCTGATGTCCACTGGTATCAGAGCACCTGTTCTCTTTCCAGCACTCGGCACAATGCATCAGTACTTACGAGCTTCTGTCACTCTCACTCCTCTACTGGACAGTCTGTGAGGCAGAGTGAGTTTAGTGCCTAGCACAGTCCTACACACTGAGGGTTCACGACAGACTCAGCATCCCCAATCCAAAAACCCAAACGCTGAAATGCTCCAAAATCCAAAACTTTCTGAATACCAAAATGACGCCACAAGTGGAAATCCCACACTTGACCATATGTGACGGGTTGCATTATATAAAATCACCTTCAGGCGATGTGTACAAAGTACACATGAAACATAAATAGATTCTGTGTTTAGACTTGGTTCTCATCCCCAAAAGATCTCATTATGTTATACAAATATCTGCAAATCCCAAAAAATCTGGAATCTGAAACACTCCTGGTCAAACACTTTGATGAGGGATACTCAACATTCCGCTATTTCTTCTTCTTGCCTCATTCACTGGCTATGACCCCTGGTAGTGTGATCTTATTAAATAACCACTGGAAGGAAGGAAGGAAGGACATGCTTGTTCCCCCACCGTACGAGTGGGGCACAGTACTCACCTCTGCTGAGAAGTCCCCATGGTGCAGGAGCAGTAAGGTATCCCCAGACTTGGTGGAAAATGGGACTAGCTGGTCACCCCGCTGTCGGGCAATCACAGTGACCTGGACAGAGGACTTGGCGTTAGAGCTGAGGGGTGACCAGCAGGAGACGCACCCCCAAGAGCCATGGCCCACCCTCCCGGGACCGGGTGCCAGCTGGGGAAGTGAGAGCACAGAGACCCTGGGGCTTCTCTCTCTATATGTCCACCTGGGGTGCATCAGCCCCGCAGCTCTGGCTGAGCTGCTGCATTCAAAGCTCCAGGCAGTACCCTGGGCAGCGGGCAGAGCAGGGGCTGGGGCGGGACTGCACACAGGCCAGGAACGCAAGACCAATTACTGACAGATCAAAACAGGCTTGAGGAGAGGGTCTGCATGTGACTGGAACACCTGTCATAAGGCGCAACTGTGAGACCCCTTTGGAGCTGCCCTTCTTAACGTGGGGTCCATGGATGGCTGTGGGGACATGGAGCTCTGAAACTGCTCAGAAGCATGCCTGGCTGAGAGTGCATGCAAGCGTGTGCTTTCCCCAGGGGAAAGGGAGTCCAAGTGCTCCTGACATTGACCAAGCTGTCTTTGTCCGGGGCAGTCGTGAGGCTCTGACTTAGTGTCTGCCCCTGGGAAGCCAGGTTACCATGTGAGCCGGGCCCAGGTCAGGGTCATCGCTGCTCAGTCCAGCATAGGAAAAGGAGACGCGCAAGTCTCCCACCTGGGGGTGGAAGAGAAGCAGGGAGAGTGAGGCAGGGAGTAGCTGACCCGGGCCCAGGTCCAGGATGCCTCAGCCACGCCCCTCAGGCTCTTCTCCCACCTCCACACCCGTGCCCAGGCTGTGCTGTCACCCAGAAGGCCTCTCCCACTCCAGCTGCACTTGGCCAAGTGCAGCTGTGCATGCAACTGAACTGAATCTGCCTCGTGCGGGAACCTGATCCTAGGGCCCCGACCCTCCTATTTGGAGAGCCCAAGCCTCTCCGCATACCTCCGGATACTTGGGATTTTCGCTGTGGTAGAAAAAGTCTCCACGGCGAATGATGTCCACGTGAGGGTCCTCCAGCTTAGACAGGCTCAGGGGCTTGAAGTTGTCAACTTTGTCGATGAGGCCTAAGGGGACCAGAGTGGTTAGAAACCCAGTGGACTAGGTGAAAACCTCAATCTGCAAAGTCCCTGGCCTGACCCCCTTCCCCCCGGGCCCTTGAAGCCTGCACACGTGGCGCTCCCGCCTCCGGTGCCTCTTTCTGATCTGTCTCGTCCACGGCTTCCCCTGGGTTAGACCATCTCCTCCAGGAAGCTTTCCCTGTGCCCTCTCCCACCAAGTCAGAGTGACCACAGCACTGGGAGTGGCCTTAGCCCTTTTCCCTTCCATCAAGGTTACGGCCATCCATGTCCAAGCCTGGCTTGCCTCCTGGGTTGAGAGCTACTTGAGGGCAGGCCCAGCTGGCATAGCAGGCACCATCCAGCAACAAAGCAGACCCAGGCCAGGCTCAGGATCCCCCAGCCTCCCCAGGGCTATCTGGGCCCTTGGTATCTTCTCCCACCTTCACGGGTCAGGCCCAGGAACAGACCCCAGGGTTACTCCGGCCCATGGTGCCACCTTATCCCTTGCAAGCTTCTCTTTGGAGTCAATGGGGGGTGCCTGTGATGAGCTAGTGCCTTCCTGGCACAGGTGGGACTCAGAGGCAGAGGCCTAGACCAAGAGCACTGAGTCGCCCCATGTCTACTACTAGCCGGAGTCTGCTTGAGGAAGGAGACTGCTTGAGGAAGGAGACTGCTTGAGGAAGGAGACTGCTTGAGGAAGGAGACTGCTTGAGGAAGGAAGGCAGACACCGGCACGCAGCAGGGTGAGGATGCATGCCTGAGTCATTCTCTGGAACAACCCAGGTTTCAGAGGAACCTGGTAGGATGGAGTGGGGAGGGGGTTTCTACATCAGCCCTTGCTCCCTGGGGATTCGCCTTCCCCTGGCCGCCCAAAGCATGGTGGTGGGAAAGGTATAGACTGATCCTGTGCCTTTACCCATCTGAAGGCTGAGTGCTGGGAGCTCTGGCTGTGGGAGGGGCCTTGTGCTTCTGGCACAAGCTCCTCTGGAGAGGTCTGAGACTTACCTGGTGAGAGGAAAAATCTGCCAATTTGGACAAAGGGGGCTGTTGCCGTGAATGACTCCACTGCCATGGCACTGTGGGAGAGAGGAAGCTGTCAAGAGATGGGCACCAGTGTTGAGCTGCCTGGGTCCCTTTGGGTTGTTTGTGCTGGGCAGGGTCCCCACCTGGGGGTTCCTGCAAGTCCAGATTAGCCCAGGCACAGCAGACATCTTTTCTTGTCCACCCCCAGGGCCCTTGTGCCCCCTTCCCCGGGCTGAGTGCCCTCACTCTGTCTCCTGTTCCCTGGAGCTTCCTACCCTCTTGCCTAGACCCCTGCCAGCCTGTCGTGCCCCACCCACCGCTGTCAGATATATCTTGCATGGACTTTACACCCCTCACTAGCCCCTCCCAGAGCATTCCATCCCCTGACCATCTTACTGGCACAGCCCAGACCATTGCTGAACAAGGCCTGCTCTCTAGCCACACACAAGTGTTATGCCCACCTCACCACTGGCATACCACGGAGCTAACCTCCCTCTGCTGAAATCCTGAGAAGCCTCAACAAATGCTGCTGCCTCTGGAAAGCCTGTCCTGATTGTCCTCCTACCCATGGCAAACCATTAACAAAATGCTTGCCTGGCTCCGTGTGTGCAAATCCCCTTAGATGCTTAGTGCAGGCCGTACATTTGTGACCTGTTTGTGGGGAGCTCGTTGGGGGTCAGGGGAGACGGGTCTCTGTGTTCCTAGTGCCCAGCACAGGGCTTGGTCTCAAAACCATGTCCCACATTTTCAACCCATGGAGCAGGATTAACTCAATCCTGTTATTCAGATAAAGAAACTGAGGCTGGAGACCTGTCAGTATAGACAAGGCTGCACTCAGGCCTGGGGCCTGGCTCTCACCTGGGGTTTTTGTGGCCAATCTCTCGGTCGAAGTTTTTGCTGTTGATGATTTCTGACCTCCATTCGGTGTCTGCTCGGGGAGAGGAATCAACTCAGAGCCTGGGTAGGAGTGGCACGTGGCTGATACCCACCAGCCCAGCTCCTCCCATCTCCCAGCCAAAGGGGTGGGTCAGGGAGCCTCACTGGATGGGTGGGAGAGCAGGACTCTGAAGACTGGCACCCAGGAATTCTGATGCCTGGTGCTGAATCCTTCTCATGGCCCAACCCACAGCCCTGCTGTCCAGCCACTGCTGTGGGCCCCCACCATGGGTAGAGACCACGTGAGGGGCCCAGTACTCACTGTAGGAGTACCTCGTCTCCTTCTTCACCTGCCCATCCTCAGTGTACTCCCTGCAGGGAAAGCAAGGCAGCCATGGGGGTTAGCCTCGTCGCCCTGGACGGTCTAACCTCTAAGCATCTGAGCCAGAAGCAACCTCAGGGCTACCAGATGCAGACTCCCCAGATGGGGGCAGATGCCTTCTCTACAGCAGCCCCAAGATAGGGCACTCCCTCCTGACAGCCAGCCAGCTCCCGCCCTCGAAGGCGCTGCCTGGAGGAAAGCGCGCTCCCATCCTGAGCTGAAATCTACCCCCACTGGCCTTACACCACCAAGGGGCCCAGCCCTGCCCTTTGGGCTCAGAGATCTGGTTGCACCCTCTGCTCCGGGACAGCCCTGTGGGGGCTCCTGAAGCTGCCCTTCTCCTGCTCCGCCCGCCACCTCCCCACCCATCGGTCACAGTCCATGTGATTCAGGTGGGGCTCCAGATGACCCCAGCCCTGGTCAATGAGAACCTGCCCCAGGACTCCTGTCAGAAATGATAAGTTGTAAGTGGAGAGAAGATGGGACCAACACAGCTGATGGGAAGGCGGAACACAGAGAGATGCAGTGGGGTCTCGGGGGTGACATGCTGATCCCAATGACAGTGTTTCACGCCTGCTCCAAGTCATGCTTCAAGCTTGTGCATCTCTGGAACTTCCCAGATGTGGGAGTGACTCGATCCCCTTTTCCTCTTGGAGCCACTCTTCACTGGGTTGTTGCCACTTCCAAATCACTGGCTATTAATTTGGGGATAATTTCACACTTTTCTGATAGGAAGATGTTATCCTTGAATTTCAAAGGCATCAAAATGAAAGGTATCTGCATGTTATCCTGACACCTACACCTCACTCCTCCTTTACCTCAACAGAGTTTTCAGCCCCTGGCGCCTCACCTGGACTCCTCAGTTTCTACCCACTGGTACATCTCCACGTGCCTCCGCAGTTTCACAGCCGGAAGATGAACCCCATAGTTTGGATCAGACAAAAGCTTCAAACAGAATCAAAGAAACCAAAAAAATAAAAGATAAGATTCATGTCAGCCCAGAAAGCCTGGCTGAGGGGAAGCTGGACTGGAAGAGGAAGAAATAGAGAAGGGGACAAGGGTGGAGAGCCCTAGGCTGCTTTGCAGGGGAGAATCAAGGACACTGCCTATCCCAAGTTCTTCACACATAGCGCCCGTGACCCTCACAGTACAGGCCTGGGCTGCATGGCCCAATGGCATGGTGCCAACAGCGTACAGGGTGTTCAAATAACACGAAAGCTCTGGTGCCCAGGGTTGTTTTGTGTACTGGTCACACACGGTCATCACAATCATGAGAGCACCTCCTTGAGTGCCACCCTCTGTATCAAGATGTTAGTTATCTCATCTCACCAAATCCTCAAGGCTGGCCACAAGCTTGTTACTATTACCATCCCCATTTTATACATGAAGACACTGAGACTCAGGATAGACAAGTCCACACAGCTGCTGAGCGGTGGAGTCGGGAATCACACTCACGTGTGACCATCTCCAAGGCCCATGCTTTCAAATCCTCAGCCAGACAACATCCAGGATGAGCCCCGAGCCACTGGCAGGTCAGCATCCCCTGCCAAGCCTACCTTGGATGTCCGCAGGGCGCCAATGATATGCACCAGCCTTCCTTCATTCTCTGGCGCCACACTGTGGATGCTGTCAGGGGACACGACAAGCGAGAGCCCCTCGGCCAACGAGGTTGCCGTCTTCAACGCACGGCCCTGGGAGCAAAGGGGAGTGGGGATTTCAACAACTCAGGGGTGGCTCAACATGACTGTGCTTGTTGCAAAGTATCAGGGTAGGATGGGGCCTCAGGGAGCACTGAGACCCATCTCCCCACTGTACAGTTGGAAAACTGAGGTCTAGCAAGTGGAGAGTAAGGACTGGAACCCAGATTCCTGCTTTCCCAGGCAGACTTCTTCCCACTGCCCCACTGGTTCCCACTAGCCCCCACCAGTCTTAGCACTGCCCCAGTGGTGAGAACAGCTGGTGTTTCTGCTTGCCTGTCTCTTTCTCCCCATTTTTCTCTGCCTTCTTTTTCTTAATTTTATTTTTATGTTTAAATTTTTTGTAGAGATGGGGTCTTGCTATGTTGCCCAGGTTGCTTTTGAACTTCTGGCCTCAAGTGATCCTCCCTCCTTGGCCTCCTGAAGTGCTGGGGTTATAGGCCTGAGCCACCATGCCTGGCTCTCCTCTCCCCTACTCAGTCCATGTGGTTTACCTAGGTAGATCTGAACCCCTGTTCAAATCATGTGACCCAGACCTTGCTAATCAGAACATGTGAGTGACCCCTGGCCATGGAGACTGATTCAGAGGACTGACAGCCAAGCCAGGACACTGAGAGATTGCCCTGTAACTGTTGCTAAATTGATTTAGAAATATGCTGTTGCATCATGAGGTCTTATTTTAAAAAAAGGAAAAAAGAAAGAGAGAGGAGAGAGAGACAGAGAGAGAGGAGAGAGAGAGAGAGAGAGAAAAAAAAAG
The DNA here is from genome assembly GCF_008728515.1 of Papio anubis. Lineage (NCBI taxonomy): Eukaryota > Metazoa > Chordata > Mammalia > Primates > Cercopithecidae > Papio > Papio anubis. The sequence goes on from NC_044977.1 coordinate 50,449,750, forward strand.
AGAAAGAAAGAAAGAAGAGAGAGAGGAAGGAAGGAAAGAAGGGAGGAAGGGAGGGAAGGGAAAGAAGGGATAGAAGGGAAGGAAGGGAAGGAAAGGAAGGAAGATAAACAAATGGTTTTTCTCTTCCCTGGGCTAAGTGGTTGGATGTAAGCCAGTTGCTGGGGCCACATTTACCATCACAGAGGAAGTGCCTGCCCAAGAAATACACCATAATAGAGAAAAACAGGCTAAAGATGAAGAAATGGAGACTCCTGGTGACCCAGCATGAACACCTGGATCCAACTACGCCTGAGGCAGGTGCTAAGCCCTGGATTTTCGGGTGTGTGAACTGATCTACTCCTTTTCCTGCTCACATCAGCTGTGGGATGCATCACAATGCAAAGAACTGTGATTAACTCACTATCCTTCTTTCTCTTTTGTAAAATCTAGGCCCTTTATTACCAGCCTCTGGGTTCATAGCCTTTGCTCTCTGACATGGTAGGGACTCTCACTCTGCACAGGAAGACCCCAGACATTTTACCTCATTGGTGAAAATTAGGTAGAAGGAGAGCAGGAAGGTCATGAGCCCCACGACCATCCCACCCGAGGTCTCGCTCAGCCGCTCCAGGAAGCCTGGTTGGGAGCCGGTTGTAACTTTGACATGTTCTCTCCGGGTACTGGTACTGGAATACTGAAGAAAAAGAAACATAGTCACAGAAGGAAAATTAGTTTTTTAAAAATAAATGAAATTTGCTATTTATTTATACTCAGTTTTTTTTGTTTTGTTTTGTTTTTAGTTTTAACTGTATGTGGTAAAAACACACAGATACTCAATGTGCAGTTTGGCTAGGTACAAAATATTTCCATCTCCCCAAAAAGTTTCTTTGTGCCCCTTTCCTGCCAACTCTCCCCCTCTCCACCAACCAGAGGTAACTGGTAGGGATGGGGAGAATCTGAATTTGAATTTCTCCCACTGTAGATTAGTTTTATTTCTTCTAGAACTTGAGAAAAATGGAATCAGGGCACCAACTCCTTTCTGCCCAGCTTCTTGGACTCAGAGCACTGCTTTTGCAATTCATCCACGTTGTGGTGTTTATCAGGAGTTTGTTCCTTTTCAGGGCTGAGTAGTATTCCATTTATGACTATACCACAATGTGCTGAATCATTCGTCAGTGGATGGGTATCTTGGCAGCTTCCAGGTTTTGGCTATTATGAATAACGCTGCTGTGAACATTCATACATGAACCTTTATGCAGACGTGTGCTTTCATCTCCTGTAGGAATATACCTAGGAGTACAACTGCTGGCTCACAGAGAAGATGTGTGTTTATGAAACTGCCAGGCTATTTTACAAAGAGGTTATTAGAGAGGTATTTTTAATTAAATTCAGCAAACAGTGGCTGAGCTTTCTGAGGGCAGTGCTAGCCCTTGTGGGGTCAGAAGTAGACAGTCTTAGGGCAGTGAGGTCACAACCATAAACAATACTAGCAGGTCATACAGAGTGTCCTGTGAGAGGGGTGGACTCAGTGCTCAAGGAGTGACCTCTTCCAGCTGGGGTATCAAGGCAGGCTCCCTGGAGGAGGGGGCATTTGAGTGGAATCTTAGAGACAGACCTTAGGAGAAGAGCATCCCTAAAGGGAGAACCATGTCAGCAGTGATGAGGAAGTAGGAAGTGGTCCTGGGGGAGCAGCTGCCTATCTGCTTTGGCTGGGTTGTGGGAGGGATGGAGGAAGAAAGGGCTTGGAGCTAGGCATTTCTGGGCAGGTTCACAGTGGGCCTCAAACTCAAGGGTGAGTGGATCAGGCTTTGGTCAATAACACAGGCATGATTTGGGGCGCATCCACTGCTGATCAAAAGCGTCATCGTCTAGGGCAGGATTCTGGAGCCAGAAGAACTGGGTTTGAATCTATGCTCTGCCACACACCAGCTACAGGGTCTTGGGCAAAAGCAATTTCACCACTTTGTGCTTTCCATTTCCTCTGTGCATAGGGTTGTGGTGAGAAGCAAAGAACATAGTTATTGGGGGGCTCAGGGCCGAGGGCTTGGTAAGCACTCTACACATGTTAGCTAGTGGGAATGTTACCAGATTTCTCTACAACTGATAGTGGGCTGGCACCAGGCTGGGGGTGAGCTGACAAAAGTCACAAAGATATAAAGTGGGGCCCAGCTAAGACAGTGCCCCATCCTGGCACTAGGGGCCAGAGGAGTGATTTGAGTCAGAGTCTCTGCTTGGACAAAGCTGATGTCACGTTCTGATTGTCTTTGAATATCACCAGCCAAGGCCTCCAGTGACCAGATGTCCATGAATCCAGAAGTCATCTTGACTTTCTATACCATTTGGAAACATTAGGGGAGGGAATCACCACAGGCAGGCAGGTGACCATCATAATGATGACAATGGCAAACACACCGGTCTATCACAGGCCAGCCCACAGGCAAGCCCAAAGAGCTGGATGCCATAACCACCCCATTTCACTGATAAGAAAATCGGGCTTGGGGTTAAGTCAGCTTCCCAGATCACACAGCTTCTAAGAGGAAGAGTTAGGATTCAAATCCGGGCAGACTGGAGACTACTCTCCTATTACTCATTCCAGTCTGTGCTCCCCATCTCTTGGGCTACAATGTGAGTTGAATGTTGGGTGCCGGCTGCAGGCAGCAACAGGAAAAGGAGGCGTGGCTTCCTCTTGGGCCTCCCCTCAGCCAGCATCAAGATAAGGGGCTCAAAGACAGCCTTGGAGGGAAGGAAGAGAGGTACAGGAGGGTGCCCCTCAGGCTAGGGGAGGGATGAGGTAGGCAGTGACATGACATACCCAGCCCACATTCTGAACCAAAATTCCCAGTAAACATGGAGGATCATAAAGGATCTATATATACACACATATTTATATATACATATATATTACATGTATACACACAAATATAAACACACACACACACAGACATCCCCAGTGACACATCCCCTCCCAGTCCCAGCACTCAGGACTCAGAAGAAATAAGCAATGAGTGGTGGGAACAGAGGCTGACACATAAGCCCTGGAAATGAACAGAACTGGGTTCGATGCCCAGGTTCACCAATCACTTGCTGTGAAGCCTGGGTAAATTGCTCTACCTCTCTGATTCTGTTTACTCACTTATAAAGTGGAGAGGGGAATAGTACCTTCACCATAGGTACTGCTGCTGCTATACTGATTGAGAATTCTGTTGCCTCCCTACTCCATCCCACTATCTTCTTCCTCACCCAGCCTAGTGGCTGCTGTAAATGTATACCCAGCTACTGGATGAATCAACAAATGCTTGGCAGCAGAGGATACTCAAATGCATGTATGTTCCTTGGTGAGGGGCCAGGTGTCAACGTACCCAAGACGATCTCTATTCACTGGGACCATCTGTGCTCCCCTCTGCAATGACAGGCTAGTTTTCAAGTATTAAGTACCTACGACACACCAGGCACTGTGCTAAGCAGTCTCCCTTAAATGTCACAGTAACTGATCCATGAGGCTACATAAACCTGGAGAGATGAAAGTCACACATCTACTGGGTGGAAGAATCTGGATTGCCCCCAGGTCTCCCTAACTCCAAAGCCTGCCCTTTGCAGCATGCCAAGCTGGCCACAAGAGTTTGGGCAGGTGCCTTCCCCTGCTGGGGAAGTTCACCATCTGTAAAATATGGTGGTGGTGGTGATGGGAGCAGACAGAGTCCACATACTACAAACAGGCAGGTCTCCTGTCTGCCCTCTCTCCTGGCCGAGCCTGAGTCTCTCGGAATACCTCTGAGGCCTTTCTAGGTACACCATTCAAGGCTTCTAACCCTCCTGTGGGCCCAAAGTGTCCTGGGACTGTAGATGATACTAACCCGAGACAGAGCGTACTAGGGCTGTGGGTGATGCACACCCTGGCCTCTCAAGGGGTGTGGGAGGCAGAGAGGACGCTTGGGGACAGAGGCGGCGTCTGGAAATAGGGTGTGACAGGCAAGGGGAGAGCTGCTAGGACACTCTACCAAAGCAGGAGGGAGGGTGTGTCTGGGGCTGGCTGGGCTCCTAAGCAGGCCCTAGAAGCACTTTCACAGAGGAGGGGAGAAGTGAGTCACCAGCTTCTCCCACATCCAGCGCCCTGGTAGGAGGCGCTGCTTGGTGTGCTGAATGAATGTTGGGCTTAAATAGTTTCCCGAGAAAGGCTAGTTGCAGGGAGAAGAGGCCTTGAAGGAACAGCCCTCAGCCAGGCCTTCTCCAACCAAATCCTTGCTAGGAGGAGGAGGGGCCCCGACAGTAGAGAAATGCTCCCTCTCCCCTAACGCCTTCGCTCCCAGCCCAGCCTAAGCTTTTTGCAGCATCACAGCCTCGGTTTACACAGCCTCCCTAGAGCGGGGAGCTCTCTGTCCGCCTGGACAGCCCTATCCGTCCACTGCTGGACAGCTCCACTTGGGCTGGGTCGCCTTCCTCCCTCCCAAGGGAATGACCCCCTCTCTGAGCTCCCGTCCAGCTCTCATAATGTGCAACCTTGGAACGGCTTCAGGGCCCCAAGATACAGGAGGGAACTGGGAAAGCAAGGAGGAGCCGCGGAGAGGCGTACAAGCAGATCGTAGTGCGGGAGCAACACCTCCGAGTCCGCCTCCGCACGAACGCCGAGGACTAGGCGGACCAAAGAACACGGACAAAAGAAGTCTGGATGGGTCGAGAGATTAACAGAGGGATGAGCTGGCGAAGGCGCCGACACGGCGCGCAGAGGGAGATGCGGGCCCAGCCGCAGGGAGGAGCTCCAGACGGCGAAACGGACCCAGAGGCCCCCGGGGAAGAGCCCCAGGGCGACGGAGAAGCCTGGGTGTGGCCCGGGTGGCCAGGGGACACTCACATTCGCGGCCATGGTGGGACCCGGCTCGCTGCCGCCGCCTCGCGCTGTTCAGCTAGGAAGTGGGCTGACGACTGGAGCGCGGAGTCCAGCGGCCTCTTGCCAGCCCCAGCTTCGAAAATCCGCTTGGACTCCAAGACCAGGCGGGACTTACTGCAGTTACCGCCCCGTGTGCCTAGTGTTTCTGCGCATGCGCGCGGCGAGACCCGGAAACGGGTCAGGGACATTGCAGTACCTCATTGTGCGCCTGCGCACTGCAAAGCTTTCTGGGAAATGTAGTGTCTACTGCCTGGCGAGCTGCTCTGGGGCTCGCGACCTGCTGGGAAATGTAGTTTCCGGCTGAGGTGGGCCTGGCCGCGGTTAAGAGGGCGCCGAGGCAGGCGCGCGGCGGGCAGGCCTGGAGGGGGCGGGTCCGCGCGGGCTTCGGAGGCGCCCGCCCTGCCTGAGGAGAGGAGGTCACGGCGTAAAGCTGCAGCTACCGCCACTGCCGCTTCTGCAAGGTCCCAGGGACGGGCTGCAGCCATGTCCTATTGCCGGCAGGAAGGTAGGGAGGGCGGGCTGCCATGGAGACCGGCCTACGAGGGCCTGCGGGAGACACGCGGGCCCCGGCGCCGCGCTACCACGCCGCAGGCGCGGGCCACCCGAGGCGCGGCCCGGTTGCCCACCCTGGGACACTCGGAGGCGGGCAGGCTGGGGAGTCGCCACTCGTGTTTTGCGAATGAGAAAACCGAAGCTCTCGGGGGAACGGGACTGGTCCAAGGTCACAGTGAAGCCCGAACCCTGACCTCAGAGGGGCCTGTGCGTGGGAAGTCGTAAACTAGGCCGGGTTGGGGCACGGGAAATGCCGAGCACGTTGCGTGTGGCTCGTAACTGGGAATGTATGTTAATTATTATTACCGCTCCTGCCATACCCCACGTGTTGCCATTTTGCACGCGCCTTTAAAAGGCGGGTCCCGAAAAGTTGCTACTGGGGGTAGCGTGTGCTGTGCTGGGGTGCTGGGAGTTGTGCTAGGAGTTCTACTAACGGGAATGTTTTTGAGCCCCCTGCTACCTATCAGGCACTGTTCAAGGAAACTTACCTGGCTTGTCTCATTGATCTCGCTGCGCCCTTTGTAAGTCAGACTCTGTTACTGGTCACATTTTACTGAAGAGTAAAGTCTGACACAGACTTGGCTAAAGCCACTCAGCCAGCAAATCGTGGAACCGGGGTTTGAGCCTGGGCATTGTGACCCCAGAACAGCCTTTTCCAATCTAGTGCCCAGTGGATTGCAGGGAGAACCCTGCCTACCTCCCACCCCAAAGTTGAGCTCCAACCACCTAATGCTTCCTTGATGTTACTCTACCCAAGAGCTCAGAAGTACCCAAGCCACAGGTCGGAGGGCCTCCCCACACACTGCCACAAACTGACTCCTTGGCCCTGAGCTCCTACCTAACCCCTCCAGGCCCTGGTTTCCAGTGTTGTAAAATGAGATGTTGGGCTTCACTGATACGGCAAATATTCATGAAGCATCTTCTCTGCTCCAGAGAAGGGGGATGGATGGTTATAAAGCTACAGAGAGAGTTGGAAGTCACCCAGAAATTCTTTGGTGAATACTCCAGCTCCATCAGTTAATTCAAGCAATCTGAAGCCCAGAGAAGGAGGTGGCCTACCTTAGTTACACGCACTTTGGGAGGCCGAGATGGGCGGATCACGAGGTCAGGAGATCGAGACCATCCTGGCTAACACGGTGAAACCCCGTCTCTACTAAGAAATACAAAAAATAGCCGGGCGAGGTGGCAGCGCCTGTAGTCCCAGCTACTCGGGAGGCTGAGGCCGGAGAATGGCGTGAACTCAGGAGGCGGAGCTTGCAGTGAGCTGAGATCCGGCCACTGCACTCCAGCCTGGGCGACAGCGCGAGACTCCGTCTCAAAAAAAAAAAAAAAAACAAAAAAAACATCCAGTTAGGAGCATAGCTCAGCCTAAAATGCTGAGCCTTTTCCCTAGTAGCCCTGTCTGCTTCTAGAACCTCTCCTCCTCTGGGTTGTAAAGCCATAAGACTCACTCTTTAATGAGTACTATTATATTTCCGCTGATTACTACTTAATGTGTGCCGTAAGCAAAAGTCCTCTGCCCTCACCACTGTTGTTTTTAATTTCAAGTCTCTCTCTAATTTACTTCATTTAGCAAATAATTTTTGAGCCTTTGGGTATAATGAGGCTGTGCTGATAAACAAAACCCTCCTTCTCTTTGAGGATTTACAGGAGGCAGTTTTCTCTGGAAAGGGAGGCTAGGTCCATCTGCCTTCAAAACATGGAGCCCTTATCTTTTCCTGGTTCAAAGATCTCTCTTAGGAGATGAGTGAGAATTGAAAGCACTCACTTATAGGCCTTCCTTAGTATTTATCTTATCCATACCACTGTCCCCCTAAGAAGTCCCTAACTTTTTTTTTTTTTGCCCACTGATCCTTTATGCTTCCCATAGGATTTTTAAAAAAATGATCCCAAACTCCTTACCGTATCAGAGCTTATGTGATCTGGCCCTGTCTGCCTTTCCAGCCTGGTCTCTTCCCACCTTTTTGTTGCCCAGCCTCTAACCTCTTCGCTATACCCTTGGTTTGGTATATCCTGCCTTCACCTCTTCCATGGCTGACTCCTCATCCTTTAAAATTTAGCCTCCTGACCCTTTGTGTCTTTCACATCCTGAACTCTCTGAAATTACCTTTTTTATTTTTTGCCATCTTCCTGCCTGTCTTCTCCCACTAAGCTGAGAGCATCAGATGGGCTGTGGAATCCCCAGCATCTGGCACAGGGCCTGGTGTACAATGGGTGCCCAAATCTTTATTGAATCATGCGTGTACCTGCCCTCTGTCCTGAGTGAATCACTTGCCTGTGCAAGTTTATTTCAGGGGTCCACTTGCTACCCAGCCTTCAGGTTAAACTCCTTGGTTTGGCATTCGAGGGCTCTCAGCCTGGCTCCCTGGCCTTGGGCTAGCCACACTTCTCTGTGTCAGCACCATAGTGTTTCTTTCTTAGTTTCCTCTTTCTAATGCAGAGCCTGCCCACTCGTGTTTAGTCAACATTTATAGAGCACATGTGATGTGCCAGCCATTGGGCATATAGTGGTGAGCAGTGTGACACATTCTCTGCCTTCCTGGCATGGTGGAAGAGATTGCCATTAAAACATCGCCAGACCAATGCATGATTACAGACTGTCATAAGTGACATGAAGGGAAAGCCCAGCATGCTATGATCATTTAGTGAACGGCTCTGTGGGGTCTGAGAAGGCTTCCTGAGGCTTCAGAGATCCTTTTAAATGCCACTTTTCTTAAGAAAACCTTTTGCAGTCCTCAACGTGTGTGAGCGAACACTACTTAAAACCCTCCTTTTGCACTCCAGGCTTTGCCCAGGATGGTCCCTTCTGGAATGTCTATTCCCTCCTTCCCTCCCTGAAGTTCTTTGTCAGGGACAAAGGTAGGATCCCTCCCCTTCCGTCTTCTCCACTGGATGCCTGTGTCGTATTCATCTGTGACCACCAGGTACTACCACAGAGCTGGAGCTAAGGAAGGTTTGTTGAGCTAAACTTCTAACACTTGCATTCTTCTTACACTCTGTCTGAAAGCTATTTGTGTGTTCTTCACAGATACTTGATTCTGTACGCGGGATTTATGTCTTTCAAAGGGGTTAGATTCTAAACATGAAAGTCCTCAGCAGTCAGATTTATCAAACTCTTAGAAACCCCTTACTTCACTCACTCAAAATACACCACAGGCACCACTCCCTCTGGCTTTAGATCTCTTTCTTGGGTTGAGTGTCAGAAAGTAGTGGTTGGAATTGTATCACAGGTGTATTGAATCCGCTTAGCCAAAAATGAAAGAAGACAAGTCCGTAGTGCAGGTTGCCATTCTCAAACATGATCCTGGTGAGTCAGCATCCATGGGAGACAAGAAACTGCTTCCTCTGCAGGACACACGGGCATTCCTTCTGGGGTGGATATGCTGAGAGATTCTTGCCTGTAAAGATCTTCCCCTTTCATAGGGGAAATCAAACTACTCGTCCAAGGGATTTTTTGGTCTTACTCACTTAATGGTGATAACCATTCTGTCTTCCTGCTTTCTGCTGGGACTGGGTGACAGAGCAGGAGTAGCGTCATCTCGGACAAACACTGGCACTTTAAGTTCCAGCTCCGTTTCTAGCCTCATGCATTTCAAGGAAATCACTTCTAACTACAAGCAGCCAGGAAGAGCAGACAGTAAAACACAGATAAGACACCTTGGTCATAGAGGGAGGTGGGGGAAAGTCTCTTGGGTAACTGCCAAACTTCACCCTCATACAGTGGACCCCAGTAAAACTGTGGGCCTTAATAAGAACATTCCTTTCCCTTCAGGTGCACTAAGATAGGGAAGCTAAAAGCAGTCCTGGGGGAGATACGCCTGCAGCTGCAGAAAGATGTGTGGAAACAGACATACAACTCTGCCTCCCAGATAAGCACAATAAAGAGACACAGAAGCAGTCCAAGCCTCTGATAAACTCTCTCACCCTGAATCCTTAAAAACTCTTAGTCTGTAATAGAATGTGGCTCTGACCTAACTCAGCCAGCAGCCCACCTCAGGTTTGTTTAAAATAAACCTGTCCCTGTTGACTGAAAAGCCACCGTTCATGTTTCTCTCCTCTTTCTTTAATTCTTACACTAGGGTCTTCATGCCGTAATCCAGAGTTGTTTCTCCATTCACTTTTTTCAACAAATATTGAACACCCACTTTGTCATTGGCACTATTCTGGGCTCTCAGGATACTGCAACGAACAGAATAGACAAAAATCGCTGCCTCTGAGGAGCTGACATTCCAGTGGGGGCATCAAGTGGTAAACATACATAGTATGTTGGGTGAAGAAAAGCACTTTGGAGAAAGATAAAAAAGCAGGATAAGGGAGATGGGCGGTGGTCAGGGACGGTGGCATGTGAGCAGGAAGTGAAAGCAGGGAGAAATCGCTGCGAGGGTACCTGAGGGAAGGGAAAGTGCTCCTGGAGGACAGAATACCCTGTGCAAAAGCCAGAGGTAGGCATGTGCTCAGTATGTTCAAGTAAAAGCAGAGGTCAGCATGGCTGGAGTGGAGGGAATGATGGTGGGAGATGGGGTCCAAGAGGTGAGAGATGCAGCTCTTTCTGGATATATTTGAAGATCGAGCCATTCTAATTTGCTGATGGAGATGTGAGAGAAAGACGGGTTGGGGTGGCTCTACCAAAAGTAAAACTAAACAGCTGAGGGTGGAAGGTGTCTTGGTATCCGACTGCTCAGTCAGTTCTGTTCTCAGCCCCACCCTGAAGTCCTGTTCACAGAGTAACCCGTTCACAGAGTAACCCGTCGGGCCTCCAGTTCCCCACTCTGACCAAGGTTCTGGGGTGAGGACTGAGTTGATTCTGGGGGACCTCCTCCTTGTGCACTTTGGGTTCAGCTTTCTTCACTGGTTAAGTCAGAGAGCACTCGACCATCAGCTCTCCCATTTCCAAAATATTATTGACATCTCTGAGCCTGTGATTGTCTCTTTTCCTAGCCACGTACCCTTTAAAACTTACTGTTGAGTGGGATTCTAGCTAACAGCAGAAACACATTTCACCTCCCCAACCATGTGAGGTAGGTAGGTGAAGCTGGTGGTAAGGCCTGGTTTCTGAGGCCCAGAGGGTACCTGAGCTCACACAGTGGGAAGTGCTTAAGTCCAGCTTTGAACTCCAGTTCTCAGACTCTCTGTGATATTGAAGCCACTGTGAGCCAGAAGGTTTAACATAGTTATCCACCTCCTTCAGAACATGCATATTCAACTGCTTTTAAAGCTTATCTTAGAAATAAAAACACAAGCACTTTTAATTTTATTTCTCTGGAGAAATTGCTGAGAAATGTCATAAGAACTACTTGTCTAGCTGATTGTCCCACTGGTTGGCATCTTATGACTAGTCTGACCAGTTCTTTCTTTCACACTTAGATTTGTTAGGAATAGGTAAGCCTTGTCCTTGCATCGGTTCTTGAATTGAGTTTTAAATGTTCCAGAAAGCAGAGGCCCTCCAGGACAGGCATGCAATGGACAGTTTGCAGGAGACACACTCTGGATCTTTCAGACCAGAGTTCCTGTTCTGCCTTCATTTACTGCATGTCTTTTGGTCCGTTTCTCAGCTCCTGTGGTTTCTGTAAAATGGAGATAAAGTAATACCCACCAGTGAACTCACAGATATAATAAAACACATTGCATGGGACAAAAATGTATAAAAGATGCAGCTATTACTGTTCTACCTTCGATCCAGTGTGAACTGTGCTGCAAGGGAAAATGTCCAGGAAGGCACATGTGAGGACTTGGCCCAGTGGGAGGGACCTGGAATTCTCAGTGGGATTGTGCTAGGCTGGTGTTTCCTAACCTGGCTGTGTGTCAGTCACCTGTGAAGCCCGTGAGCTACATGGATGTGGCAGAGAGCTCGATTCAGCTTTTCTTGGGTGAGGCCTGGTCTCTCTATGTATGGCAAACCCCAGGAAGGCCTCATACTTTACCACATTTGGACCCTTTGCTTTGTGTGCCTATGGTTGGGCCTCACCATTGGGCTGCACTGAGCTGCCATCTTGGTCAACAAAACTGCCAGAACTGAGTTGCGAAATTTGCATCAGCTCATTGTACTTAGCGTTCACCATTTTTACAGATTGCTTTTGAGTATTTTGGAAACTGGCCAGAATTACTAAGATTACTAGGTACTTTAACAAGTCCTGGCTGCCTGGTCCAAAAGCTTTCCCAAGTCAGCCACAGGGCAAAAGCAGTCTTCTGTTGGATGACATGCAAGGTGTTGTGGCAGAGACCATCTCTGGGAGCAGAAACCTCCAGTGTGTTGGGGGTCCTGGCCCTGTGTGTGCTGAGGGTTTTTTGTTGTTACTCTGTCCTAGCGTAAGAGACCCTGTGCAGTGTGGGCATGGCGTAAGGCACCAAAGTGCCCTCCCTCTGTCCACTGAACTGTCCTTCTCACTGGAGATGTCGCTCAGTTTTTGTTGTCACTGCCCCCTGCCTTCCAGAAGCCTCTTCCTTAATTACATCAGTCCAAGCATGGGCCCAAGCCTTTTTCCTTGCTTTCCCCTCAGCATACCTGTGACTGAACTTGTCTAAATATAAAGAGAAAACAAAAAGTATAAAGTAATCAGAGATGCCTACAGCTTTCACAGAGCCACGTTTCTGCAGGTCAGGCCTCTGTGCCCACAGTAGCCGCTCACTCAGAGCCACGCACTTTTGGCCGTAGCTGAAGAAGTCTTTTTAAATGCATGGCACCTCCTATCCCCTTCCAGATGAGGGTCCCTGTACCCCAGATCTCCTGGGATCAGAACGCATGGTCAGTTGCTCTGTAGAATTTGTCATTCATCTTCACCAGGAAGGTACAAGAAAGATCTTGTTCGTTTACTTGGCAAACATTTCACTTGATTCTAAGCTTTTTGAGGCAGGGGTTGGGTCAGATTTTATTGTGTTTATTCATTGCCCAAGGTGCACAAGCTCTCAGGCAGTGCCTAGTCATGCTAAGTGCTCAGTGTCAGCTATCATTATTCTTGTGCAGATGTTGGTGCGGGGCAGTATGGGTGTGTAGAAAGGATCTCCAACAGTGTAGACTTCAAAGAATCCTGTCCTGTGTGGCCCAGCAAGTCACTACTCAGAGCCTCAGGCTCACCACCATTAAAAGGGGGTGCTGCCACCTCCCTCTCAGGGTGGCGATAGGATGGAGGAATGAGCTCACACGGAGGACCAAGAGATGGACTGGCTCTGTCTGTTCTCCGGGTACTGCTGGAGAAACTGATGATCCACCATGCAGCGTGGGCTACTGAGGACAAGGTGCTTCTTGCCCACAATGAGAATATCTGACGCATACCTGTGGTGTGGTTAGCTGATGGCCGAAGTTTTTAGGAAGGTGAGGTAAAGTGTTGACAGCTACAAGGTGTAGTGGAGAGGGCTGTAAGGACCTACCTTCTGCTTACATAGCCACTCAGCCTTGGTTTTCTCCTGTACTCGATGGGGGCTGAGCGTGATAATACTTCATAGGGGGTCACTGTAATGCACCCACCCTGGTTTGGCCAGGACTGATATGCTTTTCTGTGCTCACCCAGCCTCCAGTGAGGAGAAGCTCCTAATATAAAATGCATTTGACTCTCACTGGTCTGTTTTCCTGTAGTCCTCAGACCTTCCGGCAGCCAGGCCCCAGGGTGAGGGCTCTGGTTTTGAACAAGGTGCTCTGCACTTTAGGCCTGCTGACTTTCCCATGCTGGTCCTCACAGGACCACAGTCCTGACCCTAACCACTGTGGGGTTTGTCCTAAAAAAATCAACTGCAGATGGTCACAGTTAAAAAGATCTGAGAAGTGCTTTTCCTGCTGTCCCCCTCCAGTTGTTATCCTTGTTGGGAAATGGTCCCCAGGCCTCTCGGACTGTGGGAATGGAAGGGCTGCAGTGTTCCTCACCTTCATGACCCTTTCTTCTTCCAGCCACAATTAGGAGCCCAGAGGCCTAGTGGGGGTGCTGACTGTGGGCACTCTCAGACTGCCTGTGTCCTCAGCCTTTCAGAGGCAGGGGCCTGTGGGCTCATCAGCTGTGTGGGCTGTAGTGATCTGTAGGCTGAAGACCCACATCACTGCACACTCACTTTGCCAGTGTGCTCAGTCTTCCTCCAACTTTTTATGCATTCTGAACCCTGTGGGTAAGCCCCTAGGACACTTTCTTGAGTGCTTTTTTTCCTGCCGTGCCCCTCATCCATCCCCTTTTGTTTCCTACCTGTAGCATATGAGAGCAGTTTGATGGTCACCTCACGTAGGGATGGCATATGGGACGGTCTTCAAACTTGGTTTGTATGGCGACTGCTTTGGGTTTAAAGCTGACTCACTGCTCTTGAATGAAACATTTCTTCCTGTGTTCTCCAAACACTAGGGAAGGATCGAATCATATTTGTAACCAAAGAAGATCATGAAACTCCAAGCAATGCAGAACTGGTGGCCGATGACCCCAATGATCCATACGAGGAGCACGGTGAGTGACATGGGGCCTCCCAGGGACCCACATCAGGGCACTGGGGGGAAGCTCAGTGTTCTTAATTCCTTTCCTATGTTTTCCTAGCCAAGGCCGAGTTTTCAGGTATCTATTCTCAGCCATAGACTATCTCTGAGGGCAGTGGTTTATCTTCCTCGGAGGTTTGAGGGACTGTGCTTGCCAACCTTGTTCTGATGTACTTCCCTGGCACAACAGTTAAGTTTTGGGAGAGGGTGTTAGTAGATTCCAGCAGTTATAGGTAGGTTAAGGTGACAGGGCTTGTGCTCAGACAAGTTGCCAGATTGAATTCTGCCACATCTAGCAACTTGATTAGCAAGTAGACAGTCATGTACCTTGTTCTGTAAGGTTGGTGAAGTCCCTGCTCTCTCTAACTGCTCCAGCAAGCACCTTACATGAAAAGGTCACTTGACACAGACAGCTTTCCAGCAGCAGGATTCAACTAACCTAGTCAGAGCTGTTGCACACTCCTTGGTTAATGGCTGAATATAACAGTGGTTGCTTAGGCCTAGGACATTGTTCCAAAAGTTTTGGGCTGCTGAACTCACTAGATACTTACTACTGCAGCCTGTGTGCGGTGGATGTGTGTGTGCGGTATCCATGAACAATCTACGTATTGTACAGTACTCAGTTCACCAATCAAAAACCACTTCTAGTGTCCATGATGACAACTAACCTTCTAGTGCTAATTGGTAATTGAAGAGCATGAAGCAGCCGCATCGGGAATATGGGTTCCTGATTGGAATTTCTCAAATGCTAACTGATGTGTCTATTCCTTCTGTAGGACCCTTTACTTGTTGCCCTGACTGATCCTAGGGGTCAAAGCATAAAGTATATATCCAGCACCCAGTGGGAGCAGCGGGAAATGCAGACATTATACAAAGTGTTAGCATTCTGAGAAAGACAGCTGCAAGGGTAATCTTGATCAGGACTTACATGTCAATTCTAGTACCTTGCTTATCTTTAGATCCATATTAAGCACATTTCATTAATTGATCAAGACTATGGAGGCCTGCAGTACAAGTTGGGCCTTGTTTTGTTTGCCTCACAGTGTTATTAAAAACTGAATATATCTGCCTTTAGACTGGGCTGCTCCCTCCAGATCCCACCATTCTTTACTGTCCCTGTTGTTTTTTTACCTGTTTCTGTCACTTGCAATGTGTCTGCTTGGATTGTAGGTATCCCATATGATGCATTTAGCTTTGCAGCCCCTTATAGTGATACTTTGTACAAAGAAGCATATAAAACACAAAGAACTCTGGGACCCAGGTTTCAACCTCTTAACTGCAAAATTACTAAGTGGGCCAAGTAAGTCACCATTTTATGCCATCTACCTGCCTTCCAGCACCCAGCTGTGCAGCTGAGATGGTGCTTGTAATAGCTAAGAGTACCAAGAAGAAAAGGTGGCAGAAGTAATTTTCCTAGAATCAAAACATCAAGAGGGCCTTAAAGATCATCTGATCCAATGAGAAAACTGGGGACCCAGGAGGGGGCCAGAGACTGGAACCTCAGGCCTTAGACTGCATGTTTGACAACACACTGCATCTGAGCTTTATGTAACATGCCAAAGGTACCCTCTGTGTGGATTTATATTGTGTTCCTGAAATGCAGATTGGCACCATGTGCTTTGTGAGGAAGTATCTCATTCCAGCTCACCTGCCCCTAAGAAATAATGAAATAAGGACTCCTGGAGACCTAGGATATAATTTTTTTTGTTATTTTTGATCAACCACCTGGTCAATTTGCACTGGGTTGTAATTTTTAAATGTCAGTATTATCTCTTGGAAACTGGTTATGCAGGTTTGTGAGCAGGTTTGAAACTCCAGGGGGTAGCATTTGCAAATGTTTTTCCAACACTGAGGTCCCTGTCAAGAAGCAGTGAGATGTAGGGGAAGGGGCATGGCTCTGGGAATCCTGCCAGCTCAGTCTGCAGTCCTCACTTGGACCATGAGCCCCAGAGACTGCGTGTGCAAACTGGGGTTAGTAGCACCCACTGCAGAAGGTTGTCAGAAGGCTTATGTGAGTTACCAAGCATAACTTAATGCAGGAGAACTTGATCTGCAACTGCTGATGGTCCTGGGGGTCTGCTGCCTGCTAAGGGGGCAGCACTAGTTGGCATCGTCCATGCTATCCCCATTTTACAAGTAAAGGACAGGAATAGCTACAGCAGATCCATTGGTCAGTGGAGCTTCCCAAGCTGGAACTGAGAGGCAGGCGAGGTTTCGTCTAGGACTTTGGACATTAGTGCAGTGCACCAGGCCTCGGTATTGCCCTGGAGTGAAGAATCATGTGTAATTTCACAGGACATTTTAGAGGCTCTCTTAGAAAGTACTTTCAGTCTCTTAATAAGACTCATGTAAGAAACTTCTATATGAATGATATGTCTGTCGCAAAGCTGAAAATGAAGCCATCATTTTGAGAGCATTTTGGAAAATCAAGAAATACTATTTAGATGTGAATAAAGTTCAGTGATAAGAAAAGGTATAAAAGTCAAAAGTAAGAGGCCTATTAATAATAGTGAAAATGAAAACCCATTTATAACCTTGTTTCCTCCCCAACACATATGTGCAGTTTAACAGTTTGGTTGATTTTCACAAGAATGCACTCACACTAATGGTAGGCCACCAGCTTCTCATTGTGCCGCATGTCTTGGACATCTTTCCTCATCAGTACCTAAGGAGCAACCTCCTCCTCTTCACCACTCCCCAGGCTATGCTGAGCTTCTGAGAGCAGCTGCAGGGCAAGCTGGGTTCAAGGGGCAGGGAGTATGGGGGGTGGGGTGGTCATGACCATCCATATGAGGAGGGGGATTAGAAAGAGGAGATCAATACCTCGGTTCCTTAAAGTGTTTGGGCTTTCAAAAAGCTCTTCACTAACCATTCAAGTGATCTCCTCCTCTTTGGGTTAGATGGGTCCCGGTATTTAATTCTTGAAGCACAGCCTCAGAGCACTGGGAGGTAGCTTAGAATAGACTAGTGTCACACATGGAGAAAGATGTCATTGGTGGCTTCTCTCCCAGCTGGGCCAAGGAATGCTGGATATGTGCTAGGCTTTAAATGTAATCCAAATCGAGGTGTGGGTCCATAGGCAACAATAGTTCCTGTTTTGCACCACCTGAGTAGCCTGTGAGGACTGGACTAGTTTTGTATTTTCTGAAACTTTAGAGAACATCTCTCACATTGTCCTTGCTTATCTTCCTGTTCTAGGATTGATACTGCCAAATGGAAACATTAACTGGAACTGCCCATGCCTTGGGGGAATGGCCAGCGGTCCCTGTGGAGAACAGTTCAAGTCAGCCTTTTCCTGCTTCCACTATAGCACGGAGGAGATCAAGGGGTCAGACTGTGTAGACCAGTTCCGGGCCATGCAGGAATGCATGCAGAAATACCCAGACCTCTATCCCCAAGAGGATGAGGATGAGGAAGAGGAAAGGGAGAAGAAGCCAGCAGAACAAGTAGAAGAAACAGCTCCCACTGAGGCCACTGCAACCAAAGAAGAGGAGGGGTCAAGTTAATGAAGGCCACAAGGCACTGGGCTCCAGTCCTTTTGGAGTGGACCTTTTGCAAAAAGGCCTTGTTGTCACCTTCCAAGAAAGTGTCTTTCCCTCTGTTGTCCTGTGCACTGTAATATACAAAATAACTTATTTTGATGATCAGGGGTCTTGACCTCTTGACATATACACTGAAAAAAATGGGGGTTGTATGTATGTGTGTCCTACCTAAACCTGTAGCTGCCACTTTTGAATTCTCTTCTCAGATTGCCCTGAATTTTGCCACTTTTAAATAACATGCTGAATAAGCTCAGCAACTAAAAACCATTACCCAGGAAGGTTTCTTGTGAGTGAGCTGATTTATTCTGATTCATTATATTCCTTTTGGTAGATTTTGTACCCCTTGGGGAAAATAATACAAGTATAGAAACAAAAACATACTCTCTTAAAAATGCTGGGGTGGGGCCATATCTACTAGCAGAGGCCAGATGGTCAGATACGATTTCTGCAAACCCATCTTGACCTTGAGTATGTGAAGGTGTACTGCACTTCATTCCTGATACATTTTGGTTTCCATGTTGGTGTGGAGCTCCTGGTTTTCTGTGTTTGGACGGTGAAGATTTGGACCCTCGCATTCACAGTCCCTTTCTAAGTGAAGGGAGAGGCTGGCTTGGCTGTTCCTTGTTATTCCGAAAGCCCTGGTTTGGGGCCCATGTTCACACTGGCTCTCAGTCTGGCCAGGTGCAATGTTCTTGAGAGGTGGGGACCTAATTATTACCAGAGTAGCAGGAAGAGAGGAAACATTGTGAATTAAGTATTCAATTAAAAGGAAACATGATTTCTACCTGATTTTGAATGTGTCCTTTGTTTTCACTAGTTAAAAATGTTTTCAATATAAAAAAGTATAAATTATGAACAATTCAATTGAAATTCCTCTGGAAAGATATTGGTAAACCAATTAGTCTGTTAAAATTTTCTGTGTTGAGTTCAAAGGAAGCTCACTTTTTTGTATGTGAGCAGATTCCTTCACACAGACATTGCAGTTAGTCTGTGAGGTGGGGAAGGCTCTTGCTGTTTGAAAATAGATTAACTTGCCTAAGGTAACTGCAACAGTTTTCAGGCTGTGGCATAGTAATGCCTCATTTGTCTCAAATGTGTTATTTATGTAAAAAATTACCTTAAAACTTAGTAGCTTGAAACAAGTAATCTGGGCATGCCTTACCTGGGTTCTCTGGCTCAGTGTCTCGTGAGGCTGTGATACTTGCAGTCATCTCAAGGTCTGCCAGGCCTTTCAAGATCGCTCAAAGTGGTTTCTGGGAGGGTTCGGTGGGTTGAATTTTGTGGGTTGTGGATTGAGGTCTCAATGCCTTACTGGCTGTTGGCCAGACACCTCCTTCAGTTCCTTGCCACATGGCCCTTGCCTTAAAGGGTCAGCTCACAACATGGGAGGTGGCTTCCATCAGAGCAAGCAAGAGAGCAAGCTGGAAGCCAGAGCCTTTTCATCACCTAATCTCAAAACTGGCATTCCATAACTTTACCATAGTCTGTTTGTTAGAAGTGAGACACAGCCCACACTCGAGAGGGACACAAGGACATGAGTAACAGGAAGCTGCCTGCCACACTGGAGAATGAGGCACCACTATGTTAAAGCTTGAAAGCTTAAAGGCATGGTTAAAATGCAAGGATTTGTGGTTCAGAGGTGTATGGAGGTAGAGAACTGCTTTCTATATCCAGAGCTTTTTAAAACCTTGCTTGATTAGGAGCTAAGAACCTGGAGCTGGCCAAGTATGGAAGACGTGACAGACCCTAATGACTTCTTTTAACAGAGTTTTGCACATTTAAAAACCATATTTCTTTCGTTAAAATTTTGGTCATAAGGTGTTACTGTTTTGTGACCATGTCATGTACCCCATTTATTTGATGCATTCACAGAACCTACAGTTCCAAGCCTTAGGGTCATAGAGTGAGTCATTCATGGTACTGCCCATGAAGCTACAATCTAGCCAGGAAGTCAACATTTACTAGAAAGCAGAAAGGAATGGATGAGTGTTACATAATGGTGCTGGATTTTCAGGGCTGGGTTCTTCCAGCCATGGTAACTTACAGCAGAGATTCTCAAACTGTCTGTCCAATGCGACTTGGGTTAGACAAAAGGTTCCATCCTTTTCCACTTTTCAGTGGAAAAACAAATTGGTGATAAGGAATTGGCACTGTATAAGCAGTTGGAAGTGGGTGGAGATTATGCTTTACTACAGGGGGTTTGGATAATTCATATTTAAGTTGCTGTGTATCTTTAAATGTAAGAACACCAACAGATCAAAGAGTTAATGATTCAGATAAATGCAGGTTGATGATTTTTAAAGAACAGCAATAATTGAAACAAAGGGCTGCTCAAAAAAACACTGACTTGGGAATGCAATTGCTAACACACTGCTTTATGTCTCTTTCGTTTTGTTTTGTTTTGTTTTGTTTTAGGAGTTCGCTCTGTCGTACAGGCTGGAGTGCAGTGGCGTAATCATGGCTCGCTGTAGGCTCAACCTCCTGGGCTCAAGCAATCCTCCTGCCTTAGCCTACCAAAGGCTGGAATACTTGGACTGTTTTGTTTTTTTATGATATAGGCAAGTGCAGCATATCAACCAAGCTTCTTAATAGAGCACTACATTCTAGTCCTTAGTTCTAGGACTGTACAGATTTTAACTTATTTATGTATTTATTTTAGAAACAGGGTCTCGCTCTGTTGCCCAGGCTGGAGTGCAGTGGCACAATCATAGCTCACTGCAGCCCTGGACTCCTGGGCTCAAATGATCCTCCCACCTCAGCCTCCCAAGAAGCTGGGACTATAGGCGTGCTCCACCATGACTGGCTAAGTTTTTATTTTTATTTTTGTAGAGATAGGGTCTCACTATGTTGCCCAGGCTAGTCTCAAACTCCTGGCCTGAAGCAATTCTCCTGCCTCAGCCTCCGAAAACACTGTGATTACAGGTGTAAGCCATCATGCCCAGCAGAGACTCATTTTCACATAAGGGCTGCTTTCTTGTAGTTTTGAGACATTATGGGTTACTAAAATATTATGAAGTTAAAATCTGAAGTCTTTGATATAAAATGGCATAGTAATTGCACATGAACAGGCTGGCTACAGCTAAAAGCAGCTCTTAGATTTTCATAGTGGAGCCAGAAAAGCAGAAATTTCATTCCTTGCATTTTTCATGAAATAAGTAGCCCAAGGTTATATTGTTAATGGATAAGATTATTGTGAGGGATAACTCAAATGAGAAATGATGTTGCTGTCTTTGAGAGTCGTGGATTTTGGTGTGGGAGAAATGAATAAAGATGTAAAATTGATAAAGTGTAGTAAAATCCCTTAGTTCACAGTTTGAGTTTGGATTATCAATGTAAACTCAATGTATTTTTTTAAATAAGACTTTAATTTTTCCATAGAAAATGCCTAGAAATAAGTCCAAACCCAGTAGTAATGCATTTCACTACTACCCATATTGTGGTCTCCACCATTTTTATTAAATGGTCCCAAGATGTCTTCAAGTCTGAGAGACATGTACGCGATGAGCTTGGAACTTCTTATACTGGGAAGTGTGGATGCTATGCTATCAAACCTATGAGGGTCATGTCAAAAAACTCAGGACAGATTGAACAGACTCCCATTTGGCAAACACAGGACAGTCTGATCATCAGAAAGGATAATAATTGCAATATACTGAAATACATTAAGTATGTTTAAATCCATGAGCTCCTAATGCTGCAGAGATAACTCAGGTCATGTTGGATAGTGCTGGGAAACAGTGAAATGGTGACAACCAAGACTGCCCCAAATACTTGGGATGCATGGACACCCTTTCAAAAGACATATCAACCTATCATGATGTATGTGCTGTATTTGGACCTGATTCAAACAAACTTATGTATATATATATATATGGAAAATGTGAACATTGAATGCAATGTATCTAATACTGTTAAATTTTCAGGTATGGTAATGCCACTGTGATTATGTTTAAAAAGGAAAATCCCTATATTTCATAGAAATATATTGAATTTTGTTGATGAAGTTATGTTACTAATGGGATTTGTTTCAACATAAGGTGAAGAAGTCGCAGGTATAGAAAAAAGAAGATTGGCCATAAGTTCATGACTTTTGAAGCAGGGTAAAGAATGCAAAGCTAATATTATACTATCCTTTCTGTTTTGTGTGTATTTCAAGTTTTTCTATAATAAAAAGTTTAAACCTTGGAAAAAGATACCATAAACAGGGTAAGAAACAGTGGCAAACTCAGAGAAGGTATTTGTAGCACATATGATTGGCAAGAGATTAATATATAGAATATCTAAATGGACTCCTAATAATAAAACTACAGATAACCCAATAGGAAAATGGGCAAAAGACACGAACAGACTATTCACAGAAAATGAAACAAGAATGTTTAACATGCATTTGGAAATATATTTATCCTCATTATTAATCAAGGAAATACAAAATAGAAAATAAAACAAGTTACAATTTCAAACTTAGCAAATTGGGGAAAATGAAAAACGTTGATTACAGTGTTGGCTAAGATGAAAACTCTTACACATAGCTGGTGTGGGAGGTAAATTTATAAAACTATTTGGAAAACAATTTAGCATAAATGAATGTGAATAAACACAGGCATAATTTAGGAACAAGCAAATTCTGTGGTATGGACCGTAGAGAAAATATGGCACATATGACCAGGAAATATCTTTAAAAAAAAAAAAATCCCCAAAACATTTATTCACCAAACTTCCTAACTCAATTTTAAGCAAAATATAACAATGAATTAATAATCTGTGCAAGTGCTGACAGGCATGCAGACTGGTGTGACCTTCATGGAAGGGATTTTGAGAATATCTAACAACAACTACAGATGCGCATTTACCTTTTGAGTAGGTGAGCCCACTGCTAGGAATTTACCCTGAATCCACATCTCCACAAATAAAAAACAAGATATGCACAAGATTATTCACTGCAGCATTAGATGTAATAATACAAGACTGCAAACATCCTAAATGCCCATCTACAGGAGACTGGTTGAATAAACATGGTACATTACACAATTGAGTACTATGTAGCCATAAACAAGAATAAACATCTCCATGAACTAATATAAACCAACTTACAGGCAATGTTAAGTGAAAAAGTAGATATGGTATGTCCACTTAAAAGGCCTACAAGTTATAGCACTCAGCAAAATTAAGTATGCCTATAGTCCAGATCTTGGTTTCCAAAAACCAATCTCTCATTAAAAGAGCTCCTTGGAAAAATGGCTGATTCCAGGTCAAAGGCAGGGGAAATGCGAGATGAGCCTGGAACATCTTTTTGTGCCAGAAAGTAAGAAAATGCTCAAAGATGAATGGGGGCATGTCAAAAGGATGCAGCTATATCTGTTAATAGTATAGTACCCAGAATACATACAGAACCTTACAACCCAACGATAAAAAGTCAGATAGGCTGGGCGTGGTGGCTTATGTTTGCAATCCCAACGCTTTGGGAGGCCGAGGCAGGAAGACACTTGAGCCTGGGAGGTCAAGGCTACAATAAGCCTTGGCCACTGCACTCCAGCCAGGACAACAAAGTGAGACCATGTTTCAAAAACGAACACAAAAAACACAAAAGGTAAATAACCTAATTTAAAAATGAGCAAAGAATTTGAATAGACATTTCTCCAAAGATATATAAATGGCCAATAAGCACATCATAAGATGATCCTTAACATCATTAGTCACTGAGATACCTACCACCTTCATACTCACAACGATGGCTGTAATTTGAAGACACTCAAAAAAACAAAAAGCCAGACTGTGTGTGATCCTCACACCTTTAACTCCAGCACTTCGGCAGGCCAAGGTGGGAGAACTATTTGAGGACCAGGAGCTTAAGACCAGCCTCGGCAACTCCTGTCTCCAAAAAGTAAAATAAAAAAATAAATATGGCTTTACAATGTTATTCTTTCTAGAATTTCTGATAATTTCAAGTGAGAGAGGTAAACATTTTTAGTTACATGATCAGATACCCCATATAATTTGCTGACAATTCAATATATCTCCAGTGGGATGATTTACCGTAAAGAAAGTCACCAAAAATTGTAAGCAGTCTGGATTCGTGTTTATTGCAACCAGTAATTAGGGACATAGTTTTTTCCCCAGAACTAGAAAGCAAGGTTCCACATAACTGCATACTGCACCTGCATACAGCCACATCCCTGGACTAAGGCTGTGGGGGAGAATCTGCCGTCATAATTTTAAGTTAGAAGCACCCATAAATTTAGTATCTAGACGACAGTGAACTTTCACTTACAGCATCAACATTGTTAAGGTCATGATGTACAGAGCAGTCACTTTTAACTTCATTAAATTAAGAAAACATGACAATGCCTTCAGTTTAAATACTGATTTTAAAATGCCCATAAAAAAGTGCAAACAACATAATCTAGCAGCATATCTGTTGCAGTTTTAGCAAAGACCAATTCATGGTCTTTATCTCGGCCACATAGTCAAAGTTGGGCTTTTCTTTGATTTTTTTTTTTTTATTTTAAAAACAAACAGCAGATGTAACCATTATACTGTGTATAAATAATCATAAAATTGTCTTTAACAGTCTACCACACAAGTGTACGCTGCAAATAAAATGAATTTTACCTTAAAATGTAAATGCTGTTTAGTATTTGGCCTTTGGTTTCAATGCTTGAAAACCCCAAAATAATAAAACTCATCTCCCTTCCTCCCACCTCCCAAAAAGACTCCTGCAGCTCCCCAAAGTTGGTAGACTTTGGCAACCACTAAGCACATGACGCTATGTGTCAGTGTCTTCTGATACTAGGAGCATCCACTTGTCATGTGTAAATAAAAGTGGTCTCCAAGAAACCTTCCTTCACAAGACATGTGTCTTAGTATTTCATTAGTTTTAGTATATTTTATATTGATACAAAAAGTGCTTAACAGTTCAAATGATAAATAAACAAAAAGTAAAATTTTGCATTAAAATTTATACCGTATCCCTCTTAGGCATGTGCTTTTCCAAGAGTTCTTGTTTCTGAGTCACTCATGTTACTCCCAGAGACTAAGTGACCTCATCTTTAGTGTGACCATAAGCTGCCTGGCATCTATTGATGACCAGGAAACATCTAAAATATATTCAAAGGAGCCTTGTTTATATGTTCCTAAAAGATTGGGTAAAGATATTTTGTTTGATTCATGCAACGTCATTTTATAAGAAGTGCTGATGAACTACAGCTTCACATGTCAACAAGGATTATTCTCAAAACGGAAGGCTTAGTATAGAAAACAACTTTCCAGGAACGAATCCAGAATGATTCCATATATATATAAACGGTGACGTTCACAAAAATCTTTATGATATATTCATATAATATATAGCAAAAACTTTAAAATGAAAAGGAAAATTATAACGTGATTTATTTAGGAGATTTATGTTTCAATGCATTCAGGAAAAGATACATAGAGGCTTCAAATACATCAATAAACTCCCATATTGTATAAGCTAAGTGGTAGCTTTGGTAGGGTTAATTCTATTTAATATAATAATTATTATTCTTTAGCATCAATTTCTCAAATTAAAAGATAATAAAGAGAAATATAACTTCAGAGATCCCTTGGAATATTTTGGGGGCATTTGCAAAGTAGGAGTCTTTTTTGTTTTTCCATGTGGATAGTCAATTGTCCCACCATATTTGATAATTGACTTAAAGTGCCACCTCTGTCAACACTAAGTTTACATATATGGGTGGATTAGTTTCTCGACAGTCTGATTCATTGGTCTAATTGTATAAACCTACATGAACACTACATGGTTTTATTTACTATAACTTGAAATTATACTTGATATCTAACAAGCCAAGCTCTCTGTCCTTTATTTCTGTTCTTCTTTTTATCCTCTTCCTTCCTTACTTCCTTTCTCTTCTCTTTTCTTCTTCTCTCTCCAATTTTTATTGTTATTTCGGCTGCTTGTTCTCTAATATTAATTTTAAGATCAGATTGTAAATTTCTAAGAGTAATCCTTTTGAATTTTGATTGTTTATTAATTTGGGGGCTGTTATTCAGGGGATTCTGTCTCTTCCTATCCATGACTATAGTATAACTCTTCTTTTATTTGGGTCTTCATTTGTGTTTTTATTAAGTTTTTGATGTAAGTTTGTATACATTTGTCCTAGGTACCATGTATATTTTCATGTTACTATGAATGGTATTCTTTTAAAAAATTGCATTTACTGTTATATATTTGCTAGAGAATAAGAGTACTGTTGGTTGAGTATGGACTCTATATATAGCCATCTTGCTGAAGTAACTCCTTATTTCTACAGGTTTCTCATGCATACTGTTGAACATTACATTTTGAAAATCATATGATGTGAAAAAGGTGATTTTCCTTGCCAATAGACTTAATTTTTTCCTTTAGAGCATCCCTTACAATTCTGAATAGCAGAATTTCATATCAGCACATGGACATACTAATAACTCTAAAAGGAATGTTTCTGCTTCCTTATCTTTAAAAATGTTTCCAAAGATATGTTTGTAGACCATTTAAAGAAGTTGTCTTCTCATCTCGATCGCTAAAATATTTTATTGTGAATGAATACCAAACTTTCTAGATTATATTCTTCTGCATATATTGATATGATCATATCTTCCCTTTAATATAATAATGTGGTCATTTACTTTGACAGATTTTGTGATACTGAACTCACCTTACATTATTGGGATAATCTTTTATTATGTAGTCTTATGATTAAATCATTGCTGATTTTATTTTCTGACATTTATTTAGGAAAAGTCCATCAGTGTGCACAATACAATTGGTATATAATTTTCTCTTATTTAGCTCTATTTACTCTGTTTTGGTCTTAAGGTTATTCCAGTCTGATAAAATGAGTTGAGTATCTTTCCATATTTAAAAATTATTTTAATTTTATTAATATTTTTATACTTTAAGTAGGGATTATTCATTTACAACATTTAAAAAATTTTCCTACAATCCTATTTTACTGTTCAGAGGGATTTTTACTAAGGGTTCAGTCAGTTGCTTTAACGATTTGGTTTATTCAGACTTTTTTTCTTTAGTTACTTCAGAAATGAATGATATAATTTAAAAGTTTGAACTAATGAACATATATAACATTGTCTCTCATAAAAAGAGATTGCACATTTTTTCTGGCACCCAAAGAATATTTCAATAATGACCATAAATTAGACTAACCAATTAGTAAATTATGTCAAATCAATATATAATAGGCCATGATCTCTATCTTCATTATGATTAAGAAAATTATAATATAAAATATATAATATATAAGATGTTAACAACAAAAGGATAGTCTAGAAAAATTGCCTATCTACTTTAAGCATGTTAAACTCCAACCTAAACAACTTTGGGATTGTGAAAGATATCAAAACTGAAGTTTGGGACAGGAACAAATTTTCTGTGAAGGAAGTATTAAGGATAAATATCCTGAGTTCAGTTCCTGAACTCTAGGAACTACTAGCTTTATAAACACTGGATATAAATAATTCAATTTATACAAATATCCTTTTTGTTAAAATGGGGACAGGAAGTCCTAATATTATGAAGCACAGAAAGTAAAGTATTCAATTTTTGAATTAGAAACACAGCATAAAACAATGCTTATTATAATAACAGAAGGAGCGTAGGACCTCACAAAGTCAGTATTTCTCATGAGACCCTGTGGCCTAACATAAACATCTTAGATGCTTTTCTCTTAAATGTACAGTAGTGGTTTTTCTGCCGACACAACAGACTAGAGACACAGAAAGACCTTCTGTTACAAATATGTTATAAGCCATTCAGTTAATAGGGTTGCTCCTAGAAAAAAGAATATGTTATAAGCCATGTATAAAGTAACCTTCTTTTAACTGTGTAACTGAGTTTATAAAATAGTGTGGGAAATTCTCAGGGGATTAAAATGAAGAAGAATCTGGAACTGGGAAACCAGGTTCCTCTTAGGCTTTTTTTTTTTTTTTTTTTAAAGTAATTTTAACTTTTAGATTTAGGGGCTAGATATGTAGGTTTATTACATGATTGTACTGTGTGATGCTGAGGTTCAGGGTATGAATGATTCTGTCACCCAGGTAGTGAGCATAGTACCCAATAGGTGGTTTTCCATTAAGTCCTTGCTGCCATCTCCCTCCCTCCTCTAGTAGTCCCCAGTGTCTATTGTTCCCATCTTTATGTCCCTAAGTACCCAATGTTTAAGTTTCCACTTATAATGAGAACATGCAGTATTTGGTTTTCCGTTCCTGTGTTAATTCACTTGGGAGAATGTCCTCCAACTGCAACCATGTTGCTGCAAATGACATGATTTCATTCTCTTTTATGACTGAATAGTATTCCACGGGCAATATGTACCAAATTTTCTTTATCTGGTCCACCATTGATTGGCACCTAGGTTGATTCCATGTCTTTGCTATTGTGAATAGTGCTGCGATGAACATACAAGTGGATGTGTCCTTTTTGTAGAATAATTTATTTTCCTTTGGGCATACACCCAGTAATGGGATTGCTGAGTCAAATGGTAGTTTTGTTTTTAGTTCTTTGAGGAATCTCCAAACTTTTCGCAGTGGCTGAGCTAATTTACATTGCCACCAATAGTATATAAGTTTTCCCTTTTCTCTGCAGCCTCACCAGCATCCGTTATTTTTTGTCTTTTTAATAACAGTCATTCTGACTGGTGGGAGATGATATCTAATTATGGTTTTGGTTTGCATTTCTCTAATGATTAGTGATACTGACCATTTTTTCATATTTGGCCACTTGTATGCCTTCCTTTGAGAACTATCTGTTTATGTTCTTTGCCCACTTTTTAATGGGGTTGCCTTTTTTTCTTGTAAAATTGTTGAAATTCCTTAGAGATGCTGGACATTAGACTTTGTCAGTTGCATAATTTGCAAATTTGTCTTCCATTCTCTGGGTGTCCATTTACTCTGTTGATAGTTTATTTTGCTGTGCAAGAGCTCTTTAGTTTAATTAGGTCCTACTTGTCAATTTTTGTTTTCGTTGTAGTTGCTTTTGGGAACTTAGCCATAAATTATTTGCCAAGGCCAATATCCAGAATGGCATTTCCCAGGCTTTCTTCTAGGAATTTTATAGGTCAAGGTCTTACATTTAAATCTTAATTCATCTTGATTTTCGCATATAGTGATAGGTAAGGATCCAGTTTCATTCTTCTGCATCTGGCTACCCAGTTATCCCAGTACCATTTATTGAATATGAAGTCCTTTCCCCCATTGCTTATTTTTGTTGAAGATCAGATGGTTGTAGGTGTGCAGTTTTGTTTCTGGGTTCTCTATTCTGTTCCACTGATCTATGTGTCTGTTTTTGTACCAGTACCACCCTGTTTTGGTTACTGTAGCCTTATAGTATGGTTTGAAGTTGGATAATGTGATGCCTCTGGCTTTGTTCTTCTTGCTTAGGATTGCTTTGGCTATTTGGACTCTTTTTTTGGTTTCATATGAATTTTAGAATAGTTTTTTCTACTTCTGTGCAAAATGAAATTAGTAGTTTGATAGGAATAATGTTAAATTTGTAGCTTGCTTTGGGCAATTTAAATGATATTAATTCTTCCAATCCAGGAGCATGGAATGTTTTCAAATTTGTTTGAGTCATCTGTGAATTCCTTCAGCAGGGTTTTGTAGTTCTTATAGAGATCTTTCATATCCTTGGTTAGATGAATTCTTAGGTATTTTATTTGTTTTGTGAATGGGATTGCCTTCCCAATTTGACTCTCAGCTTGAATGTTACTAATGTATAGAAGTGCTACCGATTTTTGCACAATGATTTTGTATCCTGGAACTTTACTGAAGTCACTTATCAGGTCTAGGAAACTTTTTGTGGAGCCTTTAGGGTTTTCAAGGTATAAAATCATATCGTTGGTGAAGAGGGAGAATTTGATTATTTTCCTTTCCTATTTGGATAAATTTTACTTCTTTCTCTTGCCTGATTGCTATGGCTAGGACTTCTAGTACCATGTTGAATAAGAGTGGTGAGAGTGGGCATCATTGTCTTGTCCCAGGTCTTAAGAGGAATGCCATTTGGTATCATGTTGGCTGTGGGTTTGTCATAGACAGCTCTTATTTTGAGGTATGTTCCTTTGATGCCTGGTTTGTAGATGGTTTTTTACCATGAAGGGATGTTGGATTTTATCCAAACCTTTTTCTGTGCCTATTGAGATGATCATATGGTTTTTTGTTTTAATTTCATTTCCGTGGTGAATCACATGTATTGATTTGTATATGTTGAACCAACCTTGCATCCCAGGAATAAAGTCTACTTCATCTCAGCGAATCAACTTCTTAATGTGTTGTTAGATGTGGTTTGCTCATATTTTGTTGAAGATTTCTGCTTCTATGTTCATCAGGGAAATTGTTCTGAAGTTTTCTTTTTTCTTTCTGTCTCTGCTAGATTTTGATATCAGGATGATGCTGACTTTGTAGAATGAGTGAAGGAGTCCCTTCTCCTTGATTTTTTGGAATAATTTCAGTAGGATCTGTACCAGTTCTTCTGGGAGGTACTTTAAAAGCCCTAAGTAAATAGATATCCTCTGTTCAGTATAGGGAGTCACAAAGTTTCTGAGATTTCAACTCTCAGAAACATATCAGTTTAAACATTCATTGCAAACCCAATCATAATCTTAGCAGCATTTTCTATAGAACTTGATAAACTTAATGTAAAATGTATTGGGAAGGCAAAGATTTCACTACCTAAAACAATCCCGAAAAAGAATGAAACTGGAGGACTTATACCATTTCACTTCCTGTCTTATTGCACAGAGACTCTAATTGGAACAGTGTGATATTGTCAGAAGGACAGATACATATATCAATGGAATCAAATAGTTACCAAAGAAATATACCTTCTATGTATATGGCCAACCGATTTCTGACAAAGGTACAAACCAATCCCATGAAAAGGAAAGTTTTTCAACAAATGATGTGGAAATAACTGGATATCCACATGAGAAAAATGAATCTTGATTAGCACCTCACAGTATACACAAAGTTTAACTCAAGACAGATAATAAATTTACCTACAGAAGCTAAGAATATAAAGATTTTAGCAGAAAAAAATAGGATACTATCTTTACAATTTAAATAGGCAGAGATTTCTAAAGACACAAAAAGCAATAGCCATAACAAAAAATGATAAATTAAGTTTCATAAAAATCACATTCATCAAAAGTCACAATTTAAAATATTTAATAAGAGCCATATGCTGAGAAAATATTCAGAAAGCACTTACTCGCTTTAGACTTGTATGTACACTATACAAAAACCCCTTAAACTCAAGTATAAAAAGACATAAATAGAGACTTTACAAAACAAGGCAAATAGGTAGCCAATAAATGAAAAATTGTTCACTACCAAAAGTCCTTAGAGAAATGCAATAAATACGCCAGCGAGATTCCATTACACAATCACTAGAATATCTAAGATGAAAAAGGCTGAAACAACAAAAATATTGGCAAGAATGTGAGTCAACCATCATCTCACATATTGCTGGCGGGAATGTAAAATGATACAATGACTCTGGGAAAAGTTTTAGCAGTTTAATTGAGTCAAATATACACTTGCCCTTTTTTTTTTTTTTTTTTTTTTTTTTTTAATTTAGATAGGGTCTCGCTCTGTCACTCAGGCTGGAGTGCAGCGGCCCAATCTCGGCTCATTGCAACCTCTGCCTCTTGGGTTCAAGCAATTCTCGTGCCTCAACCTCCCAAGTAGCTGAGACTACAGGTGTGTGCCACCACACCCAGCTGATTTTTGTATTTTTAAAAAACATTTTCTATTTTTATTTTTATTTTATTTATTTATTTTTGAAACAGAGTTTTGCTCTTGTCCAGGCTAGAGTGCAATGGCACGATCTTGGCTCACTGCAACCTCCGCCTCGTGAGTAGCTGGGATTATGGTTGCACACCACCATGCCCAGCTAATTTTTATATTTTCAGTAGAGACAGGGTTTCGCCATGTTGGCCAGGTTGGTCTTAAATTCCTGGCCTCAAGTGATCCACCCTCCTCGGCCTCCCAAAGTGCTAGGATTACATGTGTAAGCCACCACACCCAGCCTTACACTTACCTTTTTATTCAACTGCACACTAATATATTTATCCAAGTGAACTGAAAACATCACCATAAAAAAAGACTTGTGCATGAATTTCAAAGCAGCATTCATGATAGCCAAAAACTGGAAAGAACCCAAATGTTCTTCATGTTAAGAAGCAAGTGAATGAGCAAATTGTGGTATTTTAATTCAATCGAATACTATTAAAAAATAAAAGCAAAAATAACACTCAAACACATGGTAACATGGATTAATTTCTCAGATATTATTAGACATAAAATAGTAAATAGTGCCATATTTTAGTTCTATGTCCTAGAAAACTAACAAATAGTCTAAGGAGAAAATGATCATAATGGTGGTACTTCTAGAAGGGGAGGACTTGACTGGCAAGGGATATGAGTGAACTTCCTGAGTCAATGGAAATGTTTTATATTGTGATAGGCATGTGAATTGCACAAGTGCTTCAATTATCAAAATTTTATGGCTAAGGTTTGTATATTTAAATACAAGTAGATTTTGATTCTACACTGAATTATAAAACAATGATGAGGAGGAGAATGAGGATGATTAACAAAGGGATTATAGCGAGTGGGTGGAGAGATAGATGATAAAAGAATGGACAATTAATACATAAGGAACTCATACAGCCCAATTGAAAAAAAAAAAACAAAAAACAAATAACCTGACTTAAAAATGGGCAAAGGACCTGAACAGACATTTTTCCAGAGAAGGCACACAAATGGCCAACAGGAATATGAAAAGGTGCTCAACATCACTAATACTGGGGAAAGGCAAATCAAAACCACATGAGACATCAAAAAGACAAAAGCTAACAAGTGCTGGTGAAGACGTGGAGAAAAGGAAACCCTTGTACCCTGTTGGTGAGAATGTAAATTAGTACAGCCATTCTGGAAAACAGTATGGAAGTTCCTCACAAAGTTAAACCTAGAACTACCATATGATCCAGCAATCCCAGTTTTGGATATATATCTAAAGAAAATCCGTATCTTCAGTATATATCTGCACCCCCATATTTACTGCAGCATTATTCACAATAGCCAAGATATGGAATCATCCTAGATGTCCATCAGCAGATGAATGGATAAAGAAACTGTGGTATCCTGTATATATACAGCAGAATGCCATTCAGCCATAAAAAATAAAGGAAATTCTGCCATTTGCAGCAACATGGATGAACCTGGAGGGCATTATGCTAAGTGAAATAAGCCAGACACACAAAGACAAATACTGCATGATCTCACTTATATGTGGAATCTACAAAAGTCAGACTCATAGAAGCAGAGAGTAGAATGGTGGTTTCCAGGAACTGAGGGATGGAGGAATTGGGGAGATGTTAGTCAAAGGGTACAAATGTTCAGCTATAAGATGAGCAGGTTCTGGGGCCCTTGTGTACAGCATGGTGACAATAGTTAATAATGTATTGTGTGCTGGAAATTTGCTAGAAGAGTAGATCTTAAGGGTTCTTTCTACATCAAGGAAAAGATAACTACCTGAGGTGAGGGATGTTTTAATTGGCTCAATTGTGGTCATCGTTTCACAAAGTAAATGTATATCAAATCATGTTGTATACCTTAAATATATACAATTTTTGTCAATTATACCTCAATAAAGCTAAAAAAAAAAAGAATGGCAGAAAGTTTATAATTGCTGAGGCTTGGTAATGAGCACATAGAGATTCACTAAATTATTCTGTATATTTTGTATGTTTTTAAAAAATTCTACAATGCAAGAAGAATAAAAAAAGTAAAAACCAAATGATTTTTTTTTCATGTCCAATGCACACCTTTAGAATGGTCTTGGTTAATTGTACAAAGTGATAAAGAAAATTTCTTTTCAAACCTGGGGA
Organism: Papio anubis; assembly: GCF_008728515.1. Classification (NCBI taxonomy): domain Eukaryota; kingdom Metazoa; phylum Chordata; class Mammalia; order Primates; family Cercopithecidae; genus Papio; species Papio anubis. Next base: position 50,483,071 of record NC_044977.1, read on the forward strand.
CATAGGCATAACTAGGAGACTTGATGACTTTCTTACTTGCTGACAGATCACTGCTTGAAGAAGAGCTGAACTTAGCGGGCTGCTGTGTCTGCTAGATGGGGCCTCTCCGCTGCCCTCTGTAGGAGACAAACTTTGTTGCTTGGCATGTGTGGTTACCACCCTTTATGCCCCTCCACCTGCTGCTCAGCCTGTCTGACTGGCAGCCGCAGATCAAGTGCTCCAAATTTCTGATGAGGGGTGACGAGGGCTGACCTGGGCAGTAGACCCCACATGCCATGGACTGGGTCAGCTCGTATTACTTACAGACAAGTGATGGCTTATGGCACTTTTTACTAAGCCAATAACCTCGGTGGTCTGTATTTTGCCTAGAAAGGTACATATTAACGTATTTGCCTCAGCGTTTTACTTTTTCCTCTTTCAACCTCCTTGAATGGGGAGAAGTTTTGGCCCCCTTCTTGCTTTCTCCCTAATGATTTTTTTTTTTTTTTAATTGAGAGTTGTTCAAGATCAAGTTGTATAACATTTTTGCTTTTACAGTATGATCACATTTGAAGCCTGGGGGTTCCTGCACTGCCAGAGAACCTTTTGTTCACACCACACTGGTCCATCATGATGTACTTCTCCTTTGTTGCCCTGGAAGTCTCAGGGATTGGGTTTCTCAGTACCTCAGCCTCTGAATGCAAAGCTTCCCGCCCCTCCGCGTGTGTTCCCCATCTCCTGAAGGGTCTGGACCGCCAATAAGCAGGGCTGCACATTTATATCACGTTAGGGCCACTTTAGGGATTCCTGGAAAGTGGGGAAAAATAGGCTCCAAAGGGATTTCCTCCCTTCCCCCATGGCCGTAAGAGGTATTTTACATTTTATTTAATCTGAGAGAAATCTGGAAACCGAACTGAGAGAATGGAAGTCATGGGATACACAACCAGTACCACCTGGAAGCCACGTGCTCCCTGTGAGAGCAGCCGCAGGGATGAGAGTGCCTCACACACTGCGGGGAGAGGACACGCAGAGTCCCTTTGAACTCGCGGGAGGTGGCAGGAACCTCTCACTCCAGAGTGGAGACATTACAAAGTGTGAAGTGGCGTTGGACTAATTTGATTTTGGGATTGAGATTAGAGAATTTGTATTGTCTACATGACTTCGACCCTTCCAATCCCTCCACACGATGTGACAAGGGAGCTTAGAGCAAGTTTTGAGCACAGCTCTTCCCAGATTGGTTTGTTTGTTTGTTTGTTTGAGATGGAGTCTCGCTCTGTGGCCCAGCCTGGAGTGCAGAGTCATGATCTCGGCTCACTGCAAGCTCCGCCTCCCGGGTTCACGCCATTCTCCTGCCTTGGCCTCCCAAGTAGCTGGGATTATAGGCACACGCCACCATGCCCAGCTAATTTTTGTATTTTTAGTAGAGACGGGGTTTCACCATGCTGGCCAGGCTGGTCTCAAATTCCTGACCTCAGGTGATCCACCCACCTTGGCCTCCCGAAGTGCTGGGATTACAGGCTTAAGCCACTGCATCTGGCCACCCAGATTATTGTTATCCTGGAGAGAATCCAGTAAAATTAAGAGGCAGGTACATTTTCTTTCTTTCTTTTTTTTCTCCTTCCACATCTCTTTTAATTTTCACATATTTGAGTGTGGCAAAAGTCTCAAACTTTACCATCAGCACCATTCTTAGCTCAGAAAAGCAGAAATCAGGTCACTTATAATGCCTTAAGGTTTGTCCCTTGTGGCTATCCCCCTTCTGCCCATCACCATTTTTCCTGATTATATGTTCAAATGGTATTTTGGATATATGGCTTTAAATAAAATACATTTTAAAAATTAATTTAACCTGTTGCCTTTTGCTTTTTTAATGTGGCTATTAGAAACTTAAAATTACGTATGTGACTCCCATTATATTTCTGTTAGATGGTGAGTGTCTAGAGTATAAAAGCCAGTCAAAAAGGAGAAGCAGGGGATTCTTAATCGATTGACTTTCTTCTTTCTACTCCTATTGATGACAATAAAGCTCAGGTCCTAGCTGGGCACGGTGGTGGGCACCTACGGTCCTAGCTGCTCAGGAGGCTGAAGTGGGGAGAAGGCTTGAGCTCAGGAGTTCAAGGCTGCAGTGAGCTATGATTGTGCCACCACATTCCAGCCTGGGCAGCAGGGAGAGACTCTGTCTGAAAAAATTAAAAGAAAAAAAGAGCCAGGCACAGCAGTTCACGCCTGTAATTCCAGCACTTTGGGAGGCCAAGGCGGGTGGATCACCTGAGGTCAGAAGTTCGAGACCAGCATGGTAAACATGATGAAACCCCATCTCTACTGAAAATATAAAAATTAGCCAGGCATGATGGCAGGCGCCTGTAATCCTGGCTACTCAGGAGGTTGAGGCAGGAGAATTGCTTGAACCTAGGAGGTGGAGGTTGCAGTGAGCCAAGATCACACCACTGCATTCCAGCCTGGGTGATGAAGTGAGACATTGTCTCAAAACAAACAAATAAACAAACAAACAAAAAACAAACCACTATGTCCTGCTAGCCTTATGTAATACAAATCAAGTCACTAAGTTGTCCATGGCTAAAAAACATTCCAGTTAACTTTAATTTTAGACAAAATATGTATTAATTAAATATATAAATTAAACATATGTATATTGGCCTGCCTTGTGATGAAAGCTAACGATTTACGACTATAGCATATATATATTCACCTCTGTTCCCAAAATATCTTTGTATAAACAATGTGTTTATACTTCAAAACTCAAACTCACCAAGGACAGCATCTTTTAAATCTTACTGCAATTAGCTCATTTTTCTAAACTGTTACTACACATAGGACACCTGATTTGACAGTTCCTATAACAACACATTATACATTTTAAATTGTATGTGGTTTTTACCTTAAACTCTAGTGATGGCAAAACCATTTTCCTCAAAGCTGATCTGGTATGTAGGTCTATAATAGTGCTTCAATGTCACCTCGCTATGCCAAGCTTGCTGACAAAGATGAATCCTTTTATTTTGAGACTTTTTGGTATTGAACATGGTCTCTGCAAGAAGAATTTTTGTTTTACTATATTATTAAGAAACAACTGCACCTTGCTCCTTAAAAAAAAAGTTCAGTCCTAATTGCTTCTCACCTAAGGTCATTTCCTTTTTTCTTTCTTTCTTTCTTTTTTTGGGGGGAGACAAGGTCTCACTCTGTCTCCCAGGCTGCAGTGCAGTGGTGCTGTCTCAGCTCACTACAACCTCCACCTGCTGGGCTCAAGCGATCCTCTCGCCCCAGCCTCCCAAGAAGCTAGGACCACAGATGTGCACCACCATGCCTGGCTGATTTTTGTATTTTCTATGGAAATGGGCTTTTGCCACATTACCCAGGCTGGCCTCAAACTCCTGGGCTCAAGTGATCTACCTGCCTTGGCCTCCCAAAGTGCTGGGATTACAGGCATAATCCTAGAGCCACTGTGCCTGGCCTCACCGCAGACCATTTCAATGGTTCTACTGGTCCCTGCCTACATGGTGGGCTTTTCATAACCTACCCTATTAACCATATTAACCTTTCTAAAGCACCTCATCCCTCCGCTGCTCACTTAGGTTTCCTTCAGGGTTCCTGCAACATTTCAAATTGAGGAGTAAAGCTGCCTGGCATTCCGTGGCTTTCCACAGAATGAGTCTAACCTGCATTTGAGGACGACATAGGACTGCTCCCCTTTATGTACCCTTGGATGCACCAAACTGGGGGTTTCACCTCCACGGGACCCACATCTCTCACCTGAATCCCTTCTTTGATCATCTTCCCTCTGCTTAGAATGCCCTTTCCCAAACTCCTACTCACCAAAATCTTACTACATAATAATGGTATTGTGTTTACATGAAAAAGAAAAAAGCATATAGAGGTGTAAAGTAAAAATTTAGATATATAAAGTGAAAAATTTAGAGATAAAAACATTTTAAAAATCATACTAGGACTTTAGGTTCTATATCACATACCTATGCCTTCATGAAACTATTACTAATGACTCCAAACCTTCAACAAACTCCCTGGTGCTATGTGCTATGCATTACTGTAGGTGCTGGGCAAAGTACACAGTTAAGTCTGAGTCCTGCTCTTAGGAATTCAGTCTCACTAGAGACAGCAGCATAAACCAACAAATACCACGAAGTGTGATTCAGGCTCTGACGGAGGTGGGACCGCTGACAAGTCCTAATCCAGGCTGGTGGTAGGCAGCAGGAAGCATCCTAAAAAGTTATGTAGAAGGCCCTAATGCTCCTTTTATAATGCCCAAGACGCCATTTACAGCTTTTCTGGTTTCTGATTGTCTTTCATATTGTCATGAAATGTATATAAATAATGATCTTCATTATTTACATATGCCATGTTTGCAAATATGCCTATTGCTAAAATTTATTTGTAACCCCAAAATCAATGTTCATTGCCATTTCTCAGTCATTCACGAACATGCCAAGTGGTGAAAAATGTGAGTTGCCCAGTGCTCACTTTCCCAGCTGAGGTAGAATGAGGTGATGCCCGGCCTTCTTCTTCCACTCTACAAGCAATCATACTGTCAACAAGTGTCACAGTCTAGCTAGTGTCACATTTTCCATATTTTGTGCTTTTTGTTGATGATTCTGCTGTTTAAAATGGCCCCAATCATCGTGCAGAAGTGCTGTCTAGTGTACCTAAGTGCAAGAAGGCTGTGATGTACCTTATGGAGAAAATACATGTGAGAGAAACTTCACTCAGGCATGAGCTATGATGCTGTAGGCTATGGGTTCAATGTTAATGAATCAACAATATATATTAAATAAGGTATTTCTATACAGAAACATCAACAAAACAAGGTTGCATAATGATCAATTCATGAAAATGTTGTGACCCGAGGCTTGCAGGAACCTAACCCTGTCTTTCCCCTAGGAGCAGTGGCTCAGTGTTCCCTAATTCAGGGTTAGTGGCAACTTTATAGAACACAGCTACAGCAAATAAGAATTAACTGCACTTACTGTTCCTTTGAGGGTAGGATCTAACTTGCTCATCAGTTTATCTTTTGTGTGAATGCCTTTGCTACAAAATTAAATAACCTTACAGTTTAACAAAGGCAGGATCTTAAAACAAAATAATTTTACACAGCATTAACTTCACTTTATAGCTTCAAAATGACCAACAATGACTTTCACCAGCATGTTCTTCGGATTAGGGTCTGCTCCACTTTTTAGAAATTCTAAGGCACATTGTTTATGGGCTGCAAAGCTGCACAAAGCAAGGGTGTATTTCCCAGCTGATCCAAACAGTTAACATCAGGAGGATTGAGCCTGTTGAGCTAACAATTAAAGAAATGTGGCCAGGCGTGGTGGCCCATGCCTGTAATCCCAGCACTTTGGAAGGCAGAGGTGAGGATTGCTTGAGGAGTTCGAGACCAGCCTGGCCAACATGGAAAAACCCTGTCTATACTAAAAATACAAAAATTAGCCCGGCGTGGTGGTACGTGCCTATAGTCCCAGTTACTTGGGAGGCTGAGGCATGAGAATCACTTGAACCTGGGAGGCAAACGTTGCAGTGAGCAGAGATCACACCACTGTACTCCAGCCTAGGTGGCAGGGACAGACTCTGTCTCAAAAAAGAAAAAAAAAAACAGAAAGAAAAAAATGCTATGCAGTTATATATCAAAAATAGACTTTCTCTCATAATCCACGGGAAGGTGGAGCCTGAAGAACAGCCAGGCTCCTAGGCATTGTGGCTGTTAGTGCTTTCTCGCTCACTAAATCAGTCAATCTTGCCACTCTCAATGCTTGTTCTCAGATGCTCTGAGATACATCACAGGCCTGTGTCCAGGTCCCACACTTTCCTGACAGCATGCACCATGCACTGTGCCACTGCCATCCTACTCACCCCAGACATTACGATTTCACAACAGTTTACCCAAAGAGGCCTTTTCGAATGAGCTGAAATAAATTCAAAGCAAATGGTAGTGCTTCAGTCATGAATTCAGAACAAATTTAGAGTTTCATGTTTAATGAGACCGTGCAGGAATGGAAACTGGAAGGTAGGTCTTCTAAAGGGAAAAACAGTGGGTAATGCTTTGAGTCTAATGTGGTATAAATGTTCCAAAATTCTGTCCCCTCTTTGCATGTTATCTTCTAAAAGTATAGCATTCCTCTCAGAAATTCCTGCTGATCAAAGCTAGAAAAACTTAATTCCTTTATAGGGTTCTATATATTATGTCTCAATTTTCAATTGGCTTAATCTCAAAAAAATTAAGTTATCCTTGTGTTAACTATTTACCATGAAAATTCAGATTCTTATCCATCAGGTTTTCAGGGGACTTGGGCAGGTGTAAATCAGAAATTCAGAAAAAAAAAAAATCACCATTTAAAACATGTCCTGCTTCAACTATTACCATACTAAGTGTGTGTGTGCGTGTGTATGTGTGTTTAGTTATTTAAGAACTTTTGTTCTATTATATGATTTCTGGAGATTTTTGGTCCCACAATTCAACTAAATTATAAATTTAACAGTAAGTAAAACTTTCCCTAAAATATAAAGAAATAATGCTTTTTGTCTTTGGGGTTTTTTTTGTTTGTTGGTTTTACCAGGGCTGTGAGTTCTGTTGTTTTGTCTTCTACTGCTGCTGCTAAAAGTCATTCTTCAAGTTTTCTTTGTTGAGTTCTTTCTATAGCTGCAAAAGAAAAGGACATATTACTCCATTGCTAGTTAGGTTCTGATTACAAATTCATGAAAAACTTGTATAAAAATACAGTGATCATGATGAAAAAAATAAAAATGTTTTGGATTATAATTAAAATACAGTTATACTTTATTATTATTCTCATGTCCTTACATTTCAGATTGCAGAGTTCAATTTATTTCAGATTTGAAAGAATTTAAGTTTTTAATTCATAGGTCTTTAAGTATTTTATTCACCACAACACTCATCACAACCAATTATGGATTACTTTTACATACTGAAATACTATTACATATCTGCCTTGGAAAGGTAGGTAAGTGGAGTTCATACCTTCCAGAACCTTAGAATGTAAAAGTAATTAAAAAATAGCATTGATAAGAAGATGTACATGCCATATAAATACATGCATATTTATGCCAATTTACTTATAAATTGCCACATAAGAATCGACTGATTGATTGATACGGTCTTGCTCTATTGCCCAGGCTGGAGTGCCATGGTGTGATCATAGCTCACTGCAGCCTGGATCACCTGGGTTCAAGCAATCCTCCCACCTCAGCCTCCCAAGTAGCTGGGACTTCAGGTATGCACCACCTTGCGTGGTTAATAATTTTATTTTTTTTAGAGTTGAGGTCTGTGTTACCTAGGCTGCTCTCGAACCTGAAGTAGTTACAAGGTTTTTTATTATACTGATTTTTACAGATTGTTAAAGCAAACTAAATATGGCCTGAGTAGGACTCTGTACTTCTATATTTGAGTCCTTATGGATGAACAGTAACCTAGCTTAATAGTCAGACAAAATTGAAAACATAACTTAATAATATGCACTTGCAACAATAGCAGAGTGCTGGCCAATCCCAGTGGCCATACTTCAACCACCCATAGACTGCTGAATGTTCAAACTGCATTCAAATAAGGCAAACTCTGAGCTGTAACCAATCTCGCTGTTTCTGTACATCATTTCTGATTCCTGTCCTTTTTTGTCTACAAATTTCTTCTGGCCACGAGGCATCCCTGGAGTCTCTCTGAATCTGCTGTGATTCTGGGGGCTGCCTGATTCATGAATTGTTCATTGCTCAATTAAACTCCTTTAAATTTAATTCAGCTGAAGATTTTCTTCTATCAGTTGGTGTCAGAAGCGGGATCTGAAGCAGAGGTTTCAGCAACTCCCAGGAGCACTGAATGAACATGCAAGGTAGCTGCGGGACCCGCTTGTGTCCACTGATCTCTCAGAGTGGCTGGGGACCGTGGGTAGGCTCCCTCTCGGATTTCAGAGCTCCGCGGCTTTGCGTTTTGAGCTGAGTTTCTTTGAGCAAATTTCTGATCCAAACTGGGTTTGGAGTTGCAACAGAAACTGAACTGGGCTCAGGAACAGATTTGACCTGGGAATTAACTGGCGTGGATCCAGTTAGAGGCCTCTTACCTCTGACTGGGTCAAAAAGGAACTGGTAGTAACCGGATATATTGTAGGGGTTATAAAATTTGGCTTTTGAAAATTCATTGGGATTTTTGTGTTCTTACCCATTTGTTTCATTTTTCTGGTGTGTTTAGGTAGGAAAAAAAATCATTGGTTAAATTAATCAAGAGAACCTGAGAGTAAAGCCAATATTTTTGGTAAAAATGGCATCCTTAATTTCTGAAAAACTGTTCCTTCTGGCTTATACATTAGTCCTGGGAAGCAGTGAAGTTTTACAGAAATGGCAAAATCTTACTAAAGATAACTTACAGTGGAACGTTTGGAATGAACAACAATACACTGAAGTACATTTAAAAATGAGGGCTCTCGGTAAAGTCCGTTTTGGCTAAGAATGGATTTGGCACTATGGGATTCCAATTGCTCTTCTCTTTGGAATAATCTGCCTTGCACTCTTTGCTGATGGCTGTGGGTGACAAAATTAGGCACAGAGTGGTGGGACACGGGGAGCTTTTTCCTCCTTCAAAAGGGGAAACTTGAGAGCGGATGGGACTGCTGGAAAAGATCCCTTCGCTACCAAGCAGCAGCCGCCTGAACTTCTCAGTGTTGCTGCAATGGGTGGGTCTTTCTCTGGTCTCCCTGATCATTTTGCCTTCCGCGCCCTGCCACAGGCAATGCTGTTCTCTCTCTCCTTTGCCTTTCTTATCTTTTCTATTATTCAAGGCGACCATCTTGCCCAGAGACCACGTGTTGCAACTTCTGGTCAGAGGTTGGATTAACCATGATGGGGCCCAACCAGGGGCAAGTTTGAGCCTTGCCAGTTTGATATTGGGCGCTAAGCAGAGTGGCTAATGTCTATGTTTTGTCACACATATTTTGCTCTGGCCAGATGAAAAAAGGTAATTTTCCTTTATGATGCTGCTTGGCCCCCAGCACGATGGTGCAAGCTGGGTCACTGGGGCTGCTCAGGGACAGGGAATCCAGAAGCCTGGCATGCCGGCAAAAGGGTAAGAATTTATTACCAGTCAGATTTCTGGCTTCTCTCTCTCTGGCAAACGGTTGTGAAGTCTTACAGAAATGGCAAAATCTCACAGAAACAGTAAAAATCGCTGTATTTCTCTTCTGTATAGTTTTGATTAATGCGAAAAATAATTCTGAGGCTAGTCTTAAACTGATGCATTTGTGCTATGAATTTGTTTTTCTGTGTCGAAGGGTACCTTAGGATAAACTATGGGCTTAGGACTCCATCAGCTCGCTGCTCAAGACAGCCCTGCAAGCCGGTCAATAAAAAACTTTCCTACAGGTCCCTGAAACAAACAGAAAAACTGGATGGGGTCTCCATCTTGCTTTCTGTCAGTGGGAGCTTGACCTTGTAACCAGGTTGAGGCACTTTCTCTTGGTCTCCGCTTTCCAAGGAATGGGAATTTTTGGGTTTATGTCATAGTTATCTCTAAAAACTATCTTGAGTAGTTAAAAGCCTTTGCAAGCTCAAAATTAACTACTCTAGACTCCTTCTAAAAAGTACAGTGAAGACCGCCCTGTGCCGTAGCTCAGTAACTCAGGCTTTGCCCTTTCATGCTGGCAGTCCAGGTTCAATTTCCTACTTAGAAGTAAGTCCTTTCTGGTTTAATATCCGCATGACCTTGTCTAGCCTCTTCTCCATGGACTATCTTACATTTTTCTTTCTCTGAGTACCACCTGGTAGGTTACCTTTGGTAAAGTTCAAAAGCCAGAAATATCAGCCATTTGGCCTGGCTGAATTGGGTAATAAGAAATTTTAAAAGGACTTTATTAAAGAGTGCTATGGTTAAAAGTCAGCTTAATTAAAAGTAGATATTCAAGCTCTAACAGCCTGGACTCCTTGGGAAAAACAGGAGGCACCAGAGATCCATTTCCTGGCCCTGTTCTTCCAAGGACTCCACCACAAAGCCAATAACCAATTAAGAAACTTAAAAACTGGCAAATGAAAAACCTTACAACTTCTGTAGTACTCTTCTTCTGTCTGTGTAATTAAATATGTGTTGTGTGTAATATTTATCTAAAAGAGCTCTAATTAATTGGCTTAAAACAAAAATAAGTCCTTAAATCAAATATTTTGAAAGCAAAATAAAAACTATAATGCCTTTTAGTTCATGTAACTTTAGTAGTCTTTGGGAAATAAAAACAGTTTTAAAGATCATTGATAAAATAAAGACATTTTATCTAAATGATGCAGGTCAGATATTAGGTTTACTAAATGCTTTAAGGTCAATAAACTGCTTTGACTCTTAAAAATTGTTCAATTCATTTTTGAGACATTAAATTTTAAATAAGGCCTGGGGATATATGGAATTAGCCATGCCCCCTAGCTCTGCAAAGAAGGTTATAAAGAAAAGAGATTTTATATAAGAAAGGATGCTGTATGGTAAATTCTTTTCCTAAAGTAAAATGACGAGTTATTTAAAAAGAGGGATGTTTAGGGCAAGTCAGAAAATCAAAACATGACATACATGATCTGTGTAAGTCGTGAAAGAATTTATGCAAAGGAATTTATGCCAGAAATGTTACACAATTTAAAGGTGATTAAGCCTCCTAAATGATTCATAAAACGCTACTATGACTCAAATGTACAGCCTGCCTGCTTTATAGCTAGGCAAGGCCTGGGACAAGAGGAGTTAGACACTGGAAAGGGTCAGACCTTATCTGCATTTCTGTCTGGGTCCTAGGCTCCACACCTAGTACATAATTAAAATCCCTTACTTACCAAGGTTTTCACCAAAAGTAAAAGTCGTAAGAGTTAACATTGTAATATGTAATTGAGACTACTGAAAAAATAGGTTTACATGCAAGACGTGTAAGGAGAATGAAATGTTTTTTTGTAAGAGATTATAAGAAAGTATGGTAATGTAAATTTTTGCCTAGGTTAGAGGGTTAAAGGAGTGTTTTTTTGTTTTGTTTTTTTTTTGAGACGGAGTCTCTCTCTTTTGCCCAGGCTGGAGTGCAGTGGCCAGATCTCAGCTCACTACAAGCTCCGCCTCCCGGGTTCACGCCATTCTCCTGCCTCAGCCTTCCGAGTAGCTGGGACTACAGGTGCCCACCACCTCGCCCGGCTAATTTTTTTTTTGTCTTTTTTTAGTAGAGATGGGGTTTCACTGTGTTAGCCAGGATGGTCTCGATCTCCTGATCTCATGATCCGCCCGCCTCGGCCTCCCAAAGTGCTGGGATTACAGGCGTGAGCCACCGCGCCCGGCCTAAAGGAGTATTTTAAATTAAATAAGTTTGAATAAGTTGTGGAAGGTTTATAAAATTGTAAGATACAATTATATTAATTGTAAGAGGCTGGGGGGCACGGTGGCTCACACCTGTAATCCCAGCACTTTGGGAGGCCAAGGCAGGAGGATCAGGAGGTCAGGAGATTGAGACCATACTGGCCAACATGGTAAAATCCCGTCTCTACTAAAAATACAAAAAAAAATTAGCTGGATGTGGTGGCGTGTACCTGTCGTCCCAGCTACTTGGGAGGGTGAGGCAGGAGAATTGCTTGAACCCGGGAGCTGGAGGTTGCAGTGAGCCGAGATCATGCCACTGCACTCCAGCCTGGCGACAGAGCGAGACTCCATCTCAAAAAAGAAAAAGAAAAAATTAATTGTAAGAGATTCTATGCGTAAACATATTGGCTAAAGGTAAAATGGCATTGCTCAGTTTTTTCCATAAATTGGACATTGGAATAAAATCACAACAGAGTTTTCTTAGAACATTGTTCTGCTCTGAGAAAAAAATTGTAAAGGGTTACAAAACGTTTATAAAAATCTTACCTTATGGTCAAACTAATTAAAACAATAGATTTATAAAATATTATTAAAAGCTAGCTTTAACATTAAAAATACACAAATGGAAACATAAAATTTGGTTTTCTCTTTTAAAAAGGATTTTTATGTAATATTAAAAGATAAAGGTTTTTGTTTACCTTTTAAATAAAGTGCAAAAGAAATACCGCAGGGAAGGAAAGAAAGGAGACAGAGTCAGTTGGCCTCATGCTATCTTCACTGGGTCTTGTTTGAATAGCTGAGTCTCCTATCAGACTAACGTTTTTTCCTTTAAAAAATTTTTGAGTTATTTTGGCTAAATGAATGACTTATGATAACTTAAGATTCTATTTTGTAATATCTAATGTTTTAAACCTTTGGTATTTAACAAGCCTTTCAAAATCAAGTTCTAGATTATCATGCTAAATCAGCCAATTCTAAGGTTGTTTAAATATAAAATTTGAATGAACTCCATGGTCTAAGTCAAATTACCTATGATAATCCGTTATCAATGCTATGCACCTAAATTGGAGAAACATAAGTCCAATATTAAGCATGGATTCATAAAGAAGCAGGACTTAAGAACCTTAAGATTTTGTTGCTGGGGGTTCTTCATTCCATAACTCATCATGGAAAAGATAAAATGGTCCAAGTTGAATATATTGATGTGGTGACTTATAAATGGTGGAAACAGTTTAAAACCAATGTTTGGTTCCATTTTCCTGGAAAGACAATCAAAGCTTCGGTTACATTTGGTTACCTGATGGGCCATTTAAACATTTATAAAGGTATTTCATTCAATTGTCATTTTTCAATGCTTGTTATCTGGTGGTGTAGGGGCTTTCCCATGCAAGAGGGCATATGTAACAGTGAATTGTTATGCTACAGTGTGTTTTCACCTGGTGGAGAAAGCTTCTTATGGTTCACTGAGGACAATCCCTTCACAATCTAGAACCCAAGGGTTGGATCTTCTGGCAACCTCAGAGAGGGACTGTCCTTGCCATCCACCACAGCGAAACTTTGGAGCCTTGAATCTTGGGTTTATAATCTCACAACTGAGAAGGGTCCCTCCACACTCCTGGAACTGTACAGCCATTGGAACCCTTAGGGTACAGCTAACCAGGAAAGTTTCTCCCCAGAAGAAGATGGCATCCTTGATGTGAACAGCTTTTCCCAAGATTACAGATCAAAATTTCTTCTATCATGAGACTCTTTTTCTTTGAATATTTTTTCCTTGTTTATGCCTCTATTAACAACAGGAATGAAAATGGGGTCTATTTTGTGCACTTCTAGGGTATACTTTTTTTTTTTTTTTTTTTTTTTTTGAAACGGGGTTTTCCTTGTTTCCCCCGGGTTGGGGGTGTTGGCCGGATCTCAGCTCCCTGCAAGCTCCGCCTCCCGGGTTTTTACGCCATTCTCCTGCCTCAGCCTCCCGAGTAGCTGGGACTACAGGCGCCCACCACCTCGCCCGGCTAGTTTTTTGTATTTTTTAGTAGAGACGGGGTTTCACCGTGTTAGCCAGGATGGTCTCGAACTCCTGACCTCGTGATCCGCCCGTCTCGGCCTCCCAAAGTGCTGGGATTACAGGCTTGAGCCACCGCGCCCGGCCTAGGGTATACTTTTATTTGTGAAGGATTTTGCAGTCAGCCTTATACATGAATAAACTTATACTTCAATAGATAAAAGATGAAGGCCCAATGTAGGTGAGAAACTTTAGTGGTATATCTGTTGCCTCATAATCAGTTTTCCCCTTAACCCACATCATGGATTAAAGAGAACATTGCCAGGAGGCCTTCACTCTGTAAGAAGGACGTCATTTGTTAGGTCCTTTTTCCAGGGTTTAGAATAAAAGAGGCAATAATTAGAAATGTCGCCCTCACAATAGGCTCTACAGCAAATTCTACTTTAAAGGCTGTCGTTACACAACAGACTTTAAATTCTCTTGTGAAAGTTGTGCTAAGTAATAGAATTGGCTAAACAGAAAAGTACCTGTGCAGCTGCTGACACTTGTGGCCTACAGAGAAATACATCAAATGTAAATTATAAAAATTCAGTTGTAGGGGATTAGTGAAGAGACCCTCTAGTCAAGCAAGTAGACTATCTAGCACATTCTTTAATCTATTTAATTTTAGGTATTTTGGTTTATGGGGAACCTGGGTAAGAAGCATACTCCAAACTCTTGGTATTATCATTCTAATAGTCATAATAGTCTCCCCAGTGTGCTGTATTCTCTCAGAGGTTGTAAATGCTTGCCAGACATCTCTAGGACATCAAATGGTCTCTCTTCAACTGGAATGACAAAAGCTGAGAGAAATGGGTGACAATGAGGACACTGCAACTTATGAATGACATGCTGAGACCCAAAACCCAAAATGATGGCAACTGAGTGACCCTAAGTTTTGTTCACACTCTCACCTAAGTGAGAACCTGGCCAAAAGGGGGAATTTTTGAAAACAAAATTATGGGAAGCCATTATTTTGGACTGAGCTCATGTGCTAGGCCCCAACAAACCAAACCAAACTAAAATGGAGTGACTCATGCTAAAGATGACATAATCAAGCCAGGGCTTTAAGAAAACACTGATCCTAGAACAGACCAGGTTTTGTTTTTCTCTTGTAAACAGGATGTTCCAGCATAAGGTACTCTCTACTCAGTCCTTATTCTCTCCTTGCAAAACACACGATTCTGTTTCCCAGTAGGTTTCAAAATCATATAAGTACATTTACAACAGTAATAGTAACATCAATGACTGAGGTTTTGGTCAACCTCTCAAAATTGAGAAAATGATCAAAAGGGGGGAATTGTTAAAGCAAATTAAACATGGCCCGAGAAGGACTCTGTACTTCTATATTTGAGTCCTTGTGGATGAATTGTAGCCTAGCTTAATAGACAAAATTGAAAACCTAACTTAATAGTATGCACCCCTAACAATAGCAGAGTGTTGGCCAATCCCGGGGGCATACTTCAGCCGCTCATAGACTACTGAATGTTCAGACTGTGTTCAAATAAGGCAAATGCTGAGCTGTAACCAAATCCCGCCGTTTCTGACTTCCAATTCCTGTCCTTTTTTGTCTATAAATTTGTTCTGACCATGAGGCATCCCTGGAATCTCTCTGAATCTGCTGATTCTGGGGGCTGCTCAATTGGTGAATTGTTCAATGCTCAATTAAACCCCTTTAAATTTAATTCGGCTGAAGATTTTCTTCAAGAAACAAAGGAACTGAGACACCAACAGTTTCTGGAACTTAACCAAGGTCATGCAGCCAGAAGCGGAGCAGCTGGAATTTGAACTTGAGCAGGCTAGTTCCAGGGTCCATGCTCTTATCACTACGCTGCCTCTGAAATCAGACTAGCAGTAAGAGACTGGAATATGTAAGTAAGGTCTCATTTCTGCTAGATTTGAATTCTGCTTTGGCTTATCAAAAGGCTTAGTGGGCCGGGCGCGGTGGCTCACGCCTGTAATCCCTGCACTTTGAGAGGCCGAGGTGGGCGGATCACGAAGTCAGGAGATCGAGACCATCCTGGCTAACACGGTGAAACCCCGTCTCTACTAAAAATGCAAAAAGTTAGCCGGGCGTGGCAGCGGGCGCCTGTAGTCCCAACTACTCGGGAGGCTGAGGCAGGAGAAAGGCGTGAACCCGGGAGGCGGAGCTTGCAGTGAGCCGAGATCGCGCCACTGCACTCCAGCCTGCGCGGCTGAGCGAGACTCCGTCTCAAAAAAAAAGAAAAGAAAAAAAAAAGGCTTAGTGATCCCACTTAACACGCATGTACAATATGCTGTGCAAGGTTGCAAAGGAGGAACTATAAAGGTTTTTCAGGTGTTCCTGGCCAAAGTAAAGTTGTGGACAGAGAAGCAGATCAAGGAGCCAGGTGACTGGGGAAACAGATGAGCATTTATTAATAGTAATTACTATGCATTTAATGTTGAGACTACGTACACCATTGCATTTAACCTACAGGGAACACATTTATTGAATACAGAAGTTGCTGAAACTAGTTCAGCTTTGTCTTAAGAAATGACTAACTTACTATTACTATAGACCATCATCCTTTCTCCCATTTTTTTTTTTTCCACACCCAGCCACTCTACCTCAGAAGACCAAGCCTCTATGGAGCTGTCAGTGGTGTGTTCTGTTGCTAGGATTCATTATCTTCAATCTTTCCTCTCACTGGTTCTATGGCCACTGAACCGCGAGCTCTTTGAGAACAGTGACGTTGCCTATCCCGCTCGTATGTCCCTCCACTACTGCATGTATCCCCCTGAGCTGTGATTTATCCCCTTGGTCATTCTTGAAGTCAGGTACCAGTATGCCCACCAGTGGCAGGGTGAGTAAATGGTGGTGCATTCACCAGTGGTGTTCTTATCTGTCTGTGTAATCTAGGCATTTATGACAGTGTCTGGCACGATGTGTAGTTGGTCAAAATATTTATTGAATAATCAAATACTTAATCATGTTTGTTCAGATTTTAGGGAAGCAAACTAAAAGATATCCAAATGTTTCTAAGTTTTCTAGGCTCATCAATGAAAGAAAACAGACAGGAATTTGAAGTTGAAAATACTAAATTGCTCTTAGATTATGTTTCTGGACATTTCCTGTCCTGTATTTATTCAGAACACTGAAAGAAGATTGTTGATTATGCCAGATGAAAAGCAAATAGTCCATTTGGGGTGGTGAGGCTGCTGGAGAGCTGGTGATGTTCTGTTTGTTGATGTGGATGCTGTTTACAGAGATGTGCCCTGTGTTTACAGAGACTGTAAAAACAGTGAGGTAGACTTTCCTGCATATATATCTCAATAAATGTTCTTAAAGCAAATATTACAAATCCAAAAAATATTTTTCCTATGAAATTTAATATTACTTTAAACTAATTATCTTTCTCTTCAATCAGAATCAAGTTAGTAAGGATCTCAGAGGTCATAAAGTCTACCTCGGCCCTGACATGCTTACATACATGCACAGAGTAGGCTGAATAGGAGTACCCTTGAAATACAAGAAAGAAGCTGGAAGGCATAGTTCATTAGTGATAGAAAATCATTACTTTGCAATCAACATAGTAATAAATGATTAGGGCAAGTATTTTTGGAGGGTGTTTGTAGCACTTTAATTATCAAGAGAATATAAAAATGCATTCAAATAAATGAAGAAAAATGGGTAAACAAATGGACACATTATGAAGATTTCTAAGGTTCAATTAACATCTGAGAACTTCTCAACCTCTCAGTTATCAGGGAAGCCATAAGCCATTGGATCCACAAACATTAAAAAGTCTCACAATCCTGTGTCAGGAAGAATGCTGACTATCAGAAGTGCTGGGAGAAGCTCTGGAAAGAGCTTTGTAAAAAGCTCTTAAGCAGCATCCACTAATGCCAAACACCTCCATGAGCAGCAACTCCAATCCCAGCTGCGAAATGCTCAGGCTGAACTCAAACGAGAGGCAGGTGCATTCATAGCAGAGCCAGTCGTGATGGTCATACAGTGAAGACAGCAAATGCCCACCAGTGGCAGGGTGAGTAAATGGTGGTGCATTCACCAGTGGTGTAGACCAACCAGCCACTCCAGATCCACTGGGATCCACAGGACTTTGCAGACACAGGCCGCCTATAAATTCATTAATCACCTGGGGCCCGAGTCTTTTTGTCTGTAGAGCCATTCCCATCTTGGTACTGAGATGTTGTGGTGGAGACCAAGGATCCCTCGAACTGGTCCAGGGGTGGGAGGAGCTCTGCGAAGTCAGGGAATGACTGTGTCTGGCAAGAAATTGGAGCCATAAGGGCTCTGAGGTAACAAGGAGACTAGGGCTGAGTCTGGGAGTGATCGTAAGTTTGGGATTGGGCCAGGACCTGGGATTGGGCTAGGACTAAGCCTGGGCCTGGGCCTGGGCCTGGGCCTAAAATTGGAGTTGGAGCTGGAGCTGGAGCTGGAGCTGGGGCTGGGCCTGGGAGTAAGCCTGACTTGGAATCGGGCCAGGGGCTAGGATGGAGCCTGGACCTGGGATTGGGCCTTGGCTTTTGAGTGGGCCTGGAATGGGGCTGGGATTGGGCCAGGGGCTAGACCCAGGGCAGCCAAATGCCGTTCTGGGCTCTGCACCCAAAGATACTTCAGGCCTGGTGGAGGCTGAAGATCATGAGTTCCACCACTGGGAGAATTCCCAAGGGACCAGGCTGACTGGAGGCAGAGGCGGCGGCTTCAGGGAAAGGGGGCACAGTGCGAGCTCTGCGGGCTGTGGCCTGCCTGGGGCTGCCCCTGCTGCCCGGGCCGCTGCTGCTGGGGCTGCTGCTGCTGGAGCTGCTGGGGTTGCTGGGCTGACCTGCCAAGCCAGCCCGCTGCTGGGCTGCTGGAGCTGGAGCTGAGCCTCCTGCTGCTCCTGTTGGGCTGCCAGCTGCTGGGGTTGCTGGGGCTGGGCCTGCTGCTGGGGTTGGGCCTGGCTGCTGCGGCTGCTGGGGCTGCTGGGGCTGGACCTGCTGGGGCTGCTGGGGCTGCTGGGGCTGGACCTGCTGCCAGCTGCTGCTGGGGCTGCTGGTTGCTGAGCTGGAGCTTGACTCCTGGGGCTGCTGCCCTGCTGGGGCTGCTGAGCCAAGGGCGCTGGGGTTGCTGGGGCTGGGCCTGCTGCTGCGGCTGCTGGGCTGCTGGGGCTGCTGGGGCTGCTGGGGCTGCTGGGGCTGGGCCTGCTGCTGGGGTTGGACCTGCTGCTGGGGCTGCTGGGGCTGCTGGGGCTGGACCTGCTGCTGGGGCTGCTGCTGCTGAGGATGCTGCTGGAACTGCTGGAGCTGCTGCTGACCAAACTGGGCCTCCCGAGCGTCATTCAAGGACCTTGAACCACACCTGCACTTGGTACTCCCCGAGGTTGGAGACTCCGCTAACTTTGCTCTCAAAATGCAGCCTGGGTACGGCTCCTTCTTAAAGTGATTTTCTAGCACTTCCTGCTGTTTCCAGTTGTAGACTGTGCGGTCTTGCCGCTGTCTCTTTGGAAGGCCTGGGGACGGTGGAAGGCCTCGGGGATGCCTAGGGTCTTGCATCCTGGGTCCTGCTCTGTTCCTGAACATAATTAGAACAAATATTATCAATGAATGCTGAAACTACTGACTAGAAGTTTATTGGTAAACAGGATATTGACATTGTCTCAACTTTTCTTCCCACACATTTATTCATTACAAAGGGAAAAGATGCCTTACAGTACACCACAAAGTGATCAGAGCTCACATCACCAATAAAACAGACATTACGTGCTCCCTAATGTGTTACACTAGTATGGGATACGACTTCACCTACATAATATTCCTGCCAGACATACATATCCTGAACCTAATCATATGAAGAGAGAAAAAACAAAATCAAGGGACATTCTACAAACAATTCCACAATTGCTTTCCTCTTAAAAAATGTCAGTATTGTCTGGGTGTGGTGGTTCATGCCGGTAATCTCAACACTTTGGGAGGCCAAGGTATGCGAATCACTTGAGGCCAGGAGTTCAAGACTAGTCTGGGGAACATAGTGAAACTCTGTCTCATAAAATAAAATAAATAAATAAAATAACATAACATAAAATAACATGACATAAAATAACCTAACATAACATAACATAAAATAAAATAAGCGAGGTGTGGTGCCACATATTTGTAGTCCCAGCTACTTGGGAGGCAGAGGCAGAAGGACTGCTTGAGCCCAGGTGGTTGAAGCTACAGTAAGCTATGATCACACCACTGCACCACTGTACTCTAGCCTGGGCAACAGGGCAAGACTCTGTCTCTAAAATAAATAAATTAATTAAAATTAAAATTAAAATAAATGACAGTATCAAGAAAAACAAAAACAAAGGCTGAAGAATTGTTTCAGATAAAAAGAGACTAAAGAGATGATTAAATACAATGTGGGATTCTGAATTAGATCCTAGATAGAAGGAAAAATTTACAAGGAACATTATTTGGACAACTGGCTAAATTTGTATACAAAATGTATATTATATAATATTAATGTTAATTTCCTGAAATTGATTATTGTGATTATGTAAGAAAATAATCCTTGTTTTGTTCTTAAAAGATCTAAAACTTTTCTTTTTTTCTTTTTCTTGAGTCAGTTTCACTCTATTACCCAGGCTGGAGTGCAGTGGTGTGATCTCAGCTCACTGCACCTCCAACTCCTGGGTTCAAGCTATTCTCATGCCTTAGCCTCCCGAGTAGTTGGGACTACAGGCACATGCCACCATGCCTGGCCTGGCTAATTTTTGTATTTTTAGCAGAGATGAGGTTTTGCCATGTTGGCCAGGCTGGTCTCAAACTCCTGACCTCAAGTGATCCACCTGCTTCGGCCTCCCAAAATGCTGAGATTACAGGCGTGAGCCACCACACCCAGCTAGATCTGAAGTATTTAGGGGTAAAGCATCACTATATCTGCAAATTATTCTCAAATAGCTCAACAAAAAATTAAAAGTAAATAAATAACATCAAATAATATGTAAAAGTCTAAACCAGATGTGGCAAAATGTCAATATTTGACAAATGTAAGTGAAGGACATACAAGTGTGTATTATTCTTGAAACTTTCCCATAGGTTAGAAATTTTTCAAAATAAAAAGACAAATGAGATATAGAAGAAGAAAATATCTTACAAGTAACAGTCTATACTTTCCCCAAATACCTCCAATCTTAAGAAACTTACTGCATCTTTCAAGGCAACCCAAGCCATTATTACAATACACTGGACCCAAGGACAAACGCCCTGCTACTCCATCACCTGGGCCATCAAGTGGCCCTGGTTCTGCCGCAAATAAAATCATCCCTCCTCCCAAATAACAGCTCCTTAGGTACTTGAGTATGATTTCATTGTGCCTAGCTATTTCTTTGTTTTTGGGGTCAAACATTTCCTGTCTCTTTGTACATTATCCTGTGACATGGTTTCTGGTATACCTATGGTCTTGGTGAGTTCAATGCACTTCCTGTAGTCTGCCAATAACAGATTTAACACTATCCAGAAATGATATTATATGTGGATAAAGTGATCTCATTAGAGCAGAATCACTCAATTAAGTCTCTATTTCTATTTCCCAGGCTAGGACCACATCAACTGACAAATCATATTACTTCTAAAGTCAACTAGATCTTCGTCCTTGTACAGTTTGGATTTTGAAAGTGCCTTAGAGCATGTCTTGATGATTGCCCTTATTAAATGTCAACTTGTCAGGTTAACCTTACATTCCAGTCTGTCAAGAAAACCTCAGTTCTGAGTTCTCATCGTGTTGCAATTAAAATGATGGGACATGATCAAAGACAGTACCTCATCCTCCCTCACAAATCATTAAAAGGCAGGAACCACAGCTAATATGTTCTACATGTCCCCACATTCCATAAAACAGTGTCTAATAGAAGACATTATATGTTGATTTGCTTGTTTACTGATAAGGAGGGTTCATTTTAAATGTAGAAGCAAGTTGAGACACTGATCTAAAGATGCCTGACAAGTAGACGTTGTTTTTGTAACTACAGAATAAGTGAGAATATTTTAGTTCTCAAGGCAATTGGAAAGTAATAAAGAGCAGGATCTTGGTTTTCCTTTAGATAAAAATACTAAAAACTAAAATTAAGAAATCAAAATCCTTTAAATACAAAATTATATTGCCTTTCTCTGAATTTCAAAGGAAAGAAACAAAGGATATGTATGAAATTGCAACTTTAATTCAATATCTTTACTCACAGTATAGAAATAAAAAACCTTTTCTTTTCAACATTAGGAATACTACTGAAAAATAATTATAGCAAAGCCCTGGTCATTCAAAGAAAGATTCTATTGCATGAGAGTTTCTAAATGTAAGCATCCAAACATTTTTCTTTTAAACAACGTTAGAGAAATTTGAGTTATTGCAGACTCATGTCTTCCTAAATCCAATTTAGTCTTTCACATCCATAACAATGAAGCTGATCCATCAAGAAATTACTGCTTCCTGCTATACTACAACGAAGTCCTCAAGAAAACGGAGCCATCCAGGGCTGTCCTACCCAACACCAAATAACTCCCATAGCTGCCCCTCTTATAGTTTCTCTGTCCTGCCCTTCCATCTTCATCAGCCTATCAGCCATTTTCCTTCATGTCTCTAATTTTCTACTTTTAATTTTGTTGAGTATTTGGAAAACCTTTTTTTTCTTTTTTATTTTTATTTTTATTTTTTTTTTTGAGACAGGGTCTTGCTCTGTTGCCTGGGCTGGAGTACAGTAGCGCGATTATGGCTCACTGCAGTCTCAAACTTCTAGGCTCAAATGATCCTCCTGCCTCAGTCTCCTGAGTAGCTGGGACTACAGACACATCACCACACCCAGCTAATTTAAAAACATTAAAAAAATTTTTTTTGTAGAGATGAGTGTTTTGCCATGTTGTCCAGGCTAGTCTCAAACACCTGGCCTCAAACAATCCTCCCTTCTTGGCCTCCTAAAGTACTGGGGTTACAGGTGGGAGCCACCATGCCCAGCCTGAAAAATAATTTTTTATTTTTTTGAGACAGTCTCACTCTATTGCACAGGCTGGAGTGCAGTGGCACGAGCTCAGCTTACTGCAGCCTCCACCTCCCAGGTTTAAGCAATTCTCCTGCCTCAGCCTCCTGAGTGACTGGAATTACAGACAGCTGCCACCATGCCCGGCTAATTTTTGTATTTTTGATAGAGACAGGGTTTCACCATGTTGACCAGGTTGGTCTTGAACTCCTGACCTCAAGTGATCTCCCACCTCAGCCTCCCAAAGTGCTGTGATCACAGGCGTGAGCCACTGTGCCCAGCCTGAAAAATAGATTTTTAAAACTTGCCATAATCTTGTATAAATTAAGAGCTCAAAAGTTTTAAATAAAAAAACCGTCATACAGATAGCTATATCACTAATCAGTAACTCCCAAATGACATTATCATTAGTGCATTCGCTGGCTGTCCTCTATTTTGGTATCTCAGATGCCATTTTTAGTCATATTCTGAATGTTGGTTATAGTGAAAGTAAATGCTATTTATGTTAAGATCCATTTTTATCTTAAAGCATGATTTCTTCATTGTGAGCAATTTCTTTTGCTGTCTACTCCCATTAACAACAGTAGTATGAGCATTATATTCTAAGAGAAGTATTCCCAACTTCTAAAACACAGAGAAATTAATTTTAGCTATTATTAAGACTTAATTGCATTTAAGCCTTTTTGCAAATTATTAATTACTACCATCTCCACAACAGGAAAAAATACCATGTAAGAATCTTTATATCACATCTCTTGACTTGTACCCAGAATATATAAAGCACTTTTACAACTCAACAATAAAAAGACAACCCAATCAGAAACGTGCAAAGATGGCTGGGCACGATGGCTCATGCCTGTAATCCCAGCACTTTGGGAGGCCGAGGAGAGTGGATCACTTGAGGTCGGAGTTCAAGATCAGACTGACCAACATGGTGAAACCCTGTCTCTACTGAGAGTACAAAATTAGCTGGGAATAGTGGTATATGCCTGTAATCCCAGCTACTTGGGAGGCTGAGGCATAAGAATCATTTGAACCCAGGAGGCAGAGGTTGCAGTGAGCTGAGATAGTGCCATTGCACTGCTGCCTGGGTGACAGAGTAAGACTCTGTCTCAAAAAATTAAATTAAATTAAAAAAGTAAAAAACGGGCAAAGACAACAATGAACAATCCCAAAAGGAAACAAAAACAATTATCTTTACAATTGCATCAAAAAGAATGAAATGCTTAGGAATAAACTTAACCACAAAGGCAAAAGACTTGTGCACAAAAGACTTTCTACACAAAACACTGCTGAAAGTAAAGACATAAATAAACGAGAAAACATCCCATGATCGTAAATGGAAAGACTTAATATTGTTAGGAGCAGAACACTACTTAAAGTGATTTACAGATTTGATACAATCCCTATCAAATCCCAGTGACCTTTTTAATATATTTTTATTTTTTTCTTTTTTTAAAAAAATAGGTGGATGGATTCATTCATTCATTCATTCATTCATTCATTTTTTGAGATGGTGTCTCACTCTGTTGCCCAGGCTGGAGTACAGTGGCACGGTCTCGGCTCACTGCAACCTCCGGCTCCTGGGTTCAAGCGATTCTCCTGCCCCAGCCTCCCAAGTAGCTGGGATTACAGGTGTGCACCACCACACCCAGCTAATTGTTTGCATCTTTAGTAGAGAGGGGGTTTCACCATGTTGGCCGGGCTGGTCTCAAACTCCTGACCTCGTGATCCAACCACCTCAGCCTCCCAAAGTGCTGGGATGACAGGTGTGAGTCACTGAGCCTGGCCCCAGTGACCTTTTTTTTAAAACAGAAACAGAAAATCTGAGCAGATCTTCATGGTAGATGGCAGGCAGGACTAGATTGCAGCTCCAGAACAACTGCAAAAACAAACCAGGAATCCCGAGAGGACCCACAGACCCTCTGGAGGAAGTGGATTGCTCCTGCAGGACCCAGGAGACACCCCAAACATTATGAGGGCCTAAACTGAAGAAGTGGGAAAGGGAGATCCTCCGCTCCCGAACACACACCCCCACTGAGGAAACTGAAGGTCTAGTTTGTGGGAGAAGCTTCCCACCTTACCTGGAGCTGAGTCAATTTAGAGAAATGAGTGAAATACAGGGGTAGAGGAAGCAGCAGGAAAGGCTCTGGGAGCTTGCTGGGTCCCTAAGCAGGGCATTCCTGCCTGGCACCACAGAGATCCTTCAGCGGGGCGGCCAGAGGTGTGTGGAAAATGCCACAGGGAGAAGAAAATCTCCAACTGAAATTTGTAACAAGTTGAACTGGGCAAGAAGCCTCCTGGCCAGAACTCAGGGGACAGTGTGAACCCAGCAGGCAGACTCTAAAGGTGGGGAGAAAAACCAAAGCCCTTTTCTTTCCCAGCTGGGAGGTGGGTAGCCTGAGGCAAGTGCTCAAGCCCTGCTCAGCCACTGCCTGGAAACAGACTCGTTGCTGTTAGGAGGGGGCACAGTGGGAGTGAGACTGGCCGTTCAAGATTGTGTGGGAGTTGTGTGAGGCCTGTGACTGCTGGTTTTCCCCCCACTTCCCTGACAACCTGTATGACTCAGCAGAGGCTGCCATAATTCTCCTAGGTACACAACTCCAGTGACCTGAGAACCTCACTCCCATCCCCCACAGCAGCCACAGCAAGATCCACCCAAGGAGAGTCTGAGCTCAGACACGCCTAGCCCTGCCCCCACCTGATGGGCCTTCCCTAACCACCCTGGTAGCTGAAGACAAAGGGCATATTCTCATGGGAGGTCTAGAGCCCCACCCACTGCCGGTTTTCTCCATACTACCACAGCTGATGCTCTCTGGAAAGCACCACCTCCTGGCAGGAGGCCAACTGGCACAAAAATAGAACATTAAACCACCAAAGTGAAGAACTCTCACAGAGTCCATTTCACCCCCTGCCACCTCCACCAGAACAGGTGCTGGTATCCATGGCTGAGAGACCCATAGACGGTTCACATCACAGGACTCTGTGCAGACAACCCCCAGTACCAGACTGGAGCCTGGTAGACTTGCTGGATGGCTAGACCCAGAAGAGCTTGGCTCTCAGGAAGCCACATCCCTAGGAAAAGGGGGAAGAGTACTACATCAAGAGAACACCCCATGGGACAGAAGAATCTGAAAAACAGCCTTCAGCCCTAGACCTTCCCTCTGACAGAGCCTACCCAGATGAGAAGGAACAAGAAAACTAACTCTGGCAATATGACAAAACAAAGCTCTTTAACACCCCCCCAAAAAAATCACACCTGCTCACCAGCAATGGATCCAAACCAAGAAGAAATCCCTGATTTACCTGAAAAAGAATCAGGAGGTTAGTTATTAAGCTAATCAGGGAGGCACCAGAGAAAGGTGAAGCCCAATGCAAGGAAATCCAAAAAAAAAAAAAAAAAAAAAAAAATACAATACAAGAAGTGTGTGTTGTTGGGGGAGGGGGACAAATATTCAAGGAAATAGATAGCATAAAGAAAAAAATAATCAAAAGTTCAGGAAACATTGGACCAGGAAACATTGAAACAATTATAGAAATGCAAAATGTTCTGGAAAGTCTCAGCAATAGAATTGAACAAGTACAAGAAAGAAATTCAGAGCTCAAAGACAAGGTCTTCAAATTAACCCAATCCAACAAAGACAAATAAAAAAGAATAAGAAAATACGAACAAAGTCTCCAAGAAGTTTGGGATTGTGTTAAATGACCAAACCTAAGAATAATCAGTGTTCCTGAGGAAGAAGAAAAATTTAAAAGTTGGGAAAAATATTTGGGGGAATAATGGAGGAAAACTTCCCCGGCCTTGCTAGAGACCTAGACATCCAAATACAAGAAGCACAAAGAACTTGTAGGAAATTCACTGCAAAAAGATCATTGCCTAGGCACACTGTCATCAGGTTATCTAAAGTTAAGATGAAGGAAAGAATCTTAAGAACTGTGAGACAAAAGCACCAGGTAACCTATAAAGGAGAACCTATCATATTAACAGCAGATTTATCAGCAGAAACCCTCCAACAAGCTAGAAGGGACTGGGGCCCTATCTTCAGCTTCCTCAAACAAAACAACTATCAGCCAAGAATTTTATATCCTGCAAAACTAAGCATCATATATGAAGGAAAGATACACTCGTTTTCAGACAAACAAATGCTGAGAGAATTTGCCACTACCAAACCACTACTATAAGAGCTACTAAAAGGAGCTCTAAATCTTGAAACAAATCCTGGAAACATATCAAAACAGAACCTCTTTAAACCATAAATAACATAGCATCTATAAAAGGAAAATACAATTTAAAAAGCAAAAACATCAAACAAAAAAATTAAGGTACACAGACAACAAATAGCACAATGAATGAAATGGCACCTCACATCTCAATACTAACATTGAATGTAAATGGGCTAAATGCTCCACTTAAAAGATACAGAACTGCAGAATGGATAAGAACTCACCAATCAACTACCTGCTGCCTTCAGGAGAATCACCTAACACATAAGGATTCACATAAAGTAAAGGGATGGAAAAAGGCATTTCATGCAAACTGACACCAAAAGTGAGCCAGAATAGCTATTCTTATATCAGACAAAACAAACTTTAAAGCAACAGCAGTTAAAAGATACAAAGAGGAATATTATAGAATAAGAGGCCTTGTCCAATGGGAAAATATCGCAATCCTAAACATATATGCACCTAACACTGGAGCTCCCAAATTCATAAAATAATTACTAATAGACCTAATAAATGAGATAGACAGCAACACAATAACAGTGGGGACTTCAGTACTCCACTGATAGCACTACATAGGTCATCAACACAGAAAGTCAACAAAGAAACAATGGATTTAAACCATATCTTAGAACACATGGACTTAACAGATACATACAGAATATTTTATTGAACAACCACCGAATATACATTCTATGCATCAGCACATGGAATTTTCTCCAACATGGAAATTTTTCTGACACATAATGATCTTAATAGAAATGCTAGCTATTCTTTTTATTATGTGGTTCCTCATATACATGGCTTGGGAAGCTAACGCAAGTCTCTGAAAGATTTCTTCAAGGATCCCTGTCTATATGAGAGAGGAAAAGTTACCATTGAAATAGCAGACTCTATTTAACAACGCTGGTTGTAGGTCTCTGATGAAATTTTAGTTCTCTGAATCCTCTAAAATTCATTTTACATATGTTTTATTATCATGCCACAAAACTCTAGCCTAAGTGAGTAATCAATTATTAGCTGGACCACATTCCAAAATATTTCTTTCCAATGTTAGGCATGTAAAATCAAGGTGGAAAATATAAGCACAAATCAAATAGATTTGGGGTCACTCTTTTTTAGTATTTTAATTAGAAAACAGGTATCTGCCCTCACCCTGAGAGATGATTCCCCATAGAAATCCAGGCTTTCATGTCTTCCTTGAGTAAGCAATGACATTTTTCCAAAGTAGGGGTCCTAATTGTAACAATTACACTAGAGAATTTAGTAGAGACCTATTCATGGAGTATTTCCCTATGGTATGCAGGTATTTACTTTCAATCAGTTTTAATCCAAGGTGTATAGATATGGGGTACATAACACGCAAAATGGGACCAGTAACATATTCCTACAATTTTATCATCCGAAAATCAAGTGTGTAAGGCTAAATTATTTTCACAACTATTTAGATCAGTGTGGTTTTATAGCTAACTAAGGAAGGGCAGAAATGCTAAGAAGCCATGAAAATTTATGTATTCTGAGCCTAGTTAGGTAATTGGTCTGAAACCTATGAAAAAGTTTCATTATCTAAAATATAAATTCCATAGAGTAACATTAGCAAAGGTTAATCTTTTCTGAATTATTAATCAATTTAGTAAAAAAGTTCTCTCCATTCACACATTAAGAAAATTTGGATTTGCTCCCGTGATATGCCCAGGAGAAAAAACAGAAAATATTAATCTAACATCCCAGTAGTCCCCAAGCTTCATAGGTCCAACCAATTATTAAGCACACAGCACTAAATGGTTTCTTGTCTTCTGTGTGCTTATAAATGGAGTATACCTATTTCTGTAGTTCTATTTCATGTAAGTAATAAGATATACACAGATATCTTGATACTGGAAATGCTTTAAAAAGAAAAATATTAAATATATAACATTTAAAAGATGTTGCAAAAATATAAAACAAAATAATTATGAAATTCCCTTCTATCATATAATTTCTGGGAAACACAAGCTTTACTTCAATCCAGTTTATTTCAGTTTTAAAAATAAAATACATACCATTGTAAAACCAGCTAAGTATTAGTTTTAATCATTTGTAAACTGAGGACACAGAACTCAGTGTGCCTTCTTTTTCTTTTTCTTTCACCTGCATTCTTCAGGTGCCTTCAATTGCAGTAACATTTAAGAAATCATGTTTTATGTGGATCATTGCTTTAAAACTGATGGGAAATTATATTTCTATATAAGAGAATTTCCCCAGGTAGAGTTGGAAAACATTTTCTAGAGTATCGGAAAGTGACACATGGGATACATTCATGATCATCCACTTATGGAGTGGTGCTCATGGAATACCAGGACAACAGAAACTAAGCTCTAATCATCCAGCTGTCTCCACGTCGTGTGAATCATACACAACTGAATCTGTGAAGTGCACATCCCATCTCTATATGCTTTCTACTTGCATGTATTATAAGAAAAGGTACATAGCTAATTCTGTGCTAACAGATCATTTTTATTAGAAAACATCCTGAAGCAGACCCATCTCACATGCAGAGACATACATAGGCTCAAAATAAAGGGATAGAGGAAGATCTACCAAGCAAATGGAGAACAAAAAAAAAGCAGGGGTTGCAATCCTAGTCTCTGATAAAACAGACTTTAAACCATCAAAGATCAAAAGAGACAAAGAAGGCCATTACATAATGGTAAAGGGATCAATTCATCAGGAAGAGCTAACTATCCTAAATATATATGCACCCAATACAGGAGCACCCAGATTCATAAAGCAAGTCCTTAGAGACTTACAAAGAGACTTAGACTCCCATACAATAATAATGGGAGACTTTAACACCCCACTGTCAACATTAGACAGATCAACGAGACAGAAAGTTAACAAGGATATCCAGGAATTGAATTCAACTCTGCACCAAGCGGACCTCATAGATATCTACAGAACTCTCCACCCCAAATCAACAGAATATACATTCTTCTCAGCACCACATCGAACTTATTCCAAAATTGACCACATAGTTGGAAGTAAAGCACTCCTCAGCAAATGTACAAGAACAGAAATAATAACAAACTGTCTCTCAGACCACAGTGCAATCAAACTAGAACTCAGGACTAAGAAACTCAATCAAAACTGCTCAACTACATGGAAACTGAACAACCTGCTCCTGAAGGACTACTGGGTACATAACGAAATGAAGGCAGAAATAAAGATGTTCTTTGAAAACAATGAGAACAAAGATACAACATACCAGAATCTCTGGGACACATTTAAAGCAGTGTGTAGAGGGAAATTTATAGCACTAAATGCCCACAAGAGAAAGCAGGAAAGATCTAAAATTGACACCCTAACATCACAATTAAAAGAACTAGAGAAGCAAGAGCAAACACATTCAAAAGCTAGCAGAAGGCAAGAAATAACTAAGATCAGAGCAGAACTGAAGGAGATAGAGACACAAAAAATCCTCCAAAAAATCAATGAATCCAGGAGCTGGTTTTTTGAAAAGATCAAGAAAACTGATAGACCGCTAGCAAGACTAATAAAGAAGAAAAGAGAGAAGAATCAAATAGACGCAATAAAAAATGATAAAGGGAATATCACCACCGACCCCACAGAAATACAAACTACCATCAGAAAATACTGTAAACACCTCTACGCAAATAAACTAGAAAACCTAGAAGAAATGGATAATTTCCTGGACACTTACACTCTCCCAAGACTAAACCAGGAGGAAGTTGAATCCCTGAATAGACCAATAACAGGCTCTGAAATTGAGGCAATAATTAATACCCTATCAACCAAAAAAAGTCCAGGACCAGACGGATTCACAGCTGAATTCTACCAGCGGTACAAGGAGGAGCTGGTACCATTCCTTCTGAAACTATTCCAATCAATAGAAAAAGAGGGAATCCTCCCTAACTCATTTTATGAGGCCAACATCATCCTGATACCAAAGCCTGGCAGAGACACAACAAAAAAAGAGAATTTTAGACCAATATCCCTGATGAACATCGATGCAAAAATCCTCAGTAAAATATTGGCAAGCCGAATCCAGCAGCACATCAAAAAGCTTATCCACCATGATCAAGTGGGCTTCATGCCTGGATGCAAGGCTGGTTCAACATATGCAAATCAATAAATGCAATCCAGCATATAAACAGAACCAAAGAAAAAAACCACATGATTATCTCAATAGATGCAGAAAAGGCCTTTGACAAAATTCAACAGCCCTTCATGCTAAAAACTCTTAATAAATTCGGTATTGATGGAATGTATCTCAAAATAATAAGAGCTATTTATGACAAATCCACAGTCAATATCATACTGAATGGGCAAAAACTGGAAGCATTCCCTTTGAAAACTGGCACAAAACAGGGATGCCCTCTCTCACCACTCCTATTCAACATAGTGTTGGAAGTTCTGGCTAGGGCAATCAGTCAAGAGAAAGAAATCAAGGGTATTCAGTTAGGAAAAGAAGAAGTCAAATTGTCCCTGTTTGCAGATGACATGATTGTATATTTAGAAAACCCCATCATCTCAGCCCAAAATCTCCTTAAGCTGGTAAGCAACTTCAGCAAAGTCTCAGGATACAAAATTAATGTGCAAAAATCACAAGCATTCTTACACACCAGTAACAGACAAACAGAGAGCCAAATCATGAATGAACTCCCATTCACAATAGCTTCAAAGAGAATAAAATACCTAGGAATCCAACTTACAAGGGATGTAAAGGACCTCTTCAAGGAGAACTACAAACCACTGCTCAGTGAAATAAAAGAGGACACAAACAAATGGAAGAACATACCATGCTCGTGGATAGGAAGAATCAATATTGTGAAAATGGCCATACTGCCCAAGGTAATTTACAAATTCAATGCCATCCCCATCAAGCTACCAATGACTTTCTTCACAGAATTGGAAAAAACTGCTTTAAAGTTCAAATGGAACCAAAAAAGAGCCCGCATTGCCAAGACAATCCTAAGTCAAAAGAACAAAGCTGGAGGCATCATGCTACCTGACTTCAAACTATACTACAAGGCTACAGTAACCAAAACAGCATGGTACTGGTACCAAAACACAGATCTAGACCAATGGAACAGAACAGAGCCCTCAGAAATAACACCACACATCTACAGCCATCTGATCTTTGACAAACCTGACAAAAACAAGAAATGGGGAAAGGATTTCCTAGTTAATAAATGGTGTTGGGAAAATTGGCTAGCCATAAGTAGAAAGCTGAAACTGGATCCTTTCCTTACTCTTTATATGAAAATTCAAGATGGATTAGGGACTTAAATGTTAGACCTAAAACCATAAAAACCCTAGAAGAAAACCTAGATAATACCATTCAGGACATAGCCATGGGCAAGGACTTCATGTCTAAAACACCAAAAGCAATGGCAACAGAAGCCAAAATTGACAAATGGGATCTAATTAAACTAAAGAGCTTCTGCACAGCAAAAGAAACTACCATCAGAGTGAACAGGCAACCTACAGAATGGGAGAAAATTTTTGCAATCTACTCATCTGACAAAGGGCTAATACCCAGAACCTGCAAAGAACTCAAACAAATTCACAAGAAAAAAACAAACAACCCCATCAAAAAGTGGGCAAAGGATATGAACAGACACTTCTCAAAAGAAGACATTCATACAGCCAACAGACACATGAAAAAATGCTCGTCATCACTGGCCATCAGAGAAATGCAAATCAAAATCACAACGAGATACCATCTCACACCAGTTAGAATGGTAATAATTAAAAAGTCAGGAAACAACAGGTGCTGGAGAGGAAACAGGAACACTATTACACTGTTGGTGGGATTGTAAACTAGTTCAACCATTGTGGAAAACAGTGTGGTGATTCCTCAAAGTTCTAGAACTAGAAATACCATATGACCCAGCCATCCCATTACTGGGGATATACCCAAAGGATTATAAATCATGCTGCTATAAAGACACATGCACATGTATGTTTACTGCAGCACTATTCACAATAGCAAAGACTTGGAATCAACCCAAATGTCCATCAGTGACAGACTGGATTAAGAAAATGTGGCACATATACACCATGGAATACTATGCAGCCATAAAAAAGGATGAGTTCGTGTCCTTTGTAGGGACATGGATGCAGCTGGAAACCATCATTCTCAGCAAACTAACACAAGAACAGAAAACCAAACACTGCATGTTCTCACTCATAGGTGGGAATTGAACAATGAGATCACTTGGACTCAGGAAGGGGAACATCACACACCGGGGCCTATTGTGGGGAGCGGGGAGTTGGGGGATGGCACTGGGAGTTATGCCTGATGTAAATGATGAGTTGATGGGTGCTGACGAGTTGATGGGTGCAGCACACCAACATGGCACATGTATACATATGTAACAAACCTGCATGTTGTGCACATGTACCCTAGAACTTAAAGTATATTAAAAAAAAAAATCCTGAAGCATGTGAACATTGCATAAACACGAGCTAAAAGAAATCCTCCCAGTGTGAATCCTCCCACTGTGCCATACCATGCTCACCACCTGACTTGCACAGCATGGTTTAGGAGATAAGGGGACAGAAAAGAAACCCTTTCCATCAGCAGGATGAGCTAGGAGACTTTCTTCAAATATGGTTCTTAGGAGTGTCAGATGCTGAGACCTGGCTTGCCCAATGAGCCAAGCCCCGAAAATTGCATTTTACACATGGGAAAAGGCAAGCTATTCTCAGAGAGACTTGAGATTTAGAAGATAATGACATAAATCACAGGAAAAATAACATGGAAGAAAATTCTGAGATAGGTCACATTTGGAGAGGCCACATTGCAGAAGACAAGAGAAAAGCTAAGTGCGTAGGTTAAGAAAACAGAGCAAGAAATGTCAAAGAACAATCTGAACATATCTTTGAAAAGTCACTATAAAAATCTCTCAAAGCAGACAGTGAAGCCTGAATTTCCTTCCGGAGAAAGGTAACATAGGTAAGATTCCCTTTACTACCTTGATTAAGGAAGCAATCACTTTAAACATTTTGCAACCTGTAGTTACCAAATCATGGACAATCTGTGATACATGGAATAATCAAATGGGCCACAAACTAGTGAAGAATGCTCAGGTTGATGCACCTGAGCCAGTGGTCAGGAGAGCAGCGGAAAAGGAAGCAACCTCACAAGTTTGGCACTTATGCCCTTGGGGGTGGACAGGTTACAGGGCAAAGGAAGGGAGTGGGGGCATGTCTATCGTCACATCTGCAGCACCAGTGTAATCATGCATATCTCTCAGGGTATAGATGATGTGCAAATACTATGATTTACATCCAGCACCTAGTGAGGTACCTGAGATATGTGAAACAGCATACTTTGGCTTTGCATTATCATAATTGTCAACTTCATCATCATTGTCATGACTATCATCAATTTTCTCCTCAATAAATTTGAGACATTACACCTTTGGGAGCCACAAAAGGGGTTATCACTACCATCATCATTTTGTTTTCTTTATTTTTTAAAGCAACTGCAACCTCATAGTCACTATCTCTAATTTGAAATATTCTAGCCACTAGGGTACATGCTTATGTGCTGACACCATTAATTTAAATTTGAGAAGTCAGGCCCAGCACGGTGGCTCATGCCTTTAATCCCAGCTCTCTGGGATTCCTTGAGCCCAGAAGTTCCAGATCAGCCCGAACAACATGGCAAAACCCCATGTCTACTAACAAAACAAAAAACTAGCCAGGTGTGGTGGAGCATGACTGTGGTACCAGCTACTCAGGAGGCTGAGGTGGGAGGATCGCTTGAGCCCAGGAGGTTGAGGCTGCAGTAAACTGTGATGGTACCAGTGCACTCCAGCCTGGGCAACAAATGAGACCCTATCTGAAATTAATTAATTAATTTGTGAAATTAAAACTGGGGTAAGATGTGTCTTCATGAGAAATTATTGTTAGATATTTTGTGGGAATGTAAGGTTATACTCTCTTGATAAGCCAGTGTTTTGAATAAAGAATCTAATTTCCTTCTAAATGATCTAAAATTATTTTATTTCTATGTATATAATTTTTAAAAATTACTCAAACTATAGAAGACTTCTTAGATAATACTTTGAATTGATTGATAAAGATGAGAGAAGTAAAAGCAAGTATGTTTAGTAAAACTCTGCAGTTAAAACCTATCCCTTCCTTGACAAATAGGAATATGAAATTAGTAATGTCTGGATCTAAAATAACTAGATAACATAAGAATATGGACCTTGAGAACTAATAAAGCAAGTAAATAAAAGTCATTTAGTCTGAGAAGTGAATGCAAACCAAAAAATGAGTATCTCTCAAGGAAAGCATCCACTAATTTTATAAGTCACTAAAGGATTAAACATATCAAACAGAAAAAGATCACCTTGCACTGCCAAGAAAACAATCCTCTGAGCCGTGGGTGATGGTTAGAGCTGGTTAGCTAATCTCAGGTCACCAAAACCTCACTATTAGAACCGACAGGTCTCAATCCACAGCCTGCCTAGGGCCCAGCTCACCCACTGATTCTACACCTGCAGAATAAAGATGCATTTACGCAGATAGATGAGTAGGGGATTCAGTTCACCTGTGAAGAACCTGCACGGTTTTACGGAAAGATATCCTTTGCTCATCGCTCTGTAGGCCTGCAATTGTAGTGTCTATAGAAAGGTGGCAAAATTCAACTGGGGAGCATGGAATCATAGAGTTACCAGTGGAACATTTTACCTGCCTCTTAATTTTATTCTATTCTCTCCTGGATGATAATAATAATCTGGGGAGAGCTGTGCTCAAAATTTTCTCCAACTTCCCTTGTCACATCTGTGTGAAGAATCAGAAGGGTCACAATCATGTAGACAAGACCAAGTTCTTTCCTTCTGATACCAAGATCAAATTAGTCCAAGCCCACTGCATACTTTGTAATATCTCTACTCTGGGGCGAGAAGTTTCCTAGTGCCTCCCCTGAGCTCACAGTGGCTCTGCGTATCCTCTCCCTGCAATGTGCGACAGGCACCTGCAGCCTTAGGTTTGTTCTCCACTTGGAGCATGTGCTTTCCAGGTAGTATTGGTCATGCATGTTGTGATTTCCATTCTCCCATTTTCACGTTTCCAGCTCTCTCTCAGTTTAAACAAGATATTAAAATATTTCTTATGGCCGTGAGTGAAGAGAGCAAATCCAGTTGGAAATGATTTCTTTCCGTTTTCTAAGAATTCCTACAGTGTCCCTAAATGTGATATAAATGTGCAGACCTGCAGGTCAATGGCCTAGACCCTGCAGAAGATGGAGCACACATCTCAAGGAGCTGAAAACCTTTTGGATTCTATGACTGAAGCACTGAGAAATCTAATCCTTGAGCCCTCCAGGGCAACAAAAGAGAAATACATCACCATGGATCACTGCAGTGTAACCAAAGGGTTCCCTGGTAGTACAGGGACACCCAGGCTTCAGATGTGATCATTCCATGAAAGCAAAAATGTTAGACAATTTGATCTTGAACAACTCTCAACCTTCTATATTTTACTAAATTCATTTTTTTTCTTTTTGAGACAGAGTCCACTCTGTTGCGCAGGCTGGAGTGCAGTGGCATGATCTTGGCTTACTCCAAACTCTGCCTTCCCAGGCTCAAGTGATCCTCTTGCCTCAGCCTCCTGAGTAGCTGAGATCACAGGAACACAACACTATGCCAACCTAATTTTTTGAGTTTCTGTAGAGATGGAGTCTCACTATATTACCCAGACTGGTCTCAAACTCCTGAGCTCAAGCCATCCTCCTGGCTCAGCCTCCCAAAGTGCTGGGATTACAGCATGAGCCACTGCACACAGCCCAATTTTACCAAATTCATTAGGAAGGGAATGAGAAAAGAGATGAAAATTTCTGTCTATTCAAACAAGTTTAAATAGAAGTGAAATGCCCAGAAAAATACATTATTAAGGAGTTAGCTAGGCTAAATACAGACCATGGAGACTCTTGGCTCAATAAAAAGTGCCATCTGCCATCACTTGTCTATTAGTGTGAGCTGACCCAGGCCAAGGCATGTGGGATCCACTGCCCAGGTCTGCTCTCACTGCCCCTGATCAGGAATAAAAGGCACTTGATCTGTGGCTGCCAATCAGACAGGCTGAGCAGCAGGTGGAAGGACTTGTGGGGTCATAACCACACATGCCCAGCAGCAAAGTTTTGTCTTCCCACAGGGGTAGAGAGGCCCCATCTAGCAGACACAGCAGCCAGCGAAGTTTAGCCTTTCATCAACCAGTGATTTGGTACCACGTAATTAAATGCCATCAAAATGGATGTCAGCAAAATGTAGGATTAGGAATTTCCAAGCTATTATTCCCCAGGGAAGCAATGAAAAAATTAAGCAGAAACTATCTGAAACAACTCTGTCTGAGCTCTAGAAAACAGTCTACACCTGATTACAGCAATCAGGTGAATACCCAATAAAAAACAAAACCATTTTGAAAATCGTAAGAAAGTTTTGTGGCATTTTTTTCTCACCTTACCCCATCCCTTTTCTGGCATGGCAGCAGTCTTGGTCTTGAAGTGGCAACAATCCAGATAATTATTTTCCTTGAAACAGAAGAAGCAGAGTAGATCTTATTTGCAAACCACTGTGTACATCTACTGTAAGCTGTCTGT
Source organism: Papio anubis (assembly GCF_008728515.1). Classification (NCBI taxonomy): domain Eukaryota; kingdom Metazoa; phylum Chordata; class Mammalia; order Primates; family Cercopithecidae; genus Papio; species Papio anubis. The sequence continues at coordinate 50,520,249 of NC_044977.1, forward strand.
TAGATACTTGAAACATTTATGCAAGGTGTTCCTATCTGGTTTGCCCAACTTGGAACTTAGGCAGGAAATACAGTGAATGCTCATTAAAAGTGGCTAGTTAACTACAGACTTATAGAAGCCTGAGGCAAAAGGTTGCAAATGGAGACACAAAATATACCACACAAAAGCATGGAGCAGCTGTTATGTGATTCACTGGGAAATTAGAATGCTCAAAAGCAGTCAAGTATATAAGGGAATTTAGAAAGCCATAGGCATGCCCAGGCAAGATGCATGCTCAAAAAATACTTGTGAAGACGGTAAGCTTTCACCCCAGGCAAGGCTAGCTAAATGCTGAAGGATTGTCCCAGCACAGAGACAATCTGCAAAGACGGGGAGAGTTCCTAGCATTCAATAAAATCTCTGTCAAACCACTAGATGCATATCAACTATAGGAACAGACATTACAGATAATATGTGACAAGGAATCATCTTTGTAAACGTAGTCAGGAAAAGTCTCAAAAGTAAAGGACTACTACAGCATTCAACAATTGTAAAGGGAGGAAAAAAACCCTGGGGAAGTAGAAGAATCAGACTTCACATAGATACCACATCATAATAATCAAAAGCTTAATTTTTAATTAAAAAAGCCACACAAAAAATACAGCATAACACAGCCCCTTCAAAGAAGAAACAAAAAAGCTAAAGAACCCATCCTTGAGAAAGTCCAGAATCAGGCTTACTAGATAAGGACTTTAAAACACCTGTCTTAAAGGTGTACTAATAGCTAAGGGAGAAGACAAACAAAACTAAGAGAAATCAGAAGAAGGATATATGAACAAAACGATGCCAGAAATAAGTTTCTCATCAAACTTCCTTGTTCTTTCTGGTTTTGTAAACAACCCTTCCCACCTAATTGGTAACAGGAACAGCCTCTCCCTTCCCACATAATTGGCTGTATTCAATTTCAAACAATAGCCAGTCGGGTTAGTTTAGATTGTGCAGTGCGACTCCAGTTACTGGGGAAAGGACACAGAAACAGGAGCTGCATTAGGGATAAAAACCCCTGCCCCACCCTACTTGGCGTGCTCTTGCAATTGCATCAGATGCAAGCAGCACCCTTCTGCAGAAGTAAAATTGCCTTGCTGAAGAATTTTTGGTCTAAGTGCTGGCTCTTCTTTGTGGCACCAAACACCTGTTTCCAACAATTTGGGGGCTTGTCCGGGATCCCATTCTCCTCCAGGGAAGGGTCTCTGATCATCTCTCATGAGGAGACACATCCTGCTGCCTTGTTGCAGTTGCCTCAGGAGTAAGGGATTGAAACCCACCTGGCATGACGAATAAACCTGGACTCTCAGCAACATGGGAAAAAAAGAAGTCTACAAATAAATACCGTGGCAACCAGGTAACAGTGCACAGACCAAGGTAAGAAAATCTGTGGGGGCAGTGAAGTATTTCCTTGGTGGTCGGGACATCCTGGAGGTGAAAGTGTGTAAATGAGATGCACAATTAAGTGTGAAGTGAGTGTGGAGTCTGGATCCATGGTTCCGTGGTCACCTCATACAGCTTAAGACAGCCTTCCTGTCATGGGGTTTATACTGACCTGGCATTGCTAAGAGGGACCTAAATTCCATGAGGGAAGTGGCCAGAGAAGGATGAAGTGAAAGCAAAGGAGTGCAATAAACCTCCAGTATGGGGGCTTCAGCCTCTAGAGAAAGGGTGCAAGAAATCTGTATTAGGAGAGGCTGAGCTCTGCTGACTCAGGGAAACTCAGGAAACACCTAAAACTTCCAGGATAGGAAATACCATCAGAAAGATAGAAAATAAAAAGGACAAGACAGACAATAAAGTTTCCTCTAATGCCCCCAAGGTCTCATGTTAAACTACTGGAGGGATAATGAAATGACCAAGCACAAGTAAAAGCGACAAATAATAAAATATTGTTTTATTTGGACCCAAGAACCTATCCTCAAACCCTCAGTTTTTTGGCCAAAGTTGGGTCCAATGAAGATTGGGTTTGTCAACTTTTAATAGAATATGTCAATAACAAAAGTCCTGTCTCCCAGGAGGAAAAAGACTATGTATGCCCTGTGTTGGTGGCAAGGGCTTGTCCTCTCCTATCCCCTAAAAGCTATAGGAGACAAGCCAGAAACTACTTCCCCTCAGGAAATTAAGATCCCTAACCCCAAAAAAGTCCACCAACACATGGACCCTTTAGACCACCTTGCCTGCCAAAAACATCTAACTTCCCTCCCCGTCAAGCAAATGCAACTGCCCCAAGCCCTTCTCCTTCTCATGTTGTTTCCTCCCCCACCTTATAATCCTGACTTTTGGGGCAGTCCCCAGCCTGAATGCCCTCCCCCAGGAAGACTTCAACATGAGATAGAGCAATGTAAAAAAGATATCCAAAACTTCCCCTTCCTCACTACCTCCAGAGAATCTCCTCCAACCCTCTTTTCCTTAAGGGAAGTGTCTCTAGGAGGAGGGGGTATTGACTTTGTAAACACCCCCTTAACCAGCTCAGAAGTCCAAAACCTAAAAAGAGAGCTCAACCCACTCTTAGATGATCCCTATGGAGTGGCAGATCAAATTGATCAATTCCTAGGACCCCAGTTGTATACTTGGGTTAAGTTAATGTCCATCCTAAGCACCTTTTTTGGTGGGGAGGAAAGAAGCATGATCTGTAGGGCCAGTATGATGGTTTGGGAACGTGAGCACCCCGCCCCTCCCCTGGTCAAAGCATCCCAGCAGCTGAACAAAAGTTCCCTGCCGAAGATCCTCAATGGGATAGTAACAATATAGCCCATCAAGGAAATATGAGAGATCTCAGAGATATGGTAATTAGAGGGATTTGGGAATCAGTTCCTCAAACTCAAAATATTACCAAAGCCTTTAATATACAACAGGGAAAAGATGAAGGACCTATGGAATTCTTAGAGAGGCTTAAGGAGCAAATGAGGAAATATGCTGGCCTAGAATTAGAAGACTCCTGTGGATAAGGGATGTTAAAGCTCCATTTGGTCACCAATAGTTGGCTGGACATTACAAAAATACTACAAAAATTAGAGAACTGGAAAGATTGACTTACAGAGGAGTTTTTAAGGGAGGCTCAAAAAGCATACGTACGAAGGGATAAAAAAAAAAAAGCAGAAACAAAAGGCAAAATTTCTGCTGTCCACCCTACAACAAAGCACCCAAGGGCCAAAACCTGTAAAGAACTTAAGCCTCCACTTGCCAGGTCATATAAAGGGTACAAAAGGGCAAAGCTAGGGAACTCAAAATTACTGAGAGAAAGAGGGCAAAATAAATGTTCCAAATGTGGAAGAACAGGACACTTCCAAAGAGAATGCCCTGAATGGGAAAAGGAAAATAAAGTCACCCCACTTATGGCATTCAAGGAAGACTAGAGAGTCAGCGGCTCTGTCTCTTATTTCAAGTCCTACCCAGAGCCCTTGACAAATATAGAGGTGGGACCCAAACCCAAACTTATTACTTTTTAAATCGACTAACAGGCAGTTGACTCCTCTGTTCCTCTGTTTGTTATCCTCCATCTGGTGTAATTTGTTCACAAGAACTTCTTATCTCAGGAGTAAAAGGAGAAAAATTTAAAGCAAAAATCTTAAAGGAAACAGAGGTCAAATATAAGAACCACTCAGCTAATATTAAATTTCTGTTAATTCCAGAGGCAGGAACAAATTTATTAGGGAGAGATTTAATGCTAAAATTAGGCTTAGGCCTCTATATTAATCAAGGAAAATTTCTCACATCTGTAAACTTACCACCACAGATGAAGAACATATTCATCCTGACATATGGTCAAAAGAAGGAAATTAAGGAAAGCTACGGGTTCCTCCAGTGCATGTCAAATTAAAAACTCCCAGAGAAGTAATACAAAGAAAACAATACCTTATTCCTTTAAAAGCCAGGATATGTTTAAAACCCGTAATTGAAAGCCTTTTCCATGACAAACTCCTTGAACCCTGTATGTCCCCTTATAACACTCCAATACTACCTGTATAGAAGCCAGATGGGTCATACTGGTTAGTGCAAGACCTCCGGGCTATTAATCAAACAGTTCGAAACACCCACCCTGTTGTTCTTAATTCTTACACTATTATTGGTAGAAGTCCACGTAACCACCAATGGTTCACAGTAATAGATTTAAAAGATGCCTTTTGGGCTCGTCCGTTAGCAGAGGACAGCTGGGACACGTTTGCCTTTGAATGGGAAGACCCCTACTGCAGTCAAAAACAGCAATACCGATGGACAGTTTTGCCCCCAAGGATTTACAGAATCACCAAACTCATTTGGTCAACTCCTAGAGCAAGTGATAAAAAACTTTTCCCTGCCCTCATCCATTTGCCTACTCCAAAACATGGATGACCCGCTTATTTCAGGAGAGAACAAAGATTAAGTACAACATTTTCAATCAGCTTCCTAAATCATCTAAGAGAACAAGGGTTACAAGTCTTGAAGAGTAAACTCCAGTTTGTAGAACCTGAAGTAAAGTACCTAGGGCACTTAATTAGCAAAGGGAAATGGAAAATAGGGTTTGAATGGATTGAGGGTATCATATCCCTACCTCTACCAGAAATGAAACAAGAACTTAGAAAATTTGAGGGAGTGGTTGGATACTGTTGCCTATGGATTGAGTCATATGCTTTAGAAACAAAACCTTTATAACACCAAAAACTCACTCAAGAAGAGCCAGACTTCCTTCTATGGACCCTATCAGAAATACAACAAGTAGAAAAATTAAAACATTTATTAGTAACTGCCCTGGTTCTAGCTTCACCCTCCCTAGAACAGCCGTTCATTTTTTTGTCAATGTAAACAAAGGAGTAGCCTTAGGGGTACTCACTCAAAAACACAGGGGCCACCGGCAGCCCATAGCTTCTGTCAAAAATTATTGACCCAGTAATGAATGGCCCAAATGTGTCCAATCCATAGCACCAACTGGCTTGCTAACAGAGGAAAGCAGAAAAAAATAACCTTTGGGGGAAACCTCATTGTGACTACTCCTCACCAAGTCGGAACTATTCTTAACCAAAAGGCAGGAAGATGGCTTACTGACTCAAGAATTTTACAGTATGAGGCTATCTTATTAGGGAAGGATTATTTAACTTTACTGACAATTCACTTAACCTCACCGCCTTCCTAACAGAGAATCGAAACCCAGAGAACCTGGAACACAAATGTTTAGATCCAATCAGTTACCAAACAAAAATTAGGTTAGACCTAAGTGAAACCCCTTTCCAAACAAGGAGGCATCTTTTCATAGATGGTACTTCTCGGGTAGTTGAAGGAAAGAGGCATAATGGATACTCAGTAGCTGATGGGGAAACTCTCGCAGAAATAGAATCAGGAAGATTGCCAAATGACTGGTCTGCTCAAACATGCGAGCTATTTGTACTAAATCAGGCTTTAAAATGTCTACAAAACCAAGAAGGATCTACGCTGACTCCAAATATGCCTTTGGAGTAGTCCATACCTTTGGAAAAATCTGAACTGAACGGGGTGTCCTTAACGGTAAGGGCCAAAACCTGGTCCACAAAGAGTTAATAATACAAGTATTAGATAATCTACAGCTGCCAGAAGAGATAGCTGTTGTTCATGTCCCAGGAAGCCGGGGGAATAACCTTGCAGATCAAATGGCTAAGCAAGTTGCTTCTTCCCAGAAGGCACCCATTTTCCATCTAACCCCCTGTCTTCCCCCTCCAGCTTCAATCCCCACCTTTTCTCCTGCAGACCAAGAAAAACTAAAAAAATTAGGAGCTGAGGAAAGCCCAGAGGGAAAGTGGGTATTACCAGATGGAAGGGAAATGTTGTCTAAACCTCTTATGAGGGAAATGTTGTCACAACTTCATCAAGGAACCCACTGGGGTCCCCATGCTATGTGTGACACAGTCCTTAGGGTTTATGGGTGTATGGGGATCCAGACCCTTGCTAAGCAAATTACAGATAGTTGCATAGTGTGCAGAGAAACTAATAAGCAAACCTTAAAGAAGCAACCTTTTGGAGGAAGAAATCCAGGGCTAAGGCCACTCCAAAGTATCCAAGTGGACTACACTGAAATGTTCCCAAGAGGTCACCCCAAATATTCATTAGTAATAGTAGACTCTCTTACCCACTGGGTAGAAGCCATCCCCTTCCCAAGCGCAACAGCCAGTAATGTAGTTAAAGCTCTGTTGGAACATATCATACCCAGGTTTGGAATAATAGAGAATACTGATTCAGACAACGGGACCACTTTACTACACTCATAATTAAAAGGCTAACCCAAGCACTAGAAATAAAGTGGGAATACAATACTCTCTGGCATCCACCTTTATCAGGAAGGGTAGAAATAATGAACCAGAGTCTAAAAAGGAAAAAAAAAAAAGGCCGGGCGCGGTGGCTCACGTCTGTAATCCCAGCACTTTGGGAGGCCGAGGTGGGCGGATCACGAGGTCAGGAGATCGAGACCATCCTGGCAAACACGGTGAAACCCCATCTCTACTAAAAATATTAAAAAAAAATTAGCCGGGCGTGGTGGCGGGCGCCTGTAGTCCCAGCTTCTCGAGAGGCTGAGGCAGGAGAATGACGTGAACCTGGGAGGCAGCGGTGCTTGCAGTGAGCGGAGATCGTGCCACTGCACTCCAGCCTGGGCGACAGAGTGAGACTCCGTCTTAAAAAAAAAAAAAAGAAAAAGAAAAAGAAAAAAAAAAACACCTCACCAAATTAATCTTGGAAACCTGGTTACCATGGACAAAATGCCTTCCCATTGCCTTACTAAGAATCTGAACTGCCCCTCGAAAAGACCTTGGCCTGTTCCCTTATGAAATGCTCTATGGGCTGCCTTCCCTAAATTCCACAACTGACCTTCCTACATTTGAAACAAAAGATCAGTTTCTTAAAAGCTATATATTTTGTCTGTCTTCCACCCTACCCTCCCTCAGGACTGAAGGCCTCCTAGCACAAACTTCACCCCTCAAATTCTCAGTTCACCAACACCAACCCAGAGATCACATATTTATCAAAAGCTGGAAAGAGGGAAAGCTCGAACCCACCTGGGAAGGACCTTATTTGGTACTCCTAATGACTGAGACGGCAGTCCAGACCACTGAAAAGTGGTAGACCTATTATACCAGAGTCAAAAAAGTGTCGCTATCTCCAGAATCATTGACTGTCACTCCAGGAACAACAGCTTCAAAATTAACATTCAAGCGGGTTTAATCTATCTTTTTCTTCTCTCCTTAGCTACTCAAGGATATCTTATCATCAATGTAACTCAATTACCCTTTCCCCAAATAGTTACATTTGATGCTTGTCTAGTCTTACCTTGTGGAGATCTCCAAAGTCAAAGACAGCTAGCCTCTGCAGAAAAATACTTCTGTCCCTCCAAGGAAGACATTAATACTAATTCTGTCTTATGTGTGGTGGGAATCTTCAGAGGAAGAGTCGGGTAATTGGGAGTTATGTTCTCAGTGGTCAGATGTTCTATGGACTACTAAAAATCAGGGTTGAACCTCCTGACAGGGTTGCACTGCCCTAAAACCATACCTACACTTCACCAAAGGGACTACCCCCTATAATTGCCAATCTAACCACTGCAACCCAGTACTTATCTCTATTAATACCCTTACCTTCGCCATTCCCATACCTGCTTTAGAGTGATTTTACGGCTTAGGAGCAGATGTCGCTGGAGGGGATCCTATAGGCTTCTTTAAATTACGCTTTATTCCTTCTCCTTCGTCTCCCACCCCCTTCTCAATCCCACAGATTCAAACCATTTCCCACCTCATACCCAACAACAAAACCAAAGTAACCGTAATATAAATCAAAAATTTAAAGCAAACTTTAGCCATTGAAACAGGGTACCAAGATGCAAATACCTCGCTGGAATGGCTTAAATATTCTGTCCGCACACTAAACAAAAGCAATTGTTACACTTGTGCAACAGGCAGACCAGAAACCCAAATTGTCTCCTTTCCTCTGACCAACAGGGCATGGACTATACGGTAGCCCTCTTCCAAAACCCCACAGATTGGGGGCAATAAGGCACGTCTAACCCTCTCGCTGCTATTCCCAGAAGTTAAAAGCCCTGCAGGTCAACCCCTGAGGGCCATTTCTCCAACTACAAATGTCAATTTCACCTCCTGTCTCTCATGGCAGGGGGAAAACTTGGCATTCCTTGGAAGCTTAACAGGGTGCAGCACACCTAAGCCTTTTCAAGAGCTAACCAATCAGTCTGCCCTTGTTCATCCCTGAGCAGACGTACGGTGGTATTGCGGTGGACCACTATTGGGTACTCTGCCAAGTAACTGGAGCAGCACTTGTGCTGTAATCAAATTGGCCATCCCTTTCACCCTGGCATTTCATCAACCAAACAAAAAGGACAATTGCAGAAAAAGAAGTGTTCCTCATGGGTCTTTTGACCCTCATGTTTTTATAGATGCTATCAGAGTTCCCTGATGGGTGCCCAATGAATTTAAAGCCCGAAATCAAATGACCACAGGATTTGAATCTGTATTATTCTGGTGGTCAACTACAAACAAAAATGTAGACTGGATAAATTACATTTACTATAATTAACAGTGGTTTGTCAGTTACACAAGAGATGCCATTAAAGGAATAGCTGAGAAATTAGACCCCACCAGCCAAATGGCTTAGGGAAACAGGGTAGCCCTTGACATGATATTGGCTGAAAAAGGTGGAGTCTGTGTCATGATTGGAGTCCAATGCTGCACTTTTATCCCTATTAACACAGCCTCTAATGGAACAATTACAAAAGCATTACAGGGCCTTATAAATGAATTAGCTGCAAATTCCAGAATAAATGGTCCCTTTTCAAGTCTCATGGAAAAATGGTTTGGAAAATGGAATTGACTCATGACCTCAACATTTACTTCTCTAACAGTTATTACAGGTGTGCTCATTCTTGTAGGTTGCTGTATTATACCTTCTATTCGTGGGTTGGTGCAAAGGCTTATTATAGAAACAGCTCTTAACTAAAACCTCCCTCAATTCTCCTCCACCCTATTCAGATAAACTCCTGCTTCTAGATCACCAAGAGGAACAACAAAGTCAAATTATGTTAGAAAAATTTGAAGCGGAAAAACTATAAAGACAAGAGGGGGAAAACTGTCAGAAACAATAAGTTCCTCTTCAAACTTCCTTGTTCTTTCTGGTTTGGTAAACAACCCTTCCCACCTAATTGGTAATAGGAACAGTGTCTCCCTTCCTGCCTAATTGGCTCTATTCGATTTCAAACAATAGCCAACTGGATTACTTTAGATTGTGTGGTATAACTATAGTTACTGGGGAAAGGACACAGAAACATGAGCTGTGTTAGGGATAAAAACCCCTGACCTACCCACCTTGGTGTGCTCTTGCAATTGCTTCAGATGCAAGTAGCACCCTTCTGCAGAAGTAAAGTTGCCTTGCTGAGGAATTTTTGGTCTAAGTGCTGGTTCTTCTTTGTGGCACCCAACACCTCTTTCCAACAATGAGAATATCAACAAATAGAAAATATAACAAAGAACCAAACAGAAATGAAGATAAAGATACAATAATGAAAATAATAAAGCCATTGGAAGTGTTTGACATATTATTTGATTCCATTCTTCCTAAATATGATTTCAATCTTCTTAAATGTATTAAGTCCTGTTTTGTGGCCTATCCCGGAGATGTGTGATGTGATCTATCCTGGAGAATGTTCTGTGTGCACTTGAGAAGATTACATATTTTTCTTCTGTTAATTGAAAAATTCTGTATATACCTATTAGATCAATTTAGTTCAAGTCCACTATTTTGTTATTGATTTTTTACCTGGATTTTCTGTTTTTTATTGAAAGTAGGGTACTGAATTATTCTACCATTACACTATTGCTGTCCATTTCTCCTTTTAGATATGTTGATATTTGTTCTATATACTTAGGTAGTCTAATATTAGGTGCATATATATTTACAATTGCTGTATCTTCCTGTTGAATTCACCCTTTTAACATTATGTAATGACTTTGTCTCCAGGGACGGTTTTTGACTTAAATTCTAATTTGTGCTACATAAGAATAGCCACTACTGCTTTCTTTTGAGTGCTATTTACATGGGATATCTGTTTTCAACCCTTCACTGCCAGCCTATGTGTGTCCTTGAATCTAGTATTTACTATTGCCATTTTGTTAACTGTTTTCTATTTGTCTTGTAGTTCTTTTGACCCTCTTTTTCTCTCTTGCTCTCTTCCCTAGTGTTTTTTCTCCTTTTTATATTTGAGACAGGAAATTAAAGAAAGGAAAATCAAATTAAAAGAGAAAAACAAGTTTTCCTGTATTGGGCTGTCTCATCCCAAAAAGCAGTAATAGACACAGCCCAGGCCCAGGAAAGGTCCTGATAACACTATCTAAGAAGCCAAGACCCAAAAGGAATGTGCTTGCACACGTATGTTTATTGCGGCACTATTCACAATAGCAAAGACTTGGAATCAACCCAAATGTCCATCAGTGACAGACTGGATTAAGAAAATGTGGCACATATACACCATGGAATACTATGCAGCTATAAAAAAGGATGAGTTTGTGTCCTTTGTAGGGACATGGATGCAGCTGGAAACCATCATTCTTAGCAAACTATCACAAGAACAGAAAACCAAACACCGCATGTTCTCACTCATAGGTGGGAACTGAACAATGAGATCACTTGGACTCGGGAAGGGGAACATCACACACCGGGGCCTATCATGGGGAGGGGGGAGGGGGGAGGGATTGCATTGGGAGTTATACCTGATGTAAATGACGAGTTGATGGGTGCTGACGAGTTGATGGGTGCAGCACAGCAACATGGCACAAGTATACACATGTAACAAACCTGCACGTTATGCACATGTACCCTAGAACTTAAAGTATAATAATAATAAAAAATAAATTTAAAAAAAAAAAAAAAAGGAATGTGCTCTGGAGACTCTCCCAGCATTTCCCAACATAAGGATAAGAAAAACAAAATTCCTCTTTTAGCCTTTTACCCCTTCCCCATAAATATTTTGCAGGTTCTGTAAGTTCCTGTTTCTCCTTTGATGCAGCTGCAACGTCACAAGCTATGCTAGAGATTACGAGACCTGTCACTGTTTAATTAACTCTCTTTGTTCTGCTTCTGTAAGCTTGCTTATAAAAATCAAGCCCCGTCTTTGTTCTAGGCTCAGGTTTTTGGATGCGAAAAAACTTGGATCCACTGAGCCAGTGAACACCTTAATAAAAACCCTCCTATAACACCCATTTGGTCTCTCAGGTCCTTTCATTCCTGCAACATATCAATACGTTTTTATTCCTCCTCTTTTCTTCCTGTGTAACTTTTGTAAGTATTTTCTTTGTGGTTACCAAAGGTAACAGTAAATCATTCTTCACCAGTAATTACATTAAATGTTAATGGACTAAGCTCCCCAATAAAAAGATACAGAGTGGCTTAATGGATTTTTTAAAAAGCATGATCCAACTATACATTGTCTACAAGAGACTTTATTTATTTATTTATTTATTTATTTATTTATTTACAGATGGTCTCACTTTGTTGCCCAGGCTAAAGTGCAGTTACATGATCATGGCTCACTATAGCCTTGAATTCCTGGGTTCAAGTGATCCTCCTGCCTTGGCCTCCCAAAATTCTGGGATTACAGGCATAAGCCACCATGCCCAGTCAGGAAACTCACTTTAGATTCAAAAACACATAGGCTGACAGTGATGCAAATGGTAACAAAAAGAAAGGAGTGGCTAGTCTTATGTCAGACAAAATAGACTGTACACCAAATTGCCTCTAGAGAAGAAATCATTATATTATGACAAAAGGATCAATTCAACAATTTACAGCTGTAAAAGCTGGCATTACGAGGTAATGGTCCAGAGTTTCCCTGGGAAATGTTCCCACAGGCATCCAACAGCCTCTCTGCCACTGCCACTTGGTATGGGGAAGAAACAAAGAGCCTCAGGGCTACACGTGAGCTTACAGCACACCATAGTCACCATAGAGAGAAGAGACCAGTCTCTCCTCCTAGTGAGCCTTCGACCCCATGCTCTCCAACAAGCAGCATCCTAAGCACATGCCAGCAGTGCAGCTGCACCACCCCACTGGCTGAATACTCTCAGTAACAGTGACTCCACATTTCTTGGAGGTGGAGCCACCAGGGACAACCAAAAGCCTTTCTGCCACTGCTTCTGCAGTATTACCCCACTACCCTTGGACCAAAGAAGGAACAAAAACCCAAAGTGCCTTATCCACACCTCCAACAAGCTGCAGTTGACCCAAGGAGAGGAGACTGGTCCATTTCCCACAGGTCTCCCCCTACAGCTCATCATCAGACAGGGAAAACCCCCAGCTTAGGCCCACAACATAGACCCCTGATCCTGGGCTGATTTCTAACCTGCATCTCTCTGGGGTGGGGACCCAGGAGTCAAGCAAAAGACCCTTGGCCACAACTACTACTAAGGTCCCTTGCTCTGCTGCCTCCAAGTTGGGGAAGAAACATAAACCCTGAGATCACCCCAGAGCTGTAGGGGGCAGCCTGGGAGTGCAAAGCCACAATCTATAGCCAGCACTCAAGTGGGAGAGGAGCTCACACTTTCAGAGCATTGAGATACAAGAGCATGGCTGTAACTGTGAGGAAATATAGGGGAGGCATATGATTGAACAGAAGCCTAAACCTACTGGATCACACCCCAAAGCTTCGACACCAAAATACCTCACTGACGTACCACACTATGAAACAAAAGACAAAAAGTCACCTACAAATAAAGATCCTGTACAATACCTCAGCTCTGCAAAAACATCCAGAATAGAAGTTTCTTGAGTGTACTCAATCAACACTGCACTCAAAGGAACACCCACATGCAAGGATGGGAAAGAACCAATTCAAGAACCCCGGCAACTCCAATGGCCAGAGTGTATTTTGTTCTCCAAACAACCACCCAAGTTCTCCAGCAAGAGTTCTTAATTAGGCTAAGCTGGCCGAAATGAAAGAAATAGAATTCAGAATATGGATAGGAATAAAGGTTGAGATGCGGGAGAATAGCAAACCAAATCCAAAGAAACTAAGAATCACAACAAAAGGATACAGGAGTTGACAGATAAAATAACCAGTAGAAAAAAGAACTTAACTGATCTGATAGAGCTGAAAAACACACTGCAAGAATTCCACAATGCAATCACAAGTGTTAACGGCAGAATAGACCAAGCTGAGGAAAGAATCCCAAAACTCAAAGACTGGCTGTCTGAAGTAAGATAGACAAAAATTTTTAAAAAAGGGAATGAACAAAATCTCTGAGAAATATGGAATTATTTAAAGAGACCAGATCTGTAAAAAAGAAAACAAACCTTAGAAAACATATTTCAGAATATTGTCCATGAAAACTTCCTAACCTTGCTAGAGAGGCCAACAGTCAAATTCAGGAAATACAGAGAACCCCTGTAAGACTTTTACACAAGATGATCACCCCCAAGACACATAATCATCATATTTTCCACGGTAAAAAAGAAAGAATGTTAAAGGCAGCTAGAGAGACAGGGTAGGTCATCTGGAAAGGGAACTCCATTAGGCTAACAGTGGACCTCTCAGCTGAAACCCTAAAAACCAGAAGAGATTGGGGGCCTATATTCAACATTCTTAAATAAAAAAAAAATCTTCAACCAAGAATTTCATATCCAGCCAAACTGAGCTTCCTCAGCAAAGAAATAAGATCCTTTTCAGATAAGCAAATGCTGAGGGAGTTCATTACTACCCAGCCAGCCTTACAAGAGATCTTGAAAGGAGCACTAAATATATAAAGGAAGGACTGTTACCAGCTAATACAAAAACACACTTAAATACACAGACCCGTGACACAATAAAGCAACCACACAAACAAGCCAGCATAATAACCAGCTAGCAACACAATGACAGGGTCAAGTCCACACATATCAATACTAACCTTAAATGTAAATGAGCTAAATGCCCCATGTAACAGGCACAGACTGACAAACTGGATAAAGAAGCAAGACCCAATGGTATGCTGTCTTTAAGAGACCCATCTCACACACAATGATATCCATAAGCTCAAAATAAAAAATTAGGGGAAAGTCTACCAAGCAAATAGAAATAGAAAAGAAAGCAGGGTTTGCAACCCTAATTTCAGACAAAACAGACTTTTAACCAACAAAGATTAAAAAAAAAAAAAGACAAGGTCATTACATAATAATTCAGCAAGACCTAACTGTCCTAAATATATACGCACCTGTGAAAGGAAAATAAATCTTGGGGCCCCAAAATCACTAAGCTAAAGGGAAATGTCAAACTGGGAACTGCTTAGGGCAAAACTGCCTCCCATTCAATTCAAAGTCACCCCTCTGTTCACTGAGATAAATGCATCTCTGATTGTCGCATTTGGGGAGCCTATTCAGAAACTCGAAGAATGCAACAATTTGTTGCATTCTTATCTACCTATGACCAGGAAGGCCCCTTCCTGCCTCAGGTTGTCCTGCCTTTGCCTTGAGTTGTCCCACCTTTCAGGACTAAATCAATGTACATCTTACACATCTTGATTGATGTCTCATGTCTACCTATAATGTATAAAACCAAGCTATGCCCCTACCACCATGGGCACATGTCATCAGAACCTCCTGAGGCTATGCCATGGGCATGCACCCCAACCTTGGCAAAATAAACTGTCTAAATTAACTGAGACATGTCTCAAATTTTTGAGGTTCACATTTTGGCAATCACAAAGAAATTCTCAGTGGAGGTACCTCTGCCTTTGACAAATCTCCTATTGGTGCTTGGTACCAGCATGAGCCAACTTTACGGCTCAAACTGATAGGACAATTTGCTTAGGACTGGGAGCACCCCCTCCACAGAATCCCTGATCTCCCAAAATTTGGTCAAGACCTAAAGTTTATTTTGCTGTAAGACTCCTTTTTTTTTTTTTTTTTTTTTTTTTTTGGAGTTCTACTTGCTTCCAACAGGGAAAGCAAGATTTTCTGTTTTCATGATGAGGGAAGGTAGGTAACTCCTTTACGGAGTTTGAGCTCACTCCAAGCAGGGAAAATGTGTTCTAGGTTTTTATTTTCCTGCTTCTAGGATGGTAGAAAGCCATTTTCAGCCTGAGACCCACCCTTACGTCAGTAGCTGAATTAGGGTTTTTGTCTTGGCTAAAGTAACAACCAACTGGTCTTAATTTCTCCTTATGATTAGAGCACTCAGGAATCATTGTTGGTGTTTTTTTGTTGTTGTTTTTGTTTGTTCCAATCTTGCTTCCATCAGATTTGAGCAACTATATATCTATAATTCCAAATTATGGATAACAAAGCCTCTCTAATTTGGTTAAAATTCTTCAAAGCAGCAAAAGAGGGGGGAAAAAAAACAAAAAAATGTGCTTTGTTTCTGTGTTTGTTTTCTGTCTTTAAAAAATGTTTGTTTACTTTTCTTCCATCCTATACCTCCTTCCACCTTTGCCATCTGCAGTACCCAAAAGTCTAGAGAAGGCTTCTAATGACTTGAATGCCTTTAAATAATCCAGAACAAAGGCAACATTCATCCCTTTTGGGGTGTTCTTTTTTCTTTTTTCTTTGTGAAGTTTCAAGAGTCATGGGCAGATTCTTCTTAGGTCTAAAGCTCTGTTTTTCTGTATTGCATAACCTGACCTCTTTGGCTTTGTCAGTAGCAGAGATTACCTACTGTGAGAGGATTTGACCATGGTGCGTGTAATGGCAGATGAGAGCTACAAAGTAGGGGTGGCTGAACACAGTTTACAGCAAGTGGTCTTGGCTGTTGTTCTTTTTTTCTCTCCTACGAAGTTGTTTAAGGATCCAAATTGTAGTTCAGAGATGCATTCTAAGGGGTCTATTCTCTATTGCTTTTTCTCCCAAAATTAATCTTGATTTGGCTTGTCTGTGCAGATTTGTTTGAGCAACTGAACTGTCATTTTCATAGGTAAATGAGGGACTGAGTTTTCTCAGCTCTGAAGAGAAAGGGCATTTTGCTCCTTCCAGCCAAAAGGCATCCCTAAGTGACTGGGGTCTCATGGGAGTGTCTGGGGGGGGGTGCTGACCCACCACAATGTGCAGTGGCCCCACAGGGAAATTCCCAACAAAAATTGATTTTTTAAAAAGGTCTCATCCAAGAAATGCATATAAGGGCTGATCACCCAGTGTTCTGAGCCCTCTCAGAGGTCACAGACCTCTGAAGAGAGAAAGTGAGACACATGAGATGGTGGAAATGACTCATTGGCGACACACTGTGGCGTCCTGCCCACAAGCAGAACACACTGACCCACCACACAAAAACACTAGGCCAAAGCTCAGTACCTCCTTTTAAGAAAAAAAAATGTGGAAAACAAAGAATCTAAGAATAAGAAGAATGACACCCTTTCAAGGACTCTGTAGGCTTTATGGCACATTCTACTTGCTAGAGTTTACGTAAAATGGCAGTAATATGGTCTTTGCACACATTTATATTAAGGAAAAAGAGCCCTAAGGTCAAACTGCAAACTATAAAGTTCTTAAGTTCTCTTTTTCTCTTTCTTTTCTGCCTGCTTTAAATCTGCTGTTATTTTTCTGTTAAGATAAAAACCACTGTTTGAATCCAACAGGTTCTTTTTGCAAGCTGGTGAATTTGTATTTATTTCATGGCTAAGGTTCTGAAATAAAAGCTATAGGATCTTGGGGGTGTGGGGTGTGTGTGTGTGTGTGTGTGTGTGTGTGTGTGTGTGTATTTAAAAGGCCTTTATAATTTCTATAATTTTATGTTTAATTGGCAATTAAATCCATTTTAATTTCCCTCTAGCATACCAGACTTTTTCTCTCCTACCTTATAATGTAAATTTTGCTATTTGATTTTCACCTGAGTTGTTTCCTTTAATATGCAAATTTAAGGCCATTTAGCTGACAACTGCCTAGGATTGTGAAACAAGTCATCAAAAATTTGAAAGTCTAGGATGGGAAAAAAAGGGTCTTTATAAGATGTAGTTCTATTGGCATGCCTAATATGTCTATGTACTTATGGGTTGTGTATACCATGTTTCACTATTGAAAATATATAAAAGAGATCTAATTAATTGGCTTAAGAAAATAAAAATGCTTGAATTAAATATTTTATCAGGAAAAGAGAAGACTAGTCAAATGCTTTTTCCAGTTTGTGTAACTTAAGTAAAATCTGTAATAAATAAGCCAGCTTTAAAGTTATTAGTAAAGTAAAATTAGAAATGTCAAGAATTGCCAGCATACATTTTTGTTTGCATTTATTTATCAAGCAATTTCATACTTATCCCTGTCAAATACTGTAAGGTGCCAATATTTGGCATAGGTGTTATAAAACCATAAACCCAGCCCAAGGCAGAATAATCTTGGCTTATGTAATTTTTAATACATAAGACATTGATATTGGTTTAATAAAAATAGCTACATCTTGAATTTAGTAAGATTATCATAACTTCTAATCTTGTGGCTGTAGGTGGTCTAGCCTACAGGGTGTACGGTTTGTTTTGGGAAAGGACTATTACCATCTTTGTTTCAAAGCTGAACTATAAACTGAGTTCCTCCCAAAGCTAGTCTGGCCTACACCCTGGAATGAATAAAGACAGACTGCAGGTTAGAAGATGGAGTCAGTTAGGTCAGATTTTCACTGTCTCAGTTATAATTTTACAACAGTAATTCCATAATTTTAAATGATGACTATTGCAGTTTTCATAAATAATCTAGCTAAACAATTAAAATAATTAGGTAAATGTAATGGGATAAATATATGTAGTCAAACTCATCATAATTTAGAATCTAAATTTATATGAAATTAAATAGATATTTCATTATCTGGGTATTTTTCAATAAAAATATGTTTGTAGGAACACATTCTTCCTTAAAAAAAGTGTGTCATTTTTAAAAAGGTGAACAATTTTTATCCAATTCAAGACCTATTTAAAGGCTTTGTATAAAACAAGGTAAAAGGAACCAGAAAATAAGAGATGTAAAGAAAGTTATAAAAATAGTTTTTTTTTTGTAAGAAAGCTTAAAGAGAAGTAATTTTATATGAGAAAGAATCTTATATGGTAGATTTAGTCCTAGAATAAAATAACTGGTTGTTTAAGAAAGACTGATGTTCAGGACAAACCAGAAAGCCCAAACATGTCATGAACAGTCCATGTAAGTCAAATAAGAGGATTTATAAAACAAAAACTTTTATATGATCAAGTTGACTATTAATTAAAGGGAAATTATAATGGTCTGTCTAGACAGTGGGTTTGATGTAAAAACAACAACAATGACAACATTTATACACTAAATAGTTGGTTGGAACAATAAAATTTTCTTAAGGAATTAATTTGCTCTTAATAAATTATAAGATATTTTAATTTTTTAACCCAAAATTTAACTTTTATTGCATCTCAACATTTTCAGTTCTCTCTCCCCTTTTAAAGGATACAAAATAGTAATGCTCTTCTTCAGCCCATATAAGTTTATTTTTCCTTGAGTTCTGTTTGTTGTGGCCTGATGCTAACAATGCTTTCTTAAAGGTCTAAAGGAACTGTTTTCTTCCAATGTAATATTCTGTGCACTGCAGAAGGTCTTTTCTTTTCCCTTTTGGTAACTGGTCTAACAGATTTTACAGTTTATTGAAACAATTCCTATGCCATTATTATTGAGTTTTGGTTTGCTTAGGAAAAAAAATTGAGATTAAATTTTTTTTTTTAAATTAAGGTTATTACATCTGCATATCTTTCTGTTTGTGCTTTTAAAGTACCTGTGACATTGAGTTACAGAACTTTGCCTCCTGGGTCTAAAAAGAATGCCAAGTCCTGCTGAATCTCAAACATTAACAGCAATTAAAGCCTCATCTTCTGGTAAAAGATGCTGATCAAATAAACTGCATTCCTGAGACACAGGGTCAGAAATTAAAGCTATTCCACTCCTCGAGGCCCAGGGACTATCACAGAAGAGGTGGGCATGTGAGATTGTAAGGGCTGATTTTGACAGATAAAATAAGTTCAGTTTCTCTATAAATTAATCATTGATGCCAAAGGCACACTGATGCAAGACCAGCATATGGGTCTCCATGTCAGATTAACAAGGTTTTCTTGAAGCATTAACTGACTCCTTAGTAAAGGTTATAAAGTTTATAAAAGGCTCATGGCAGTTATCTTAAGGTCAAGATTAAAATGTTACAGACTGTCTAAACATTTTTTAAAACATATTTAATTGACTTCATGCTGTTTTTATCAGGGCTTATTGTTTGAAAAATTAAGTCTCCTCTCTCAAAGAATAAAGGTTTTCATCTTTTTTTGAAATCCTTGCATTATCGCATTGTCAAATGAATGACTTATTTTACAATAACCTGTGGTATCAAGTGTTTTAAATCTTTGATATCTGACAAACTTTCCAAAGTCAAATTATAAATTATGTCTTTTTCTGACCTAATTAATCTTTTGGGATACTAGATTCCCTAAAGTCCAAAAAAGACATAGTTTGACTTATTTGGTATAAAAATTATACAGAAAGCATTGTCAAATATAAAATGGTGTTTGGTCTTCTTTGGGCTGTGTTTGTATAAATATGTTATTGGTATGTGTTCCAAAATTATGGAAAACGCCTATAATTCTGATATGACTTAATGTACATTATCCGTAATAATTATAGTCATTATGTTAAATTACTGTGTGCCAAAGAGGTAACAAATTTTCTTGTCAATTGTATTCTTGACTGTGGCTGCCCTAAAACTTTTTGTCTTTGACAGACAATTGTTGACTTGTTTTGGCCCTCTTTGGAAGGTGATTTTATAATTAGCTATAAAACTCTAACAGGTTCTCTTGAATACAAGTATCTAATAACTTTGGAGATTGTGACATTGGAATACAAGAAAAACTTTTAGGACTCATGGAGAATGGAAATGTTTATGAATATCAAGCAGAACAGGAATTAAGTACATGGACTGAACTAATAGAAGACTGAAGTAACCTTTTTGACTTTTTGCTTAAAATGTTGATGGTCCTTTTTTCAGGATAAAGGAAACTTTTCTTCTAAGCTATTGATAGCTTTTAGCAATTTAGTATACTCCTATGAACATAATTTGGAGCATATTTGCTTATCCCTACCTGATTTCTTCAGAACTTGGAAACTATCATGGGTACTCTTCACTTATGGCAATACAGTTACTTGCATAAGTGCAATAATAATCTGTTTTCATTTGTAACAGGGCACAATTGGAGAAACTGGTTATTTTACCAAGGCTTTGACTGGAATGGTGTGCTTTCCTTTAAGGAATCAAACTTGACTTACGGAGCCAATAAAAGCCCCCTTAGGAAACTGGCCTCATATCTTGTCTATACAGTCCCTGTGCAGGGTTCCTGACCTGTGGTAAGTAAAGAATGTCACCTTCTAACAGATCCAGTAGCCCCAAGTTTATCTTGGGACCTTAAGAGAAGAGGATCACTCAACTCATAGGTATTTGATGATACAAATCATGGCTGGGATCAGCTATAAAAAAAATTTTATCTGGGATTCCTTCTATGGAACAAAGTTCCATCAAAGCCAATTTAAAAGCCTATATAGAAAAACTATTCTTGCTGCACTGTATAAAAATTATCAGGGCAAGTATAATAAAGTAAAACTAAGTCCTACCATGATTTGTCTTAGTAAGAATAGGAAACTGGAGAGAGAAAAATTGCTTAAAAAATATAGCATACCTGTTGTTAGATCCTAGTCTTGCCTAATGTTTCTCAATTTTTATTATTTTCTACAGTTTGAAGCAAATTCTAATTTGTCTCAGCTATAAGTCTTCAAAATAATGTTTTTATTTTTTCCCTTCCTTTTCCCCCATTTTTCCTAATTTGAAATCACTGAAAACTAAGCTCTTCTTTTGTAAAGCCCTACAAACTGAAGCTAGACAACTTAAAGTTCAGAAGAAAATAACAGCAATCTATTTACATACATAAGCCACTTTCATACCTGGCTACTGATATATGGACTTCAGAGTAATGTGGCCTATATCAATTTTCCAGGATTTTTCTTCTGTTTGTTGCTGTTTTTCTCCCTTCCTCCCCCTATTTTCTCTACATAGGACATGAGACTTCACAACCTGCAAAAATGAGCTTTCCTAATAACTCAGGACCTACCCATCTAGGAATAAACCAGCCTAGCCATGAGAGATCAGATGAAACCTGAGACCAGAGACCCGTTTTCTTCTAAAATGCTTTCTCCAAAAGATTTTTTAAAAGAAAAGGGAGGAAATGTGAAAGGAAAATAAATCTTGGGGCTCCAAAATTACTAAGCTAAAGGGAAAAGTCAAACTGGGAACTGCTTAGGGCAAAACTGCCTCCTATTCTATTCAAAGTCACCCCTCTGCTCACTGAGACAAATGTATATCTGATTGCCTTATTTGGAGAGGCTAATCAGAAACTCAAAGAATGCAATCATGTGCCTCTTATCTACCTAAGACCTGGAAGCCCCCTCCCCACTTTGAGTCATCCCCACCTTCACCTCAAGTTGTCCCACCTTTCAGGACTGAAGCAGTGTTCATCTTACACATATTGATTGATGTCTCATGTCTCCCTAAAATGTATAAAACCAAGCTCTTCTCCTACTAGCTTGGGCACATGTCATCAGGACCCCTTGAGGTTGTGTCACAGGAGCGTGTCCTCAACCTTGGCAAAACAAACTTTCTAAATTAACTGAGACCTGTCTCAGTTAATGTTTTTCAGGTTCACACACTCAACACAGAAGCAGGAAGGTTAATAAAGCAAGTTCTTAGAGACAAAGAGACTTAAACTCCCACACATTAATAGTAGGAGACTTCAGCACTCCACTGACAGTATTAGACAGATGAGTGAGGCAGAAAATTAAAAACATTCAGGACCTGAACTCAACATTCAACCAAATAGATCTGATAGATCTTTACACAACTTTCCACCCCAAAACAACAGAATATACATTATTCTCATTGCCACATGGCACATACTCTAAAATCAGCCACAAAATCAAACATAAAATAATCCCCAGTGTAGGTAAAAGAACCAAATCATATCAAATATACTCATGAACCACAGCAAAATAAAAATAGAAGATTAAAAGAAATCACTCAAAACCATGTTACATGGAAATCAAACAACTTGCTCCTGAATGATTTTGGGGTAAATAATAAAAATATGGCAGAAGTCAAGGACATGTTTGAAACTAATGAGAACAAAGATGCAACATACCAGAATCTCTGGGACACAGCTAAGACAATTTTAAAAGGGAAATTTATAGCACTAAGTGCCCACATCAAAAATTTAGAAAGATCTCAAATTCACAACCTAACATCACAACTGAAAGAATTAGAGAAGCAAGAGCAAACCAGCCCCAAAGTTAGCAGAAGACAAGAAATAACCAAAATAAGAGCCGAACTGAAGGAAATCAGGACATAAAATACCATCCAAGAGATTAATGAATCCAGGAGTTGTTTTTTTTTTTTGGAAAAAAAAATGAGTAAGATAGGCCACTAGAGCTAGACTAATAAAGAAAAGGGAGAAGATCCAAATAAACACAATTAGAAATGACAAATAGGATGTTAACACTGACTCCATAGAAATAAAAATAACTCAGAAACTACTATGAACATCTCTATGCACACAAAAAAATAGAAAACCTAGAAGAGATGGATACATTCCTAGACATATACACCCTCCCAAGACTGAATCAGGAACAAATTGATTGCCTGGACAGACCAATAATGAGGTCCAAAATTGAATCAGTAATAAATAGCCTACCAACCAAAAAAACAGGACGAGATGGATTCACAGTCCAATTCCACCAGATGTACAAAGAAAAGATAGTACCATTACTACAGAAACTATTCCAAAAAATTGAGGAGGGCCCCCCCTCCCTAACTCATTCTATGAGGTTCACATCATCTTAGTACCAAAACCTGGCAAAGACACAACAAAAAAGGAAAAAACTTCAGGCCAACATCTTGATGAACACTAATGCAAAAATCCTCAACAAAGTACTTGCAAACTGAATCCAGCAGCACAACAAAAAGCAAATCTACCATTATCAAGTAGGCTTCATCATGGAATACAAGGTTGGTTCAACATATGCAAATCAATAAGTGTGATTCATCACATAAAGAGAACTAGAGACAAAAAACACATAATTATTTCAATAGATGCAGATAGGGCTTTTGATATAGTTCAACATACCTTCATGTTAAAAACTCTCAATAAACGAGGTATTTAAAGAACATACCTCAAAATAATAAGAGCTATCTATGACAAACCCACAGCCAATATCATACTGAATGGGGAAAAACTGGATTTCCTTCGAAAACTGTCACAAGACAAAGGTTCCCTCTCTCACCACTCCTATTCAACATAGTATTGTTAGTCCTGGCCAGAGCAATTAGGCAAGATAAAAAATTAAAGGCACACAAAGAGGAAGAGAGAAAGTCAAATTATCCCTGTTTGCAGACAACATAATTCTGTATCTGTAAAATCCCATAGTCTCAGCCCATAAGCTCCTTCAGCTGATAAACAACTTCAGCAAAGTTTCAGGATACAAAAATCAATGTACAAAAATCATCAGCATTCTCACACACCAACAAGAGCCAAGCCAAGAGTCAAATCAGGAATGCAAGCCCATTCACAACTGCCACACAAAAAAAATATACATATATATATATATGTAGGAATACAGCTAACCAGGAAGGTGAAAGATCTCTGCAAGGATAATTACAAAACAGTGCTCAAAGAAATCAAAGATGACACAAACAAATGGAAAAACATTCCATGCTCATGAAAGAAACAATATTGTTAAAATAGCCATACTGCCCAAAGCAATTTACAGATTCAATGCTATTCCTATCCAACTATCACTGACATACTTCACAGCACCAGAAAAAAACTATTTTAAAATTCATATGAAACCACAAAAGAGCCCAAATAGCCAAGGCAATTCTAAGCAAAAAGAACAATGCTGGAGGTATCACATTACCTGACTTCAAACTATACTACATGGCTACAGTAACCAAAACAGCATGGTACTGGTACAAAAACAGACACATAGACCAATGGAAGAGAATGGAGAGGCCAGATATAAGGCCACACACCTATAACCATCTGATCTTTAACAAAGCTGACAAAAACAAGCAATGGGGGAAAGAACCCCCAATTCAACAAATAGTGATAGGATAACTGGTTAGCAATATGCAGAAGATTGAAACTGGACCCCCTTTTTACACCATATAGAAAAAACAACTCAAGATGGATTAAAGACTTAAATATAAAACCCAAAACTATAAAAACTCTGGAAGACAAGCTATGCAATACCATTCTAAACATAGGATGAGCAAAGATTTCATAACAAAGATGCCAAAAACAATTGCAACAAAAGCAAAAATTGACAAATGGAATCTAATTAAACTCAAGAACTTCTGGCACAACAAAAGAAACAATCAAAAGTGTAAATAGATAACCGCAGAATGGGAGAAAATATCTGCAGACTGTGCATCTGACAAAGGTCTAATACCGGCATATATAAGGAACTGAAATTTATAAGGAAAAAGCAACCCCATAAAGAAGTGGGCAAAGGACATGAACAGACACTTTTCTTTTTTTTTTTGTTTTTTTTGGTTTTTTTGTTTTTTTTTAAATTATTATTATACTTTAAGTTCTAGGGTACATGTGCATAACGTGCAGGTTTATTACATATGTATACTTGTGCCATGTTGCTGTGCTGCACCCATCAACTCGTCAGCACCCATCAACTCGTCATTTACATCAGGTATAACTCCCAATGCAATCCCTCCCCCCTCCCCCCTCCCCCCTCCCCATGATAGGCCCTGGTGTGTGATGTTCCCCTTCCCGAGTCCAAGTGATCTCATTGTTCAGTTCCCACCTATGAGTGAGAACATGTGGTGTTTGGTTTTCTGATGAACAGACACTTTTCAAAAGAAGACGTACATGTGGCCAACAAGCATAAAGCTTGTCAGTGACACCGAAAAGCTCAATACCACTGATCAGAGAAATGCAAATTAAAACCACAATCTCATAACGGTCAGAATAGCTATTAATAAAAGTTCAAAAATAGCAGATGCTGGCAAGGTTGCAGAGAAAAGGGTACACTTATACACTGTTAGTGGGAGTGTAAATTAGTCCAACCATTGCTTAAAGCAGTGTGGCAATTCCTCAAAGAGCTAAAAGCAGCACTATCATTTGACCCAGTAATCTCATTACCATGTATACATCCAAAGGAATATAAATCATTCTACCATAAAGACACATGCACATGGATGTTCATTGCAGCACTATGCACAATAGCAAATACATGGAATCAACCTAAATGCTTATCAATGACAGACAAAGAAAATGTGGTACATATACACCATGGAATATTATGCAGTGATAAAGAAGAATGAGATCATATCTTTTGTGGGAGCATGGATGGAGCTGGAGGTCATTATCCTGAGCAAACTCAGAATCAGAAAACCAAACACTGCATGTTCTCACTTGTAAGTGGGAACTAAACAAGGAGAATTCATATATACAAAGAAAGGAACAACAGACATTTGGGCCTATTTGTGGGTAGAGGGTGGCAGGAGGGAGAAAAGCAGAAAAAAAATAACTGTCGGCTACTAGGCTTAGTACCTGGGTGACAAAATAATATGTATAACAAACCCCTGTGATACGAGTTTACTATATAACAGACCTGCACATGTACCATTGAACCTGAAGAAATCTAAATAAAAGATGTTATCAAAGAATTAAAAATAATAGCAAAAAGGGTAATGCAAGAATTAACCCAGAAAACCAAAGATTATAGATGTACAGAATACACTAGCCTGCAAACACAGCCACACAACCCAAAAGACAGCAATTCAAGACAAACAGATAAACCTAGAAAGTCTGATAGAGAAGTTCTAATACGGATAGAGACTGGTATGAAACAAACACACAGAGGCCAAAATCAGCAAAGTGACCTTGAAAGTTTCCTAGAATTGAATGACACACTCTGTAAAGGATGTTAAACAGTCAAGGTGCTATACAGTTTTTTGTTTGTTTGTTTTTAATGAGGAATTGAAGACCACATTGTAAAAAGCAGAAAGAATCCCAGGTAGTTTTGAAGATTAAAGAATCATTACAGATTATTATAATGAGATTTAACAAGATATAATTCACAAAGCAGAAAATTCATTCTTTTAAAGTACAATGTGAAGTGGTTTTTAGTATATTCACAGAACCGTACGCTTGAAAGTTGGAAGAAACCTTAAAAATTAGCTGTTTCCCAAAGTATGCTCTATGGAACCCTTCCAGCCCCACAGGCTACTGTATAAACAGAAATTTTCCTGTGGTTAAACACAGCACAACTGTATACTCTATATTCCCCTTGAAGAACCATAGGGAAAAACTAAAGTCTCTAAAAAGTTACAGGATATCCCAATTAACCTGACATAGAACCTCTTTTCATGGAACATGTACTAAAAGCCCATGAAATCAGGGCTCCAGAGAAGGTGCTTCAGAAAACCCTGGTGGATTTCAATCCCCTGGCATTCCAGGTTAATAAAAAGAGCACCAGAGAAGTCCCACTGGCTTGACTGATATCTCACAGCTCTTTCAAACTGTCTGATATGAAAGCAACCGTTGGGAAGTATATTTTTACTGTTTATGGCAGGGCCAAAACCAGAAAACCGATTTCCAGATGTTTTTAGTCCAATGTTCTAAAACATGACACAGCAAAAACTGAAGCTCTGACACACGATGTCAACAAATTCCCATGGCTACGTCCTCTACAAGAAACCACAGAGAAATGAGGACTAAAGAAAGATATGCACAGATTTAAGGAGCCAGTGTGCCTGAACATTGTAAAGAAAATCTAATAGGAATCCTATATGATAAAATAACAAAATTTCATAGAAAAGTTTTTGACAAGGAGTAAGTAAAAAGTTAGAAATGCTATTTTCTGAAATTAGCCTCTATATCATCCCTCAAAGGGAGTTCACCATATACCTGTTAGCACTAGAAAAGTGAGAAAGAAAAAATACTTGGAACACACACTGCATAGATATGTGAAACTAATATTTACCAGAAAAACAGGCAAAACAAGTAAAACTAAGATATTTTAACCTGATATTAAGAAAAAGCCTTCGCCAAAATATGTAAGCAGAGACAGATACAAACAAGAATAAACACAACCTTGAAAGGCAATGGAAAAAAATACACATGCATCATGCACTCAATTATGGATGAGTGAAGAAGCTAAACTCCTCTATGAGAAAGAAATTCACTGGTTGGATTGAGAAACAAAATAGAACAACCTTCTTCCCAGGTCACCCTATTCCACCTGTAAGCCCTACGGAGATCAGATCTTTTCAGTATATGTGGCTTTTCTCCGTTCTGAGTTTGTATGCAGCTCATCCCTCATGCCCTGAACATTTAAGAGCTGAATACTGTAAGAAAATTACATCTAACTGAAAACTCCTACTGACTCTTCAAGAAGCAGTCCAAACAGCCCCACTTCTGGGTCATCTTTCCCAGCTGTAGGGGGTCGCACCATGGTTAAGTTTCGTGATTCTCTGTATTCTGGGAGCCCTCTTTTTATGATTCTCAAGGGGCAGTGACCTCTGCATCTGCTACGTGTCTGCTGCCCATGCATCTGGACTGTCCCCAATGCAGAGTGAGCTCTGTTGCTTCACTTTTAGATCCACAGCCCTAAGAGCAGTCACAACAGTGCCATTGCCATTACAGCCAACAACTGGGCACTCACTCTGAGCTTTGTACTGTATGTACCTTCTGGATTACCTCCCTGAATCCTAACAGCCAAACTCTACCAGGGTACCACTGGGGTCCCCATCTCACTGAGGATGGAAGCAAGGTTTAAAGAAGTGCAGAGTCTTGTCCAAGGTCACTCGACCAGAGTGGAGGGGCTGGGACTCATGCCAGCAGTGGCCTCCAGAGGTGAGCCTTGACCCACGGGCTTCTGTCAGGCAGAGGACAAGGCCTCAGACAGAGTAGGCCTCACACACAGTTTATTAAATGACATAAGATTAATCATAATCAGATCATCAAGACACATCATAATGAACGTTAATAAAACCTTTAGGCTCCCAAACTCTCAAATGAAACAAATAAATCCAAGCCAAATTTCAAGGAATACAATCAAACCCCTAATTCTAGAACACTAATATCAAACTATTCGATATCATAACAAAAGTGTTATGACAAAGCATTAAGACAAACTATAAGGAAAACTAAAAATACAATGGAAATTAAAAAACAAGTTGATTTTTAAAAATCAAATCTCTCTTACAAAATAGATAATGCAAAAGTTTAATCATAAAATTAAGAAAACACAATATAATAATACACTTTTACATATCTGAAACTAGTATTCAGCTATATGTTTAGAAAGTATTAAGTAGAAGTAAAAATGGCAGATAGGAGGCAGGACTGAATTGCAGCTTCCACTCGGACAGAGCAGCATGTGGAAACTCGCATCATGACCTTTGCTCCAGCGCTTCTGCAGGAACATACCAGGAAAGCCGAGAGAATCCACAGACCCGCTGAAGGAAGCAGATTGCTTCTGCAGGGCCCAGGAGACAGCCAAATACTGTGAGTGCCCAAATTGTGAAAGTAGGAAAGGGGCATCATCCACCCCAAACACACACCTTAACTGGGGAACCCGAAGATACAGATCACAGGAGAAGGATTTGACCTTACCTGCAACTGATTCAATTTAGAGAGCCAAGCAAAATACAGGAAGCAGTGGGGAAAGCCCTGTGGGTTCTCTGGGTCCCTAGAAAGCCACTTCTGACTTATCTCATTGGGGTCCTTGAGGAGGGCTGCCAGAGGAACTGGGAAAAGGCCATAGGGAGAAGGAAACCTCCAGCTGAACTCTGTAACAATTCCAACTGAACGCAAAGCCTCCTGGCCAGAACACAGGGGAGGGTGTGAAACCCGTGTGCAGACTCGACAGGCAGGGCGGCATGAAAGCCCTGCTTGCTTTCTCAGCTGGGAGGCTGGTAGCCTGGGGCAAGATCTCAGTCCTGTTCACACATAGCATGGAAACAAACTCATTGCTATTGGAGAGGGCACAGTGGGACTGAGACTAGCCTTTTGGGTTGTGCGGGAACTGGGTGAGGCCTTAACTGCTGGCTTTCCCCAACTTCCCTGACAACATGCATGACACAGTAGAGGCAACCATATTCCTCCTGGAAACGTAACTCCATTGATCTGAGAACCTCCATCCCCTACAGCAACCACAGCAAGCCACGCCCAAGGAGAGTTTGAGCTCAGACATGCCTAACTCTGCCACCACCTCATGGTCCTTCCCTACCCAGCCTGGTAGCTGAAGACAAAGGGCATATTATCTTGGGAACTCTAGGGCCCCACCCATCACCTAACCTTCCAGGTACCACTACAGCTGATGCTCTCCTGAAAGTGCCACCTCCTGGCAGGCAGCCAATCAGCACAAAATAGTGCATTAAACAACCAAAACCAAGGACCCTCACAGAGTCCGTTCCACTTCCCTGCCACCTCCACCACAGCAGGTGCTGTATCCACGACTGAGAGACCTGAAGATGGTTCACATCACAGGACACTGTAGACAACCCCCAGTACCAGCCCGGAGCCTGGAAGCCCTGCTGGGTAGCTAAGTCCAGAAAAGAAATAGCAATCACTACAGTTAGGCTCTCAGAAAGCCACACCCCTAGGAAAAGGGGGACAGTGCTACATCAAGGAACTCCCTGTGGGACAAAAGAATCTGAATAGCAGCCTTGAGCCCCAGATCTTCCCTCTGACATAGCCTACCCAAACGAGAAGGAATGAGAAAAAAAATTCTGGTAATATGACAAAACAAGGTTCTTTAACATCCACCCAAAATCACACTAGCTCACCAGGAATGGATCCAAACCAAGAAGAAATCCCTGATTTACCTGAAAAAGAATTCCGAGGATGGATTATTAAGGTAATCAAGGAGGCACCAGAGAAAGGTGGAGTTCTAAGGAAGTAAAAAAAGTGATACAAGATATGAGGGAAGAAATCTTCAGTGAAATGGATAGCATAAATAAAAAACAATCACAACTTCAGGAAATACAGGATGCACGTAGAGAAATGCAAAATGTTCTCGAAAGTGTCAGCAATAGAATCAAGCAAGCAGAAGAAAGAACTTCAGAGCTCAAAGACAAGGTTTTCAAATTAACCCAATCCAACAAAGACAAAGGAAAAAATAATACAAAAAAATGAACAAAGCCTCCAAGAAGTTTGGAATTATGTTAAATGACCAAACCTAAGAAATTTAATTGGCATTCCTAGGAAGAGAAATCTAAATTTTTGGAAAACATACTTGGGGGAATAATCAAGGAAAACTTCCCTGGCCTTGCTAGAGACCTAGACATCCAAATACAAGAAACTCAAAGAACACCTGGGCAATTCATCACAAAAAGATCATCGCCTAAGCATGTCGTCATCAGGTTATCTAAAGTCAACACGAAGAAAATAATCTTAACAGCTGTGAGGCAAAAACACCAGGTAATCTATAAAGGAAAACCTATCAGGTTAACAGCAGATTTCTCAGCAGAAACCCTAGAATCCATAGATGGAATTCAGGCCCTATCTTCGGCCTCCTCAAACAAAACAATTCACAGCCAGGACTTTTGTACCCAGTGAAACTAAACTTTATAAGTGAAAGAAAGATACAGGCTTCTTCAGACAAACGAATGCTGAGAGAATTCACCAGTACAAAGCCAGCGCTACAAGAGCTGCTAAAAAAAAAAAAGAAAGAAAAAAAGAAAAAAAAAACAACAAAAACCTCTCAATCTTGAAACAAGTCCTGGAAACAAATCAAAACAGAATCTCTTTAAAGCTTAAATCTCACAGGATCTATAGAACAAAAATACAATTTAAAAAACCAAGTTATATAGGCAATGAATAGCATGATGAATGGAACAGTAGCTCACATCTCAATACTAACATTGAATGTAAATGGCCTAAATGCTCCACTTATAAGATACAGAATTGCAGAATGGATAAAAATTCACCAACTATCTGTTGCCTTCAAGAGACTCACCGAACACATAAGGACTCACATAAACTTAAGGTAAAGGGGTAGGAAAAGACATTCCATGCAAATGAACAGTGAGCAGGAGTAGCTATCAGAAAACAAGCTTAAAGCAAAAGCAATTAAAGACAAAGAGGGACATTATATAATAAGAGGCCTTGTCCAACAGGAAAATATCACAATTCTAAATATATATGCACCTAACACTGAGCTCCCAAATTTATAAAGCAATTACTAACAGACTTAAGAAATGAGATAGAAAGTAACACAATAATACTAGGGACTTCAATACTCCACTGACAGCACTAGACAGGTCATCAAGACAGAAAGTCAACAAAGAAACAATGGATTTAAACTATACTTTAGAACAAATGGACTTAACAGATATTTACAGAACATTCTACCCCAAAACTGCAGAATATACACTGTATTCATCAGTGCATGGAACTTTCTCCAAGATAGGCCATATGATAGGCCACAAAACAAAACAAGTCTTAATAGATTTAAGAAAATTGAAATTATATCAAGTACTCTCTCAGACCACAGAATATAATTGGAAATCAATTCCAAAAGGAACCTTCAAAACCATACAAATACATGGAAATTCAATAACCTGCTTTTGAATGATCATTGGGTCAACAATGAAATCAAGATGGAAATTTAAAAATTCTTTGAACTGAATAATAGTGAGCAGCGAGATTTCTTTTTGGGATGATGAAATGTTCTAGAAACACATGGTGAGTGATGGTAGCCTGTGAATATATTAAATACCACTGAAATGTATACTTTAAGAGGTGAATCTTATGGAATGTGAATTATATCTCAAATTTTAAAAAGTTGCTAGGGAGACATGACTGTTATCCTTAGTAAGTCAAATAAAGGAGTCTCGCTACTAAAGTTAGCACAGGAAACAGAGACAATGACTCATGAAATACAATACAACACAGGAGCTGCACTAGGAATTGAGATTTGTCCTAGGGGCATTTTTTGAATATATATGAGGCAGTTGGGGACCCCTTATACCAAGAGAAGAGGTATTAGGAAGTTTGATATGAAATGTATTTGTTAATTTGATTGCAGTATCAATATGACATGTGAGAAAATAGGTGCAGTAAGCTGAGATCAAGTCAATGCACTCCAGCTTGGGTAACAGAGTGAGAATGTGTCTCTCTTTCTATATATATATAGTTTCTATGAATGAAATGATTTATGTTCTTGCTATATTTATTCATAAGGTATAAAGTTGATATTTTATTTGAAGTATGTTTTTTTCTTAGTATACTTTGAGATATTTAAATTTAAGACTTCTGACTTCTGGCATGTAAAGAACTTAGAAGTTGTCACTCTGTTCTCACAAGTAAAAAGGTAAATGAACTGAAAATAAACAACTCTTCTTAGACCCATCAGGGAACTGTGGTCAAAGGGCAAACCACTACCTCAAAAACTGAAAAGACAGAAAGGAGAATATAGAGAATCACAACTGAGGGGGGCAAAAACCCATGAGAAGAAACACATGTGAGAACCAGTACTGGAGTAGGAATACCTAAGTGATAATTGATAAATTGCTGGCAGCTCAGTGTAAATAAGTCCAAGAGCTAAAAATTCCAGCAGGGCTCAATCTCAGGGGGACCCCTATAATCCTGAGACTTTTACCTCCAGGAGCTCCACCAGGTCTCAGGGTGAATATATAGAAAAATCCCCTTGTAGTTCTGGCAGGGGAGGGAAAAAGCAGCCATTGTAAAACATGACTAGCACATTTTATTATCTTAACAAAGGCTGCCCTCAAGAGAAACTATTTTATCAGAGAAACTATTTTAACATGCCAGAGTTGTGACAGCATAACCAAACTCGGGAAGGGAAATACTCAACTCCAGTCACCCGCAGCCTTTCTGTCCCACCTAAAGAGGGGACTGAGAAGCACATAT
Organism: Papio anubis; assembly: GCF_008728515.1. Lineage (NCBI taxonomy): Eukaryota > Metazoa > Chordata > Mammalia > Primates > Cercopithecidae > Papio > Papio anubis. Next base: position 50,553,161 of record NC_044977.1, read on the forward strand.
GAAGGTCACAGCCCATGGGCTCAGGCTTACCACCATGTTATCAAAGGCCTATTTACTGAAGCTTGTTATATGCATCATGCCTTGCTTTCAAAAACAAAACAATGCAACAACACAAGGCATAAAACACAGTTTGAAGGGACAGAGCAAGCAAGAATCAGTCTCAGATACAGTAGGAATATTGGAATTATCAGTGAATTTAAAATAATTATAATATTCTAAGGGTTCTAATAGAAAAAGCAAGAATATATGGGCAATATAAGAAGATAAATGGAAATTCTAAAAGGAAATGCTAGAGATAAGAAACATTGTATCAGAATTGGAGAATACCATGGAGAACACAGATATAGAAGCAAATATTATCACAGCTAAAGAGAAAGACAGACCCCAACACAAAATAATAGCAGTTGAAGACTTCACCACCCCACTTTCAGCATTGGACAGATCATCCAGACAATAAAGAAACACTGGACTTAATCTACATATAGACCAAATGGACTTAATAGATATTTACAGAACATTTCATCTAATGGCTACAGAATACCGCTTCTTTTCCTCAGTACATGGCTCATTCTGAGAGACAATATGTTAGCTCACAAACAACTCTTAAAATATTGCAAAAAACTGAAATCATATCAAGCGTCTTCTGTGGCCACAATAGAATAAAACTAGAAATCATTAACAAGAGGAATTTTGGAAACTATACAAATACATGGAAATTAAACAATATCCTTCTGAATGACCAGTGGGTCAATGAAGAAGTTAAAAAGGAAATTGCAAAATTTATTAAAACAAATGATAATGGAAACAAAGCATACCAAAACCGATTGGAAACAGCAAAAGCAGTACTAAGAGAGAAGTTTATAGCTATAAGTGCCTATACCAAAAAACAAGAAAAAGTTCAAATGAAACACCTGATGATGCATCTTAAAGAATTAGAAAGGTGGCTGGGTGTGGTGGTTCATGCCCGTAATCTCAGCTCTTTGGGAGGCTGAGGTGGGCAGATCACCTGAGGTCGGGAGTTCAAGAGCAGCCTGACCAACATGGAGAAAGCACATCTCTACTAGAAATACAAAATTAGCCGAGCATGGTGGTGCATGCCTGTAATCTCAGCTACTTGGGAGGCTGAGGCAGGAGACTCTCCTGAATCCGGGAGGCGGAGGTTGCAGTGAGTCAAGATCACACCATTGCACTCCAACCTGGGCAACAAGGGTGAAACTCTGAAACGCTGTCTCGAGAGAGGAAAAAAAAGAAAAAGATAGCTGGCAAGATGACCGAATAGGAACAACTTGAGTCTGCAGCTCCCAGGGAGATCAACGCAGAAGGAGGGTGATTTCTGCATTTCCAGCTGAGGTACCTGGTTCATCCAATTGGGACTGGTTAGACAGTGGGTGCAGGCCATGAAGGACAAGCTAAAGCAGGGTGGTGCGTGGTCCCACCCAGGAAGCACAAGGGGTTGGGGAACTCCCTCCCCTATCCAAGGGAAGCCGGGAGGGACTGTGCCATGAGGAACAGTGTACTTCAGGCCAGGTACTACACTTTTCTCATGGTCTTCGCAACCTGCACACAAGGAGATATCCTCCAGTGCCTACGCCACCAGGGCCCTGGGTTTCAAGCACAAAACTGGGTGGCACTTTGGGTAGACACTGAGCTATATGCAGGAGTTTTTTTGGTTTTTTGTTTTTTTCATACCCCAGTGGCACCTGGAATGCCAGCAAGACAGAACCGTTCACTCCCCTGGAAAGGGGGCTGAAGCCAGGGAGCCAAGTGGTCTAGCTCAGTGGATCCCACCCCCGGGGAGCCCAGCAAGCTAAGATCCACTGACTTGAAAGTCTCACTGCCAGCACAGCAGTCTGAAGTCGACCTGGGATGTTTGAGCTTGGTGGAAGGAGGGATATCCACTATTACTGAGACTTGAGTAGGTGGTTTTCCCCTCACAGTGTAAACAAAATCACCAGGAAGTTTGAACTGGGCAGAGCCCACTGCAGCTCAGCAAAGCCACTATAGCCACACTGCCTCTCTAGATTCCTCCTCTCTGGGCAGAGCATCACTGAAAGAAAGGCAGTAGCTCCAGTCAGGGGCTTATAGAAAAAACTCCCATCTCCCTGGGAGAGAGTACCTGGGGGAAGGGGTGGCTGTGGGCACAGCTTCAGCAGACTTAAACGTCCCTGCCTGATGGCTCTGAAGAGAATGGCAGCTCTCCCAGCACAGTGTTGGAGCTCTGCTAAGGGTCAGACTACCTCCTCAAGTGCCTCCCTGACCCCCGTGCCACCTGAATGGGAGCCACCTCCCAGTTGCAGCTGACAGACACCACATACAAGAGAGCTCCAGCTGGCATCTGGCGGGTGCCTCTCTGGGATGAAGCTTCCAGAGGAAGGAATAGGCAGCAATCTTTGCTGTTCTGCAGCCTCTGCTGATGATACCTAGGCAAACAGGATCTGGAGTGGACCTCCAGAAAACTCCACCAGACCTGGGGCAGAGGGGCCTGATTGTTAGAAGGAAAACTAACAAACAGAAAGAAATAGCATCAACATCAACAAAAAGGACATCCAGACACAGAAACCCCATCCAAAGGCCACCAACATCAAAAACCAAAGTTAGATAAATACACGAAAATGGGGAGAAACCAGCGCAAAAAGGCTGAAAATTCTGAAAACCAGAACGCCTCTTTTCCTCCAAAGGATCACAACTCCTCACCATCAAGGGAACAAAACTAGGTGGAGAATGAGTTTGACTAATTGACAAAAGTAGGCTTCAAAAGGTGGGCAATAACAAACTCCTCCAAGCTAAAGGAACATGTTCTAACCCAATGCAAGGAAGCTAAGAACCTTGAAAAAAGATTAGTCAAATTGCTAACTAGAATAATCAGTTTAGAGAAGAATATAAATGACCTGATGGAGCTGAAAAACACAGCACAAGAACTTGGTGAAGCACACACAAGTATCAATAGCTGAATCGATGAAGCAGAAGAAAGGATATCAGAGACTGAAGATCAACTTAATGAAATAAAGTGAGAAGACAAGATTAGAGAACAAAGAATGAAAAGGAATGAACAAACCCTCCAAGAAATATGGGACTATGTGAAAAGATCAAATTTACATTTGATTGCCATACCTGAAAGTGACGAGGAGAATGGAAGCAAGTTAGAAAACAATCTTAGGATATTATCCAGGAGAACTTCCCCAACCTAGCAAGACAGGCCAATATTCAAGTTCAGGAAATACAGAGGCCACCGCAAAGATACTCCTCGAGAAGAGCAACCCCAAGACACATAATAGTCAGATTCACCAAGATTGAAATGAAGGAAAAAATGTTAAGGGCAGCCAGAGAGAAAGGTTGGGTTACCCACAAAGGGAAACCCATCAGACTAACAGTGGATCTGTCTGCAGAAACCCTACAAGCCAGAAAGAGTGAGGGCCTATCTTCAACATTCTTAAATAATTTTCAACCCAGAATTTCATATCCAGCCAAACTAAGCTACATAAGCAAAGGAGAAATAAACTCCATTACAGACAACCAAATGCTAGGAGATTTTGTTACCACCAGGCCTGCCTTACAAGAGCTCTTAAAGGAAGCACTAAACATGGAAAGGAAAAACCGATACCAGCCACTGCAAAAACATACCAAACTGTAAAGACCATCAACACTATGAAGAAACTGCATCAAGTAGCAAGCAAAATAACCAGCAAGCATCATAAGGGCAGGATCAAATTAACACGTAACAATATTAACCTTAAATGTAAATGGGTTAAATGCTCTCAATTAAAAGACACAGACTGGCAAATTGGATAAAGAGTCAAGACCTATCGGTGTGCTGCATTCAGGAGACCCATCTCATGTGCAATGACACACATAGGCTCAAAATAAAGGGATGGAGGAATATTTACTAAGCAAATGGAAAGCAAAAAAAGAAAAAAAAAAAAGCAGGGATTATAATCCTAGTCTCTGATAAAACAGACTTGAAACCAACAAAGGTCAAAAGAGACAAAGAAGGACATTACATAATGGTAAAGGGATCAATGCAACAAGAAGAGCTAACCATCCTAAACATATATGCACCCAATACAGGAACATCCAGATTTATAAAGCAAGTTCTTAGAGACCTACAAAGAGACTTAGATTCCCACACAATAATAGTGGGAGACTTTAACACCCCACTGTCAATATTAGATAGATCAATGAGACAGAAAATTAACAATGATATTCAGGACTTGAACTCAGTTCTGGACCAAGCAGACCTAATAGACAGCTACAGAATTCTCCCCTACAAATCAACAGAATATACATTCTTCTCAGCACCACATTGCACCTATTTTAAAATTGACCACATAATTGAGAGTAAAACACTCCTCAGCAAATGCAAAAAACGGAAATCATAACGAACAGTCTCTCAGACCAAGTGCAATCAAATTAAAACTCAAGATTAAGAAACTTACTCAAAACCACACAACTACATGGAAACTGAACAACCTGCTCCTGAATGACTACTGGGTAAATAATGAAACTTAAGGTAGAAATAAATAAGTCTTTTGAAGCCAATGAGAACAAAGATACAACATACCAGAATCTCTGGGACACAGCTAAAGCAGTGTGTAGAGGGAAATTCATAGCACTAAATATAGAGAAAGCAGGAAAGATCTAAAATCAACACCCTAACATCACAATTAAGAGAACCAGAGAAGCAAGAGCAAACAAATCAAAAGCTAGCAGAAGACATGAAATAACTAAGATCAGAGCAGAACTGAAGGAGATAGAGACACAAAAAACCCTTTAAAAATAATCAATGAATCCAGGAGCTGGTTTTTCTTAAAAGATCAACAAAATAAATAGACCGTTAGCCAGACTAATAAGAGAGAAGAATCAAATAGATGCAATAAAAAATGATAAAGGGGTATCACCACTGATCCCACAGAAATACAAACTACCATCAGAGAATACTATAAACATCTCTACACAAATAAACTAGAAAATCTAGAAGAAATGGATAAATTCCTGGAAACATATACCCTACCAAGTCTAAACCAGGAAGAAGTCAAATCCCTGAATAGACCAATAACAAGTTCTGAAATTGAAGCAGTAATACCAACCAAAAAAAGTCCAGGACTAGATGGATTCACAGCCAAATTCTACCAGAGGTACAAAGAGGAGCTGGTACCATTCCTTCTGAAACTATTCCAAGCAATAGAAAAAGAGGGAATCCTCCCTAACTCATTTTGAGGCCAGCATCATCCTGATACCAAAACCTGGGAGAGACACCAGAAAAAAAGAAATTTTCAGGCCAATATCCCTGATGAACATCGATGCAAAAACCTCAATAAAATACTGGCAAACTGAATCCAGCAGCACATCAAAAAGCTTATCCACCACGATCAAATTGGTTTCATCCCTGGGTTGCAAGACTGGTTCAACATATACAAATCAATAAACATAAACCATAAACAGAACCACATAAACAGAACCAACAACAAAAACCACGATTATCTCAATAGATGCAGAAAAGGACTTCAACAAAATTAAACACCCCTTCATGTTTAAAACTCTCAGTAAACTAGGTATTGATGGAATGTATCTCAAAATAGTAAGAGCTATTTATGACAAACCCACAGCCAATATCATAATGGGCAAAAACTGAAACCATTCCCTTTGAAAATCAGCACATGGCAAGGATGCCCTCTGTCACCACTCCTATTCAACATAGTATTGGAAGTTCTGGCCAGGGCAGTCAGGCAAGAGAAAGCAATAAACCATATTCAAATAGGAAGAGAGGAAGTCAAATTGTCTCTGTTTGCAGATGACATGATTGTATATTTAGAAAACCCCATCGTCTCAGCCCAAAATCTCCTTAAGCTGATAAGCAACTTCAACAAAGTCTCAGGATACAAAATCAAAGTGCAAAAATCACAAGCATTCCTATACATGAATAATAGCCAAATCATGAGTGAACTCCCATTCACAACTGCTAAAAAGAGAATCAAATACCTAGGAATACAACTTACAAGGGATGTGAAGGACCTCTTCAAGGAGAACTACAAACCACTGCTCAAGGAAATCAGAGACAACACAAACAAATGGAAAAACATTCCATGCACACAGAAAGAATCAATATTGCTAAAATGGCCATACCGCCCAAAGTAATTTGTAGATACATTGCTATCCCCACCAAGCTACCATTGATTTTCTTCACAGAATTAGAAAAAGTCACTTTAAATTTCATATGGAACCAAAAAAAGAGCCCCCATAGCAAAGACAATCCTAAGCAAAAAGAACAAAGCTGGAGGCACCACACTACCTGACTTCAAAGTATACTACAAGGCTACAGTAACCAAAACAGCAATGGTACTGGTACCAAAACAGATATATAGATAGACCAATGGAACAAAACAGAGGCCTCAGAAATAACACCACACATCTACAACCATCTGATCTTTGACAAACCTGACAAAAACAAGCAACCGGTGAAGGATTCCCTATTTAATGAATGGTGTTGGGAAAACTGGCTAGGCATAAGCAGAAAACTGAAACTGGACCCCTTCCTTAACACCTTATACAAAAATTAACTCAAGATGGATTAAAGACTTAAATATAAGACCTAAAACCATAACAATTCTAGAAGAAACCCTAAGCAGTACCATTCACGACATAGGCATGGGCAAAGACTTCATGACTAAAACATCAAAGCAAGGGCAACAAAAGCCAAAATTGACAAATAGGATCTAATTAAACTAAAGAGCTTCTGCACAGCAAAACAAACTATCATCAGAGTGAATGGACAACCTACAGAATGGCAGAAAATTTTTGCAGTCTATCTGACAAAGGGCTAATATCCAGAATCTAAAAAAAAACTTAAACAAATTTACAAGGAAAAAAAACAAGCAACCCCATCAAAAAATGGGTGAAGGATATGAACAGACACTTCTCAAAAGATGACCTTTATACAGCCAGTAAATATATTAAAAAAGCCCATCTTCACTGGTCATTAGAGAAATTCAAATCAAAGCCACAATGAGAGACCATCTCACACCAGTTAGAATGGTGATCATTAAAAAATCAGGAAACAACAGATGCTGGAGAGGATGTGGAGAAATAGGAACAGTTTTTACACTGTTGGTGGAAGTGTAAATTAGTTCAACCATTGTGGAAGACAGTGTGGCGATTCCTCAAGGATCTAGAACCAGAAATACCATTTGACCCAGCAATCCCATTACTGAATATATACCCAAAGGATTATAAATCATGCTACTATAAAGACACATGCACACATAGGTTTATTGCAGCACTGTTCACAATAGCAAAGACTTGTAACCAATCCAAATGCCCATCAAAGATAGACTGGATAAAGAAAATGTGGCACATATATACCATGGAATACTATGCAGCATAAAAAAGGGTGAGTTCATGTCCTTTGCAGGCACATGGATGAAGCCGGAAACCGTCATTCTCAGCAAACTAACAGAAGAAGAGAAAACCAAACACTGCATGTTTTCACTCATAAGTGAGAGTTGAACAATGAGAACACATGGACACAGGAAGGGGAATATCACACACCAGGGCCTGTCAGCGGATGGGGGGCAGGGGAAGGGATAACATTAGGAGTAACGCCTAATGTAGATGACGCGTTTAGGGGTGCAGCAAACCACCATGGCACATGTATACCTATGTAATAAACCTGCATGTTCTGCACATGTACCCAAGAATGCAAAGTATATAAATAAAGAAAAGAACTAGAAAGGCAAGAGCAAAATAAACCCAAAATTAGTAGAACAAAACAAATAAAGATCAGAGCAGAAATAAATGGTTTTGAAATGAAGAATATACAAAAGATCAATGAAACAAAAAGCTGTTTTTTAAAAAAGTTAAACAAAATTGAAAAACCTTCAGTTAAACTAAGAAGAAAAAAAAAAAAAGAGATGGCCCAGATAAATAAAATCAGAGATGAAAAATGAGATATGAGAACCAATATTGCAGAAAGTCCAAGAATCATTAGTGGCCACCACGAGCAACTATATGCCAATAAACTGGAAAATTTAGAAGAAGTGGACAAATTCCTAAACACACATAACCTGCCAAGATTCAACTATAAGGAAATCCAAAACCTGAACACATCAATAACAAGTAAAAAGACCAAAGCTGTAATAAAATGTCTCCCAGCAATGAGAAGCTCAGGACCTGATGGCTTCACTGATGAATTCTACCAAACATTTAAAGAAGAACACCAATCCTACTCAAACTATTCAGAAAAACAGAGAAGAAGGAATACTTCCAAACTCATTCTATGAGGCCAGTATTATTCTGAAACCAAAACCAGATAAAGACACATCAAAAAAGAAAACTACAGGCCAATATTTCTGATGAATATCGATGCAAAAATTCTCAACAAAATACTTGTAAACCAAATTCAACAACACATTTAAAATATTCTTCATAGGCTGGGCGTGGTGGCTCATGCCTGTAATCCCAGCACTTTGGGAGGCTAAGGCGGGCAGATTACTTGAGGCCAGGAGTTTGAGACCAGTCTGACCAACATGTCAAAACCCCGTCTCTCCTAAAAATACAAAAATTAACCGGGCATGGTGGCATGCACCTGTAACCCCAGCTATTTGGGAGACTGAGGCATGAGAACAACTCAAATTCAGGAGGCAGAGGTTGCAGTGAACCAAGATCATACCACTGCATTCCAGCCTGGGCGACAGAGTGAGACTCTGCCTCAAAAAAAAAAAAAAATAAATAAAATAAAAAATAGAATAAAATATTATTCATTATAACCAAGTGGGATTTATCCCTGGGAACAAAGGATGGTTCAAGATATGCAAATCAATCAGTGTGATCTATTATATCAACAGAATGAAGGACAAAAACCATATGATCATTTCAATTGATGCTGAAAAAGCACTTGATAAAATTAAACATCCCTTCCTGATAAAAACCCTAAAAAAACTAGATATAGAGGGAACATACCTCAACATAATAAAAGTCATATATGACAGACTGATGTATCATAGTGAATGGGGAAAAACCAAAAGCCTTTCCTCTAAGGTCTGGAACACAACAAAGATGCCCACTGTCACCACTGTTATTCAACATATAGTACTGGAAATCCTAGCTAGAACAATCAGACAAGAGAAAGAATTAAAAGGCATACAAAAAGGAAGAAGTCAAATTATCTATGTTTGCAGATGATATAATCTTATATTTGGAAAAACCTAAACAACTCCATAAAAAAATCTATTAGAACTCAAATTCAGTAAACTTGCAGGATATAAAATCAACATACAGAAGTCAGTAGCGTTTTTATATGCCAACAGTAAACAATCTGAAAAAGAAATTAAAAAGTAACTCCACTTACAATGGCCACAAATACAATTAAATACCTAGGAATTAAACTTAAAGAAAGTAAAAGTTCTCTATAATGAAAACTATAAAATGTTAATGATAGAAATTGAAGAGGACCCACAAAAATATGGAATGATATTCCATATTCACAGATGGAAGAATTAATATGGTTAAAATGTCCATACTACCCAAAGCAATCCACAGATTCAATGCAATTCCTATTGCAATGTCAATTGTATTATTCACAGTAATAAACAATCCTAAAATTTATTTGGAACCACAAAAGACCCAGAATAGCCAAAGCTATCCTGAGCAAAAAGAACAAAACTGCAGGAATCACATCATCTGACTTCAAGTTATACTACAGAGCTATGGTAAATAAAACAGCAAGGACTGACCTAGAAACAGACACATAGACCATTAGAACAGATTAGAGAACTGTTAAACAAATTCATATGCCTACAGTAAATTCATTTTTGATAAAGGTGCCAAGAACAAACATTGGGGAAAAGAGTCCCTTCTATAAACGGTGCTGGAAAAACTGGATATCCATATGCAGATGAATGAAACTACACCACTATCTCTCACAAAAATCTAATCAAAATGGATTAAAGACTTAAATCTAAGACCTCAAACTAGAAAACTATTGCAAAAAAAAAATTGCAGAGACTCTCCAGGACATTGATCTGGGCAAAAATTTCTTGAGTAGTACCCCACAAGCACAGGCAACCAAAGTAAAAATGGACAAATGAGATCACATCAGGTAAAAAAAAGCTTCAGCACAGCAAAGGAAACAATCAACAAAGAGACAACTCATGGAATGGGATAAAATACTTGTAAACTATCCATTTGACAAGGAATTAATAACCAGAATATGTAAGAAGCTCAAACAACTCTATATAGAAAAAAATCAAATAATCTGATTTAAAAACAGAGAAGAGATTTGAATAGGCATTTCTCAAAAGAAGAAATACAAATGGCAAACTTGCATACAAAAAAATGCTTGACATCAGTGATCAGCAAAGAAATGCAAATCAAAACTACACTGGTATATCATCTTATATGGCTTATATGCAAAAGACAGGCAATAACAAATGCTGGCAAGGATGTGAAGTAAAGGGAACCCTTGTACACTGTTGATGAGAATGTAAATTATTGGAACCACTATGGAGAACAGTTTGGAGGTTCCTCAAAAAACTAAAAATAGAGCTACCAAATGATCCAGCAATCCCACTGCTGAGTATACACTCAAAAGAAAGGAAACCAGTATACTGAAGGGATATCTGCACTTCCATGTTTGTTGCAGCACTGTTTACAGTAGACAAAATTTGGAAGCAACCTAAATGTCCATCAACAGATCAATGGATAAAGTAAACTGTAGTACTTATACACAATTGAGTACTATTCAGCCATAAACAAGGATGATATCCTGTCAGGTCACTATGTTAAGTGAAATAAGCTAGTCACAGAAAGATGAACATCACATGTTCTCACCTATTTATGGGATCTAAAAATCAAAACAATAGAACTCATGGAGACAGAGAGTTCTTAGAAGGATAGTTACCAGAGGCTGAGAAGGGTAATGGGTGCATGAGAAGATGTGGATGGTTAATTGGTACAAAACAGTTATTAACAGAAAGAGTGAATAAGGCTCAATATTTGATCGCATAACAGGGTGACTACTGTTAGTAATAATTTAATTGTACATTTAAAAATAAATAAAAGAGGCCAGGCAGGGGGGCTCACACTTGTAATCTCAGCACTTTGGGAGGCCGAGGCAGACAGATCACTTGAGGTCAGGAGTTCAAGATCAGCCTGGCCAACATGGTGAAACCCTGTCTCTTCAAAAATACAAAAATTAGCCAGGTGTGGTGGCAGGCACTTGTAATCCCAACTACTCAGGAGGCTGAAGCAGGAGAATTGCTTGAAGCTGGGAGGCGGAGGCTGCAGTAAGCCAAGACCGCACCACTGCACTCTAGCCTGAGCAACAAAGTGAGACTCTATCTCAAAAATAAAGCCAGGCGCAGTGGCTCATGTTGTAATTCCAACACTTTGGGAGGCAGAGGTAGGCGGATCACCTGAGGTTGGGAGTTCGAGAGCAGCCTGACCAACATGGAGAAACCCCGTTTCCACTAAAAATACAAAATTAGCCTGGTGCAGTGGGCGGGCACATGCCTGTAACCCCAGCTATTCAAGAGGCTGAGGCAGGAGAATCATTTGAACTTAAGAGGTGGAGGTTGTAGTGAGCCAAGATAGTGCCACTACATTCCAGCCTGGGCAACAAGAGCAAAACTCCATCTCAATCAATGTAAAACAAAATAAAAGTAACTAAAAGAGTATGATTGGATTGCTTATAACACAAAGGATAAATGCTTGAGGGGACAGGCACCCCATTTTCCATGATGTGATTATTATGCATGTGTATCTGCATAAAAACATCTCATGTACCTATAAATATATACTATGTACCCACAATATTTAAAAATACAAAATTTTTAAAAGAGATGAAGAATATCTTTGATACTTAGTAGAATGGACACGACAAAGGAAAGAATTAGTGAGTCTCAGTTTATGTCAATAGATACTTCTAAAGTAAAAACCAATGATGGGCCAGGAATGGTGGCTCACACTTGTAATTCCTGCACTTTGGGAGGCCAAAGTGGGAGGATCACTTGAGGTCAAGAGTTCAATACCAGCCTGGGCAATAGAGTGAGACCCCCATCTCTACCAAAAAAGAATTTGGCTGGGCGTGGTGGCTCATGCCTGTAATCCCAGCACTTTGGGAAGCCAAGGTGGGCAGGTTACTTGAGGTCAGGAGTTTGAGTTCAGCCTGGGCAACATGGCAAAACCTCATCTCTACTAAAAATGCAAAAAATTAGGCAGGCATGGTGGCGCATGCCTGTAATCCCAGCTACTTTGGAGGCTGAGGCAGGAGAATTGCTTGAACCTGGGACAGGGAGGTTGTAGTGAGCCAAGATTACGCCACCGCACTCCAGCCTGGGTGACAGAGCATAACTCTATCTCAAAACAAACAAACAAAAAACAATAACAACAACTAAAAAGATTAAAAACCCCCCAGAATATCCAAGAATGGTGAGACAACTACAAAAGGTGTAACATACACTTAATGAGAAAACCAGAAAGAGAAGAATAACAGAAAGGATCAAAGAAACATTTGAAGCAATAATGACTGAGAATTTCCCAAAATTGATGTCTGAAACCAGACCACAGACCCAAGAATTTTAAAAAACAACATGCAGGGTAAATACCAAAAAATCTATACATAGGCATATATAGATTATAATAAAATATATGTCTTCCCAGGTAAATAAATTTGATTTGGCGAATCATACTGTAAATTACACTATAAACAGAAAGATGTAGTATAAACAAAATCATAAGACCAATGCTAGAGTTGCAAAAAGTTATCTGTAATGTAGGTAGTGAATAAAATATCTAAAATATACAAAGAGTTCCTACAAAGTGAGATGATAATTTAGTGGGCAGATGATATCACCACTGACAATAAATGTTTTTATCTTAGTGTGTTTGTACTTTATAAAAATAACAAGGGGCCGGGCATGGTGGCTCACACCTGTAATCCCAGCACTTTGGGAAGCCAAGTCAAGTGGATCAACTGAGGTCAGGAGTTCAAGACCAGCCTGATCAATATGGTGAAACCTTGTCTCTACTAAAAATACAAAAAATTAGCTGGGTGTGGTGGCAGGTGGCTGTAATCCCAGCTACTTGGGAGGCTGAGGCAGGAGAATCACTTGAACCAGGGAGGCGGAGGTTGCAGTGAGCTGAGATCGCACCACTTCACTCCAGCCTGGGCCAAAGAGCAAAACTCTGTCTTTCACACACACACACACACACACACCAAAAAAAAAGAAAAAAAAGAAAAACAATTTTTAAAAATTCTTTAAAACTGACATATAGGTAAGAAACTGAAGCTTCATTTCCAAGCGGCTTTAATTGTCCTGGGCATTATTTTTCTTACTGAGAAGCTAGCTGCCAAAATCAGGTGAACTGTGTAGCTGTGTAGATTCGACTTGGAAGATTTGCCCCAGGTTATGCAGCTGGGCAGTAGCAAGAGTGTGTGCTGTACTTCTGGTTCCCATCCCATGGTTCTTTTATATCTTCCATGAAAAAAATGGCTCCCCCCAACCTCCTACAAAGTATAAGGATATTTTAGTAAAAATATACGTGCCCATACACGAGACCCAGAAGAGCTCATGTGTGTCTCATGAAAACTGAAGCAAACCTGGAAAGCATGAAACAACTGGCAGCCAGTTCCAGGGGAAGCTTAATTTTGCCTACCTTTGTTTTATCATCTTTTTCTTTTTTACAGAGGGTCTCTAGAGCAAACAGTGTTGTGAGTTTCACCTAGCAATCCATGGAGCAGAAGCAGGAAGCAGGCTCAGCGTCCAGCCGGTGGATAAGGGGGACCTGTATAATTGTGCAGTTATGAGAATTTGGAAGGCTCAGCTCCCATATAGCATATTATTTCTTCCATCCAAATAACATTTAATGATTTGGCGGATAGTGATCTCCTGACCTTGCTCCACTTCTCAGAATGAGGGGGATTCAAGCACAGCATCTGTTAGTCACACTTCATAAATTAATTTGGTTCTTTGGCGTCTGTCTACAATGCTGTGTAGCAGGGAAAAATAATGGCGAGATGATAAGCAGAGCCACTGCATCCCACAGACAAAACAACTGTGAAGAGACTTTCCATTTTTTAAAAAACAGTTATTGTGGTGTTGTCTAGATAGTCATAATGTCATCTGTATGGTTGAAAATGTAACCAGGCTGGGCGCGGTGGCTTATGCCTGTAATCCCAGCACTTTGGGAGGCTGAGGTGGGCGGATCACCTGAGGTCGGGAGTTTGAGACCAGCCTGACCAACATGGAGAAACCCCATCTCTACTAAAAATACAAAATTAGCCGGGCGTGGTGGCACACGCCTGTAATTCCAGTTACTCGGAAAGGCTGAGGCAGGAGAATTGCTTGAACCTGGGAGGCGGAGGTTGCGGTGAGCCGAGGTCGCGCCACTGCACTCTGGCCTGGGCAACAAGAGCAAAACTCCGTCTCAAAAAAAAAAAAAAAAAAAAAAGGAAAAAAAGAAAATGTAACCAGAACATAAGGACATATCACTGCCAGTCCCTAGAATAAGAAAAAGTTTTCTCTCAGTATGAAAGGAAAAAAGAAGCATAGAGTTCAGGCTAATAACCCTCAGAAAAACTCCACTGAAAAAGAATCACTGATCTGTGCTTTCAGCCTGAAAATTCTGATTGTTGCTCTCATCTGTTCTTATTTTTGGCTGGAGTAATGCCACCAAATGATTACTTTCTAACAAAACCACAAAAAGTTTTGTACATAAAAATTAGTGGGACTTTTGGCTGGCAGTCATCTGACAATGTCTAAGCTGAGAATAATTACAAAGCTCTGGTGTCTCTCATCTTCTGCCTCCAATAAATACCTTCAAGATATTTGTTACTTTTGCCTTTAATTGGAATGGTAGTGTACACACACACACACACACACACACATTTAATGTAAGCATTTGTTGGGGGAATGGCAGCCCTCATTCAATCTTCACAAAGTTGCTTTCAGGCTTACATCTCTCTAGATACGCTACATTTCTGATAGATGTTTCCAAGATAGTAGATGGCAAATTCAGTTCATATACATCTCAAAAACTATATTATACAAGTAAATGGTAGGTAATGGCAGGGATTCTTATCCCTGGTATCCATTGTTTGGTATCTAAGACTATCCAAGATTGATAGTCTTAGACAGTGGGGAATCTGATTAATCTGTAGCTGCTTATCTAACAGACTGGCTGGATGGCAGATCTGCCAAATGGGCAGTGTGAGTTCCTACAAAAGAAAAAGAAAACGTAACCAGAAGAATTCTGCCATGGAAGATTTAAAAAATGATATTATTGATTTTAAAATGTAAAATTTTGTTAACTTCTACAGTTCAAATTAATTTAATTAATTAATTAAATTTAGAGGTTCTTTAGAAGACAATTTTTAAAAATATTTTCTTTAATATTTTAGCTACACAGATATATTTCAGAATACAGATACATTTCAGAAGGCCACTGGAAAACTTTAACAACTTTTCTAGAAGGTTGGTCTGGGCACCTCTTACATAACCCCATGCCCAGTGATGCTGCCATTCTGATCTGTAGATATGGGGCCAGCTCCCTGCCTACCAGACCTGGCTTTGATGTGCTGCTTATCCAAGCCACAGACCTTCCACCCCCAGCGGACACTATTCCTCTGGCTATATCCAAACACCTGCAGAGGCCTCGATGTTTTTTCTGTCTAGGCTAATTTGTAAAGGGTTTTCCAGTGTACCCAGAGTTACCAAATTTTGTTCAATTCAGTGCCCTTGAGGAAGTACTAGTGTACCATGCAGGGCCTGGGTTTTACTTTGGCTTTTACAGTTTGTTTCCATTTTCCCATTTCACTTCTTAAAAATCTGTAGCTAGGCTCTGTGATGGCATTTAGTTTACATTACTTAGTAGCTATACAACAATTTAAGTATTAGAACATGGTAGGTGTGCCTTGAATCTAACGACAGGGTCAGAGGTGCCAGGACATGAAAGGAGAGTAGGCCTGTGAGGTGGTCAGACAGCTGGACCCAAAGGACTGAGAGAACTGACTTCAGATCAGAACAGTGCTGAAAAGACAGGGCCAGATGATTTGCTACAAAACTTTTCAGGGGCCAAAGTAGCAGTGAACAGGTGCAATCCCAGACTGGCTCTGTCTAAAGCCCTGTCTATGACGAGGAACATTTTAAAAGTGTCTCAATACCTGTGTGCCTGCAGCTCTCATGTTAATAGACAAATGACAGTTTGTCTTTCCCAATGTCAATGGCATTAAAATGAACTTTGTTTCTTTCAGAACAAGTTTGCCCTCTCCCTTGTTTTCCAGATACTCCGGTATCTGGAGCATCCTCAGAAAATATACTGGAATGGTAAATGAGCAGTTTTATCACACAGCATTAAGCAGATATGTTTAATTCCATATTATTTAGAAAGGAATCTAGGAGTTGCATAAAAGTGATGCACAACATAATCCAGAATGCGGAATAATGCCCAACAATGTTGATGGAAACCTATGAGAATTGTTAACTCGTGAAAAGTCTTTGATTAGGTTTTTTCTGGTAGAATCTGAGCCACTCTTTCTGCCATTTATTATGGTTTTAATGTGTCATTTCAGTGTAAGAAAACAGGAACAGAAAATGTTCTTTTTCTGTTATCACAGCACATTTGTATTGCTCCATATACTTACCCAGAAACTCCCTCAGAAAGAACAGACCCCCACAGTGGATAATATAATTTTACTTACACTTCTATGCATAGAGCAAGTTTCTGTACTTCTAATTTGTAAGTGTGGTATATTAAATATTTGGAATATGTCTCTGCTTAAGTTATCTGTGCAAGTGGATCTGATCTGGGGGAGGTAAGGAAGATGGCAACATTTCCTGTTATATAAATCCTTGAATGTCCTTGAAGGTAGCAGTTAACACTACCACCCTGATTCAGTCAGGCTAGGATTCTGAGTAAAGTTATCTTAACTCTTCCTGGTATGACCTTTGACCACCAAGAATGACGAACATTTTAAAACATGTGAGTCCTGTGGTACAAAAGAATCTGTCTGGACACTACCTCTTAACATTTTGTATTTGAGTGTGCAACCTGGGAGCACTCCCAGAACCTGCCCTGTGCTGGGAAGCATAATCACCTTCTACACATTTTATTCTGAGGTTTGAAATCCTGTTAACTGTGGATGTGCCCACTTTGGCATTTTTCTAATGTCTCCTCTGCGTGAGTAATGTAATCTGAAACTTCCTAAGTGTAATTTCCAAGGAACTAATCCAAAAACATTAATTTTAAACAAATATTTTTTGAATCCTGCATAGAGTAGTTTAGCTAAACTCTGTAGCCTGATCGTGTGGAGCACTGGGACAGGAGTGTGTTTGAAAGGTGGATCATTAGCCTGCTGACCTGGCAGGATAACTGAGGTGGCTCCAACCCTTCCCCCGATAAGACCTCAGTGCAACTCACTGACAGCTCCTCCAGCCACCTCTGTCAAGGCTGGGACTTCTGCCCATCATTGGGTATTGCACTTACCCACCTGCTTTAGCCGCAGTGGGTTCTTACCCAGGGATACTTCCCCTACTGGCCTGAAGCCTGACCATCAAACCAGTAAATACAATAATGGAGGAAAATAAATTAAAAAGTACATGCCAGAGGGGAATGAGATAAACGTCAAGAGACCTCTACCATTCCAACTCCATAGAAGACAATGAACTTGCTCACACATGGAGCACACTGCTACTACAACTAGCATATGAGAAAGTCATCATGCAAAGAATCTCTATAACCAAGGCACTCTTACAGAGTCTTCACCCCTGAAAGCACCAATAACCGAATTAGGCTATAATTAACTATAAGCATTAAAGTCACATCCTTAAGGGGAAAAATTTAAAAAACAGTCAAATCAAACATAAATTCAAGAATAATTGGAAGAAATAGGCTACCCCAATGAAAAGGAACTAGAAAAGTAACTCTGGTAATATGACAAAACAGGGTTCTATAACACCCCCAAAAGATCACACTAGCTTTCCAGCAATGGATCCAAACCAAGATGAAATCTTTGAAATACCAGATAAAGAATTCCAAGGTTGATTTTTTTTTTCTTTTTCTTTTTCTTTCTTTCTTTCTTTTTGTTTTTTTTTTTTGAGACAGAGTCTTACTCTGTTGCCCAGGCTGGAGTGCAGTGGTGCAATCTCGGCTCACTGCAAGCTCTGCTTCCTAGGTTCACGCCATTCTCCTGCCTCAGCCTCCTGAGTAGCTGTGACTACAGGCACCCGCCACCACGCCCATCTAATTTTTTGTATTTTTGGTAGAGACAGGGTTTCACCATGTTAGCCAGGATGGTCTTGATCTCCTGACCTCGTGATCTGCCTGCCTCGGCCTCCCAAAGTGCTGGGATTACAGGTGTGAGCCACCACGCCAGGCCAGAAAGTTGATTATTAAGCTATTCAAGGAGGTACCAGAGAAAAGTGGAAACTATCAAAGAAATTTTAAAAGCAGTTCAAGATACGAATGAAAAATTTTCTAGAGAAATAGATATTATAAAGAAAAAGCAATCACAACTTCTGGAAATGAAAGACACATTTAGGGAATTACAAAATGTCATGGGAAGTTTTAACAATAGACTGTAAAAAGTGGACGAAAGAATTTCAGTGTGTGAAGATATACTTTTGAATTAACCCAATCAGATAAAAATAAAGAAAAAAGAATCAAAAGAAATAAACAAAGTCTTCAAGAAATATGGGATTATGTAAAAAAAAAAAAAAAAAAAGCCAACCCTAAGAATAATTAGCGTTACTGAGGGAGAGGAGAAAACAAAAAGTCTGGAAAACTTACTTGAGGGAACAATTAAGGAAAACTTCCCTGGCCTGGCTAGAGATTTAGATTTAGATAAAGAACTCCTCAGAAATTCTCTGAAAAAAGATCTTCACCAAGGAATATAGTAATCAAGCTATTTAAAGCCAAAATGAAGGAAAGAATTATAAGAGCAGTAAGATAAAAGAATCAGGTAACCTATAAAGGAAAACCCGTCAGACTAAGAACAGACTTGACAGCAGAAACCTTACAAGTCAGAAGGGATTAGGGTCTGATCTTCAACCTCCTTAAACAGGATAACTGTCAGCTAAGAATTTTGAATCCAGCAAAACTAAGTTTTATAAATGAAAGAGAAAACAAGTCATTTTCAGACAAATGCTGAGGGAATTTGTCACTACCAAACTAGCACTATAAAAAACTCTAAAAAGAGTTCTAAACCTTGAAACAAAAGCTCAAAATGCACCAGAATAGAACTTTCTGAAAGCATAAAACTCACAGGGCCTAAAAACAATAACACAATGAAAAAATATCTAGATAACAATTAACATGATGACCAGTATCTCACATCTCAATATTAATGTTGAATGTAAATGGCCTAAATGCTCCACTTAAAAGATACAGAATGGATTTTTAAAAATTACAAACCAAATATCTACTGTCTTCCAGAGACTAACCTCACACAGAAGGATTCATATAAACTCAAGGTAAAGGGAGCAAAAAGATACTCCACACAAATAAAAACCAAAAGCAAGCAGGCATAGCTATTCTTATATCAGACAACAGACTTCAAAGCAACAACAGTAAAACAAAAAAAAAGACAAAGAAAGTCATTATATGATAAAAAGATCACTCCAAGAAGAAGATATTACAGTCCTAAATTTATATGCACCTAACACTGGAACTCCCAGATTCGTAAGACAATTACTACTAGACCTAAAAAATGAGATAGACAGCAACACAATAATAGTGGAAGACTTCAATGCACCATTGATAGCACTAGACAAATCAGAGACAGAAAGTCAACAAAGAAACCATGGACTTAAATGATGCACTAGAATAAATGGACTTAGATATTTACAGAACATTCTACCAAAGAACTGTAGAATATACATTCTTCTCATCAGCAGGTGGAACATTCTCCAAGATAGTGTTAAATACAGTGAGTTCTGTATGTTCAGTTCTTTGTTCTCCATTTTAAAGTTGAACTTCCTCATTCTCGTCTCCTTGACCCTAGTTTCAGTAAACAACATTTTTCACCAGTTCTAATCAGTAGTTCACATCTGTTCCCCTGGTCACCTGCTCCATGCTGAGTCACTCCTGGTCACCTGCTCTGAGTCACCTTTAGTCACCTGTTCCATAACTGTCTTTCCCACCGAAACTGCTCACCCCACCATTCTGGTTCATACCCCTGCTCTCTTTAAAATAGCCAGTCAGAATTAGCTTAGTCTGTGTGGTCCAACCCTGGCCAATAGAGGAACGACAGACACAGCAGTAGGGGTTACCTGTATCAGACATAAGAACACTTCCCCCTCCCTTGTTCAAGTGTGCTCTCGCAATTGCTCCATCTAAGAGATGCACCCTTCTATAGAAGTAAAATTGCCTTGCTGAGAAAATTCGTGTTTGAGTGCTATTTCTTTTGCGGCACCAAAAATTTATTTCTAGCAAATTTGGGGGCCCATCTGGGATTCCCATTCTCCTCTGGGGAGGGTCTAGACCTCTCCCATGAGGAGACATGGCCCGCTGCCTCATTGCAGCGGCCCCAGGGGTAAGGAATTGAGACCCACCTGGTGTGATGAATAAACCCGGACTCAGCAATGCAGAAAGAAACCGGCTGGCAACCTGGGGGAAAGGATCCTCACATACCATGGCGACCAGGTAATTCTGTGCACAGACCAAGGTAAGAAACATCACAGGGGCAGCAAAGTATTTCCTTGGTGGTCAGGATATTCTGGGGGATGAAAGTGTGTGTGAATGCAAGGAGCCTCCAGCAGGTGGGGCTAAAGGATAGGCGAGACAGCTCTAATATGAGAGATTGAGTCTAATAGCCCTAGCAAGCCCCCAGAGAAGGATAGGTAAGACATCTGTAACACGAGAGATTGAGCCTAACCAGGACCCAATATGGGAAATACCCCAAGTAAGGTAAGAGATAAAAAGGATAAAGTTAACAACAATAATATTCCCCCTAATAGTCCCCTAGGCCTAATGTTAAAATATTAGAAGAAGAAAAAAACCTTAGAGAAATGATAATTGAAAGAATTGGAGAGTCTGTAGCCCACATCCAAAGCATTACAAAAGCTTTCAATATACAACAAGGAAAAGATGAAAGACCTATAAAATTCCTAGGAAGACTCAAGAGCAAATGAGGAAATATGTAGGTCTAGAATTAGAAGACTCCCCTCAAATAAGGGATGTTAAAGCTTTATTTTGTAACTAATAGTTGGCCAGATATTAACAAGAAATTACAAGAGATAGAGAACTGGAAAGATAGACCTACAGAAGAGCTTCTAAGAGAAGCCCAAAAAGTATATGTAAAAAGAGATGAAGGAAAAACAAAAGCAGAAAGCAAAAATTGTGCTCTCCACCATATAATAAAGTACCCGGGGCCAGAACCTATAAAGAACCTAAACCCCCACTCTCCAGGCAATATAAAGGGTACGAAATAGTAAAGCCAGAAGACTCAGAGGTAGAAAAAGAAAGGGACAGAACGAATGTTTCAGATGCAGAAAATTAGGTCACTTTAAAAGACAATGTCCTGAAAGAAAAGAAAGAAAAAGTCATCCCACTTAAAGCTTTTGAAGAAGACTATGGAAGTCAGGGGCTCTATCTTTTTTTATCTTAAGTCCCATCAAAAGCCCTTAATAAATTTAGAAGTGGGATCTAAACTTAAGCTTATTACCTTTTTAATCAACTCAGAAGCAGCTCACTCCTCGGTTTGTTATCTTCCATCCAGTGTAACTTGTTCACAATAATTTTTTATCTCAGGAGTAAAAGGAGAAGCGTTTAAAACAAAAATCTTAGAGGAGACAGGAGTAAAATCCAAAAACCGATCAGCTAATATCAAATTTCTGTCAATTCTGGACACAGAGACAAATCTATTAGGAAGATATTTAATGCTAGAATTAGGCTTAGGCCTCCAAATCAATCATGGAAAATTCCTCCCCTCCCCTCCCTAATCTTGCTCACCACCACAGATGAAGAACACATTCATCCGGAGATATGGTCAAAAGACCGGAATTGAGGAAAGTTAGATTCCTCTGATTCATGTTAAATTAAAAACCCCTAGGGAAGTAGTAAAGCGAATGCAATACCCTATTCTTTTAGAAGCCAGGGTAAATTTAAAACCTATAATTGAAGATCTTCTTTGTGATGGGCTTCTTAAACCCTGTATGTCTCCCTATAACACTCCAGTACTACCTGTGAAGAAGCCAGATGGGTTAGTGCAAGACCTTAGAGCTATTAATCAAATAGTCCAAACTACACAGCCTGTTGTTCCCAATCCTTATACTATTATCAGTAGGATCTCATACAGTCACCAGTGGTTTACAGTAAGAGATTTAAAAGATGCCTCCAGGCTTGTCCATTAGTAGAGGGCAGCCGGGGTATTTATCTTTGAGTGAGAAGACCCTCACTCTGGTTGAAAACAGCAATACCAATGGACAGTCTTAACCCCCAGGGGTTTACGGAGTCTCCAAATTTAGTCAAATATTAGAACAAGTCATTTAATTAGCAAAGGTAAACAGAAAATTGAGCTTGAATGAATTAAAGGCCTCATATCCTTGCCTCTGCCAGAGACTAAACAAAAACTTAGAAAATTTTAAGGTTAGTCAGATACTGTCATCTATGGATGGACAGACTCTTATGCCCAAAAAACAAAACCCTTATACAAAAAGCTCACACAAGACGGGCCAAAACCCCTCATTTGGCAATTACCAGAAATGCAACAAGTGGAAAGGTAAAATATCTGTTAGTAACTGCCCCTGTCGCAGCTTTACCTTCCTTAAGCAGCCATTCCATCTTTTCGTCAGTATAAACAAGGGCATAACCTTAGAGGTACTTACCCAAGAGTATGGAGGCCACTTGCAACCCGTAGCCTTCCTATCAAAAATCCTAAACCCAGTAACCTGCAAATGGCCCAGATACATTCAATCTGTAGCAGCAACTGCTTTGCTAACAGAAGAAAGTAGAAAAATAACTTTTGGAGGAAACATCACTGTGAGCACACCTCACCAGGTCAGGACTATCCTAAGTCAGAAAGCAAAAAGGTAGCTTACTGACTCAAGAATCTTAAGGTATGAGGCTATTCTGGTAGAAAAAGATGATTTAACATTAACCACTGATAATTCGTTTAACCCAGCAGGTTTCCTAAAAGGGGATCCAAATCTAGAGAAAGATCACACATGTTTAGATTTAATTGATTACCATACAGCAGTCTGACCAGACCTAGGAGAAACTCCCTTCAGGACAGGACGACACTTATTTATAGATGGCTCTTCCTGGGTGATTTAGGGAAAATGACACCATGGGTATTCAGTAATTAATAGAGAAACTCTTGTAGAAATAGAGTCAGGAAAATTGCCTAATAATTGGTCTGCTCAAACGTGTGAGCTGTTTGCACTCAGCCAAGCCTTAAAGTACTTACAGAACCAGGAAGGAACCATCTATACTGATTCTAAGTACACCTGTGGAGTGGCTCATACATTTGGAAAAATTTGGACTGAACAAGGTCTTACTAATAGCAAAGGCCAAGACGTAGTCCACAAGGAATTAGTCACCTAAATATTAAATAACCTTCAGTCGCCAAAAGAAATAGTTATTGTCCATGTCCCTGGACACCAGAAAAGCCTTTTGAAAGTTGAGGAAATAACCTAGCAGACCAGATAGCCAAACAGGTGACCATTTCTTAGCTGTACCACTGGCCTGCTTTGCAGGTAGGTAAAACCTAGGACACACGGAGTTAAATGCAGAATAAGCCCGACCTTATCTGCACTTCTGTCTAGGTCCTAGGCTCTACACCTAGCACATAATTAAAATCCCAAACTTACAAAGTTTTCAACAAAAGTAAAAGTTAACAGTATAACATGTATTATCCCCACTTCTAATCTTGTGGCCTTAGGCTGTTTAGTCCACAGACATAAAGGAAGTTTGCTTTGGGAAAGAACGATTATCATCTTTGACATTAAAAAAAGGAGAATTGATGTAAAAAGAGTCTTATACGGTAAATTCTTGTCCTAAAGTAAATTAACGGGTTGTTTAAAGAAAGGGATGTTTACAAAAAGTCAGAAAGTTGAGGCATGTCAAAGATTGTCTGTGAAAGTCATGAAAAATGTATTAAAAGGGAATCTATGCAAGAAATGTTGTATAATTTAAAATTAGGCCTCCTGAATGTAAAACTATTGAAGAAACAGTTTACATGCAAGGTGTGTAAGGAAAGTAAAATATACTTTAAATTATTAGGAGGCATAAGAATGTGGATTTTTACCTACATTAAAAGGTTAAAAAAATGTTTTGAAGGTTTATGCAAGTTTTGAAACGTTAATTGTAAAGGAAATTCTTTGTGTGAACATACTGCCTAAAGTGAAAGGGGTATCATCCAGTTTTTCTGTAAATTGAACATTAAAATAAAAGCACAATGTTTTTTTCTTAAAGCACTAACCTGTTCTTTAACAAATTATAAAGGGTTAAAAAGAGTGTATAAAAATCTTACCTTATGGTTAGACATTAAAATTGGATAAATATGTCTACAGGTTTTATTAAAATTGAGTTTAACATTAATAGCACACTGATATAAAGGTGAAATTTAGCTTATTTGGTATAAAAATCATATAGGAAGCATTGTCAAATATAAAATGGTGTTTGGCTTTCTTTGGTCTAAAAACTAATAAAAATAGGTGCTAAAGAGAATTCAGAAGGAAAATAGATATTGCCAGACCAGAGAGAAATGTTATCCAAACCCCTTATGAGGAAAATCTTGTCCCAACCACATCAAGGGACCCATTGGGGGCCCCAGGGCATGTGTGATGCAGTTCTCAGAGTTTATGGGTTTATGGGTGCATAGGAATTTATATCCTGGCCAAACATGTACAGACAGTTGTTTAGTATGACCAAAAAAAAAAAAAAAAAAACCCACAAAACCTAATAAACTATAAAAGATTACCCCTTGGGGGAAGGAGTCCAGGCTTAAGGCCATTCCAAAGTATCCAAGTTGATTACACAGAAATGCCTCCAATAGGTCGTCTAAAATACTTACTAGTGACAGTAGATCACCTTATTCACTGGGTCAAAGCTATTCCCTTTTCAAATGCAACAGCCAATAATGTAGTCAAAGCCCTAATTGAAAATATAGTGCCCAGGTTTGAACTAATAGAAAATATTGACTCAGGCAATGGAACTCATTTCACCGCACACATAATTAAAAAGCTATCCCAAACATTAGACATTAGGTGGGAATACCATACTCCCTGGCATCTACCTTCATCAGGGAGAGTAGAAATAATAAATCAGACTTTAAAGAACCACTTAACAAAATTGGTTCTGGAGACTCAGTTACCATGGGCCAAGAGCCTTCCTATTGCCCTGCTAAGAATCTGAACTGCCCTGTGGAAAGATATTGGTCTTTCTCCTGATGAGATGCTCTACGGATTGCCTTATTTATACTCCACTGCTGACAATCCTACCTTTGAAACAAAAGATCAATTTCTTAAAAATTATATACTTGGCCTGTCTTCTACTTTCTCTTCTCTTAAAACTAAAGTTCTCTTAGCATAGGCACCACCCCTGGAGCTCCCAGTGCATCAACATCAACCTGAGGATCACATCCTCATCAAAAGCTGGAAAGAGGAGAAGCTGGAGCTGGCCTGGGAAGGATCTGGCCTAGTGCTCCTAAGTACTGAAACCGTAGACCGGACAGCAGAGAGAGGATGGACCCATCACACCTGAGTCAAGAAAATGCTGCCGCTTCTGGGCCATAGTCCCAGGGGAAAACCCTACCAAACTAAAGCTAAGAAAAATTTAACTCTCTTTCATCTATCCCATTACTCCTTATTTCCTCGCTCTATTATTGACCACCTAGCTATTAATGTAACCAAGTAAATTTTGCCTCAAACTATTACATTTGATGCTTGCCTTGTTATACCGTGTGGAGACTGGCCAAGTCAAAGATAGCTCTCCACTTCAGAAAAGTACATCTGTCCTTCCAGGCTCTCCTCAGACTGGACACTAGTGAATTGGGATCATTTAGTCTGGGAAGATTTCGATGAAGACCCCAGTGTCAACTGGGAGTCTTGCCCCCCACCCCCAATCCAGAGCTTTTATGCCATAGTTGGTCCAATGTTCTGTAGACCACTAAAGAGCAAGGATGGGCTGCCCTAACCAGTAGTTGTAATTTCCTAAAACCATACATTCATTTTACTAAAGGAACAGCTTCCCCTAACTGTCAGTTAAACCCCTCACTGTAGTGCAATCCAATACAGGTTATTATCCCAAACCCTAAAAATTCTTCCCCTTCTCCAAGCTGGTTCCCTTCTTTAAGTCAGTTTTATGGGGGCTGAAGTTTCAGGAAGAGACTCTATTGGATCCTTTGAAACACGTTTCATTGATCCCCCACCACCTACACCTTCCCCTAAGTCTTCTTCCAAAATCTTTCACAACGAAATGGTTATTCCACCTCCATCTAATGACAAGACCAAGGTAGCTATTGTAGAAATTAAAGATCTAAAACAAACTTTGGCAATTGAGACAGGATATCAAGATATGAATGCCTGGTTGGAATGGATCAAATATTTCATCCACACTTTAAACAAAAGCAATTGTTATGCTTGTGCACATAGCAGGCCAGAGGACCAGGTTGTCCCATTTCCACTAGGATGGTCCTCCAGTCGACCAGACATGGGCTGTATGGTAGCTCTTTTCCAGGATTCCACAGCCCGGGGTAACAAGTCATGCCAAGCTCTCTCTCTGCTATATCCTGAAGTTCAACACCCTGCGGGTCAGCCCCCGAGGGCCATCCAACCTCCGTCTCCCGACATTAAGTTCACTTCATGTCTCTCATGACAAGGGGGAAACTTAGTGTTCCTTGGAGACCTGAAGGGATGAGGTGAGCTTAAGAATTTTCAAGAGCTTACCAATCAATCGGCCCTTTTTCATCCCCGAGCATATGTAAGGTGGTATTGTGGTGAACCTTTACTGGACACTCTGCCAAGTAACTGGAGTGGCACTTGTGCTGTAGTCCAATTGGCTATTCCTTTCACCTTGGCATTTCATCAACCAGAGAGAAGAAAAATACAACACTGTAAAACAAGAGAAGCTCCTTATGGGTCTTTCGACTCTCATGTTTACTTAGATGCAATTGGAGTCCCACGAGGAGTACCAGATAAAGTTAAATCTTGAGATCAAATAGGATTTGAGTCAATATTTTGGTAGGTGACAATAAAAACATAGATTGGATAAATTACATTTATTACAACCAACAGTGGTTTATTAACTACACTAGAGGTGCTGTTAAAGGAATAGCTGAGCAATTAGTGGCTACTAGCCAGACAGCTTGGGAAAATAGAACAGCCTTAGACATGATATTAGCAGAAAGAGAAGGAGTTTGTGTCATGATTAAAACTCAGTGTTGCACCTTCGTCCCAAACAATACTGCCCCTGGTGGAAGTATAACAAAGGCATTGCAAGGTCTAACTGCTCTGTCCAATGAGTTAGCCAAAAACTCAGGAGTAAATGACCCCTTCACATGGTGGCTAGGAAAATGGTTTGGTAAATGGAAAGGAATCACAGCCTCAACTCTTACTTCTCTCACAGCCATAGTAGGTGTACTCATTCTTGTCAGGTATTGTGTCATACCATGCATCCATGGGCTGGTGCAAAGACTCAGAGAGACAGCACTTACTAAAACCTCCCTTGGCCGGGCATGGTGGCTCACACCTGTAATCCCAGCACTTTGGGAGGCTGAGGCAGGTGGATCACCAGGTCAGGAGATTGAGACCATCCTGGCTAACATGGTGAAACCCTGTCTCTACTAAAAATACAAAAAATTAGCTGGATGTGGTGGCGGCTGCCTGTAGTTCCAGCTACTTGGGAGGCTGAGGCAGGAGAATGGTGTGAACCCAGGAGGCGGAGCTTTCAGTGAGTAGAGATCACGCCACTGCACTCCAGCCTGGGTGACAGAGCAAGACTCCGTCTAAGAAAAAAACAAAACACCCTCCCTTAACTCTCCTCTACCTTATTCCGAGAAGCTTCTTCATTTAGAGAATCAAGCAGAACTAAGCCAACACATGTTAAGGAAGTTTGAAGAGAAAGAACTGTAAAATTCAAGAGGGGGAAAATTGTTAAATACAGTGAGTTCTAACTTTCTCTTCAAATAGTAAGTATGTCAGTATGTTCAGTTCTTTGTTCTCCATTTTAAAGTTGAACTTCCTTGTTCTCCTCATCTCCTTGCCCCTAGTTTCAGTAAACAACCTTTTCCACCAGTTCTAATCAGTAGTTCACATCTGTTCCCCTGGTCATCTGCTCCATCCTGAGTCACCCCTGGTCACCTGCTCTGACCTGAGTCACTTTTAGTCACCTGTTCCATAACTATCTTTCCCACTGAAACTGCTCACCCTGCCACTCTGGTTTATACCCCTGCTCTCTTTAAAATAGCTAATTGGAATTAGCTTAGACTATGCGGGAGACGGAGGCTGGATGGCCCTCGGGGGCTGACCCGCAGGGTGTCGAACTTCAGGATATAGCAGAGAGAGAGCTTGGCATGACTTGTTACCCCGGGCTGTGGAATCCTGGAAAAGAGCTACCATACAGCCCATGCCTGGTCGACTGAAGGACCATCCTAGTGGAAATGGGACAACCTGGTCCTCCGGCCTGCTGTGTGCACAAGCATAACAATTGCTTTTGTTTAAAGTGTGGATGGAATATTTGATCCATTCCAACCAGGCATTCGTATCTTGATATCCTGTCTCAATTGCCAAAGTTTGTTTTAGGTCTTTAACTTCTACAATAGCTACCTTGGTCTTGTCATTAGATGGAGGCGGAACAACTGTTTCGTTGTGAAAGATTTTGGAAGAAGACTTAGGGGAAGGTGTAGGTAGTGGGGGATCAATGAAACGTGTTTCAAAGGATCCGATAGAGTCTCTTCCTGACAGCCCCCGTAAAACTAATAAGCTCAATTAGAAATGAAACTTGAGATACTCAACTGATATACCACAGAAATACGAAAGATCATCTGAGACTGCTATGAACACGTTTATGCACACAAACTAGAAAACCTAGAGGAAATTCCTGGAAACATAAGACCCTCCTAGATTAAATCAGGAAGAAACAGAAACTCTGAACAGACCAATAACAAAAAGTGAGACTGAATTAGTAATTTAAAAATTGCCAACAACTAAAGCCCAGGACATGATGGATTCAAAGCTGAATTCTACCAGACACTCAAAGAAGGATTGGTACCAATCCTACTGAAACTATTCTTAAAAAATGAGAAAGAAGGGAAAGAAGGAATCTGCCCTAAACCATTCTAAGAAGCCAGTATCACCCTGACAGCAAAATCAGGAAAGAACATGACAAAAAAAGAAAACTACAGACCAATGTCTCTGATGAACATAGATGCAATAATCCTCAACAAAATACTAGCTAACTGAATCAAACAGCACATTAAAAAGATAATACATCATAATCAAGTGATTTTCATCCCAAGGATGCAGGGATGGTTCAACATATACATGTCAATAAATGTGATATCACATAAACAGAATTAAAAACAAAAACCATATGATCATCTCAAGAGATTCAGAAAAAGCATTCAACAAAATCCAGCATCCCTTTATGATAAAAACCCTCAACAAACTAAGCATAGAAGAGACTTACCTCAAAATAATAAATGCCATCTATGACAGACCCATAGCCAACATCATACTGAATGGGGAAAAGTTGAAAGCATCCCTGAGAACAGGAACAAGACAAGAACTCCCACTTTCACCACTCCTATCCAACATAGTTCTGGAAGTCCTGGCCAGAACAATCAGACAAGAGAAAGAAATAAAGGGCATCCAAATTGGAAAACAGAAAGTCAAAATATCTGTGTTTGCAGATGATATAACTGTATACCTAGAAAATCCTAAAGACTCCTCCAAAAGACTCTTAGATTTGATGAAGGAATTCAGTGAAGTCTCAGGTTACAAAATCAATGTACACAAATTAGTAACACTGCTATACACCAACAACCACCAAACTGGGAATCAAATCAAGAACTCAATCCCTTTTACAACAGCTGCAAAAAAATTATAATATTTAGGAATACACTTAACCAAGGAAGTGAAAGATCTCTACAGATTACAAAACACTGCTGACAGACATCATAGATGACACAAACAAATGGAAACACATCCCATGTTCATGGATTGGAAGAATCAATATTGTGAAAATGATACCTCCCCAAAGCAATCTACAGATTCAATACAATTCTCATCAAAACATCAACATCATTTTTCACAGAATTTAAAAAAAATCCTAAAATTTAAGGAACCAAAAAAAATCCCAAATACCCAAAGCAATCCTAAGCAAAAAGAACAAATCTGGAGGCATCACATTACTGAACTTCAAATTATACTGCAAGACTGTAGTTACCCAAACAGCATGGTACTCATATTAAAGTATGCACATAGGCTGGGTGTGGTGGCTCATGCTTGTAATTCCAGCACTTTGGGAGGCTGAGGTGGGTGGATCACCTGAGGTCAGGTGTTCGAGACCAGCCTGACCAACACGGAGAAACCCCGTCTGTACTAAAAATACAAAATTAGCCAGGTACAGTGGCACATGCCTGTAATCCCAGCTACTCTGGAGGCTGAGGCAGGAGAATCACTTGAACCTGGGAGGCAGAGATTGTGGTGAGCCGAGATCATGCCATAGCACTCCAGCCGGGACAACAAGAGCGAAATTCCACCTCAAAAAACAAAACAAAACAAAACAAAACAAACAAAAAAGAAAGGCACATAGACCAATGGAACAGAATAGAGAACCCAAAAATAAACCCAAATATGTACAGCCAACTGATCTTTGACAAAGCATATAAAAACATTTTAAATTGGGAAATGACACCCTGTTTAATATATGGGGCTGGGAAAACTGGATAGTCACATATAGAAGAATGAAAATGGATCCCTATCTCTTACCTTATACAAAAATGAACTCCAGATGGATGAAAGATGTAAATATAAGATCTGAAATCATAAAAATTCTAGAAGACAGCATTGCCAAACTCTTCTAGACATCGACCTAGGCAAAGAAAGAATTCATGACTAAGACCCCAAAAGCAAATGCAACAAAAACAAAAAAGGGACCTAATTAAACTAAAAATCTTCTGCTCAACAAAAGAAATAGAGTAAAAAGACAACCCACAGAATGTGTAAAAATATTTGCAAACTACGCATCTGACAAAGAACTAGTATCCAGAATCTACAAGGAACTCAAACAAGAAAAAAATCTCATCGAAAAGTGGGCAAAGGACATGAATACACATTTCTAAAAAGAAGATATACAATGGCCAACACACATATGAAAAAAATGCTCAACATTACTAATCATCAGGGAAATGCAAATTAAAACCACAATGAGATACCACCTTACTCCTGTTAGAATGGCCATTATTAAAAAGTTTCAAAACAATAGATGTTGGCATGGGTATGGTGAAAAGGGAATGCTTATACACTGCTGATGGGAATGTAAATTAGTACAACCTCTATGGAAAATAGTATGAATATTCCTTAAAGAACTAAAAGTCTACCATTCAATCCTGCAATCCCACTACTGGGTATCTAACCTAAAGGAAAAAAGATCATTATATGAAAAAGACACTTGCCACACATGTATGTTTACAGCAGCACAATTCACAATTGCAAAGATGTGAAACCAACCTAAGTGCCCATCAACTAATGAGTGAATAATGAAAATGTGATAAATATACACCATGGGGTACTACTCAGCCATAAAAAGGAATAAAATAATGTCTTTTGCAGCAACCTGGATGGAGGTGGAGGCAATTATTCTAAGTGATGTAACTCAGGAATGGAAAACCAAAAACCATGTGTTCTCACTTATAAGCTATGAGTGCATAAAGGCACACAGAATGATATAATGGACTTCAGAGACTCAGAAGGCAGGGAAGGAGGGAGGGAGGAAGGGTGGGGAGAGAGGCTAGGAATAAAAAATTACACATTAGATACAATGTACACTAGCTGAGTATCCGGTACACTGAAATCTCAGAATTCACCACTATATAATTCACCAATGTAACAACAACAACAAAAAACCACTTGTACCTCAAAAGCTATTGATATAAAAATTTTTTTTAAAAAGTACAGACCAAGGCAACACGTCCTTCACATATAGCCAAGCAGCCTGTGCACTGCACACCCCAGGTGGCACCATACGTAGACCAAAAGGTGAAGGAGTTGCTCTTGTGATTGTACAATGCACAGCCTGCACATCCAGACCTGGTATCCCCTCACATAATTCACTACAAATTCCTGATCCAGAAGTCAAGAAGTCTGGGTTTGGACACTGATTTCTCCAGTAACTTACCAAGAGATCTTATGCAAGCGCCATTTCCTCTCTGTGCCAGTTTCCTCTTCTGGAACAGGACTTGTGTCTGAAGTTTCCTCCAGCTATAAAATTCTGTGATTCTACAGAAGCAGATTTCAATTTTTGAAGGGCTGTCATACAAAAGATGAAATCAGCTCCCTCACCTGGCTTGAGAGAGAAGAACCATGAGTTGGGGAGGGATTTAGAGAGGAACAGTATATGCCTCAGTCAGAAAGAAACTCTTCTTCATGATCAGAGTACCCAGCACCCGATGAGGCAGCAGTGGGAGTGATGGGTTCCCTGTGGCTGGAGGATTTCAAGTACACTGGGTAAGCACCTGTTAGAGGTGGGCGGTCTCTTCGAGCACGGAGAATTTATTGTTGCAAAGCTTGGTTCTGCTTTCCTCAGTGCTAGGAGGCACTCAGCTGGGGCCAGGTCTGGTCCACCCCTGCAGATAGTTATTAATGCAATAACCTTGTCGGCTCTGCCTCTCTACCCTTCTTGCAGCTCACACAAGTCCACATTCTCCAAATTAAACTCGGTCCCTCGGGCCGTGCAGGTGTTTACCTTTGCTCTGACAAACAAATCTTTTCATCCTAGAAAGAACTAATAAATTAATAGCCTTACCCAGACTCGGGGTAGGGAGAAGATGGAGCTAGGATGGGAAACCATGCAAAATACTCAAGAGAATTATCCATACAAACACTTCTAGCAGCTCTCTCCAACAACAGCTAATGCTAATTGCAAATCATCCTTATCTAGGCAAGACTGCGGGTCCCCTAGGAATTCCTAGCAACAACAGCTGTGTAGGACTGGTTTAAGTTTCTGCACGTGAGGGAAAAGAATCACAGGGTTTCTTTTAAAATCACAACCATTTGTTTTTTCGTTAATTCAGATCAGGTGACCCCAAACAGTGTAGATGGTTGAGGGTGAATTGCATTGCCTTTAAGTTGCGACCACAATTCCATGAGGAATGGCAAGATTTGGCAATTATCCACTAGGGATGATCAATGAGGTGCATTCAGTCAGTCTTGGGAAGGTGGGGTCAGAACACCCCCACTGTTGTTCAAAACACTTCAGTGTTTTGCTCTCACTTCCAACATGAATCAATTTTTAAAAAACCAGCTTGGATGTAGCTCTTAAAGACTTCCAATCAGAAATTTAGCTCAGGGCACTGTCAGAGGCACTCAAATCAGAGCGATTCCATTTCGAGTGAGGGCTAGGAAAATGAGGCTGATAACTTGCTGTGCTGCATTCCCAAAAAGTTAGACATTCCTAGCCTCTAGATGTTTATAGTTAAGGGAACAAATTAATAATGTTTACTAAACAGACCCAGACTTGGGAGTTTCCAGATATTCTGATATCTGGAGAACAAAGGCATTCCTAATTTTGCTTTAAAAATTATTTTGCTTTAAAAATAGTATTAATTCTTCACACCTGTAATCCCAGCACTTTGGGAGGCTGAGGCAGGGGGATCACAAGGTCAGGACATCAAGACCATCCTGGCTAACACCGTGGAACCCCATCTCTATTAAAATTACAAAAAATTAGCTGGGCATGGTGGCGGGAGCTTGTAGTCCCAGCTACTTGGGGGGCTGAGGCAGGAGAATGGCGTGAACCCAGGAGGCAGAGCTTGCAGTGAGCCAAGTTGGCACAACTGCACTCCAGCCTGGGTGACAGTGCAAGACTGTCTCAAAAAAGAAATAATAATATTAATTCTTGCAAAATATAGTAATTAAGAAAATTAATGCTTTATGACAAACCCTTGCAGCAGAGCACATCTCCTGAAAATCTTTTTTTAATCATATATATATATATAAAAGCATTGTACCTAGGGTGGTCGCGTTTCTCCTCTTACGTTCAGGAACGCTCTACTCTATCCATGAAGTAGCTGTACTTTCATTACTTTCTTAATAAACTTACTTTTACTTTAAACTGCAGACTTGCCTTGGATTCTTTCTTGCATGAGATCCAAGAACCCTCTCTTGGGATCTGGATCGAGACCCCTTTCCTATAACATATTTCTCGTGACCACAGAAGGGCACAAAAATTGCTGGTTGAGATTTGGTATTTAATAGCTATGAGCAATAAGATTAGATAGATGTTTTTTGTTTTGTTTTGTTTTTTTGAGATGAAGTCTTGCTTTGTTGCCCAGGCTGGAGTGCAGTGGCATGGCTCACTGCAACCTCCAACTCCCGGGTTCAAGCAATTCTCCTACCTCAGCCTCCCAAGTAGCTGGGATTACAGGTACCCACTACCACACCTAGCTAAGTTTTGTATTTTAGTAGAGATAGGGTTTTGCCATGTTGGCCAGGCTGGTCTCAAATACCTGGCCTCGAGTGATCCACCCAACTTGGCCTCCCAAAGTGCTGGGATTGCACATGTGAGCGACCATGCCTGGCAAATGTGTTTATGTTTTGTTGCTGCTATGCCAACTAAATGTGATTGAGAAGCACTAGGATGGAAATCAGGGGACTTTTCTCCTTGCTGTTTTGTTTCATTTTGCACACTAAAAAAACAAAACAAAACACTTCTTTCCTTTCTTGGATTTGGGCAAACTGGCTTTGCTCATCTGCTATTGCCCAGAATCTGCTTGCTCTGCTTATTTCCATCTAAATCCTCTTCATTTCCTTGCCTTATTCAATATTTTTTTGTGTTGGAGTCCATGTTGTGGTTTATCTAAGAGTCACAGCTCGGTTATACATTTATTTGTTATTTGGATAATGTGCATCATGTTTGATGAGAGGAAAGGAAGAAAAAGAATTAGACATACTAGATGATCCTTTGATGCAAGCCCTCCTGATTCAGTGGGCATTTTTGGGTGGAGCAGAACCTCCTTCTGTCAGCTCTGAAGGTTCAGATGCGTCGGTCATTTCTCCTTCTAGTCCACCTGAAAGCTGTATTGAGAACCCTTCATCCCATCCTTCTTACCCGTCTAGTCCCACTCTGTACCCACCACTCCCTGAGGAACTTAGCCCAGCAAGTACCACTCATAGTGGAGCCTCCTATCAACCTCCAACAGGAAACCTTTGTCCACTTAACGAGGTGGCGAATGGGGAAGAAGGCACTGTGAGAGTACATATCCCCTTTTCTGCCTGATGTGGCCCTATATAAAGAGAAGTTTGGTCTTTTCTCTGAAGATCCAGGAAAATTCATAGATGAGTTTGAGAAATTAACTCCAACCTATAGTTTAACTTGGCAGGATTTTCATGTTTTGTTGTTTCTGTGTTGTACAGTGGAAGAGAAACAACGTGTTTTGGGGACAGCTAGGGCCCAGGCAGATAAGGAATTGGCTCACAACCTGAACCATAATATATATGGCAGGAGGTATAGCAGTTCCAGATCAAGATCCAGAGTGGAAGTATCAAAGGGCCAGTGAGGACTTGGGGAGGAGAGCTCATATGGTCACTTGTTTATTGGAAGGGATGAAGAAATATATGAAAAAGCCTGTTAACTATGCAAAGGTTAAGGAAGTTTCTCAGGGTAAAGATGAGAATCCAGCTTTGTTTCAAAAGCATTTAGTTGAGGCAATCAGGAAATATACTAACACTGATTCTGCTCCAAAGGAAGGACAAACCCTTTTGGGAGAACATTTTATAACCCAGTCTGCCCCTGATATCTGTAGGAAACTACAAAAAGCAGCTATGGGTCCCCAAACTCCTATGGAACAGCTTTTGGATTTGGCATTTTTAGTTTTTAATAACAGGGACAAACCAGAGGAAGTAGAAAGAATAAAATGGACCTCCCCCAAGGTGCAGCTCTTGGCTGCAGCCTTAAGATGCAGATTAGGGATTCCTGGGCTGGAGCTGATGGGGCTGCCCTCCTGACTCTTGGCCTGAACAAAGGAAGCTGAAAGGTGGGAAGCCCAAAGCTGGACGTCTGAGTCACCGTGCCTTGTGCATAAATCAGTGTGCACCCTGTAAGAAAAGAGGTCATTGGAAGAGGGATTGCCCAGCACTCCAGAGGGAGCCATTGGCACCTGAATCAATAATGGCCAAAATAGCCAGACAAACCCAAGAGTGACAGGGGTCCGAGGCCTTCTGCCACAGTTCCTGTCAGACAACTAGCCAAATCTCTGGAGAAGCCTCGGTAACCTTTGATGTGCCAGGTAAGAATGTTAACTTCCTTCTGGACTGCTTACTCTGTTTTGGCCCATTATAATGGGCCTCTGTCACCCAAAAACTGTATGGTCACAGGGTAGATGGACAAGCCCATAGACACCATTTGACCTATCCTTTAAGCTGTTCTTCAGAGACTTTGGTTTTCTCACATGCCTTTCTTATCATGCCTGAGTGCCCCACCCCTTCGTTGGGAGGGGATTTGATGACTCAGCTGCAGACAGTGGTATCTTTCGGAAATCACAAGGCAGACACAAGGAACTACTCCTCCTCCTTTCCTGTGATAAGGGAGGAAAGTCAATAGGGGACGCATCTACTTTACCTATTGGAGTAATCTCCCAAGTAGATCCTATAGTATGGGACGCTATTGTATGTTTCCCCAGTTTACATCCAACTTAAGCCTAGTGTCCCATACCCCTGGAAGAGACAATACCCCTTAAAGCCAGAGGCACAAAGAGAGGTCCAACCATTAATAGCTAAGCTTTTGGCCGGGCGCGGTGGCTCAAGCCTGTAATCCCAGCACTTTGGGAGGCCGAGATGGGCGGATCACGAGGTCAGGAGATCGAGACCATCCTGGCTAACACGGTGAAACCCCGTCTCTACTAAGAAATACAAAAAATAGCCGGGCGAGGTGGCAGCGCCTGTAGTCCCAGCTACTCGGGAGGCTGAGGCCGGAGAATGGCGTGAACCCGGGAGGCGGAGCTTGCAGTGAGCTGAGATCCGGCCACTGCACTCCAGCCTGGGCGACAGCGCGAGACTCCATCTCAAAAAAAAAAAAAAAAAATAGCTAAGCTTTTGCAGTTTGGGTTGCTAAGGCCCTGTAAGTCTCCTTGTAATACGCCAGTCTTACCAGTTAAAAAGTCAAAGCCAAATAGAGACTATAAATTTGTTCAAGATCTTCAAATTGTCAATGAGGCTGTCATTCCCATACATCCTATAGTGCCCAGTCCCTACCTGCCATTAGCCAAGGTCCTTGGGAATGCCAAGATCTTAAGGATGCCTTTTTTTTCCCCATTCCAGTACACCTGATTCACAATTCATTAAGTGGACTGATCCTGATAGTCATTTAGTTTTTCAATTAATTTGAACAGTTCTTCCTTAGGGTTTTAGGGACAACCCTCATCCATTTGGAAATGCACTGGCTAGAGAATTAAAGATGTTACAATTAAATAAGGGCAGTATTATTCAATATGTAGATAATCTGCTGATTGTTAGCCCAACCAAAAGAAACTCAAATGAAAATACCACCATGTTGCTAAATTTTCTGGGAGCTAATGGGTATAAGGTTTAGACACATAAAGCCCAGATTTCAGTGCAAGAGGTTAAACACTTACGATATGTCCTAACCCCTGGCACCTGGGCAATAGCGTCAGAATGAAGGGAAGCTACCTTGGACATTCCAGAACCCCAAACTAAAAAGCAGCTGTGGGCTTTCCTAGGGATGGCAGAATTCTGCCATTTATGGGTGGCTGGATGTGGGCACATAGCCAAGCCTTTATATGAGGCTCTAAAAGGAGCAGATGTAAATCCTTTTGAACAGGATAATAACTGTAAACAGGCTTTTAATGCTCTCAAGGAGAAACTGGGATCAGCTCCAGCCCAGGATTCCCTAATCTTGTTAAGCCATTTTTCCTTTATGTGGGTAAAAAACAAGGAATCACCCTAGGTGTCCTTGTACAGAAGTTAGGAGATATTCCCTGACCAGTGGCATATTTTTCTAAGCAATTAAACCATGTCCCTTTGGGATGGCCTGGATGCCTCAGGGAAGTGGTAGCAACTGCTCTTTTAGCAGATGAAGCCAGTAAACTGATTTTAGGACAACATCTGGATGTTTTAACCCCACACTAAGTACGAGGAGTCCTAGAAGCTAAAGGACACCAGAAGATGACGGGGGACGTTTATTAAAATATCAGGCTTCGTTGCTAGGCACTCCTAATATAACACTTAAAGTATGCCAAACTTTGAATCCACCTACCCTAGATCATTCTTGTATACAAGTTATGGAGCGAGTTTACTTCACCATCTGGATTTAAAGGATGAGCCTCTAGATAATCCTGAGGTAGAATGGTTTACAGATAGAAGTAGCTTTGTGCACTAGGGAAACAGGAAAGCTGGGTATGCTGTTGTCAGTCAACATGAGGTAATTGAATCCCGGGCCTTACCAGCTTCTACCTCAGCTCAAAATGCAGAATTAATAGCTATTACTAGAGCCCTGCAATCGGGAAAGGACTTAAGAATTAACACACTGATTCTAAGTATACCTTTCTGGTACTTCATGTTCGTGCTGCTACCTGGAAGGAACGGGGACTCCTAACTGCTAAGGGTTCCCCTATAAAACATCATTTAAAAATTCTGAATCTATTGAATGCTATTTTGCTGCCCAAGAAAGTAGCTGTAATCCATTGCAGAGGACATCAAAAAGGAGACTCTAGTGTGGCTAAGGGAAACTCCTTTGCAGATGCAGCTGCTAAGGCAGTAGTGTTAAAGGAGCCAGTTGAACTTGTCGGCATGTTAGTGCCCTCAGCCACGGTAATGACAGAACTCATACACTAAAGAGGAACGACAATGGGCTAAAGGTCAGGGTTTAATTTTCAAGATCCTTTTGTCTGGCTTATCAATAACAACAAACTGTTAATATCAGGTGCTAATCAGTGGAAAACAGTTAAGCATTTGCATGACTTTACTCATTTGGGAAGAGATTCCCTGTGTCAATTCATGTCTCAGCTTTTTATAACAAAAGGCTTACTTAAAATAGTAAAGCAGGTAACTCAGGCCTGTGAATTCTGTGCCCAGAATAACCCAAATAACCAATCTTTATCTCCTCCTCTCGTAAGGCCTGTTCAGCGTAGGGCAACATACCCTGGTAAAGACTGGCAAATAAATTATACTCAAATGCCCCATGTAAAGGGTTTAAATATTTATTAGTATTTGTTGACACTTTTACCGGTGGGATTGAGGCTTTTCCTATCCAGTCTGAAAAGTCAATTGAGGTTTCTAAACTCCTGCTAAAGGAAATAATTCCTAGACTTGGGCTGCCTAAGAGCTTACAGAGTGATAATGGTCCATCTTTCACAGCAACAATTACCCAAAACATATTTTCAGCCTTAGAAATTCAATACCACCTTCACTTGGAGTGGAGGCCACAGTCTTCAGGGAAAGTAGAAAGAGCTAATCAAACTCTAAAAAGAACTCTTGAGGACTAAATTGCAGCTCTGGACAGAGCAGCATACAGGCTTGCATTGTGAATTTTAGCTCCAGATCTACTGCAAGAACAAACCAGCAATCCTGAGAGCACCCACAGTCCCTCTGAAGGAATCACTGCTCCTGCAGGACCTGGGAGACACCCCAAATCCTGTGAGTGCCCCAACTGCAGAAGTGGGAAAGGGAGACGCCCCTCTCCCGAACACACACCCCCACTGGAGAAGCTGAAGTTCTGTTTGTGGGAGAAGTTTCCGACTTTACCTGGAGCTGAGTCAAGTTAGAGAGCTGAGCAAAATACAGGGGTAGAGGAAGCAGCAGAAAGGTCCTAGGAGCTCACTGGTCCCCAAACAGCCCATTCCTGCCTGACACCACAGGGATCCATCGGAAGGGTGGCCAGAGGAGCAGGGGCTAAAACTCCGCAGGGAGAAGGAATTCTCTAGCTGAGCTTTGTAACAATTTGAACAGGGCAAGAAGCCTCCTGGCAAGAACTTGGGGGAGGGCGCGAACCTGGCAGACTTCACAGGCAGGGGGAAGAACTAAAGCCCTTTCTCTCTCAGCTGGGAGGCGGAAAGCTTCTGGCCAGTTTTCATGCCCATTTTGCCCTCTGCCTGGAAACAGACTCGGGGCCGTTGGGGGACACACAGTGGGAGTGAGACTGGCCCTTCTGTTTGCTTGGGAGCTGTGCGAGTCTTGTCATTGCTGGCTTTCCCCCACTTCCCTGACAATCTGCATGACTAAGCAGAGGCAGCCATAATCCTCCTAGGTACACAACTTCAGTGACCTGGGAATCTCACTTCCATCCCCCACAGCAGCCACAGCAAGACCTGCCCAAGGAGAATGTGACCTCAGACACCTCTAGCCCCACCCCCACCTGATGGTCCTTTCCTATCCACCCTGGTAGCAGAAGACAAAGGGCATTTAAGGAAAGCAGCACCTCCTGGCAGGAGGCCAACCAGCATAAAAATAGAGCATTAAAACACCAAAGCTGAGGACCCTCATGGAGTCCATTGTATCCTCTGCAACCTCCACCAGAACATGCACTGGTATCCATGGCTGAGAGCCCCATAGATGGTTCACATCACAGGACTCTTTGTAGACAACCCCCAATACCAGCCCAGAGCTAGGGAGACTTGCTGGGTGGCTAGACCCAGAAGAGAGAGAACAATCACTGCAGTTCAGCTCACAGGAAGCCACATCCACAGAAAAAGAGGGAGACTCCTACATCAAGGGAACACCCCATGGGACAAAAAAAGTCTGAACAACACTCTTCAGCCCTAGACCTTCCCTCTAACAGAGCCTACTCAAATAAGAAGGAACCAGAAAACCAACCCTGGTAATATGACAAAACAAGGCTCTTCAACACCACCCAAAAATCACACTAGTTCACCAGCAATGAATCTAAACCAAGAGGAAATCCCTGATTTACCTGAAAAAGAATTCAGGAGGTTAGTTACTAATCTAATCAGGGAGACACCAGAGAAAGGTGAAGCCCAATGTGAGGAAATCCTAAAAATGATACAAGAAGTGAAGGGAAAAATATTCAAGGAAATAGATAGCTTGAAGGAAAAAAAATTAAAAAGTAAGGAAATTTTGGACACACTTTTACAAAAGTGAAATGCTCTGGAAAGTCTCAGCCATAGAATTGAACAAGTAGAAGAAATAAATTCAGAGCTTGAAGACAAGGTCTTCAAATTAACCCAATCTAACAAAGACAAAGAAAAACGAATAAGAAAATATGAACAAAGCCTCCAAGAAGTCTGGGATTATGTTAAATGACTAAACCTAAGAATAATTGGTGTTCCAGAAGAAGAAGACCATTCTAAAAGCTTGGAAAACATATTTGGGGGAATAATCGAGGAAAACTTCCCCAGCCTTGCTAGAGACCTAGACATGCAAATACCAGAAGCACAAAGAAAACCCAGGAAATTCATAGCAAAAAGATCTTCACTTAGGCACACTGTCATCAGGTTACCCAAAGTTAAGATGAAGGAGAGAACCTTAAGAGATGTGAGATAAAAGCACCCAGGTAGCCCATAAAGGAAAACCTATCAGGTTAACAGAAGATTTCTCATCAGAAAGCCTACAAGCTAGAAGGGATTGGGGCCCTATCTTCAGTCACCTCAAACAAAACAATTGCCAGCTAAGAATTTTGTATCCAGCAAAACTAAGCATCATATATGAAGGAAAGATACAGTCACTTTCAGACAAACAAATGCTGAGAGAATTTGCCATTACCAAACCTCCACTACAAGAGCTGCTAAAAGGAACTCTAAATCTTGAAACAAATCCTGAAAACACAGCAAAAGAGAACCTTTTTAAAGCATAAATCACACAGGACCTATAAAACAAAAATATAAGTTAAAAAAACAAAACAAAAACAAATTACACAGGTAACAAAGAGCAAGATGAATGCAATGGTACATCACATTTCAATACTAACATTAAATGTAAATGGCCAAAACGCTCCACTCAAAAGATACAGAACCACAGAATGGATAAGAACTCACCAACCATCTACGGCCTTCAGGAGACTCACCTAACACA
Organism: Papio anubis; assembly: GCF_008728515.1. Classification (NCBI taxonomy): domain Eukaryota; kingdom Metazoa; phylum Chordata; class Mammalia; order Primates; family Cercopithecidae; genus Papio; species Papio anubis. Next base: position 50,595,352 of record NC_044977.1, read on the forward strand.
CAAGGACTCACATAAACTTAAAGTACAGGCGTGGAAAAAGGCATTTAATGCAAATGGATACCAAAAGCGAGCAGGATAGCTATTCTTATATCAAACAAAACAAACTTTAAAGCAACAGCAGTTAAAGGAGACAAAGACCTGGAAAATTGGGTAACTCCCACCCTAATACTGCGCTTTACCAAGGGTCTTAGCAAACGGCACACCAGGAGATTATATCCCACACCTGGCCCAGAGGGTCCCACGCCCACGGAGCCTCCCTCATTGCTAGCACAGCAGTCTGAGATCTAATTGCAAGGGGTCAGTGAGGCTGGGGGAGGGGTGCCCGCCATTGCTGAGGCTTAAGGAGGTAAACAAAGCCGCCGGGAAGCTCAACCTGGGTGGAGCCCACCACAGCTCAAGGAGGCCAGCCTGCCTCTGTAGACTCCTCCTCTGGGGACAGGGCATAGCTAAACAAAAAGCAGCAGAAACCTCAGCAGAGGTAAATGTCCCTGTCTCACAGCTTTGAAGAGAGCAGTGGATCTCCCAGCACAGAGGCTGAGATCTGAGAATGGACAGACTGCCTGCTCAAGTGGGTCCCTGACCCCTGCGTAGCCTAACTGGGAGACATCCCCCACTAGGTGCAGACTGACACCTCACACCTCACACAGTGGGGTACACCCCTGAGACGAAGTTTCCAGAGCAAGGATCAGACAGCAATGCTGGCTGTTCAGCAATATTCTATCTTCTGCAGCCTCTGCTGCTGATACCCAGGCGAACATGGTCTGGAGTGGACCTCAAGCAAACTCCAACAGACCTACAGCTGAGGGTCCTGACTGTTAGCAGGAAAACTAACAAACAGAAAGGACACCCACACCAAAACCCCATCAGTATGTCACCATCATCAAAGACCAAAGGCAGATAAAACCACAAAGATGGGGAAAAAGCAGTGCAGAAAAGCTGGAAATTCAAAAAATCAGAGTGCATCTCCCCCTCCAAAGGAACGCAGCTCATCGCCAGCAACGTAACAAAGCTGGATGGAGAATGACTTTGATGAATTGAGGGAAGAAGGCTTCAGTTGATCAAACCTCTCAGAGCTAAAGGAGGAACTATGCAACCAGCACAAAGAAACTAAAAATCTTGAAAAAGGAATGGATGAATTGATAACTAGAATAATCAATGCAGAGAAGACCTTAAAAGAACTGATAGAGATGAAAACCATAACACAAGAACTATGTGACAAATGCACAAGCTTCAGTAACCAACTCAATCAACTGGAAGAAAAAGTATCAGCGATTGAAGATCAAATGAATGAAATGAAGCGAGAAGAGAAGCGTAGAGGAAAAAAGAGTAAAAAGAAATGAACAAAGCCTCCAAGAAATATGGGATTATGTGAAAAGACCAAATCTACCTCTGATTGGTGTGCCTGAAAGTGATGGGGAAAATGGAACCGAGCTGGAAAACACTCTGCAGGATATCATCCAGGAGAACTTCCCCAACCTAGTAAGGCAGGCCAACATTCAAATTCAGGAAATATAGAGAACGCCACAAAGATAATCCTCGAGAAGAGCAACTCCAAGGCACATAATTGTCAGATTCACCAAAGTTGAAATGAAGGAAAAAATGTTAAGGGCAGCCAGAGAGAAAGGTCAGGTTACCCACAAAGGCAAGCCCATCAGACTAACAGCAGATCTCTCAGCAGAAACTCTCCAAGCCAGAAGAGAGTGGGGGCCAATATTCAACATTCTTAAAGAAAAGAATTTTCAGCCCAGAATTTCATATCCAGCCAAACTAAGTTTCATAAGTGAAGGAGAAATAAAATCCTTTACAGAAAAGCAAATGCTTAGAGATTTTGTCACCACCAGGCCTGCCCTACAAGAGATCCTGAAGGAAGCACGAAACATGGAAAGGAACAACTGGTACTAGCCATTGCAAAAACATGCCAAAATGTAAAGACCATCAATGCTAGGAAGAAACTGCATCAACTAACGAGCAAAATAACCAGCTAATATCATGACAGGATCAAGTTCACACATAACAATATTAACCTTAAATGTAAATGGACTAAATGGTCCAATTAAAAGACACAGACTGGCAAATTGGATAGAGTCAAGACCCATCCGTTTGCTGTATTCAGGAGACCCATCTCACTTGCAGAGACACACATAGGCTCAAAATAAAGGGATGAAGGAAGATCTACCAAGCAAATGGAAAACAAAACAAACAAACAAAAAAAGCAGGGGTTGCAATCCTAGTCTCTGATAAAACAGACTTTAAACCATCAAAGATCAAAAGAGACAAAGAAGGCCATTACATAATGGTAAAGGGATCAATTCATCAGGAAGAGCTAACTATCCTAAATATATATGCACCCAATACAGGAGCACCCAGATTCATAATGCAAGTCCTTAGAGACTTATAAAGAGACTTAGACTCCCATACAATAATAATGGGAGACTTTAACACCCATTGTCAACATTAGACAGATCAACGAGACAGAAAGTTAACAAGGATATCCAGGAATTGAACACAACTCTGCACCAAGCAGACCTAATAGACATCTACAGAACTCTCCACCCCAAATCAACAGAATATACATTCTTCTACGCACCACATCACACTTATTCCAAAATCGACCACGTAATTGGAAGTAAAGCACTCCTCAGCAAATGTAAGAGAACAGAAATTGCAACAAACTGTCTCTCAGACCACAGTGCAATCAAACTAGAACTCAGGACTAAGAAACTCAATCAAAACCACTCAACTACATGGAAACTGAACAACTTGCTCCTGTATGACTACTGGGTACATAACAAAATGAAGGCAGAAATAAAGATGTTCTTTGAAATCAATGAGAACAAAGATACAACATACCACAATCTCTGGGACACATTTAAAGCAGTGTGTAGAGGAAAATTTATAGCACTAAATGTCCACAAGAGAAAGCTGGAAAGATCTAAAATTGACACCCTAACATCACAATTAAAAGAACTAGAGAAGCAAGAGCAAACACATTCAAAAGCTAGCAGAAGGCAAGAAATAACTAAGATCAGAGCAGAACTGTAGGAGATAGAGACACAAAAAAACCCTCCAAAAAATCAATGAATCCAGGAGCTGGTTTTTTGAAAGATCAACAAAATTGATAGACCACTAGCAAGACTAATAAAGCAGAAAAGAGAGAAGAATCAAATAGATGCAATAAAAACTGATAAAGGGGATATCACCACCGACCCCACAGAAATACAAACTACCATCAGAGAATACTACAAACACCTCTATGCAAATAAACTAGAAAACCTAGAAGAAATGGGTAATTTCCTGGACACTTACACTCTCCCAAGACTAAACCAGGAAGAAGTTGAATCCCTGAATAGACCAATAGTAGGCTGTGAAATTGAGGCAATAATTAATAGTCTACCAACCAAAAAAAAGTCCAGGACCAGACAGATTCACAGCCGAATTCTACCAGAGGTACAAGGAGGAGTTGGTACCATTCCTTCTGAAACTATTCCAATCAATAGAAAAAGAGGGAATCCTCCCTAACTCACCCTTTTATGAGGCCAACATCATCTTGATACCAAGGCCTGACAGAGATACAACAAAAAAAGAGAATTTTAGACCAATATCCCTGATGAACATCGATGCAAAAATCCTCAATAAAATACTGGCACACTGAATCCAGCAGCACATCAAAAGGCTTATCCATCATGATCAAGTGAGCTTAATCCCTGGGATGCAAGGCTGGTTCAACATTACAAATCAATAAACGTAATCCAGCATATAAACAGAACCAAAGAAAAAAACCACATGATTATCTCAATAGATGCAGAAAAGGCTTTTGACAAAATTCAACAGCCCTTCATGCTAAAAACTCTCAATAAATTCGGTATTGATGGAATGTATCTCAAAATAATAAGAGCTATTTGTGACAAACCCACAGCCAATATCATACTGAATGGGCAAAAACTGGAAGCATTCCCTTTGAAAACTGGCACAAGACAGGGATGCCCTCTCTCACCACTCCTATTCAACATAGTGTTGGAAGTTCTGGCTAGGGCAATCAGGCAAGAGAAAGAAATCAAGGGTATTCAGTTAGGAAAAGAAGAAGTCAAATTGTCCCTGTTTGCAGATGACATGATTGTATATTTAGAAAACCCCATCATCTCAGCCCAAAATCTCCTTAAGCTGATAAGCAACTTCTGTGAAGTCTCAGGATACAAAATTAATGTGCAAAAATCACAAGCATTCTTACACACCAGTAACAGACAGAGAGCCAAATCATGAATGAACTCCCATTCACAATAGCTTCAAAGAGAATAAAATACCTAGGAATCCAACTTACAAGGGATGTAAAGGACCTCTTCAAGGAGAACTACAAACCACTGCTCAGTGAAATAAAAGAGGACACAAACAAATGGAAGAACATACCATGCTCATGGATAGGAAGAATCAATATTGTGAAAATGGCCATACTGTCCAAGGTAATTTATAGATTCAATGCCATCCCCATTAAGCTACCAATGACTTTCTTCACAGAATTGGAAAAAACTGCTTTAAAGTTCAAATGGAACCAAAAAAGACCCCACATTGCCAAGACAATCCTAAGCCAAAAGAACAAAGCTGGAGGCATCATGCTACCTGACTTCAAACTATACTACAAGGCTACAGTAACCAAAACAGCATGGTACTGGTACCAAAACACAGATCTAGACCAATGGAACAGAACAGAGCCCTCAGAAGTAGTACCACACATCTACAGCCATCTGATCTTTGACAAACCTGACAAAAACAAGAAATGGGGAAAGGATTCCCTACTTAATAAATGGTGTTGGGAAAATTGGCTAGCCATAAGTAGAAAGCTGAAACTGGATCCTTTCCTTACTCCTTATATGAAAATTAATTCAAGATGGATTAGAGACTTAAATGTTAGACCTAAAACCATAAAAACTCTAGAAGAAAACCTAGGTAATACCATTCAGGACATAGGCATGGGTAAGGACTTCATGTCTAAAACACCAAAATCAATGGCAACAAAAGCCAGAATTGACAAATGGGATCTAATTAAACTAAAGAGCTTCTGCACAGCAAAAGAAACTACCATCAGAGTGAACAGGCAACCTACAGAATGGGAGAAAATTTTTGCAATCTACTCATCTGATGAAGGGCTAATATCCAGAACCTATAAAGAACTCAGTCAAATTTGCAAGAAAAAAACAAACAACCCCATCAAAAAGTGGGCAAAGGATATGAACAGACACTTCTCAAAAGAAGACATTCATACAGCCAACAGACACATGAAAAAATGCTCATCATCACTTGCCATCAGAGAAATGCAAATCAAAACCACAATGAGATACCATCTCATACCAGTTAGAATGGCAATCATTAAAAAATCAGGAAACAACAGGTGCTGGAGAGGATGTGGAGAAATAGGAACACTTTTACCTTGTTGGTGGGACTATAGACTAGTTCAACCATTGTGAAAAACGGTGTGGTGATTCCTCAAGGATCTAGAACTAGAAATACCATTTGACCCAGCCATCCCATTGCTGGGGATATACCCAAAGGATTATAAGTCATGCTGCTATAAAGACACATGCACACATATGTTTATTGCAGCACCATTCACAACAGCAAAGACTTGGAATCAACCCGAATGTCCACCAGTGACAGACTGGGTTAAGAAAATGTGGCACATATACACTATGGAATACTATGCAGCCATAAAAAAGGATGAGTTTGTGTCCTTTGTAGGGACATGGATGCAGCTGGAAACTATCATTCTCAGCAAACTATCGCAAGAACAGAAAACCAAATACTGCCTGTTCTCACTCAAAGGTGGGAACTGAACAATGACATCACTTGGACACAGTAAGGGGAACATCACACACCGGGTCCTATTGTTGTGGGGGAGGGAGGAATAGCATTAGGAGATATACCTAATGTAAATGACGAGTTAATGGGTGCAGCACACCAACATGGCACATGTATACATGTGTAACAAAACTGCACGTTGTGCACATGTACCCTAGAACTTAAAGTATAATAAAAAAAAAAGAGAGAGACAAAGAGGGACATTATATAATGGTAAAAAGCCTTGTCCAACAGGAAAATATTACAATCATAAACATATATGCACCTAACACTGGAGCTCCCAAATTTATAAAACAATTACTAATAGACCTAAGAAATGAGATAGACAGCAACACAATAATAGTGGGGGACTTTAATACTCCACTGACAGCACTAGACAGGTCATCTAACAAAGAAACAATGGATTTAAACTATACCTTAGAACAAATGGACTTAACAAACATACAGAACATTTCATCCAACAACAGCATAATACACATTCTATTCAACAGCACATGAAACTTTCTCCAAGATAGACCACGTTATAGGCCATAAAATGAACCTAAATAAATTTAAGAAATTTGAAATTATATCAAGCACTCTCTCAGACTACAGTGGAATAAACCTGGAAATCAACTCCAAAAGGAACCTTCAAAACCATGCAAATATATGGATATTAAATAACCTGCTCCTGAATGAGCACTGGGCCAAAAATGAAATCAAGATGGAAATTAAAAAATTCTTCGAACTGAATGACAATAATGACACAACCTATCAAAACCTCTGGGATACAGCTAAAGTGGTACTAAGAGGAGAGTTCATAGCCCTAAATGCCTACATGAAAAAGTCTAAAACAGCACTGACAATCTAAAGTCACACCTCAAGTAAATAGAGAAACTAGAACAAACCAAACCCAAACCCAACAAAAGAAAGGAAATAACCAAGATCAGAGCAGAACTAAATGAAATTGGAACAAAAAAGTACAAAAAAAGCACAAAAGACAAATGCAACAGAAAGCTGGTTCTTTGAAAAGATAAATAAAATTGATAGACCATTAGTAAGATTAAGGAAAGAAGAGAGAAAATCCAAATAACCTCACTAAGAAATGAAACAGGAGATATTAGAGCTGACACCACTGAAATACAACAGATCATTCAAGGCTACTATGAACACCTTAATACACATAAACTAGAAAACCTAGAAGAGATGGATGACTTTCTGGAAAAATACAACACTCCTAGCTTAAATCAGGAAGAATTAGATACCCTGAACAGACCAATAACAAGCAGCGAGATTGAAATGGTAATTTTAAAATTACCAACAAAAAAAAGGTCCAGGACCAGAAGGATTCACAGCAGAATTCTACCAGACATTCAAAGAATTGGTACCAATCTTTTTGACAGTATTCCACAAGATAGAGAAAGAAGGAACCCTCCCTAATTCATTCTATGAAGCCAGCATCACCCTAATACCAAAACCAGGAAAGGACACAACCAAGAAAGGAAACTACAGACCAATATCCTTGATGAACATCGATGCTAAAATCCTTAACAAAATACTAGCTAACTGAATCCAACAACATATCAAAAAAATAATTTACCATGATCAAGTGGGTTTCATATCAGGGATGCAGGGATGGTTTAACATATGCAAGTCAATAAATGTAATATACCACATGAACAGAAGTAAAAACAAAAATCATATGATCATCTCAATCGATGCAGAAAAACCATTCAACAAAATCCAGCATCCCTTTATGATTAAAACTCTCAGCAAAATCAGCATACAAGGGACATACCTTAATGTAATAAAAGCCATCTATGACAAACCCACAGCCAACATAATACTGAAAACAGAAAAGTTGAAAGCATTCCCCCTGAGAATGGGAAAAGAGAAGGATGCCCACTCTCACCACTCTTCTTTACAGTACTGGAAGTCCTAGCCAGACCAATCAGACAAGAGAAAGAAATAAAGGGCATTCAAATAGGCAAAAAGGAAGTCAAACTGTCACTGTTTGTGGATCATATGATTTTTTACCTTAAAAACCCTAAGGATTCCTCCAGAAAGCTCCTAGAGCTGATAAAAGAATCCTGCAAAGTTTCCAGATACAAGATTAATGTACACAAATCAGTAGCTCTTCTATACACCAACAGCGACCAAGTGGAGAATCAAATCAAGAACTCAACCCCTTTTAGAGTAGCTGCAAAAATGAATAAATAAATAAAATACTTTGGAATATACCTAACAAAGGAGTCGAAAGACCTCTATAAGGAAAACTACAAAACACTGCTGAAAGAAATCATAGACGACACAAACAAATGGAAACATATCCCATGCTCATGGATGGGTAGAATCAATATTGTGAAAATGACCATACTGCCAAAAGCAATCTACAAATTCAACACCATCCCCATCAAAATACCACCATCATTCTTCACAGGGTTACAAAAAAAAATTCTGAAGTTCATGTGGAACCAAAAAAGAGCCTGCATAGCCAAAGCAAGACTAAGTAAAAAGAAAAAATCTGGGGGCATTACATTACCTGATTTCAAGCTATATTACAAAGTCATAGTCACCAAAACGGCATGGTACTGGTACAAAAACAGGCACATAGATCAATGGAACAGAATAGAGAACCCAGAAATAAACCCAAAACTTACAGCCAACTGATCTTCAACAAAGCAAACAAAATCATAAAGTGGGGAGAGCACACCCTTTTCCACAAATGGTGCTGGGATAATTGGCTAGCCACATGTAGGAGACCAAAACCGGATCCTCATCTCTCACCTTATACAAAAAATTAACTCAAGATAAATTAAGGACTTAAACCTAAGACTTGAAACTGTAAAAATTCTAGAAGATAACATTGGAAAAACCTTTCTAGACATTGGCTTAGGTAAGGATTTCATGACCAAGAACCCAAAAGCAAATGCAATAAAAACAAAGACAAATAGCTGGGACCTAATTAAACTAAAGAGCTTTTGCATGGCAAAAGGAACAGTCAGCAGAGTAAACAGACAACCCACAGCATGGGAGAAAATCTTCACAATCTATACATTCAACAAAGAACTAATATCCAGAATCTACAAGGAACTCTAACAAATCAGTAAGAAAAACCAAACAATCCCATCAAAAAGTGGGCTAAGGATATGAATAGACAGTTCTCAAAAGAAGATATACAAGTGGCCAACAAACATATGAAGAAATGTTCAACATCACTAATGATCAGGGAAATGCAAATCAAAACCACAATGTGATACCACCTTACTCCTGCAAGAATGGCCATAACACCTCACCCCCCCACCAATAAAAAAAATAGATGTTGGTGTGGACACAGTGAAAAGGGAGCGCTTCTACATTGCTGGTGGGAATGTAAACTAGTACAGTAATTATGGAAAACAGTGTGGAGATTCCTTAAGTAGAACTACCATTTGATCCAACAATCCCACTACTAGGTATCTACCCAGAGGAAAAGAAGTCATTATTCAAAAAAGATACTTGCACACGCATGTTTATAGCAGCACAATTTACCATTGCAAAATTGTGGAACCAACCCAAATGCCCATCAATCAATGAGTGGATAAAGAAACTGTGAGATATATATATATATTTGGTGTGTATATGTATGTGTGTGTATATATACACATATATACACCAAATATATACCAAATAATACCATAATACCAAACTGTGATATATATATCAGTTTATTATATATAATATAAATACCAAATAACACCATATTACCAAACTGTGATATATACATATGACAGTTTATTATACATATCACAGTTTGTATATAGTATATATACCAAATAATACCATATTACCAAACTGTGATATATATATATATCACTGTTTATTTTTTATATACATATGATGGAATACTATGCAGCCATAAAAAGAAATGAATTGACAGCATTTGCAATGACCTGGATGAGACTGGAGACTATTATTCTAAGTGAAGTAACTCAGGAATGGAAAACCAAACATCATACATTCTCACTGATATGTGAGAGCTAAGCTATGAGGATGCAAAGGCATAAGAATGATATGATGGACTTTGGAGACTTGGTGGGAAGAGTGGGAGGGGGCGGGGGATAAAAGACTACAAATATGGTGCAGTGTATACTGTTCGGGTGATGGGTGCACCAAAATATCACAAATCATCACCGAAGAACTTAGGTAATCAAATACCACCTGTGCCCCAATAACTTATGGAAAGATAAAAATATAAAGAACTCTTGCTAAACTATGACAAGAAACATCAGAAACCTGACTGTATTTATTACCCGTAGCCTTATTAAGAGTTCAAGTGACCCCAAAGGGAAATCTGCAGCTCAGCCCTTTTAAAATAATGTAGGAAAGGCCTTTCTTAACTATAGACCTCCTAATAAACATAAATACTTTCAGGCTACAAAATTATGTAATCAACTTAGGATAAGTGCAAAAAGCACTCCTTAAATATGGAAATCAAAGACTCCCTTCCCCTACTAAGGAAGAGAATTTTGTTACAACCAGCTGGGAGATTAGGTCCTATTCAAAACATGAAAGAAAGGATCCCTAGCAGATCAACTTTCCCCAAAATGTAAGGGACCTTATCAAGTTCTCCTAAGTACCCCAACTGCAGTTAAACTTCTGAAAATAAACAGCTGGGGCCACCTATCTCAAATTAAACCTGTCTCTCGTAAAAAGTCCCACAGGCCGACGGAACACGGAAGACTAATCACGTTTATTCCTGTAAGCCAATCAGCGACCTCCAACTCCTGTTCAAAAAAAATACAAGAGATGGGTAACATAAAGATATGGATTGGCATTCTACTTCTGGATGTAAGTTGGAATCACGCAGAGAGTATTTTATTTACAGAGTATTTTATTTACTGAGTGGGCACAGACTTTAGCCTCTCTACAAAATCAAACTGTTGAGTATGTGGGAAATTGCTCCTTTCCTCCATTTCCAGGTGGCCCTGGCATATTCAACTGGCCAACTTAAGTTTATGGGGATTTTATTATGATTGGACATTATAAACATAGCCCCTCTTTTCCCATGTATCATAGCCACACAGGCCTTAGCCCCTTCCCCTCCTATGAAGAAACAAAACAGCATCCTTCTAATCTAATTAAAAAACAGCTAAATTCCACCCCAACTTTAGGTTATGCTATACATAATGAACTTGGGCAAATGACAGCTATTCAAGTACAGGCATCAGGCAAATCACCTCTATGTTTTAAAAGGCACAGCAGTCACCACCTAACTGGAACCCATAATATGGGATGGCTGTCACCTGTAATCAGATCCTTCTTTTAACAGATCAAATGTGGATGGGATGGCAAGACAATTTCCCAAAAATAAGTGCCTACCCTTCTCCTTGGGATGGTTATGGGCTTGCAGAACTCATGGCTGGCCATACTTACCTTATAACTGGACTAAAAGGTATACATGGGATCATCCTTATCTCCAGAGATCTATCCTAACCAAATTGGACTCTATCCTATCTAACTGGGAAATTGTGAAAGCTCACCATAGGCAACAAAACGGTTCTATTTGAAGGCTGTATTTTCCCCACAGGTAGCTACAATCAGTATCGAGTTACAAGGTGAAGCCTTAGTGAAGCACACGGCTGCAGTTTTCAATAATACACCCTAGGCCCTTACCCTCCTGAGGAAACTTCTCCGATTAGGCAGGTAGTCTTACAAAACCATATGGCTTTGGACATTTTAACAGCAGCCCAAGGGGAGAACTGTACTTTAATTAAAACCGAATGTTGTGTGTATGTTCCAGACTATTCACATAATATTACCCAGACTATAGAAGCTTTAGACACTCATATCTGTGCCATTAATGTGCTATCGGTCAACCCTTTATCAGCTTGGTTCCAACAACTGCCCAGTTCTTGGGGCAGGACCCAGGCTGAATAGGGGTGATGATATTCCTGACCCTGTTTAGTTTACTTGAAATAATTTTACTTATTCTGCTTTGCTGTTGTGGTTGCACTCTTTGTGTAGAAATGCAAGACAAGCTCACTCAATGCTTTCTTAAATTAAACACGTACTAATCTGCCAGACATCACCTTTTGTGAGAACTCGGGAGTTATAAACAACCTTAACCATACCAACACTGTCTAACTGAGCTTCTCTCTACCCTGAATGCAAGAGACCCTAATTTAGGCAGGAATATCATCACCCCTATTCAGCCTGAAAAAGTTACAGAAGACAGATCTTCGTCCCTCTGCAACCCCCAGGATTAACGGTCCTTTTGTAAAGGGAAGGGGGAGATATGTCAGAGGCATTCAAACCAGAGCAACTCCATTTTGAGTGAGGGCTAGGAAAATGAGGCTTAGACTTGCTGGACTGCGTTCCCAAAAGGTTAGACATTCCTAGCCTCTAGATGTTTACAGTTAAGGGAACAAATTAATAATGTTTACTAAACAGACCCAGACTTGGGAGTGTCCAGATATTCTGATATCTGGAGAACAAAGGCATTCCTAATTTTGCTTTAAAAATAATAATATTAATTATTGCAAAATATACTAATTAAGAAAATTAATCCTTTATCACAAACCCTTGTAGCAGAGCACATCTCCTGAGAATCTTTTTTATCACATATATACACACACGTATATACACACATATATACATATCTACACATATATATGTATATATACACACATATATACATGGTACAAGCATTGTGCCTATGGTGGATGCATTCCTCCTCTTTTAGTAATGCCCTACTCTTTCTGTGGAGTAGCTGTGCTTTCACTACTTTACTTTCTTAATAAAATTGCTTTTACTTGGCACTGTAGACTCACCCTAAATTCTTTCTTGCACAAGATCCAAGAACTGTCTCAGGGTCTGGATTGGGACCCCTTTCCTGTAACAGCACCATTAGCTCTTTTTTTTCTTTGTTTTTTTTTGAAACTGAGTCTCGCTCTGTCACCCAGGCTGGAGTGCAGTGGTGCCATGTTGGCTCACTGCAACTTCCGCCTCCCTGGTTCAAGCAATTCTCGTGCCTCAGCCTCCTGAGTAGCTGGGATTACAGGTGCCTGCCACCACGCCTGGCTAATTTTTGTATTTTTAGTAAAGACAGGGTTTCACCATGTTGGCCAGGCTAGTCTCGAACTCCTGAACTCAAATGATCCACCTGCCTCGGCCTCCCAAAGTGATGGGATTTCAGGGGTGAGCCACACCATTAGCTCCTTAAGCAATTCAAATAAAATTTCTTTTCTAGTTCCGTATTGAGTACAGCATATATTTACTCAATAAAAAGTATCAATATCAATTTAGGCTATTTTCCTGATGGCGAAAGATATTTAGTTTGGCAAGTTTCTAAAACTTTCTCTCTTGGTGACACTCTCAGAGCAGAGTCACAAAGCCATCTACCTAGGAGATATGAGAACTGTTCCCCAAATGATGTAAATAAAAATGCTCTCTTTGGGAGGCGGGTGGATCACCTGAGGTCAGGAGTTCGAGACCAGCCTGGCCAACATGGTGAAACCCCTTCTCTACTAAAAATATAAAAATTAGTTGGGCATAGTGATGAGTACCTGTAATCCAAGCTACTCGGGAGGCTGAGGCAGGAGAATTGCTTGAACCAGGAGACGGAGTTTGCAGTGAGCCGACACGGTGTCACTGCACTCTAGCCTGGGTGACAAGAATGAGGCTCTGTCTCAAAAAAAAAAAAAAAAATGCTCTTACGTGTACCATATTTGGCATTTTATACACTGCTTTCACATAGAATATCTACTCTGATATTCTTAAATATCTGCTGTGAGGTAGCATGAATCTTATTTCATGGATGAAGTAACTAGGGCTCAGAGACGTAAAACCACTCACTCACCCCAGGTCAATGCAGCTAGTGGGAAACAGAACCTGAGGCTGGAAAGCAAGTCCATCTGTCCCCCACACCCACGCTGCCTTTTGAATAGTTACAGCTACCAAACAAGAAAGGAAATAGAATGTCAGGTACCTTTCTGCGTGCTGGCCCGTGCTCTGCTGTTTGCTCTCGAAGGCTCTGAAGCTGCTCATGTCCATGTAGCCATCGTTTTCATATGCTGTGGACAGGGATCTGCTCTGATCTTCAAACAGCTTCCTGAACATGCCAGCCCTGCAGGCCTCTGGGGCAGAATCTGGATATTCTTGTAGTCCGAGTTCATGGCTGGAATGTTCTCATAGTCTGAAGTGTCAGTGCTGGGGAAGGAGACAGATGGTGGCTTGGCCAGTGGCAAGGGCAGGAAGGGCGGCCGGGAGCAGTCTTTGAAGGGCTCCACTCTGGTCACCGTCCTGCTGAAGGGGACGCTTTCCTCTTGCCATCTCTATAAAAGATGAGGGAGGAGGGGGATTCAGAAGCCTGGAGCTTCCCAGTTCGAGACTTAAGCTGAGGGGAGTTACTGGGGTTTCTCTGGTCAACTTCCAGAATCCTGGAAGGCCCGTGGCAGCTGGATTCTGAAGAGGACCTGGAGGAAGACACCTTCACGTGCAATTTACTCTCTGTCTTTGGTTTTTCTTTTTTCTTTTTCTTTTTGTTTTTGAGACGGAGTCTCACTCTTGTTGCCCAGGCTAGAGTGCAATGGTACAATCTCGGCTCACCACAACCTCTGCCTCCCAGGTTCAAGTGATTCTCCTGCTTTAGCCTCCCGAGTAGCTGGAATTACAGGTTTGCACCATCATGCCTGGCTAATTTTTGTATTTTTACTAGAGATGAGGTTTCACTATGTTGGCCAGACTGCTCTTGAACTCCTGACACTAGGTGATCTTCTCGCCTCAGCTTCCGAAAGTGCTGGGATGACAGGCGTGAGCCACCACGCCTGGCCTCTCCATCTTCTTCTTAAACATCAGTGCCAGGAACCACTTAAAGGATGACTTCTTCTTGCACTTGTCCGAGAAGTTGCTCTCGATCAGGAGCGAGGGAGAGTTCTTTGTGATGGGCTTAATGGTGATGCAGGCCAGGTCAAAAGGAGGTGGGATGTCGACCATGGAAGAAGGCGTGGAGGTGCCGCTGGACAGAAGTGGTTTCTCTGGGAGAAACTCCCAGACAGGACAGAGAGATGTTCCTCTTTCCTCTTTATCCTGTGGTCATCTAACCCTAATCCTCCTGGTTCCCAGTTCACAGAGACGGGAACAGGAATCTCTTGGCCTTCCATGGAGAACAACCAAGGGTATAAAGTGAAGGCCCTGGGCTTCGATGGCAAGGCCCTGCTGGCTTCCAGGGGCTTCCCTTCCAGTGACAAAAGCTATTTCCTGACTCCTCTGCAGCACCTCTGATGCCAGGGGCTGAGGAACCTACCTCAGATCTGGTTTCTTTGGGGGCAGTTTCTGGGATGGTTTCTGGCCCCCTTCCCAAAGTGGGGCCAGGCCCTTGTGCCAATGTTCTTCCTGTCCACGGAGACCAGGCTACCTTCTGCTTCACAGTTCATTTCTTCTTTTGAGCCATAACCACCCAGGGTGTCCAATGCAGCCTGCCCTCCTCCAGGGGCTGCCAGACTGACAGGCCCCCTCCCATCACATAGGGGTTGGCCAGTGTGTCATCAATGACCTCCTCCTCCTCTTCCCCCTCCTCCTCCTGGGAGGCCCACTCCCATCACATAGAGGCTGGCCAGTGTGTCATCCATGGCCTCCTCCTCCTCCTCCCCTCCTCCTCCTGGCAGGCCCACTCCCATCACATAGGGGTTGGCCAGCATGTCATCCACGAAGACCTCCTCCTTCTCCTCCTCCCCCTCCCCCTACTCCTCCCCCACCTTCTCCTTCGGCAGGACCACCACATCAGGGGCTGTAGGACCCTCTGCCGCTCCATCTTTCAGGGAGCCATGCTGGCCACACAAAGCCCCGACCACGGGGTCCTCCTCCGCACACAGCCCCAACTTTGGTGCCTGCTCTGATTCTAAGCCTTTCATTGACTCAGAAAGAGGAGAACAGCTCTCACTACAAAAAGAGGTGCTCTCCGTTGGGAAGAACTTGTAGGGGCTTCCTGTGAGGGAAAAAAGTTGTCCATGCAGTTGTTCTGGAAAAGGATGATCTATCTGGCAGCTCTCCTCGGCAGGCTCATCCTGTGCACGGTCCTCCAGGGTGGCAGCTGCCACTTTTTGGTTGGTTTCCTCCTCGTGGTCAGGTGGTTCACTGAAGTAAACCTGCTCCCCAACTGTGACACCTGTGGCTTCTTCCCATCCCTCCTCAAGAACCTCAGGGCAGTCTGTGGCCATCTCTGCCTCTTGGACCCCCATGGTCAGCTCCTTCTCAGGGGGCTCCTCGCTGGCTTCCTCAGGTCACCTGAGGTCAGGAGCATCCTGTCTCATGTCCTCGGTGGGCCTGTCAGGACCCAAACCCTCATCTGCCCCTGCTGGGTCTGTGCTGGCACAGCCTTCCCCATCATCCTCCTCTGCCTCCTGGGGGTTGTCGGGGGGCTCGTGCTCCTCTCCATGGATGTGAGGCAGGAGGAGGTCACTCTGGAAGACTGCCTCTCCAGCCCAAGAATCATCGTCCTCCAGGCTGCACTCCCTGTGTGGTTGCACCAGCTTCTCTTCCTCCTCACTTCCGGACACCTGCTCCAGTGTCCCTAGCTTATGGCCACAGCCCTCTCCTTGGTCCTCAGGAGCAAAGTCTGTGCCTTCCTCACCCTCCCTGCTCAGTGATACTGCAGCTAGGGCAGCAGTCACTGCCGAGTCCTCCCCAGCTCCCGTCCCCTCCAGGCCACAGGCCTCACCTCCCTCCTCACACTCCTCTTCCTCTTCCCCAGAGGCCTCAGGAGACACCAGGGCTGCATTCCCTGTGCTGCCCCATCCTTGGGTTCATCCTCCCTCAGCAGAGCCCTGGGGACTACGATGTAATCCTCATCAGTCTCTGACTCAGAGCACTTCGGGATGGACCGGGGCCCTTCATCAAGCCCCCTGTCTACACAGAGCAGCCGCCCGTTGCTGCATTTGTTCAAGCTGTCATTCAGGTACACACTGGCTCTCCACTCGTTTGGGGCAGTCAGCCTGGGCTTGGGGGCAATGGGGGCTTCGGACCCCTGAACATGGAGTTTGGACTGTGAAGACTATCGGGCCTGGGTGAGGAAGGGAATTTGGGCACAGTCACTGGCGTCAGTGGACTGGTAGTCTTTGGCTTGGGAGCAACAGGTGGTTTTGGCAAATCTAGAGGACAAAAATAGAGAAAAGGAGAAAAAGTACGATTAACTTTATTTCCATTCAGAGTCTCCTACACACCACTTGCTGGGGACGCTGCAGATGGTTCCATCCCCCCATGTGAAGCCCACCTCCCGTGCTTCGTGTTAGGCTTATGCTCTCCACCAGAATCTTTAAAACCCCTTGATTTTCCACTAAAGATTCATTCTGCAAACAAGGTGAACAGACCTTTGCTCTACACACAGCCAACTAATGAAAATCAACCAAATGAAATCCTGCGCTCCTCAAATGAAGTGTCCGGGTCAGTGCATTCATTCATCCAGCAGCTACTGATAAACACTTTCTATGAGCCAGTGACCACGAGAAAAAGGCTGAACTTGCCGTCACCCTCCCTGCTGCCCTCATGGAGCTTACATTGCCCCCTTCTACAGCTACTCCATTGGGTACCCACTAGCTACACACATAGCACTGCAGAAGGCAAAGTCTCCTAAGGTCAAGAGAAGACAGACTCTGCTGAGAACTCACTGTTAAGTTAGAATAACTGGAGGGTAGATCCGGGGACCCTTGGAATATTATGACTGAATAGCCACCATCTCATCCCTTCACGAATGACACACCAAAGGTTTGAAACAGTGATGTGTATTTCTGCTGGGGGTCATGTCTGGAATCTGCATGCTTCAGGACTGTGTCCAGCCAAGCCTCAGTCAGGTGGGGCCTCTGAGAAGGGAGCAAGGCCTGTCTGTGACGTCTGGGAGTGGAGGACAAGGGTTTGGGGACCCGACCAAGTCGCTTTTGAGAAAGGGATGTCTTTCTCCCTTGTCGGGGGACCCTCACTCTGCGGACAGCCGTGAGAGTGGGATACGAGCTCACACGGCCGGGGCACGGCCTCGCCAAGGTTGAGGGGGTCCCTGAGGCGGGGCGATTTGGCAGGGGTGGACCCCGATTCTCAGCGAGGGGGCCCTGGAGCCATGTATGCTTCGGCCGAGGCCGAGCAGCACCGGAAGGTCGGGGAATCCTAGGAAGCTAGTCCCGGGCGCTCCGGGAGCTCCAACTTCGAGCGCCTGGCCCGGGCCCCTGGCGCGCGTGCCTCGGCGCCGCGGGAGGTCGCGGGGGCGGCGGCCGGGGCAGCGCGTGGCTTCGCGTCCCCTCCGGGTCCAGGGCTCCTCACCAGCACCCTGCACTCTGGCCGTCGCGCCTTCGCCTGCGCCTCTGCCTGCGCCGCAGCCGCACCTCCGTTCCCTCCTAGACGTTTCCTCCGTCCCCAAAAGGAAGGATTTTGTTTTTGTTTTTGTTTTTGTTTTCCTGCTGAGTCAGGGATCCAAAGAACCGAGGGTCGGGGCGTCCCTGAGCACATTTAAAGGGGCGGTGGCTGTGGGCACCGCCGGAGGCTCGTGAGATTCGAGAGACCAGAACTCACCGAGTTGGACTTCTGGGATGTTCCTGGCTCCTTCGCCCAGCGGACCATCTATCCCTTTATTTTTAAGTCTGGACATTCGTTCAGTGCCGCCCCAGCCTCTGCGCTGAGCACGGAACAAGACAGCCCCAAATTCTTGCCCTCATGGAGCTTAGACGGGAGGAAGTCGCTGGAGACACCATTTCAAAGAGAGGGAGGGAAACCGGGGCAATGGAGCTCAGCGATGGCCCTCAGGGCGCCACGCATTCTTGGGGCCCTCCCCAGCCTCACTTAATCAGAAACCCCGTGTTTCATCAAACCCTCCAGGTTTGAGAACCACTGAAGTAGAGAATGGGTGGTCAAGGAGAGCCTCCCTGAGGAGGTGATATTGGTAAGGGAGACCATTTTAATGAGGAGCCTTTCCTTATTCACTCAGCACACACCGCGCAGCCCCTCACAGGTACCTGCCTGGTGCTCGGCGACATAGATGACTCAGACTAAGCCTCCACCTCCCAGGAGTTCCCAGTCTGCTTGTCCACACAGACACAGGCAGATAGTTCTGCTACCCGAGGCTCGTGCTGGGATGGGAACGCACAGGTGCCTGTGGGAGCTCAGAGGAGGACCCCAGTGCGGAGGGTTCCACCAGAAGAGAGGCCTTCGCGGTAGGAGGAATTGCTGGGGCAAAGACTTCACCGAGGTGGGACAAGGCCTGGCCTGCTGGAGGAGTGTCCAGAGGTGGTGCTGGAGGCAGATCTGATTTCTCCAGCTGTAAAATTAGAACTGAATTTGATCCTTTTAAAGCCCTTTCCATTTCTAAGCCACCACAGATTTCTTAATTCTCCAGCCTTTTGTGGAGAAATACTTGTGACTCGAATAGAAAATCTGGTGTTACTTAGACAGGCTCTTGATACACATTTTATGGGTCCATGCATGGAGGTGTGGCAGGGATGGAGATGGAGGTGATGGTGGAGGTGGCAGAGGTGGTGAAGGTGGTAGTAGCAGAAACAGAGATGGTGGAGGTGATGTTGGAAGTGAAGGAGGCAGAGGTGGTAGTAGATACTAGTGGTGGTGGAGAGGAGGTCGAGGTGGTGGTGGTGGTGATGGTCGAAAGGATAATTGATGTAGTTGTGGAAATTGTGGTGCAGCTGGAGGGCATAATATATTTGGTGGAAGAATTGGAAGTGGTGGAATTGACAGATGACGTGGACATGGTGGAACTGGAAGAGGTGAAGGAGATGGTGAACATGGAACAGATGATGGAGTGGATTGAGTTGATGGAGGTGGTATAGATGACAGAGCCAAGGGAAATGATGGAGGTGGTGGAGATGGTGGAGTTGAGGGAGGTAATGGAATTGAGGGAGGTGGTGCAGGTGACAGAGGCAGTCGAGTGGAGGTGGGACAAGTGATGGAGTGGATTAAGTTGATGGAGGTAGTATAGGTGATGGAGTCAAGGGAGGTGGTGGAAAGGATTGAGTTGATGGAGGTGGTGTAGGTAATGGAGTCAAGGGAGGGGACGGAGGTCATGGAGCAGGTATATCTGTGTTTAAATGTGGGTACAAACAAATGAGTGGATAAATTGCTTCAATGTTTGATGGAAAAAGAAAGTATGTTTTTAAAACTTGAGCTTGTTTCTGAGATTAGCAATAAAAGCAAAATACCCTAGAATCCCCAGGGTGGGAGCCTCAGATAATTCAATTCACCACCAGTGTTACTCTTCACTATCGGCCTGTGCAAAGGAGAAGGGAGGACAAGAGGGACAAGGCTTTGCTAAGTCCTTTCCACTACTGTTGAATTTGGGCTTGAGGCTAAGCAAAGTCTACTTAAAAAGATCATAGCCCCAAGGCCAGTTGGGAAAATCACAGGTCTGAGCTTGTGTAGCTGAAGCCATACAATAGTGTGGAGTGATGGGCTGTGAAGTTGAAATGCTTATTCCTTTGTTTGCTGTTCCTAATAAGAGAAAATGGATGGGAGACACTGTTGGCTTTACAAACACCCACTGCCAATACTGGTGGTTTTATTTATGGGACTTAGCCACAGCCACTCACTGAATTCAGGAGGAGTAACTGTAAATACCCACAAAAGACATGATGTGTGGGTGTGATGACCACCATTGCTACTTTCTTGAGCCTTTAACATATGTATTCATCCCAAGAATTCTATAAAGGAGTTATTATATCCCCATTTCACAGATGGAAAAAAAACTGAGGCCCAGAGAGGGGAAGTGACTTGCCCTTACAGCCCAGTCAGGACTCGCATCCCATTCACCCATTTACTACTCTGTGAATGCTTGCAGTCTGTGGCTTTGCCTTTTGGTGGCAAGAGCCTCTCTGCCCTTTTCTGGAGGAGCCTGGAAGGTGAAGGACAGGAACCTCTAAGGCAGATGCCAGCAGTGTTGACATCTGAGCAGGCTTTCCCTCTCTTCCCCTTTCTTTGTGCTGTTTCCATCCTGCCCTCTATCTACTTTGGATGATCAGAAGGCCAGCAGCTGCCAGCAACTTTGCAGTGAAAACCCAGCAGGAGTGTTGGAAGTGGGGGTCAAGGGGACCATCACCATCCAAGGATCAGTCAGGTGTCCACCTCAGAGCCTGCTGAGTGACAGAGCTGTGCCCATGCCCAGCTTTGGTCCCAGAAGTTGGGATCAAAGGAACCTGGACATCCAGTGCATCAGCCAGGTGAGGAGGCAGGTAGTGGTGCTAATAACAGGCAGTCATAGCAATGACAGTAATAAATGCTGACAGCGGATGCCTGCGGAGCACCTGCTCTGTTCTCCACCCTTTCCATACATCTCATGACATATGGAGGCTGGGCAGGGCCAGCTCAGAGTTTTTATCACTGGGTGGGATTCCAAGGTCTGTGGAGGAAGTGGACATCCTCTTCTTCCAGGCAGCCAGTTTTTTCCTTGCCTTGGCCTGTTTGGCTTTTTCCCAAAGCTGCATTTCAAAACAGCCCCTCCTGGCTGGCGGAATGTGGGCACAGCTCTGTCACACACCCAGCAGCAGGGGCAGCTGGCCCTAGGCTTCCTGCCCCTCTCTGGGCATGTGGATTGGAGGAAAGCAGCCCTCAAGCTTTCTTCAAAATAGGGAACTGCTCTCCCTGTTTCCTGAAGAGCAAGAACTGTCCCCATGGCAACCATGGGATGAAGAGGCCACATTAACCCTTCTGAGGGCAGGCCTGGCTGAGAGCCTCTTAACTAACCCCTCCTGGGCATGGCACTGTACAGGCAACAAGGAGAGTCACATCTCCCAAAGGACATCCCCTAGTCTCACCACCATTCCAAGGGAAAGTCAAGGTTGAGATGTTATACGCATTGGACGAAGGGCAACTTTGAGGTGAACTCAGAGGGGTGGACAGCACAAGGATTTTGGATTTTATTCTCATAACAACGTGGAGCTGTAGAGGAGGTAAAGCAGATGAGGGACAGATTCTTTTTTTAAAAAATTTATTTATTTATTTTTAAATTATACTTTAAGTTCTGGGGTACATGTGCAGAACATGCAGGTTTGTTACATAGGTGCACATGTGCCATGGTGGTTTGCTGCACCCATCAACCCGTCACCTACATTAGGTATTTCTCCTACTGCTATCCCTCCCCTAGCCCCCCACCCCCCAACAGGCCCTGGTGTGTGATGTTCCTCTCCCTGTGTCCATGTGTTCTCATCGTTCAACTCCCACTTCAGTGAGAACATGCAGTGTTTGGTTTTCTGTTCTCGTGTTAGTTTGCTGAGAATGATGGTTTCCAGTTTTATCCATGTCCCTGCAAAGGACACGAACTCATCCTTTTTAATGGCTGCATAGTATTCCATGGTGTATATGTGCCACATTTTCTTTATCCATTCTATCATTGATGAGCATTTGGGTTGGTTCCAAGTCTGTGCTATTGTGAATAGTGCCACAATAAACATACGTGTGTGTTGTCTTTATAGTAGAAGGATTTATAATCCTTTGGGTACATACCCAGTAATGGGACTGCTGGGTCAAATGGTATTTCTGGTTCTAGATCCTTGAGGAATCATCACACTGTCTTCCACAATGGTTAAACTGCCATTAACAGTGTAAAAGCATTCCTATTTCTCCACATCCTCCCCAGCATCTGTTGTTTTCTGACTTTTTATTGATATTCTAACTCACATTTTGAAAGTTTTCCGTCTGGCCGTGGGCGCTGGTGGGATTTAGTGCAGAGTGACAGGGACTTGGTACTCTGAAAGGTGTTTTTTTCTGGGGGACTTTGCCCTGCAAACCCTGGAGAGATCTGAGTCATGGGGAGAGGTAGTCATTTGTTGTTGCGGAGGGCAGAGGAGGGTAGAGACTCTGTGAGGCATTGGTGTTAATTCTTCATTAAACATTTGGTACAATTTATCAGTGATGAATCCTTCTGGTTTGGGGTTTCCTTGTGGGAATTTTTTTGATTACCAAATGCATCTCTTTATTTGTTGTATTTCTGTTCCGACTTTCTATTTTATTAACAGCTTTGTTGGTTTAAAAGTGACAAAATAAAGTATACATACTTAAAGCACACACATTGATAAATATCAGCATGTGGACCACATGTGAGGCAGAAACCACAGCCACCCCACAGCTCCCCTGTGCCCTTTCATTATCCCAGCTTCCTGCATCTTCATGGCTCCAAGGTGCACCTTCAGACACTCGCTCATCTCTGTTTTGTTGTTTGAAGTTTGAAATTCAAAGCTCCAGTTTTATGTGTCTGATTTGAATTAGATCCTTGTGTTATCTCAGTAGTTACAGGGTTAAATTGTCTATTGTATACTTCTTAGTAACATGTTTCAAAGTAAACAGGCTTAACAGAAAAAGCATAACCCCATATGATTAAATGAACCTAGAAAGCATATCCCCTATGATGGGATTAATCATTTTAAAAATAATATGCTCATTATGAGACATTATGCATTACTGAATAATTAGGGATTTATTGTCCTTCTCCCACATGGATGTTCAGACTTTGATCATTCATTTTTCAGTACTGACTAGCAGCACTGAGGAACTGATGGTGGCATAGCCATTGTTCGCCAGCATCTGGACTCAGTGACGGACTGGATCACTGTTCCACACCAGTCCTGAGGAGGAGGTGACAACGCAGTCCAAAATGTACACTTTTATGCTCTGCTTCCCTTTTAAATATAAGTTCCAATTCCAAACCATATATTTGTGAATACATAAAAGTGAATGCTTTTAACAGCACCAAGTCACCTCTTGAACGCTTTACTGCTTTGAAAATTCTTCCACCAGATGTCCTAAATCATCTCTCTCACATTCAAACTTCCACAGATCTCCAGGACAGGGGCAAAATGCTGCCAGTCTCTTTGCTAAAATGTAGCAAGAGTCACCTTTTCTCCAGTTCCCAACAAGTTCCTCATCTCCATCTGAGACCACTTCAGCCTGGACTTCATTGTCTATGTCACTATCAACATTTTGATCAAAGCCATTCAGTAAGTCTCTAGGAAGTTCCAAACTTTCCCACATCTTCCTGTCTTCTTCTGAGCCCTCCAAACTGTTCCAGCCTCTGCCTGTTATCCATTTCCAAAGTTGCTCCCACATTTTTGTGTATCTTTACAGCAGCACCCCACTACCTGGTACCAATTTACTGTGTTAGTCCATTCTCACACTGCTATAAAGAACTGCCCAAGACTGGGTAATTTAAAAGGAAAGAGGTTTAATTGACTCATAGTTCCACAGGGCTGGGGAAGCCTCAGGAAACTTACAATCATGGTAGAAGAGGAAGTAAACACGTCCTTCACATAGTGGCAGCAAAGTGCTGAGCAAAAGGGCTAAAAGCCCCTTATAAAACCATCAGATCTCATGACGACTCGCTCACTATCTTGAGAACAGCATTAGGTAACTGCCCCCATGATTAAATTATCTCCCACCAGGTCACTCCCATGACACATGGGGATTATGGCAACTAAAATTCAAGGTGAGATTTGGGTGGGGACACAGAGCTAAACCATATCATGGTATGCACGCAAAAAAATTAAGTAAACGTATCAAATATAGATAGTTCCTGACAAATAATAATCTCCACTGAAATTGCAACTACTATTTTTATTATACAATTCCTCATACATGTGATTGAGATAATGCAGTTATTTTAAAAATTTTTCAGATTTGTTCATGCCTAAAAGACCAAAGAGCAATGAATGCTAAAATAGTAGACTTTCAACAATCTCTGTTCTTAGCACATTGATGGAATTTAAAGCTTTTTCTCTGAATCCCTAAAGATATGTATATAGTTGAAACTCATGCCAGAAAAACCTAGTGTAAGTGAGTAGAGTCATCAATTATTAGCAGGACCACATTCCAAAATTTCTTCTCTCTTCATTCTTAGGCACATGAAAATAGTGGTAAATATATTCATTATTTATAAAGATTAGAATAATTTTTCTACAGATATAATTAGAAGATATCTCTCCACTTCTACCATAAAAGGTGGTTCTCCATAGGAGTTCAATCTTTCATGTCTTCTTTAAGTCAGCAAGGATATTTCCCAGTCATGGGGTCCAAGTGTTAAAATTCTACTAAGAAATTTGTTAAGAGCTAGTTGTGGAATATTTCACGATTAATACAGCTATCTACTTATTTATAAATGTGAGGTACATAACATTGCATAATTGGTTCAGTCACATATTTTCACAGATTTGTCATCAGAAAATCAATAGCGTCAGTCTAAATTTAGGGCACGTGGTTCTTTTTTTTTTTTCTTTTTTTTAACGTGAGACAGAGTCTTGCTCTGTCACCCAGGCTGCAGTGCAGTGGTGCGGTCTCTGCTCACTGCAACCTCTGCCTCCCAGGTTCAGGCAATTCCCCTGCCTCAGCCTCCCAAGTAGCCGGGATTACAAGTGGGTGCCACCATGCCCAGCTAATTTTTGTATTTTTAGTACAGACAGGGTTTCACCACGTTGGCCAGGCTGGTCTCGAACTCCTGACCTTAAATGATCCACCTGCTTCAGCCTCCCAAAGTGCTGGGATTACAGGTGTGAGCCACCATGCCTGGGTATATCTTTTTATAGTTGAGTTTAAGAGGTTCTTTTTACAATGTAGATACAAGTCTAAAGCAGGTAAATCCTTTCTGAATATTTTCTCTCAGCATATGCCTCTTATTAATACTTTTGTGACTTTTGATGAATGAATGTGGTTTTTATGAAACCTAATTTATCTTTTTTTTTTTTTTTTTCTGTTATGGCTATTGCTTTTATGTCTTAAGACAGGGGTTCTCAATCCCCGGGACATGGTTTGTGGCCTGTTAGGAACCAGGCCACACAGCCAGAGGTGAGTGGCAGGCAAGTCAGTAAAGCTGAGCTCTGCCTCCTGTCAGATCAGCGGTGGCATTAGATTATCATAGGGACACGAACCCTACTGTGAATTGCACGTGAAAGGAATGTAGCTTGTGTGCTTCTATGAGAATCTAATGCTGGATGATCTGTCATTGTCTCCCATCACCCCTAGATGGGACCACTGCAGGAAAACAAGCTCAGGGTTCCCAATGATTCTACATTATGGTGAGCATGTGTATCAGTCAGAGTTCTCTAAAAGGACAGAACTAATAGGATAGAGGAATATATGAAGGGGAATTTATTAGGAGAATTGAGTGACATGATCACAAGGTGAAGTCCCACAATAGGCTATCTGCAAGCTGAGGAGCCAGGAAGCCAGTCCGAGTCCCAAAACCTCAAAAGTAGGGAAGCCGATAATGCAGCCTTCAGTCTGTGGCTGAAGGCCTGAGAGACTGTGGCAAACCACTGGTGTAAGCCCACGAGTCCAAAAGCTGAAGAACTTAGAGTCTGATGTTTGAGGGCAGAAATCATCCAGTACAGGAGAAAGATGAAGGCCAGAAGACTTAACCAGTCTAGCCCCTCCACGATCCTCTGCCTGCTTTTATCCTAGCCACATTGGCAGCTGATTAATGGTGCTCACCCAGATTGAGGGTGGGTCTGCTTCTCCCAGTCCGCTGACTTAAATGTTAATCTCCTTTGGCAACACCCTCACAGACACACCCAGGAACAATAGTTTGCATCCTTCAATCCAATCAAGTTGACACTCAATATTAACCATCATAGTAAGTAACAGTAATGGAAATAAAGTGCACAATAAATGTAATGTGCTTGAATTATCCCAAAACCATCCCTGCATCCCCCATACCACTGTCCTTGGAAAAACTGTTCCACACAACTGGCCCCTGGTACCAAAAATGTTGGGACCACTGTCTTAAGAAATCTCTGCCTATGCAAATTGTAAAGATATCCTCCTATATTGTGTGCTAAAATCTTTATATTCTTAGCTTCTGCCATTAAATTTATTAACTGTCTTGAGTTAAACTTTGTGTATACTGTGAGGTGCTAGTCAAGGTTCATTTTTCTCATATGGATCCTGTTATTTCAACAGCATTTGTTGAAAAACTTTCCTTTTCATGGGATTGGTTTGTACCTTTGTCAGAAGTCAACTGACTGTACACACAGGGGTATATTTCTTTGGTATCTATTTGATTCCATTAATATATGTGTCTGTCATGATAATACCACACTGTTGCAATTACAGCCACTGTGTAACAAGACTGGAAGTAAGGTGGTTTAAGTCCTCCAGCTTGATTCTTCTTCAAGATTGTTTGTATAATGAAATCCTTTGCATTTCCAATACATGTTATATTAAGCTTACCAAATTCTGTAGAAAATGCTGCTGAGATTATGATTGGGTTTGCAATGAATGTTTAAACTGAAATGAAGTTTATGGAGAAATGAAATTCCATAAATGTGATGCCTTTCTATATATGAACATGGGATACTTCACTATTTATTTAGGTCTTTAAAAAGATCACTCAGAAGAATTGGAACCAATTTTACTAAAACTATTCCAAAAAATCACAGAGAAGGGACCTGTTAACTCATTCTACAAAGCCAGCATCATCCTGACACCAAAATCTAGCAGAGACAGAAAGAAAAAAGAAAACTTCAGGCCAATATCCCTGATGAACACAGATGCAAAAATCTTCAACAAAATATTAGCAAAGTGAATCCAAGAGCACATCACAAAGTTGATTCACCATGATGAAATAGGCTTTTATTCGTGGGATGCAAGGTCAGTTCAACATATGCAAATCAATAAATGTGATTCACCACATATACAAAATTATAAACAAAAATCATATGATCATCTCAATAGACAGAGAAAACGCTTTTGGTAAAATCCAACATCCCTTCATGAAAAAAACCATCAACAAACTAAGCATCAATGGAAAAATACCTCAAAATAATAAGAGCCATCTATGACAAACCCACAGCCAATATACAGAATGGGCAGAAGCTGGAAACTTTTTCCTTGAGACCTGGAATAAAACAAGGATACCCACTCTCTCCACTTCTATTTAACCATAGCTCTGGAAGTACTATGTCAGAGCAATCAGGCAAGAGAAATAAATAAAAGGCATCCAAGCAGGAACAGAAGTCATCAAACTATCTCTCTTTGCTGATGATATGATTGTATACCCAGAAAACCCCAAAGACTCCACCAAAAGGCCTCTAGAACCAATAAACTATTTCAGTAAAGTTTCAGGATATAAAATCAGTGTACAAAAATCAGTAGCATTTCCATATACCAGTAACATTCTAGCTGCGAGCCAAATCAAGAACACAATCCTATTTTCAATAGCCACAAAAAAATACCTAGGAGCACAGCTAACCAAGGAGGTGAAAGGTCTCTACAAGGAGAACTATAAAATACTGCTGAGAGAAATCAGAAATGACATAAATAGATGTAAAAATATTCTATGTGCATGGACTGGAAGAATCCACATCATTAAAATGGCCATCCTGTCCAAAGCAATCTACAGACTCAACAGTATTTCTATCAAACTACCAATGTCATTCTTGACAGAACTAGAAAAAACTATTTCAAAATTCATATGGAACCAAAATATAGCCTGAATAGCCAAAGAAATCTTAAGCAAAAAGAACAAAGTTGGAGGCATCACATTACCCGACTTCAAACTATACTATAAGGCTACAGTAACCAAAAGAGCATCAGACTAGTATGAAAACAGATACACAGACCAGTCGGGCGCGGTGGCTCATACCTGTAAACCCAGCACTTTGGGAGGCCGAGGTGGGTGGATCATGAGGTCAGGAGATCGAGATCATCCTGGCTAACATGATGAAACCTCGTCTCTACTAAAAAATACAAAAAATTAGCCAGGCATGGTGGTGGGTGACTGCAGTCCCAGCTACTTGGGAGGCTGAGGCAGGAGAATGGCGTGAACCAGGGAGGTGGAGCTTGCAGGGAGCTGAGATTGCACCACTGCACTCCAGCCTGGGCAACAGAGCAAGACTCCATCTCAAAAAAATAATAATAAAACAGAAAACAGATACATAGACCAATGGAACAGAATACAGAACCCAGAAATAAAGCTGCACACCTACAACCATCTGATCTTTGACAAATTCGACAAAAATAAGCCATGGCAAAAGGACTCCTTATTCAATAAATGGTGCTGGAATAACTGGCTCTTCATATGTAGAAGAATGAAACTGGACCCCTACCTATTATATAGAAAAATCAACTCAAGATGGATTAAAGACTTAAATGTATGACCTCGAACTATAAAAATCCTAGAAGAAAATCTAGGAAGTACCCTAAATACCCTTGTTGATATCAGCTTTAGCAAACAATGTATAGCTAAATCCTCAAAAGCAATTGCAACAAAAACAAAAATTGACAAATGGAACCTAATTAAAATAAAGAGCTTCTGCAGAAAAATGAAAGATCCATCAACAGAATAAACAGACAACATACTGAATGGGAGAAAATATTGATAAACTGTGCATCTGGAAAAAAACCTAATATACAGAATCTATAAGGAACTTTAACAAATCAACACTCAAAAAAGCAAATAACCCCATTAAAAACTGGGCAAAGGACATGAACAGACACTTTTCAAAAGAAGACATAGAAATGGCCCCCAAACATATGAAAAATCCTCATAATCTCTAATCAGAGAAATACAGATGAAAACCACAATGAGATACCATCTCACACCAGAATGGTTTTATTAAAAAGCAAAAAAAATAATAATAACGGATGTTGGCAAGGCTGCGGAGAAAAAAGGACATTTATACCCTGTTGGTGGGAGTGTAATTTTAAGTCCGGCCACTGTGATGAGCAATTTGGAGATTTCTCAAAGAAATAAGAGTTGAACTACCATTTGACAAAAACAAGGAATCAACCCAGGTGACCATCAGTGCTGGACTGGAAAAAGAAAATATGGGACAAATACACCATGGAATATTACACAGCCATAACAAGAATGAAATCATATCCTTTGCATCAACATGGGTGCAGCTGGAGGCCATTACTCTAAGCAAACTAATGCAGAAACAGAAAACCAAATACCACATATTCTCACTTATAGGTGGGAGCTAAACATTGAATACATAAGGACATCAAGATGGAAACAATAGACACTGGGGCCACTAGAGGAGGGAGTAAGGGAGAAGACAAGGGCTGAAAGCCTTTTGGGTACTATGCCTTCTACCTGGGTTACAGTTCAGTCATACCCCAAGCCTCAGTATCACACAATATACCTTTGTAGCAAACTTGCACATGTACCCTCTGATTCTAAAATAAAAGTTGGAAATAAAATATCTATCAGTAAATTTGGCAGTTTTCAATCTAAACATCTTACGTTTTGTTAAAGTGCCCCTAAGTAGTACACGTCTCTTTGATGCCATTTTAAGAGGGTGTGATGTATATTTTTATATATTGATGGGTTCAATATCCTAAAATATTCACAGAGTTGCACAACCATCACCACAATCAATTTTAGAACACTTTGATAACCTTAAAAGGAAACCACATACCATTCAGCAACCATTCCCCATTTCCCCTCAACCCTCCAGGCCTCCGACTACTAATCTATTTCACATGTTTATATATTTTCCTATATTGGACATTTCATATAAATGAAATTATACAATAAATGGACTTTTGTGGCTGGCTTCTTTCTCATAACGTTATGTTTGCAGGTCTATGTTGTAGCATGTACTTTATTCATTTTTATTACTGAAAAATAATGATTCAGAGAGATATGCCATATTTTATTTCTCTATTCACCAATTATTACTTATTTGGGTTGGTTTCACTTTTTTTTTTTTTTTTGCGCGACGGAGTCTCGCTCTGTGGGCAGTGGCTAGATCTCAGCTCACTGCAAGCTCCGCCTCCCAGGTTCACGCCATTCTCCTGCCTCAGCCTCCCAAGTAGCAGGGACTACAGGCGCCCGTCACCATGCCCGGCTAGTTTTTTGTATTTTTTAGTAGAGACGGGGTTTCACCGGGTTAGCCAGGATGGTCTGGATCTCCTGACCTCGTGATCCACCCGTCTCGGCCTCCTAAAGTACTGGGATTACAGGCTTGAGCCACCGCGCCCAGCCTGGTTTCACTTTTTGACTACTATAAATAATGCCACTGTGAACATTCATGTGCACTTTTTTTTGAATAACTCTTTTCAATTTTCATGAGTATATGCTAGGTGTGAAATTGTTGGGACATATAGTAACCATTTGTTTAACCTTTTGGGGAAACCTCAAGAATGCTTTTCACAGCAGTTGCATTGTACATCCTCATATATGAAAGTTCCAATTTGTTCATATCCTTGCCAACACTTGTTGCCTTACATTTACTTTTATTATAGTCACCCTAATGGTTATGAAGTGGTATCTTGTGGCTTTGATTTAAAATTTTCTAATGGCTAATGATACTAAGCATCTTTTTTGGGGCCATTTGTATACATTTTTTGGAGAAATGTCTACTCAGATACATTATAGACCGAATGTTTGTGTCCCACCAAATTTTATATGTTATCCTAACCACTCCTGTGATCATATTAGAAGGTGGCACCTTTAGTAGGTTATTAGGTCGTGAGAGTGGAGCCCTCATGAATGGGATTAGTGTCCTTAGTAAAGAGTTCCTAGACAGCTTCCTCACCCCTTCCACTATGTGAAGATACAGTGAGAAGAAAGGGACCAGGAAGTAGACCTTCACCTGTCCCTGAATCTACTGGTGTCTTGATCTTGAACTTCAGTCTCCAGAACTATGAGAAATAGATTTCTGCTGTTTATAAGCCACCCAGTTTATTGCATTCTGCTATAGCATCCCAAACAGATTAAGATGAGATCCTTTGCCTATTTTTAAAAACTAGGTTATTTGTCTTTTTATTATTGACTTGTAAGAGCTCTTTGTATATCTTGGATACAAGTCCCTTATCAGATATATGGTGTGCACATATTTTCAGTTATATATTTGGTTGTCTTTTCACTTTTAAAAATAATGTTCTTTAAAGCGCAAAGCTTTTGATTTTTATGAAGTTCAATTTATCTATTTTTCTTTTGTTGTTTATACATTTTATATTGTATCTAAGAAGGCTTTTTCTAGCCCAAAGCCGTGGAGGTTTACTTCAATAGTTTCTGCTAGAAGGTTTGTGCTTTTAGCTTTAATGTATCAATTAATGATCCATTTTGAATTCATTTTGCTTATGGTATGATGAAAGAGTTCAACTTTATTCTGTTGCATGTGAATATACTATTGTTTCAGCACTATTTATTAAAAAGACTTTTTCCAAATTAATTATGTGGTATACATGTTGGATATCCTTAATCGTCTCTTAATGATTAAAGGATGTCTCCTCTCGTTACTGATTGGTGATCTGTGCTTTTCCTTTTTTTTTCCTAATCAGTCTAACTAGAGTTTTCTGTATTAATTTATTTATTTCAATAGTTTTTGGGGAACAGGTGGTTTTTTGCTTACTTTAGTGGTGATTTCTGAGATTTTGGTGCACCTGCCACCCTAGCAGTGTATATTGTACCCAATGTGTAGTCTTTTATCCCTCACCCACCTTCCACCCTTCCCCTCAGTCTCCAAAGTCCATTATATCATTCTTATTCCTTTACATCCTCATAGCTTAGCCCCCACTTATAGGTGAGAACATATATTTGGCTTTCCATTCCTGAGTTACTTCGCTTAGAATAATGTTCTCCAACTCCATCCAGTTTTCTGCGAATGTCGTTACTTCATTCCTTTTTACAGCTGAGTAGTATTCCATGATGTATATATACCATATTTATTTATCTATTCATTGGTTGATGTGCACTCAGGCTGGTTCCATTTTTTTGCAATTGTGAATTGTGCTGCTATAAACATGTGTGGGCAAGTGTCTTTTTCATATAACGACTGCTTTTCCTCTGGTAGATACCCAGTAGTGGGATTGCTGGATCAAATGATAATTCTACTTTTAGTTCTTTAAAGAATCTTTATACTGTTTCCAATAGTGATTGTACTATTTTACATCTCCACCAGCAGTGTAAAAGTGTTCCTTTGGCCAGGCGTGGTGGCTCACACCTGTAATCCCAGTACTTTGGGAGGCCAAGGTGGGTGGACCACAAGGTCAAGAGATCAAGACCATCCTGGCCAACATGCTGAAACTCCATCTCTACTAAAAATACAAAAATTAGCTAGGTGTGGTGGTGCACGCCTGTAGGCCCAGCTACTGGGGAGGCTGAGGCAGGAGAATCATTTGAACATGGGAGGTGGAGGTTGCAGTGAGCCAAAACTGTGCCACTGCACTCCAGCCTGGTGACACAGCGAGACTCTGTCTTAAAAAAAAAAAAAAAAAAAAAAGTGTTCCCTTTTCACTACATCCACACAAACAACTACTATTTTTTTATTTTTAAATTATGGCCATTCTTGCAGGAGTAGGATGGTATCTCATTGTGATTTTCATTTGCATTTCCCTGATAATTAGTGATGTTGAGAGCATTTTTTTTTCATACCTTTGTTGGCCATTTATATATCTTCTTTTGAGAATTGTCTATTCATGTCCTTGGGATTTTTTTTCTTGCTGATTTTTTTTTTTTAGTTCCTTGTGGATTCTGAATATTTGTCAGATTCTGTGGATTCTGAATCTTTGTCAGATGCATTGTTTGTGAATATTTTCTCCCACTCTGGGTTGTCTGTTTGCTGATTATTTCTTTTGTTGTGCAGAAGCTTTTTAGTTTAATTAGGTCCCATCTATTTCTCTTTGTTACATTTGCTTTTGAGTTCTTGGTCATGAACTCTTTGCCTAATCCAATGTCTAGAAGAGTTTTTCCAATGTTATCTTCTATAATTGTTATGACTTCAGGTCTTAGATTTAAGACCTTGATTCATTTTGAGTAGATTTTTGTATAAGGTTAAGAGATGAGAAAAAAAAAAAAAAAGAGATGAGAATCCAGTTTCATTATTCTACATGTGGCTTGCCAATTATCCAAGCATCATTTGTTGTATAGAGTGTACTTTCCCCACTTTATGTTTTGTTTGCTTTGTAGAAGATCAGTTGGTTGCAAGTATTTCACTTTATTTCTGGGTTCTCTATTGTGTTCCATTGGTTTACATGCCTATTTTTATACCAGGACCATGCTGTTTTAGAAACTACAGCCTTGTAGTATAGTTTGAAATCAGGTAATGTGACTCCCCCAGATTTGTTTTTTGCTTAGGATTGCTTTGAGCATTTGGGCTCTTTTTTTGGTTTCATATGAATTTTTGGATTTTTTTTTCTAATTCTGTGAAAAATGATGTTGGTATTTTGATGGAAATTGCACTGAATTTGTAGATTGCTTTGGATAGTATGGCCATTTTCACAATATTGATTCTTCCAATCCATGAGCATGGGATGTGTTTCCATTTGTTTATGTCATCAATGACTTCTTTCAGCAGTTTTTTGTAGTTTTCCTTGTAGAAATCTTTCACATCATTGGTTAGGTATATTCCTGTTTGTTTTGTAAAAGGGATTGAGTTCTTGATTTGTATCTCAGCTTGGTCACTGTTGGTGCATAGCAGTGCTACTGATTTGTGTACATTTGTTTTGTATCCTGAAACTTTACTGAATTCATGTGTCAGATCTAGGGGCTTTTTGGATGAGTCTTTAGGGTTTCCTAGGTATGGGATCATACCATCTACAGAGATAGTTTGAGTTCCTCTTTACCGATTTGAATGTCCTTTATTTCTTTCTCTTGTCTGATTGCTCTGGCTAGAACTTCCTGTACTATGTTGAATACCAGTGGTGAAAGTGGGCATCCTTATCTTGTTCCAGTTCTGAAGGGGAATGCTTTCAACTTCTCCCCATTCAGTATAATGTTGGCTGTGGGTTTGACATAGATAGCTCTTATTACCTTGAGGTATGTCCCTTCTATGCCAATTTTGCTGAGAGTGTTAATCATAAAGTGATGCTGGATTTTGTGAAATCTTTTTCTTCATCTATTGAGATCATCATATACTTTTTGTTTCTAATTCTGTTTATGTGATGCATCACATTTATTTACTTGCATATGTTAAACCATGCCTGCATCCCTGGTATGGAACCCACTTGATCATGGTGTATTATCTTTTTTATATGCTGTTGGATTTGGTCAGCTAGGATTTGGTTAGCTAGTATTTTGTTAAGGATTTCTGGCATATATGCTCATCAGGGATATTATCTTTAGTTTTCTTTTCTTGTTATGTCCTTTCCTGGTTTTGGAATTAAGGTGATACTGACTTCACAGAATGATTTAAGGAGGATTCCCTCTTTATCTTTTGGAATAATTTCAGTAAGATTGGTACCAACTATTCTTTGAACACCTGATGGAATTCAGCTGTGAATCCATTTGGTCCTGGACATTTTTTTGTTGGCAATTTATTATTGTTTCAATTTTGCTACTTGTTATCATTTGTTTCAGAGTTTCTATTTCTTCTTGATTTAATCTGGGAGGATTGTGTATTTCCAGAAATTTACCCATCTCTTCTAAATTTACTAGTTCGTGTGCATAAAGGTGTTCATAGTAGCCTTGAATGATCTTTAGTATTTGTGTGGTATTGGTTGTAATATCTTTCATTTCATTTCTTTTCTTCTTCTGCTGCTGCCTTTTTTTTTTTTTTTTTTTTTTTTAATCTTGGCTCACTGCAACCTCCACCTCCTGGGTTCAAGTGATTTTCCTGCCTCAGCCTCCCGAGTAGCTGGGACTACAGGAATGTGCCACCACGCCTGGCTAATCTTTTTGTTTTTGTTTGTTTGTTTGTTTGTTTGTTTTTGAGACGGAGTCTCCCTCTGTCGCCCAGGCTGGAGTGCAGTGGCCGGATCTCGGCTCACTTCAAGCTCCGCCTCCCGGGTTTACACCATTCTCCTGCCTCAGCCTCCCGAGTAGCTGGGACTACAGGCACCCGTCACCTCGCCCGGCTAGTTTTTTGTATTTTTTAGTAGAGACGGGGTTTCACCGGGTTAGCCAGGATGGTCTCGATCTCCTGACCTCGTGATCCGCCCGTCTCGGCCTCCCAAAGTGCTGGGATTACAGGCTTGAGCCACCGCGCCCGGCCATCTTTTTGTATTTTTAATAGAGGTGGGGTTTCACCATGTTGGTCAGGCTGGTCTTGAACTCCTGACCTCAAATTATCCACCTGCCTCAGCCTCCCAAAGTGCTGGGATTACAGACGTTAGCCACCATGCCCATTTTATTTCGAATTGAGCTTATTTAGGTATTCTTCTTTTCTTGGTTAATCTCGTTAATGATCTATCAATTTTATTTATCTTTTCAAAGCACCAGCTTCTTGTTTTATTTATCTTTTGTATTTTTTTGTTGTAATTTTATTTAGTTCTGCACTAACCTTTGTTATTTCTTTTTTATTCTTTGCAATTTCTCTCTATTCTTTGCTATTTTCTTTGGTTGGATTTGGGTTTGGTTTGTTCTTGTTTCTCTAGTTCCACATCCTAAGGTGTGACCTTAGATTGTCTATTTTTACTTTTTTCAGACTTTTTAATGTAAGCCCTTAATGCTATGAACTTTCCTCTTAGCACCACTTTTGCTATATCCCAGAGGTTTTGATGTCACTATTATTGTTCAGCTCAAGGAATTTCTTAATTTCCATCTTCATTCCATTATTTACTCAAAGATCATTCAAAAGCATTTTATTTAATTTCCATGTATTTGAATAGTTTTGAGGGTTCCTTTTGGAATTAATTTTGTTTTATTCCACTATGGTATGAGAGGATACTTGATATAATTTCAATTTTCTTAAATTTATTGAAACTTGTTTTGTGACCTATCATATGGTCTATCTTGAGAATGTTCTATGACCTGAAGAAAAGAATCTATATTCTGCAGCTGTTGCGTAAAATGTTCTGTAAATACCTGGTAAATCCATTTGTTCCAAGATAAAGTTTAAGTCCATTGTTTCTCTGTTGACTTTCTATCTTGATGACATGTTTAGTGCTGTCAGTAGAGTACTGAATTCCCCCTCTTACTGTGTTGATGTCTGTCTTATTTCTTAGGTCTAGTAGTAATTGCTTTACAAATTTGGGAGTGCCAGAGTTAAGTGCATAATATATTTAGGATGGTGATACGTTCCCGCTGGGCTATTCCTTTTATCACTATATAATGTCCCTTTTTGTCTTATTTTACTGTCGTTGCTTTAAAGTCTCTTTTGTCTGATATAAGAATAGATAATTCTTTTTGGTTTCCATTTGCATGGAATATCTTTTCTCACACCTTTACTTTATGTAAATCTTTATGTGTTAGATGAGTCTCTTTAAGACAGCAGATACTTGGCTGGTGGATGTTTATCCCTTCTGCCATTCTGTCTCTTTTAAGTGGAACATTTAAACCATTTACATTCAACATTAGTACTGAGATGTGAGGTACCATTCTATTCATCATGTTGTTGCCTTAAAACCTTGTTTTTTCCCCCATTGTATTATTGTTTTATAGGCGCTGTGAGATTTATGCTTTAAGGAGGTTCTATTTTGGTGTATTTTGAGGTTTTTGTTCAAGATTTAGAGCTCCTCTTAGCATTTCTTATAGTGCTGGCCTAGTAGTGATGAATTCTCTCAGAATTTGTTTGAAAAATACTTTCTCTCTCCTTTGTCTGTGAAGCTTAAATTTCACTGGATTCAAAATTCTTGGCTGACAATTATTTTGTTTCAGGAGGCTAAAGATGAGATCCCAATCCCTTCCGATTTGTAAGGTTTCTGCTGAGAAGTCTGCTGTTAACCTGATAGGTTTTCCTTTACAGGTTATCTGATGTTTTTCTCTCATAGTTTCTAAGATTCTTTCCATCATCTTGACTTTAGATAACCTGATGACTATGTGCCTAGGTAATGATCTTTTTGTGAAGAATTTCCCAGGCATTCTTTGAACTTCTTGTATTTGGAGGTCAAGATCTCTAGCAAGGGCAGAGAAGTTGTCCTCAATTATTCCCTCAAGTAAGTTTTCCAAACTTTTCTCTTCTTCCTCAGGAACATGAATTGTTCTTAGGTTGGCCATTTAACATAATGCCAAATTTCTTGAAGGCTGTGTTCATTTTTTTTTCAGTTTTTTTTCTTTTTGTCTTTGCCTGATTGGATTAACTTGAAAGCTTTGTCTTTGAGCTCTAAAATTCTTTCTTCTACTTGTTCTAGTCTATTATTGAAACTTCCCACTGCATTTTGTATTTCTCTAAGTGTGTCTTTCATTTCCAGAAGTTGTGATTGTTTTTTCTTTATATCTCTTTCTCTGGTGATTTTTTCAACCCTATCCTATATTTTTAAAAATTTATTTATGTTAATTTTCACCTTTCTTTGGTATCTCCTTGAGCAGATTAATAATCAATCTTCTGAATTCTTTATCTGGAAATTCAGAGATTTCTTCTTGGTTTGTATCCATTACTAGGTAGCTGATGTGATTTTTGGGGGGTGTTACAGAACTCTGTTTTGTCATATTACAAGAATTACTATTCTGATTCCTTCTCATTTGGGTAGGCTATTTCAGCAGAGAGGTCTGAAACTCAAGGCCTTCTGTTCAGATTCTCTTGTCCCTTTGGGTGATCCCTTGATGTGGTACTCTCCCCCTTCCCCTAGGAATGGGGCTTCCTGATAGCTGAACTGCAGTGATTGTTATTTCTCTTCTGGGTCTAGCCACCCAGGAGGGCTACCAGGCTCCAGGCTGGTGCTGGGAGATGTCTGCAGAGTCCTGTGATGTGATCTGTATTCAGGTCTCCCAGCCATGGATACCAGGTTTCTCAGGTGATGGGTGGGGCCATGAAACTCCCAAGAGTTTCTGTGTTTTGTGTTTGGCTACCAAGGCAGGTAGGGAAATGCCATCAGGTCGGGGCAAGGTTAGGCAGGTCTGGGCTCAGACTTTCCTTGGGCAGGGCTTGCCACAACCACTGTATACAATGGGGTGGGGGGTAGTTCTCAGGCCAATGGGGTATGTTCCTGAGGGGATCTTGGCTGCCTCTGCTGTGTCATATAGTTCACCAGGGAAGTTGGGGATAGCCAGTGGCAAGAGGCCTGACCCAGCTCCCATGCTGTTGGTGAGGCTGGTGTCACTCCCACAGTGCCCCACTCAGACTTTCCCCAGGCCATGAGCTACCCTGCTGAGAAAGCAAGCACAACTTTCAGACCTCACTCCTCCCTGTCCGCCCACTCTGTTGGCAGTAGCTACTGTGTTCCTGCACTCACTCAGACCCACAACAGCTTCTGCTCATCCCCAGACTCTGTTCAAGAAAACTTGTGCCCAGTCAAAACCACTACCAATTTAAGTTGAGAGTTTCTTTTGCCCCACAACCCCTCCCCAGTTCCACTGTATGCCATCCCCAAGGGTCCCTCTGAGATACAGTCAGGGATGGCTTCCCTGGGCTTGGTTGCTTCCAAATCTTCGTTATTGTGAATAGTGCTGCAATAAATATGGGAGTGCAGATATCTCTTCAAAATACTGATTTCCTTTATTTTATGTATATACCTAGCAGTGGGATTGCTGGATCATATGGTAGCTCTATTTTTAGTTTTTTGAGGAACCTCCAAACTGTTCTTCATAATAATTGTACTCATTTATATAACAACTGACAGTGTACAAGAAGTTAAATCCTTCTCTCATGATCTAGATTTTCAGATTCCCCAATGGGGATGTGTGTTCAGAGGTAGGTTTTCCCCCTCCCACACTTTGGGAATCTACAGTTTTTCACCTGTTTCACAGAATTTGCAGTGGTGTGTCACTTCTTTCAAATGATCTGTTAATTTTTATGGTTTTCCTGGTATGTTCTTGGAGCAAAAGATCACAGCGTAAGTCTCCACATGCTGTTCCGTCCACCCATTTGGTAGCTGCACATTAGCCCTGTCTCCTACCCACCATCTTCACCTTTGATGTATAATACTTTTCATGCTCTGTTGAAACTGTTTGCTAGTATTTCATTGAGGATTTTTGCATCCATATAAATCATGGATATTGGCTTGTAAGTTTTTTCTTGTGATGTCTTTGGCTGTGGTATTAGGGCAATGGTGGCCTCATAAAACGAGTTTGAAAGCTTCCTGCTTTATTTTTTGAAAGAGTTTAAGCAGCATTGGCATTAATTCTTTTTTGAATGTTCGTTAAAATTCAGCTGTGAAGCCATCTGGCTCTGGGCTTTGCTTTGTTGGGAAGTTTTTGATTGCTAATTTAATCTTGTTTGCTACTGGTCTGTTCAGGATTTCTATTTGTTCTTGATTTGATTTTGGTAGGTTGCATGTTTCCAGGAATTTATCCATTCCTTCTAGGTTATCCAGTTTGTTAGTATATAATTCTTCATAATAGTCAATTATAATATTTTTATTTCTGAGGCATCTGTTGGAATATCTCCTTACTTCTAATTTTTAATTGGATTTTTGTAACACGTAATTTTGTAAGCACATAAATGCTTGAGGTGACTGATACTACATCCACCCTTGTGTGATTATTATGTATTGCATGGCTGTATCAAAATATCTCATGTAGCCCATATATACTGTAACTATTATGGGTACATAGTATATATATACAAAAATTAAAACTAAAAATATGTTAAAAGATGAGTTACTGCAGTGTATTCAAAATAATTAATCATAGTACACAGGGTATCTCAAGATTTATGTACCAGGACTGAGAACAAATCACAAAGTCTAACACAAAGTATTCAAAAATACTCAATATACGAGAAACCAGGAAAATGTGATCAATTCTTTTTCTTCAAGTTCAAAGACACATGTTCCAGATATGCAGGTTTGTTACAAAGGTAAATGTGTGCCATGGTGATTTGCTGCACAGATCATTCCTTCACTTAGGTATTAAGCCCAGCATCTGTTAGCTATTCTTCCTGATGCTCTCCTTCCCCCTGTCCCCACCACAGTCCTGTGTCCCCAGTGTGTGTTGTTCCCCATGCCCCATGTGTCCATGTGTTCTCATAATTCAGCTTCCACTTATAAGTGAGAACATGCAGTATTTGGTTTTCTATTCCTGTGTTAATTTGCTGAGGATAATAACTTCCAATTTCATCCATGTCCTGACCCTTTTTATGGCTGCATAGTGTTCCATGGTGTATATGTATCACATTTTCTTTATCCAGTCTATCATTGATGGGCATTTACGTTGATTCCATGTCTTTGCTATTGTGAATAGTTCTGCAGTGAACATACATGTGCATGTATCTTTACAATAAAATGATTTATATTCCTTTGGGTATAAACCTAATATTAGGGTTGCTAAGTCAAATGGTATTTCTGCCTCTAGATCTTTGAGGAATCCCCACACTGTCTTCCATAATGGTTGAACTAATTTACACTCCTACTAACCGTGTAAAGGCATTCCTTTTTCTCTGCAACCTTCCCAGCATCTGTTGTTTTTTGGCTTTTTAGTAATAGCCATTCTGACTAGCATGGGATGGCATCTCATTGTGGTTTTGATGTGCATTTCTCTAATGATCAGTGATGTTGAGCTTCTTTTTCATATGCTTGTTGGTCGTGTGTATGTCTTCTTTTGAGATGTGTCTCTTTATGTCTTTGCCCACTTTTTAATGGGGTTGTTTTTTTCTTTCTTATAAATTTAAGTTCCTTATAGACTCTGGATTTCAGAACTTGGTCAGAGGGATAGATTGCAAAATTTTTCTCCCATTCTGTAGGTTGTCTATTCACTCTGATGATTTTTCTTTAGCTGTGCAGAAGTTCTTTGGTTTAATTAGATTCCATTTGTCGATTTTTGCTTTTGCTGCCATTGCTTTTGGCATTTTCATCATTAAATCTTTGTGCCTAAGTCCTGAATGGTATTGCCTAGATTTTCTTCTAGGGTTTTTATACTTTTGGGTTTTACATACAAGTCTTTAATCCATCTTG
The DNA here is from genome assembly GCF_008728515.1 of Papio anubis. Taxonomy (NCBI): domain Eukaryota; kingdom Metazoa; phylum Chordata; class Mammalia; order Primates; family Cercopithecidae; genus Papio; species Papio anubis. The sequence goes on from NC_044977.1 coordinate 50,636,848, forward strand.
AGTTAATTTCTGCATATGGTGTAAGGAAGGGTTCCAGTTTCAACTTTCTGCATTTGGAAAGCCAGTTCTCCCAGCATCACTTATTAAATAGAAAATATTTTCCCATTGCTTTTGTCAGATTTGTTAAGAATCAAATCACTGTAAGTGTGTGGTCTTGTTTCTGAGTTCTCTATTCTGTTCCATTGGTCTATGTGTCTGCTCTTGCACCAGTACCATGCTGTTTTGGTTACTGTAGCCTTGTAGTATAATTTGAAGTCAGGTAGCGTGATACTTCCAGCTTTATTCTTTTTGCTTAGGATTATTTGGCTATTCAGGCTCTCTTTTAGTTCCATACAAATTTTAGAATAGTTTTTTGTAATTCTGTGAAGACCGTCAATGGTAGTTTAATGGGAGTAGCATTGATTCCACACATTACTTTGGGCAGTACGGCCGTTTTCACTGTATTGATTCTTCCTATCCATGACCATGGAATGTTTTGCCATTTGTTTGTGTCCTCTCTGATTTCCTTGAGCAGTTGTTTGTAGTTCTCCTTGAAGAGGTCCTTCCCTTCCCTTGTTAGCTGTATTCCTAGATATTTTTTTCTTTTTGTAGCAATTGTGAATGGGAGTTCATCCATAATTTGGCTCTCTGCTTGTTTGTTGTTGGTGCATAGAAATGCTAGCAATTTTTACACATTGCTTTTATATCCTGAGACTTTGCTGAAGTTGTTTATCAGCTTAGAAGCTTTTGGGCCAAGATGATGGAGTTTTCTAGATATAGGATCATATCATTTGTAAACAAAGACAATTTGACTTCCTCTCTTCCTACTTGAATACTCTTTATTTCTTTATCTTGTGTCATAACTGTGGCCAGAACTTCCAATACTATGGGCGTAGTGAGAGGGGTCTTCCTTGTCTTATGCTGGTTTTCAAGGGGAATGCTTCCAGCTTTTGCCCATTCAGTATACTACTGGCTGTAGGTATGTCATATATGGCTATTATTTTGATGTATATTCCTTTAATACCTAGTTTATTGAGAGGTTTTTTTGTTTGTTTTTTTGAGACAGAGTCTCACTGTGTCACCCAGGCTGAAGTGCAGTGGCACCATCTCGGCTCACTGCAACATCCACCTCCCAGGATCATGCCATTCTCCTGCCTCAGCCTCCTGAGTACCTGGGACTACAGGTGCCCACCACCACGCCCGGCTAATTTTTTTGTATTTTTAGTAGAGACGGGGTTTCACCGTGTTAGCCAGGATGGTCTCGAACTCCTGACCTCATGATCCTCCCAGCTCAGCCTCCCAAAGTGCTGGGATTACAGGTGTGAGCCACCGCACCTGGCCCATTGAGAGTTTTTAACATGAAGCGAAGTTGAATTTTATCCAAGGCCTTTTCTGCATCTATTGAGATAACCATGTGGTTTTTATCTTTAATTCTGTTTATATGATGAATCACATTTATAGATTTGCATATGTCAAATCAACCTTGCATCCTGGGGATGAAGCCTATTTGATTGTGGTGGATAAGCTTTTTGATGTGCTACTGGATTGGATTTGCTAGTATTTTACTGAGGACTTTTGCATCCATGTTCATCATGGATATTGGCCTGAAGTTTTCTTTTTTTGGTTCTATCTCTGCCAGGTTTTGGTCTCAGGATGATGCTGGCATCATAGAATGAGTTAGGAAGGAGTCCCCCTCCTCAATTTTTTTTAGTAGAGATGGTACCAGCTCTTCTTTGTACATCTGGTAGAATTTGACTGTGAATCCTTCTGGTCCTGGGTCTTTTATTGTTTGTAGGCTATTTATTACTTACTCAGTTCTGAAACTCTTTATTGCTATGTTCAAGGATTCAGTTTCTTCCTGGCCCAGTCTTGGGACGGCGTATGTGTCCAAGAGTTTATCTATTTCTTCTAGATTTTCTAGTTTATGTGCATAGAGGTGTTCATTATATTCTCTGATAGTTATTTGTATTTATGTTGGGTCAGTGATAATATCTCCTTTGTCATTTCTGATTGTATTTATCTTCTTTTTTCTTCTTTATTATTCTAGCTAGTGGTGTATGTGCTTTATTTTTTTTTTTTTTAAACTATGGATTTGTTTTTTTTGAATTGGCTTTTGTGTTTCAGCACCCTTCAGCTCAGCTCTGATTTTGGTTATTTCTTGTCTTCTGCTAGCTTTGAGGTTGGTTTTCTTTGCTTCTCTCATTCTTTTAGTTGTGATGTTAGGTTATTAAATTGTGATCTGCTTAACTTTTTAATATGGTGCTATAAAATTCCCTCTTAACACTGCCTTAGCTCTGTCCCAGAGAGTCTGGTAAATGCCCCAGTTAAATGGCATTTTATCTTTGTTCTCATTTGTTCTAAAGAATTTCTTGATTTCTGCCTTAATTTCATTATTTACTCAAAAGTCAATCAGGTGAAGCTTATTTGATTTCCATGTAGTTGTGTGGTTTTGAGCAAATTTTCTAGTCTAAATGTGTAATTTGATTGTACAGTGGTTCAAGAGTGGATGTTTTCAGTTATTTTGCCTATGCTGAGGAGTGTTTTATTTCTGATTATGTGATCAATTTTAGATTATGTGCCATGCAGCAATGAGAAGAATGTATATTTTGTTGTTTGGGGGTGGAGAGTTCTGTAGATGTCTATCAGATCCATCTGATTCAGGGCTGAGTTCAGGTCCTGAATATCTTTGTTAATTTTCTGCCTTGGTGATCTGCCTAATACTGTCACTGGGGTGTTGAAGTCTCCCGCTATTATTGCATGGGAGTCTACATCTCTTTGAAGGTCTCTAAGAACTTGCTTTATAAATCTGGATATTCTTGTGTTGGGTGCATACATACTTATGCTAAGTCTTGAATTGAACCCTTTACAATTATGTAATGCCCTTGTCTTTTTAATCTTTGTTGGCTTAAACTCTTTTTTCTGAAATTAGGATTACAAACCCTGCTTCTTTCTGTTTTCCTTTTGCTTCACAGATTTTTTTCCATCCCTTTATTTTGAACCTATGGGTGTCATTGCCTTTGAGATGGGTTCTTGAAGACACCATACCAATGGGTCTTGGTTGTTTTTCCAGGTTGCCACTCTTTGCCATTTAATTGGGGCATTTAGCCAATTTACATACAAGGTTAGTATTTATATGTGTGAATTTGATCCTGTCACAATGATATTAGCTGGCTACTATGCAGACTTGTTTATGTGGTTGCTTTACAGTCACTGGTCTCTGTACTTCAGTGTGTTTTTCTAGTGGCTGGTAATGGTTTTTCCTTTCCATATTTAGTGCTTCCTTCAGGAGCTCTTGCAAGGCAAGCCTGGTGGTGACATATTCCCTTAGCATTTTCTTGTCTGAAAAGGATCTGGTGTCTCCATTGCTTATGAAGCTTAGTTTGGCCAGATATGAAATTCTGGGTTGGAGATTCTTTTCTTTAGGAATGTGGAATGTGAAACATTGGCTCCCAATATTTTCTCGCTTGTAGGGTCTCTGCTGAGAGGTCCACTGTTAGTATGATGGGCTTTCATTTGTAGGAGACCTGGTCTTTATATCTGGCTGCTCTTAACATTTTTTCTTTCATTTTGACCTTGGAGAATTTGATTATGTGCTTTGGGGTTGATCTTCTCACTAAGTATCTTACTGGGATTCTCTGCATTTCCTGAATTTGAATGTTAGCCTGTCTTGCTAGGTTGGGGAAGTTCTCCTGGATCACATCCTGAAGTATGTTTTCCATCTTGGTTCCATTCTCCCCATCTCTTTCAGGTAACTTAATCAGTTACAGGTTCAGTCTCTTTACATAAATCCCATATTTCTTGGAGGTACCTCAATCAGTCATAGGTTTAGTCTCTTTATATAAATCCCATATTTCTTGGAGGTTTTGCTCATTCCTTTTCATTCTTTTTTCTCTATTCTTATATGTTTTATTTCAGAAAGATAGTCTTCAAGCTCTGAGATTCTTTCCTCCACTTGGTCTATTCTGTACTGATACTTATAATCACATGGTGAATTTCTTGTGTTGCATTTTTCAGCTCCATCAGATCAGTTATGTTTCTCTCCTTTAGAAACATAACTGGCCATTCTGGTTATCATCTCCTATATTGTCTTATCATGATTCCTAGCTTCTTTGCATTGGGTTATAACATGCTGTTTTAGTTCTGTGAAGTTCATTATTACCCACCTTTTAAAGTCTACTCTATCAATTCAGCCATCTCAGCCTCAGCCCAGTTCTGTGCCCTTGCTGGATAGGTATTGTGGTCATTTGGAGTAGAACATGCATTCTGACTTTTTGAGTTTTCAGTGTTTTTGTGTTGATTTTTTTCTCATCTTTGTGGGGTTATCTACCTTCAATCTTTGAGGTTGCTGCCTTTTTTTTTTTTTTTTTTGAGACAGAGTCTTGCTCTGTCGCCCAGGCTGGAGTGCAGTGGCGTGATCTCAGCTCACTGCAAGCTCTGCCTCTTGGGTTCAAGCCATTCTCCTGCCTCAGCCTCCCAAGTAGCTGGGACTATAGGTGCCCGCCATCATGCCCAGCTAATTTTTGTGTGTGTGTGTGTGTGTGTGTGTGTGTGTTTAGTAGAGACGGGGCTTCACCATGTTAGCCAGGACGGTCTTGATCTCCTGACCTCGTGATCTGTTTGCCTTGGCCTCCCAAAGTGCTGGGATTACAGGCGTGAGCCACCACGCCCAGCCAAGTTTGCTTTTATGAGATCTTTATGGATGTTGTTATTTTCTGTTTGTTTTAACAGTTAGGCCACTCTTCAGTAAGGCTGTTTTGGTTTGCTGGGGGTCCACTCCAGACTCTTGTTGCCTCGGCTTTTCCCATACCTGGAGGTATCACCAGTGATTCGTGCAAAAGAGCCAAGAGGGAAGCCTGCTCCTTCCTCTGGAAGCTCCAACTCAGGGGCAACTGACCTGTTGCCAGCCTGAATGTGGCTACAGGAGGTGGCTGAAGACCCCTGCTAGGAGGTCTCACCCAGTGAGGAAGAACAGGATCAGGGACCTACCTAAAGAAGCAGTCTGAATGCCATTTGGTAGAGCAGGTAAGCTGAGTTGGGGAGGACCATTCCTCATCTGGACCATTTGTATTCTCCAAAGCCAGCAGGCTGGAACAGCTGAGTCTACCAAACTGCAGAGATGGTCCCCACCCCTCCCCCTGGAGTTTTGTCCCAGGGAGAGATCAGAGCTCTGTCTGTAGAACGCTTGCTGGAGTGGCTGAAGCCCCTGCAGGGAGATCTCACCTAGCAAGAAGAAATGGATCAGCGTCCTTCTTAAAAAAGCAGCCTGGCCACAATCTGGCAAGGCAGCTGTGCTGTCCTGTGGGGAACCCCTCCTTATTCAGACTGCCTGTATTTTTCAAAGCCGGCAGGCTGAAACAACTGAGTCTACCAAACCACAGAGATGGCAGCCATACCTATCACTGGGAACTTGGTCCCGACTCAGGCAGACTCCAGCCTACTGCTGCCGGCTGGCTGGAATTCCAAGCCACTGGGTCTCAACCTGTGAGATGTCATGGAAGTGGGGCCTGCAGAATGATGCCACTTGGCTCCCCAGACTCAGCCCCCTTCCTAGGGACATGCACAGATGAATCTCCTGCCTTGCCACAGATCCTGGGGCTGGAGTATGCAAAACTCCTGGGTCTCTGTGTGTGCCTAAGTGGCCACTCTGTCATGACTCCACACAGGCTCATATATTGAGCCCAAGGCCCTGGTGCTGTGGGCTCATGAGGGGATCTCTTGATCCATAGGTTGCAAAGATCCATGGGATGAGTGTGGTTTCTGAAGAAGGGTTACACATTCACTCACCACTTCCCTTGGCTGGGGGTGGGGGTTCCCATGGCTCTGTGCTGCTCCCAAGTGGGTCATCACCCCACCCTGCTTCTTTTCATTCTCTGTGGGTCAAGCTATTTGCTTAGTCAGTCCCAATGTGAGAACCCAAATATCTCAGTTGAAGGTGCTGAATTCACGTGCTCTTTTCATTCCTCTATGTGAGTGCCACAGACTGCGGCTGCTTCCTATCAGCCATCCTGGCCCTTCAACAACCAAATGTGATCAATTCTTAGTATACCATACATACAGGTGCTGAAATACCAAAAAGAATTTTTGAAAAGAAAGCAAAATATTACAGAAATAAGTGCAATTACTATTTTAGCACAAGATTTTTGATAAGAGAGGGAAAGATTAGATTTTGTTAATTTGGGCTCAAATCCAATGCATTTTCCCCTCTACCTAATGAAATATTACTGAATCATATGGTTTAGAGACTCCATATGTAGGGTTCACTTATACCCCCACATTTCAACACCTCTGAATCATGATGCATCTTATAATCAATGAAATACCATAGTCTGGGAAGTTTTTTAAATCTTTGTGGTACACAAAATAATGGCATATCTCACAATTCACTACAAGTTTGATTTGATAAAATATGGTACAAGACCCTCATAAATAGGTTTCCCTTCTAAATTGTTGGTTTAAAAAATAAAAGTAAGCTACTATGAGAGTAGGGACTCGGAATCATACCCTATCATATTCCTATTCCTTTCCAGTGTATTTGAATTTTTATTCTGCTACCTGAATTAATTTAAATTATGCAAAAAATTATAAACACTATACTGAAGAATCTTAAAGCTTGTAAGTTTTTCTTTTTAGTTTGGTATCTGATAATATCAATTTATTAGAATACGTTTACATGCATTCCAAATTTTCCAAATTTATAGAATAATTCGGTATGTACTCAGGATGAATTTAGTGATCTACAAAGTTTCTTTTCCAGATGATTTTCCCAAACTGGCTTTTCACCTGTATGAGTTCTCACATGTTATTTATCCTTGTGCATGAGTTTTTACATGTTAAGTAATTCATGAACTCTTATACATACTGATGAATGTAATAAATTGATAATGTTTTCTCCAGTGTAAATTATTTTATCTCTAAATGAGGTCTTTACAGCTAAAGGCTCTGTGACATAATCATGAGGTTTCTCTTCAATGTGTATTCTCTGTGGTTAATGAGGTATCTAAAGAATTTAATACATTGACTATATTAATGAGATTTAGGAGTATCAGGAGTTTTTACATAAGTAAAAGAGAAGTTATTTTGAAAAGTTTTTCCACACTAATTACAGTTTGTACTGTATTCTCTCCAGTATGAATTCTCCAATACTAATGAAGGATGATTTATAGTTGAAGAACTGCCCACATTGCTAGCATTCAAAGGACTTCTTACTATTGTTGTACAGAAACTGAGCTCCAGGTACAAGGTTTCTCACATTTACTACATTCATGGGGTTTGTAGTGGGTTGAATAGTGTCCACCTCCCCCTCAAAATTCACATCCACCCAGAATCTTGGAATGTAACCTTATTTGGAAATAGGGTCTTTGCAGATGTAATTACTGAAGATAAGGTCATACTGAAATTAGGAAATGCCTAAACATGATGACTGGTTTCCTTACAAGAAGAGTAGAAGAGACAGAGACACACACAGAGAAGAAAGCCATGTGAGGATGAATACTGGCGTGATATAGCTATACATCAAGCAATGCCAAAAATTACTGGCAACCAGCAGAATCTAGGAGAAGGGCATAGAACAGTTTCTTCTTGAGAGCCTCCAGAAGGAACACATTTCCCAAATCTCTTTATTTCTGACTTCTGGCCTCCTAAGCTGTGAGAGAATAAAATTCTGTTGTTTTAAGCCACCCAATTTGTGGTAATCTGTTTTGGCAGCTAGAGGAATCTAATTTCCCCTCCTGTATGATTCTTCTGACATACAATAAAGTATGATCCACTGAAGAAAGCTTTGCCATATTTGTTATATTGATCAGGATTATCATCTCTACAAATTTTGGGTGGCTAAAGAGTTTTAACTCCTGGTACTGTGGCTTTTCACTTTAATTAAAATCATAGAAATTCTCTCCAGTATGACTTCTCTATGCACAATAAAGTGGAATTTTCTAGTGAAGGCCTTCCTACATTTATTACACTTACAGGAACCTCTACACTATGAACCTCTTGATGTCTTATGAAGTTTGTTATAACTGAAAGTTTTACCATGTGATTATATTTTTAAAAGTTTTACACATGCATAGGTTGAGCTAATAATTTCCCACATTTATTATGTTTATAATATTTCTTGCTAGCACAATTTCTCTCAACTGTATCAAAATTACATTTTACATGCCCTCAAATAACTATGAGATGCTTTCCTTAGAGGAATTAGCTTTGAGCTCAGATAAAAACTGGCTTCCAATTTTACTATATTCATTTCTTTTCTCCACAGTCAATGCTTCATTGAAGATGAATGTACCTGGCTTCAAGTCTCCCTCCCCTCCTTTTGAAATAAATTGTACAGAGAGCTTTTCCTTGTGAATATTCTTTCAATCAACTTAGGAATAACCTTGTTCAGAATTGTCCTATTGTATGTTTCATGTCTCACCTTCTAGAACTATTGAGAGCTCAATTGCAAATGTCCTCTTCCCTAGCTGAAAAAGTACTCCTTGTAAGGCAAGTGGTGCAGAAATAAACAATTCAGGGAAGATAACATTTGAATAATTTCAAATATGATCTTGCATTATGCAGAAAGCCAATAAAATAAACAGAAGGAAGATGAAAAGATGAAAGAGAAAGTATACAGAACAGAGAGTAAGCACAAAGAGGACTGGACAGGAAATGGAGTTACTAGAAATAACAGCTAGAGTGATGTCAGAAGGAAATGGCAGAATAAGGACCTCCAAAACTCCCCTACTCCATAAAAGCAATGGGAACACAGTCAACAATTACTGAAATCAAGTCTTTCAAAACTCTAGAAATTAGCCAAAATCTTATAACAATCCAGAGAGCATTTATTCAAGAAAATGGCTGAATATTGGTAAGGACAGCACTTCTTTTGGCATATAAATTGCTCTATTCTTACTCCCTTTACCCCACCTGCACAGTACATTTGAAAATCAAAAATCAGTAATCACAGTTAAAATCTGCAACCTAGCAGCTACTGGAAAGGAAGAACAGGTTGAAACACATCCAGCACCCCAATCCTAGAGAACTGTCATTATTTAATCTGTCTGGAGCTTCCTAAGAAGGCTCCACTCAAAGGTCTTCTCTTTATTTTACCTCACTCAGATTTCCTGCAGTGTGAAAGGCCTTTTTTCTCCAGAGGCATTCATCAAAAATCATCAATAGCAATTGTTTAATACTGCAGCTGCCTGAGGTAGTGGTAAGAGTGGATCAAATAACAAGCTAACCAAAAACCTTTTAAAAAGTAAAATCCCGGGAACAAAGTGTCCATGGGGGGCTTTAAACATGAATAGGAATAGCATGCATACTCAGGACTATAAATATGCTAGGAAAGACATGACAGGGCCCTTAGCTCTCACCTGAGGTTGTCCACGAAGCTCTGCATGAGCCAGAAGTAAAATCTAAGACAGCGTCATGAACTGCCTCTCCAAGTGTTGAGAGCATGCCTACACACACACACACACACACACACACACACACACAGTGCCCCTCAGCAGTCCAAGAGTCTTAGTTCTATACTTTAAAAAAATATATCTCCAATTCACAGCTGATTTGTATGGTAGCAGAACAGAGAGTTCAGTGGCCACAAATGAGAACAATATACAGACTTTCCTGAATGAGCCTGATCCCATATCTCAGAGCCACCAGTGTTAAAACCCTGGATGGGTATCCTTTCATCTCATTCTCTTTAGTTATAAAAAAAGTATCTATCTATGGTTGTTGCCTCCACTTCCTCAACTCCTATTCTCCCAGAACGTATCCAGCTGGCTTCTGTTTCCTGCATCTGAAGGACAGGACACTGGTTCCACTGAGAGCCTCAAGTAACCTTCATGGTGCCAAATCTAATAGCTCCCTCTTAGTTACTCTCCTGCTCACTTTCTTAGTAGTCTTCAGTGCAAGGTGGCCCCACCTTTCTTCTTGAAATAATCTCTTCTCAGATATCCATGTCATTACATTTACCTCGTTTTCCATCTACCTAACTGGATGTTTTTTTCTGTCTCCTTCATAGACTTCTCCTCTGCTCCATCTCTAAATATTGATGTGCCCCAGGACTCACAGAAAGGCTCTCCATGCTTCTCTATCTGCACCCTCTTCCTGGCATTCAATATTGTCCACATGCCTATGCCTTCCAAATGTAGATCTACTTCCCCGTCTTCTCCTGTGGCTTACAGACCTCTCCACATGAATACCTACTAGGCAATTCAAACTTAACAATGGAAAAATAGAACTCCTCCCACCAAAACAAACAAACAAACAAAAACAACAATACTTTTCCTGCTCCAAGTCTCTTTTCCTCTCTGTCAAGAATCCAGTGTTACAAACCCCCATGTTGCACGTGCCAAAACTCAGGAATCAGATTTAGTTTCTTTTGTCCCTTACCCCCCATGTCTATCCATCAGTAAGCCCTGCCTACTCTACAGCCAAAATAATGTATATCCAAAATTCAGCCACTTTGATTCTACTGCCTACTCATGCCATGATACGCATGACTATTGTGGCAAGATTGCTTGATGCTCACAAATTTTCCCCACAAAAGAATACTACATTTCCCAGTCTCCTTTGCAGTTACTTTAAGACCATGTTACTGAGTCCTGGCTGTTGGAATATGTAACATTTAGTATATGCTACCTGTAGCTGAGCCCCTAAAATGTCCCACTCAATCTTCCTGTCATACGTTAGAAGGAAGGGATGAGCATTACTTTGAGCCTAGACCCTGAGACAACTTCTGGAACAGTTGCCCAGAGTCACCTCCCGACCACATCCCACTGTGTGTTGAGCAAGAAATAAACTTTTTTGTGTTAAGCAACTGAGATTTGGAAGTTTTTCTGGCACTGCAGCTAGCATGTAAACTAACAGACACATAAACCACATGCAGAGATTGATCCACTTAGAACAGCAGATACCTCTGTGAGGGCTGAATTTCAGCCTAATCTGCAATATTTTTATTTTTCACAAGGATAAGGAATACATGTAGTTCAGGTGCAGATAACAAATTTAAAAGACAACTCCTGCATTCCCCTCCTCTTGCAGCTGGAATACCCTGTCTATACACCCCCAGAGTTCCTTCATCTCCATGGCTTTGGTTCAAGGCTAGGACAGGAAGGCAATTATGAGACACGGTCAGTAAATCAATCAACAGTTACTTACCGGCACCCAACAGTCAGGCCCTGGGCATGGTGCAAGCCAGGCACCAAGAAGTGAATGAATCATGCTGTCTGGCCTTGAGCAGCTCCACAGTCCGGCAATTTCTTCACAGAGTGACCGCTCTTTACAAGAAACTACTGTGTTAACAAGCTCACATGCTGAAGATGGACTTATCTGAGATCCAAGGTCATCCACTCTCTAGATTTGTTTCTTCACCTTTGTCCAAAACTAGCAGAAGCAGCAGAACAGAAAAGATAATTGCATTACGGCTAGGATAGGGGAGTGTACTCAGATGGAGGAAGAGGAGGGATATAAAAGGAGAAGTTATCAAATGAGATAGACTTGACGACTTACTTAAGTGGGGTCTTAATGACTGAGTAGGAGTTCACGAAGAGCACCTAGAGTAAGGGAAGGTGCATGCAAGCCAGAGGGACCCATATATGCAAGGGCACAGAGGGGTGAAATGATCTTTTGCTTTCAAAACAGTGATGGCTTCAGTTTGGTAGAAACACAGGGTGTGGGAATGGGAGAGGCAGTCAGGGTAGGCTCCTCTGTATGAACTTGGACTTGATCCACAGGGTTGTCACAACCCTGTGCAGACTGTGCCTTAGGGTGCCTGGTCAAACGGGCAAGTGGGACTGCAATCCAGTAAGGCTCAACTCACCAAGTCATGTACCCTGTCAGGGGTTTGGATCCACCAGGAGAAAGGGGTGCAATTTCCACAGTGCCCGAAGGTGCTGTGTGGTCTAACAGGAGCCCTGTTTATCCTGCCCCTGGCATTACAGCTTTCAAACCCTTTTTACACACAAGATCTCACTGTGTTCTCACAACTCCATGAAGAAGGGATTGTGAGCACCATTTTATAGACGAAGAAACTGAGGCTGAGATGTGAAAAGACAAAACCTACAGGAGACATTCCTAGAGAGGTCCCTTCAGGTTCCAGTGATTCCCCTTTGGCTAGAAGATCCTGGGAAAACCAGCAAAGCTCTTGGCCACTGTCCTCTAGCAATCTTTTTGTCATGTGGAAAAACACAGGTTTGATGTATGCAACTGACTCATGGTGTACACTACATTACATGGTCACAAATACAAATTTTAAAAGGTGAGGTGAAATACTAACTGCTTCTATCGTTCTAAGATTTTCCCCACCCCAATAGATTGTCTTTGTAGGAAACTCATCTATAAAGGACGCCAGCAGACACCAGGTCACATCTCTGTTTTAATTTTGGATGAAATTCCATTTTGTGGCCCCTCCTCAGGTGGGGAGGTGCCTGCAATCTCACACATTTCAAGTAAATTTTGCTGAAAAACCAGGGCAGGTAATATCTGATTTTTACCTAATACTAGCTTGGAGAGAAAATGGGAGTTTGGGGAAAATTTCCCCAAATTTTTGGTTTACAAAAATCATTCTTGGCTTAAAAAATCAGAGCCCAACCAAGAGAAGGGAATTTCCCCTACCTTGGCCAAGTTCCCTAAAGCATCCCAGCAACAACACTGTAAGAAGAGATTGTGAGTGAATTAGGACCCTTGATGAGCTTCTGAGTAAAATGGGCTGGCTTGCTCTCTGAGATGATGGTACTGAAACCCTTGGGGCAGTTTCATAATACTCCCCTTTTTATATCTAGAAAATTTATGCAATACATAAAATTCATTGAGAATTATACTAAAAAATATATGGGCTGTCTACAAAACAAATGCTAAGGGGCTTTCTAAAAGTTGCAATCATCAAGCCAGTTAACAGGCCTGTACTCGGTGGCCATTAGAGAAAGCCTTCAGTACAGTACTGGCGCCATCTCGTGTCTAACACTGAGCCCGGCACTTAGAAAACACACAGCATAGGAATGTACTGGGAGGAGTGAGTGGCCAGGTGTTCCTGAAAATTTACAGAAGGGATGGGGAGATGCAACTGGTAAAGTAGACTAGGGCCCGCTTCTGACGGTCTTTATTGCACAGGCACTGGCAACTAAGCCACATGATCAGATCTGCGTCTTAGAGTAATTCAGCAGTAGGCACACAGGCACGGTGAGTGACAACGGATCACACACCTAAGGGCTCAATGCTTCATGAAGTCTTGTGCCAAACCACTGGATCAGCAGCTCCTACTAGAATGTATGCAGGCATTACTGTTTGATTTGTTCACGTCTATATCCCCGCTGCCTAGAACAGTGCCTGGTACCTAAATGTTTTTATTTTAAAATAAAATGACATTTTTTCCAAATACGACTACATGATAACACTGTCAAAATACAGAGCCCCCACCCCATCCAGCTTCACAGCAGCCTGAGAGGAAGGCATCGCTTTCCTCATCTTACAAACAGTGGGGCTCAGTGAGGTTGCCCTGGTAAGGGCAGAGGCGCAGCCCCCCGTGTATAATTCTTTCACTGCCAGGCTGCACGGACCCCCGGCCTGTTGCAGGTAAACGAGCTGGACTTCGGAATCCAGACCAGGCTTCCCCAGCGTCCGCTGTGTCACGCACTGACCCTCTCTGGACCTTAAGTTGCAGCATCTACCCAGGAGGCGCCAGGACCGTTCCCAAAAGCAAAGTCTTTAAAGTGGCATTCCCCAGAACCCCCACCCGCTCCCAGGTGAACTGGACCCGAGGGACTTCAGCGGAAGACACCACATCCGATCCTACCCGAATATACGAAAAGTGGACCCGAGCGGCAGGCCTAAGGCTCCCCACACCCGTCTTCGGCCGCCCTCCCACGCTCTCATTTTATAAATGCTGACGCTGAGGCCGCCGGTGAAAAAGATTCTCGTCGGTGGTTACAACTCGGGCCGGGGGAATCCAGGAACCCTAGTTTTCGGTTGGGAGGGAAACGGCGGAATCCAAAAGCGACAGTATGACAGGATTTCCAGACATGACACACCTCAACAACTCCCACCGCTTCAAACCCGCCCGACCCGCTAGGCCTCCGGCTTCTCACCCGCTCGGCTCCGCTCGGCTCTACCCGGCCCCGCTCGGCTCCACTCATTTCCGCTTGGCTCCACCCGACCCTCGCCTCGTCTCTGTTCGGCTCCACTCGGCTACTTTCGGCTGCGCCCCACTCCCTCGGCTAGTCCACTCGGCCCCATCCGCTCCGCTTGGCCCCGACCCTCGCTCGGCTCCGATCGGCCCACGCGCTCGCCCTCTTTCGCAGGTGGAACAACGCGGGATCTCCTGTTCCACCCGCCGGACTCGGGTGGAGTCGTTTGCTCTATCTGGCTTAGCCCCCATTTCGGCCCACAGCGGATTGCATCGGGTACAGGTCGGCTTCATCGGGCCTGCTTCACTCCCCTTCTTCGGTCACCGACGAGGTCCACTCGTGCACCTGTCTCCCCCTCACCTACCCGACAGCTCTGGGGCAGCTCGGTTCGAAATGACCCAGAAGGGGTCTTGCAAAGTCTTCCATCATCGTAGGCACCGCGCGGGCTGAGGAACGAACTGAGCTCCGGGATATTTTGACTTGGCGACACTTCTGGGGACCCCCACATCACAACTAGATGCCCTGGGGCATCTCTCACATCTAAGACTCAGTCTCCCATCTGCAAAATGCAGTTGTTTCTAATTCTGCTCTCTCGGGCCCGGCGGGGGGATTAGGGGCCAGTGAGCACGTGTTGAGCGCCCTCTGTGTGTAAGGCGGAGTGTAGTGAGCCGACAGCGAGGTCAGGGCTCCGTGTATGGAGGCGCACACAGAGGATTAAACAAGCATGTTTGCAGAAACCCCTGGCCCTCTGCTTTTTCTGCTGGCTGTGTGGGGTTGAGCACGTGGTCTAGCCTCTCCAGCCGTTTCCCCTCCCTAAGATGGGCAGAGCTCCTTGGCAAGCAAGAATTGTCCATGTGTGCCTTGCCCTCCAGCCCCAGACATCTCACGGAGGCAGCACAGGTGTCTGTCTCCTGCCCCAGCCTTCAGAAGGTTGGGTCACAGGAAGGATGGCCTTTTATAATGACCCTCTTCATGACTACAATTCATCTCACAAACTTCTGAGGGCCTGGAACTCAATGTTGGGGAGACAGGGCAACAGTTGGGTACTTAAGTTGCAAGCTGCAGAAACTGACTTGGCCACTTTAAATAAAAACAATTTGTTGGAAGGATACTGGGGAGGTGGTGGAATAAGGGAAGCCTGAAGACAAAGTTCAATAAAGCAGGAGTTGAGCTTTGCCAGGTAGTCTTGGTGCCAAAGACCTCTGAATAGTCACCCCTGGACACTGCTGCTATGTGAATGCATGTTAACCCTTTCTGCCATCCTGGGTAAGTCTCCAGAGAAAGGGTCAGATTGGCTAGATGTAGGTGTCAGGAACTTCTTCGCGTTGAACTATGTCTTGAAGAATGAGTAGAAATTTGCTAAAGGGAGAAGGAAAGGACATTCCAGGTAGAAGGACCAGCATGTACAGGGCATGTACATCACTGGAAAGAAATCTCGGGGCCATCTTGGACTTGTGCTTGCCACAGTGTGCCAGATGCTTTCCTGGTCATGTCATTCAGTGCTCAAGAGAACCCTATAAAATGGATATGAATAATTTTTTGGAAAAAAATTATTGTATTGTCTTTATTAAAATGATAAGTGCTTTTATAAACCCTTTAAGCTATATAGCAAAATGTTGCCAAAATGGAGAGAGGAGGGCAATCACTACAAACCCTACTGCCCCAAACCCCAGAATTAATATTAGGCAACATCATTCTAGATGTTTTTCTAGGCATATATTTGGAAGGAGGGTGGGAGTGGAAGAAAGGAAGGGAGATGTAAGAGAGGGAGGATGGGTAGCAGGAAGGAAAGAAGAGAGGCAGGGTGCAAGGAAGGAAGGAAAGGAATTTTATTAAAATGAGATTATACTGTATATGCCAATTTAAAAAATAAAGTATATGAAGCGTATTTCCATATGAATTTAACAAAAGGAAATTTGAGCGAAATAAAAGCAGTTGTTTACATATTTGATTTGTTACCAAAATGAATATTTTTAACAAGATCCCCCGAGGTTTGTGGAGAACATTAAGAGATTAGGGGCCATCTTCCCACTAAATTATATGTTTAAATCCTAGCATTTATTTTTCCCTGTTATGAAGAATGAGAAAATTAAGTCCTTCACACTTTCTATCATGCTCACACCTAACACACTGCTGCTGGGCTATTGATTTTATTTATTTATTTATTTATTTATTTATTTATTTATTTATTGGAGACAGAGTCTCGCTCTGCTGGGCTATTGATTTTATTTATTTATTTATTTATTTATTTATTGGAGACAGAGTCTCGCTCTGTCTCCCAGACTGGAATGCAGTGGCACGATCTCAGTTCACTGCAACCTTCGCCTCCCAGGTTCAAGTGATTCTCCTGCCTCAGCCTTCCGAGTAGCTGGGATTACAGGAGCCCACCACAATGTCCAGCTAATTTTTGTATATTTTTTCAGTAAAGACGGGATTTCACCATGTTGGTCAGGCTGGTCTTGAACTCCTGACCTCGAGTGATCCTCCTGCCTCACCCTTCCAAAGTGCTGGGATTACAGGCATAAGCCACTGCTGCGCCCAGCAGCACTGTTGATTTTATAATGCCAAGGTCTGTAATATTCACAGACCTTGTAATATTCTGCCACCTCCCTGCCCTTGAATATTTAATCCTAGTTCTGGGTTGATTTGTTAGCATTGCTCACCTCTAGTCATACCTTGACTTTTCCCTTTCTTAGTTTCTTTTTTTTTTTTTTTTTTGAGACAGACTCTCACCCAGGCTGGAGTGGAGTGCCAGTGGCATGATCTCAGCTCACTGCAACCTCTGCCTCCTGGATTCAAGTGATTCTCGTGCCGCAGCCGCCTGAGTAACTGCGATTACAGGCATGCACCACCACACCTGGTTAATTTTTTTTTTTTTTTTTTTTTTGTAGAGATGGGGTTTCACCATGTTGGCCAGGCTGGTCTTGAACTCCTGTCCTCAAGTGATCTGCCCTCCTTGGCCTTCCAGAGTGCTGGGATTATAGGCAAGAGCCACTGCATCCCTTTCTGACTGTCTTATTTAGATTTATCTCTTGATTGCCATAGACCCACCTTATGGATAGGAACATTAAAGCTTGTTCAAAGTCACATTGCCCATGGCAAATCAGTGCAGAGCCAAGATTCTGGCAAATATTTGCCTGATTCCAGAGGGAGAGCTCAGGAGACCCATGGCAGCTGTGAGATTTTGGACTTGGGTGTTGGCATCTAGGGAAGGAGGGAGTCACTCTCTCTTCTTGAACTTTCTGGGGCTGCCAGAGGAGGCTGGACAGGACTCAGGGCTAACTCTGCCTCAAGGGGTCAGATTAAGGGTTGGACAGGTTTCCTGTAGTGCCTGTAACCCAGCCCTAGAGCTTTAAGGAAGGAATTAGTGATTTAGGTGACTGGTTCTCTTGGCCTAGATTTTTCTGGACACTGAGGACTGAGAACAGAAGGTAGGACAATGAGGAGGCCCGATGCATCTGATTTTCTTCCACTAGAAACAAAAATCCCCCAACCCAGAGGCCTAAACATTTACAGATTTTTCTGTCACTTAAAAAAAAAAAAAGGCCAGGCGCGGTGGCTCAAGCCTGTAATCCCAGCACTTTGGGAGGCCGAGACGGGCGGATCACGAGGTCAGGAGATCGAGACCATCCTGGCTAACATGGTGAAACCCCGTCTCTACTAAAAATTACAAAAAACTAGCCGGGTGAGGTGGCGGGCGCCTGTAGTCCCAGCTACTCGGGAGGCTGAGGCAGGAGAATGGCGTGAACCCGGGAGGCGGAGCTTGCAGTGAGCCGAGATCTGGCCACTGCACTCCAGCCTGGGTGACAGAGCGAGACTCTGCCTCAAAAAAAAAAAAAAAAAAAAAAAGCCCAGAGGCAGGCTGTGGGGATGCTATGGCAGCTCAACCATGCCATGGTTCCCAGGTTCCTTCTGGTTTTCCATTCGGCCATCCTCCTCAAGATGGCTGCCAGAGGAAGGGGAAACTCAAGGAACTGAAAGCCCGGGGGCTTCCACCCACATCTCTTTCAACAGAACAAAGTCATGGCTGCCCGTAGCTGCAAAGGATGCTGGGAGATGTAGTTTCTAAAGTCAGTTACAAGACAGTTTATCCCCAGGATAATTGAGATTTTTCACTACTTTTTAGTCTAAGATAATGAAAACAACTACACTTAGTAATTTACAGATACTCATTTGAAGTGCCATCTAGGGACCAGGCACAGAGCCGACTGACTTGTGTAAACTGGCAAATGAAGGGCTTGTCCTCTCCTCACCTGACTTACATAGGGAATAGTCACTGTGTGCAAAGTGCCTAATATCTATTACTTCATTTAATGTTCATAACAGTACTAGGAAGTAATTACTATTAACCCCATCCTACACACAAGTAAACAGAAGCTCTGAGAGGCTAATAAATGTACTCAAGGCTCCATAATTATATAACAGAGCCAGAATTCAAATCCATGTTGGTCTAGTCCAGAGCTTCAGCCATTAACTATTCCATACTAGTGGGTTCTGTCCCTGGCTGTGTCTTAGAACCTCCCTGAAAGCTTTTTATATGTTCCACAGAGATTCTGATTTAAGTGGTTGGAGGTAGGATTCAAGCATCAGTGTGTTTGTAATTATCTTATTTAATCCACACAACAACTGGAGATGGAGGTATGTATCTTTCTATTTAAAATCAGAGAAACTAAGACCCAGAGATGTGGACTCACTTGCCTAAAGTCACATAGCAATTCCATCGTGAAACTGGGATATATGTTCAGGTCTATCTTCTCCAAAGAGCCATCCTTAGCTCCACAAAAAAGCAGCCTCTGAAAAACTGGGGGATATACTGGCCAACTCCTCTGCTCCAGCCCCAGAAGCCTCCCAGGGAATGTGTGTGCATGAAGGGCAGAGTGCCAGGTGGCAACTGAGTGATAAACAGGCCAGGACATGCCAGGATGTGTGCCGGAAGCCCAGCCCGCTGAAGGCAGAGGTGTGGCTGGGCTGGGGTGGGGGCCGGACGTGGGGATGCACTTTTTCCCCAGCACAACAAGCTGTGGGCTTCCTCCCTCCCAGCTGAGCCCTGCCTGATATGGCAGGCCCAGAATGGGTTGCTAGCTAGAGACTGGAGGGCTGGCAGGAGGGCAGGGGCCCAGGGCCAGTCCCCAGAGGAAGTCACATGGCTGGGGGCACAGGCATGACCCAGGAATGGTGAGGGGAGGGAGATATTTCAGGCCCGAGAGGAAGGGCCCAGCCCATGAGATGAATCACCCAGGCCAGAGATTATCCTGAGGAAGACCTTGGGGGTGGAATGGTGATAAGTGCTCTCCTCCCGAGGTGACCAGGAGCCCACGGGCAGCTAGCCAGTGGCCGGTGAGGCAAAGTGTGGCTGGGAGCACACAGATGAGTCTGAGAGTGCCCACCAGCTCCAGATGCTTTCCAGAAGGGACTTCTCAGTGACCCTACAAGACGAGGGGAAGCCCTGGAGACCAGTCTCTTGCACAAGGTCACAGGGCCAGAGATGGGACTTGGAGTGGGAGTGTGCCTTTCTGTTTCTGAAGCTTGTCTCCGCAAAGCAGGGAGCTAAGACTGCCACTGCCCTCTTGCTCCAGGGGCTTCCTGGGTGGACATGAAACTTCACAGATAAAACACCACGCTTTAGACTCCAAATGGCAAACCAAGTGTCAGAGCTTATGCTTGCTCCTGGATGAGGCACTAGACTTGTCCCAGCTTCTTACTGCAGGAATGGGAAGTAGGGAGTCCAGAGGCTTACCCAGAACAAGGGGCTTACCCAGGACTCCAGAGCAGGCTGGACAGAGGCCAGTGGACCTGAGTCCTGCCTCCCAGCCCACAGGTGATGATCTTCTGGATCTCTAAGCATGACCATCAGCATCACCTGGGAACTTGTTAGAAATGCACATTTTAGGGTGCATTAAATTCAGCCCCAGATGGACTGAATGTGAACCTGGGCAGTGGGCATCCCTCTGAGTGTTAACAAGCCCTCCTGTAGGGGATTCTGGTGCCAGCAAAACCCAAAGTCCAAACACACACACACACATTCACAGGCTGGTATGTGGTATAAAATGACCCCACAATGGTCTTTACCTCAAATTCAATTAAAACAATCCCATCCACCTGATGATCCATCCATGGGCTCACAAACCATGAGAGTGCAGAGGTCCTTCAAAATCAACAGGGATTTGTTTCTCAAGCTTGAGCGATATGTGGGTTCCTTGAAAGGGGAAGCTGCTTGTACACTACCCCCCGCCAGCCAGTAAACACACACAATGGTGGTTTAATTTTTATTATGCCATTGCTTAGATATGTACTATCATAAAACTAAGTGTAGGCTCTTATGCTATTAAAATCTGCAAGTTCCAGGTGAAATATAAACTAACACAAACACGACAAAACCTTACTTTTAAATGAATGATAATTGACGTATGCCAGAGAATGTTACTTTGCTGAAGCTGAGTGGCAGCTTGTAGGCTGACCATGGTGTCAACTGCCACCATGTGGGGCCCATTAAATTTGGCACCATGTATCACCCTCTGTCATGAGATGAATCAAACCTCCTAACCCCTTTCCTCTAGCCCACCTCCTCCTAACCCTTTCTTCACACAGGGCAGGGGCTTCAATGCATTACTGCATTCTTCTCCTGTGCTCCAAATCACAAAAGTGGCTTTCCTGGGAACATTATGAACATAAGCAAAAATGCAAACTTAAACAGGAAAGTTAATTAGAGGACAGTTCTCAGTTATAATGAGGTCATCCTAATAGTTTGAAATATGAGGATATTAGATTCATGTTAAAATGGGGGAAAAAAAAGACCATTTTGAAATTCTCACTCTTGGAGCCCTGAGTATGCCTCTCTGGAAACCTGGAAGTCCATAGACCCCTTTTGAAGAGACAGAGACTTAGAGCTGGCATGCCTTACTCCATTTCTGAGCTGGAGAAATCAAGGCCCACAGAACAGTGGGGACCCACTGTTCCCTTCTCTGATCCCTCTAACCTCTAACAGCTGATTTCTCACTGGCATAAGGAAGAAGTGTCCCAGTCACCATTGTACCCAAATGCAAGGGGCTCCCCTGGGATGAGTGAGCTGCTCTCCCTGAAAGAGGTTTGAGCACAGTTGGCCACAACTCAGTAGAGATGGGATAGACTTCCCTCTGCCTCTGCCAGGAAGTCCAACTTGGGAGGTCCTGAGGGGGACCTGGGCATCTGTTTCACACCCAACTAATTTGGATGCACATAGAAGTTTGAGAAACAGTGGCCCTGATGCTCTTTAAGATTCCTTCTGATCCTAGAGGGCTGGATTCCAATACACATCATTATTGCTGTAATCATCATCATCAAATAACTGTCATGTGTTGAGTGCATGCTGTGTGCCAGGTGCTCTGCTAAATGTGTTATATATACGATTGCTGTAACCTATAAGATGGCATTATTATTATTATCATCTCCACACAGATAAGGAAATAGGCTAAGGGAGGTTTATCATTTTCCTAAGGTCACACAGCAAGAGGCTGAGCCGAGACTCAAAGCTGGGCGTGTTACCCCAGTGCCCTAGCAGTATTTCATATCCAACTCTGCCCCTAGCTGGCCATGTGCCTTTGAAGCCTCTCGGGCCTGTAGTGGGGCTGAGTCTCCCCACCTGTGGGATGGATTGTCTCTTTGCAGCCTCTTCCACAATCTTGGCTCCCAGATTCACAAACGGGTTGATGGTTCAGCAGGGGAGTCAATAGGACTTTGGCAGCAGGAGGAGGGAGATGTCAATTTTCCAGCCCCGAGGCCCATGTTCCAGCTCCTCCCAGTCAGGATGCTCTGGCCCTAACCATTCTGCCCCCACCTCCCGCCCCCTTGATAAACGCTGAATCACTGGCCTGGGTGAGGCCCACCTCATGGATAGCAGTGGGCATTAGGAATGCTGGGGTGGAGATGAAATCTATGTAGGTGAAATCAGTGTAGAGGAGCCTATTCTTGGCAGGAGTGAGGAGATGTGGAAGAAGACAAAAAGGGAATGGCGATGTGTTAACATAAGTGCCAGACACTCAGCTAGACTCTCAGCTAGATGCTGGGTAAGCAACTTAACACCTCAACATCTCAATTTTCCCTTCTGGAAAATGAAGTTGTTATGAGGAGTGCATGAGAATCATCCAATTATTCATGTGTCTAACAATTATTCAACAAGGGCCGCCCATGTGCCAGGCATCGTTCTAGGAAATGCAGCTATTAAGTAACAAATATTCATGCTTGCAGGGCTGACAGTGCAATGAGGAAGACAGACAAACATAAGTCAACAAATAAACAATGTAAAGTTGGGGGGTGCTGATACATTCTAGGCATATAAATAAAGCCTGAGTAAGAGGTGGTCTAGAGAGTGCCATGAAAGGGCAGGGTACTCAGGGGTCACCCCTGTGGGGCAGCGATGTGGGAGGTGATATTCTGCTTGAATGAAGTAATGGGTAAACCATACAGCCATCTGAGAAAAGTGCTGCCAGCAGCAAAGAAATATAAGGCATCCATCAGATAGCCTGGCACATATTAGGCCCACAGTAAATCGTGCATGCTCTCACAGTGCAAAGACAGAGGCTGTTTCCTTATTTGAGCAGATGGATGGTCTCTGTGTTCCTGCTGCTCCCCAGCTGTAGGAATGTAGTCTTCAGGCCCCAGCTTTTTGTCATGCCTGCTCTAATCCTGGGAGAGAGGACCTGGGGACCAACAGCTCTAAGGCAGAAGGAGGAAGAAGAGATTCCATCAGAGGCAGCACAACCTCCTACCAGCCTGGCGCACAGAGGGGGGCTCCCCAAGCAGACACCATGGTGCCAGTCACAGGGGTCGAATGCTGGATAGCCACAAAATAATAAAGGCTGATCTCACTGGTGAAAACCCACATGGAACTGGATCATAGCCCACCCACAATGTGGGTGCCTTTCCATCTACAGGTTGAAGGCTACAGGCCTTTACAATTGACACCCTAATGGCTTCTGCCACCTGCTTCCCACCTCTCCTTCTTTCCAACTCCTCCACTCTCCCCGGGCTGATTACCTGGGCTCCGGTGACCATCAGTGGGTGCGCAGCTCTGGATCCCCTCTGGAGGTGCCCATGTCAGGGGATGGGGGGCAGACAAACACACAGGTGAGGCTGAGCTGGCATAGTGGCTGCTTGGACAGGGGCCAGCACAGGGGCTGTGAAGGTCAATATCCTGTTGGAGGAGTTGGCCAGGGATGGCTTCTGGAGGAGGCAAAATGCAGCTTCAAGGGTGTTTTTCATTGTTCAGTTCTCAGCTCTTCAGAGAGCCTTCGCTGGTCACACTACCTGAGGTTCTCTACTGAGCTGCAGTGTGTCACAGCTCTGAATTTCATTTTCTTCTGAGCACTATCCCACATGAGAGTATTTCTTTCCTTCATCTATTCATTCAACAGAAATGATGCTCCTAGTACAGGGCTCCCAGCAGCTCCAAACACTGTAGCACCAAAAGTTTTGGCTCTGGTTTGTGCTGCTGAAGTTTTCTTCTAAGCACAAATGAAGAAAATGGAGGGACCAAACGCAGGTGGAAAGTCATTGGACACCTGCCATTCGAGACCACCTTAAACACAAACACCCTTTCTTGATCCATGGCAGCACCAATTTTATTTACAACCATGTACACGGCACTGGCTATGTTCCGGCAATGTGCTAAGCACTTTACGTCTAGTATCTCAAACCTCAAAACTACCCAAGGAGGTAGAAACCATTACTGCTCTCAGTTTACAGATAAACTGAGGCAAGGAGGGATTTAAGTAACTTTTCCAAGGTCACAGAGATAATAAACGGTGGAGCCAGGATGTGAACCCCTCTAGGGCCCTCATTGACAGCAGTGTCTGGTATACAGCAGGACTCCATACCTCAGTGATTGCTGCGGGTAAGAGCTAAGCTGATCTCCTTCTGCATCCAGCAGGGGGCGACAAAGCACCTGGCTGACTGTGCACCTGCCCCAGGTATGTATAGTTGATTTGGCTTAAAGACGAACAGTACCTGCTGAAGAGGTATCCTTCTCACTTCCTAATCTAGGCAGAGGGAGCTAAATGGGGAGAAAAATTCTGGGCTAGCACGACTCTGCCAAAGAAGAACTTTATGCAATGGGTCCCATTGAAACAGTCATGAAACCGTTATTCACACTAGGTTCCAGGTTTTGGAATGAATCCTTGGAGAAGCTCCCAGTCAGGTGAAGGATTAAATGACCTGAACATTATCAGGCTCACAGAAATCTGTACAAGTGAAAAATAAGCTATTCTGGATCACGAAGCTAGTAAGTAGCAGATTTGGGATTCAAACTCAGACTTATTTGACCCAAAAGTCTAAATTCTTTTTACCAAACTATAGTCCTCACGTTGATGAAAGCCCTGTCCTGGGTGCTGGAGACAGAGATGAAGGATACAGCATCTTTCCCACAAGGAGATTATGTTCTGATGAAGGAGGGAGGGGAGTGAGCCCATACAACATTTGGGGTGGGAAGGGCTCTGCCAAGATCAACACAAGAAGGGTGGGAGCACAGAGGAAGAGATGCATTAAAAGGTGGTCCCTTCGAAGATCATGTCTATTGTGTTCACTGCTGTACCCTAGCAGTGAACCCAGCCCAGGGACTGGCACAGTTTAATCCTCAACGAATGTTTGATGACTGACTGAATGAGGAAGAGACCAAGTGCCTAGGATAGGAGTAATGTAGATCAAGGAAGGCTTTTCAGATGAGTTGACATTTGGGTGGGATTTGGAGGATAAGTTAGGAGTTTACCAGGTAGAAAAGACAGCTAAAGGCATTCTAGACATATGCAAAGGAATGACAGGCTGCAGTAGTAGTCTCTCAACTTTTTAAAAAATCACAACCCACAAAGTATACACATACACATCCAATACACACACACACACACACACACACACACACACACACACAGTTGGAACCTTATGCATAATGTCCTGTTATTTTCTGATCTATTTCTTTTCATAAATGCTAGTGGCAACCCACCAATTTGTTGTGATATGGGCACAAGTGTTTGGGGAAAGTGGAGGCTGTAAAGGTAATTTTGAGCTAGACCATAAAGATCTCTGGATGCTAGGCTGATAAGATGGAACCCTTTTTAGTTCTGCCTCTCCTTCCTTCCCTGTGAAGCCAGACACTACAAATTCCTTTTCCTTCTCTCACTCTCTGATGAACTCCCTGCCTCTCAGGCTTGTCTTTGTTACCTTTTGTCACTCCATTTCCCCAGCTGGTTCTTTAAATCATGCTGAATTCCTGGGCCTCTGCACTGGGCCTTCCCCACTCATCCTTCTTAGTCTCCCAGGGCGTCCTCTCCTTGCCTTGATTTGAATGTCTGCCCACTTCTAGCTGGGGATATCCAACCTAGAAGTAACAGCCCAAAGCCTCTCCCCAAGCACCAGTCACCCTTCAGTGACCTACAGACACTTCAGACTCAGTATGTCCAAAACCAAGGTTCAGTCCCTGAGACCTCCTGCTCTCTGGGTCACCATTCTGTATTTTTCTCACCAGCCACACTCTCACAGGACAGGACACTGTCCTGGAGGCCTTCCCCATCTTGTCTATCCTGCCTTCAAACTCGCTCTCAAATCCACCCCCTTCTCTCCCCGCCGTCTGCCACCGTTTTGTCCAGGGTAAGCCTTCTCTCCCACAGGTAATATTGAGACCTCCTGACTTGCCCTCCTCTCTTGCCTCTTCCTTTGGCTCCCACAACAGCCACCATGAACCTTGTGGAACATAAACCTGATCATGTAACACCCCTGCCCCTCTTAATATGCCCTGTGTCCCTAAACTCCCTATGGGGCCTCTTCCCTGCATATCTCCTTCCACCCTTATTCCCTCTAACACCCCAATATCCAGGCACCTTGAACCTCTGTGGCCCTGTTTCCTCTGGTTTCAAAAACTCTACTTGCTTAATACCAGTTCATTCTTTTAGGATCCCACTTTAGGAACACTTCCTCCAGGAAGCCTTCCCTGATCCCCTGAGACTGGATGAGGAGCTCCTCTGTGTTCCAACAGCCCTCTGCGCACCACACATCTTGGTGCCTAACACCTTGTTTCCTACTGGAGTGTCCCAAGTCTTTCGCCCTCCTCCATTAGATACGCAGCCGAATGGGGCTGGGGAGTAGATTAAGAGCAGATGCTGAAATCAGTATTCTCTAGGTTTGAAGCCCAGCTCGGCCATGGACTGGCTGTGGGAATTTTGTACTTTATTCAATCCCTCCCTGATTCACTTTCCTCATACTATCAAATAATGATGGCTGTGATAATGATATCAACAAGTGGAGCACCTGCCTCTTGGCATTTTCAGGTGATTCAGTGAGTTGATACGCTGAGGCTGTAAATGACAGTGCCTGGCATGTAATAGTGCTACCTATATGTTTGATCATGAAATCGCTCCTCAGATGGGTTGCTCCAGGAGGGGCAGAGACTGGGTTTATTTGATCTACTGATCTGTCTTGGCCATATTCTTCCCTCCTGTATTCCTCCTCTTCTTCCTCCTCCTCCCTCACCTTCCAATGCACCCAGCACCTGTACTGAGCTGTTGGTATGTGCCTAGCACCTGGCCTGACATTGGGTCACAAGTACATCCCAGCATTCACGACATGAGTGAAACTTTGGTCTAGGAATGATGGTGAATGCAGAAAATAAAGGTCATATTTGAGACATTCTTTGGAGGTAGACTGCTCAGGGCTTGTGCTGACTGCATCTGTGGGTGGAAGAGGAGGAAGAGGAGGAGGAAGAATGCCAGAAGGAAGAACATGGCCAGGACAGACCTTGTGATTTACTTTACCAAACCCTTAGCTTCTCCAACCATCTCCAGATCATTACAAGGCACCTCCATTCACCCAAATGCTCCAGCCAACATCGGGGTCACCTATCATTCCTCTTTCTCTTTCTGTACCCCTCCACCCTCTCCCCTGAATCCTTTTAAGTCCTGTCTGTGCAAGACACAGGCCCCGCCCCGTATCCTGGGTCCTTTTCTCCTCTCTGCACCCCACTTCCACCCTTATTGTCCTAGTTACAACTGCTGTGTAATAAGCACCGCCTCCAAACTTAGTGGTGTAAAACAATCATATTCACAAGTTATAGGGCTCAGGAAGTTGGGCAGGGTACACTGGGTGTACTACACAGCCACCGTCCACCATGCCTTAGCTTGGCAGACACAAAGCCAGCATGACACAATGGTGGGGGTACCTTCACCCACATTTCTGGCACCTGAGCAAGGTGACTCCAGTGCTAAACTCACCTGGGACTATGGGCTGGAGCAAGCACAAGTGTCCTCTGCCTATGCCTGGGCTTCCTCTAGGCCTCTACCATGGTGGCTCAGGGCCCCAGCACTGGTGCTCCAGCCAACAAAACAAAGACTGCATTGTCTTTTATCATGAAGACTTGTAATTTTGAGCATCACTTCTACTACATCTTATCGGTGGAAGACGTCACAAGCCCACCCAGATTCACGCAGGGAGAGCACAGAGAACCCACTTCTTCATGGGAGGAGTGTCAAATAATTTTGTGGTCATGTTCTAAGAGCACCACCCTAACCCAAAACCACCAATGTCTCACCTGAATCCCCACTGTCATCTCCTCTCTGGTCTGCTTGACGGTGCACTTTACTCACCTGTTCCCATTCCCGCAGTGTGTTCCCACAGGACAGCTACAGGGAGCTTTTGAACACACAAATCAGATCAGTCACCCTCTTCTTCATCCTTCCAATGTCCCCAACTGAACACACCACTGAAATCCAAGCTCCTTGACGTGTCCACACAGCCTTGTGGATCTGCGTAGCCCATCTCCCTTCAAGCTCAGGCCTTCTCTCTCTCTCTATCATAGCCCACCATCTCCTCTCTGGAGCTTATGCCCACCCCTGAGCTTTTGCACCTGCTGGTACCCTTCTTGCAGTGCTGGACCCCTGATGCTGTGTCCTTCAGGCCTCAGCTCAAATGCCACCTCCTCAGATCTAAAATTAACCCTCCAACACCCAGTATTCCCTCTCCCATCACCCTGCTTAATGGTCTACTATCTGTAACTCCTGTTCTTGTTCACTTATGATCTGCCTCCTTCCTGGCCCCAAGAGGAAAGACTCTAGCCTTTCTTTTTCCTTATGTCCATGGTGCCCACCATCGTGGTTGGCACAGAATATGGAATGTGAATGAATGCCTGAATGGTGGCGCGTGTGTGTGTGTGTGTATGTGTAATTTAGAAAGGCAATCTTGAAGGATAGGCAAGCCTGGGTGCAGGAGATTACTACAGTTGGGCATACTTTGTTTCCCATATGGTTCTGCTACTCACTAGCTGTTGACTCTGGGCAAACACCTTCACCCTCTTGAGCCTCGGTGTCTTCAGCTGAAACCTGAGTTCAGATTTGCCAGACCCGGGCATAGGGACAGCAGGTCCAGCAGGAACACCAAGCCAGGATCACAGCCGCTCCCAGGGAGCTCAGTGCCTGGAGCCCGAGAGGAACTCTCTCAGGAGGCGCAGGCACAGCCGCTCCTAGAGACTGGACATCCCCCAGGTGGCAGGCGGGACCGGTCCGTGCAAACAGGGAACAGGTACCCGGGGGAAGGACATTCGCTGGCAAAAACATAAACTGCCGCTCGGAGTCTTGGCACCACCCAATTTCCAGGGACACTTAGACTCCCCCTGCTCACTGAATGGGGTGTACACCAAAGTAGGGGGTCAGCCCCCTGGGATAGGCCAGGGCACTTAAAGCTTTCTGTTCCTGGGAGCGAGGCCAAGGTGCACCACCCGCCGCGTACGCCTGGTGTCGCCGCGAGCGTGCTCTGAGCGGCCAGCTGCGCCCCTCACACTCCCGCGGCTCAGGCGCCCCACTGCTGTTCCGCGCGGGGCTCCTGGGCCTCAGCCCGACTCCGTCTGTCGGCTAACAGCAGGATCCCAGAGAGGGCTGCCCAAGTATCTTCTGCCACCCCCTGCCACACCCTCGAATAGGTGGGGGTAGGGAAGAAATACGCTGAGCCAGTCCGCCCGTCGCTCCGCGAAAGGGGGCGCCCTCCCCTGAAGCTGGGGTTGGGGAACTGGGGTGTGCTCTGTCAGCCCCATTTCCTTGTTCCGGGCTTGAGCGAGCGGGGCAGCAGACCAAGGCACTAGGGCTCTCGGCCGAGTCTGGTCCACTCCACTCGAGGGCAGCCTCTCAACGCCCACTCGCCCTGCAACCTGCAAGTTAGTGACGGGTGAGAGACTAGCGGGCTCCTCCTGCCTCCAAACAGGCTGTGCTCGCTAGCCTCCCACCTGCACCCCAGAGCAGGGAGGGGGCCCCCGGGAGCGCGCATGGAAAGGCACGAGCGCGCGCCTGGTGCAGGCGGCCCTGTCCCGCGGGCGCAGGGGCGCGGGGCGGGCGCTCCGGGGAGGCGGGCGGGGGAGGGGGTGGGGGAGGGACGGGGGAAAGGAGGGAGGGGCGGGGGCGGGAGGCAGCAGCGCCCCCGCACTCCCCGCGTCTCGCACACTTGCACCGGTCGCTCGCGCGCAGCCCGGCGTCGCCCCACGCCGCGCTCGCTCCTCCCTCCCTCCTCCCGCTCCGTGGCTCCCGCGCTCCTGGCGAGGCTCAGGCGCCGAGCGCGCAGACGGGCGCACGGACAGACGGCCCCGGGGACGCCTCGGCCCGCGCCTCCCGGGCGGGCTATGTTGATTGCCCCGCCGGGGCCGGCCCGCGGGATCAGCACAGCCCGGCCCGCGGCCCCGGCGGCCAACCGGGACTATGAACCGGAAAGCGCGGCGCTGCCTGGGCCACCTCTTTCTCAGCCTGGGCATGGTCTACCTCCGGATCGGGTAAGGGCTGCCTGCGCCCTTTCCGCGCGTGTCTTGGCAAAGTTGGCACGGCCCGGGGAGGGAGGTGTGCCGCCTGAGAGCCTCTGCCGGCCACCAACTTCCACAGCTTCTCTGAGAGGCCGGGTGGGTGCGGTGTGGGAGCGGTGGACGCACAAAGGCCCCCCGCAGGCGGACGCCCCAGGAGATATAGGCAGGGGGACTGGCCATCCTGAGGACTTCTGAGTCTGGAATCTCCCAGGACCAGAGACAGCCGGTAGGGACGCTCCAGCCTGAGGGACTCTGGGGGAGGGCTAGCTGCTGCAAAGGTTCAGCCCATCCCGGGGACCCTTCGGACACCGGCATAGGGACAGCAGGTCTAGCAGGAACATCAAGCCAGGTCCACAGCCGCTCTCGGTGAGCTCAGTCCCCGGAGCCCGAGAGGAACTCTCTCAGGAGGCGCGGCACAGACGCTCCTACAGACTGGGCAGTCCCCAGGTGGCTGGCGGGGCCGGTCCGTGCAAACAGGGAACAGGTACCCAGGGGGAAGGACTTTCGCTGGCAAAAACATAAACCGCCGCTCGGAACCTTGGCACCACTCGATTTCCAGGGACCCTTAGACTCCCAGAGCCCCTTCCCGGGCCAAGGGGACAGCACGTCCCGCCCCCAACAAACACACACAAAGGTGGGACTAGAGGCGGCCCGAGACACCGAGGGAGACAAGCGCTAGAGAGAGGCGGGACACCCCGCCCCCTTGAACTGGGCAGCAGAGGCTGCCGGGCGCGCGAGCAGCCCTCTGGCTTCACCCAACGTTTCTGTGGAGGTGGTGCTCGGGGTCGCTCTGGCTGGAAGGTGGGAGGGGGCAGCTCGGGACGCTTCCTGGAGCTGCTTGTGCAAAGCCGGTCACCCTTTGTACTTAAGACATAACGCGTGTGAAGCTCGGAGCAGTGGGCGGCGGGGGGGCGGGGGGAGTCTAGGCATGGATAGAGGTTCTGGCGCTGAAGGGCCCGCTTGGTAGGTCTCGAACACCCTGCCCCTCCACCCCCCATCAGTGAACCCCCTACCGCCCCTTTTGAGGAGCGGTGGACCGCAGGGGCTGCGGCTAGGGGGTGTGTGTGAGGATCCTTTGTGTTTTGTCACTGCTACCCCCCTACCCCGTCACTTCCCCAGTCCACGTCTCTGGAGCGGGGATTTCGCAAGTTGTCGGGCCGCTGCCGCGAGCAGGTGCGTGCAGAGCAGACCAGGGGCCGCCAGCCCGACCAGCGGCGGAGAGGCGGCTACGGGGCTCGCGCCAGTACCGCCAGCCTGCCGGTGTGTTTTAAGTGTTATTGATTCGCCCGCGTCTGGGTGGCTTTTCTTTTTTCCCCTGCTTTAATCTTCATCTTGGCCCGCGCCCCGCCGCCCCGCGCACATCCAGCATCCAGGAAGCCGGTCAGGCCGATTGGCTGGGACCGCGTGTGGCTTTATCTCCTTTTTAATTAGAAACGGGGAGGAGGGACCCGGGTGGCGGGGGAGAGAGAAAGGGAAAACAGCAGAAAATAACCTCTCCTGGACGCCCCGCCCGCCCGCGGGCCGCCCTCCCGCCAGCGCCGCGGCCTACCCGGATTGGCCCTGCGGGGGCCCAGCTGCCCGGGAGGGAGGGAGGGAGTCCTGCAGGGCGCTGCCCTTCCGCCCCAAGCTGCCCTCTGGGGTGGGGAGAGGTCCAGGTCGGGGAGGTGGGAGTTGCAGGTGACTTCAGGCCAGGCGCTGCTGCTCCCTGTGCCTCGGGCTACTCATCTATATAGTGGGCATGAGGGGTGAAGTCCCAACGTCCCTAGGTTTTTCCATTTCCCCACATGTGACTGGGCTCTACCCGCTTCTGGTTGATGGTGGGGCATCTGTGGTATTCTTATTTCACTCGGATAGTTCTATTACTCGCACTAGCCTATTGCCACAATCAGATCCAATAAGAATGGTGATAATTACAACACCGCCGCCACATTTATGGGCACTCACTATGTGCCTGGCACCTTCTAAGCACTTTCCATGTTCTAGCAAATGCGGTTTTCATAGCAGCCAATTAGGTGGAGACTAGTTATCAATACCCTAATTTAGCCATGGAGAAACTGAAGTGCAGAAGGAAGGAAACTTGCCTAAGATCGCACAACTAATAAGTGAGGAAAGCTGAGATGGGAACCTAGGCCAGACCCTTAGGGGCTAGTCTATTGTACCTATGAGTTTTTGGCCCCAGTATGCCAATCCATCCACTCTCTGCTGGTGTAGAAATTTCCTGGTGGCCAGCTAGGTGCTCAGAGGGTCCTCCTGACAAATGATGCCAAAGCATCTCCACTTAATCTTCTCACGCTGCTGCTTCCTCAGACATTCC
Organism: Papio anubis; assembly: GCF_008728515.1. Taxonomy (NCBI): domain Eukaryota; kingdom Metazoa; phylum Chordata; class Mammalia; order Primates; family Cercopithecidae; genus Papio; species Papio anubis. Next base: position 50,669,036 of record NC_044977.1, read on the forward strand.
CAGCATTCTAGTGTGTGTTAGACTGTGGTTTAGGGCTGAGATGCAGATGCAAAGCCAGGCTGTCCCACCTCCAACACCTGCTAGCTGAGAACCTTCCTCTGGGTCCCAACCTCTGTGAGCCTCAATTTTCAGATATTTGAAATTTATATGATGATTCTTGCCCCACAGGGCTGTGTGGAAAGGTCACATGAGCTGCTGTTTGTGGCAGCACCCACCATACTGCATTGGCACATAGTAGGGACACTGCCCAAGTTTACTGATGCATTTGATGCATATTTGGGGGCACCTGCCATGTAATAGGTACTCACCCGGAGCCACATCTTTGAAGTGCCACAATCCATTTATTTGGTAGACATTTAGTGAACCAGCAGACAGCCTCCCTGCCCGCAGGGAGCTCATCCTCTCAGGAAGAAGACAAGTGATCAAGTGAGCATGCAAATTAAAAACACATACATGAAAACATGTCAGTAGAACATGAGTAATCAAGAATATCCAGTAAACAAAACAGAGATTGTGATGGAAATTTATTAGGGGAAGGGAAGGGAGGGAGGCTCCCTTAGCTGGGCTGGTCAGGGAGGTGACCCTTGAGGTCATGTGAATAATGACAAGAAGCCAAGCTTGTGAAGATCAGGGGTGAGAGCACTTCCAGGGAGAGAGGCCAGCAAGGACAGAGTGCCTGCTGCAGGGAGAAGGCTGGCACATGGCAGGAGCCTAGGGAAGTGGCAGGAGTGATCAGTTGTGCTCTTGGAGGGCATGGGTCCACGTCACCTCCTCGAGTTATTGGTACAGGAGAACCTCGCTCTAACAAATCGCAACTCCAGAACAACTGCCCATAGCTGAGCCCCAGGACGAGGCACTTGCCCAGTGGCTCTACCTGCAGCCCTACCACTGCCACCAGCCAAGCCACCACCAACCCTAACCTGCCCGGTCCCTCTGCTCCTGCTCTGGCACCCCGCAGGTCTTTCCTCCATGGAGCGGGGACCACCAGGTCATGTCAAGGTCCTGCTTACACCCTTCAGTGCTTCCTGGTGCTGCCTGATGCACCTGAGAAAATGCCAGCCCTCAGCCATCTCCTCTCCCCAGAATCTTCCTGCATCTCAAGCCCTGGTTTTGTAGCAGTTTCCATGGGTTCTTTCTATTCCTTGAAGACCTCGAGCTTGTCTCCTAGAACTTTGCATTTTCTGTTCCCTCTGCACAGAATACCCTTCTCCAGATTTTCCCACAGATGCCTCCTGGCAATTCAGATCTCTGTTCTGTTCTGATGTCACCCCCTCAAGGAAGTCCTCCTTGATCACCTCAACTAAAGTGGCCCTCACTTTCCTCACCACCTGCACACCCTGGTTGCCATCCCAGCATCTTCCTTTACTTTCTTCATAGTACATATCATTGTCAGAGATGGCCTGTTTTATTCATTTGTGACACCTGTGTTGTCACCCTCCCTAGTTCCTTGAGGGCAGGGCCTTGCCTGTCAGGTGCACAGCTGTCTCCTAGCATGGTACCTGGCACATGATGGGTATCTGATACATGTCAGTGAATAGTTGAAGAAGATAGGAATTGCCCTCATAATAGTCACACACATCCTCTAAGCCAGTCATGCCCGGAGTGGGATACGTGTACTCCATTGACAGCAAGAAGAAAATGCCAGGACTTCTACTTAAAACTACTTTTTAAGTTTTTTTTCAATAATAAAACATATACATACATGAGAGTATATGTTACATATACATTAAAAAACAGATTTTTTTAAAGTGAATATCTGCACACCCATCACTCCTTCAGAGGCACCTGCTGCATGAGACTTTGAAGTCATCATTTCCTTGCTTGCCTTTACAATTTTACCAAAGAGATGATTCCCTAGCAACATAGGGTTTCTTTTGCATGCTTTTGAACTTCATCTCAATTGCATCCTACCATAAACTCAAAGGCAACTTGCCTTTTTCACTCAATGTAATATTTGTGACATACATCATCTTTTCTTGTTTCTAAAACAAAAATCAAGTGTGTGTGTTTCACTGATATTGAGTATACGCATTGATACAAGAGCCTATGTAGAAATTATAGGGTTTCTATTCGAATGGACATGAGTTAGGGGTGCAGGATCAAAAAAGTTGAGAGACCACTGCTGGGGGCAGTGGGGTGGCCAGTGCTGGACACCTAGGAAGGGTTCCTAGTCCATGCCCCCTTGCTGGCCTAATGCTCCATCTCTCTGTGTCTCTCCCTCCAGTGGCTTCTCCACAGTGGTAGCTCTGGGCGCAAGCATCATCTGTAACAAGATCCCAGGCCTAGCTCCTAGACAGCGGGCGATCTGCCAGAGCCGGCCCGACGCCATCATCGTCATAGGAGAAGGCTCGCAAATGGGCCTGGACGAGTGTCAGTTTCAGTTCCGCAATGGCCGCTGGAACTGCTCTGCACTGGGAGAGCGCACCGTCTTCGGGAAGGAGCTGAAAGTGGGTATGTGCTCACCCAAACACCCCAGCAGAGTCTTACAGGTTATAGAGACATCAGGCTATAGGGACACCAGAATACCCTCAGGTGCCCTGTGGAACTCCGTTGCCTGCCCCTACTAGAATGTCCCTCAGTGTGGGGTCCTGCATGTGCATTGACTTGCATTCAGGACTCCCATTGAGGGTCAGGTCTCTGGTTGAATCCATACCCCCTCAATCGTTTATTGACAGAGGTGCAGACCAGCAACCAGTGACCCAAATGCTAACCTCTGATACAGTGCTGATGCTGTGTTTTGAATTGAAGCCCAGATTTTAAAACTTGTTTCACCTAAAATATAGGAATTTCCGGTTTCTTTTGAAAAGTTGGCAGATCTACTCATAATTTACATGTGTGCCCACATGGTTGCAAAGACCTGAAACTGAGAACACAGCTCCCTTTAGTTGTAGCAGTGAATGGGCAACCCATTCACTGCCACAGTCCCCACCACTCCCTACTGCTGCCCAGCCTGTGCAATCCTGTGATATGATCCGCTTGATCCCTGTGGGCTTTTGACTTTGAAACTGTTTTATGGGAATGGTGCGTGCAGACACATACATATACGTAGAGTTTTGAGCCACACATTTAACTTCTGAAGCAATTATAACAAAAGTCTGGTGGAAAAGGGTCAAAGAGAGCAATGCTGGTCTCCAGGAGGCCCTGGTCAGTGGTAGGAGGCCATGCTGTGTGTCTTCTGGCTTGTGTGCATGTGCATTAGGGGACCAGAAATTGCCACAGGCTGGCTTCTGCACTGTGAACTTCCCTGAAAGCCAGGTCAGCCTCGGATATCTTTGGGCATCCCTGCCACCTCCTGCTTAGGTCACACTGCTGTCACGTCTGGGTTCCCAGGTTGTCCCATGCTCCCCCATCTCATTTCCCTGTTGCTCCTGGCCATCCTGCAGTCCCTTCTGCACCCAGCAGGCAGGATCATCCTTTTACATGGAAATCAGATCATGTCACTGTGCTGCTTAAACCCCTCTGGAGGCTTTCTTGCATCAGAATGAAATCCCCACTGCTTATCTAGCTGCTGCTGACCTCTGCTTCCATCTTCCCTCTTCACCTGCTCACTCAGCCTTGTTCTTTTTCCCAAACACACCATGCTGGACACCAGCTATTTCTTCTGCCTTAGCTCCTTTCCTCAGCCCCGTGCCCCTGACCCTGTCCAGGTCTTCTAGACCTTTGCAACCTTGTCAAAAGTCCCCTCTCACCTCAAAGTTCCATCCCATCAGCCAAGCACTTCACACTGTCTGAAACCATTCTGAACTGGTTTGCAATGTCAGCTTCATGAGGGCAGGGGCTTCACTCCCACGCTTGCCACTGAACACTTTCTTCCCATTGCCTTTTGGAAGGCCTTACCCGTCCCTGCAGCAGGCCTGGTTTTGTCACTATATTCTGTGAGTGCCTTCTTATTTGCACCTTACAGAACTGCAGACAGGATCTCAGTATGGGGTCCTGCAGGTACATCGACTTGCATTCAGGACTCCCAGTGAGGGCCAGGTCTCTGGTTGAATCCATACCACCCCAATAGTTTATTGACAGAGGTGCAAACCAGCAACCAGTTTTTTGGGCCACTGGTGAAGTTGGCAGAGACCTTTCCGCAGGTAAGCCTTTTCCAGGATCTTTGTTGTGTAGACTTTTGCCTTGCACCATCTGCCCTGCTTCTCCCTCTTCCCAATTCCAGGGCTCACTTTTTAGGTGGAAACAGAGGCCCAGAGAGAGAATGGGACTGTCCCAGGTCACATAGTGAGTGGCATCAACACTGAGACTCCAGTTAAGGTTGCCTAATCTGTCTTGTGAGCCTCGCCTTGCTTGTCACTTGTGGTTTTTGGTTTTTGTGCTTTCTTCTACTCAGATATCTCTCACACACACACACACACACACACACACACACACACACCATTCCTGGGACCCAGGCATGGGTTCCAGCATTGTTTTAAATTTGTGACTTCTGATATGTAAGATGTTATAGATGAGGAGACTGAGGCTCAAAAGGGACTTGCTCAAAGTCAACAAAAGTGAGTGGCAGGGCCTCTCAGGACTGGGTTCATTCCAGCATAACTTTCAGTCTCAGAACAGTCAGTATATCGGCTGGCATTGGAATAGTCCCCACAGAGGTCTGGGGCGCAGCAGGAGGGCTACAGTGCAGGGCAGTGCCTGGACAAGGATCCCCTCCTGTTGAGCAGCCCCCAGCTGGCCATGGTTGTAGAAGTGAGGCTGAGGAGGAATACTGCCAGTGCACACCAGGGAGGAGCAGAGGCCAGAGGCAAGAGGCATTCTAGTGGGCTTGGCAGGCAGAGGTGGCTGGTGGAATTCCAGCAAGGAGAGGTGCCCAAGAAAATCCTTGGGATAGCGATGCAGGGCAGTTGGTCCGGGGAGCCTGGAAGGAAGTAGGAGCTGGAGCCAGGAGGTATGTAGGGTCAATTTAACAAGTTTGAATTTCTGAGCGGGAGCCGTTGGAGGATTTTGAGTGTGGGAGTGACTGCCAGAGGATAGGTTAAACTTATGAAATTGCCACTGTGAAATGATTTTTGGCCCACAAAAGTGGCAACATAATATATGTTGATATGCATATATTATGCATTGACTTGCATTCAGGACTCCCAATGAGGGTCATGTCTCTGGTTGAATCCATACCCCCCAATAGGAATAGGAATCCATTCAACCTTATAGGAATTTTAGAAGATTCATGAAAGAGTGGGTATAAGGTCATTCATTCATTTTAATACTTGTTGATTTATTCATGCATTCACCAAGTTATTGGGTGTCCATTGTGGCTGGAGGCTCCTGTTCCAGTGTGTGTGGCCAGGGAAGGGCGCTGGATTTGTGAGGGAGGTGAGCTATGGGCATGTCTGGGGGAAGAGCATGTCAGGCAAAGGGAACAGTAGGTGCAAAGGCCCTGAGGTGGAACGTGCTTGGGGGTGGCTTGAGGAACAGCGAGGGGCCTGGGGTGGCTGGAGTAGAGTGAGGAAGGCTGAAGGGGAAGGCTCAGGGAGCCAGGAGCTGGATGGTGCAGTATCCCTCAGGCCAGGGCAGGGGATCTGGATTTCCCTTCATGGGAATAGAGACCTTCTGAAGGGGAGACAATAAGGGAGGGACAGCATCTGACTTCGGGTTTAGCATCATCACTCTGGCTGCTGGGAAAAGCATGAACTGCAGGGTAGGATGGCAGTGGGAGTCAGGAGTCTGGTTGAGTCTTCCAGGAAGGAGGTGATGGTGGCTCAGCCTCAGTGATAGCCATGGAGACCTGCTTTGAAAGCCACCAGCCAGGAAGGAGGGAAAGTGACAAACTAAGGGCCATCTAGGAGGGAGGGAGGGTGACAACCTAAAGGCCTGCTAAGGAAGGAGGGAGTCACTCTGGTCTGGACTTCTAGGGTAGTCGCAGTGGGAAGAGGAAGATGAATCAAGATGAGAGCCCCGACAGTCTGAAACCGCCCTGAGCTTAGGTTTCCTCATATGTAGAAAGGTGTCCTGCTCCAGGACATCAGGAAGCAAGCATCACATTTAGGGTCACTGGGCTCCTCCTCAGTGCTCTCACCCCCATGGGGTTGCCACTTTCTGGGAATGACCAGCTAACAAGGGCTGTCTTGCAGGGGTGAGGATCTGGCCTTTGGAGCTGTGGCCATCAAGTCCTGACTTTGAACACCAGGACCCATTGTCTGCCTTTAAAGAGAAACTTCTCAAAGCTCCACCCCATACTTCTGCTTACATATCATTGGCCAGAACTTAGTCACATGGTCACATCTAGCTCCAAGAGAAGCTGGGAAGTGTAATCTTGTATTCAGAGTGGACATGAGACCAGCTGGAGCTCTGTGACTGAAGAGGAAGAGTTATTTATCCCATGCTTGGCTCCCTTCTGAGTGTTCAGGTTTCCTGCATAGAGCTGAGGGGCAGCAATGGGCATGTACCAGGTAAAGTCCCGTTGCATGTTAGAAATTGAACCCCAATTCAAGCCACCTCTGGTAAAAAGGGGACTTATGTATGCTTAAGGAACTGGAGAGCCAGGGCATAGTGCTGACTTTCGAAATGGACAGGAGCAGAGGTAGCATTGGCATCCATCAACCCCAGGACCAGCAGGATGGCCTTTGCACCTGCAGTGACACAACTTCCAGGTTCAAGTACCCCCAGAAAGAGCCTTGGCCTTTCTCTAGCAGCACTTGCAGAAGTTCTAAGATTCACTCAGATTGGACCAACTAATGGGGCTTTACTTTTGGTTGTGTGCCCATCCCAAACTAATCACAGTGGCCAAGGGCAACAGTGCTTTTTCTGGCCCAGCCAGGTAGCCCCACCCAGACCATCTCTCAGGGAAGAGGAACTGCTCACGAGTGTACTAGTCTACTAGGGCTGCCAGAACAAATCTCCGCAGACCAGGTAGCTTAAACAGCAGAAATGTACTGTCCAGTTTCAGAAGCCGGACGTCTGCCATCCAGGTGTCAGCAGGGCTGCTTTCTCAGAGGCCTCTCTATTGGGCTTGTCACCTTCTCCCTGGGTTCTCACACGGCCTTTCCCCTTGTATATGTGCCCCAGGAATCTCCTGTGTCCTGGTCTCCTTTTTTTATAAGGACACGAGTCATATAGGACTAGGGCCCACACTAACAGTCTCATTTTAACTTAATTATAATAAATTTCCTGTCTCCAAATGCAGTCACACTCTGAGGTATTGACTCAGTCCACAGCAATGAGTGACCAGAGTGCAGCATGGTTCAGGCTTTAGGGAGAGGCATAGGGGGTGTGGTGGGCTCTCAGAAGTGAGACTTCGGGATGGAGGGTGGGATCTGTACAGTGGAGATGGCCCTTCATCTGGGACTTGGAGGGTGGGGAGAAATTTACCAGTGAGTGGGATCCTAGGCAGAGGAAACAACAGAGCAAAGACATGGTCATGTGAGAGCTATGGAGGGAGTGAACAGGGGCCTGCAGCCTCAGGAGACAATGGCTCAGGGAGTCCCCTGTGAGATGGCAGGCTAGCTGTCAAGACCCTTGAATGCCAGGGATTATTTGAGTGGGGTGTGTGGCCCCACATCGGTTTGACCAACTGCTACCAAGGCACAGTGTGACCCTTGCGGTGGGATATAAGAAGGCCTTCACTTCCCTCTAGACTCCTTTCTTCCTTCCTTTCCTTCTTTCTTTCTTTCTTTCTTTCTTTCTTTCTTTCTTTCTTTCTTTCTTTCTTTCTTTCTTTCTTTCTTTCTTTCTTTCTTTCTTTCTCTTTCTTTCTTTCTTTTCTTTCTTTCTTTCCTTCCTTCCTTCCTTCCTTCCTTTCTTTCTTTCTCTCCTCTTTTTCTCTCTCTCTTCCTCCCTTCCTCCCTCCCTCCCCCTTCCCTCTCTTTTTCTTTCTCTTTCTTTCTTTCTTCTTTTCTTTCTGTCTCTTTCTTTCCTTTCTTTCTCTTTCTTTCTTTCTTTCTCTCTCTTTCTCCCCTCCTTCCTTCCTTTCTCTCCTTTCCTTCCTTCTTTTCTTTTTTTCTTTCTTTCTCTCCTTCTCTCTCTCCCTCCCTCCCCCTCTCCCTCCCTCCCCCTCTCCCTCCCTCCCCCTCTCCTTCCTTTCTTTCTTTGTTTCTTTTCTTTCTTCCTTTCTTTGTTTCTTTCTTTCCTTTCTTTCTCTTTCTTTCTTTCTCTCTCTTTCTCCCTTCCTTCCTTTCTCTCCCTCTTTTCCTTCTTCCTTCCTTCCTTTCTCTCTCCCTCCCTCCCTCTCTCTGTTTCCCTCTTCCTCTCTCTCTTTCTTTCTCTCTCTTTCTTTCTTTTCTTTGTCCCTCTTTCTTTTCTTCCTCTTTCTTTCTCTCTTCCTTCCTTGCTTTATTCCTTCCATTCTCTCTCTGTCTTCCTTCCTTCCTTCCTTCCTCCCCTTCTCTCTCTTTCCCTCTTTCTTTCTCTCTCTCTCTCTCCCTTTCTCTCTCTCTCACGTTCTCTTTCTCACTTTCTCTCTCCCTCTTTGTCTCTATCTTTCTTTCTTTTTCTTTCTTTCTTCCTTCCTTCCTTCTTTCCTCCCCCTCTCTCTCTTTCCCTCTTTCTCTTTCTCTCTTTCTCTCTCACTTTCTCTCTCTCTCCTTTTCTCTCTCTCTCACGTTCTCTCTCTCACTTTCTCTCTCCCTCTTTGTCCCTCCCTCCCTCCCTTCCTTCCTTCTTTCCTTCCTTTCCTTTTCTGTCAGGGTCTCGCTCTGTCACCCAGGCTGTAGTGCAGTGGTGCAAATATAGCTCACTGCAGCCTCCACCTCCTGGGCTCAAGCAATCCTTCCACTGGGATTACAGGCACACGCCACCTCACCTGGCTAATTCTTTTCTGTTGTTTTGTAGAGACAGGGGCCTCACTGTGTTGCCCAGGTTGGTCTCAAATTCCTAGCTTCAAGCAATCCTGCCTTGGCCTCCCAAAGCAATGGGATTACAGGTGTGAGCCACTGCACCCGGCCATTTGCTTTTCTTAAATAATACTGTGACCTCCCTCGAATTCACCCCCAACACAACTTGTCATCCACCTCTGTGAGCCTCCCTCATGTCTCCCCTGCCTCTCCCTCCCTGGCTACGCTTTCCCTATCTTGAATCTTGAGTTTCCCATTCCCTAGTTTATTTATGTTTAATATATCATATGGAGATCTTCCCCCAAAGTAAATGACTTCATTTTGGTTGGATTGAATTGCTATTGTGCCAAGCTCCTCCCCTAGTGGCGGCGCAGCTCCAACCCTGGGACTGGCCAGCTGCATATCTGCCCAGTGAGTGGATGAGAAAGACAATCTCAACAGCATCCTGATCTGCACTTCCCTGAGAAGTGATGAGGTTGAAATCTCCTCCTGTATTTACTGGCTGTGCATGTTCGCTCTTCCATGAGTTACCTCTTCATGCTTTGTCCCCATTTTTCTGTTGGGTTGTGGGTTCTCCCATTGGATTTGGCCAGTATGGTTGTAGTCACAGTGCAGGGAAACCAGGGTTAGACCAGGCAATGCCTCGGGGTGAGTGGGTTCCTCAGGATGAGTGGGTTCCTCAGGATGAGTGGGCTGTGGTGGGCTTCACTCTATCTTGTGTCTTTTCACTGAGGATCAGTGTGGACCAGGAGCCAAGACTGCCCTTTCTCATCCGTCACTTCATTGGGTCCTTGGCACCCCTGAAAGAAAGTGTGTCCACCTCCATCTTGTTCCTGGGGGACAGGCTATGAGCCAGGCAGAGGGTGTCCAAGATCATGTGGCTGTTTCGTGGCAGAGCTGAAATCGGTCGTGAGTCCCCCCTCGCTGGAGGGATTCTTCTGTTTGTGCGATCCTGCCACAGGTGAGATTCTCAAGTCTGCTATGTATTTGAGAACCCCTTGTCTTGTTGCAGGTGTGGGGCTGCCAAGTGAGTACTGAAATCAGAGTCACATGGCCAGGTTTGCATCCCAGCCCCACCCTTACCTTGCAGATGACTTTAAGTGAGTACTTCACCTTTCTGACAGTCTGCAGAATGGGGGAGCCAAGCACCCACCTTACTGGGTGGTAGTGGCATTACATGATACGGGGTGTAAGAGCCTGGCACATTGTTATCCGTTGGTAACATCCCCTCCCCGCTTCCAGGAGGCCTGTGTGCCGTGTCATATGCACACAAGCTTGAGGAACCCGGGACCCACGCTCTAGATTTTCTTGGTGATTACCAGTCTAAGCTGACCGTTTTGACTCTACCTCCAAACTATATACCCCAATCTGTCCAGTTTTCACCACCTTAACCACCACCTCCCAATTCAAACCGCCATCTTCAGATACTTGCTGCCTGAACAATGACATCAACCTCCAAATGCACCCCACCTCCTCCCTTTCATCCTGCAACCTATGCAACCATCCAGCATGACATCTTCTCCGTGTTGCTCTGAGTGTGGCATCCTGCCGTGTAAAACCCTCCCGCGGTTTCCTGTTGTTCTGAGAATAAAATGCACACCCATTCCCTGCTCCTTTATGGACCTATGCCAAAGTCCCTCCCACCTCAGGGCCTTTCCCTCACTGTTCCCTCTGCTTGGATGCTCTTTGCCAGCTTGACTCACTCCCTCTGTCTTTCTATCCTCTGCTCACCTGTCAGGCCTCGGAGAAGCTTCATTACCCCCTCTCCAGTGTACACTGCCTGTCCTTGTCCACTCTCACTGTGTAGCATTTTTCTTTATGTCACTTTGTTACTCCAGAATGTATTCTCTAACTTGCTCATCTGTGCAGCGATGTGTAGTGGTTCAGCCCTGACGCTTCCTGCTTGGTCATTTACCAACAGTGGGCCTTGACCAAACGGGAGTGATAATGTCACCATTCTCACAGGTGGTGGGAGGATGAGGTTGCTTACTGCACTCAGAACAGTGCCTGGCACACAGGAAGTGCCCATACATCGTAGCTGTGTTGTTATTATTGTCTGTCTCTCTGGCCAGAAGGCAGCTCTGTGAGGGATCAGGGGCCTCTGATCCAGTGCCTGGGACATGGAGGATACAGTCCCCGTTGGGGTGCTCAGTGGATCTAGGGACACCACGAGTACCAGAGCAGCCCCTTGCCCCAACTCTTCTCTGCAGCAGAAGATGGCACAGAGGGTACTTGGGAGAAGCCACTGAGTGATGGTGGGCAACCTGTCCTCTCCTGCATATGCAGGTCTCCACTCAAAGGCCACCTCCTCCAGGAGGTCTTCCTGGACCATCCTGCCCAAGACAGCATCCTCCACCCTTCCCCGACAGGGCACCCTGCACGGTTGTCTTTAAAGCACTCACCACTTTTGGAAGTGACTTTGTTTACTTTTGTAAGAACCCATCTGACATTAGTCTTCTCTGCCATCATGAGGCTCCATGGTGCCCAGATCTGCTGATCCTCTTCTCCCCATACCTCCAGCATCTGTCCTGGGGCCTGGCACACAGTAGGTCCTCATGGAACACGTGAAGAAGTGCATAGCCCCCAGGCAGGCCAGCTCCTTTCTACCTTGTGTGGCCCCAGTTGCTCTGAGTCCTTGAAGACAGGCCTTGCTTTGTTTATCTTCTGAATCCCGGGTCTGGGAGTGCCTCATGCACAGTAGGTGCTCCATTTTCTCTGTCGTGTGAGTGACTGCTGTTCATTTCTCACCCCAAATACAAAACTGCATGTTCATTTCTGCACATTTTCTTTGAGATCCATCCTAGCTGGGCAGTCTCACTCATCAAGATCTTTTTAATGTCAATTTGATCAACCATTCTGTTAGCTCTCCTGCCCATCTCTGCATTGGCTTGAAATGGGATAAAAATGTTGACTAGGTCTAGTGCCTAGGAAAGACCGTTATGGCATGATTCAAGAGGAGCTGTGCCCAGGGTCTGCTCAGCAGATCACCAGTTCCCAGGCTCCACCCACTGCCTACTGCCAGCTGCCCTGGGGAGAAAAGGACATTCCCATGGGTGTCCTTTTAAAATGGGGGAACTCAGCATGTTATACTGCCTGCTCCTGGAGAGTCAGGATGCCTGCCAGCATATTAAAGGTGCTGAAACGTCCTGCGGACAAGACAGCAGCTTGAGCTGACTCAATCTGGAGGGTCCACTCATTTCCATCCTTGGACTCACTGACTGTCTAGTGGAGCTGCTCTTCAGGGGCACACACACTGGGGAATATCACCCTGGAGACCCTCACAGATTGACCATACTCAGAATGTGGTTTATACATCAACTTGGAATCTACCAAAAAGTATATCCACCTATCACCAATTTCTATATCTTTCCCCAAGGGTACAGAAGAGGCACATCCTCACTTCTGACATTGCCATGGGCAGTGAAATCCATTCTAATCCACATTACCATTGAAAATCCCTTCAGTCATGCATAAAATTCAGAATACCTGTGTTTCCATACAAGTACAGGAAAGCATGCATATACATGTAAAATGTATATATGGCAATGTGTGTATATATATGTGTGTGTATATATATATGCAGTGTATAGAATGAAGTGTATATATCCACAATATAAGTATATAATATTTTATTTTTTTCTGGTACATTTTGTTCAATTTATGCAAGTTAAACATTCATGGGATAAGACTCCTCCACTTGTATGTCCACTCATTTATTCACGTCTTCATCCTACAGATATTTACTAGAATCTCTGCAGTAAATGCTGGGGTGCAGGCTCTGTCCAGGGCACTTGCTGTCTCGCGGGGACACACTAGGAAGACGAGGCTGAAAAGTGCTCTGAGGATCTAGTGGAAGAGAAATAGGCACTGGGAGATGAGCACAGAAGCTGCCTGTACGGGTCACCTGAAGTAGGGGCCATCCACAACCCAGGAGGGGAAGGGGAGTGGCAGCAGGAAGGGCTTGGCTGGGTGACCCAAACAGGAGCTCTGGGATCCAGAGTGGCTTGGCACGAGGGTCTGCAGGGCGTAGGGTAGGGAGGGTAAAGAAGCTGGGGGAAGAGGTGGGACCAGGCATCCTGCAGGGTTTTGGGATCAGCCTCAGGGGGTTTGCTTGGGAGGGAAGTTGTCAGAGGTATTTAATCAGAGGAGAGACAGGATGTAGGAAGATAATCAAATTCCTTGCACACACAGAAAGTTGCTATGTCTCCGGCATTATCATCGGCAAAGAAATGGTGATTTCCCGCCGTGTGCTGCTGGGGATGGGTGCATTCTTTTCCACATGCTCACGGCCTCCTGTTTGGTACCCCCCTGCCGGAATTTTTCCAGGGATGGGCACAATGACCTAGGAGTCAACCCCTGGAGTCCACCCTCCTCTGTCTACAATCTGGGAAACTCTGATGCATTTCTGGGCTTCTGCCTCTGTAGAATTTGTCGCCACTTCTCTTGGGCAGTCACTTGAGCAGCTCTCTCCTCTCCCCAAGGTGATGGCCTGGGCTGAGGGTCCCATGTCTGGGGATCCCTACGTCTAGGAGTCCCCACATCTTGCAAAAAGGACTCCATCATTTTACTCATCTAGGGCTGTGAGAGTGCAACACATGTCTGGTGAGCTGGTGAATGCTTAGAAGGATGGATTTGAAGACCTTTCCAGTGAGAGAGACAGAAGCAAGGGGCGGGCCAGCTCCATTTTCTCTCTGCCATTTCTTAACAATGCGCCATCTTGCCCAAGCAAAAGACCTATTCTTTCCTTATTCTTGCTTAGAATGCAGCTAACAAAGGACTTTTTGTCTCGTTTGCATTTTTTTTTTTTGCAAGCCTCAGTTCATCCTGGGTTTTAGCTCTCCTGACACTATTCTCTGAGATGAGTCTTTTGTTATAATGTTCTCTTCCCAGCTTTCATATGGTAGACAGGCAGGCAGGCAGGCGTGCGTGCGCATGCAACATGCAGACACACACACACACACACACACTTGCTTTCACATGCACATTCATTCATTCAACTGTTGAGGCTTCACAGATAAATAATCCAGGCCCCCACAGCCTAGCGGCAAGAGACTGATCATTCAATTCAATACAAAATAAAGATGGACAGGGTGCTGGGCCACAAGTGGAGGGAAGGGACATTTGGGAGGCACCTCAGAGTAGGGAACTTTGGAGCCGTGGCTTGATGGATATGGTGCTAACCAATAATGCATCTAGTAAGAGCTATTGTTTATTGGTGCCTTACCAAATGCAGGCTGAGCTTGTCATGTGCATTTGGTTATTTAATCCTCCCAACAACCCTGGGAGGTAGATATTTTGTTATTCCCACTTTACAAATGAGGAAACTGAGGCCTTGAGAGGTGAGTTAACTCACTCAAGGTCCCACTGCCAGGAAAAGGGAGCCAGGACATAAACCCAGATTTATCCACCTCCAGGGCTCTGCTTTAAAACCTCCTGCGCTACATTCCCTGCCCCTTAGCAGGCAGATGGAACAAGGAAGACAATTGCAGGCTGAGGGAACAGCATGTGCAAAGCCATGAAGCCAGGAAGGAGCAGATGCTGACCGTTGGCAAGTGGTCAGCAGCGTGCTCTGGCCTTGCTCAGTAGGGAGAGAGACCCTTGGATGGAGAAAGACAGAGGCTGGGGCTTGCACACACCCCTCCCCAGTTTCCCTAGCTGAGGGCCTGTTACCTTACCAAGCTCAGCCCAGACACAGCTCCCTGCACCCCCAAATCTTCCAGTTATTCATTGTGAGGCTCCCTGGTTCCTCTTGATGAGACAGCCCAATGTGGCATTCTGAGCCCAGAGGGGCTATGAACTGCCATGCCATGGGGCTGGCAAGTGCAACCTTTTTCCATCTGTATATTTTCCAAATCATATATTTCAGCTTGTGTCACTGCAGATTGCTTGCTCTCTGACCCATTGGCTTTAAATAGCAAAAGAAAAAAAAATACAATGCACTTTGTGGTTTCCAGTAAGATACCGTAAATACACCCAGATAATATTCCGGTGCAAACCATTTACAGTGGCTGCACAGGGCGGTGGAATGGAATCTTTTGGGCAGGCTTGGACATCAGTTTATTTCCTCTGTACCCGCCGGGATCATTATGGAGCTGGAACCACAGAGGGCGTCAGCTGGGCTCCCCATTTTCATCTCAGTGATAATACGTATCGTTCTTTATCAAGCACCTTCTGGGAGCTCCACAGAGGCTTCATTCCACAGAGGTCTCATTTAATTTTCAGGACTTGGCGATGTCCTCCTAAGGGTTCCCACTTCACAGATGGGGAAGCTGAGACTCAGAGAGGCAGAGTCCTTGCTTGGGGCTCCCCCAGTGAATGAGAAGTACACAGGAGGGACTGACAGGTTCCATCTTACCTGAGTTCTGAGCTGAAGTCACCTGGGATATCCCAGGAGGGAAGGTCTCTGGGCTTCTGGATGAAAACTTTACCTGGGAGATGTGGGTGGATTGAAAGGTAAGGAGGGCATGGGGGAGGTGAGGGAGCCCGGGGGATCTTCTGGTCTTGCTGAGTCACTGGTGACCTTGAGCAAGTCTCCCATCCTCCTTGAAGCTATCATTCCAGTAGGAGCCCCCTGGCTTTGTTTCTGTGGCTCTAGGAATCTTTTCTCTGATTCTGGGGAGAGGAAGGGCTGGCAGAATCCGTACCTGCCCTCAGCCTCACCTCCTCCGGTGCCAACCTGGCTCACCGGCTCCTGCCACTAGCTGACCACACCACGTCAGTGCCATCACTCAGGCTACCACTTGGCCTGATGCCTTCTCTGCCCCTAGAGAGCCCCCTGACCTCTCCGCTCAAGTCACCACCCCCGATGTCCCCCACTCTCATCACTGCCCTGTGTCACCTCCTTCAAAGTCCTCAACTGCCATGGAGTGGCATTATCCTGCTGCCTGTCCTTCTACGAAGGCAAAGCCATATCTAAACTCCTCATCTGACTTTCCTCATGTCCTAGAACAGTGCCTGGCACATAGTAGATGCTCAAGAAATATCTGATGAATGAAGGAATAGATGGCTTGGTCAAGGAGGTGGAGGGGAGGGCAGGATTTGAGGGAGGTTCTTCCTCTGCTCCTGGGCAGGACGGAGAGGCAGGCCTTTCACAGCAGGCTGTCCCCACTGCCGGGATGGAGGATCTGATCCTGGAGGGCACACAGGCCATGGTGGCCAAGCCCAGGGTTCACTCACAGGCTCCACATGGATGATCTGGGCAAGAATGTAGGCCTGGAGTCAGTAGGACTGGAATGGTTCTCAAGACCTTGAGGCATGGGAGTGGGTCAAACTCTGCGGCCAGCTGTCCAAGTTTGAATCCTTACAGGTTGTATCACATGGGCCTCAGTTTCTGCATCTGTAAAATGCAGATAATAGCAGCCCCCACCTCATGCGTTGTTGCCATATATTGTGGATCTATATTCAGTGCTTAGAATAGAGCCTGGTGAATAAGAAACATTTTGTATGTCTTTGCTCAGCTTTTTATGGACTATATGCCATTGGGCATATGATCTCATCCCCTTTCCACAGCAGTAGAACAGACCACCCTTGCAGGTATCTCCTAAGAGAAATGAGATGGCATTCGGGAAATTACCCACCTGAATGAAGGGGCTTCCCCAGACAGATGAGAAAAGGGCGGTTCTCGGAGCAGTGAGGGTGACCAGGGTCCAAGGGAGTTCCCTGGAGTGGTTAGGCACAGCAGGTGACCTCCAGGTTTGCATCCTAACTCTTCCTGGGCAAGTCACCTCATCTCCCCAAGCCTCAGTTTCCCCACCTTACCTGGGATGAGTAAAGGAGGCAGACATGGATGGAATCTGAGATTTATTTTAAGATTCCAGAAGCTTTTTCTGCTTTCTTTCTACCATCAAACCCTGTTCTCAGCTCAGCAAGCCATCCAATTTGAATGGTTTTGATAAATTATTTATTGATAAGTTTTAATCGATAACAACTGAATGCCATCTCGTTTTAGAAGTGCATTTTGACAAGAGTTGATTATGGTGGTAGGGCTGGTACGGGGAACACAAAATCAGCAGCTAAGTCTAAAATGGCAGGGAGCAATAAAGGCCATGGATAAAACAGAGGCAGGGCAAGTTCTTCTCTGTACCACCCAGTGGCACCTATAATTTCATCAATTATTATAATTATAATGCTCACTACTGTTTGTTTAAGTACCTGCTAGGTGCCAGGTGATGTCTACCTCTTCCTACAGGGTAGTTGCTAATAACAGATGAGGAAATGGAGGCTCAGAGGTTAAGTGACTTGCCCGAGGTCACACAGCTTTTGGCGGAGTTGAAATTGGGACTCAGGTCTGTCTCACCCCTCACACATTTTGGAGGGTGTTGGAGACAGTGGGAGTGACAGACATGGTCCTTGTCATCTTGTAAACCTGAAATTTGGCTGAGCAGACAGACACTGGATGAGCCTCTGTGTTTTTTTGTTTTTTTTTGTTTTGTTTTTTTTTTGCCTCTCCGTTGTGACCTTCAGGACATTGTTTTTTGCCTCTCTGTTGTGACCTTCAGGACATTGTGAAATGGGACTCAGTTAGCAGGGACGCCATGGGTGGGCTGGCATGGCACGCCACGGCAAAGCCAGCCCTGGCATGGGGAAGCCGTCCAGTTCAGCAGGTGGACAGGCTTTCTGCGGGGTGGGAGGGCAGCGATGGGGCAGCGGACAAGTTGTTTGTGTCTGTCTCCCTCCTGGGGAGGGAGGTTCCAAGGCGAATGGGAAGGTGGGTGGGGAAAGGACCTCCCTGAGCGTGGGACAGAGTGACCTGAGGCTAGAAGCAACTTGGAGCAAATCATCCACCTCCTCACTCACTGCTTAAGCCATCTCCATCCTGGCTTTCTGAAACACCTTCTCTGGCCCCCCTTTGCCTGCTCCGGGCTCCGGGGCCTCTTCTTCCAGGTACCTTTCCTGAAACCCACCCAGGCTACATGAGAGCGAACTTGCCCAGTGCTCCTCAGGACTTATCCCACACACAGGGCTTCCCGTAGGTTGCTTTGGTCAGTCTTCACCCTGTAAAGTAGACATAGCCCTTGAACCCATTTTGCAGGTGAGGAGACTGAGGTCCAGAGAGGCTAAGAGGCTAGGTGGCAGCACCATATTCACACCAGCTCTGAGTGACTGCCCGTCCCACGCTGTCTCCTGCACCCCAGCTGCTCAGGACCCTGCCCCTCCCCTGGAGATACTCACAGTCCAGTGAGGGGGACACAGAAGAAGAGAAGGGATGGACATCTGAAATAGCAGGTGACACACAGAAGGAGTAATAGTGGCCACGAAAACAAGAGGTAGGGTGCAGGCAGGTTCCATAAACGAAACATGGGGCCAAGAGCTTTCCATGGACAAACTCTTGTTCTCCCTCATTGCCATGAGAAAGTTACCAATGATATGTCTCCATTTTACAGCCAGAGAGACTGAGGCGCAGGGAGGGGTAGTCCTTGACCAATAGTCACAGAGCCAGGGATTGATGTTCCTGGGATTTAAACTCAGGCCTTCTGGCCCCAGAACCAGTGCCCTCCGTGGGTGTTGGGGAAACGCTGCTTCACGATGCTGTGAGCTTTACGCACGTGTGCAGGTTACATGGTTAGGTCAAGGGTGCTTGGGAGTGGGGAGTGGGAACTGATGGGCTAGAGGGGTCCCCCCGCATCTGGCTTTCCAGATCCTGGGCTGCCAGCCCACATACATTCCTCCTTTTTTGCCCAGTTGACTCCCCAGGTTCTGGGGTTGAATGGATGTGTGCGTAATGGCAGTTGCTCAGCTCATCACCCTAAGAGGGAGCTTTGTTGCAAGTTAGGAACGGGTACACAGTCGAGCTTTGGAGAGCCATTGCATTGAGCTTAGCCTCACTCCTTAGTCAGGCCCAGGCTCCTCTCAAGTGCCTGGGACCTGACCCCAACTTGTCTCCTCTCCTCCTCGCAGGGAGCCGGGAGGCTGCGTTCACCTACGCCATCATTGCTGCCGGCGTGGCCCATGCCATCACAGCTGCCTGTACCCAGGGCAACCTAAGCGACTGTGGCTGCGACAAAGAGAAGCAAGGCCAGTACCACCGGGACGAGGGCTGGAAGTGGGGTGGCTGCTCCGCCGACATCCGCTACGGCATCGGCTTCGCCAAGGTCTTTGTGGATGCCCGGGAGATCAAGCAGAATGCCCGGACTCTCATGAACTTGCACAATAACGAGGCAGGCCGAAAGGTAGGCAGCCAGGGAGGGCAGCTGGGCGGCGCTCGCGGAGATACTGCGAAATGACTTGTTCGTAACGTCTGGTGCTGGGTGTCTGGTGAGGAGCCACAGGGCTCTGCCCTCAGCCTCACTCTGCTTGGCGTTGGCATCAGCTTATGGCTGGTTAGGATTTGTGTATGGCACAAAGCTTGTCAGCTATTAGAGAGGTTGGATAACTGAGTCTCCCTTAAGACGAATTGGATGTTACTCAGCAAGGTGGAAAGAGGGACAGATGTGGACTCTTATCCTCGGGAGGAGCCAAATTAGCCTTTCTCCCTTGCTCTCTTGCTCCCTTCCTGCCTCCCTCCCTGCTTTTTTCTCTCCCTCCTTCCCTTCCTCCCTCTTCTCAGGCTTCTGGCCACATCCTGTGTGTCAGAGCCTCCCAGGTGGCCTTGGTGAGTCACACAGGGGAATTGCTCACCTGGTCTACCCCAGGACAACGTCCTGGGGGAAATTACGAGGCCCTGCCTGTCTAGTCCCATGGCTGGGAGCTCCTGCCCAGGGTGGCACATCCCTGCAGGAGTCCCAGCTGCTCCCTCCTCCCTGATTTTGTGGTCAGATCACCCTGCAGGTCCCAGGTCCCAGGCTCTCTCCTGCCTTGAAGCCCTCACTTCCTCAAGACAGACAGGAGGAGGACACATGGCTTCCCTCTCCCAGCCTCGGTTTCCTCACCCACAGCTCCCTGACTGGGCCATGGTGAGAATTAAAGGAGAGAATAGCACGTGACCCGCAGCAAGTCAGGGTCAGGGTGGATCCCGCGGGAGTGTGTTCTGTGAGCCACACAGCTCCACTGGGTGTGAGGCTTGTGGCTGTTGCTCTGTCGTGCTGCCATGAGCCCATGGGCGACACAGACACTGGGAACTGTCAGAGGCTGTAAGACCAATCTCAGTGGGCTTCCTGGAGGAGACAGGCCCCAAGAAATGAGTGAGGTTTGGCTAGGCAGGGAAAGGAGGTGGAAGCAGCCAAGATCTGGTGAGCTGGGGAGGAATGGACGCAGGCCCAGAGGTAGGGGCAGGGGGCCAGTTAGGGACCACACTGACCAGTCTGTGAGCCCCTGACAAGGGAACCCCTGCAGGATGGGGCTAAAGCAGCCTTGTGTTCTGCACCTAGATCTGCTTATGGCTGCCATGTCCTCGTCCTTCAGGTTTCAGCCATGATGTCCTCTCTCCAGAGAGGCTTCCCTTCCCATTCCTTCTTAGCCTTTTCTCCAAGGTTGCCTTGTTCTGTGGCTTTCTCCCCTCTCTAGACTGTAAGCATACTGAGGACAGAGGCCTGGGGTGTCTCACAGCAGCACTCCAGAGCGTGGCACACAGTACGCACTCTACAAATATGTATGGAGTGAACGGATGAGTGCCTTGTAGTTGCTGGTGAGCCACTGATGGTTCTGGGGCAGGAGTGGGGCAGAAGTCATAGACCCTTGGGAGGCAGAGGGCTACCTTGAGTGGGGTCAGGAGCTGGGTCTAGGTGGAGTGCAGGCCAGGCCTGACCTGATGTTTCTGAGCAGGAACAGCCCTCCCAGCTCAGGAAAGCCCAGTGGAGGGCCATACATCCCCCTGCCTGCCCAGTGCTCTCTGGTTAGGGAGGACCCTTGGGGATGGCTTTCTAGAAAAGCACTTCTACAGACACTATGTATTTCCTGAGCCAAGAGGTGGGACTGCGGACTCCCCGGTGTGTGCAGAGAAAGGCCTGAGTCACCACCCGTCCCGCCCCTTTGTGCTATATAGGGGTGGAAATGGAGGCTCAGAGAGGGTGCCAGCTGACCCGTGGGACTTAGGTCAGTGACCACACACACCACTCAGCCAGAGCACAGCAAGGTGGTCTTCTGGCCTAGCCCCAAGTGGCCAAACACTCACTTGCTGCCTTGAGACACCCCAAGGGCCCCAACAAGGGCACGAACAAAGACAGCCACCAGCTGCTGTGGGTTCCAGCCCCTCTTGCGACCTCAGTTTCCACATCTGTCAATTGGGACTATGACCCTCTCCTTGTTCTGACCAGTGCCAGTCGGTTCCCCAGGATTTTGCAACACGCCATTTACTCGAAGGCATGGGACCCCACCCAGAAGCCCCCTTCCAGCAGGCTGCCGTGGGCCCCACGCATGGCAGGGCTTGGGAACCGGCGGGAGCAGAGGGGCCAGCCTGCCGCTGCTCCTGGCTGAGCGCCTCGGAAAGGCTCGCAGATGTGTTTATCACCCGCTCCCTCGCTCCTGCCGTGAGGAAACAAGACTCAACCTGACCACAGGCTCTGGGGCTTGTTGGCAGCTGGTGTGAGAGAAGGGGAAGCGGGGAGGCCAGGGTGGGGGCGGCTTCTGCAGACCTGATGAGGGGCTGCCCCAGAGCTGCAGGGGAGCCCTCGACTCCCCTGGCAGATGAGGAAGAATCAATGCCGCAGGGGCGTCCTGCCCTCGCAGGTCTCCAGTTCGAGTCTGAGCCCAGCAGGGTGTGGGCCATGGGGCAGGGGCAGCACCTCAAGGAGGCTGCGGGGCATCCCCCCCTTTCCCTCATTGTCTCGTCAGTTGTGTGGTCTGTAGGCCGAATCAGAATGGTTAGGTGCCAATATCTTTTGGCGAGGTGATTTTAGTATTATAGCTTCCCCTATTGGCAGTTCGGGGTCTTTGCACTTTGGATTGAAATCAGTGGTTGCTCAGGTTGGGGTCCTAGAATACGAAGTTCACATCCTAGCGTGTGATGTGTGGAATCATAGGCTCCCCAACTGGGAGGAAGGGAAGAGTCAGAAGCATTGTGTTGAAATCTTTGGATGGTGGAATCTTTGTGGCTTTGAATAATTTCTTTCCAGCCTTTTGGGCAGCAAGGAAATTACACCCAGTTTTTGCCCTCAAGACTAGATGCTCAGTCTAGTGAGAGAATCAGGTCCAAGAAGCAAAACTTGTGATTCAGAGCTACACACTGTAGGAGAAATGTGATGTAGAAAGTGAAGAAAAGAGGTCAGAGGAAGAGCGGTTTGTTTCCTCTTGAAGTCTGAAGAGTGCTAGGCAGAAGAAGAGAACTTTTAGCAGGGCTTTGAAGGCTTAGGAGTCCTCCAGGTTGACAAGGCATCAGGAAGGAAGAGGGCAGTTCAGGCAGCACAGGCATGTTTAAAAGCATGAAGTCCTAACAAAGCATGCTGTGGGGGCTCCACGTGGCCGAGGGTGGGGAGGACAAGTGATGAGGCTGCAGAGGGGGCTAGATCCTAACACACAGCCTTGAATGCCAGAACAAGGAGTGGGACTTTGTCTTAGGCCAGAGGTGCCCAGAAGAGGCTTTGGTGGGGCAGTGCTTGGGCAGGTTTCTGGCCTGTCTGGGATAGAGTGGAGAACAGACTGAAGGGGCTGTGGCCAAGGTTGGTGCCTAAACCCAGCAGGGGCCTCGGGGCGCATGGCTGGGGAGGCTGTTTAGGAAGCATAATAGGTAGGAGCTGCGTCAGGTGTGTTTGGGGTGGAGGAGCAGGGTGGTAATGGAAGCCCTGGTCTTTGTAAGATTGCCCGGTGGGAGGGTTAAAGGGGGAAAAGGAGGAGAGAGCCTGGGCCACAGCCTGGGCAAATGGGTACTGGGACAGGAGGGCTATGGGAAGGGAAGGACAGTCAGGGAGGTTGGAGGAGAACCAGGAGAACCTGGGCCTTCTGGGTGCATTTGTGAGTGTGTGTAGACATCCCCCTGCAGGAGTGCAGAGAAGCCTGGGCAGCTGGGAAACCCAGCCAAGGGCCAAGGATCTCCAAGCCTCCATGACAATATTGTACTTGGCAGGCCAGGCTTTCGAGGCCTCACTGTACAGAGAGAGAAGTGCACCAGGGAGCTCCGGGGGCCTGGGGGAGGGTGGGAGCCCTCAGCAACCCCTTCATGAGAGTGTGGTGACTGAGCCCAGGAGAGGCAGCCCTGGGGATGGGGGCCCAGCTGGGACGGGGCTGGCCCCTGCTGGAATGCGCCGCTTGCTCCAAGGGAGGTGAGCTCAGGGGGATGGAATTCCACCGAAGTGAAAAGTCACCTCCCAGTCCCTACCCAGCCTCTTGCACACGGAGGGGTGTCGGTCTTGTCCCTTCCTGCCCTGCCCCGTCTGGTCCGGGTGCTCCTGGGAGCTGGATTCCCACCCCTGCCCTGGCCGCAGGCAGGCCTGTGAGTCAGGGGACACCAGGGACCAGCCCCTGGCAGCTGGGGCGGAGCCCAGATAAGGCCTGCTTAGCTATGCTCCTCTCTGCTGTCCCGAGGGCCACTTGCATATTTGACCAGATAGAGTGGCCAGTGGTGGCATGTCAAGGGCCTGAGGAGCCAGGCCCCACCCAGCCCGAAGCTGACTGGCCAGGCCAGGCTGGGAGGAGGCATCCTCAGTCTGCCATGCCCTCCATTCCTGCCCCACCCCTGGGCACAGTTGTGGGTTCTCACCCTTGCAAATGGAAAGGCTTGCAGCCAGGACTCAGGGGACTTGGAGCAGGAATGGTCTTGGGCACATCTCAGCCCTTCAGGGCCTTGGTTTCTTCCATGGCAGGGGCTTCTTTTCTTTGCTCCCAGGAGGGTCTCCAGGTCTGACATGTGGGCTGGGGAATGACATGGGGTTCTTGGGATCATTGTATCCCAACCTTGTCTCCAACTTCTCTCCCACACACACCACCCTCCAACAACACACTCCTGCAGTCAACCAAGCTTGTTTCCACCTAAGGGCCTTTGCACAGGCCGCTTCTGCTGTCTGGAGAGCTCTTTCCTTGAATCTTTGCAGAACTAGCTCCTTGTATTCCTTCAATTCCCCGCTCAGATGTCACCTTACCAGGGAAGTCCTCCCTAACTTCCCTCCTCCACTGTCTCATCTCCTCCATCACCCTGCTTTACTTGCATGTGAAACCACCGCACAGAATGATCTCATTTGCACAGCTCTTTGTGTCTTTATTACTTGTTGCCTCCCACTGCAGTGTCAGCACCATAGGGTAGTGATGGCCTAAGTTCACCTCTAAACTTAGAACAGTGCCTGGCACATAATAAGTGCTCAAGAAATATTTGTTGAGTGAACAAATGATTTGGCAAGTGCTTGCTCTTTCTTGGGGGGATTTCCAGGAGCAGGGTTGCAAGGTATAATACAGGACTCCCACTTAGAGTTGAATTTGATATAAACGAAAGTACGTCCCAACTATTGCACAAGACATATTAAAAAATGATTCACCATTTACCTCAAATTCAGACTTAACTGAATTTGTATTTTTGAATTGAGCTGATATTGACATAATTGTAGATTCACATGCAATTGAAGAATATGAAGAGATCTTGTATACCCTTTGCCCAGTTTCCCCCAATGATGACAGCTTGCAAAACTATAGGACGACGTCACTACTAGGATGCTAATGCTGGAACAGTCAAGATGCAGAGCACACAATGGTCCCCAGGTTGCTCTTGTGTAGCCACTTCTACTTCCCTTCCCCTTCCGAATCCCCAGCAATCACGAATTTCCTCTCCACTTTTATACTTTTTTTATTTTAACAAAGTTACATAGGTGGATCTGACAGTATAACCTTTCCAGACAAGCTTCTTTCCATTCAGCACAATTCCCTCAAGCCTCCTTCAAGTGTTGTGTATCAGTAGCTGGTTCCTTTACCTTGCTGAATAGTATTCCAGGGCACAAAGGCTCCACAGTTTGTTTTGCCATTCACCTGTTGAAGGATATCTGGGTTGTTTGCAGGTTTTGACTATTACAAATAAAGCTGCTGTGAACATGTATGTACAGGTTTTTTTTGTGTGTGTGAATGTAAGGTTCTATTTCTCTAGAATAAATGTCCAAGAGCACAAATGTATGGTGGCTGTATGTTTAACTTTATAAGAAAGTGCCAAACTGTTTTCTATTTTGTGGGAGAGTGGTTGTGCCATTTTATATTCCCACTAGCAATGTGTGAGTGGTACAGTTTCTCCACATCCTCACCAGCATTTGGTGACATCACTGTTTTTAAATTTTTTTTGCCATTCCGATAGATGTATGTTATACCTCATTGTGGTTTTGACTGGCATTTCCTGAATGGCTAATGGTGTTGAATATCTTTTAATGTGCTTATTTGCCATCTGGATAGCCTCTTCAGTGTAGCATCTGTTAATGTTTTTTGCCTATTTTCTAGGTAGGTAGTTTACTTTTTTAACTGGTGAGTTTGGGTATTTCTTTATAGATTCTAGCAGCTAGTATTTGGTCAGACATGCGATTGGCAAATATATTTTCCCAGTCAGTAGCTTGTCTTTTTATCATCTTCATAGGGTCTGTCACAGAGCAAAAGTGTTTAACTTTGATAAGTTTTAATTGGTAAGGTCCAATGTATCTATTTTTCCTTGAATGGACTGTACCTTTGGTATTATCTAAAAACTCTTTGCTCAGCCCTAGATCCTAAAGGTTTTCCCATTTTTTTTTCCTAAAAGTTTTATGTTTCACATTCAACTCTGTGACCTGTTTTTTAAAAAATTCATTAACTTAAAAAAATCAATGAAAATTTATTTTTTTTTTAAGTTGGAGTTACATTTTTATTTATTTTCAATTGTGGCAAAATATACTTAGCGTGAAACTTGCCATGTTAGGCATTCTTAGGTGTGTACCCCAGTGGCATTAAACACACTCACACTGTTGCGCTGCCATCCTCACCTTCCATCTCCAGAACTTTACCATCTTCTCAAACGAAGACTCTGTCCCTGTTAAACAACCACCTCCCATGTCCCCGCGCCCCACCCCAGCCCCTGGCACCCACCTTTCCACTTTCTGTCTCTTTGAATCTGACTGCTCTAGGCGCCCCACATAAGAGGCATCATATAGTTTTTGTCCTTTTCCGTCTGGTTTATTTCAGTTAGTGTAATGTCTGAAAGGTTCTGTGATTGCTTTGAATTAACTTTTCTATGAGGTGTATGTGTAGGTCGGGGTTCATTTTTCAGCCTATTTATGTGCTAAATCCAGGAACCCTCCCTAGCCTCCACTGTCAAGGACAGTGGCCTCGGCACAGTGCCAAGGAAAGCTGTAGGATTGTTTTAGAGCTGGAGATTCTCTCTTCTGTGGGCATTTGATCAATGAGAGACTGAGACCCTGACCTGGAGGGGCCCTGCCAAGGCCACACACCAAGGGAATGGAGAAGCAAGAGCTGCACCTAGGCCCTGGTTCCCAGCTCAGACCTCCCTTCCGCTTCCTGGAGCTGGCCAGGGCCGGGGAGCTGAGCTGGATGAGAGGCTGAGGTAGGGGCCAGGAGGTCCGTGGTGGGCTTGAGAAAAGCTTAGTGGGATGACCAGGCCAGGGTGTGTGGGCCCAGAGGAAGAAGCCCAGACGAGACCAGAGAGGAAGCTACCAAGGACGGGTTGGAGGGGTACCAGCCCAGGCTGGGGCGGAGGGTGCCCACGAGGCCTGAGGTTTGGCCAGTTTTCTCCAATGACACAGCAAGGGCAGGGCCCAGCCAGGTCCTGTCAGTGATGCCACTGTGATAGCAGTGGACAGTACCCAGGCAGGAAGGGGATGAGATAAGAGAGGACGCATGGGTAGGGGCAGGAGCAGCCCTTCCCACAGAGACTGGAAATGTCTGTGGCCCCAGCTTCATGCGGCCTGGTCCCTGGCATCCCACTTTGCTCTGGGCTAGTAAGACCACCCCACCCCCAACCTGGATGGATGTGGGCAGCAGGGGCAGGCCCTGAGGAGGCGCTGAACACCCAGGCCTGGGAGGAGTCAGGTGGCTCAGCTGTGATTGGAGCAGCCTCAGGAAGGTGTCACCATCCTGCAGTCCCTGAGGACTGGGGGTGGTGTGGTTGGGAGGGTGGCAGGCAGGACCAGGACCCACAGAATGGAAGAATATGGGGAAAAGGCAGCTCAAGTGAGAAGGAACTTACTATCAGGAAGCGGGATGAGGTCCCTGTTAGAGCAGGTGGTACAGGTGGAGGGAAGGTTTTCAATTGCCTGGAGAATATGGACATGATTCTAATATCAGCACTTGAAATATGTGTGCTAATTTAATCCCCACAGTGGTCTTACGAGATTAGCATTCTCTGTTCTCTCCATTTTACGAATAAGAAAACGGAAGCACAGAGAGGTTAAGAAAGTTGCTTAATGCCACACAGCTGGCAGGTGCAGCGCTGGGATGTAAACCCAAGCAGCCTAGCTCCAGATCCAGGTCTTAACCTCAAACTACGCTACCACACCCAGGAGTCTTGGACTCAGATGCTTTTATCCCCACAGTATCCTGATCCTGAAATCCTGTGATTCCAAGATGTTACCCTAAGATTCACAGATCCTCTGATTTGAGGAACTTGGAGACTACAGTCCTCAGCCCCCAGAAGGCCCCGCTATGTGGTCATTTGGGTTGTGGGTTATCCAGGCACGCACACGTGCATCCTCTCCTACTCTGGTCACTGTGGCCTTGGGGGCAGTCCCTGAGCCACCACCTTCTTCCTGGGAGAGAACACATCAGGGCCAGGGAGGAACCCGCTTATGAGTGAGAAGAGGGGATTCTGTGTGCCATCTTGGCAGGGGAGGGGCCCCAGTCTGTCATGGGGGTTCAGGATGAGACTGGACAAGGAGATGGGCAGCCAGAGACCCATGCCTGGCGCTGGGACCAGGGCGCCCCCTGTTTTAGCAGAGTTTCTGGACTTGTTCAGCCTGATGAACATCAGTGGGGGAGACTTCTCTTCTCCCCCAATCCTTCCAGGCAGTCGTGAGACTCACCTCAGTGTCTCTCAGAGCCCAGCCTGGGCCGGGCATACTCTTGGTGACATAAAGTGGCACACATCCTAGGCCATGTCACAAACAGCCACCAGAGCACCAGAGGCACTAGACTGGGTGCGTCTGTCCCTGCCTTCTCATTCCCAGGCGTGCACAGGGGGCAGGCGGGAGGCGGGTGCTCCCTGTGCTGTCAGGTGGGCTCTGGAGTCCACTCCTGGCTTTGCTGCTTGCTAGCTGTGTGGCCTTGGCCATGTTACTCTGCCTCTCTGTGCCTCAGTCTCTCCAGGTCACTTAATAGCACCACAGAGTATTATGAAGATTACATGATTAAAAGAATTTAAACTGCTTAGAGCTGCCCCGTCCAATATGATCACAAGCCACATGGGGCTACTTACATTTAAATGAATTACAAATAAATAAGATTAAAAATTCTGTTTCACAGTCCATGTTTCAAGTGCTTGGTAGCCACCTGTGGCTCGTGGCTTCCTACTAGACCATTCCGTGGTGGCAGGAAGGTCTATTGGACATTACTGTCTTAGAGTGGCGGGCACGGAGTAAGGGCTGAGATGTTGGTACCACTACTAAGGGGCCTGAAAAGATCTCAGCTGCGGTGGAAGCTCATCCTGTCACCTCCCTGGCCTCCCGCCAGCCCAAGGGGGTCTCAGATGCTGGCCATCTGATTTATCTTGGAAGGAATTCCCAGTGTGGCTGCTGGCCCTGCAGCTGGGAACTCATTTGAAACCCACCTGAGGTAGGGAGGGGGCAGCATGGCGAGGCCCTGAGAGCCCCCTCAGTGAGGTAGAGTCACGGGCTCAGTTACACCACGGTGAGACCAAGTCAAAAGGCACCCACCGGGGACAATTGCCGCCTTTGTCCTCGGGAAGGGGACTGGGACTCCTGGGTGTTATCAAATCTGCCAGGAAGAGGGAGGGAGGGGAGCCAAGTGATGGGAGGAAGGTGGGTGAGGAGAGGGGCAGGAGTGATCCTAGAGGGAAGGAGAAACGACGTGTTCTGGAGGGTCTGGAACCAGGACCTGGCAGCTGTCACTTTTCCTAATCCTCAACACTTGTGTATTTTGAAGAGAAATCCAGTGCAACTGTGTCCCTAGGAAGGACTCCTTGCCTGACAAAGGCACTTCCTTAAATTACCTCCTTTCAGTGTGCATTGAGACACTGTCATGGCTGCTCACAGTGGCAAGCACTTGCTCTCGCTCTGTCCCGGGTGAGGTTCTAGGTGCTCTCCCGGGATTACTCCATTCAACTGACCGGACATCTTTGGGGACCCTTGGTAACTCCATTTCTCGGATGGGCAGCGAAGGTCCGGGCAGTGAACGTGAGCAGCATCCCAGGCTCCTGGGCAGGAGAGCTAGACGCAGAGTCTCAGGGCCTCCCTAGGCCGTGGCGGGAAGGGGACAGATTCCCTGCCAGCTGGGCATGGGCAGTGAGGCTAGCACTCAGCTGCTCACTGCAAGGCACTGTGTGCCCTTCACAAGGCCTGCCCTTCCGTGTGCTGGTCCCATCCCAAGTGCTCTTTGTAAGTGATCTCACAGGGAAGGGCCTATTGCCATTCCTATTTAGCAGATGAAGAAAACTGAGGTGCAGAGCAGTTCAGTGGTGCGCTTGAGGTTGCTCAGGTAAAAAGCATCTGAGCCAGGGTTCCCTCCAGCCATCCCAACTCTGCAATCCAAGCTCTGTTCATCCTTGGTGCAGCCTCTTATTAGCTCTCAATTGTGTGTGTATGTGGGTGTGTGTGTATTTTTGGACTTGGATGGATTGGTAGTCTTTTGAAATAATAAAGATTCCAACAAGGCCAGGCACGGTGGCTCCCACCTATACTCCCAGCACTTTGGGAGGCCAAGGGCAGTGGGTCACCTGAATTCAGGAGTTTGAGACCAGCCTGGCCAACATGGAGAAACCCATCTCTACTAAAAATACAAAAATCAGCTGGACGAGGTGGTGGGCATCTGTAATCCCATCTACTTGGGAGGCTGAGGTGGAAGAATCACTTGAACCCAGGAGGCAGAGGTTTCAGTGAGCTGAGAATGCACCACTCCAGCCTGGGAGACAGAGTGAGACTCCATCTCAGGAAAAAAAAAAAAAAAAGATTCCCACATGACATTGGTAAAGCACTTTATGATTTGCAAGACCTTTTTTTTTTTTTTTTTTTTAACATCTTTTCTTGGCCAAGTCTCACAGCTGTCCTCTAGGTGAGCAGTGTTATTGTGCCTGTTTTGTAGGTGAGGCAGCCGAGGCTCCGGTTGGGTACTGCTCAGTCCCCTGGAGGGGTTCTCTGCTGGGCTGAGAGTTTTGGACGGGAGGCAGGTCAGGAGCTCCTGGCCAGACCATGAGGGAGATGTGAATGACCTGGATGTGGAAAGAGCTCCGATCAGAGCCCTGACTGTGCCACTTGTTTGCTGTGTGCCCTTGGGCAGTCACCCTTCTCAAGCCTCAGTTTCCTCATTGAGAAAAAGGCAGGGAGGATTTAGTACTTGTCAGAGCTGTTGTGCAGGTTACATGAGATAATGCCCCTGGAGTGCCTCGTCCTACGTTCTCAGTCACGATGAGTGCTTGGAAAGCAGTCATTGCTGTTATGAATATCGTTGTTAGTATCAGCAGTAGTAGTGATTTTAAAGCCACAGTCAAGTTTTAATTCTTACGTTTTATTCCTAAGGACTGTTCTAGCTCTAAAACTCTGTTTCGTCCATGCGCTGGCTGTAGAGTATGCTAGCGGACTCAAGAGAAGGAGCGGTCCAGGTCGCCATTGAGATTTTTTGCTGCACTGAGCAGGGAGGGCCACAGGACACCAAGCCATAGCAAGGTCATGCTGGTTCTCCTTTATCCAAAATAGGTGATATCCACCTAGGTCTTTCAGTCCTGGTGAGCAGCCACCTCCAGGGGGGGCCTCTGCCCTTGTGCTTTCAGCCCCATGCCACACGTACCCAAGTACCACATTCCAGAACATTGAAAGTTGTCCATAAAGTCCGGTCTCCAGCCCAGACCTGCCTCCCAAACACAAGCCCCGTGCATCCAGCTGCCCGCCCTGCCTCCCTGCTCTGGGATGTCAACTGGCCCCTGAGCACACATCTATCCCAACCTAACTCCTGATCTTTCTCCCACAAACTTGCTGGTGCCTTTGCCTCCATCCCCTGGTTCAGTAAATAGCATCTGCATCCTTCCAGTTGTGTAAGCCAAACACCGGCCCTTGCCTTGGCCATGACACTTTATTTTCTTTCACACCCCACATCCAACATGTCAGTTCTACCTACAACATCTGTCCAGAATCTGTCACCTAATAACTTATACCCCTGAGCTCATTGTCCGAGCTACCAGCATCTCTTCCTACAGTGACACAACAGTCCCCTACCCGAGAGTCCTGTTCACCAGCATCTCTTCCCTGACATTGCACAACAGTCCCCTTACCCCAGGGTCCTATCCACCAGCATCTCTTCCCTGCAGCAGCAAAACAATTCCCTCCCCCGGGGTCCTATCCACCAGCATCTCTTCCTTGCAGTGGCACAACAGTCCCCTTACCCCAGGCTCTTATCCACCAGCGTCTCTTCCCTGCAGGAACACACCAGCCTACTAACTTGGGCCCCTGCAGGCTTTTCAAATGTGGGTTAAACCTTGCCTCCCTCACTTACAATCTCACCATGGCTCCCATCTCACCCAGAGTAGAGGCAGAAGCCTTCTCGGTGGCTCACAGGCCCGTCCCTCACCCCCGTCTCCTTCCCCTTCGCTCTCTCTGTCACCCCGCAGCAGTCTCCCTGCTGCTCCTCACACACACTGGGTATGTCCCTGCCCCCGGTCCCTCGCACTTGCTGTTCCCTCTGCCTGGAACGCTCTCCCTGCAGACACCCACCCTCTCACCTCCTCAAGTCTTTGCTCAAATATCACCTCTCAAGGAGGCCTTTCCTGACCACCATATTTGAACTTGCCCTCCCGTCTGTCTCGCTGCTTCCTGTTCCCTTCCACGTTTTGTTTTTCTGCGTAGCACTCATGGCCACCTGACATAATATTGGTACTTGGCCAAGTGATCCCAGTGTGGCTGGGAAAAGTTAGAGTGCCTGCTGTAGAAGGCCTCCTATGGGAACAGCAAGGCCCAGACAGAAGTTTCCCTCCCACCGTTTTCCCTCTGTGCCTTCGATATTTGTTCTAGTGGGCCAGCAGCACATGAATATTTTATACCTGTACTGCTTTTGTCTTACTCCAGGCACTGTTCTAATTACTTCATATGCATGAATTCCTAAAATTCTCATAAGAACTCCGTGAGGTCAGCCTGGCATTGTCTCCCTTTTACAAATGAGGAAACTGAGGCACAGAGAGGTTCAGCAACTCGCCCAAGGTCATACAGTTGATAAGCAAAGAGCCAGGATATGAACTCAGG
The DNA here is from genome assembly GCF_008728515.1 of Papio anubis. NCBI lineage: Eukaryota > Metazoa > Chordata > Mammalia > Primates > Cercopithecidae > Papio > Papio anubis. Next base: position 50,701,026 of record NC_044977.1, read on the forward strand.
CAGTCCAGCTCCAGGGGCTGCACTCTTGCTCTACTTCCTCCCTTTTGTGTATTCATCCACTTACTCATTCATTAAGAATTTATAGAGTGTCTTCTTTGCCTTAGGTGCAAGATTTTGGAGACCAACAGATGACTAAAAACTGGTTCCTGCCATCAGGAAGCTCAGTCTAGTTGGAAATGCTGAACAAGTAAATAAGGGAAAAGGAAAAACATATTCATTCAGCAACCATTCACCGATGCCTGAGATTATTTCCCAGCCTTTAAAAAGTTAGAGGGGGCCAGCCCCTGGTGTATTCCCTGATTGTGTTCATTTCTAAGCCAGAGAGCCAAATCCCTATATGCCAGCTCTGTTTTAGGCACTGAGGTCTGAGATAAATAATATACCATTACTGAATTTGAGGGGGATTACATTCTAATGACAGAGGAATAAGAGTGAATTACTGCATGTAAATATGACAACATGAACTGGATTTGGTAGAAGAGTGTGTAGGGGACTATGGGACCACAGGATAGGAGCTCTAACCATTTGGGGATTGGTTTGGATGGGTGCATGGCTGAGTGATAGGATGAATGGATGGATATACGGATGGATGGATGGATGGATGGATGGATGCACACATGAATGGATAGATGGATGGATGGATATTTGCTAGACAGATAGTAATGGGAGGGCTGGTTGAATGAATGGAATATGAATGAATAGATGGATGGATGGTTAAACGGATAGATCTTAGCAGATGGTTGGATGGATGTTTGGGTAGTTGGATAGATGGATGGCTGAATGGGTGGATGGATGGATGGATGAATGGGTGGATGAATAGCTATTTGGAAGGATGGTTGGGTGAATGGATGAGTAAAAAGCTGAGCTCACTGCTGGAAAGTTGGACATTTTCCCAGTGAGATCACTAGACCAGCTGAAAGAAAGGGATGGAAATCCATGCATTCATTCATTCATTCAACAAATATTTATTAAGCACCTATTTATGTGTCTGGTACTGTTTCAGGCTCTGGGATTAGACATGGTACTTGACTTTATGGAGCTGACATTCTAGGGGAAGGGAGACAACAAACAAATAATAGAATATATATATGGAATCTATTGTCAGAATTATAAATGCTATGATGAACAAACAGAGCAGGATGAAAGGGCACAGATGTCAGGATCAGGGGCATTTTATTTTAGGCAATCAGGAGAGGCCTCCTGGAGAAGGTAAGTTCTGTACAGGAAGTGAGGAAATGAGCCATCTGGGGAATTGCATTTGAGTCAGAGGGAATTACAAGGTCAGAGCCCAGAGGCAAAGAGGCCAGTGTGGCTCTCAGGGAGGAGAGGAGGTCACAGAGAGGTGTGTTAGAGAGCGGGGAGTGCAGGGCCCTGCTTCCATGTGAGAGAAGGGTTTGCCTGTGTCTTGGAAACCCACGGACATTGGGCTGATCAGCCTTAGGAAGGGCATCACCCTCCCTAAACCTCTGCTTGCTGGTTCCCAGCACTGCTCCCTCCTGGATGCTTGGCAGTTGGGAGGCTGTCAGCATTTTAATTACAGCTCCACGCTCTCAATGGTTTACAACTCAACCGTAAAACAGGCCCTGGGCAACATGTGGCACCTCTGAGTGATTTACTTGCTCACCATTTCTATATTTAGTGCCATTTAATGCTTGTTGGCCAAGTTTTCAGAGAGAAAAAGAAGGAGGAATTTGGTGATGGAGTGGGGAAGGGGTCGGTTAAGTTTTGTTTGTTTGTTTTTAAAACACACAGATGTATTTTTCAGTTGTTTTCTGAGATCATTTCCCAGGCTTTAAAAAGTCACGGGGGACCAGCTCCTGGTGTATTCCCTGATAGCATTCATTGCTAAGCCACAGAGCTGAATCCTTTGCAAAGTTGCCCTCTTCTCCTTAAAGTCCGTATACACTTCCTGGTGGGGGTTAGGTTTAAAGGACACCATGGGCTGAGGGTATAACTAAGGGAAAGGCATCAGTGACTTAATATTTCACCTGATATGAGCTAGGCTTCGGGCCATGTGCTCCCACCCCCTATCTGGGCTCCCCTCTGAGACCCCCAGCCTCAGGCTCTTCAGAGCTTCTCAAAATTCACCTGGGGAGTATGTGGAAATGCAGCTCCCGATTCCATGTGTGGGTCTGGGGCGGGGCCTGAGATTCTGCATTTCCAACAAGTTTCCACGTGATGTGGATGGTGCTGGTCCAGGAACCGCACTTTGAGCAGCAAGGATTTCAACCAGCACCATCCAGTAGAAATATAATACCAACCACATGGGTCATATGACATTTGCTAGTTGCTACATCAAAAAAGTGAAAGGAGGTGACATTACATTTAATAAGATATTTTATTTCATCTAAGATATCCCAAATATCTGTCTGATATTGATTACATATCATTTCAATATGTAATCAATATACAAATACTTTTTAATTTTTCTATAATAAGCCTTTGAAGTCTGGCATTTGTTTTACACTTACAGCACATCTCAATTCAGACTAGCCACAGTTCAAGCACTCATATGGTTCGTGGCTCCCGTTTTGGAGGGTGCAGATCTAAATCCAGCTTGAATACCCTGGTGATAGGGAGCTTGCTACTTTCTGGAAAGTCCACTGCATATCTATGGAATCCGAGCTGAGAGTTGCCCCTTGAGACTAGCTGGGGAGACCCAACTTTACTCCCTATGCCAGTTGGCTTATCATGCCCCCCACCCACTCTGCTCAGGGCAAGAGGCCCCTCTGCATCCTCAGCTGGGAACTGCAGAAGCGTAGAGATAACCGGGGTGTATTTCCATTTGCCCGACTGGAAAACCTCTACCCCACCAGGGGTGGGAACAGAATATCTCAGAGCTGGTGTCTTTGCACACACATCCCGGGGCTGTTGCAGGGCAGTGTGGAACCTTGGTTCAGGCCAGTCCAGCCTCCTGGACACCAGCTCCTGCATGCTGGACACCAACACAAGTCAGGAGAGGCCAGAGCTGCTCCTCGTGTCTCAGGGAGCTCCTGTCTGGGATGGGAGGTTCATAGGGGTTCTTTGGCAGCTGGCCACCTGGGCAGGGCCTTGCTGGGGCCCAGGAAGCTCAGATGGAGGTGGTCAAGGGCACAGAGGATGTTCAGCCAGGTGTGACCCGGCTCCTGGGTCCTTCCTCCATGTTCTGGAGCATCACCACCTGTGTCCCTGCCCCAGAGACTCTCCGGGATGCTTCAGCCTTGATCTTGTGTGGACTAAGTCAGGGCCTCTTCTACAAGAACCCACCACGAAAGAATGGCTATCTAGACTCCTGAGCAAGTGTGAATTTATTCATTCACTCATTCATTCATTCACTCAGAAAATGCTTGCTGGGTGTCTCCCGAGAGGCAGACCTCCTCTAGATGCTCCTGAATACAGCAGATGGGGGTTCTGTGTTTCCGGAGCTGACATTCAGGAGGGGAGGGGGAGAGCAAGCAAGTCATCCCGAAGTACTCCGAGTGGCCGGTGGGATGTGAGCCAGGGGGATGTGAGAGGGGCTGACGTGGGGCATTGTGGAGAGGGGGCCATTCAGGGTGCCTTTATGTTGTTGAGCCAGAGCTGAGGAACTGGAGGAAGGGTGTCACAGGCAGAAGGATCAGCCGCTGCAGAGTCCTGGGGCAGGAATGGGCTTGGTGTGGTCCTGGAACACCTGACATTAAGTGTTCACAGAAGCGTTTTGACAGGGCTGAGAGGCAGTGGGTGCACTGGGGCCTCGGAGGACAGGGCAGAGTATGGCATTCTCATCAGAGGCTACCACTTGGCCTCTGGTAACTGCCCACACCCTCACAACCAGACACCCCCAGTAATGCCCTGCAGTGTGCTGGGCTCCAGCCAGGAGGAGCAAGGCCCCTGGCTCTCAGCACTCAGTCTCATGGCAGTTCCATCCAGGCCTCCCTTCAGGTCCCAACTTGCCTTCCTTTCCTACCTGGGGCTGTCACTGCTGCACCAAGCTTCTCTTCTGCACCCACACCCTCTCCCTTGGTTTTTCCAGCCCCAGGGCATTGCACTCCTGCTCAGGCGCGGGTGACACCCTGCCCTCGAATTTCCAGTGGTGAACTCCTCTTCATCCTTCAAACCCCACGGGTCACCTCCAACTGCTCATGGGCCCCATGGCAGTACATACAGGCCTTTATTTTGGACCAGTCTTTCTTCTACTGGTCTGGCTGTCTCCCTGACTACCTGTGTTTTTCTTGAAGACAGAGACTTTGTCCAGCCACCCTCACTTTACTGGCACCCAGCACAGGCCCGGCAGTGGGAGGTTCCACTGGAGGGTTCAGGAAGGCCAGAGTGGATGGAGGACATGACCAGGGCTCTCCACCCCTGGCCACATGTGAGAATCCCGAGGAGCTTTTTAAAATAGCAGACACCTAGCCACACCTGAGACCAGTGAAATCCTAACCTCTGGGGGTGGGGTCCAGGCATCAGCAGATTCTGAAAGCCTGGGACTCTGCAGTGGAGCCTGGGGAGAGCATGCGGATTCTGCTGTGCCCATCCGGAGGCCAGGGCTGAGCCCTGCATGCCCACACAAGGGCTGACGCCCCTGTCATTGCACAAGCAGCTATGCTCCATGGCCCAAAATCCTAGGGACACTGGCCCAGTGGGATCTCTGGTCTTTTTTTTTTTTTTTAAACAAAAAAACCCCCAGCTTTACTGAGATACAATTCTCATGCCGTACAATGCATCCTCTTAGAGTGTACAAGTCCATGATTTTCAGGGTATTCACAGTTGTGCAACCATCACCACAATCAATTTTGAAACTTCTCAGCACCCGTCAGAGAAACCCTGTGCCCACTAGTAGTCACTCCTCATTCCCTCTCTCCCAGCCCCTGGCAGCCACTCCTCTGCTTTCTGTCTCTATGGATTTCCTGTTCTGGACATTGCATACATCTGGAAGCATACACGCTGTGGTCTTTTGTGTCCAGCGTCTTTCACTCAGGATAATGTCTTCAAGGTTCATCCATGTTGCAGCATGTGTCAGTACTTCATTCCTTTTTATGGCTGAATAATATTTCATTGTATGGAAAGACAACTGTGTGTTTACCCATTCATCCATTGATGGACATTTGAGTTGTTTCACCTTTTGGTTATTATGAATAATGCTGTTATTGACATTCGTGGACAAGTTTGTGTGTGTGTGTTTCTGGTGTTACTGTTCCCCCAGCCTCGTGGGGAGGTCCCATCCCTCTTTGAAGTCCACCATCTTTGGGGTTGTCCCTGACAGAGCCCAGGTTTCTGGCCAAGAGAGGAGGGTCTGGACTGATGGAGGGACCTGTGCTCTGGGTCCTCTACCTCTGTGTCCCATTGCTCTGCGTCCTCATGGGGCTCGCTCTGGCCAGGCCAATCAGCAGGAGCTGTGGATGCTGGCTCGGCCCTCATCAGTTGCACAGTTTGTAGCTGATTTACCACCAAACGGGTTCACAGGGGTCTTGCCCTGGGAGCTGGCCAGGCGGGCGGTCCTCTGGTTTCTGCGTGCTTCCCCATTCTCTCTCTGGTTCTGCCTGACTGAGCCTCCACCCTGCATCTTCCTGCATCTCAGGACCTTCCTGCTCAGGTCACTAGCCTGTCCTCTGCGTGGACGCCTGGGAGAGCTTCTCCAGTACCATTCCATATGTACTCCTCTGACCCCAGCGAGAACCATCAGGACAAAGACCCCGCCGGCCCTCCAGCCTGGCCCACTGCCCTCCTTCCTGTTTCCTGACTGCTCCCTGCTTCCTTCTGCCCTTGGCCTTTGCCTATGCTCTTCCCTCTGCCTGGCCTGCCCTTTCCTCCCTTTTTGTCTCATCGACTCCTCTTCAATGTCTGGTTCTCAGCTTAAGGTCACTTCCTCACCTCATCACTCCAGTCACTTTCTTTCTTACTGCTCTCATTCATTTGCAAGTATTTACTGAGCACCAGCTTTGTTCCTGGCACTGGTCTAGCTGCTGGGGACACCACAGGAGATGGACAGACCAGGCCCTTGCCCCTGGGCAGTTTACATTCTAGAGGGAGACATGATAAACACAACAACTAAAATGTGTGCTGTGTCACATTTGACGCAAGCTAAGGAGCAAAACAAGCCAGGGCAGGGGTAGGAAAGACCAGGGCAAAAGTCAGGGAGAGCCTCATGGGGAAGGTGAGATTTGAGCAAAGGCTAGAAGCACTGAGGAAGGGAGCCATGTGGAGCCTGGGGAAGAGTACCCCAAGGCAGAGGGGCAGCAGGTACAAAGGCCCTGAGGCAGGAGCATGCCTGGGGTGCTGGAGGAATAGCAAAGAACCCACTGTGATGAGCATGGAGTGAATGAGGGCATAGGAGATGAGGTCAAAGAGGCAGCAGGGGATGCCTGGAGGACAGATGGAGAGAGAACAGTAAAAGGAGCCCCATGCCCCCGACTCCCAGCAAGCACCCAACCCACAGCATGCACCTGACCCACAGCGTGCCCCTGACCTGCAGTATGCACCCAACCCCCAGCATACACCCAACCCCTAGCATGCACCCGACCCCCAGCATCAGCAACCCCAGCTTGTGGTCCAAGTCCTCTACCTAGTTTTCTCTTCTCAGGTCCCCACAACTGGAAGGGTTTAAGGAAAACCCTAGACAACATGTTATTCCACACACACATGACTGTGTATCTCAAATCAATAGGGACTTCTAAAAAAACATAACCACGGTACCATTATCACCCTGAGCAAAATAAACAATTGCTCAATGCTGTCTAATACCCTGCCTGATTCTGATTTCTCAAATTGTTTTAAAAACATTTTCCAGCCAGGCTGTGGGGGAAGTTCTGGGAGCTGCGACCACAGGAGCGGGAGCCACCTTCAGAGCCACCATTGGTGGACGCTGGTATCAGCCTCATGCCCGTGCGACACTTGACAGCATAGCCACCTCCCTCTCCAGAGCCTAAGCTTCAAGGGAGTCGGGGGCTTGCCTCTTTCTGCCCACGTGGCCACCAACCTCAGCTCCTGGCCAGGGAAGGGATTAAGTTAGCATGTAGTGGAAAGATGAATGAGTGAATGAATGAATAAGTGAATGAATGACTGATTGCCAAGGCCATTTCATGGTGCTCCAGCAGTAGAGAGAAGCACATAGGTTCAGCGGCTCCACGTCCCCACTGTCAGCCTTCCTGCCCCTCATGCTGTGGTTGGGGTCACCTGATTGCCTCACCCCAGGTCACAGGCCACAGTTCCCACTAACCTACACTCTGGGCCAGGCTTATCCAAGGCAACCCCTTCCCCGCAGTCAACCTAGCAGCCTGCAGGGAGGTCGCTTATGAGAGAGAGGCATCCAGAATGCATCTAGGAGAGGCTGCACTGTGTGGGGCTCGACTATTCCACCTCTAAATGGGTTTGCTACTTTAAATGCCCCAGTTTACAGGGGAGCAAAGCTGAGGCCTGGCCCCCGGCCCCCTGCGCCACTGTGCAGTGGGTCCATCTGCTAGCCACCACCGTATGGACTCCCTTCATGTTTGAGGGTGTGTGTGTGAGCTTGTGTGCCAGGAAGTATGTGGGCAGGACTGTGTGTGAAGGGCTATCTATACACATGTTGTGTAGGAATGGACAGCATGAGAAGCACCTGTGTGTGAGCATGTGGGTCATGCATACGTGTGAGAGTGTGTGAGTGTGTGCACAGGTGTGAGTGTGTGCTTTGAGTGTGCTGAGGAGTGTGAAGGTGTGAGCCTGTGGGGAGGGGGGGGTCGCATGGGGCCGTGCCTGGGGAGGTTGTGTGTGTGTAAGCACATAGTGAGGGGTGGCTGTGTGCAGGCCGCACAGGTTACTTGGGGTGGGGGGTAGGAGCCTAGAAAGGGATGAGTCTGGGGTGAGGGGCTGTGTGTCCACCATTCTTGGGGTCCTACAATACTGCAAAGTTGGGCAGAGACCAGTTCGTGGAGGGCCTTGAAAGCCAGGCAGAGGAATCTGGGCTTTAACCTCAGGAGCCGTAGGGAGCATTTGAACAGTTGTAACCTGGCAAACACTGAGTTTCAGAAGGCCCCCTATGTAGACCAGGAAACTTCTCTCTGGTTTGAGTGGAAACCTCTCTTCCTGCACCTCCCAGGCTGCATTCCAGGGGGCCTGTCCTATGGGGTGCATCTTTTCCCTGCCATCCACTCCATGTCAAGCAGGAATATTTGCTTGAAATCAGTGCATCCAGAATGACTTAAAGAATGCACCAAAAAGAAAATACCTCAAATGTTTACGGAAAAAAAAAGCTTTTTTTTCTGCTCTTTCATCTGAGTTGCCCAGAGGTATACAGCTGCAGCTGGCTGAAATGCAGCTTTCTGCTAAGATGGATCGACATGGGGAGGGAGAGGAGGAGTAGGAGGAGACTGAGAAGGAGGAGAAGGAGCAGGAGAAAGAGTAGGAGGAGCCTGAGGAGGAGGAGGAGGAGGAAGAGCAGGAGAAGCTTGGGAAGAAGGAGGAGCTTGAGAAGGAGGAGGAGCCTGTGAAGGAGGAAGAGTTGGAGGAGTCCGTGGAGAATGAGGAGCAGAAGGAGGAAGAACAGGAGAATCTTGGGAAGAAGGAGAAGTCTGTGGAGGAGGAGGAGCCTGCAGAGGAAGAGGAGGAGCAGGAGGAGGGGAGCAAGAGAAGGAGGAGGGGGAGAAGGAGGAGCAGGAAGAGCTTGAGAAGGAGAAGGAGGAGCAGCAGGAAGAGCAGGAGGATCCTGAGGAGGAGGGGGAGCAAGAGGAGCCTGAGGAGGAGGAAGAGGAGGAGGAGGAGGAGGAACATCATCAGGAGCAGGAGAAGCAGGAGCAGGAACAGGAGGGGAGCAAGTAGCAGCAGCTCTGGATGGGAGCCTGTAACACCTATTCTGGTGTGGATATCCACACTCATTGTCTCCCGGGGTTGGGGATCCAAGGCTGCCTACCCACTGACCTCCACATTGTCTTCATTTGGTGCCTTGGAAAGGGTCCCTGGTTTGGACATTAGCCAGCAGGATGGGTCCTGGGCAGGACTCTGGGGAGATACACCTATAAGGCAGTGGGGAAGGCCACCCTGGGCATTGAGAGAAGTTGGCCAGTGATGCAGCAGCCACAGGGACTTATGTTGGTCCCATGAGAAACCTGGAGCTGGGTTAGCCCCATGGAGGCAGGGAGATAGGCCTTTGTACCCAACACCAACCAGTCTTTGGCTGGAGGACTGCCCAGGGACGGGGAGTGGCCTTAGGTGAGACAGCTCCCATCAGGGGAGGGCAGTGCCTAGGAAGGAACTCAGCTGCTAGCCATCCACAGCAACACTCCCAGCAGCTGCAGAGGGAGTGTCTGGTCCTGAAGGACAGATCCCGGTGGCATGCGACAGTGTCTCCTATACAATCCAGCCCAGGTGAGCATCGATGAGGGGGCAAGGCCATCCTAGCCCACCCACCTTCCTTCTGTTCTGCAGCATCACAGCTCTAGAGCCAGACTGCTGGATTCCAATACCAGTTCCACGCTTCCTGACTGTGTGATTGTGGCCAGCACTGCCACCCCTTGGCTCCCCAGTCTGCTTATCTGTGAAATGGGCTGATGATGGTCAACCTTCCTCATAAGGTTTCTGTGTGCATTCGTGTCAGGCACTGGACACCGCAGCTACCTCAGAAGCAGCGGCTTTTATTAGAGGTGGGCATGGATCCTGCCCTTGTGCCGCTTCCTATGTGTATGCTGAGAGGTTCAGGCATACACATAGGAAGAAATGACACTGAGAAGCTTGGGCTTGAGGCCAGCATTGAGCCCTAGGCCGAGAAACTGTCCTCACTCTGATCCTCACACCAACACCAACATTGCCTACAGAGCCTTGAACAATAGCACAATCCTACATAATCACAGTGGTGATTATGAGTGTCTCTTTCCCTGGAACTCCACCTTCGGTCATTTAACCCAGATGCTGCACCACCAGGCGTGTTGCATTGAGCCCATGTCATGAGGAGACAAAGCTGGGGCTCAAGGAGGGACTCACCCAGTGTGCCCGCCAGAGTCTGGGAGATGGCGTAGTCAGGGGTAACAGAGGAACATTTAGGTAAAGGATGACTACAGAGATGTGGGCAGGATTTAGGGAATCCTGAAAAGGCCTTAGGGCTGGCAACAGTGGGGAGCTCTGACTGCCCTGGAAGGCAGTGTTAGTGGAGAAAGCATGGCTTGGGGAAAGGGGCCTCCTGGCAGGTGCTGTGGTTCTAAGTAGACAGTCACAGCCGCCATGTGGTCCATGGACAGGGAGTCCGGGGTGTAAAAGTCCAGCCTGTATTTTCTCCTGCCCTCCAGTCCCTATGGGATCCCCCATTGGGAAGGTGGAGGGCAAGGAGGGACACAGCTCAGCCTCCCGGGGCAGAGCAGGGGTGAGCAGCAGCCAGGGACACCTTCTACCACACACAGAGGATAATGGACCCGTGTTTCACTTGGTTGGTGCAGGGTGGGTGCTTGGAGACAAGAAACATGAACAGATGGGGCATGGGGCACAGGAGAGGAAGCCAACGGAACTTGGTGACCATCTCCTGCCTCAAGTCTCTGGATCTGACATGGCTTTCTGTGAAAACTAAGCCATCAGTCCCCCAGCCTGAGAGCGAGGGGCCTCCACACCCAGTGAAGCTCCTACCTGCTTTCTGTGCATCTTTTTGACCAGGGCCCACCTTTACCACGTGATCCAGCTGGCATGGATCTTTTTGGAGAAGGTTCAGGAACGAGCCTTCTGCTGGGGGGAGGGTGGCTGGGCTCTGAGCATGGGAGACAGCAGTACCAGCGGTGTGGATGGGAGAAGGCACTGCGGGGACCAGGAGCACATCATGTGACGGGAGAACAAAGGCAGCCATTGCAGGGGCTGCTTAAAGATGCCCTGGGGTTGCCATGCCAGGTGGCAGCAGCACAGACATGCTTCTGGTGCTGGGAGGGTGTTTGCAATAGGACAGGGGTTCTGGGGTGAGTTGACCTCGGTGTGGAAATAGGCAGGAGAACGGACGAAGGGCTGGGGCTTCAACAGCAGGGCTCCCAGGAGCTCCAAATGACCTTTGGGGGAAATGGTCACTTCCTTGCATCTCTGCAGCTGCTGCACTGCACAGAAATGGATTTTCACGCCAGGGACATCTGGGAGAGTGTGGACAACCTCAGCCAACCTGCTTCTCTCCTCACCCTCCCCTCCTCGTCTCCCTGTGTCCTCATCTTTTCTCTCCGAGATCCCCTGTGGTGCCTTCATTGGTAGGGAAAACTGAGACTCAGAGAAGGAAAGGGACTTGCCTGCAGACACACAGCAGTGTACAGACAGAAGCAGGACCTCCATCTGACGGCTCCTTCTGCCCCACAGCGCCGTTCTCCCTGCCCTGCCCTTCCAGCCCTGTGTGCGCTCATCCCAGCATCCGCTGCTCAAAATGAGAAAAGTTCCCACAGGCTGGGTGCCAGTTCTGTGAGATACATGGTGCCAGGTCTCAAAAAGCCTTCTCCTATTTAATCCCCACTGTTCCCTTTGAGAGGACTTGTTCCTACTTTACAACGAGGGACAAATCTCTTAGGATGCATTAGGGTGCAAGTAACAGACTGCCTTACTGTTACCAAAAGTGGTATTGATGGTAGGAGTTTGTTTTTTTCCTGCAAAATAAAAATCTGGATGTGGTTTCTTTCAGAGGCTCAACAGTCTTCTCTTGGGCCCCAGCTCTTTTCACCCTTCCATTCTGCCATTGTCAGTTTGTCAGCCTCTTAGGTCTTGCCTAATGGCCACAAGATGGCTGCCTAAGCTCCAGGAATCACACTTTTACATCACAGCATCCAAAGATAGAAAGGGAGAAGTTGCTCTTCCGGGTCTCTGTTTTTTTCAGGCGATGTGTCGTGTTTTCGGCCTCCGTGGTCAGAGGTAGGCCAGCAGCAATGAGCAGGCGATGTGCTGTGTTTTTGGCCTCTGTGGTGAGAGGTAGGCCAGCAGCAATGAGGAAATGGAGAGCCAGAGAGTGTGCCATGTTCTCTTGGGCCATTTCTGCCATCACCAGCATGTGGTGGCAGGGGTGGGATTTGAATTGAACTTCTTGGGTGACCTGACTCTGCCACAGTGCCAGCCCTTCTGCTTCAGGCTGCCTTTGGCCACATCATGCTTTCCTGAAGACTGGTTCTGATTGCCTAGGTCATCACTCATAACCTGAGGTATAAGTAGTCCATAACCGACCACTCCCTTCAGAGGAGCCAGGCTGGCCAACCTCAGAGGGGTTCCAGAGGGGAGGAAGCAGCAGATACTCAGCGAACCCAGAGTCTTGAGCTCCAGCCCTCGAGGTTCTGGCCTTCCAAAGACCTTTTTAGGCAAACCAGTCCTTGGCTCCCCAGACCTGCGCCATGCCATGGGTGACTTGAAACCCATCAACTAGGGGCTGGCTATCTGCTTTACAAAAGGCACCTCCACCACCCAGATGAAAGGATTTCTATTCCAGTTAGGGTACTTTAAGCTGTAATGGACAGAAACCCAACTAAAGCTTGCTTAAGAGCAAAGGGTATTCATTACTTCCTGGAACACAGTGGTCTTGGGTTAATGAATTCAGGTCTGGCTTGATCCTGGGTACAAATGATATTTCCCGGACCCAGCCACATGCACCCCTTCCTTGCCGCCTCTCTATTTCTCAGCTCTGCTTTCCTAGTTGATGCTATTCTCTGCCCCATGTGGTTGTACAATGCCTGTCCACAGCTCTGGCCCCTGCATTCCCTCCTGTTCATATCTGGTGGGAGATAACCAGTAGCTCTTGTCTTCTGTGCGTGCAGAATCCCCAGGACTCACTTCAGTTTGGCTCTGACTGGTCTGAGTCACCCATCCTTAGCAATGACCAGTGGGGTTACTTCGGTTTAGGGGCGAGGGAAGGCTTCACTGAAGAGTCACTGTTTGCAAAGCTCCAAGGCCCCACTGGTCTTGCTAGAAAATAAGGCACCAAGATAAAGACGTCAGGTGCTGGGGTCGGGTGGGGCTGGGACAGGCCGCTCTGTGGAGGAGGTGGCACTGTGGAGAGCTGTAGAGGGCTGGGTTGGGCTGGGCCTGCGGAGATGAATGGGGACACATTCCTGGAGTAGGGCAGTGCAGGATCGATCCTGGAGCGCCCAGTGCTTTAGGGTGCCTTCCATGGGTGCTGGGGGCAGGGATGACAGTGAGCAGTGTGTTCAAGGCTGGGAAGCCTTTGATTTTTAAAATTGGATGCCCCTCAGAATGCTATGGAGGGTGGCGGACGCTTCCGGTCATAGGAACACCATGTGGCATGGACCCTATGGGAGCCACAGGTTGCTGTCTGACCTCCCCTCCCAAGAATCCTTCCTTCTTCCAGGAAGTTCACCCCCAGGTCCCCTGGGCAGCCCGAGTGTCTGGGACAGGACCAGAAGCGCCAAATTTGATAGTATCTATTTGGCATTATGAATCAAGGAATTTTCTGGAGCCAAGTTTCTCCCCAGTCCCCTCCCAGGCCTGAGAACCCCACCCTGAGTAATTCCGGGCTCTGGGCAGCACCTGGTACATTGTTGGCACTTCCTGGGGGACCTGTCAAAAAGAGATTGATTTTTCTCCCTCCAGTGGTGCAGAAAATCCTTCCTGCTGCTCCAGACAGGTTTGGGGCATGGCTGGGAGGCAGAGAAGGCTCTGGTTTGCAGCCCCACCCAACCTGGTGCAGGAGTCCCCTTTACAGACCTCAGCTGCTGCTTACACACATTCCAGGACAGGGAGCTCACTATCTTACCGGCAATCCTCTTGAGCCCTGGTGAGCCTTGTTGGGGAGGTTGGCCTCTCACTGAGCAGGAATCTACTGCTCTGTGACTGCCATCATCAACTGGGGTCCCAGCTCTGCCCTCTGGATACACAGTCCTTCCTGCTCACTCTGTCCTGGGTCAGGCCTGCAGACCCTGTGGAGTAGTGACTAGGGATCCCAGAAACTACCTTCTCCAGGCTGAGCAGCTCCAGCTCATTCACTGTGGGTCCTCCAGCCCTCTACTCTAGACATGCTCTGTTTCTTTCCATCTGCTGAGGCATAGTCCAGTTCTGAAAACTGTATACCAAGACCATCCCCTCCTTTATTGTGGGCATTAGGCCTTAGTTAATATGGCCCCAGAGTGTTGGCTTTTCAGTAGCCTCTTAGCTTATATAGAACTTGTGGTCAATTTCAATCTTTCTCAGTCTCTCCCATACTGTGATTTTGCAATCAATTTTTTAGATATCAAAAATTGTAGATGTTCAGCCTTCTGGCTGGTTTCAGCCACTTGTTTTATTCTGTGGAAGGGATTGAAGTCTGCCTGGCACTTCACTCACATTATCCTCTGTAGATGCCTGAGCTAACTGGAGTCAGATTTCAGTAGCACCAAAAGACCCTTCTACTCCCCAGATGCCCCTCTTTCTGGCCACTCACCGTGCCTGAAATGTCCTCATTATGTGCTCAACATGTGCTCTTCCTTAAGCCTGCTCCCTCTTCCAGTTCTCTGTCTCTGTTTCCCGATCTGAAATGCCTTTTCCCCATCTCCCTGAGTTTGGCCAATTCTAATTTATCCCTCCTGTTATCTGACTTCAGCTCAGCCCTGGCCTTCTTGGGGGACTTCCTTGAGATGCACACAGGAGCAGCTCCCATGGGTTCAAGTTTCCTTCTTTGTCACTTTCACTCCTTCATAGCACTTACCAGTGTATGATTAGACTCTGGGGAATTATTAATTCCACAGCTACTTCTGGTTTGGAATCACAAGCTCAGAGGTGGCAAGGATTGCAAACTCAGGGAAGGTGGGGACCAGAAGCTCAGAGAAAACCGGAGCAGCACCTGCTTGTGTCATAGTCTTCCTGGGAACTCCCCAGCAGGGGTGACGCCAAATAGCACAGAGTAGGTCCTCATTGTAAAACAGGTGCATGAGTGAATGCATACCTGGACAGACACGCCCTAGGTCCCGTTCCCCTTGCAAACACGAGGCAGCATCGTTTGCATGCGAGGCTCTTCATCAAAGGCTGGGGATTTCAAGGTGAATGACCTGGCCTGGGGCCTGAGGAGTGTGGCCAGTGGGGTTCTCTGGAAGCGGAGGCTGAGATGGAGTTTCAGGTCCCAGCTATTTATTGGGAATCTGCATAAAGGGGAAGAGGAGAAGCAGGGTTGGGCAGATGGAGGACTCACACTTGGATGCTGGCCCAGCAAAGCCTTGATGGGGAGTGCTGGACTTGGTCCTGCCCATTACGTTGGACTGCCTCTGGCTAAAATGGCCTCTCTTGGCCCCCAGATGCAGGGCCCCACGCCCTGAAGGATCTGACAGCTGGAGGCTATGCGCTAATCACACTCCCAGGCCAGCGGTGTGTTGGAACACTCCTATGGGCTGGAAGACCCACTACTAAATATTCAGGGATTTGTCAGTGGTTAAACTGTTGGTAGCTTAAAGTCAGCCATGGTGGGAACATTTAATTTATTCCTCAGAAATTGGGAAATACCACATAACAGGGCTTTTTGTTGTTGTTGTTGTTGTTTTTTTGAGAGCCAGTTTGAGCAACATACCACTACTTGTAGCTATGAAGCAAGTCCTCCCTTGGAGGGCAATTGGCCTGGGGAATGCTGACATATAGGCAGATCATCACAGTGCTAAGGAGACAAGGACTCTAACAGCACAGGTCAGCCATGGAAACCATGAGGGAGACACTGTCTATCCTGACAATCAGGGAAGGCTTTGTGAGGAGGTGACTTTTTTCCTGACATGGCAGAATAATCAAACACTACAAAAGACAATCCCATGAAAAGTAAGACTCCCGTTTGTCCACCTGGTCCCCTGGCACTGGTGTCCTCCACAGAGACAGCTGCTCTTACCAATTCCCCTCATATAATTCCAGAAATACCCTGTGCTCTTACAAGCATACGTGTATGAGTCTTGTTTCTCATACAAACAAGCTCCCATGCTGCAAGCCTTTCTGTACCTTGCTTTGCCCTCTTAACCATGGACCTTGCAGTGTCCTTGGTTAGTGAGTAAGAGCTATTTCATTCTCTTTAGCAGCTATAGGGCTTTCCAGCTTATAGATGTGCCATAATTTACATAACCAGTCCCCACTGGTGGATCTTCAGATTCTTTTGGCCTTTGGATATTTCAGATAAGGTCTCTGTGAGGCTCTTTGACATTTTGCACAAGCACAAGCCTCCCCGCAGGGTACATATTCAGTAGTGGAATTATTGGGCCATCGTCTGTAATGGTGATAAAGATTGGCCTTCCAGATAAGGAACAGCAGGTGCAGGGCCGAGAGGCATGGAAGGGGTGAGGTTGCTCAAGCGGAGGCGGCTGCTGTGGAGACAGCATGGGCCTGGAGGCCAGGAGGGTGGGGCTCAGCTTGGCCCTGCCACAGAGGAGCCAGGTGTATCCACTGTGGTCATGGCTGGATGCCACAGGCACATTCAGACTGGGAAATTAAGGAGAGTTTAGAAAGAGACCACTGTCCAATGACCGATGGATGCGTGGACAAAATGTGGCATACCTGTACCATGGAATGTTATTCAGCCATGAAAAGGAAAAGAATTCTAACACATGCTACAACATGCACAGAGCCTGAACACTTTATGCTCAGGGAAGGAAGCTGGAGACAGAAAATGCCACATACTCTGTGATTCCATTTATAGAATAGATCTGTCTAGAACAGACAGATCTACAAAGACAGCAGGTAGATTAGTGGCTGCCTGGGACTGGGAAAAGGGGAAATGGGGAATGACTGCAATGGGTATGGGATTTCTTTTGGGGGGTGACTAAAATGTTCCAGAATTAGATTGTAATGGTAATTGTACAACTCTGAATATACTAAAAACTGCTGAATTGTACACTTTTGATAGGTGAATTGTATGGTATGTGAATTGTGCTGCAGTAAAGCTGTTTTAAAAAAGAAAGAGTTTGCTAACAAAAGAGGACAAAAGTAAAGGAACCCAAAGAGTTGGTGCAGCACCCTGGGACTGGCTACACTGGGGAGCGGTTACTCCTTAGGCCCAAAGACAGGGGAGGCTGGACTGCTAGAATCCTGGGGCTGTAGAGAGAGGACTTCCCAGCAAGAGCTGTGACCTGTGATAGGGGTGTGCAGACATCCTGAAGGGCCCAGCAGGGAGCAAGAAGGGGAAATAACTCCCAGAACTTTTCTCCTGCCCTCTGATTTCCTGCCAGTGCCTTCCACTGGTCAAACCACCTGGAAGGGCCTACTGAGGACAGACACCAGATTCACAGATTTACTTCCTTATTTATTTTTCACATGTATTGTGAAATCTCAGCATCACAAGATGGCAAAATGGCAAACTCTAGCAGTTTCATGCAGCTGGTCTTTAACCTTTAACCCAATGGTGCAGCCACCAATATAAAATACTGACATTCTGCCAGCTGCTCCAAGCCCCTCGATTGTCCCCCACCTTTGCCATGGCTTTACCTTGAATCCTCTCGACTTCACCTATATCCAGCAATGGAGGGTTGATACCTGGCTAGCCTAGCAGAGCCTGTGGGACCCTGAACATTCAACTGACAATTGCTCAGGCCTGGGGCATACTGCTTGTGGAGTGATTTGAATGCACCCCCTTGGTGAATTACCTTCAGGCGTTTTCTGCACACCTGCTGTATGCCAGTCACTGGGAAGCTGCATGGAGCTGTGTCATCTTAGAGCCTGAGCCTGAAAGCCCTCAGACCTCCTGACACTGAAGCACAGAGCCTAGGCTCTTCAAGTGGGGAAGGGAGCTCAGAAGTCTCCTCAGGCAGCTCAGAAGCCTGGCCTCAAGCAGCAGGGTGCAAAGAGTGCAGCTTTGTCCCTCACACACTTCCTCTGCTGTTGTCCCTTGCCTCAGAGAGAGGGCTGGGTGCCTGTCTGGTGGCCAGCCCTGTCCAGGCAGCTGTGATTATGCCTGGCTTAATGTGGACATAATGCAGTCACTGCAGCTCTCAAAATGCAGAGTATGCAGGGCTAGCGGGCTGGATGCCACCTGATCAGGGCCCATTCAATGCCACCATGGCATCAGGCCATCAATGGCCTCAGAGGAACAGGGAGGCCACATTCAGGGGTCCAAGAGGGGCAGGAGGAGCAGCGACCCCCATCCAGGACACAGGAGCCGCTTTCTGCACTAGGGCCATTGCTTAGGGCCTACCATGGTAGTAGCCCCCAGTATCACAGATGTGGAAATACAGGAAAGCCTTGGTATTGCTTTCCCATGAAAACCTTCCAGGGTCTTCCCGTCGCCTTTTTAAAGAAAACCACTTTTCTGAGGTATAATTCACATGCCATACAGTATCACCACTTAAAGTAAGCAATTCAATGGTTTTTAATATATATTCGCAGATACGTGCAACCATCAACACAATCAATTTTACATTATTTTCATCACCTCATAAAGAAATCTGTACCCATTAGCTGCCACTCCCCATTTCCCTTCTTCTCTGCAACCACTAATCTCCCATGTGTCATTATGGATCTGCCTGTTCTAGGCATTGCATGTAAATGGAATCACATGATATGTGGCCTTTTGCATCTGGCTACTTTCACTTAGCATATAATGTTTTCAAGGCGCATCCACATTGTAGCATGTGTCAGTACTTCATTCCTTTTTATGGCTGAATAACATTCCATTGTATACCTCATTTTGCTTATCTGTTAATAGTTAAGGGAGTTATTCCTCTCACTTTTTAGCTGTTATGAATACTACTGCTATGAGCAATCATGTACTCATTTTATTGTGGACATGTTTTCATTTCTCTTGGGCATACACCTAGGGGTGGAATTGTTGAGTCACACATTCTGTGTCTAACATTCTGAGGAGCTGCCAGACTGTTTTCCAGAGTGGCTGCCTCATTTCCGATGCCCGCCAGCAGTGCAGGAGGGTTCTGATGGCTCCACACCCTCGCCGACACTTGTTATTGTCTTAGCCTCCTAGTGAGTGTAAAGGAGCATGTCGTTGTGGTTTTGATTTGCCTTTTCTTGGGGACCAGTGCTACTAAACATCTTCTCATGTGCTTGTTGGCCATTGATTGTATCCATTGCATTTTTATAAATTGAGATATTGCTTATGTGAAAAAGGTACACAGAGCATCCCTGTTCACTTTAAAGAATAGTTACAAAACATGATCCATGTAACCATAACCCATATCAAGGAGCAGAATATTGCCAGGACCCCCAGAAGACCGCTGGGTGCCCCTGGCCAACCACAGCCCCTCCCCGCCCTGGGAATAACCTTGTCTTGATATTGGTGGATGGGCTTCTAAACAATACAATCCACTTTTGTCTGCCTTTGACCTTGATCCAAATGAAATCACTCTGTGGAAATCATTTCTGGCTTGCTTCTGTCCCTCCACACTGTGTTTCTGAGTTAGTCCCTGTCAGTGTGGCTTGCTAGAGCTGTTCATTGTCATTGCCTTATTGTGTTCAATTGAAATGCACATGCTGTGGCTTATCCACTCACTGTGGATGGTCATCTGGATGGTGCCCAGGTCAGAGCGATTATGAACATTGCTGTGTGGACATTCTTGAACCTGTTTCCTTTGCACACACAGTGATTCTCTAGGGTATGTGTCTTGGAAATTGAAGGTCTGAGTCATAGGCATGTGTATCCTCAGCCTTACTAGATACTGGAAAACAGGTTTCTAACATACATGTACCACCTTTGCATGCCTCCAGCAGTGCCTGAGTGCTCCAGGTGCTCCATATGCTCGCCAACACTCAGTATTGTCAGAATCCATTTTGAGCATCCCCTAGGTATCTCTATGTCAAAGCCTCCAGCTCAACTGGGCCTGAGTGCATCAGAAACACCTGCCTAACTCTGCCCCCAATTGTGTCATCACACCTCCAAACCTTTGCTCTTTCTCCTACTTCTTAAGCCAAGGCAGAAAGGCAGGCTGGAGACCTAGGAACTATCCCCTCACTGACAATCAAAAGGGATATCTGTGTTATTTTGGGGACACAGATCTGTGGGACGTAGCCTGCATTTGAACAGGCTGCTCATCCAACATGGGCTGTGTGTGTGGGGGGTCCTGGGAGAGTGCTGCCTACAGGAGGTACTCTGTGATGCCAGGTGTTCTAGAACCAGAGCCTTCAACCAGCCAGTCCTGTTCCTGAACACTCTGGATGGAGGGATCACTGGCTTATTTGATTGCAGATATTGAGGTTGAAATGTGATAGCACTCCCTCCCTGGTGGTTCTATTGACCAAACACTGGTCACCTCTCCTGGAAGCAGAGCTCTTAGGGCCAGGAAGACCCTGAACATGAACCCAATCCTCAGAGACAGGAACTTAATCTTGTCACCTGGGTATCCCCAGCATCCTGAACAGGCTCAGGGCCAGAGGCAAGACTAGTGAGTGTTTTTTGCATGTCTGATTCCGTTCCAGCACCCTAATTTTCTCAGAAAAGATGGAATTGTCTTCACTATATGTTAGAGTTAAGGAAACTGAGACCCGGAGAAGAAGCATCACATGGGAACTAAGTGGCCAGCAGACACTCAGTTCACCCCTCAGCTCCAAGCCCCTTGCCTCAGAATGTCTCACAGACCAGCTCTGAGACTTAGTTGAACCTCGAGGTTTTTTTCTGTAAAAAGTAGTCAATCATACTGGCTTCACAGAATTAATAAGATGCCATACATAAAAGCATGGGCCCAGTGTGTGTGCAGGGGGTTAATAAATGTCCACCCACTTACCCCTTCCTCCATTCATTCTTTCATGACATAACAGGCAAAAGCAATTTGACAATCTGAATGAAGGATAATAAAAATGCTCACACACGGTGACCCAGCAACTGTGCCCACCGGGAAATCTCCATCTCCATGCCTGGTACACAGCAGGAGCTCAATTCGTGTCTTAGGATGGAGGAGGAAGGAAGAGAAGCTTTAGTCCCAAGATATTTCTTTATAGGTGAAAAAGGAAGAAAGGGGTGGAGGGAGGAAGGAAGGAAGAAAAGTGAGAGAAAGAAATAAAAACAATTTTTTAAAGTACCCTGAAAATCATCTGAATATGCTGTACTCTGGGTGCTGGGTAAAATGTTGCCTTCTCTTGTTGCTGGGCTATTCTAAAACAAAGGTAAGCAAAATATGGCTCATGGCCCAACTCTAGTCCACTGTCTTTGTAGTTGAATACAGTTTAAATGAAAAGCATCCGCTATTCAATTCTTGAACTTCATATAAATGGAATCATAAAGTATGTCCTCTTTGGTGTCCAACTTCTTCCACTCAACATTACCTTTTTTTTTTTTTTTTTTTTTTAGACGGAGTCTCGCTCTGTCGCCCAGGCTGGAGTGCAGTGGTGTGATCTCGACTCACTGCAAGCTTTGCCTCCCAGGTTCACACCATTCTCCTGCCTCAGCCTCCTGAGTAACTGGGACTACAGGCTCCCGCCACCATGCTTGGCTAATTTTTTGTATTTTTTTTTTTTAATAGAGACCGGGTTTCACTGTGTTAGCCAGGATGGTCTCGATCCCCTGACCTCATGATCCACCTGCCTCGGCCTCCCAAAGTGCTGGGATTACAGGCGTGAGCCACCGCGCCCGGCCAACATTACCTCTTAAAGATCCACTCTTTGTGCATGTGTGAGCAATTCATTCTTTCTCCTTGCTGTGTAGTATTTCATTGTATGGGTATAATTAGGCACTATCGTTATCCCCATTCTACACATGGGGAAACTACTGCACAGAGGGCTGAAGTGGCTTGCACAGCACAAAGGCTGGAGTGAGAGGGTCTGGAATCCAGGTCTGAGTTTCCTACACCAGAAAGAAAAAACTAAAGCCAGACCCAGATAGGTGGGGCAGGGGTAGGGGGATCTGGGGGCTGCATTTGGCCTTGGCGTTCAGTGACCTGTGCTGTGCTCTTCCCCGCCCTCCCCTGCAGATCCTGGAGGAGAACATGAAGCTGGAATGTAAGTGCCACGGCGTGTCAGGCTCGTGCACCACCAAGACGTGCTGGACCACGCTGCCACAGTTTCGGGAGCTGGGCTATGTGCTCAAGGACAAGTACAACGAGGCCGTTCACGTGGAGCCTGTGCGTGCCAGCCGCAACAAGAGGCCCACCTTCCTGAAGATCAAGAAGCCACTGTCATACCGCAAGCCCATGGACACGGACCTGGTGTACATCGAGAAGTCACCCAACTACTGCGAGGAGGACCCGGTGACCGGCAGTGTGGGCACCCAGGGCCGCGCCTGCAACAAGACGGCCCCCCAGGCCAGCGGCTGTGACCTCATGTGCTGTGGGCGTGGCTACAACACCCACCAGTATGCCCGCGTGTGGCAGTGCAACTGTAAGTTCCACTGGTGCTGCTATGTCAAGTGCAACACGTGCAGCGAGCGCACGGAGATGTACACGTGCAAGTGAGCCCTGTGTGCACACCACCCTCCCACTGCAAGTCAGATTGCTGGGAGGACCGGACCGTTTCCAAGCTGCGGGCTCCCTGGCAGGTCACTGCCTGGATCTTCACAGGGAACCGCAGGAATGCTGAGCTTGTCTTTTCTGCTGAGGAGGGTACTTTTCCTGGGTTTCCTGCAGGCATCTGTGGGGAAAAAAAAAAATCTCTCAGAACCCTCGACTATTCTGTTCCACACCCAATGCTGCTCCACCCTCCCCCAGACACAGCCCAGGTCCCTCCGCGGCTAAAGCGAAGCCTTTTGCAGCAGGAACTCTGGACCCCTGGGCCTCATCATAGCAATATTTAACAATTTATTCTGATAAAATAATATTAATTTATTTAATTAAAAAGAATTCTTCCACCTCGTCGGGATCCGTTTTCTGCAATCAAAGTGAACTGCTTGCTTTCCTAGCGGGATGATTTTGTTGCTAGGACAAGGAGCCATGTAGAAGTATACATAACTATTCTTAATGCAGATATTTCTACTAGTTGATTTTGCAAGTACCCCCCTTGCAGCACTAGATGTTTAAGCACAAGAGCAGATATCCTTTATACATATATAGATATATACACACACACATTTTTATATATATATATATATATTTTTTTTTCTTTTTTTTGCTCTTTGCTGCTACTTATCCAGAAATTTAAGCTGGTCCAGATTTGGAGATGTTTTTTCCAGAGTATGTTTCCCATCCTTTTGCCCTCCCTAGTTCAAACTTCACCATTAGAAAAATCCAGTTTGGAATATATAGAGAGAGGAAAAATAATAATAAATTCCCAGCAGTTTCCATCTTTCAGAAAGTGAGCCACCGGATAAGAGAGAATATTTTGTAAGAGACTATTTTTATATGAATATTTTATTTATATCGAGTCTGCTGTATCATTCCACAGCCTATGCTTCTTCTTAATTCTGGTACTCACTTTGGGGTAAGGAGGGGCGATGCCTGGTTGTGGGGTCAGGCCCCACGAGGCCCCTTACACAGCTGGATTCTTGAGTTCTATTTGCCAAGTGGGCACAAGATGCCCTGGATGCCTGGGGTTGAGGCGTCATCTCATCCATGTTAACTGGGAAAGAAAGCAAATCCCCAGCCTCAGCCTGTTAAGTTCAGGCCTTTCAAGCAGGGCCACTGGGTGGTAGCCTCGAAATGAGTTACTGTGGTGGGTAGTCATTGTGCCCCTCACAGGGACTTCACCATCATTATGCAGCAGAGGCCAGTTCAGGGAGCCCTGCACCTCACCAAGACACTAGCCATTGCCTGTGTGTCCTGGAAGGTGAGATGCAGTCCTCAGATGAGGGGACCCAGAGCAGGTGGGGTGAGGGGCCGATGAGCAGCCAGGCCCAGCGGAGCTTCCTGGATATCCTGCTCCCAAGGCCAAGCAGCAGGGAGAGGTTCGGGGGAGGCCACTTTGCTTTGGGTCCAGCTACACCCAGAGCCTCAGCCTAGAAAACTGTCCTCCAGCAGGCTGGGGGTGTTCTAAGATGTGTCCATTTGCATTTCCGGTATGTGTGTTTACTGTAGCTCCTTAGGGACTTGGGGGTAGTCACGTGACTTTGCATCTTGCAGTGCCTCCGCCGTACTCGTGTGTGTATGTGTCTGTGTGTTTCCGTGCTACCCAAGTATCTGTTTCTCTCCATGTGCCTGGGAGATCAGGTCTCAGGTGTGGAGCTGCGTGCCTTTGCATCTGCTGCTCCCCAGGGTCTCTGCTTGCATGTGAGGGCTGGTGGTGTGAGGCAGACAGCAGAGATTGTGTGTGATTGTGTTGAACCACCAAGAGATGGCACCTCTGAACTCTGTACCCACACCCATGGGTGAAAACCAGAAACCTCTGAGACCACAGCATAGCCCCGTGGCCCCACCTACTGGGAGCCCCTCAGTATCGAGGCTGTGTCTGACTCCTCAATGTCCACACTGAGCCTGGATCACAGCATGGGCAAATAAAAGTGACTGGTTGGTTGCATGGTTTCTTCTCTTGGACATTTTTTTTCCCATTTTTCTTTAACTTGGGTGTCTGGAGGAGTGGGCATGTGAAGGGTCCATGGAGTGAATGGATGGAGGGATGGATGAATGTGTGAGTAGGTAGGTGAACGGGTGGATGTGTGGATGGATAAGCATGTGGGGTGGGTGGATGGATAAATGGATGGATGGGTAGATGGATAGATGAAGGGATAAACAGATGGGCGGATGGATAGATAAGTGAGTGGATGAATGGATGAATAGATGGGAAAGTGGGTGGGTGGATGAGGTAGGTACACCTATGGATAGGGAGCTGAGGAGTTTCTTGGGAGTCTGCAGGTCACATTTTATCTTTGCTTTGGAAAACCTACCAGATCTGCCATGAGCAGGATGGCTTCCCAACCCTGCAACCCTTCTGCTTCTGGCCTCCTTGGCACCTGGGAATGGGGAGATTCTGACCAGCTCCCCCATATGAGTGTTCAGTGATAGTCATGTAAACACAATCTCAGAAGAGTCATCCCTGTGTCCTCCCTCACCATGGGTTCCCAATTCGGGCCTGCCCTCTCTCTGGTGCCCTGCTCAGCTGTGCTCTGAGCCCCAGTTTCTCCACCTGTGAAATCAGAATAATAACACCTACCTCACAGGGCTGTTGTGAGGACCCTCCCAGTAATGACTGTATGGCACTTTGAGTTGCAAAGCAATGGATGAATGCTAAATATTATTATTAATTATTATCACTATTCTCTCTGCAACTACGGGATTCTTCAAACATGGCTTATGGTAATAAATATTTGGTTCTGCATTGGGCAGAGGTATCCACCAGCCCCTTTGGTCTATTCCTAAAGTGGCTTTTCAACTAAACTGACATTGCAAAGGCCAAAATCATTAGAGGCTGAACCAAAAACACCAGAAAGCCCGGGACTATAGTGATGAGAACCCAGACACTAGGGGTCTTAGCAGGAACCAAGTCTCAGAAAGTAAGCTGCTCAACACAAGGGCAATTTTGCCACATGGGAATGTGGGCCTCTTCATGGTCAGATCCTCTGATTTTTCAAGAAAGGACAAACATCCAGGTTTTTAAGTAAAATATCCCACTTTTTCAGTACGTTGACAAACACCATGACGAACACCATGACAAAAACATGACTGTGGGCTGAACTTGGCCTTCATGCCACCAGCGTACAGTCTCTGACTTGGACCCATCTCTTGTTTTAGAACTGGAGAAACTGAGGCCCAGAGAGGGCCAGGGCTTTACTCAAGGCCACACAGCAAATTTGGCAGAAAGAAAACCAAGTTCAGGACGTGTGCCTCCCTGGGATGGCCTTGCACCAACATAGTGCACCAATGGAGGCAGCAAAATAATTTGAGGGAAGGGGTTAAGGGGGTAAAGTTCCTACACACACACACACACACACACACACACACACACACGCAGCCTCTGGACTTGAGTTTAAAACTATCTCAGGGCTTCATGAAGCAGGAACTGGGCTTTCCCAAAGGCCCTGAGGAGATGAGCCAGTGCCTGAACCTCTCTGCAGAGAGTGCCCTGCCAACCGGCAAGGGAACCTGTCAGCAAGACCTGAGTCAGAACAGACCTGGGGAGGCTTTTCCCATCCAAGGTCAGAACAGTCCTGGGGAGGCTTTTCCACTCAAGGGCAGGACATTCCTGGGGAGGCTTTTCCCACCCAAGGTCAGGACAGTCCTGGGGAGGCTTTTCCCACCTGAAGTCAGGACAGTCCTGGGGAGTCCTTTCCACCCGAGGTCAGGACAGTCCTGAGGAGGCTTTTCCACTCAAGGGCAGGACATTCCTGAGGAGGCTTTTCCCACCCAAGGTCAGGACAGTACTGGGGAGGCTTTTCCACCTGAGGTCAGGACAGTCCTGGGGAAGCTTTTCCCACCTGAGGTCAGGACAGTCCTGGGGAGGCTTTTCCCACCTGAGGTGGGGCTGTCCCCTGCACACTTCAAGGCAAGTCTAAGACATGTTTCCTAAGACCCTAGGAAGCCTCTTGCTCCTGCTTCACAGATGACAACCAGTCTCAGGGAAGAGAAATTACCTCTTCAAGGCCCCACCACCCAGACTCAAGGGAAGGAAGGCTATAGCTTGGGCTGTCCCACATCATCTGAGCCATCATCACCTGAACCTTCTACCACTTCAAATAGAGGCTTGAGGAAGATAGAGATAAAAGGTTCAGGCTGTGGACCACACAGGCTGTCCATGCCAGATGCAGACTGCTATCGTCAACTTCCTCCCCATCACCAGGCACATTCAACAGGCTACCAAGCTCTGGCAGTCTCTCCCTGGGGCATCTCATGAGTTTTCTCACTGCCCATCACCTTCTTTGGCCACCATTGTCTCTTTCAGGTGAGAATCTGAAAGAATGTCAAGGCCTCCTCCAGGTCTCCCTGCTTCCACTCATACCCCATCAAGCCAGCCTCCAAGCTCTGGCCAGACCAACTCACACCACACCTGTCACCAGCCATGGCTCCCCATTGTCCTGTAGGTAAAGTCCAAGTTCCTTATCCCACAGTGACCTTGCACCTGCCATGCTGGCAGCCTTTTGCACAGCAGTAGCAATGGTGCCACTTAGGAGATAAGCACTCTGCCAGACGAGGTTCTAGCAGTTCTCATGCCCTCTCTTTCATCACCATACCCTATTTATCTCCAGCACAGAATTACTGTGGTCCCATTTCTCTGTACATCTTGTCCTTTGCTGTCTCCTCTGCCCAGAGCACTCACCTTTCTTTCCCCCACCTGACAAACTCCTCTGAAGACTCCTCTGAAGAGTCTGTTCATGCTGCTGCAGGGAGGATGAGACCCAGGGTCACCCACATGCAGCCCTTGCCCACATTCTCTTCCTGGCCTGCTAGAATCTGAACTACACTCCCTGACGGTGCTCCAGAGCCTGCTACACGACCCACCCACGTGAAAATTCACTGATAGGCACAGGACTGGAACCCATGTCCCAGGCTCGATGACCAGGCTCCTTTCCTGCTTGGGGAATTGTGTCAGTGAGCTATGGTTGAATAACAAACTACCCCCAAACTCCCTGCCTCCAAACAATATGGATTGATCTTTGCTCATGAGTCCATGGGTGCACTGGGAACTTCTGGTCTCAACTGGGCTCTCTCACACAGCTATGGTCAGCTGTGGGTCAAGTAGGTGGCGCTGCTGAGCTTAGCAGAATCTTCCACATATTTTAGGGTCAGCTGTCTATAGGCTGCTGTAGGGTGGCTTCTGCTAGGACAACCAGAGCCTCTTCCACATGGTCTCATCCTCCAACAGGCTGGCCCAAGCTGGTTTCCATCAGGGGGAAGCACTCCAAAAGTGGGAGCGGATGCTACAAGGCTTCTTGAGGCCCCAGCTCAGTACCATCACTACATTCATTCTCCATGTCCCGCTGGCAAAAGCAAGTCCAGGCCAGCCCAGATTCAAGGTGTAGGGAAGCAGATGCCACCTCTTACCAGCAGGACCTGCCCAGCTACATAGCAAAGGGTGTGGGGACAGGGAGGGGAATGATTTCCCAGAACTCAACCACGGGACAGAAGGAGAGCTCCTTAGCACTGATGCTGTGGTAGTGACACAGGTACTCTGCTGTGTGGACCCCTTGAGTCTCAGCTGCTCACCCTGCCGGTTGTGCAGTCCTGGAGACAGTCATGGGTCTTGTCTTCTTCTATTCCATCCATCAACAAGCCCCATTGATTCAACCTCAAACTATCCCCAAATCTGAGCGCTCTCTGTCTGCACAGCCAGCAGCCATCTATGGGGCTGAGTCTGGCTGGCTTTTTGCCACTCCCAGCTCCTCTTGTTCTGGGCCATGTGCTGGGTTCTGGTTGATGGAGTAGAGGCAATGCACTCCATTTCCTGGCCCATCAACACCCCCAACACTCCTCACCCATGTGGGCCATGGGGTACCAGCTGTGAAGCCACAGAAGGAAGGGCTCTGGGTCCCTGACTGGCCACCTGGAGGAAAGTCAATCTGCTAGTCAGGAAATCTACAGGCAAGAAATACATGGCCGTGGGATCCGGGAATTCATTTGGTACAGCACAGAGCCCCTTTCTATCCAGGATCCAGCCTATCCCTCCTCCTTCTGTTCCTCTAACAAGCCAGCTTCCACCCTGCCTCTAGGCCTGTGCACATGCTGTTCCCTCTGGTCATCACATGGCTGGCTCTTTCTTGTGAATAGGGCTCTTGTCAAATGCCAACACTTCAGGATATACTCACAACCAACCTGGCTCCCAGCAACCCCTCACCTACTATTTTTGTTTCTTTGTGGCTCTTACCACTATCTGAAATGATACTTCTCCTTTGTTAGAGGCTTTACAGTATAGCGATGAAGAGCCTGGACCCTGGAGCCAGATGCCCTGGATTCATTCCTGGCTCTATTTACTGGCTGTGTGGTTTGGGACAAGTAACTTAACATCTCTGTGCCTGTTCTTCATCATTAGTAAAATGGGAAGAGTAATGGGATTATCACAGTGATTAAATGAGTTAATACATGTAAGTTGCTAAACATAGTGCCTGGCATGCCATGAGGGTGTGGAAGTGTGAGCTTTGCGTATTAATATGGTCATTAAGTTTCATGAGAGCAGGACTTTGTCTGTCTTTGTGGCTGCTGGGTTCCCAGTGCCAGCACACAGTTGGGGTTAATAAATATTTGTTGAATGAGAAAGAATGAGATCGGAGCCTGTTCCCAGACTCGCCAGGCCCCCTGCCTGGGCCCAGGCTCAGTGGCGGTGGGCTTGGGCGGGCGTCTGAGTGGAGAAGCTGGAGGACAAGCGGAGGTTCTGTCCTGAGGGCTGCCTGCTTGCCCAGGGGCCAGCGGGGGAGTGGACACAGATCAAGTCCCCTCAACGTGGTCACAGGCACATCTGCCCCATTGACAGGGCAGCCACCTGTTGCCACAACAACGCTTCTGGCCCCAGAAGAATGTGCTGGAGACAAAGGGAGAGCTCTGCAGCCACTCCCCAGCTTAGCCCCCGAGATGGCAAGCTGCCCTGACCCGAGAGAGTGTCACACCACGCATGTGCAACGCGCGCGCGCACACACACACACACACACACACAGAGTCACCGAGTAAGAGACCCAGAAGGAGCCACACAGCCCCAGGAGTGAGCAGACGCTCACAAAAGGAGGGACAAAGCTCTGACAGACCCCGTAAGAGGCTTCAGAGACACACACGGGCCACCCCCAGGGGTACAAGTCACATGCACATAATGCACACCCGTCCAGACCAGGCCACAGACCAGGGCTCAGGGAGGCCCCGGGCAAACCTGTCTCACCCAGGGGCCCGTAGCTTGACCTTCATCATTCACCTGCAGTCCCCGCACCTCCCTGGCCACAGGCCCCAGTGTGTGGATTGCGGGAGCTGATAGGCAGGCAGGTGAGGGTGTGTTGGGTGCAGGGTGATGGGGTGGACTTGGGGATGTGTAGGCTGGAGAGACACCCAATGCCACCTCCCCTAGGAGGCCATATCAGGTAAGAGGTACTTAAGCATGAAGACAGACAACCTCTGAGGCCCAAGACAGCACCCTCTGAGGCTCCTTCCTGCCTCACGCAGAGCAGCCCCCTGCACAGCCCCCACTCTTGGCCCTTCCACCCTCTGAGCCCGAGCATCCTCACTGTAAAGTGCAGGGAAGTCCCATGCATGCCTCCCCAGTGCTACTGGATCACAGAGCAGCTGTAAATGCACACCATCAACTAACCACGCCGCTACCACTAGAGTCTGCAAGCCTGGACTCAGCCCCGGGCCCAGCAGGTGCCAGGTGGGCATCAGGGGCTGGAGAGGCCCCTGCCTGAAATAGATCTTAGACAGTGATTCTCAAAGTGAGGTCCTAAGATGTCTCTCAGAGGATCAGGAGAGCAAAAGGCCAAAACTATTTTCATAGCAATAGGAAGATATTTGCCTTATCATACTCGTGCTCTCACAGGTGTGCAGTGGAGTTTCCCAGGGCTACACGTGCTGTGATATTGTAGCAGAACGAAGGCAACAGCGGATGTGAGAGTCCAGCTGACTTCTGTTAAGCCAGGTAGTGAAGAGATTTGCAAAAATGTAAAACGAGGTCACTTCTCACTTTCATGTTCTGTTATTGGTTTTAAAACATAGAGCTATTTTTCATTAAAAATGTATTATTTATGTAAACAAAATAGGTTCGTTAACATTTTCAAATGAACTAATACATAATTTTTTCACAACTTTAATTTCTACTATTGTAAATATGGATAGATACGACAGACCCACGCACAGCAGCTCAAGGCCCGCTCCAATTTTTC
This sequence comes from Papio anubis, assembly GCF_008728515.1. Lineage (NCBI taxonomy): Eukaryota > Metazoa > Chordata > Mammalia > Primates > Cercopithecidae > Papio > Papio anubis. The sequence goes on from NC_044977.1 coordinate 50,731,492, forward strand.
TAAATGTTAAAGGGTCCTGAGATCCAACAGCTTGAGAACTGCTGCCTTAGACACACTGCCAGCAAGTCATTATAGTTCCCCTGCTCATCCAGATTTAGTAAATGATAAAAATAAGGAGCACATCCTCAGGTCTTCACCGTGCATCAGGCCCTGTTCTGAGGGCGTCAGAAGAGCTACTGCATGGAATCCAGCCCTGCAAAGTAGGTGCTGTTAAGATACCGGCACACACGTGTGTATAGCAGCACAGTTCACAAGTGCAAAAATATGGAACCAGCCCAAATGCCCAGCAATCAATGAATGGATAAAGAAAATGTAATATACATATATATATGAGATATATGTAATATACACACACACACACACACACACACACACACACACCATGGAATACTACTCAGCCACAAAAAGGAATGAAATAATGGCATTTGCAGCAACCTGGATGGGATTGGAGAAACTCAGGAATGGAAAACCAAACATTGTATGTTCTCATTAATAAGTGGGAGTTAAGCTATGAGGACACGAAGGCATAAGAATGATGGAATCTGGGGGCTCAGGGGAAAAGGTGGGAGTGGGGTGAAGGATAAAAGACTGCACATTGGGTACAGTGTACACTGCTCGGGTGATGGGTGCACCAAAATCTCAGAAATCAGCACTAAAGAACGTATTCATGTAATCAAACACCATCTGGTCCCCAAAAACCTATTGAAAATAAATAAATAAATAAATAAATAAATAAATAAATACCATTACATTTATTATTTTAAAACAAGATGGAGGAAGAAACCAAGACTGAGTTTTTGGCAACTTAATGAGGTCATGGACTTGGAAGTGGCAGAGTTAGGACTCAAACCGAGGCAGTCTGAAGTGAGGCAATCCCCGCCCATCCCACCCCAAACCCCACCACCTCTTGTCTCTCCCTGTACCTAGGAGTGCCCAGTTACATTAGAATTTCTGATAAGCAACGACAACAAAATAAAGTACAAATATGTTCCAAATATTACACAGGACATACCTATGCTAAAAATCGTTCACTTGGATTTCATCTGAACTTCCCATTTTCACTGGTGTCCTATATTTTCATTTGCTAAATCTGGCAACCTTAACTGTGCCAGGCTGCTCTGGATGCTGAATAAGATAGGCAGGCCCCTGCCTCCTAGACTTCTGGTCCAGGCAGGACTGCCCAGCTGTTTCTAGCTGTGCACCCTGCAGCCAGTGCCCCTACCTCTCTGAGCTACAGAGGGAAGCATTCTGGTCCCTCTCTCTAGGGCGGAAATGGGGGCAGGGTGGGCAGCTGAGATGCTGTGGTGATTATGGGCACTTTTCTTTCTGGCGACACATTCCCCCAAATTCAGCCCCCCGCCCCCCATAGCCAGTGAGGCCTGCTTTGAGAAGTTGTCCCTAGAGCTGTGGAATCTGTATACCCCACCTCCTTCCCCTCTGCCATCCCCCAGAAGTGACCTCTGTCTTCCTTCTGCCTCCCACCCTGGGCGACCAAGGAGAGCTGTGGGCTCTGCAACCCGGTTCTGACTCTCTCTGGGCACAAGTGCTCTCCAGGAGGACCGGGCTGCAGAGATTCCACTTGACAACAGGATCTGGAACATCTGTAGGTCCCAGGGTTTCCCCATCTGTAAAATAGTGACACCCATTTTACAGCTGAGGAAACTGAGGCTCAGCTGCCAGGCTGTGTCCTTTAGCATTTAATTAGGTGCCAGGTGGGCCTTTCTCTCCATAAGGACATCTTCTGCTGGTCCCCACCTGCAGGCTGGCATACCTGAACAGCGGTAGAGTTCACGTGGCAGACACTCTGACATAGTTATTGCCCTTGGAAGGCAGCCAGGGCCACACATCCATCAGGGATGCGGGTGGAGAATCAGTGAGCACTCGGGTGGACTTTTTCACTTAATATGTAATTACTTCGTTGCGTAACATCCTCTTCCCGCCAGCCTGGGCCTCTCTCTGCTATTTCATTTTTTCCTTTGATCTCTGAAAGGATGTTCAGTTAACATGGTTGAGCACCAACCAAGGGCACAGAGGGCACAGGTGGCAGGGATCCTGGCAGTGTCCTCAGCAGAGAGCGGGACTGGAGTCCAGACAGGGCAGCAGCGTGGCCAGGAGCACAGGGTCAGAGCTCACACACTGCCGCTCAGCCTCCCTGGACCTCAGCCCCTTCATCCTTGATTGCATACTAAGGCGTGCCAGGCCTTACCCCAACCATTTTGCACATATGCACTCCTGTAATCCTCACAGTAACACTGCGGGGTAGGTGCTACTGTCAGCCTTGCTGCATTTGTTTGCTGGGCTGCTGTAATGAAGAACTGCACACTGGGTGGCTTCAACAATGGAAATGTATTTCCTCACCATTTGAGAAGCAGGAGGTCCAAAATCAAAGTTGGACAGGGTTGGTTTTTCTGAGGGTTGTGAGGGAGAACCCTTGGCTTAAAGAAGGCGTCCTTCTCCCTCTGTCTTCATCTCTTCACATTGTTTTCCCTCTGTGTACGTTTCTATATCCACATGTCCTCTTTTTATGAGGATATCAGTCATGTTGAACTATGACTGATATCCTTATAAATGACCTGATTTTAACTTCATTAACTCTAAAATTAATTTTAATTAGATTAACTCTAAATAACTTGATTAACTCTATCTCCAAATAAGGACACTTCCTGAAGTACCAGGAGTTAGGACCTCAACTTGGGAATTTTCTGTAGAGGGCACAACTCATCCGATAACACCTGGGTGTGCTGAGGAATCTGAGACAGAGAAGTCAAAGTGGTGGGTTCAAGGTCATCCACATCAGGGAGCTAGAGGCAGGATTCAAACTCAGGCCACTCTCAATCACTCTGCAGTGTTGCCCGCTCAAAACTGAGCCAGGCAGTCATACTTGGCAGGGCTGTGCTGGGCATTAAATGCCATAAGCCCTATGAAGTTTTTGGAACAGTACCTGTTAGCTGTTAATACGAGGGTCTGCCAGACCTGGGTTCAAATGCAGCCCTGATCTCTCATGGCTCTATGGCTGGGGGTTTGGGACTTCATTCCTCTCTCAGATTGGGTAATAATCCTTCCTCAGACGTCTGCTACCAGGTTCCAATGGGTTCCCAGATGTCCTCCTAAGCACATGCCTCTGCGCATTGGGACAGCATTGCCATATGAGTCATTCCTCTTTCTTTCCAGTTGCTGGGACCCTTGATGTCCAAGGCTCTCCAAACCTTGTGATCCCACCTTCCTGTGGCCTTCCTTGAGGCTCAGTGGAGGGCCTGAACCAGGGCACCTATCAGCCTCAGTTTGCAGAAGGGAAGAGGGAGGAGAGGAGAGTAACTGAATTTAATTCAGGTGAAGAAGGCACAGAATCACTAGGGAAGATGAAGTCACGGCAGCTAAAATTAGGCTCTTACGTGAAACAAACAAGCAAAGCAGACAAAAATCCCTGAGACAGTGATTTTCAAGGAACTGGATTTCAGGCAACAAAGAATGTAATGCTCACCCAGTTATGGCCTTGAGAGCTTCCAGGTGGTGGCCCGGGGAGGTGGGGCTACACAGAGCCCAGAGAACTCCTGGGAGTCCAGGAAGACAGGGACAGTCGTGGTTCAGAGGGCAAAGTGCCAGCGAGGAGAGAGGGAGCTCTGGAGACCTGCAAAGGTTCCCCCTGAGTATTTGGCAGAGCACTGGTCAGGGCATGTGTGTGAGGAAACTAGTTGAGGCCAGGGAAGAATCATCTGAAAGGATTAGAGAGAAGGTTGCCTGTAGTGTCCCAGGGCTGGGGATAGTAAATGTTCCCACCAGCCAGACTGAGATATCTCAGAATTGCCAGGGCAAGTGTAGACTGTTCAGGAAGGTCTTGCCTCAGTAGTGGGGAATGATCAGTCCTAGCCTGGGTACCTGAAGAGGTTTCAGACTTCTCTGAAAGAGAAGACCCCAAAGCTCAAGGAGATTCAGGTCTCCAGACCTCCCTCTCTCCTCGCTGGCACTTTGCCCTCTGAACCACGACTGTCCCATCTTCCTGGACTCCCAGGGGTTCTCTGGGCTCTGTGTAGACCCACCTCCCCAGGCCACCACCTGGAAGCTCTCAAGGCCATAACTGGGTGAACTCAAAAATATCCAGCACCCAACAAGGAAAAATTCACAAGTCTGGCATTCAATCAAAGATTACCAGACATGCCCAGGAAAACAAAATGATAAGAAAAATGAAAACCAACCCAGGGCCGGGTTCAGTGGTTCATGCCTATAATCCCAACATTTAGGGAGGCCAAGGTGGGCAAACTGCTTGAACCCAGGAGCGTGAGACCAACCTGGGCAACATGGCAAAACCCTGTCTTTACAAAATATACAAAAATTAGCCAAAGATGGTGGCTTGCAACTGTAGGCTCAGCTACTGGGAAGGTTGAAGTGGAAGGATCTCTTGAACCCAAGAGGTCAAGGCTGCAGTAAGCGATGATCATACCACTGCCCTCCACCCTGAATGACAGAGAGAGACCTTATCTTCCCTCTCCCCTGACCGAAAAAACCCAAACAAGCCAGAACTGCCACAGACAGTAGACTTAGCAGTGAACGACATTAACAATTGTCATTGTAACTGCATGCCATGTTCACAAAGTTAAGCTGAGACACATATAATATGGAGAAAGCTTTCTAGAGATGAAATTTCTAAAGATGAAAACTACAGGTTCTGAGATGAAGAAATGTACTAGACAGGGCTACCAGCAGATTAGATATTGTAGAAGAAAAGATTAGCAATTTGAAGACAGAGCAATAGAAACTATCCAACATGAAGCATACAGAGAAAATGTAACTTTTTAACAAGAAAGTGCATCAGCGATCTGTGGGACAACTTCAGGCAGCCTAACATGCAAGGAATTGGGGCCTGGGAAGGAGAAGGGGCTAGGGGAACAGAAAAAGTATTTGAAAATTCATGGCCAAAAATGTTTCAAATCTAAGGAAAACTATAAACCCACAGAGCCCAGAGCTCCACAAACCCCAAGCACAGGAACATGAAAGAAACCACACCAAGGCACATCATAATCAAATTGCTCAAAACCCAGTGAAAAAGAGAAAATCTTAAAAGCAGCCGGAGGAAAACAAGATGTTACTTCTGTACACACACAAAAGGTGAAAGAATTCATTATCAGCAGACCCACACTACCTACAAGAAATTCTAAAGAATGTCCTTTAGGCCAAAGGAAAATGACACCAGCTGGAAACCTGGATTTATGCAAAGAAACAAAGAGCACTGGAAATCGTAATTCCAAGGGGAGACGTAAAAGATGATTTTTATATTATTTAAATACCTTTCAAGAATTGACTTTTTTTTCAATGTAGTTTTAGAGGTAGGGTCTCACTATTTTGCCCAGGCTGGTCTTGAACTCCTGAGCTCAAGGGATCCTCCTATCTCAGCCTCCCAAGTAGCTGGGATTACCGGCATGCCCCACCACATCTGACTGTTTAAACAAAAATACCAGCCTATTACAGAAGTTATCATTTAAATGTGGAGAAGGAGGGACAGAAAGGGTAAATCACCTGCTGCACAGTGTGATGGATGTGAATCCAGGCTTTAAGAGTTTCGTTTCATTTTTGGTGGAAATGAAACTATAATAGTTATACCTACAGTTGATCTTGGAACAACGTGGGGGTTGAGAACACTGGCCCCTCTTGCAGTTGAAAATCTATGTATAACTTTTGACTCCCCAAAAACTTAACTACTAATAGCCTACTGTTAACCAGAAGCCTTATTGACAATATCAACAGTTAATGCATATTTTGTATGTTATGTATATTATGTACTGCATTCTTACAGTAAAGCAAGCTTGAAAACATAAAATGTTAATAAGAAAATCACAGGGAAGAGAAAACATATTTACTATTTGTTAAGCGCAAGTGGATCATGATAAAGGTCTCCATCCTCATCAGTTAATGCATATTTTGTATGCTATATGCATTATATACTGTATTCTTACAGTAAAGTAAGCTTGAAAATATAAAATGATAGTAAGAAAATCACGAGGAAAAGAAAACATATTTACTATTCATTAAGTGCAAGTAGATCGTCATAAAGGCCTCCATCCTCATCTTCCCGTTGAGTAGGCTGAGGAGGAGGAAGAGGAGGGGTTAGTCTTGCTGTCTCAGGGGTAGCAAAGGCAGAAGAAACTCTGAGGATAATTGGCCCTAAGGAGTTCAAACCCATGTGCTCAAAGGTCAGCTGTGAGTGGATATACTTACATACACACACACACACACACACGCATACATATATGTGTGTATATCCTATCTATTCCTGCCTCCCCCAACTAGACTGGGGGGCTCCTCAAGGACAGGGACCATATCTGATCTTGCAACAATGCCCCAACACCCCATATACATATGTGTGTGTGGGGTGTGTGTGTGTGTGTGTGTGTGTGTGTGTATGTACACCTAGTCTGGACTCAGCATTTTCTACCAGAATTGTTCTGCATTCCCTATTTGTGATCCCAGAGAATGGTCCTTCTCCAGATTTTCAGAACCTAAGGTGGGACCCCCCTCCCAAAGTCAATCTTGGTTTCCCCTTCTCCTTCCAGCATTTACATCCAATCAGTCACCAAGTCCTATTGATCCCATCTCCCAAATCTCCCCACTCCAACCCCACTGTCATCACCTACTCAGGTCTCCCCAGTCTTTCCCCAAAATGTGGCCAGGTATCCCAGCTCTCCAAGCCACAGTCCCTCTCCGGGCTCCTCTGACCGCTGTGCCCCTCTCTCTCTCCCATTGGCTAGTAGCTGCCTATCTATTCCTGCCTCCCCCAACTAGACTGGGGGATCCTCAAGGACAGGGACCATATCTGATCCTGCAACAAGGCCCCAACACCCCATACAGGGAGGGCACACTGTGAATACCAATAAATGCTTAGTGAATGAGTCAATGAATTCAGCAAAGGAGGGAATTAATAAATGACAAATTCATTTAATGATCAGGTCTTTTTCTTCTTCCCCATTGGGCTCCAAGGATTCAAAGTGAAGGATTCTTTTATTCTGCTCTGTGTGCCAAGCTCTCAGCACTGGCCTTGCCTGAGCAGACCCTAATGAATGTTTGTTGATTGAATAACAGAATGGGCCTTCTGTTTGGAATGCTCTTCCCCCAGACATCCCCATGGCTCTCCCTTTTGCCTCCTGCAAGCCTTTCTTCACATGTCACCTTCTCAAGGAGGTCCGACCACCCTATTTGGAACTGAAAGCACGTGCTTCCTTCCGGGACTCCAACCTCCCCTCCCTGCCGCTCTGTTGTTCCCACCTTCCCACTTATGATCCCTTTCACTTGCTTATTATGTTTATCACTTATCATCTGTGTCCCACCTGCCACCAGAATAACAATTGCTTTAAACACAGATCTTTGTTTTGTGTAATTTCCCCAGTGCCTAAAACAGTGTCTGTCTAGCATGAGTGTCAATATATACTTACTGAATGAGAAAATGGCTCTTGCTCTGGGCTGACTGCTCTGTGGTCTGGGGCCAACTCCTCAATCCCTCTGAGCTCCTGCATACTCATCCTTAGAACAACAATAGCAACAACAACATTGTAATAGAGGAGGTTGGGCAGTGTGGCAGTCATTGGAACTGCTCACAGATATTCTGTCTGTCCAACTTCCAGGCATGGAATTGGCCTGTGCCTCCTGCCCCATTGGGGTTCAGCACGTGACACACCTTGGCCAGTTTGAACAAAAGGGGAAGTGATGAGACACCGTAATAGCTAGCGTGTGACTCACCATTCTCTTCTCCCCTCTGCCCAAAGATTGGCAGTGCTCCCAATGGTGGCTGCTCCATCAGCCTGCTCCCCGAGTGAGGATGGCACAAAGCAAAGCTGCTGCTAGCCCATTTGGACATGTGGCATGCATCAGAAATAAGCTTTTGTTTGTATTAAGCCACTGGGATTTGGGGCCTTTTGTCACTACAGCATAGCCTCGCCTCTCCTGACTGATGCCAACAGAATAAGCTCTTTGGTCCTGATAGATCTGAATCTGCAATTTTTGTCTATGTGTTACCCTGAGAGCTTGCTGCCCCCACCCGCCCACCCTGGCACTGAGGAGGGTGGCCTCGCAGGTGTCACAGTAACAGTGGCTTATCTGTGTTGTGTGCAGACTACCCCACAACTGCCCCTACTTCATCTTCAGCACAATCCAGTGAGCAGTTACTGCTATTGTCCCCTTGGAGCCATATAGGGAGCAAGAGGACTTGCCCAGGTGCATAGCTATGAGATGGCAGAGCCAGGACTTACCCCCGGCAGGCTAGCTCCAGGGCCTGGACTCTTTTAAGTGAGCCCCACATCGGATGACTCTGTGTTTCTGCCTCTCTCAGGATTCAGGTTCTTGCCATCCCCATCCCAGCTTCCAGCTTACTAGCCAAGGAAGGCTTGCAGCTCAGTGCCAGGCTTCCCTGTTGGATATATTTGGGCCCAATAGGGAGGGCAGGGCATGTTAGGCTTCAGCTGGCCTTGCTAAGGGGGTTATGTGGGAGAAGGGCTCCTGGTCGGAGCAGGGCTGGAAATGTAGCAGGCACCACGATGCAGCCTCCGGCTGCTTGGAACCCTTCAACATGTCCCACATGAGTCAATGTGGAGATCATCCCAAGCTTCTTTGAGATTCCCCTCTTCCCCACTCTGGGCAATTTCTTCAAGAGCATCCGGTGCTCCTGGTCCCTAACCATTGGTTGGGTCATAGAGTATCTACTCACCTGGACCAGCTGGTCCAGCCCCTGCATTTAACAAAGGGTGGGCTGGAGGCCCCAAGATGGTTGGGCACTTAGCAGAGGCTGCACGGCAGGCATGAGAGCTCAGTTTGCCCAGATTTCACCTTTGCAAAACTGGTTTCCATGATTAGACACACCCCATCTGAGAAGTCTTCTTCATTTAAATGTGGGGCAGTGATGGCTGATTTCCCCCTGAACTTGGGAAGTGGGGAGAAGGGAAAGAAACATCTTTCTTATGCCAGGAGCTTGGCATAAGAAACCTCACCAAAGCCTCGGAGGCGGGTCTCATGAGGACCCACTTCACAGGTGGCAAGCCTGAGCCTGCCAAGCAGTGGCTGCTGAGTGGCAGAGCCAGGATTCACACTTCGGCTCCCAAAAATAGCCAGGGTGTGTGCTGCAAGACCACATTCCACTCGAACTTACGGCCTCCATCTCTGCAGGAGCAGCCCCCTTAATGGGGAGCAGAGTAAAACCACTGAGGACAGGACTCCTCTGGGACCTTGGCTGCCTTTGGTGAGGTGGAGTCACACACCTTACCCACTGACTGTCTGCATGACTTGCGCCAGGGCTTCCACCTGCCGAGGAGCCTGTCTCCTTAGCAGTCAAATGGGGATTAATAAGGAATTCTTTCTTCAATGAAGGAATGAGGTCAGGTGCCTTGTGATGGTTGGTGAGAACAGGTCCATCTGCATCTGAGTGGTGGGCACCTAGGTGCCTGCAGAGCACATCCTCACACACTGCATGTGGCCTAAGGGACCTGAGAGAATGTCTCAGGATAAATATCAAGGAGCGGAATTGCTACTTCTCGGGTGGGTGTAACTTCATGTGCATAAGAACCGGGAGATTAGGAGATGGCTTTCTTGATTGGTTCCACCGGTGACCACTCCCACTCAGGACACCAGAGATTCTCTATGCCACGCCCATGCCAGCACTTGGCATAACCCAGCTTTCTAATTCCTGCCAGTCTAATCAATGTAAGGTGATAGCTCATTGTTATTTTAATTTGCATTTCTCTGGTTACTAATGAGTTTGCCCATCTCTTCCTGAGTTGTTTGACCTTTTCTGTTTCCACTTCTATAAATTGCTGGTTTAATACATTTGGTGCATTTTTCCACTGGGTCCACTATCTGAAAAACCTCCTCTGAGCTCCCATCTGGCCAGCATCCTTGGCTCCTTTGGAAGCCTGCACTGGCCCCTAGTGTCCTGGGCTGTCTGCACTCCCATAATTCCCTGGGTATCACCTCCCAAGCCAGGGGCAGGGACTGTGTTGCATCCTTACCCCTGCTCACCCATCTGCCTCACTCATTCACCCACTGGGTTCCCTTCACAACTGGGATAAAATTGAAACTCCTAACCATAGCCAGAGGGTCCACTCTGGCCCCAGCTGACCCTGAGCACTTTTGATGTCCCTGCTCACTTGCTTAAGCCACTTGGGCTTCCTGGCTGGGTCTGACCTGCCATGCTCCTCCCCACCCTCCCTTCCTCCAGGCAGGCCCTCGTTTAGAAGTCACCTCCTCCCAGCCACACGTGGTGGCTCATGCCTGTAATCCCAACACTTTAGAAGGGTGAGACGGGCAGATCACAAGGTCAGGAGTTCGAGACCAGCCTGGCCAATGTGGTGAAACCCCATCTCTACTAAAAATATAAAAATTAGCCAGGCATGGTAGTAGGTGCCTGTAGTCCCAGCTACTTGGGAGGCTGAGGCAGGAGAATCACTTGAACCTGGGAGGTGGAGGTTGCAATGAGCAGAGATTGCGTCACTGCACTCCAGCCTGGGCAACAGAGCAAAACTCCATGTCAAAAAAAAAAAAAAAGTCACAAGTCACCTCCTCCCTGAGGCCTTCCCTGACCTCCCTGCCTGAAGTACCAGTGCAAGGATACCTGCCTCCACTCCACTCCCTGAGCTAGCGTTGTCTTTTCCTGGCCCTTACCAATCTATCTGATCATTAAGTCATGCATGTTCTGTGGGTTTTTGGAGGTGAGGCAGCTGATGAATGCCAAGTCCATAACAAAGAGTGTAGCCCCCATACGGGAGCCCAGGCCCCCGGGTGCCTTCCCCACTCTGCCCTGACGTAGTGCCCAGGGCTGTTTAAACTCTGGCATTTATGAGATTCCACCTAATACCTCTCCACTGGCTGCTCTTAAGGCATGGCAGCTTAATCAGCACCAGAGAAGATGTTGGCAGTGGAGGCGGACAGGCCAAGTGCATCTGTGCTTGCACCTCCTCAGAGTACAGCCACTTCCTGCAGGCCCCAGCATGGATCTCCCACCTACCCCCAGCCCCGTGCACCCAGACAATGGTTCTGCAGGACGACTTCTTTTCAGGGAACTGTGAGCAGGAGTGGAGACACACCACAGCCAGACCTGGGTGGAGAGAAGCCGGTGAAGCTAGCCGGCTGGACAATCACTTTAATAGAGGAGCCACAGGTGGCAGGAGGCTGGGACCCACCTTGCCCATGGGGATCGCCTTCCTGCATGCCCTCCTGGACTACTAAAACACAAGAAACCAACCTCCATGGTGTTAGGCCACCAGGATGCCTTGGTTTAGCCACAACTAGAATAACCAACTAAAACATGGATTGAGGCATCGAGGCAGGTCTGTCACATTCACTGTAGGAGGAAACCAGAGTAGGCTAGTGCCCGATCGATCTCAGTGAGTGAACCCATGGATGGGATGAACTGAGCCAGCCCTTGCCTCTCTGTGCTCCCTCCAGTGCAAAGAAGTAATATCCATATATGTGTGTGGATATAGATATAGATATAGATATAGTTGTTGTTAGGGTCTCACTCTGTCACCCAGGCTGGAGTGCAATGACACAATTTCAGCTCACTGCAACCGCTGCCTCCTGGGTTCAAGTGATTCTCCTGCCTCAGTCTCCCGAGTAGCTGGGATTACAGGCAGGCACCACCACACCCAGCTATTTTTCATATTTTTAGTAGAGGCGGGATTTCACCATGTTGGCCAGGCTGGTCTCGAACTCCTGGCCTCAAGTGATCCACCTATCTCGGCCCTGCAAAGCGCTGGGATTACAGGGGTGAGCCACCGCGCCTGGCCATATCCTTTATATTTTTATTAACAAAAGTAATACATGTTTCGTAGTTTAAAAACATGCAGAAATATCTAAAGCAAACGGTTAAAGTATACCCATCTCCTCCAAAATCCTACTCCCCAGAAGTAACCACTATGACCAGTTTTGCCTATGTGAATTATAAACATATACATACATACTCCCATTATATGACTATTGCAAGTTGTTTTCTGAACGTCACAAGCAGCACAAGTAAACACACCTCATTCTCTTTAACAGTCAGAGTATTTCACAGCCTGAAGGTATCCAAATGTATTTCATCAATCTCCTATTTATGGACATTGAATAAGATTCCATGTATTTGCCACCATCACAAACGACGTCATAGCAAAGATCCTTGAACATTTCTCTTTTGCACAAGTGTTGCTGTAAGATTGGCTCCTAGAGTGGGGTTTTGGGGACAGACAATGGTGGTTTTTACATTTTCATTAGATTCCCTGTCAAAAGAGATGCCCCCACTGACTCTACTCCACAGAGGGAGTCAGCACCTGGGGGCTGGAGCATTGTGCACTCTATACCATGGCCCTGGATAAACGCCGGAGAGCCCGGGAGGTAGTGAGCTTTCCTTTGCTGGAGTGATGCAAGGGGCTTCAGACAACCACCATGAGGATGCTGCAGGTGGGGTTTCTCCATCAAACGCCGGGTGTCCGGGATGACCTGTCATTTGTTCCCACTAGCAGATTTTATTTTCATACAAACTTTTGGGGGCCGATCCTGGCTGAGAGCTGCATGAGGTTCCGTCGCAGTTCAAGTTCCCTCTCCCAGAGCCTGCTTGGGGGGACTAGAGCAACCCTGAGCCAAACAAACAGCTTGAAGATGAAATTTCCCCATCCATCCCTCAGAGACAGCCCTGTGAAATACATACAAAAAATACACAGCCTTTTAGAATCAGTGCCACTGTTTGTCACCAGATGTTCAGAGGCTGGGGTGCTAATTTATGCAGGCAAGTAGGAAGAGGAGAGATGAGCAGAGGGGGCTGGAAGATGGAAGGGGGGCTGTGGAGGTGGCAGGAAGACAATTCTAACCACGGCGCTATAGGATGGGTGGGCTGGGGGCGTCCTGTGCTGGGGGTTGCAAGGAAATGCATTGGTGAAGGGGTGGAGAAGGAGGGGTGACCATACAACATATAGGGTATTTTTTGCCAATGAAATGTGATGAGCCAGAGAATCTAAGAATCTGATATCATTACAAGATCCTGTAATACTGTTGAGAATTTCCATAATCAGATTCCTGGATTCTGTGATTCTGTTTTTCAATGCTCTGATCTGGTGATTCTGAGCCTCTCATTCTATGTTAAAGCTCCAGGGAGGCCCCACAGGGCAAGAGCTTTCGGAGCGAGGCTACTGAAGACCAAGTCTAACTCTGAGTACTTTGCAGAACCTGGGCACATTGCCTGCCAGTTCCACGCCTCAGTTTCCTGGGTTGCAAATGGGGAGAGAATATCTGGGCTCGTGGTGTCGTGAGAGCATTCAGGGACCACTGAAGCGGGGTCCAGCACACAGTGGGTGTGAAGCTTATGCTGGCTTTGGCAGCTTTGTCCTGAGCTTCAACTGCGATGAGTCCAAGAGTCAATCCTGGGAGCAGAGGCCCAGGACAGAGCTGTTGTTCTGGGTGCTTCTCCAGGTCTGGAAGCATCCGGGGCTCCAGGGCCCAGGTCCACTGAGCAGCCAGCCTTCCACAGCAGGCAGCCGCAAGAAAGCAAAGCAAACACACAGAGGGAAGGAAGCTCTTAGGGTTGCGGGAAAGCAAACAAGGGCCGCTTCCTCCAACCACACGCTGCAGACAGCCAACCTTTCCCAGGGCCAATCCTTGGGAGTCCTCCTCGGGCGCCTGGCTGGTGTTTGGACAGCTTGAGGGGTGCGGGGGCAGAGAAAGTGAAGATGCCGAGAGCCAGGCCCAGCCAGGCCCAGCACAGCCCCCTCCTGCCCTGCTCCTCTTCAGGGCACTGCTGGGCAGCCCTCCTGGCCACATGCCCAACCCTGAACCTCAGGCCCTTCTGTCAAAGGGACAGGCCTATGCGAGGCTTCAGTATGGGGTACTGGAGCTGGGAATAAAATAACACTAGTGATAACCAGTGATGACAAAATGCCTACCAGAGGCCAGGCACTATTCTTAGTGCCACGTGCAGATTATTTCATTTGGTGATCATTATATCCTCTGTTATTACCCTAATTTAAAGAAACTGAGGCAGGCTTGAGTAATTTTACAGCCAGATGGTCTGACTCTGGGCATTCCACGCTAAATAAACCACAAATTTCCTTCCAAGGGATAGTAATACTGAGGCCAGCAGGGAGCGTTTTCGGAATAATCCACTTGCTTATTTCCTTCAAGTCCCACAATGACCCTATTAGGTGGATATCAGTATGTTCCCCATTTCTTAGATAAGGTAAACTGAGGAGCAGAGAGATGAAGCCACTTGCTCATGATTATCCCGTTAGAAAAGGGAGTAGCTGGGATTCAAACCTGTTTCTATCCCTTGCCAAAACCCATGATTGTCACCTCTATGCTAGTGCATGACTTCCCTCTCGCTGCTGAAGCAAATGACCACACACTCAGTGGCTTTAAACAACACAAATGTATTCTCTTACAGTTCTGGAGGCCAGAAGTCTATCATCAGTTTCACCAGGCTGAAGTCAAGGTGTGGGCAGGGCCGGCTCCTCTGAGGCTCCACGGGGAGAAGCTGTGTCCTTGCCTTGTTCAGCTCCTGGATGCCTTGGCTTGAGGTTCCTTCCCCACCTGCAGAGCACATGGCTCCACTCTGTGCTTGCATCATCACTGCCCGTTCTTTGACTCTGACCTCCCATGTCCCTCTTGTAATGACCCTCATGACTATGCCTGGTTCTATGCATGATCCAGGGTGATCTTTCCATCTGAAGACCTTTCATTCCTTCACATAATCAAAGACCCTTTTGCCATATAAGGTAACATAGTCCCAGGTCCCAGAGACTAGGCCATGGACGTATTTGGGGCCCATTATCCTGCCCACCACAGCTGAGCCAGGCTACGTTTTGCTGAAGGAGAGTTAATGATCTCCTCCTTCCTGGATGTCTATAAGCACATTTTGGGGCCACTGGAAACCCTGGTGGTAAATTAACTCAGAACTTGAAGACCTGGGAACTCATCCTCAGCCCGTCTGGAAACACTGAAGCATCCCTGGCGCCACCTGGGGTGATTTCTCCTCCACGGGGTCCCCAGCACTTGGCCTGCACATGCAGGTTTGTATGACTGGGATGCTTGCCTGCCAGCTTGCTGAGGGCAGAGCTCGGCGCCCCTCCCTCTAGGGCCAGCCCACCCCACCGTCATGTTTAATAAACAGGCATGGACATATATAGAAAGCTGAAACTGGATCCCTTCCTTACACCTTATACAAAAATTAATTCAAGATGGATTAAAGGCTTAAATGTTAGACCTAAAACCATAAAAACCCTAGAAGAAAACCTAGGCAATACCATTCAGGACATAGGCACGGGCAAGGACTTCATGACTAAAACACCAAAGGCAATGGCAACAAAAGCCAAAATTGACAAATGGGATCTAATTAAACTAAAGAACTTCTGCACAGCAAAAGAAACTACCATTAGAGTGAACAGGCAACCTACAGAATGGGAGAAAATTTTTACAATCTACCCATCTGACAAAGGGCTAATATCCAGAATCTACAAAGAACTTAAACAAATTTACAAGAAAAAAATCAACCAACCCCATGAAAAAGTGGGCAAAGGATATAAATAGACACTTCCCAAAGAAGACATTTATGCAGTCAACAGACACATGAAAAAATGCTCATCACCACTGGCCATCATAGAAGTGCAAATCAAAACCACAATGAGATACCATCTCACACCAGTTAGAATGGTGATCATTAAAAAGTCAGGAAACAACAGGTGCTGGAGAGGATGTGGAGAAACAGGAACGCTTTTACACTGTTAGTGGGACTGTAAACTAGTTCAACCATTGTGGAAGACAGTGTGGCGATTCCTCAAGGATCCAGAACTAGAAATATCATTTGACTCAGCCATCCCATTACTGGGTATATACCCAAAGGATTATAAATCATGCTGCTATAAAGACACATGCACACGTATGTTTATTGTGGCACTATTCACAATAGCAAAGACTTGGAACCCATGCAAATGTCCATCAATGATAGACTAGATTAAGAAAATGTGGCACAAATACACCATGGAATACTAAGAAGCCATAAAAAAGATTAGTTCATGTCCTTTGTAGGGATGTGGATGAAGCTAGTCATTCTCAGCAAACTATCACAAGGACAGAAAACCAAACACCGCATGTTCTCAGTCACAGGCGGGAACTGAACAATGAGAACACTTGGACACAGGGTGGGGAACATCACACACCGGGGCCTGTCGTGGGGTGGTGGGAGGGGGGAGGGATAACATTAGGAGATATACCTAATGTAAATGAGGAGTTAACGGGTGCAGCACACCAACATGGCACATGTATACATATGTAACAAACCCACATGTTGTGCACATGTACCCTAGAACTTAAAGTATTAAAAAAAAAAATGGGCATGGAAAGAGCAAGCCATGGAAGCTCAGAGGGCTCCTGTGACTGTCACATTCATGTGACATGTCATATTGGAGGTGCTCAGCAGTGTGTGTTGAATTAATCCCCCACAGCCTGCAGAGTGGTACAGTCCAAGTGAAATTACTATGATGATGAAAATATCGTATTCTGCACCACTAAGTGTGGCAGCCACTGGCCGTGCGTGGCTACTGAGTATTTGAAACATGGCTGATGCAACTGAGGATCTGGAGTTTGCATTTTTCTTTTTGTAAATTTAAATAGCCACCTGTGGCTCCCGGCTACAGCATCTCTAGCATCTAGAGCATGAGTATGAGATAGCTAGAGCAGCTCTAGCATCTTCCCAGGACCTGGGCTCTCTGCAGACTCACACTCGGTTCCAAGGGCAGGTCTTAGCTTCCCTGGGGCCTCTTCAAGTTACCTCCCCACAACACTCCACTGCCCCACCTCAGAGGTGTATTTGTAAAGGTCTCAATCCCAATTTTAGGACCTGGGCCCAGTCCTCCCCATCCTTGCATAGAAATCCTCATTCCTAACAGCCCCACTCTTTTCCTGTCTGTTGGGCCCACCACAGCCATGGCCAGCATTAATTGAGGGCCTGCAAGGATGGAGGTGTGCACAGGGAGAGGAATCATTATTATCCCATTTTGCCGAGCAAGAGGGGAAAGATTCAGCAGGGGCCAGAGGTTTCTCCAGGTCTCCCAGGAAAGCAGAGGCCACACGAAACGACAAACCCAGACCTCCCATGTGCTGCTGCAGAGAAACTTCTAGAGCCAAGGAGCCCAGCATCTTCCCGCAGAGACCAACCAGGGTTATCTGGGACAATAACAGCACCCCTGTCGCCCCGCTTACCACCCCCGACCTGATTCCCTGCCCAGAGCTGGTGTTCCACCAAGAGTGGGTCAGGGCAGATGGCTACATTGGCAGAGCCCCCTGCGGTGCCAGGTTCAGTTTCGTCCAGGGCCAAGGAACAAAGGGCTTTCATGGGGTGTAATCCAGGCCGAGGGGAGAAGAATGGTCAGGTGTATCGAGAGCAGGTTCACATGGAGGGAGAGAGCAAGCCCTGCGGGCCTGGCTGGCACAGGGGCCCGGGTTCCGGCTCACACTCCCAGGGCGGCAGACGGTCGCTGGCAGCGAGTAAAGGCCCTATTTGTGTGCTATGTCAGCAGGGAGGGCAGGCCTTTTAAGGGGCAAGATCATGTGGCCCGATAGCATGCCGGGGCCTCTCCCTGGGGGGGGCCCGGGCCCCCTGTGAGGACTGTCGGCCATTGTTAACTGCGCCGTGTGTGAAGGAAAACGGGACACAGGTGGTCAGCTGATACCTGTGCGATCTGGCCACCGGGGGACTCAGTTCCAGTGCCTGCAGCTCCAGTTACACGGCCGGCCGGGCAAGGGGGGTGCACCAGCTCTGGGAAGGGCCCACAGAGCTGCTGGCCCGGCTGACGTGCCCCCATCCATTGCATGCCCAGGGCAGGCAACAGGGAGCCAGCCAGCAGAGCGAGAAGGTGAGAAGCTGAGACAAACGAGGCCGGGAGGTGATGTAAGGTGTGAAGAGGGCACGGCCCTGTGAGCCTTTCCCCAGGTGTGAGCTCACCTTGGAAGGAGGGGCTGGGAGCACACTTTCGGGACTGCTTGGCTGTGTCCAACTTCCGAAAGGAAGGGGAAGTTGAGGAGAACATGGGGAAATAAAACTGTGAGTAGAGAGTGGAGATGAGCGGGCAGGAGGCTTCCAGCTGCATTGGGAACCAGCTCTCACATTTGCAATCCCTGCGGATCCCCATGGGGTAAATCTCAGCGGCACTGGCTGCAGCACGCTGCTGGGACTCCACTTCTAACCAGCACACATGGGGACTGTGAGTCCGCCAGGTAACGGTGGTGGACTGAGTGCTTATTTAAGGTTTACTCAGTGCGTGCCAGTGCTTGCCGTTAATGTGTTTAGTGATGTTAAAGTGTTTAATCCTCACAACAACCCCGTGTGATGAGTGTTATGGTAACTCCCACGGGGGAGGCACACAGAGGTTGAGCAACTTGCCCACGGTCACACAGCCGGGATGTGGCAGAGCCGGGATTTGAACCCATCTGGCTCTAGAATCCATGGTTTTAACCTCTACCCTACCCTACCCTCCATGACACGGTTAGTAACAGCCATTTACTGAGCACTAGCAATGAGCCAGGTGGGCTGCTGGGTGAATTCTCTCACTTAACTTGCTAAGCCGCCCTATAAAGGTGGTTACTCCTGGTGAATCATGAAGGGCCCTGGCAGGAAACAGCACAAATGGGTGATGAGAAAAGAGACCTGTCACAGAGGCGCATGAAGGGTTAAGGGAAATGGTGAGGTGCCCTGGGGCTGGTGGCAGTAGGCAGCATTCCCTCCCAAGGCCTGAGACACAGGAATAGAGAGCCCTTCCTGGAACTTGCTCAGGGAGCTGAGGCTAGAAAAGCAGGCAGCCGCCCACAGCTGCAGCTTCAGTGGATGCAGCCCAGCCACCTGCAACCCTGCAGTGCGGGGGCTCTGCTCACCCTCCAGCCCCGTTTCGGGCCCACAGAAGCCAGCAGGCTGGGAGCCTGTGGACACAGCCCCAGGGTCAGCCCCCAGGGCATGGAGAAGGGTGAAGGACTAAGAAGGGATCTGGAGGGGTTGACAGGGAATAGGCAGCCAGCTGTCTCCACAAAGCCGGAGCCGGGCTCCTGCAGAGCACATGCACCCACCCGTTTGCAGGCTTCCTTCTGTCCACTAGCTCGCCTGGGACCAGCTCCAGTCCTCAGACTTGGCCTTGGTCACAGAGATGACGCCAAGTCACAAAGATAAAGTGCCTCCATCCAGGAAGCGCTTATCCTTCCCTTCACTAAACACTCTTCATGCTGAATAGGCTGGAGGCTTCGGGCTAGATGCTTTGCGGATACAGGGTGAACCAAACAGCTCTGAAGACTGCTGAAGGCATTCTATCCTCCATCCACTGCAACTGTACATTACCTGACCAGCACCTGCAGGATGTCCAGAGTGTCTAGATACTTACATGGCATTTTTAGATGGTTTTACAAACTACAGATGTCTTAGACAACATTAACTATATTCATATATGTCTAATATGTGTTGTAGCCATGTACATCATAATATATGTACATATATACACGTGCGCGCACACACACACACACATATCCATCTGTGTTTGCAGACTTTGTGGATGTCCTGGATTATTACTTCACTTAGTCATTGAACAAAATGCCCTGAGGTCAGCCGCATCCCAGGCCCCAGGACAGAGGAGGTGGAGAGAAGAACTGGGCACAGAACAATAGTCTCTGAGAAGCCCTTTGCACCAAAGACCCCAGCATCAAGCCATGGTGTTCCCAGAGCTGTACCAGAATCCCCTCCTTAGGCCTTCAAAGCCTGTGAGGAAGCCAAGACTCCTGGGAGCTGGTTGTGCTCAGAGGCAAGACGTGCTGTACACCAGACAGAAAGGTGGTTTCAGGGCCCAGGAGACTGGGAGGGGAAGCCACTGCTGACTCCACCAGGATGGAGAACCGAGTTCCAGGCCACGAAGGGCAGCAGGTGGATTAAGACGGGATCAGGCAGGCAGCACACGGCTCCTTCAGGAGGGGTAGCTGAAGAGCTCTGTGGGGAGTGCTATTTAGAGAGGTGTGGGCCAGGCTCGGGGAGCCCACACAGAAAGGAGCAGGGCCAGCATAGCGGGGAGTGAGGAGCAGTGGGGAGCCACCACCACCCTGGGCCTGAAGGGGCAGAGAAGGAAGGGTTCCAAAACCCAGCAAGAGCTGGGACCCTGGGAGGCTCAACCCAATGGGAAGCAGGAGGGCAGGAGGCCTGGATGGTCCGGGAGGTCTGCCTCCTGGGTGCAGGGCAGACAGTGTGCAGGGTGGGGCTAGAGGTGGGAAGGTAAAAAATAGCCAGCCCAGCTGACTCTGTGGAGCCATCTTGACTAGGTCTGGGTGACAGCTCCACACTAAGGTGGGCTGTAGCCCTGCTGCTTCCTCTTGGGGACTGTGGCCTCAGAGACTTTGAGCCAAGCATGCTTGGCAGGCCAGGGTGCTACCTAAACTGCAATGAAGTTGCATAGGTGCAGGGCCCAGCCACCATCACTCCACCTGTGGGCAGAATGGCAGGTGGGACCTGAATGTTACATCCAAGCACAGGATGAAATTAAGCTGGAGTTTCAGGGTGCTGTGACCAGCTTGGTTCTCGCCCTGCTGGGGCTTACCAACTTCTGACACCCCAGACTCCTGGAGAACACTGGCTGCCGCTACTATCCTGGGTGCCTGCAGCAGGAGCTGCGCCCACTGCCACCCCCAGCTTTGAAATTGCCAGGTCTCTTCCTTACACCACCATGGCTGTCCAGTTTATTTTCTAGACTAGAGCACCTGCCACAATCCAGAGCTGTGTGCCTTCAGGCAAGCCACTCCCCTTCTCTGAGCCTCCTTTTTCTTACCTGTCAAATAAGAATACTCACAGAATGCACTTCTCAGGGTTTGTCAGGATGAAATGAGTCACCACACTCTGTCAACAGTAGCTGCTACTGTCCTTGCAACCCTGCATGCATTCGCAAATGTTAGTTTAATGCCATTGCCAATAGAAATAAAATACGAGCCACACAGGTAACTTAAAATTGTCTGCAAAGCAAAAAGACACAGGTGTCATTAATTTTAATAATATTAATATGTTATTTAATCCAACATGTCCCAAATAGTATTTCAA
The DNA here is from genome assembly GCF_008728515.1 of Papio anubis. Classification (NCBI taxonomy): domain Eukaryota; kingdom Metazoa; phylum Chordata; class Mammalia; order Primates; family Cercopithecidae; genus Papio; species Papio anubis. Next base: position 50,752,544 of record NC_044977.1, read on the forward strand.
TGCCCAGCAGCAGCCACATTTCAAGTGCTCGGTGGCCACACATGACTGGCAGCTACCATATGAGACAGCACAGGTTCATGAATGCATGCAACCATGAATGAATGATTGAGAGTTTGCTTCAGGCTGGGGAAATAAAGAGGCTTTCTAGAGGAGGAATTACTGGCATTGGATAGCCAAGGGTGAGCTGTATTTGAACATGTGGGGATAGACATGGTCACCCAGGCTCATGCTCTTCTTGTTCTACAGATGGGGAAACTGAGGCCCAGAGAAGTGAGCAAGAAGCCTTGGCATGAGTTACAAGGAGAAAGTACAGGATTCGGAAGGTGAGTAGGAAATAGGTGTGATTCCTAATGCCAAGCACAGAGAGGGTGAGTAATCATGGGTGAATAAGGGAGTGAGTCAACAGTGTTAAGGAGGTAGGGAGGGGAAGGGGAAAGGGAGGATGAAGAAGCCTGAAGGGCTTTAAAAGATCCACTTGCATCCTGCTGCTGCTTAAGATGCTAGACCAGCTGTCACCATGGTAACAGGAGAAAATCACAGAGCAATTTGTAATCAGCCATGGTTCTTGCTGCTCCCTGGGAACATTGCTCCCCATCTGCATCTCTGAGCAGGAGGAGTCCTGCAGATCCCAGAGTCCAGCCCCCTCCGATGCTTGAGACCCTTCGCGTCCCCCTCCATGCAAAGCTGTTCATCTACAGCTCACACAGCTCCCTGAATAGGAAGCTACCTCCTTTTGGGCCAACCTGCCCCAGCCCTGTGGGGCCTGCGGGGAGCAAGCTTTCCCTCCCGACAACCTGGAGCCTACCTCTGTTGCTCTGGCCACTGGAGCCCAGCTTCACCCTCTCTACCCACAGCCCCACTTCCTCCCCTGCCCTAGAGCAGCCTTCAGTGACTGCCAGCAACCCCATTCTCCATCTGGAGTACATTCTCCAAATGGAGAAGCCAAATGGTTGGCTTCTCTCAAACAGCCCCAAGGACAAGATCCAGGAAAAGTGTAAGCAGCATAAAGCACAAAATTCACCTCCCTCATTTTTGGCACAGACCTTGATTAATTGGACCTGAGTTCAAGTTGGCCCAGCCATGGGCTTACCTCTGTGTTGTCTCCATTGTCCTGTCCACTGAGGGTCCCACATGCATGTGCAACATAATGAGGCTATAAGAAGCTCCTGATTATGCTCTGGGATCTTCCTGCATGTCCTGAATGTCCAAGGTAATTCTCACATTGTCCCCGACTACTTTGTGACCCATGGATCCCACAGAGGCCCTACCAGGGTGCCCGTCTCCATTTTATGGATGAGAAAACTGAGACTCAGTGAGAAGTTACCGGGCCAAAGCCACAACACATAAAGGTGGGAAGTAGCAGGACCAGCATCCTAGGGCAGGCAAAGCCAATCCAAGGCAGGGAAAGAACAGATTTGGGAGCCTCTGGCTGGACCCCTTAGCACTGGAATAGGTCGGGGGAGGGCCCGTGGCTTGGGCTGCTAGGATCTCCAGACCAGGGGGAGAAGGGCCTTGGACTCCAGATTCATTTATGATGTGACCTTGGACAAGCTCCTTTCCTCGTCCAGGCCTCAGTCTCCAAGTCTGGACAATGGAGCCATCAAGTTAACCTAGGAGGGCTGGAGAGAGGCTCAGCTGAGGTACAGGATGGGGCGCAGGGGAGGAGCTGGGGGCTGAGGGAGTGAGGACAGGTGGGGCACGACCCCTTAGCTGCACAGGGTCCCTGGGGCTGTGTCCTCTGTAACCCAGTCCCCATCACCTCTGAGGTCGCCTTGCACCGCTCCATAACTCACTCTGTGGTCCATTACCGCCTATCCCAACTCCGGCCCTGGAAGTTGTCCAGTCACAAATAGAAAGGCGCCAGGGGTTGGCAGAGCAGGCGAGTCTGTGGTTCTGAGGATGGGAGCCTCCTCCGATCAATGGGGTCTGGGGAAAATGCTGTAGGGGGAGAAGAAAGAGCCACATCTTGCCCCTGTCTTGGCCCCAACCCCTGACCTGGAACCCGCCCTTGGTGGCCTATAAATACTGACCAACCCCCGCTCCGCCCCCTGCTGCAGGGACCCTGGACCTGCCCACGCAAAACTAGGGTAGAGAGAGGAAACGATCTACTGGAAGCTGCTCAGCAGATAGACCAGCCGGAGCTGAGGTGGGGCAGCCTCAGTTCCCAGTGGAAAACTATTCCCTGGTTTTCATCCAGGGGAGGAGCATTTCTGTTTGTCAGTGGGAGAATTTCATGGAGCCCTGAGGAACCTGAGGACAGGGAGATGCTGTTAGCTCAAGTTTTGACAAGAGGCAGGAGAAAGTTCTGCTTAGCCACTCCCTCCCTATGTGTCTTTGAGTGAAGGGGACTTTGTTTCCACTGCTGCAGAATGGGTTCGTTGTGGGGAGGCTTAACATTGGGAAACAATCTTTTGGGGACCACCCTCCCTGACTCAGGACCTATCTAGGTCACCCCTGGCCCCCATCCCGGGACGAAGTGTACTGAAGATGCCTGGGCTCTGCTGGTGCCTGAATAGAGCAGAGACCACCCCAGCCACAGTCTGGGGGGGAAACCCTTGTGGGTAGAGGGTCTGAAGAATGACCCAGGGGCCTCAGAGAGCCCCTTTCAGGTACCTGTCCCCAAGCAGCCTGGACCCCAGGAATTACTTTGCTCCTCTTCATCAGCCAGAAAGGGATTCTCAGAGAGGCAGAGTGACCTGCCTGGCATCATGGAGAGAGTGAGCAGCCCAGGCTGGAAGTGAGCACATGTCCTGGTCCCCTTTAGAGCTGCTCTGCCGGGCCAGCAGCCACCAGCCGCGTGTGGCTCCTGAGCAATTGAAACGTGGTAAGTGCTGAATTGAGATGTTCTCTAAGTGTCAAATGCACACCAGGCTTCATGAAAAACAATGAAAAATGTCTCATTCATAGCAGTTGAAATATAGCTTACATGTTGAAATAATATTTTGGGTAGATTGAGTTATATAAATTAGATAATTAAATTTGATTTCACCTGTTTCTTTTGATATATTCTTTAACGTAACTTCCAGGAAGTTGGAAATCTCACGTGAAGCTTGCACTGTGTTTCTATGGGACAGCCAGGCCCATCCCCTATGCCATACTCTGCCTCTCACATCTGGTCACTTAACATACAGGGCCTTGATGACCTCCTCAATCAGCAGAAGGCAGTGAGAATGGTAGAGGGAACACATGTCAAGCGCTGTGGCCAACACTCAAATGCCCCTGTTAAGTGGTGGTTGTTGTTGCTGCTGTTGTTATTACGAGCTTAGGCCCAGAGAGGGAAGCAGCTGTCCTGGGGACACACAGCAAGATGGTGGGACCAGCAGTGGGATCTGAAAGCCCCTCCACCCACACCCCAGATGCCCAGGCCTCAGTAGCAGGAGGTGGGAGGGAGGCAGGCAGCTGGAGAACCCTTTGAATTGCTCAGGTCCAAGCGCCTCACACAATGGAATCACTGACCAGGCCAAGGCTGGGGGCCCAAGGCAGGCCTGGCCTCTGTCTGCTTAGCATACTAGGCGGAGGCTCCCACCCCTTCCTGGAGAGGGTTCCAGGAGCAACCATAATGTCCCGATTGTCGTACAATGCCATGATGGAGGGCCCTGTCACATTTTTGTCCCCGTTACTGGGGTCCCCATTCACGGCCACTGTCACTGCACTCAGAACAAGCCAGGCCAGGCCAGGCAGCCTCCTTTGCATTAAAATAGGACGAGAAATAAGCCTTCTCGGCTGTTCAGCTGGGCAGAAAACGGGATTAGGCCAAGGACAGGGCTGAAGGCCCCTTGGAGGGGGGCACCCCAGGGAAGGCTGGTGTCAGCTGCTGCCCACCCAGACCGGGCAGGCCTCAGACCTGCAGCTGAGGTTTCCAGATGACCTGGGGGCACACAGCCCCCTCCTTGGGCCTCAGCTTCCCTAGCCCTGAAATGGAGAGACAGAGGGAGGCTCCCAGCTAAATGAGTGCCTTCAGACTTAGTTCTATAGCTGAGAAACTCCAAGTTGACAGTAAAAAAATGCATGCAATACAGGACAAGGCACAACTGTCCCACTTGGGCGGGGGCAGGACAAGAGGGTGGCAGGGATGTGCCTGGCTGTCCATCCTTCAGGGTGTTTCCCAGCAAAACTCTGGAGACCCTGAACTACGGAGGGACCCACAGGATAAGGCTGTTTTTAAAGCGGTTTAGTAGCAGCACTCAGCAGCTGAAAGGTGTGCGAAATACAAAAGGACTGAAAGCAACTGAGAGGCCCAACAATAGAGGACAGGCCAGCTCACTCGGGGGACCTTACCCCCTCTGAGTGTGTCACCAGCAGCAGATTACACATGGGAAGGTTCGTACCAAAACACTCACACAGTGAGGCTCGGGATAGCAAAACTCAGAAACAGCCCAAATGCCCATAAATAGGAGACCAACTAAATAAATCACAAACCGTCCATACTCTGGGACCCCACACAGTCACTAAAATAAATGGGGGAGGGCTGTGAAATTTGAAATGGAAGGAAGTCCAAGAAATATTAGCAAATGAACAAAGAAAGGTGCAGACAAACAAAGAAAGGTGCAGACGAATGTGTTTAGAGGGGAAATAGACAGTGTGGAGATGCATAGAGAATGTCTGCAATGAAGCCCAAAAAACTGTTGACATTGGTAATCTCTAAAAACTTCAAAAGGCTGAAAAGGAAAATTTCACTTTGTGCCTTATGTACTTCTTTACTGTAATAGATTTTTTTACCCTATGAACATACATTTCCTTTTAAAGCAAATTAGTAGAAAGGCAACCGCCCTGGTACAGAAGTCCTCTAAGGTCCTCCTGACTTGCTATTTCAATAGGATCAGTTCAACCCATATTGAGCAAGTTCTTCAGAGAGCCATATCCAGTGTGGTCATGATCCAGCCACCAAAACACCCCCACTCAGAGACAGAGACAAGCCAATGGCCTCCTCAGCTTGATGCCACAAGGGCAGCCAGTGCTCAACAGATACCGCCCCAGAGGAGGGAGGGTAGCAGCAAAGACTGGGCAAAGGGGGAGAAACCAGCTGGGTCTTGAAGGATGAATATGAGTTTTCAGGACAGATCAACAAGGAAGAGTTTTCAAAGAGAGGGAGAGGAAAAGAGAATGGTGTGTGTATGTGAAGGTCTTTGTCTTGTCCTTCACGCTGTCCTCAATTCCCCAGCACACGGTAGGCACTCAATGAGATGTACTTCAAGTGTCAGACACATCAGATGTCAAAAGTCAGCATTGCATATATCAGTGTTGGCTACCATTTGTGAAGTGCCAGCCCTTCATATTCATGAACTCTACATAACCCTCTGAGGTAGGTAGCACTCTTTATTAGTTTCCCTGTTCTACAAAAAAAGAAGCTGTGACTTTAAGAGCTGAAGCAGTTAATCCAAGTTCCAGAAGCTTGCTGGTGCCTGGGCTGGGATGGGAACCTGGGCGGTCTGCACCAGAACCCACACTGCACTGCATTACCCTTGCAGCTGGAGAACTTTTGACTGAACCCTTCAAGTGGGGCATTATACATGTGTGCACACTCTCTCTGGCACGTGGAAAGGCACAGAGAGATCTCCTCCTTGCCCACAGCCCCTCAGCTGGCAAGGGACAGAGTGTGGGCTTTAATGTTGTGTGTCCAGCTCCAAAGCCTGTGTTCCCCTGAACACAGACACTATCTCTGGAAAGGTGCTGGCAACTCAATGCCAACAGGACCCAGGTGGTAAAGGTGAAAGTGGAAGAGAGTAGGCTACAGGCAAGATGATAGAGAATGGTGGGGAGTGTGGTTAAAAGGCAGCATGTGCCTCACCTGAGGTTTCCAGATGTATTATTTCAGAGCACATGAGGCCAGATGAAACACATCAGGGGCCACCAATTTCTAACCTCTGACTTGGCCCACCCGCTATCAAAGGTGCAGAGGAAGCCAGTTTAGCCATGTCCCTGTCTCTGAGCTCCTTATCCTGCCCCAAGCCAACCCGGCGAGGCAGACTTCCTCTTCCACCTTCCAAACAGTTCCAGGTTCAATCTGGGTTTGACCTCTTGCTGCAATCCTTCCTGGGCCACACTTCATGGGCAGGGGCGAGGGGTGAGTAAAAATGCATGGCAGCTGGTGTTTGCAGTCTGGCCTTATGCCATTCCCGTTGTCTTGGTATTATAAGCCGAAATACAGGCCATCCTCCACACCCTGGCCTTGCCTGAGTCCCAGAGACACGGGCTGAGGTGCTCCATGTCAGATTAAATGGCATTTATAACAGCTGTCAGCACGTTTGAGTTGATTGCCCTATAATTTGTATGCAGTTGCAGGTCATTACCAAAATTACAATTAAACACTGGCACCCCTTAATTAGATGCTTTTATGAATTAGGTCCTGAGGTATTAATGGCAAATTTGTAAGTTCTGCCCCTCCCCCAACTCTGATGCCCTTTCCCAGGCAGAAAGGGCCCAAGGTCCACTTCAGCTCTTCTATGGACCTCAACCAGCTTCAGCAGGGGCTTTGCCACCTCCTGGATGGTGGCCACCAGTGTGGGGTTTGTAGCTTGGGACAGCGACAATCAGAAACAGTCTGAGTATCCAACAGGGCTGGCTTAATTTAGCAGGCTGGCTAAACAAGTCATGAGCCATCCATCCGTGCCTTGGGATGCTGCGTGATCACTAAAACAAAATGGGGAGGGCTGTGAAATTTGAAACAGAGGATGTGCAAGAAATATTCGCAAATGAACAGACAGGCGTCAGCTCCTTGAAGAAGTGTCTGCTTCCCACACGTCTACTCCAGGCACACAGCCTGTGCTCACCCCATCAATGTTCACGGAGAACCTTCTGGGTGCCAGGCACCGGCTAGGGGCTGAGGTTACAGCCGAGAGTATACCACGCAACAATCCCCTCCCAGTTGAGCTGACAGTCAAACAGCAACAACCACAAACGTGAGGAAGGTATTTGGTGTGGGGGAGCACAATAAAGGCTAACGAGAAACTGTGACACTGGGAAGGGAGACGGGATATGCTGCGTGGGCCAGGTGTGGAAATTTTAGACACAGTGATCACAGAAGATCTCCCTGAGAAATGAAAGGTCTTTGGAACTGAGGCAGTGAGCCAACCGGACATCTGGGGGAAGAGATTTCTGGGAGAGGAAACAGCTAGTGCAAATGCCTGGAGCAGGAGATGCCAGGCAAAGCTGAGAGCGTGCGGCCAGAGTGCAGTGACTGCAGGAGGGTGAAGGGGATGGAGTGAGACAGGTCACAGGACCCAGATCACAGGGACCTTGTAGGCCACTGGGGACTTCGGGCAGGTGCTTGAAAAATATTTGTCAAAGGAATGAATTGGGGGAGCTGGAGGGAACCTGAGAGGCAGTCTGACTCCATTCAGGCATCAGAAAAGGCTTCTGAATACTCCTTCCTTTTCCTTTCATTATAAACGCTCATTCCCTGACCACTTGCTCTGTGTGGGGAGGGAGGTCAGCTGATGCACATTCACCCCTAAGCCCACGGGGAAGCCACCGTTCTCCCCAAATCACAGTGAGGAAAGAGCCTGAGAGGGGCCTGGTATGGTTGAGGAAGCCTCACAGCCTCGGGAGGCAGAACAGCTCAGGAATGAAGAGTGTAGACCCAAACCTGCCCATCAGGTTCAAATCTCACACTGGTTGTGCACTCAAAGCAGCAGATGGGTGATTACACCGCACGGCACCTGTTTCCTCACCTACACAAAGGGAGTAGCACGGAGTCTACCTCAGTAGGTTGCTGTAAGACAGACCCCGCCCAATATCTAGCACACAGCAAAGCTAAAAAGTGGTCATTAGCGCTGTCATCAGGTCTGCTCCTCTCCGCTGTGTGACCTTGAGCAAGTCCTTCCATGTTTCCAAGCCTCGGTTTCCTGATGCTTGCAAGGTGTTCGTGAGATACCGGTGAGGGAAAGCAGGTTTGTGTGAAGTGGTGTGTGATGGGTGCTACTGGCATTGGTTATTGCCAGGATGAGGGCACTAGAGTCAGGCACTGCAAGGATGCCCCATGATTCCCTTGAGCATGATGGAGCTAAAAAGAGGCAAAAGTAAAATGCACAGAATGCAGATGTCATAGTAAAGCCAAGTGAAAAGCATTAACACTTTAAGGCCTACCTGAGAGAACTGATTGGCCTCAACAGTAGGATAGCTTCTCTAAAGAAGTGAGTAGTTCAGATCATATTAACCAAGACCTATACCCAGCATAAGGGAGATGATGTTCAGTTATATTCTGTACTATGCAGAGTCCTCTGGAAAGAACTGGGTCCTACCCTTGAGGAGAAGCAGGAATATCCTAGGTATATTCAGAAGAGAGGAGGAGATGGGCTGGAGACTCCAGCCTGGGAGGAGCCAGAACCATAAGGAAACTCACAGGGAGGCAGACCCTGCAAGAAAGAGCATCTTAACTGCCAGAGCTCTGTGGGACTGAATGGGCGGCCATGGTATTGGGGGGTGGGGTGCAAGCAGGACAGCCTGCACAGAGGTGCTGGGGAGCAGATTGCAGCCCAGGGTTGCCGTTTGAGCCCTTGATCCATGACATCCTTACCCAAAGATGTCCCTGCACTCACCTCCCCATGAGATCTGTGTTGTTGTGAGAATTCAGCAAGTAAGAGCAGCTAAGGTATTGAGAATAGCGCCTGCCACCGTTTTTTAGGATGGCGGAGTGTGGGGGCCTAGGCTGCAGGCTCCTGTGTTCTGGAGCCTCGGGAGGAAATAGAGATGTCACGCCACACAGGCATGAAGCTGTCTGCTGGGAACTGGCTTCTCTCCACCCCCAACTGCTGAGGGATTCCCCTGAGAGTCGCCACTGCCCTGGAGATGGTGAATGGGCCTTTGTGTCACCACCCGGCCTGTTGCTGCAGGCCCCCCTGCTCTCTCCCTGGCTCCTTCCCGACCCTGTGGCAGGAAGCTTGCCTGCTTCATCCCCAGATACAGGGCACCTGTGGCAACCCAGTCAGGCTGCCTGCCCCACACATCCAGCCCCACAAGTGGCCTGGCTTCCCAGGCAGCAGATGGGCAAGAATCAGGAGGGGGCAGGAACTCTGAGTCCCCAGAGACCTCATCCCACCTCCCCATCCCCCTGGCCAGGTTTAAGCCTGGGACAGGTGAGGTCTGCTGGGCTGCTGTCCAGCTCCCACCAGAGAATGCCCCATCCTCCGCTCCACACAGACCCCTTCCCAGTCGGGCTGGTCCCTACTACTGGGCTGATCTGGAGGGCAGCTTGGGACCCCTAGAGCAGAGATTTCAGAGGGACCTCTGGGGTGCTTACAACAGCCTCACAGATGGGGCATTCACAATGCAGATTTCCAGGCCCTATTCTAGACCTACCAATTCCAAATCTCTGGAGACAAAGTTCATGAATCTGCATTTTAAACAACGTGACCCTGTGCATCCTCCAGCTGAAGAGCATTGCCTTATTTTAACACTGTAGAATATTTGGCAATTTGAGAACTTTGCAATAATCTGATTCCCCAATCTTTGGAATTGGAGAATGTTCGATTTGGGAGGGAAGGGAGAATGTTGGGAATCCTTAGAACTTCCAAGTGTTTTGACTTTTAAAGAATCATTCCAACTTTCGAATGAGCAGACACTTCTGAGTGAATTTCTCCTGTGTCGGACACGCTTACACACCCTGCAAAACTCCTGCCCACTCCACATAGACCCTATTGTTTTCCTTTCATTCTTCAGTTCAGTCAGATACCATTTATCTTCCTTTTTAATTTACTGTTTTGGAATAATTTTAGACTCATAAAGTTTTCCTATATAGTCTTCACTCAGTTTCCCCCATGTTTGTATCTTGCACAATAAAGTACAATGATTGAAACCAGGAAATTGTCATGAATAAATAAATTAGTTAACCAATCTAAAAACCTTATTTGAATTTTGCCAATTTTCCCTAAATGTCCTTCTTCTGGTACCAAATCAGATCCCATATTGCCTTCAGTTGTCATGTCTCTGCCAACTTGGGACCATTCCTCAGTCGTGATTGGTCACTTATGTTTTACTTTATGTTTTTAAAGAACACAGCTCAGTTATTTTGTGGAGTGTGGATTAGGTTTGGATCTGTCTGATGTTTTCTCATGATCAGAACGAGGTTATGTATTTTTGGCAAGAATGTCACCAAAGTGACGTGGGGTGCTTCCCAAGGCCTTGCACGGGGGTGTACACAGTGGTGTGTCTTATTACTGCCCACCTCTCCTGTCACCTGTGTCTTTGCATAAACCGACCCTCTTCTTTTAAACTTGCTGCCTGATTTAACGTAACCATAAGCAAGAACATCCCTCAAACTGTGATAGGTTTGACATGCTACAGCTACTAAAATAGAAAATAGTTTTTCCCTGTGCCACCTAAAATCATCTCAATGACCTCCAAGGCTACAGATACCACTTTTGACAAACATTGCTTTATATTATTTAGCAAGCTCATCCAGCCCTCGGCCCACAGGTCGCATGCAGCCCAGGACAACTTTGAATGTAGCCCAACACAAATTCGTAAACTTTCTTAAAACATGATGAGATTTTTTTGTCTGTGATTTTTTTAAGTAAATTAGCTACTATCAGTCTTAACGTATTTTATGCGTGGCCCAAAACAATTCTTCTTCCAGTGTGGCCCCGCGAAGCCAAAAGATTGGACACCCTGTTATTCAGGATTTTTTTGAGTGCAAAGTGCTGCTTTGGTTTATTGATGATTATTACTACTGTTGTTTTCAAAGAGTCATCAGAACCATCAGAACTCTTTGCTGGCTGGCTCAATCTTTCTTTAATGCCGTCTGCTGAACACGATTAGGAGATAAGTTCTTAGTCTTCTATCTCAGTTTCCCAGCCTGTCTTCGCAGCCTCCACAATTGCCTGGAGGGATGTAGCCTGCTAAAAATGCAGATTTCTTGGCACCAAGAAATCCTGGCCTATTTAGTAGCTTTGGGGTGAGGACTTGGGCTCTACCGTCTTAGCAATTCTGCAAGGTTGGGGTCCCCACCCATGCGGAGATACTTATATCCCATATGCTTGTAGATGTGTCTTAGCCCACTCAGGTTGCCGTAACAAAATACCATAAGACCAGGCATGGTGGCAGACACCTGTAATCCCTGCACTTTGAGAGGCCAAGACAGGTGGACCACTTGAGCTCAGGGGTTAGGGGCCAGTCTAGGCAACATGGAGAAACACTGTCTCCACCAAAAAAATACAAAACTTAGCCGGACGCAGTGGTGTGCGCCTATAGTCCCAGCTACTCAGGAGGCTGAGCTGGTAGGATCGCTTGTACTCGGGAGATTGAGGCTGCAGTGAGCTGAGAGTGCATCACTGCACTCCAGCCTGGGTGACACAGTGAGACCCTGTGGGAAAAAAAAATACCATAGACTCAGTGGCTTATAAGTAACAGAAATTTATTTCTCATAGTTCTAGAGGCTGGAGGTCCAAGATGAAGGAGCCTGCAGATTGGGTGTCTGGTGAAGGCACACTTTGTGGTTCACAGATGGCTTCCTTCACTGTGTCCTCATATAGCATAAGTGGCCAGGGAGCTCTCTCAGGCCTCTTTCATAAGGCACTAATTCCATTCATAAGAACTCTGCCCCGCGACCTAATCACTTCCCAAAGGTCCCACCTCCTAATGCCATCACCTTGGTGGATGAGGATTTCAACATATGAATTTCAGGGGGGGTCACAAATACTCAGGCCATAGCACTAGGCATTTATCATACGTCAGCCGATCAATACATTTCCATGTAGGAAAAGTCAAGAAATCTGAGAACCTGTGGGGTCTGCCTCCCAAGAGGAGGCCATGAAATGAGAGCTCATGCAGAGGTTCATGGAAGCCACAACGTCTGCCCAGACCACAGCATCTGACCCTGCCACATCCGAGCCACATCTCCTCTACCTCCCAACCTCACATAGATACCACTCATTGGAAAAACTCTTCCCTGGACCAAACGGGAAGGGATCCATGAAAACATTGCTCCCAGCCTTTGCAGTGTGCCAAGCTGAATGACAGATGATCCAACACGACCACACTTTGTCCAGTCGGCATCCTGCACACCTGTTTTAACTACAGTTAACCTCTGAAGGAAGACCATAATACTGCGCTTGTGTCTAAGCCAATGCAACTAACCCCTCAACCAACTGGAAACAACTACCTTCTCCCCCAAGAGGAGACACAAGTTACACATGTCACTTCCCCTCTGCTAGTGGAGGCACATGCCCCCTTTGATGTCTATAACTTTAATGCAAAGATACAGGTTCATTACTATTCACCTACTTTGTATTTCAACAGTATAGAAATAGGAGAGGAAGGAAAGAGAAAGATGGTGGATGAATCTATATAGGTATATGCATAGAAAAGCAAGAAACACACTACACACACAAATTCTGCAGTCTCTTTTTCTGCAACTGGTCACATGGCTGTATTTGTAACTTCCATCTTCCCTTCCCTATTCTATATCTCCTTTGCCCTCATCTCAGCCTAGTTCCTAGCCTGATGGCTGCATTCCTGGAAGGATAATGTTATTCATGCTTCTGTCTATACCATGCTGCTATAGTTTTCTACTAATAACAGGATTCAGGAGTACCAAGAGGTGCCCCAGAGAACATTTATAGCAGCTATACTCCCCTCTGCCTGCCCTCTGTTTCTGATTATCAGTATCAATTGCCCCAGTCATTAAAAAAACACCTTTCTAAGCCCATTGGTTCAGTGGTATGAAGGGCTAGGTAGCGGTTTTGACTTTCAATCAATGGAACGATTTTTTTATGTCTCCTAGTGGGAGCATTTCTTCCTTGAGAATCAAAATCTCTAAACCAGCATAGCATAAAGTCATGGAGATAGGAAACAAACAATTGGCGAATGGGATGTTAGAGGTCATGGTGAGAAGATCCACTCTCAGTTCTAGCCCTTGATATTCAGATCTGTGAATCCTGGTTTTGGGAGAAACCACACAGATATATTGGTTACTGTGTTAGAGCACATGCCACATCCTGTAGGACATTCCCTCAGCCCCACAAATTGTTGTCATGCAGTTGGGAGACTTTAAGCAACCATTCCACAGTTCTATCAGGCCAGCTACTTCAGGGAGATGGGGAGATGTAAAGACCAGTTAATTCCACAAGCACAAGCCTGTTGCTGCACTTAATGTGCTGTAGAATGAGTTTTCCTGGCCATATGCAATGCTGTGTAGAACACTGTGGCCAATGGGTTGAGCATTCTGTAGACCACAGATGATGGCTTTGGAAGAAGCAGTGCAGATGGAAGGCAAATACATATCCAGAAAAAGTGACAATTCCAGTGATGACAAATCATTCCCCTTCCATGATGGAAGTGGTCCAATGTCAACCACCTGCCACTAGATGTCTGGCTGGTGTTATGCCAATAAGGGCATAGAGGAGCTCAGTGCTGGTGTCTGCTGTTGGCGGGATAGAATATCAGCAGTACCTGCAGCTAGATCACCCTTAGTAAGTGGAAATCCATGTTTTGCTGAGCTCAAGCAGAACCTCAATTTCTGCCACCATGGCCACTTTGTTCATAAAGCCATTAATCAATGACAGATGTGACTGGGGAAAGAGGCTGACTGACCTCCTCAAAACAGGTCATCTTGCCACCAGATTGCTGGGAGGTTCCTCTGCTGAGCTTGCCCTTTGGTGAGCACAGTGATGAGATACCAATGTCCTGACAGTGTGTGCTCATTTGCAAAGGTCTAGCCACATACTTCATCCCAGGCTTTCTTGTCACTCATTCTCCAGTAGTGTTCCTTTCATCCTGCTATGTTCCTGATCATCCAGCCAAATCATTAGCCATTGCCCATGAACCTATGTAGATCCATACCCTTATCTCTCCCTGAAGGCAAAATGACCATCCAGATACTGTTCAAGTTCTTTCCACAAAGAGGATTTCTCTTCACCACTGTCCTTCAGGGCCACCCCGAGTGGAGCTATAGTGCTGTCGCTGTTGGTGGAATGGTGTCAACACATCATGCAGTGTCATCTGTAAACTGGGGTGAATGTTTTCTTCCTCCACTAAGTAGTCATACCAATCTCCCCATAGAACATAGGTATGAGGAGAGGAGAAGCAGGTGACACGGGAGTCTGAGCTGCTTGTTTATATGACTCACTTGTGCCTTTAGCACCTGTTCCAGCCCAGTGTTATATATGCCATTTCCACCTGCAGATGGGATGCTTCTGAGTTCACCCAGCCCTATGCCTGGTGAGCCAGACAGCACTCAAGCCATGACAGGCAGCTTGGCGGTATGGTAACTTTATGGCCCATGATCAAGCATTCAGTCTCTCCCAGCTCTACCAATAACAAACCACAAACTCTTTCTCCAAACGAAAATAATTCTCTGCAGACGATCATACGGCTCTGCTCCAATACCCCAAGGGTCCTCCCTGCAACTCACCTATAGGAGCTGCCAAAGGTTCCATGTAGCTTCACTATCTGCCACTGCCACTCCAAACACCATTGGGTCTGCTGGGTCATATGGCCCAAGTGACAAGGCCTTTTGGACCTAGTGCAGAGCCTTTTCTTGTTTGGGGTCACTTTCAAAACTGGCAGCAATCTGGGTGAGAGCCACACACTCAACATTGTCCTCACAATCCAAAGCCCCACTAGGCATGGCTTCTTCTTTAGTGGCAAGAGGAGAGAGGTGCAGCCATCTAGCCATCTTCACCCAGGAGGGGATACCCTGACATGCCCCAACTTATGGGACCCCTAGAAGTTTCACCAAGGTGGCAGGTTCCTAAATTTTTCTAGGGTTTCTTTCCTGTCTCCTCACAGCATGGATCTGACCAAGGTGTCTAAGACATTCATGGTTCTCATTTCCCAGGACCAAATGGCATGTCATCAATGAAGCGGACCAGCATGGTGGCCTGCAGGACGGCTGGGTGCTCTGGATTTCAAGGGAGGGCTGGTGAATTGATAGAACACTGAGGGAAAGAAGGGCAGGGGTGTTGCTGCCCCTCCAGATGGCAGCCAGCTGCTTCCAGGGCCCCTTGAATGAGGAGAGCAAAGAAAGCAGGTGCCACCAGCTGCAAGGGGCTGTACTGATTTGCTCTAGGTTAAAAACAAGCAAACAAGCATGGAGCAGCTGCCACGATTGAGCCACCATCTCATTAAGTTTATAACAATCCGGCCAAGCCCGGTGGCTCACGCCTGTAATCCCAACACTTTGGGAGGCCAAGACGGGTGGATCACTTCAGGCCAGGAGTTCCAGACAGCCTGGGCAACATGGCAAAAGCCCAACTCTACAAAAATACAAAAATTAGCCAGGCATGGTGGTGCATGCCCGTGGTACCAGCTATTTGGGAGGCTGAGGTAGAAGGATCACTTGAGCCTGGGAGGTATAGGTCACCGTGAGCCCAGATCACACCCTTGCTAAACACTTACAGGCACCTCACTGGTTGGGCCATCCCACACCCACTGGTGGTCAGCCCCAGCCAGGCAATCGCACAGACACTCAGCCACAGGTCCCTCAACCCAAGTAGGAACCATAAAACTGCCTAACTGTAAATACACCCACCCACTCATCTCACACACATATTCATCTCTCTCCTTCTCTCTTTCTTTCTCTCTCTCTCTCTCACACACACACACATACACCCTATCTGGGCTCAGACCAAACATACATACTCATCCCCACCCAGTCATACACAAATAGCCCTCACACCTTCACCCCTGCACACTCACAGCTCTCCCCCTCACTGCCACTGACTCAGCACCTCCCTATGGCGCTAAGCACCCACAGTGTACACATCCCACCCCACACACAACTTCCCCACCTCTCCCAGTACCTGCCCAGTTGAGCCACACACTCAGTCCAGCACTGCCACACACCCAAACCAAATGCACTGACAGCTCCACAGCACAGACACACACCATCACCCTGTGGTGCATGCACACCCACAGTCGCCCCCCACTAAAGATCAACCCCAGCCCTCCTCCAAGACACACTCAGATGCGCAGGCACACACTGCCCTGACACACACACTTAGCACACTCAGAGGCACACCCACCTGCTCAGATATGTCCCATCTAAACTCACTCACACTTCCAGTCCCGCTCAGCCACTACAGTGTGCAGCCACTACATTGCACACACACACGCTCTCCCAGCCGCAGCAGCACAGGGCCTCCATTGCCTTCGACGGGCTCTCACCTTTCGCAGATGGTCTGCAGGCCCCAGAACAGCTGGGCATCCTCTCCCAGTTTGCCGATGGAAGGCAAACTCCAGTGCCAGGTGCCTGGACAGGTGGCCATGAGGGGCAGTGACCGCCTGATGCCCCAGCAACCCCTGCTGCTTGTGTCCCAGGCCCTGCTCAACCCTCTCCCAATTTTTGGAACCACATAAAATGTTAAGATCAAAATAATTCCCAGGAGGCAGATCCTTTGGTAATTATGTGCAGGTGTGAAATCACTCCTGGCTCCCTGGCTGCCCCCCACCCTACCTCCCATGTATGGGGGGTGATCATTCCAAAGCCAGACACCCATTAATCCCTGTAACGGGCCAGGCCTGCCCGCCTGCCCGCCCGCCTGGCAGCCCACACTCAGATCCCAGCTCCCCGAGAAAGCAAGGGAGCACGCCCAGCAATCCCATGGGGCCAGGCCTGGCTCCATTTGCAAGGGCCTCATGCTCACCCTGCAAGGGAAGCTCTGTGATTCATACCCACCTCCCGGAGCAGGAAACTGAGGTTGTGAGCAGGGCCATGACATGCCCAAAGTCACAGGTAATCTGGGGGCACCCACCCCCTGGTCCTGCAGAACGGGGCTTCCTCCCCCTCTGCATCTCCCAGCAGGAAGAGCAGAGGCAGGCAGGGAGTCACCAGAGGAGGAACCAGGCTGGAGATGGGCTTCAAGGAGCAGCTGGAGAATTCATACTGGTCCTCAATCTCTGCGGGGCTGTTTTACATCTCTGTCCCCAGGGACAGAGCCCTGGCCTGGGAAGGGGTGGGGTCACAGGAAGGCAAACTCAACTTGCCCTGTGGAGAACAGCTATCCTCATCCTGAGCCGCTGTGAAGAAGCAACTGCCTCGTGCTGGGAAGTGTGCAAGCTGGGGCTGGCCGGTCATCCTCCAGGGGGAGGCTATCTTAGCTGGATTGGTGGCTGGCTGCCTTTCCAGCACCCCTGCAGCAGAGATACCCAGGGTCCCTTGTTCTCCTCATCATCCCAGGTGGCCCCATTCTGAGTACACTGGGAGCAGCAGCCACCATGCCCGCCATGACCACAGAGTCCATGGAAGGCCACATCCACTCGGGAGCAGCCAGGCCCCTGACGAGCCCTCCTGCCAGCTTCTACTACTACCCAGGGCCCCCAGCTCCCAGCCTCATCAGCCTCCTTGCTGCCCCAAACACCCCTACACCTTTGGCCGGCTCTTCTCCCCCTGGGCTGCCCTGCCTTGCAGACGCCCATGCAGCCTTCTCACCATTGGGAACGCCTCTGCCCCGGGAATCAGTCCTTCCTCCATCAACCCCAGCAGCGGCCACCCTTGCCCTGGAAGCCAGCAGCGCCCCTCTGACACCCTCCCATCATCCACCTCACTTCACTGGAGCTATCTGACATTCCTCTCAAGGACCTGGACCATGCCATGTCCACTTGTGTGTCCCCAAGTCCCTCTGGCCCCGCCCCCACCCTGAGGCATGGAGACTTCCTGCCCAAGCCAGTCTCAGCTCCTGCATTCCCACCACCTCCATAGGAATGGTGAAGACAGTGGGCTCACTCCGGGGGCGATTCCTTTCATCCGCTGTCCAGCTCTGGTGCGAGTCAGCAAAAGGGCGGGCCCCAGCTCCCCTGCCTTCTGGAGCTCCCAAGACAGCTTCATGGAGGACCCGCCATTTGATCCTCTAGGCAGAAAGCAAGACCCTCATAGGACAGACAGGGAAACTGAGGCACCTGCCGCCCACAGGCAGAGGCAGCGTCTGGACCCAGAACCAGGTCTCATCTCCCTGCAGTATTCTGGCCACCCACTGTGGGCTCGCCTCTCCCTTCCTCCCCGCCTTCCCTCAAGGTTAAGTGCTTGAGCACAATGCCGGACACAGGGCACCCCTTCATTCATTCATAATCTCTCTGTGTGTGGGGTACAGCAGCCACAAAACGGGCACAAATCCCTGCCCTCACGGAGTTGGCGTTTTCCTGGGGAGGGTGGATAATAAACAGATGAATAAATAAACCCACGATGCGGCAGACAGGTGAGGGGCAGGAAGAAAAACGGGTCAGGTGATGGTGCCCTGATGTGTGAGCCACCTGTGTAATTCTACACTTTCTCGTAGCTGCTTGGACAAAAGCAAAAAGAAACGAATGGAATTAATATTAACAGTATAGGTGATTTAACCTACTAGGTCCAAATATTATGTCCACATGCCATCAATGTAAAAAATGATTAATAAGTTATTTTGCTTTTTTCATGCCATGTCTGTGAAATCAGTGCATACTGGACATTATGCACACCTGGATTGTCAGCGGGCACATTTCAAGACTA
Source organism: Papio anubis (assembly GCF_008728515.1). Lineage (NCBI taxonomy): Eukaryota > Metazoa > Chordata > Mammalia > Primates > Cercopithecidae > Papio > Papio anubis. Next base: position 50,770,962 of record NC_044977.1, read on the forward strand.
CACATTGCTGTGGCTGCTGTATTGGACAGTGTGGGTCTAGGGGACTGGGGAGCAGCTAGGGGAGTTTCTCATACAAGGGTGGTCGGAGAAGGCCTCTGGGAGGAGGTGATTTTTGAGCAGGGCCCTGGAGACAAAAGAATAAACCAAGCAGCTGAATAGGGAAGACTTATCCCAGGCAGAAGAAGCAGCAGGGGCAAAGGCCCTGAGGCAGGCTCAGGCAGCAGCTCCAGCAGAGTGAGCAGGAGGGAGACTGGAGGAGACCTGGCTCAGTCAGGGCTGTGGCCTCTGTGAGAATTCCATTTTTCCTCTCAGCAGGTGGGACCTATGCAGGGTGTTAGGCAGACAGCTTGGCCCCAGCCTAGCTCAGGTTTGAGGAAAGCACAGGGCATCACTGCACAAGCTCTAGCCCCAGATGGTCAGGTGTGAAGTACAACGCACAGTGCCAGGCACATGGTGGGCATCCTCTAAAAGCAAAAGTTAACCCATGCTCCATGAGTGTGATTCTTCAGGTAACACACATCCCAGGTGTCAAGGCTCCAGGCTTCTCTACTTCTTGAAAAAAAGGGGTGGGGGGATCCCTTGGCCTCCCACCCTCCAAGCACTTCTGACTTTGGCCTATTTCCACATTCCTGGAATTGCTGCGGGTGATAAATGACTCTGCAGCCAGGCTGTCCTCAGGCATTCTGACATGCAGCCTCCACTTCCTCTGCCCTATGGTGGGCGGGGGCTGGGCAGGGCCTCTGACCCCACCAGGAAGCTGCAGCACCCTATCCCGGCCTCAGGGCTCCCCACCCCCACCCCACCGTGCGAGGACAACCCAGCCTCTGAATCCTGACTCCTGAGCATAGGGCCACGGGCAAGGCCTTCTCCCCTCTGGTATGCTCTGCTCTGTACAGAACCGAGGGCCTCGTTCATTCAATAAACACTTAGTGAGTGCCTGTTACTAGCCCACACTCCTGTAAGCTATGGGGATTAAAGAATGGACGGGACAGACAGAGGCACCTGCCCTGTGGAATGGGACTTCCGGGTTGTAGAGGTCACTTAGCAACCCCCTAGTCCTTATTTCATGGGATACTCAGAACTCCTGGTCTCTGTGACCACATGTCAGGGAAGACTCTCTTCTTGCCCACCCCTGCAACCCAGAATGGTGTCTTCTCAGGGCTTCCCCACTCTGGAGGGGAAACCCCATACGAGGGTTTTAGGCTAGAAGCAAGAAGGACTCACTGATCACCTGAGGAACAAACCGTGAAATAGGAAAGGGAAAGGTAGACTTCCCAGTGCCTGCAGAAATTTAAATAAACACTTTAAAAAATATGCATTTCTAGAAAAACAGAAAAGAAAAGGTGCGCTGGCCAGATCCCATCTTTTAATAGCAGCTACCTCTTGGGGAGGGCTGCAGGATTCTGAGTCTTTGCTGGTCTTTTACTACCCTGTTTTCCAGGTTTTCTGCTATGCATACATATCTACTATATACTCAAGGGTTTAACCAAGAAAGACAACAAAACGTGATGAAACAATCCCAGTTTTAAAAACTAGCACCTCTTGAACCTCCCGGCGTGAGTGTGTCTGGCTGGCAGGACCAGAAACTCACCAGATGGTGCCACTGCTCAGACTGACCCTAACACGGGGAGCTGGGAGATTGGGATCGGACGCCAGAGCTGGGCCTGCAGAAAGGGAGAAAAGGCAGGACAGCCCTGTGAGGGAGGCAAGGGTGCAGCCAGAGGTGAAGGGTGAGGCCAGCGGAGGGCATGGGGGTCAGGAGCCCCGGGCCCTGCACTGGTCCTGTAGGCACTGGGAAGTCACTGAAGGCATGTGAGCAGGAGAGGGTGGTGGTCTAGAAGGAACAGCGAGGCCCCTCCCAGGTTCCTCTTCCATTCTCCTTTATGGCATTGCAGCCACAATTCTTTAGTTTAGAAATCCTCAGCCTTCTCTTTCTTTAGTTTAGAAATCCTCAGCCTTCTCTGAAAGGGGCTGTCAGGCCCAACAGCCCGGGTTCAAATCCTAGGTCTGCCACTTCCTAACTGCGTGTTGTGTCCTCAGCCTGTGAAAATACCAACCTTGTGGTTGGCTGAGAGCCTTAGATGAGTTAAAACATGAAAATTGGAAACAGGGCCTGGTATACAGTAAGTGCTTAATAAATGCTGGTCACTGTTAATCCCTCCCCATAGCATCAGCATGTTTTAATCTCTTGTATCACTTTGAGAGTTTCTCTAAGGCAAAGACCAGCTCAGACTGGGTCTATCACCAGGTAGGTGCTGAGCGTTATTTGTCAGACAAAGGAGTAAGCAGCCGTATTGCCTTCCCTGGGGAGACAGAGCCTAAGGCCCCCTCCCCTCTTTATCTGAGGTGCCTTGCACAAGGCGAGCCCATGGCTGCTAGGAACCAACACCTGGGGGTCCTCTGAAGATAGGGCCACAACTCCACTCAGCTATTTCTCTCTCTCTCTGATCTCCCCAGGAACCCTGTGAGGGAGGCAACTCTTATCTCCACCTTACAGAAGAGAAAACTGAGGCTTGGAGGGGTGCAGGGCCTGCGCTAGATGAAGCCCACCAACCCGGTCCTTCTGTCAAGGGTCCCTTGTAGCGCCCTCTGCAGGCCTGGCACCTATCGGGCACTGGCAATGCATCTTCCAAGGCAAAGGGGACTCAGCTGGAGAGGGTGGGGCCCGGGTGGGGGTAGGGGTAGAGCAAAGAGAAGCCCTCTGGTTTTCCAGGTGATGGAGCCGACCAGGAACCCCAGGTGAGGAGCAGCGGAGATAGCGGGGTGCCTCTGGCCTTTCATCTGGAGCCCACGGCCCGGCATTCCTCCCCCACTCCTCAGTGGGGGGCCCCATGAGCTCTCACCTGGAGCCATAAACGGGCTGGTTCTGAGGCCCACCTGTGCCTGGCAGGTTTGCCAAGACCAGAAAGCAGGAGGGTCCCAAGAAGGAAGCGTCGCTCACCTCCAGCTCCCCATGCCAAACTTTTGAAGCCCTAAATAGCTCCCAGACCTTCCCTCTGCCAAACCTCACCTGCCTGCCTGTCAGCCACTCCCCCCCCCCAGCCCAGCTGGGTTGGGAAGCCCAGAAGCCTGGCTGGGTACCTGTTAACCAGAGGCCAGACTCCTCCGAGCCTCAATTTCCACCTTGGGAAAGGGCAGGGGGAGCATTCCAGGGTATGTCAAGGAGACAACTCCAGTCTGGGGGTGTTAATGCCAAGGGTCCACCCTGCGGCCTGTCCTGGCCCAGCGTGGCCTGGCGAGGACTTCCCAGCTGTGGGGAGGAAGCTGGCATCCTCATGCCCAGGGCTGTCAGCTGCTCTGCGGTTCTGAGCTGGAGTTTGCCTTGCAGCAGGCAGGCTGGCTGGGTGGTCCCTAGGGAGGCAGCCGGGAAACCAGGCCCTGACAGCAGGCTCAGCCTTGACCTGGGGCTGTGTGGATGCTGTCGGCTCCATCCCAAGACAGTGACAGGAGGCTGGGAGCTCCGTTTATTGAGCACCTGTTGTATGCCAGAAGTGCTGAGGTCGTCATTTTGCTGAGACACCGAGGCTTAGAGAGGCCCGGCCCCAAGCAGGGGTCAGGAGGCTGGGAATTCTAACCCAGCTCTGAAGCTCCAGATCCCAGCAGCCACTGGGAATCAGTTTCCACGGGTGGGGCCCGCCCAGAGAGGACACCAATGCAGCTTTCCTTGTGCCTCCTTTCACCATGTACCAGAGAGCTGAGATTCAGAAGACAGATTTTCTAGAAAAACAGGTATGGAGTGGAACAATGGGTGCGTACCCTGCCCTAGCATAGGGGAGCAATGAGCCTCATGGTAATAGTCGGCCTGTGGGAGGAGTATTTCCTTTCCTTTCCTTTCCTTTCTTTTTTTTTTTTTTTTTTTTTTTTTTGGTCTTCAGAGTGACTTGCAGAACCCAGGCTAATTAATTTTCCCCAGAGCAACGAGGGCCATCACCCCAGCCCCCAAACGCATCTGAGGGAAGGAGATGGGGAGAGGATAATTCAGCTGGCAGAAGCCTAGGGCAGGAATGAGGGTGGAACTGGCCCCCAGAAGGCAGCCCGAGGTACAGGGGGAGAAGCAGGATTAGAGGAGGCAGGAGGGCTGGGCGCAGGCAGGCCTCCACCTGCTCACCAGCAGCAGGTGCCTGGCCCACCTTTGCAGAGTCGCCTCCACCACTGGAACATCCATTGTGCCAACACCACCTCTGGACTGTGCCCTGCTCAGGGGAGAGACCATCCTGGCCTCTGCCCTAGGTCTGGCAGCTGAAAACATTCACTCATTCATTCGCTCACTTACCTTGCTCATTTAACTAACCAACAAAAATGGTTAGCCCCTGGTCTGAGCCCTCCAGGCCTTGCATGAGGAACAGGGAGTACAAACACCAATGAAACCCAGTCTCTAGCTCTGGGGAGGTCCCAGTCTATAGCAGGAGAGACCATCAGTCAATGGCAATGAGCAGTGGGGCAGAAGGAAGCACAGATGAGAGATGGAGCAGAGGCTCAGAGGCTTGGAGGCTCAGAGGAATTTCACAGAAGAGGCAACACCTGGGCTTTGAGGGGTAAGTAGGAGTTTGCCAGGAAGATATGAGCAGATAGGGAGGGCATTTAGGCAGAGAAGACAGTAAGTGGGAAATCATGGAGTTAGATAGGGTCTGAAGCGTCTGGGGAGTAGGAGGAGTGGAGGGAGTGAAGATGGGGAGGGGTTGTCCATGGCGGTGCATGTAACTCTTGGGCCCTCAAGCAGTGCTTCCCAGTTTTCGCCTCGTCCTACAGTGGTGTGCAGAGTGATGATGGCATGCATTAGTTCTTCTCATTATTGGTGGGAAACCGAAGGCACTGAGGCCACTCGGCCCCCTCCAGCTACCTGGAGTCAACTCAGTACGGATGCTCCATGGCTTACAATAAACCCAGCACAAATCAAAAATATACCTCACCTACCAAACATGATAGCTTAGCGAGCCTCCCTTACATGCACTCAGAACACTTACGTTAGCTGCAGTTGGCACAAGTGTCTAACACAAAGCCTATTTCATCATAGAGTGTGGAATATCTCACGGGATGTACTGAATACTGTACTGAAAGTAAAAAGCAGAATGGTCGTATGGTTATTCAAAGTTTGGTTTCTACTGACTGCATGTTCAGTAGCACCATTGGAAAGTTGAAAAGTCCTAAGTTCAACCATCATAAGTTGAGGACTGTACACTAGAAGCTGTTTGTCACCCGCTGGTTGGGAAGTTTTGTCTAAAACATTACTGTTGACTGAATAAGAAGTTCCAAGATAAGGCCCCTGGGCTTGTCCAGGGGTTCAGTGTTGTCCCTGAGGACATAAGTCTTTCCAATTCCACACTCTGCTACTCGTATATGCCATGATATCACAAGACCTCATGGTCACAAGATAGCTGCTATAGCTCCAAACATCATTTCATAATAGCAGCTCAAAGCAAAAAGTAAGGAGAGAAAAAAGGGCTTTCTCCACACATGTCCCCTTCTAAGAAAATCATTCCCAGGAGCCCCTGGAGGTCTTTCCCTTAAGCCCTAATGGCCAAAGTGCAGTTTCATGACCATCCCTGGACCCATCCCTGGCAAAGGAGAGTAGGCCTGCCAAAATCAGCCAAATCCAATGAGAATGTATTCTCAGAATTAGCCACCAAACAGTCACAGCAACAAAATCTGGATTCTTTTTTTTTTTTTTTTTTTTTTTTTTGAGATGGAGTTTCATTCTTGTTGCCCATGCTGGAGTGCAATGGTATGATCTTGGTTCACTTCAACTTTCACCTCCCAGGTTCAAGCAATTCTCCTGACTCAGCCTCCCGAGTAGCTGGGATTACAGGCAGCTGCCACTACGCCCAGCTAATTTTGTGTTTTTAGTAGAGATGGGGTTTCACCACCATGTTGGCCAGGCTGGTCTTGAACTCCTGACCTCAGGTGATCTGCCTGTCTCAGCCTCCCAAAGTGCGGGGATTACAGGCATGAGCCACTGCAACTGGCCAATCCGGATTCTTTTTTTTTTTTGAGACGGAGTCTAGCTCTGTTGCCCAGGCTGGAGTGCAGTGGCCGGATCTCAGCTCACTGCAAGTCCCGCCTCCCGGGTTCACGCCATTCTCCTGCCTCAGCCTCCCGAGTAGCTGGGAGTACAGGCGCCCGCCACCTCGCCCGGCTAATTTTTTTTGGATTTTAGTAGAGACGGGGTTTCACCGTGTCAGCCAGGATGGTCTCGATCTCCTGAACTCGTGATCCGCCCGTCTCGGCCTCCCAAAGTGCTGGGATTACAGGCTTGAGCCACCGCGCCCGGCCCAATCCGGATTCTTTAAACCAGCAAAAACAAAATAGTTTCTGATCAACCCTTACATTTTAAAATATACATTTTTAAAACCTCTTTTCTCACATTCTGCTCCCTGATCCTGCTGTATTTTTCTTTTCTGCTCTTAACTCCACATCATCTTCTATTTTTCTGTTTGCTTTATCTTCTGTCTCCCAACTGGAGTATCAATTTCATGAGACGGGGAATCTCTCCGTTCGGACTCACTCTCTACCTGGCCTCTAGAGCAGGGTCTGGCACACAGTAGGTGCTCAGTAAATATTTGTTGAATGAAGAAATGAATAAACTAGCAGGTGAGGGCAGGAAGTAATGGGGTAGAATCTGGAACAATCAGTGGGTCCAAGTCACCAAGGACCTGAGTGTCCAACGAGAGATGGGAGCGACTAAGGGTTTGACTGAGCAGGGGCTAGACAAACAAGGTTAACCGTGAATTTGGGGACTATTTCCTCTTGGCAGAAGGTGTCAGGGCTGGACTGGAGGGGTACAGCTGGGGCCAGCAGGCCTTGTTGCAATAGTGCAGATCAGAGTGGTTATCACCTGAAACAGGCAGGTAGTAAGCAGAGTGATTTTCCATTCCCTTCCATGTTCCAGCCTCTCCAGATGTTGGCTCCAACACTTCTACCTAGAATGTCCTTCTCACAGCTCCACATCTAAGCCCTCTTCACCCTCAGGGCCCTGCTCAGTTCCTCATCCTCCAGGTATTCATAGGGCTTTTGGGATACAGAGCAGGTGTCTGGGCAATGTTGGAAGGAGACAGCTAGAGACTGTTAGAGTTCACTTCAGGCTTCTGGATGATGGCACTGGCCTTCAGGGGATGAGGGAGCTTAGATGCAATGTGAGGCAACCCATGGAGGCTGCTAAAGCAGGCAGGGCTAGGAGGGCCTGATGCCCAGCATCCTGGAGTGCAAGGAAGAGCAGGGAATGGAGGGCCTGACTGAGGACCACAGAAGAGACGACAGAACTGTCTGCTGAGTGCCTGCCTCGTGTGAATGCACCATCTTACCTGACATTAAAATGTCCCACTTTACAGAGTAGAAAACCAAGGCTCAGGGAGCAGTTTGCCCATGGCTACACAGAGTCCACCCTGGTTCCTGCAGCTGTCAGACTCTTTTCTAGACTAGAGCTTTTCAAAGGCAGTTGTATCACCCCAGGGGCATGTGGACAATTATGGGGTGTTTATGTCGACCAGTGGTTGGCAGGTGGAGCCACTCCCGTTTTGCAGAGAGCATCCTGAGATGCTGGACATTGGACCTATAATGACCGGTGTCCAGAGTTTCACTCAATTTTCCATTTAAACAGAGTGGCTTTATTATTTGCAAGGTTTTTTAATGCACATGAACTTACCAGGTATGATACCAGGTATCCAAGGATAGCTATGCTTTCTATTCCTAGGACTTTTCCAAGAATGGTTCACTCTTTCAGAAAATCACCTGCAGCCCCCAGCAACCTATGAACCACCCCTGTGTCTGTCTGTGTTTGCAGTTTTGTATTCATAGTGAATTCTATGCATATGTATAAATGTATATTTTTAGCCCTTTATTTCAGAGTGTCACATTGTTCAGTTAGAGTGTCTTACTTCTCTTAAATCTACATGTATTCATTATTAAATAGGTGCAATCATTCGACAACTTTATCCTCCCTTTTGGGGTAGTCTTACTCAAGCGTTTATGTAATGAAATATATGTTATTTTCTCACAAGTTATTTTTCTTATTATTTCACTTTAATATGACAACTGGGGAATTGTGTTGATTTGTTTAAATTATGGGTGCAAGTAGATAATATTATGCATGAATTTGATTTCTGGAGAGAAAAGGAACCGTTACAATATACTTGTTTGAAAGGGGAGACGGCAGTTTGAGCTCTAAGCCATGGGAGCCTAGCCCAGAAGGTGGCTAAAAGTGACACTGTCTAGAGAACAAGTAGGGGCAAAGGTGGGGATGGGAAAAGATGAAGGGGGCTCCTAAAGCAAACCACAACTTACCAAATTGCCTGAATTGAGCTGAGATGACTATATATGTAAAAAGATCCACAAGGTTACAGATGATGATAGTTTCCTCCTGGGACACGGTGAAGAAAGGTGTGGGAAGGACATTGAGTCAGCCCTTGGCCACAGGGTAGCAGTGTTAGCACAAGACAGCTTGGTTGTGGCTCAGACCCTGTGGAGGATGTGGAGGGAAGCAGGCGACCGGGTTTCCAGGCAGGCACAGAGCGAGGCATTTGTATGTATAAGCCAGTCAAAGGCCAAGTATCTTGTGATCTCCACACTGACTGCACTGTATTTTAAATATGTGCATAAGTTCTTTTAAAAATTCAATTAGAAATGTATGTAAATTTGTCTGTCATACAGACTTGGAATAACTATTGTGTAGGACCCTTTTAGTTGCATATGACAGAAAACCTAACCTAATCTAGAAGGGATTTTTAATAATTTTTAATTATTTTATTTTATTATTCTTTTGCTCACATAATTTAAAAGGTATAGATCTGCCTTCAGGGTCAAATTATGTCACTGGTACTGATGTCTCTTACTCCCTCTATGGGGTCTACACCTTCCGCACTGGCTCCATTCTCAGCTAGGCTCCTCTTTTAGGGTGAAAGGAGGACTATCGAGGTGTCAACACTACATCTTCCCAGCTCAAAGTCCCTGGAGGCAAAGACAGCACAAAGACCTGGAATTGTTGTAATTTCTGAGTGGCTCGCCCTCAGTTATGTGATAATCCTTGAACCAATCGCTGTGTCTGAGGACGTGATGCACACATTGTATGGGGCCAGAGCCACTGAGCTAGGGTGGAACCCACCAGGACCTTGGGGGCTAGCCATTGTATGGAGAGGAGTGAATTCGCAAAAGAAGATGGGGCATGTGCCAGAGAGGGAGTAACGGGTGCTGCAGAGACAAACACCTGCTTCACACTATGAAGAAAGCCTAGATGATGATAGTGATGATGATGATGGCGATGATGACTCAAACCTCACATTTACTGAGAACTCACTTTGTAATGCCTGTACTCTTTGGGGCATTTTCCCATTATTAATCTCATTTAGTCCACTCAACTACAGATGAGGGTATGTACTATTATTATCATCCCCATTTTACAGATGAGAGAAACTGAGGCATGGATATTATGGGTAACTTTCCCAATATTACACAGCTGTATAAGTGGTTCAAAGTCAACCCGACTTCCACCAGATCATGCAGCCACTCGAAGGAGATGGGGTCTTTACTGAAGCTTATTATGTAGTCAAGGAGAGAAATTCAGACATGAATGGCTGGTACACTATGGCAGAGGAACAGACAAACCACCAACCAAGTGGCAAATGGCCTGGGGCACTGAAGGGTGTTTGGAAGAGGAAGGAGAGGCTTCCTAAAGGAGGTGATATTTGAGCCCATTTTCTCATCCATAAAATATTCAAGCTGGGCTAAACATATTTGATAAGACTTCCAAATGCTGGACATCTCATAGTCTCCTTTGTCTACTGCCAAAGGTGGAACTGGGTCTAGTTTCCAAGTTTCCTGCCACTACCTGTAAACCTCAAGTGTCAGGGAGCTGGGTGCTACCCAAGGCAGCCCTGCCTGGCCAGAGGTGGCAAACAGTGGCACCATGGTGGGAGCCAGACCCACTTAGGTTTGAATCTTGGATCCTCCATAAACTATCTGGTGAGGGTTGGACAAGATCTCTTAGGAGCCTCTCAGGTCTGCCTTTATATCGTTACCAACTGTTTTCTGTGCTGGAAAGCTATGACACTTTCAGAGTCTATCTCAGGCAAAGTAAGCATATTGACCCTACACAACCTGGCCCCAGACTTCTGTGATTTGAGTTCTTACATCTGTTTTGCAGTGTTTTCTGGAATCTTTCTACACCATCTCTGCCCTCAGCTACTGTGTGTCTAACTCAATTCATCTATTTGCCCCAAAACATTTCCGTGGGCCAGGCCCTGGGGGTACCAAGAGAAATGGGCTATATATATCACCTGCTCACAGGAGCTCACCATCTTCAGAGGGCTCATCAGGTAAACACATAGCCACAAGACAACAGAATGCCAGCCAGCACAGGCACCTCCTGGCAGCAGGCAGCATCTGACAGTGTATTTTGTTAATTCTGCCATACACCTGGTTTTCTCTAACATCTCTGAGAAGGAACCGCAGCAGCTCACCATCCTCATCACCAGATAGATGTGGAGTGTGGTTGTCGCTGCCTCTGGAAATAGAGTATAAAGGCAACATTAGTGAAGCAAATGTTTACCATAGGAGGAATCATCATATTTTCTTGAAGAGTGACCACCAAGTACTTTACCAGATCCCAACAGGGAAGATCTCCACAAGTAGACAAAAGCTCTGTCACCTTCTGTTACTGACCCATGTGAGTTGGTTGACCACCACATGCCAAGCAAGAAAACGCCAGCATGGGAACTTGCAGAATAGGTGTCAGAAGTTTTTAGAAATGCTGCAGCATCAATGACCTTGATGACACAGAGGACAATACTATATAGAAAACCAGACATCAACGACTGAGTCAAAAATTATTCAAAACACTCAGACTCTGAGTGTAAAAAAGCTTTACGACTAACCTAACCAATGTATTACGCTCTTTCTTTTTATGCACCAGAGGGATGAATGAAAAAATCTCTGTCTAGAAGAACTCTTTAACGAAATAAAAATTCCAAGTGAATTTTTAAGATAAGCATTATGCCAATGCTTTCAAAAGAAATCATTGCATCAAAGTTTAAGTGGCAGAATGTTTTATCCTCAGATGTGTGTATAATAAAGGTGCATCTTACAATCAGTGATGTTTTAGACTCAATGGAATACACCAGACTTTTTTTAACTTTTATTTTAGGTTCAGGGATACATGTGCAGGTTTGTTATACAGGTATCATGTGTTGTGGGGGTTTTAGGTACAAATTATATCATCACTGAGGTAATAAGCATAGTACTCAATAGACAGGTTTTTTTTTATCCTCTCCCTCCTCCCGCCTTCCACCTTCATATAGGCCCCAGTATCTATTGTTCCCTTTTTTGTGTCTATCTGTACTTAACATTTAGCTCCCACTTATAAGTGAGAACAATTGGTATTTGGTTTTCTGTTCTTGTGTTAGTTTGTTTAGGATGATGGCCTCCAGCTCCATCCATATTGCTTCAAAGGACATAATCTCATTCCTTTTTATGACTGTGTACAATTCCGTGGTGTATATGAACCACATTTTCTTTATCTGTTGATGAGCATTTAGGCTGATTCCATGTCTTTACTCTTGTGAATAGTGCTGTGATGAACACACAAGTGCACGTGTCTTTATGGTAGAATGATTTCTATTCTTTTGCGTATATACCCAGTGAATGGTAATTCTGTTTTGAGTTCTTTGAGAAATCATCACACCACTTTCCACAACAGCTGAACTAATTTACATTTCCACCAGCAATATATAAACATTCTCTTTTCTCTGCAACCTCACCAGCATTTGTTATTTTTTGGCCTTTTAATGATAGTCATTCTGACTGGTGTGAGATGGAATCTTATTGTGATTATGATTTGCATTTCTCTGATGATTAGTGATGTTGAGCATTTTTTTCATATGCTTGTTGGCCGCATATAGATCTTCTTTTGAAAAGTGTCTGTTCATGTCCTTTGCCCACTTTTTAATGGGGTTATTCATTATTTTCTTGTTAATTTGTTTAAGTTTCCTATAGGTTCTTGGTATTAGACCTCTGTTGGATGCATAATTTGCAAATATTTCCTCCTATTCTGTAAGTTGTCTATTTACTCTGTTGATAATTACTTTTGCTGTGCAGAAGCTCTTCAGTTTAATTAGGTCCCAATTGTCCACTTTTGTTTTTGTTGCAATTGCTTTTAGCATCTTTGTCATGAAATCTTTGCTATGGCCTATGTCTAGAGTGGTATTTCCTAGGTTATATTCCAGGGTTTTTATGGTTTTCAGTTTCACATTTAGTCTTTAATCCATCTTGAGTTGATTTTTGTATATGGTGTAAGGAAGAGGTCCAGTTTCAATCTTCTGCATGTAGCTACCCAGTTCTCCCAGCACAATTTATTGAATAGGGAGTCCTTTCCTCCATTGCTTGGTTTTGCCACCTTTGTCGAAGATAAAGTGGTTATAGGTGTGCAGCATTATTTCTGAGCCCTGTATTCTGTTCCATGGTACACCAGATTTTGAAATAGGTTTTTCAGCAAGAGAAATGTGGCAAGACTTTTCAGATGGAGGAAACAGCATCATGAAGAGGGATGGACAAGAAAGGACTTGAGAGCAGCCTGGGCAACATAGTGAGATCCCCATCGCTACAAAAATAAATATTAAAAAATTAGCCAGGCATGGTGTTGCATGTCTGTAGTCCTAGCTACTTGAGAGGCTAATGTGGAAGAATTGCTTGAGCAGCCCATGAGTTCGAGACTGAGGTGAGCTGTCATCACCCCACTGCACTCCAGCCTGGGTGACAGAGCAAGACCTTGTCTCAAAAAAGAAAAAGTAATTTAAAGTGATTTATTAGAATGGCTGAGAAGTGAAAGGAGCTAAGACCTGGAAATTCAGTGGAAATCTGGACAGAGCCCCTCTTTTTCTTTCTCCCTGGGGCTTTCTCTGTTTCATATTCTCTGTTCCTGGCTGGCAAGTCATATAGAACAGCCATTGAGAGCCAGGGTTCTAGAATCTGCCCCTGCTCTGCTGCTTACTAGATGATGACTTTAAACCTGCCCTTTTATTCCTCCAAGCTTCAGTGTCCTCATCACACAAACAGGGATAATATAATAGAATAGTAAGGATGTGGGCAGGATGAGATCAGCCCTTGGAGTAAAAGCCTTGGAACAGGGTTGGGCCAGAGTAAGTGCCCAGTAAATAGTAATTCTAGAATGTAATGTGGATTGTGTATCTGGATTGAGTTATGCAAGGCAATAGCCCTACCTACGCCCTCACTTCAGGCCCTAATTCCAAATTCAGGGTGCTCTAGGTCTTGGCTTGGTAATTGGAGGATTATGTCTTCTGTATTCTCACTCAGACTCACCCATGCCTGTGGACTGTGCCTCCCAAAATCTCTGTACCAGAAAATAGGTTTCTTCAGTGGCTTTGAGGAGTAGTCTCTTCCTGCTTGAGTGCAAACACAAAACGAATCCTCCATTGCATGGTGCCATGACACTTCCTATCTAACTCCATTAACTGCCCCCCCCTCAACTTTTACTAGGAGAAATGCAGGGCCAGTACTGCTCTTCCTGTTCTGCCCTCTGTAGACTCTGCTTCCACCCATGATGAAGATAAGCTTCTGCACCTCTTGAATTACATCCAAGCCCATGATCAATAAAAGAACCAATAGAGATGAAGATTTTAATAGCATAGACCATGCTATTGCATGGCTCACTGTGTTTAAGTTCAGTGTGATGCCATCAGGAAACAAATAATATTTTACTTAAATTGGTATCAGTTTGGTTCTTTCCCTTTGTCCTGTCCTCAAATACACAGAATCTGATTAATCCTAATCCTTGATTCTTGGGAACTCAAAGAGTCTGTAGACAAATTACTAAACATAATGCAAAGGCTTAGCAAGGTTGCTAACTATAAGATCAATATGAAAAAGGCAATTGTATTTTATATACCAACAAAGAACATTTCAAAACATTACCTTTTTCAAAAAAATAACAGATGCTGGCAAGGTTGCAGAGAAAAGGGAACACTTGTACACTGCTGGTGGGAATATAAATTAGTTCAGCCATTGTAGAAAACAGTTGGTGATTTCTCAAAGAACTTAAAACAGAACTACCATTCAACCCAGCAATCCTGTTACTGGGTATATACCCAAAGGAATATAAATTATTCTACCATAAAGACACATACACACATATGTTCATCACATCACTATTCACAACAGCAAAGATGTGGAATCAACCTAAATGCCCAACAATGGTAGACTGGATAAAGAAGATGTGATATATATGTGTGTGTGTGTCTTTATGGTAGAATACATAAAGAATACTATGGAATACTATGCAGCCATGACAAGAATGAGATCACGTCCTTTGCAGGGACATGGATGGAGCTGGAGGCCATTATCACAATCGAACTAACATAGTTAGTTCCAAATACCAAATGTTCTCACCTATAAGTAGGAGCTAAACATTGAGCACACAAAGACAGAAAGAACGGAGCAATAACACTGGAGTTTACTTGAGGGTGGAAAGTGGGAGGAGGGACAGGATTGAAAAACTACCCATGGGCTACTATGCCTATTACCTGGTGATGAAATAATATGTACACCAAAACCCTATGACACGTAATTTAGCTATATAACAAACCTGCACATGTACCCCTGAAACTAAAAGGCTTTTAAAAAGTTGCCTGTTAAGACACATTTGTAAATGTGTAGAAACAATACAAACTCCCTAGGAATAAATCTAAGAAAAACTTTCTATGTGCAACACTTGTACACAGAAAATTAAAATGTTGCTAAAAGATATTAAAGATGACCTAAATAAATGGAGAGATATTTTATGGCCATAATAGGGATATATAATATTACAGAGATATCAATTTAACTGCAAACTGTCTATAGATCCAATACAATTCCAATTAAATCCCAACAGATTTATTTGGGGACCTTGGTAAGCTGATTAAAAATATTATTTGGCCCACAAAAAAATAAAGCTAATAAACAAGTTAAACAAAATTGTAAGAAACAAGATCAATATACAAAAAACAGTTATGTTTTTATAACTAGCAATGAATAATCCAAAAATGAAAATATGATAACAAGTCTGTTTTTAATAATATCAAAAAGAATAAAATGCTTAGAAATACACTTACTAAAAGAAGTACAAGACTTGTACACTGAAAACTATAAAACAGTGTTGAAATTGAAGACCTAAATTAACATAAAACATCCCATGTTCATGTATCAGAAGACTTAATACTGTTAAGATGGAAATAATCCTCAAACTGATATACAGATACAACACAATTCCATAAAAATTCTGACTTCCTTTTTTGCATAAATTGACCAGGCGATCCCAAACTTTATATGGAAATGTAAGGAACCCAAACAAATATAAGGGACCCAAAATAATCATGAAAAAGAACAAAGTTGAAGAATTCACACTTCCCAATTTCAAATCTTCCTATAAAGCTACAATAATCAAGACAGTGTGGTACTGGCATAAGAACAGATACATAGATAAATGGAAAAGAAAAGCCCAGAAATAAATCCATGTATCTATGATCAATTGATATTGAACATGGATGTCAAGATAATTCAGTGGAGAAAGAATAGTCTTTTCAACAAATGGTCCTGGGGCAACTGCAAATCCACATGCAAAGGAATAAATTTGGACCCCTACCTCACACTATATACAAAAATTAACTCAGAATGGGTCAAATTCCTAAAAGTAAGAGCTGAAACTATAAAACCCTGAGAAGAAAACATAGGAGTAAATGCTGGCAATCTTGAATTAGGTGACAGTTTCTTTTATGTGACACCTAAAGCAGAAGTAACCAAAGAAAAAATAGATACATTAGATTTCATCAAAATTTAAAACTTTTATGTCTCAAAGGATACTATTTTAAAAGTGCAGCCAGGCACAGCAGCCTACACCTGTAGTTCCAGCTATTTAGGAGGCTGAGGTGGGAAGGTCACATGGACCCAAGAGTTCAAGGCCAGCCTGGGCAACATAGCAAGGCCTCATTTCCCCCTCCAAAAGAGAAGGAAAGAAAAAAAAGTAAAAAAGACAGCCCACAGAATGGGAGAAAATATTTGTAAATCACTTATCTGATAAGGGTCTAGTATTCAGAATAAATAAAGAACTTTAACAATTCAACAATAAAAAGACAAATAGTCTAATTTTAAATGTGCAAACAATTTAAATAGACAGTTCTCCAAAGAAGACAAATGGTCAAAAACACATAACAAGATACTCAACATCATTAGTCATAAGAAAAATGCAAATCAAAACCATAATGAGATACCATTCACACCTACCAGGATATCTGCAATAAAAAAGACAAATAATAGCAAGTGCTGGCAAGAGTGCAGAGAAATTAGAACCTTCATATATTCCTTGTGGCCATGTAAAATGGTGTGATGGCTATGAACAACAATATGACAGCTCTTCAAAAGTTAAACATTAGAGTTGTCATATGACCCAGCAATTCCACTCCTAGGTATATACCCAGGAGAAATGAAAACATAAATTCAAATAAAAATTTGCACATAAATGTTCATAACAGCACTATTCACAATAGCCAAAAGGTGGGAACAAGCCAAATGTCCATCAACTGATTAACAGGTGAACAAAATGTGGTCTATTCACACACTGGAATATTATATATTATATAAACATGAAAAGGAATGAAGTATGGCACATGCTGCAACCAGGATGAACCTTGAAAACATGATGCCGAATGAAAGAATCCTGACAACAGGGGCCATGTATTACATGATTCCATTTATATGAAATATCCAGGATAGGCAAATCTATAGAGGCAGAATGTAGATTTATGGTTGCTTGGAGCAATAGAGAGTGTTGCTAATAGGGACAGGGTTTCTTTTTGGGATGGCAATGTTCTGGTCGTGGTAGTGCTTACACAATACTGTGAATATACTAAAAGCCCCTGAATTGTGTAATATATCTCAATTTTTTAAAAAAAGGATAAATAACCAAAAATACATGTATATGTATTTACATATATAAAAATTTATTTATATATTTATATATATTGTATTTACATATATAAAAATACATATATATGTCTCATATATATATATGAGACAAGAAGAAACAGGACAGGACATCCCTGAAGAAGATTAAAGGCTTGTCTTATCAGATATCAGAATGTATTCTAAAACTCCTGTAATTAAAATAGCGATGCCTGAGTTTTTGTTAAAATTCGGCAAAGGTATTATCACGCTACTGCACGTATTTTCATTTCTGATGGGCCTTCTTGAAAATACCGTTGATGACATTCCACAAATGTTTGTGTGCATCTCTATTCCAGTGACCCACAGAGTAATCAATCATCCTGTCAGTGGTGCAGTATATTAAAGACCCCTCCCCCAGACCTTTAATGAGCTAAACGCACCCAGTACTGAAGGAAATATAGACAGGAGTTGGGAAATAACTGTTTCCCAAAGTGTGGTTCGCAGGCCTCCTGCATAGGAATCACTAGGAGACTTGGGATAAGCTACAGATTTCAGGGCCCCACTCCAAACCTCCTGTATCTGAAATTCTGAAGGTGAAAAATACCAATCCCAACATAGTGGGCTTACTGTGTGATTCTTCTGAAAGGCACAAAGAACAACTGCTATGAAGGTTATACCCATGAGCCACTGGACAGCCAAGCTGACCCTGAATGTCCCAGAGCTAGAACTCCTCTTCAGATCATCCAGGAAGAGTGTAGCTTGCCTTGATTTCTTTGAGGCGCAGAGAGGCTGGATGTATATTTCTCCAGCATGTTGAAGACCTAAAGCATGGAGTAGCCTTCGAAAATATTAGAAAAGACGAACTGCGGCCGGGCGCGGTGGCTCAAGCCTGTAATCCCAGCACTTTGGGAGGCCGAGACGGGCGGATCACGAGGTCAGGAGATCGAGACCATCCTGGCTAACACGGTGAAACCCCGTCTCTACTAAAAAAATACAAAAAAACTAGCCGGGCGAGGTGGTGGGTGCCTGTAGTCCCAGCTACTCAGGAGGCTGAGGCAGGAGAATGGCGTAAACCCGGGAGGCGGGGCTTGCAGTGAGCTGAGATCCGGCCACTGCACTCCAGCCTGGGCGACAGAGCCAGACTCCGTCTCAAAAAAAAAAAAAAAAAGAAAGAAAAGACAAACTGCTTCAGATGTAACAGCCATTGGACAAGACATCTGAATGAAAGGGTGGGCAGGACTTTGTTGGAATCATGGATCAATGCCTAAAGAATAATATTATTGTCTTCCTAAGAGCTACATGAAAAGGATCTTTTAAACCTCATGTTTCCCACATCCCAAATTCCCCTGGCCAAAATCTTGATGGGCTCTGATGATGTCACAGAAAGTTTTTGTATCATCCAAGCCTGCCCATTATTCCGGGGAAAGCCAGGATGCCAAAGTCCTGATTTGGGGCTGATTTTTAAAGGTCCTTTTCACTGAGTGTTTCATATTGTAAGTAGTCTAAGTGTAAATACACTTAGAACAAGATTTCAAGGGCAAAGTATTCTTTTGCAATGTTGTTTCAATCATATTTGCTGTGAAAGCCTAAGAAATTTTTTTAGTCAAACTGTCAGGATCATCACAGATGCAATGACTGCTTTGCATAAAGTCATTTTAAAAATTGCTTGGAGGCTGGGCACAGTGGCTCACGCATGTAATCCCAGCACTTTGGGAGGCCGAGGCAGGCGGATCACCTGAGGTCAGGAATTCAAGACCAGCCTGACCAACATGGAGAAACCCCATCTCTACTAAAAACACAAAAAGTAGCCAGGCATGGTAGTGGGTGCTTGTAATCCCAGCTACTCGGGAGGCTGAGGCAGGAGAATCGCTTGAACCCAGGAGGCAAAGGTTGCAGTGAGCCAAGATCATGCCACTGCACTCTGGCCTGGGCGACAAGAGCAAAACTCTGTCTCAAAAAAATAAAAATAAAAAAATCACATGGAAAAACTTCAAACCACTCTGGGGTATGCTTAGAGTGTTCTCATGATACCAAGCGCCAGGCTCCCATCTTCTTCAGTGTGTTCCTATTTTATTATTGACAGCTCCCATCAAGGGACCTGCAGGATGCCCTTTCGCCCAATTAAAAATCATTTATAATGCACTAATGAGGGAGGAAAGGGCTTACCAAGGCCAGGCTCCTTCGCTGAAGGACTCTAGGCAATTAAAAACCTAAATACTTTAGAGTTGCTATATCTATCCATGATTTTGCTAGTATCAAATTATGCTAAAGGCCATTTTAAGTTTGCTGGAAAATTAAAAATGTGTTTGCATTGAAGAATAGTGTCTGTGTTTTAATATATGGCTGTCTTATTTTCAGCCTTTGATTCTGTGTATGTAGTCATTCTTTTATTGCAAACAAAGAGGAGGCAATTAACGGGTTTTGTCACCTACGCACAACACATGACGCTGTTAGAGTCACGTGAAGGTGGAGGAAGGATTCAGTTTTGCTTTGAGGCCTCTCTGTACCTGTTTAGCAAATGGCTTACATGCTGTTTTGCTCTGAACTGGTGGCAAAGGGCTTTCTCTTCTGTGACATCCAAGCTCTTACCTTTTCTGAATTTACATTCCTGGAATAAATACTTCACATGTAATACAACATAATAAATACTAACGATGATGATGATGATGATGATGATGATGAGCAATAACCGTGCCTCCTTACATATCAAGCCCTTTCCAACACAGACCTCTGCCAGAAAAATCAGACCTCATTTTCTAGAAAAATATGTGTTCTTACTATTCCCATCTTACAGACGAAAAAACTGAAGCTGAGGCCGGGTGCGGTGGCTCATGCCTGTAATCCCAGCACTTTGGGAGGCCAAGGCAGGTAGAATGCTTCAGCTAAGGAGTTCAAGACCAGCCTGGCCAACAATGGTGAAACCCTGTCTCTACTAAAAATACAAAAATTAGCCAGGCATGGTGGCTTGTGCCTGTACTCCCAGCTACTTAGGGGGCTGAGGCAGGAGGATTGCCTGAGCCCAGGAGGTGGAGGTTGCAGTGAGCCAAGATCTAGGCACTGCACTCCAGCCTGGGTGAGAAAGTGACACCCTGCCTCAAAAAAAAAAAAAAAAAAAAAAAAAGAGAGAGAGAGAGAGAAAAAAGAAAAGAAAAGAAAGAAGAAAACTGAAGCTCAGAGCAAGAAATAAAATACCCAAGATGGTACAATTTGAACTTTAGCCTTGTCCAACCCTGACCACTGGTCCATAACCCCTCACAGAGAGAGATTGCTAGTCTCTCAAAAATCATAAGGCAGGTAATATGAATTATGTAAAACAACCATTTCCAAATCAGTCATGCTGTAGAGTTCCTGGGAGAACTTGTTATAAATAAAGATTTCTGAGCCCTAACTCCTGTGATTCTAATGGGCTGGGATAGGACCTGGGATTCCTTTTGTTTTTGTTTAACAGCCCTCTAAGTGATTCTCATGTAGTCTGTCCACAGATTAGTTAGGGGTGAAATGTTTTGAGACAGTCTCACTATGTTGCCCAGGATGGCCTCAAATTCCTAGCCTCAAGGGATCCTCCCGCCTCAGCCTCAGAGGCCTCCTCCTGGGACTACAGGTATGCACCACTGCACCCAGCTCCAGGGCTAGCAATTTGGACAAAGGGTAAATAACTTATGGCCCTCACAAGAAACATACTTGGCCAAAAGTCACTCAGGTTTGCAGCTCTGGCTTCCAGGGCCCCTACCTCCTCCTCAGGCCAGCAAAGCCCTTTCACTCCCATTAGGTCATGCATGTCTCCTAGCCCAGCCACTGTGCACTGCTCTCCCATTGTGCAGATGGGGAAGTTGGTCTGGTCACACACAACCTAATCCACCCAATCTTGTCACACGCTGGCTGAAAAGAGGGCTTTCACTCCAGGTGCACATCAGCATTAACAAGGAGTTCAGGAGACTGATGACAAGCTTTCCTTCCTGAATTCTCAGTCTTTCCCTTCCTGACCTCTGCTATTTTTTTCAGCGTTATTTCCAGGATGAAATATTTTCCCAATAGCAACACCTAACAAGATTCCAGCCCCTGTTTCAAGCATCTATATAAATGATCTCATTTAATCCTCACCACAGCCCTCTGAAGTTGAGGCTGTTACCATGCCCACTGAGAAAGCTGTGGGCTGTTACCATGCCCACAGAGAGGTTAAGCAACATGCCCAAAGACACACAGCTAGTAAGTGAAGAAGGCAACCAAGCAGTCTGGTTCCAAAGCCTCTGCTCCTAAACGCCATGGTTCACGCACATTCACTCCTGCCCTCACTCATTGCTTCACCTTTCCACAGCATATTGAGCTCCATATTGGGAAATGCAGGCCCAGAGGCTGGGCACGATCCACAGTGGAAAGGAAGAATACATAAGGACATCTTTCTCTTTATCCGTCTCCTTAATATTATGTTTTATGCAATTGTTTGTATAGCTATTAGCACCTATTTTTACAAATATAGATAAATATTTATTCAATGTTTTAATATATTATTTGATAAAATAAATATAAATAAATTGTATACATTAAAAACTAGCACACAATTTATAAATGAATAGATGGCAGAACATGGGGATCTATATCAAGTTGGACTCTTTTTTTGCTGATAAGAGTTTGCCATCAAAATATTCTAGACCCCATTGGCTAAAAGAGCTTCTGTTTTTGGCAAAATGGGGATGATGGTAATAATGCCTCTCTCATGGGGTTACTTTGAGATGAACTGAGGGGATTCAGGTGGGCCTGAATCAGTACGGTGCCTGTCCATGGGATGCTCTCCATTGAGAGTATGCTGGTTCCTAGAGATACAGAGGACACTCAGCCTTGGATCTGCCCCAGAGGAGGTCACGGCAACAAGCTCAGGAACAAATAATGGCTGAGGGGAGAGTAGGCAAGTGTTCCCCACGGGAGATTCCAGGCAGGCTTCCTGGAGGAGGGTGCCTCTGCGTGGAACCTCAGTGATGACCAGAACTTTAAGTGAAGAAGGGGAGCGCATGCTGCGAGTGAAATTAGTTGTGTCATTTATTAAGCACCTACTATGTGTGACAGGCACTGTTTTCACCATTGGGGGTACAGCAGTGAACCAACCAGACAAAAACCTCTGACCTCATGCAGCTGACAGCCTTGTGGGGAAGAAAGCTATGAGTAAAATATATGGTGAGTTAGGGGTGAGAAACGACAAAGAAAAATGAAGTAGGGCAGGGAAATCAGAAGTGCTGGAGGCCCGAGTGAATGCCCCTAAGAAAGGAGCATCGATCCAGGACCTGACGGAGGTGAAGGAGCAAGCACCTGGAGGAGAGGCACCACTGGAGGAGGGAGCAGCCCGTGCAAAGGCCCTGAAGTGAGGACGGGGGGCACACGCTCAGGAAACAGTGAGGACAAAGTGGGACAGAGGCAGAGTGAGCCAGGGGAAGTAAACAGAGAGGGTCAGGCCAGATGATGTGGGCCTGCAGCCTGAGTGAGGGTTTTGTCTCTGCCTCCGAGGAAGGTGGGAGCCACAGAGCGTGTGGAGCAGAGAAGGAAGATGCCGTGACTTCCAGTTTAGTTGCATGCATTCTGGCTGCATCAGGAGAAGGGATCATAGGAGGGTGGGGGAGCACAGGAGGGTGAACTGAGAGGCTGTGGCAATGATCCAGGCAGGGGCTGGGGGCTTGGACCAGGAGGTAACCAGGAGTGGGGCAGAGAAGCCCCTCACCCCACCTCTTAGGGAGGCTCCTCCGGACTTGTCCCCAGCCCAGCCCCTCCCTGCACCCCAGCCCAGGCAGTGTTCTCTCAGAAAGCCCTGCCAGCCACCCCCAGGAAAGGCCCAGGCTAGCGGAAAGAGATGTTCAGAGACCGCCAACCCTACAATTACCCGTAAGATGGATTCTTCTCCCTGACAGGGCGCGGGAGCGACCGAGCCTGTTATTACCAAAGCCTAATTACAGCGTCTCGGGCTGCAGTGCTCATTGCAAGAGAAATACCAGCGGCCTGCAAAGCGGGGCTAATTGTTCCCTCCTCCCTCTTTCTTTTTGTCAGAGTATTCAATTGGCAGAAATAATTACACATCTTCTCCCCCAAGGCTTGGAGACAGGCTTTGCTCTTCTCCCAGGGCTGGAAATTCAGCTCCCTGAATCTGGAATTACCAGCAGGCAGCTTGGACGCTCACCTAGAGGGTGGGTGGCCCTAGGCGAGGCTGTTCTTTCTGGGCCTCTATTTCCTGGGTCCCAAGGTCCGGGTCTGAGTCCCAGAGCTGCCTCTGCCTGCCAGAAGCCTCCAGCTTATTTACTATCCAGAGCACTTCTTCATGCCTGAGCACACAACTTCATGTCTGGGAGCCTCAGTTTCCCCATGGGTTAGATGGTTAGACGGCACCCAGCATAAGGCATGGCAGACACATGAGCACAGGCAGGAAAAGCCTTGGCCGCGCACTGCTGCAGAGTGGGCACTAATCCTGGTGCTTCATAGGTCAGAGCCTCCTTTGAGAGGTGAAGGAGGTTCTGTGTGTTGAGCACCTACCACATGCCTCACACCCAATGTCCAGCAAGTATTTACTGAATGACCCAATGACAGCTCGCGACCAACCTAGAAAAGGGAGAGTTATTGTTCCTATTGTACTGATGAGAAAACTGAGTCCCAGAGAGGGCAGGTGCTTCCCTCACAGTCACGGTCATGTGGTGTGTGTGTGTGCCTCTGTGTGTCTGTGTGTATCTGTGTGCATCTGTGTGCATGTGTCTGTGTCTGTGTGCATCTGTGTGTGTGCATCTGGTTGCACCTGTGTGTGTGCGTCTGTGTGCTTCCGTGGATGTGTCTCTGTGCATGCGTGACTGTGTCTGTGTGTGTCTGTGTCTGTGTGTCTCTGTGTGTCGTCACCAGCACCTGGTGGTCTCTGGAAAGCAGAGCCAGCCCCCTAGCCACGAGCCTTTCAGAACCAGCCTCCTGCTCTGGGTCTTTAAGCACTTGCCCCCTCTTCCTTGGGCCTGGGTTCCCCGAGTTTCCCAAAAGATGCCATTAGATGGGACCAGAACACTGAGTAATGTGAGCACGCCTGATGAGAAGGTCCATGATCTCCTCCTCCCACTGACTGCTGTGTAGGGAAGGTCTCAGTTGCTGCCAGCCTGTCTCTAGTGCCCTCCAATGTCCGCCCATCGCCTTTATTAGCCAAGGGAATGGACCTCAGGCTTGGTGTCCTGAGACACATGCTCGCCAGCATTCATCACCACTCCTCAGAAATCACTGGGTTCATTTTTCAGTGTGTTCATCACACACTGCCTTGCACGCATGGTGTGTGATGCTGGGTTTGGGGTTGTTGTTAAGGCATTTTATCAAGTTTCCATTTGTTTAAGTGGAAAAACGTGAGTGTGCTTGAAGTAAGATGAGCCCAAAGACAAGTCTCCCAAGGATATGGCAAAAATGGGAAGGGGCAGGGCAGCTCCAGAACAACTCAGGAGCATCTGAACCAACCAGAAGCCCTCTCATGTGGGTTCCTCAAGACGCTGAGCACTGAAATTCTGTGAACCCCTGAGCTGAAACCTGGTCCATTCCATCTCTGCCATTGAATCGCTGCCGCCCTTTGAAGCACCGTTCCCTCTCTTCGCCTCAGTTTCCTCATCGGTAGAGGGGAAAGGACTATCCACTGTAGCTGCCCCCTTCCTGGCCTTTTCAGACCCCAGGCCAGGGTCCCAGGCTGGACAGCTCTGGGCCTGGGTCCTCTGCCAGGTGCCACAGCTGAGTGAGATGTCAGTGCTCAATGGCTCCATTTAGGCTGATGGGCTAATGAGGGGGCACCTGACAGCCCCGAAGACCTGACATGTCTATTTTCAGGAAATGAAACATCTGGTTCTCAGCCCTGCTCTTCTCCTCTGCACCATCTGCCCAGCTTCAGCAAGGCCCAGTAGTGTCTGTGCCTGACAGATTGCCCTTCTGATATCTTTATTATTGCTTTGAAAAGACACCATGGGGGCTCCTGACCCACCATCCTTTCCTGGAGAAATGCTCCCCCCAGGGTGTTCCGATGTCAGCCAGGTTAAGGATGTGACACCACCGGCAGTTCCTGGCCAGAAGTTCCCCCTGTCACTCTGACGTCTCCATAAATAATGCCCAGCCTCTCTAAGAAGTCCAGCTCAGGACTGGGATTGCAGATGCTTGCACAACACACTGCCAGTTCCACATTTCCTGCCAGAGGTCAGCTCCTTCCATGAGTTTTGGGAAATAAGGATTTCAAAAAAAACAGTCAATAAGTAAATTCAAGTACCATGGGTTGCACACATCCTTGAGGCCTCAGGTTGAATTCAAAACTTGCCCACTTTTAATGCAAAGATGCCCCGAGATAATGAGTGTGAGCTATCATGCATTCACTCACTCGTCCACTCATTCATTTCCAAAGCGTGTCCATAGGACACACTTTGACCCTGCTTGTTCAAGAAATAACCGGCATGGAAATGAAAAGCAGGGGGAGCACGTGTTACAAAGGACATTTAAGAGACTTATCAACCAAAAGCACTATGTGGATCTTACAGGGATCCTGATTTGAATAAATTGGATGTGAAAAAACACCCTTGAGAGGAGCATGGGTGGTTGAACATCGACTAAGCTAGAAGATAGCAAGTAATTATTGTCAATTTTTTTTTAGATGCCATGAGAGTTCCGTGGTTACTTTTTTTTTAAATCCTTATCTGTAAAGTCCAGGATTTCCTCGAAAACATTCCAGCCCCTCCCCCTACACACACACACACACACACCCCTACACACACACACACAGACAACTAAGGACTTTGGGATGAAATGAGAGCAGCAGAATGAGACAACAACGGCTGCTGCTGGGGCAGAGGTGCGGGAGAGTTCGTGTCTGTATAATGATTATGCTGGGCCCTCCAATTCTCAGCTCTTTTTTAATGTCAATAATAATCATAATAAGTTAAAAGGAATGTCAGCCTGCAATGTTGGAAGACTCATTCTGCTGGGTGTGAAAAGTAACTGGCACCCAGTAGGTGCTTATTAAGGATAATTCCCTCATCCCTTTTCATGTAATCATCCCCACAACCCTTGTGGTGAGCAGCTGAGTCTCAGAGACATGCAGTGATGGTCACGGGACCAGAACTGAGGCTACCTAGTATCTTAGTCTTAGAGGGCCCAAGGCACTCCCCATGCTCCCATGGAAGCCAGCCTTGAGCCTGCCTGCAGGAGGTCAGAATTCCACATGAATATAAGTAATATAGCACATAATACAATATATCATTATATATCATCATCACATATAATTTATTATATCATATAATTATGTTACAATTACCTACATGTTATCATATACATATTGTACTATATGTCATATTACTGTATTACACAATATTATACAGTGTTATAACATATAAATATAACAAGGGAAGTATTGTCTGTAATATTACAATGAATATGACATGCAATGTGTTATATTATATTTTATTATATTTTTCTGTAATAACCCTGAGGAGATATGTACATGATTTTAAATTGCAGCTGGTCCTCCCAGCACTTTCTCCCTCTCTCTGTTTTATTTCTAACATAGAGGAGCTGTTTTATCATACAGCATATTAAATGACAGTATATAATGGAGTTTTTTATTGTGTTTTCCAAAGCATCAGGAAATTCAGTCAGTTTTGATTCACTTCCAGCACATCATCGGCCCCCAGTAAAGCTTTCTGGGCAATTAGACACAGACTGGGTTTACACACATGTGAATCCCTGGTTCTCAGCAGGGTGGAGGCCCAAATGCCCCCTCCTCTTGCCCCCACCCAGGAGCTTTACAACCAGGTGCTCTAAGATCACAGGCACTACTCACTGACTCATTCATTCATTCCCTCCCTACCTCTCTCATTCACTTACCCATTCCCGCTGCATTTGCTAGCATGGGTATTAGCTCTACACCAGTCCCAGTACGACGTGAAGGATAGACAGGTCCCCAAGGGATATGGTTTGGCTGTGTCCCCACCCAAATCTCACCTTGAATTGTAGCTCCCACAATTCCCACGTGTTGTAGGAGGAACCCAGTGGGAGGTAATTGAATCATGGGGGTGGGTCGTTCCCATGCTGTTCTCGTGATAGTGAATAAGTCTCACGAGATCTGATAGTTCTATAAAGGGGAGTTTCCCTCACAAGCTCTCTCTTTTCCTGCTGCCATGTATATAAGACATGACTTGCTCCTCCTTGCCTTCTGCCATGATTGTAAGGCCTCCCCAGCTATGTGGAACTGTAAGTCCATTAAACCTCTTTCCTGTATAGATGACCCAGTCTCAGGTATGTTTTTATTAGCAGCATGAAAACAGACTAATACATTGAGCCTGTGGGGTTTCCTTTTATAAAGGGAGAGGCAAACCAGAAACAAATACCTACATAATTTAAATAATTGCAGATAAGGATTTGAGAAATAAAAAAGAGGAACTAGCAGAGGTTCCTGTGATGGAGAATGAAGGAGATCCACCTTAGACTGGGTGGCCAGGAGCAGTTGACATTCGAGGCGAGAGCTGTGAGGAACTGGGGAAAGAGCACCCCAGCCAAGAGAAGAGTGGGTGCAAAGGCCCTGAGGCTGGACCAAGCCCAGCTGTGCAAGGATCAAAGACAAGCTAGAGCCAAGGTCAGGGAGGTGGAGGGGCTGGCAAGATGGGCAATGGGGTGACTGGCCTTGAGGGAAATAGCCAGGATCTTTGTCCTGTGCCTCATTTTTAAAAAAATTACCTTCCTGAATGCTTATGCACTGTTGGTGGGAATGTAAATTAGTTCAGCCCCTATGGAAAGCAGTTCGGAAATTTCTCAAAGAACTGAAAATAGAACCACCATTAGACCCAGCAATCCCATGACTAAGCATATACACAAAGGAAAATAGATTGTTCTACCAAAATGACACCTACACTGGTGTGTTTATCATAGCATTATTCACAATGGTAAAGGCATGGAATCAACCTAGGTGCCTATCAATGGTGGAATGAATAAAGAAATGTTGGCCGGGCGCGGTGGCTTACACCTGTAATCCCAGCACTTTGGGAGGCTGAGGCAGGCAGATCTCGAGGTCAAGAGATGGAGGCTATCCTGGCTAACACGGTGAAACCCCATCTCTACTAAAAATACAAAAAATTAGCCGGATGTAGTGGCAGGTGCCTGTAGTCCCAGCTACTTGGGAGGCTGAGGCAGGAGAATGGCATGAATCCAGGAGGCGGAGCTTGCAGTGAGCCGAGATCGTGCCACTGCACTCCAGCCTGGGCGACACAGCAAGACTCCGTCTCAAAAAAGAAAAAGAAAAAAGAAAGAACAAAAAGAAGTGTGGTACATCTACACCATGGAATACTACACAACCATAAAAATGAATACAATCCCGGCTTTGCAGCAACATGGATGCAGCTGGAGGCCATTATCCTAAGTGAATTAACACAGAAACAGAAAACCAAATATCATACATTCTCACTCATAAGTGGGAGCTAAACACTGGGTACACATGAGCAAAAAGATGACAATAGTAGACAGCCAGGACTCCAAAAGGAGGAGGGAGAGGGCAAGGGCTGAAAAACTTCCTATTGGGTACAGCGTTCACTATCTGTGTGATGGGATCAATAGAAGCCCGAACCTCAGTGTCATGTAACATATCCTTGTAAGAAACCTGCACATGTACCCCCTAAATCTAAAATTATAATTAAAAAAGAATTCCTTTCCCTTTGCTGGGAAAAGAGTTTCCCACAGCAATGGGTTGAGTGCTAAGGCAGCACAAATGGCATTTGTGCCCTCAAGGGGCAGCCTGTGGGAGCTTCTCACCAATCAGATGGAATTCTTTCTGTCAGGAAGACATAGAATCTCATAGGCCTTCGAAGGAATCCAGTTCCTTGCCTCTCATACCCCATTAAATGCCCAAATTCCCCTCTGCACTTCCTCCAGCACCCAGACCCTACTCCCCACCTGCCATGGTAGAGTTCTTCCTCCCACCTGGCAAACCCTCCCTGGATAGTTTCAGGGGAAGGAATCTCTTTTTCACACTAAATTGGAAGCTGCTTCTTGTGGTTCCCTCCCCATTGAGTCTGCTGGTATTGGCTCTGTCCTATGGTCTCCCACCCCTGGTGCTGCCCCCGCCTCACCTTGACTCATACTAACTGGCCCATGGGAGGTACCAGTTCACAAAGCAAACTATATATGTGGATTGCATTAAAAAAGATCTGATGCCCAGAAGAGAAGAGGGAACTTCGCTGGTCTGTGCTATTCAAACTTTCCTCCAAATCCTGTGCTTAGCTCCAGGCCTTCCCCAGGAATAGACCAAGAGTGTCCAGAGAAGGTAGTCAGGGATGTGCGGGGATTGATAATCTCATGGAGGGGCTAACGTAGTGAGGCCTGCTCAGCATAGAGAAGTAAAGTCTCGAGACTCCAGTGCCCATCTCTAATCTCCACCAGGGCAAAGGGAACAGGCAAGAGACCTCAACAAATGTTTGACAGAGATGAAAAGCGAATGGAAGGAAGTTCAATGGAGCAGAGGAACTATAATCCCAAGTACATGTGAAGGAGGGTTCCAAAGAGGACCGGTTCCCCAACAGGCCCCAGGAGCCTCAGGACGTGGAAGCCCCAGATCCAGCAGACAATGGGAGTGGGGAGCGAGGAAAAGTTGAAGGTCTCTGCACTGAAATAATCTACCTGTTCCCCAACACCTGCAAGAGACCCCAGGAGCCAGATCCCCATCTATGCTCACTGCCACCCCCCTGGCCTCATCTCCTTGGAGCAGGTGACAGGGAGGGGCTCAGGACCTGAGGTGACAGCAGACAAGGCATTGAAAAGAGGAGCTTAATTACAGTGCAGCACAAAGATGGTCAGACACTTGTACCCTTTCCGCGCCCCACACTGACATCAGCAGGACAACTTCCACACAGGGAACTGAAAGATCTTTCTTCAGGAAAACTGAAGAGTCTCAGAGAAAAACCAGAGAAAAACCTCCACATACTGATATTTGGAAGATGCCCAACAAAATGATCAGTCCCTTGAGAGGAAACTCACCAGAGGATAAAGCCCAACAGAACCTCAAATATTCATCTTTGGAGTGCCTCATTCTCAGATTCACCAGATGGCCACAACTCCCAATGAGAAACAGAGAGACCAGACTCCAGACAATGAAATTGATAATAATAGCTTTCATTTACTAGGTTCACCCTCTGTGCCAAGCACTGTCCTGAGGGTTTTGCATGGATTATTTCACCTAATTCTCACAATCCTATGAGGTCAGTATTATCATAAGCCCACTTTAGAGATGATGTTCAGAAAGATTAAGTAACTTTTTTTCATTTTTTTATATATATATTTTTTAATAGAAACAGGGTCTCACTACGTTGCCCAGGCTAGTCTCAAACGTCTGAGCTTAAGCAATCCTCCTGCCTTGGCCTCCCAAAGTCCTGGAGTTACAGGCATGAGCCACCGTACCCTACCTTTGTTTATTTACTTTTTTGTTAAGTAACTTTCTGAGATGACACAGCAAGTTCATTAATGACACAGTGAGTTCAAGTTCAAGTTATGTAGAACTTGACTCCAGTCTGTCTGACTCCAAAGTCCATGCTCCTTCTCACTGGGCTCATCTCACAGACTGCAGACCTCAATGCCATGAGTTGCCTGGGAGGCCATTATTACAGGAAGGTTGTCTGGGGAGTGTAGAAACACAGCCTGGGAGGGGGTGGGAGTTCTAGTCTTAGGTTCCCCTGACTGAGACCAAACTACCCCAGAGCGGAGTGCATGGCTGAACCTGCTTTTCTTTTTTTCCATATGATTAGTTTTTTGCAGGGATTGGGGCAGTAAAGAAAAAAATCCAATCCAGAAAAGGCAGCTAAAGGATGAGTGGCACTTTTGTCAGCTTCGCAGGGATCGGGGACAAGAGTTGGGCTTTACCAAAGGGGAGGACACTGAAACAAAGCCCATACTTTGGAATGCAGTCCTGCATTCAGAACCGCAGAAGCAAGTGTGAACAGGAAGTTGGCGAGTCCAGCCTCCAGTCGTCTGGACACCCACAAAATCTCAATCTGTGAAATTGCGTTGAGGTGATGCCAAATTCTAGTGTTCACTAGGATACTGATAGAAGCAAACAAAAATATTCTCTGAAAGAGAATACCTACAGTCCTAGGCCTTGAGTTATTTTGGCAAGCAATTTTGCATATAAAATATCCACCACATAGCTAAACATATCCAAGCAAATGAAGAGACAAGACAGCATGAATAAAACCAGCAAAGTCAACAGACAATAGAAATAGACACACAGAGGCTCTGAATATTGGGATGATCAAGAACAGTCTTTAAAATTTCTATGTTTATAAGTCCCAGGAGACAACAGAAAAGACTGATAATTTCAGCAGAGAATTGAAAACTATATTTTTAAAAAATGAATGGCAGATTTGAGCTAAATAGAACTAAATTTCCCAATTTCAAAATATAATCACTGAAATCAAAAACACAGTGAATGGGTTAACGGTGGATTAGACACAGCTAAAGAGAGAATTAAGTTAGATGATAGAGTAAAAGAAAATGTCCAAAATGCAGCAAAGTGAGATAAAACTATGAGAGGAAAACGAATGAGGGAATTCGAGAACACAGTAAAAGGTCTAAATAAGTTTCACTGGAATCCAGTAGAAGCTATGAGATAGAGGGGCAATATATGATGATAAAATAGCTGCGAACTGTCCAAAGGTGATGAAAAAAATCAATCTATAGATTCAAGAATTCCAACAAATCCAAAGCACAATTTTTTTAAAGCCTACACAAATATTTCAAAGTAAAACTGCAGAAAACCAGAGACTAAGACAAAGTCTTAAAAACAGGCAAGAAGTACCCAAAACTTACTTTCAAAAAGTAACAATTAGAATGAGCACTAGCTTTTCCACAAGAAATCCAAAATACAGAGGACAATAGAATGATAATACCAATGTGCCAAAGAAAATAACCACCAACCTAAGAACTTCATAATCAGAGAAAATATCTTTCAAGAACAAAGATGAATAAAGGCATGTTCAGATACATTTTTAAATTACAGAATTGTCACTAGCAGACATGAACTAAAGGAAATACTAATAGGTTTTCTTCAAGCAGAAAGGAAATAATTTCAGATGTAATTTCATCAGTTCAATTTTTTTAAAGAAGGGTAGTAATAAAAATAACACGCTGTGGTGGGAATGCGTAAGACTTCCAGCTATGGTTGTGTGAGGATGTGAGCAAAGGCTCTCTGCTCGAAGAGCTGGATAAAACCGACAGACCAACCATTTAGGCATGCTGGAAACGGGCTACATACATACAGCCGTCTGAGATCTGTTATGCTTGAAAACCTACTGATATTCAAATAGTAGCAGGGTAAGACTGTGACCATAGTGCCTAGGGCTGTTCTCAGTCCCCCATCCGGTTGACAGAGGCTCCTCTAGGGTATGAGAACCAGAAATGAGGCTGCCATGGTTAAAGGTGGCTCGTTCAATGTGGAGCAGTGTGTGATGGCCACTCAGTGAAAGCGATAATCTCAGAATGGGGAAACAGGCGGGCCAATAGCTCTACTATTCTGAGCTGTCATTGTGACTGGGGCAAAGAGAGTCCCAGCAGCATGTGTGAAATAAAGAATGGAGAAGGCTCAAGCTATGCACACGTATTGGCCAACCCTGAGTCTATGCACAGTTGTCTAAGAGACATGACAGTGCCCAGAAAAAAGTGAAAACCACAGCAGACTTGAAAACATCCTGAACTTTGAATGCACTCTTTCCCCCACACACATACATCAGCAGAAGACAAAAGCCATACTGGCTCAAAGTGTTTGAGTGCAACCTCTGCACGATAATTTTAAGCTACCCAGACACAAGGATGACCTTTTTATTCTTGTTTGTACTCTTAAGCCTGATTTCCTAGGGATCATCCCTGTGTCTGGGTAGCTTATTGCACTCTTGTGCAATAATTGAAATGAAAAAAAAAATCACTAGAAGGGTTCAACAGCAGATTTGAGATAGAAGAAATAATTCTTAAACTTGAAGAAAGATCAGTAGAAATTATTCAATCTGAAAAACTAAGAGTTAAAAAGACTGAAAATCATAAAAAGAGCCTCAGAGACCTGCGACACAATATGAAGCACACAAATATATGTGTAAAGGGAGTCCCAAAAATACACAGAGAGAAAGAGGCAGAAAGAATTTTTTAACATATTGATATATTGGCTGAAACTTCCTAAATTTAATTTAAATATTTTTAATTACACATTCAAGAAGCTCAACAAACCCCAAGATGAAAATATACAAAGACGTATGCACATAAGCATACCACAGTAAAACGGTTTAAAGCTAAGTGAAAATCTTAGTAGCAGCAAAAGAAAACAGACTCATGTATAGGGGAGCAACAGTAAAATTAATTTTCCTGACTTCTCACTAGAAACAATGGACACCATAAGGCAGTGCGATAACACATTCCAAGTGATGACAGGAAAAGACCATCAACCAAAATTACTGTACCCAAAAAAACTATCCTCCAAACATTAATGCAAAATACAAACATTCCCAGAAAAACAAAAACTGAGAGAATCTATTGCTAACTGGCTTACCTTAGAAGTTCTCTAAGAAGTCTACCGAGCTAAAGAGAAATGACTTCAGAGAGTTACTAAAATCCGTAGAAAGAAATGAAAAACACCAGAAAAGGTAAATAAAGGCATACATAAAAGATATTGCAGGTTTCATTCCAGACCACTGCAATAAAGCAAATATCACAATAAAGCAAATTACACAAAATTTTTGGTTTTCCAGTGCATATAAAAGTTATGTTTACATTATACCTTTATACTGTAGTCTATTAAGTGTGCAATACGATTATGTCTACAAATGTACACGCCTTAATTTAAAAATACTTTTATCACTAAAAAATGCTTTAAAAAAAACCATCTGAGTTTTCAGCAAGTCATAATCTTTTTGCTGGTGGAGGATCTTGCCTCAATATGATGGCTACTAACGGATCAGGGTGTTGGTTGCTAAAGGAAGGGTGGTTGCGACAATTTCTGAAAATAAGACAACAGTGAAGCTTGCTGCATTGATTGACTCTCTCACTAAAGATTTCTCTGTACCACGTGGTGCCATTTGATAGCATTTTACCCACAGAAGAAATTCTTTCAAAATTGAAGTTAATCCTTTTAAACCCTGCCACTGCCTTAATCAACCAAGTTTATGTATTAGTCTAAATGCTTTGTTGCCATTTCAACAATGTTCACAGCATCTTCACATGGAGTAGTTTCCATTTTAAGAAACCACTTTATTTGATCGTCATAAGAAGCAACTTCTCATCAGTTAAAATTGTATTATGGGATTGTGGCAGTTCCGTCACATCCTCAGGCTCCACTTCTAATTCTAGTTCTCTTGCTGTTTCCACCACAACTGCAATGACTTCCTCTACTGGAGTCTTGAACTGCTCAAAGCTATCCATCAAGGTTGGAATCAACTTCTTTCAAATTCCTGTTAATGTTGATATTTTGACCTGCACCCATGATTTATGAATGTTCTTAATGGCATCTAGAATGGTGAATTCTTTCCAGAAAGTTTTCAACTTACTTTGCCCAGATCCATCAGAGGAATCACTATCTATACCAGCTATAGCTTTATGAAATGTATTTCTTAACTAGGAAGACTTGAAAATCAAAATTACTTCTTGATCCATGGGCTGCAAAATGAATGTATTAGCAGGCATAAAAATAATATTAATCTACTTATACATCTCTATCAGATCTCTTGGGTGACCAAGTGCATTGTCAATAAACAGTAATATTTTGAAAAGAATATTTTCTGCTGAGCAGTAGGTCTCAACAGTGGGCTTAAAATATTCAGTAAGTCATGCTGTAACAAATGTGCTGTCATCCAGGCTTTGTGGTTCCATTTCTAGAGCACAGGCAGAGTAGACTTAGCATAATTAATAACATAATTAGTAAGAGCCCTAGATTTTTGGAATGGTAAGTGAACATTGGTTTCAACTTAAAATCACCAGCTTCATTAGCCCCTCACAAGAGAGTCAGCCTGTGCTTTGATGCTTTGAAGCCAGGCATTGACTTCTCTCTAGCTATGAAAGTCCTAGATGGCATTTTCTACTAATAGAAGTATGTTTTATCTCCATTGAAAATCTGTTGTTTAGTGTAGCTACTTTTATCAATTACCACAGCTGGATCTTCTCAATAACTTGCTTCAGCTTCTACATCAGCTCTTGCTGCTTCACCTTGCACTTCTGCTATGAAGATGGCTTCTTTCCTCAAACCTCATGAGCCAATCCCTGCTAGATTCAAACTTTCCTTCTGCAGCTTCCTTACGTCTCTCAGCCTTCATAGAATTGAAGAGAGCTAGGGCCTTTCTCTGGATTAGGCTTTGGTTTAAGGAAGTGTTGTGGCTGGTTTGATCTTCTATCCAGACCACTCAAGTTTTCTCCATATTAGCAGAAAGGCTGCTTCACTTTTTTATCATGCATATGTTCGCTGGAGCAGAACTTTCAATTTCCTTCAAGAACTTTTCCTTTGCATTCACAACTTGCCTGACTGGTGCAAGAGGCCTAGCTTTTGGCTTATCTTGGCTTTCAACATACCTTCCTCACTAAGCTTAATCATTACTAGTTTTTGATTTAAAGTGAAAGATGTACAACTCTTCCTTTCACTTGAACACTCTCAGGCCATTGTAGGATTATTAATTAGTATAACTTTAATATTGTTGTGTCTCAGGGAATAGGGAAGCCAGAAGAGAGAGAGAAACACAGAATGGGTGGTTGGGGGAGCAGTCAGAATACACATATTTATCAATTAAGTTCACTGTATTATATGAGCATAGTTTGTGGCACTCCAAAACAATTACAATAGTAACATCAAAGATCACCGATTGCAGTCACCATAACAGATAAAATAACGAAAAAGTCTGAAATATTGTGAGAATTACCAAAATGTGACACAGAGACATGAAGTGAACACATGTTGCTGGAAAAATGGTGCCAATAGACTTGCTCAACACAGTGTTGCCAGTAACCTCCAATTTGTCAAAAAACGCACGATCTCCAAAGTGCAATAAAACAAGGTATACCTGCACGTTAATTAATATAAAAGACTATAAATACATATATCTCCTTTCTTTAACATCTTTAAAATACACAGTATTGCATAAAGCAATTATTGCAACACTGTATTGTTCACTTTATAACATATATGAATATAATATGTTTTGAAATATTAGCACAAAGGAGAGAGATGGAAATAGAGCTATGCTGGAACAAAGAGTTTATATTTTTACTAGTATTAATAATAATATGAAGTAGACAGGAGATTGCTGCTGGCAAGATGGCTGAATAGGAACAGCTCTGGTCTTCATCTCCCAGTGAGATCAATGCAGAAGGCAGGTGATTTCTCCATTTCCAACTGAGGTACCCAGTTCATCTCATTGGAACTGGTTAGACAGTGGGTACAGCCCATGGAGGGCAAGCCGAAGCAGGGTGAGGCATCACCTCACCAGGGAAGCACAAGGGTTCAGGGAACTTCCTCCTCTAGCCAAGGGAAGTGGTGAAGGACTGTACCATGAGGAACAGGGCACTTTGGCCCAGATACTACGTTTTTCCCATGGTCTTTGCAACCCTCAGACCAGGAGATTCCCTCTGGTGCCTATACCACCAGGGCCCTGGGTTTCAAGCACAAAACTGGGCAGCCATTTGGGCAGACACCAAGCTAGCTGCAAGAGATTTTTCTTTTTTTTTTTCATACCCCAGTGATGCCTGGAACACCAGTGAGACAGAACTGTTCACTCCCCTGGAAAGGGGGCTGAAGCAGGGAGCCAAGTGGTCTAACTCAGCAGATCCCACCCCCACGGAGCCCAGGAAGCTAAGATCCACTAGCTTGAAATTCTCACTGCCAGCAAAGCAGTCTGAGGTCAACCTGGGATGCTTGAGCTTGGTGGGGGGAGGGGCGTCCACCATTACTGAGGCTTGAGTAGGTGGCTTTACCCTCACAGTGTAAACAAAGCCTCTGGGAAGTTCCAACTGGGCAGAGCCCTCCACAGCTCAGCAAAGTTGCTGTAGCCAGACTGCCTCTCTAGATTCCTCCTCTCTGTGCAGGGCATCTCTGAAAAAAAGGCAGCAGGCCCAGTCAGATAAAACCCCCATCTCCCTGGGACAGAGCACCTTGGGGAAAGGACACCTGTGGGCGCAGCTTCAGCAGACTTAAACATCCCTGCTGGATGGCTCTGAAGAGAGCAGTAGATCTCCCAGCATAGCATTCAAGTTCTGTTAAGGGCCAGACTGCCTCCTCAAGTGCGTCCCTGACCCCCATGTCTCCCAGCAGGGACCAACAGACACCTCATACAGGAGAGCTCCAGCTAGCGTCTGGTGGGTGCCCCTCTGGGATGAAGCTTCCAGAGGAAGGAACAGGCAGCAATCTTTGCTGTTCTGCAGCCTCCGCTGGTGATACCCAGGCAAACAGGGTCTGGAGTGGACCCCCAGAAAACTCCAGCCTCCAGAAAACTCCAGCAGACCTGCAGCAGAGGGGCTGACTGTTCGAAGGAAAACTAACAAACAGAAAGGAACAGCATCAATATCAACAAAAAGGACTTCCACCCAGAGACCCCACCCAAAGGTCACCAACATCAAAGACCAAAGGTAGATAAATCTACAAAGATGAGGAGAAACCAGTGCAAAAAGGCTAAAAATTCCAAAAACCAGAATGCCTCTTCTCCTCCAAAGGATCACAACTGCTTGCCAGCAGTGGAACAAAACTGGACGGAGAATGAGTTTGATGAATTGACAGAAGTAGGCTTCAGAAGGTGGGTAATAACAAACTCCTCCAAACTAAAGGAGCATGTTCTAACCCAATGCAAAGAAGCTAAGAACCTTGAAAAAAATGTTAGAGTAATTGCTAACCAGAATAACCAGTTTAGAGAAGAACACAGATGACCTGATGGAGCTGAAAAACACAGCATGAGAACTTCGGGAAACATACACAAGTATCAATAGCTGAATCGATCAAGCAGAAGAAAGGATATCAGAGATTGAAGATCAACTTAACAAAATAAAGTGAGAAGACAAGATTAGAGAAAAAAGAATGAAAAGGAACAATCAAAGCCTCCAAGAAATATGGGACTATGTTAAAAGACCAAATATATGTTTGATAGGTGTACCTGAAAGTGACGGGGAGAATGGAACCAAGTTGGAAAATGCTTTTCAGGATATTATCCAGGAGAACTTGCCCCACCTAGCAAGACAGCCCAACATTCAAATTCAGGACATACAGAGACCACCACAAAGATACTCCTCGAGAAGAGCAACCCCAAGACACATAATCATCAGATTCACAAAGGTTGAAAATTCACCTAGGTTGAAAATGTTACGGGCAGCCAGAGAGAAAGTTGGGGTTACCCACAAAGGGAAACCCATCAGACTAACAGTGGATCTCTCAGCAGAAACCCTACAAGCCAGAAGAGAGTGGGGGCCAATATTCAACATTCTTAAAGAATTTTCAACCCAGAATTTCATATTCAGCCAAACTAAGCTTCATAAGTGAAGGAGAAATAAAATCCTTTACAGACAAGCAAATGCTGAGAGATTTTGCCACCACCAGGCCTGCCTTACAAGAGCTCCTGAAGGACGCACTAAACATGGAAAGGAAAAACTGATACCAGCCACTGCAAAAACATACCAAATTGTAAAGACCATTGACACTATGAAGAAACTGCATTAACTAACAGGCAAAATAACCAGCTAGCATCATAATGACAAAATCAAATTCACACAAAACAATATTAACTTTAAATGTAAATGGGCTAAATGTCCCCATTAAAAGACACAGACAGGCAGATTGGATAAAGAGTCAAGACCCATCACTGTGCTGTATTCAGGAGACCCATCTCACCTGCAAAGACACACATAGGCTCAAAATAAAGGGATGGAGGAAGATGTACCAAGCAAATTGAAAGCAAAAAAAAGCAAGGGTTGCAATCCTAGCTCTCTGATAAAACAGACTTTAAACCAACAAAAATCAAAAGAGACAAAGAAAGGTATTACATAATGGTAAAGGAATCAATGCAACA
The DNA here is from genome assembly GCF_008728515.1 of Papio anubis. Taxonomy (NCBI): domain Eukaryota; kingdom Metazoa; phylum Chordata; class Mammalia; order Primates; family Cercopithecidae; genus Papio; species Papio anubis. Next base: position 50,809,904 of record NC_044977.1, read on the forward strand.
AGAAGAGCTAACTATCCTAAATATATATGCACCCAATACAAGAGCACCCAGATTCAAAACGCAAGTTCTTAAAGACCTACAAAGAGACTTAGACTTCCACACAATAATAGTTAGAGATTTCAACACTTCACTGTCAATACTAGACAGATCAGTGAGACAGAAAATTAACAAGGATTTCAGAACTTGAACTCAGCTCTGGGCCAAGCAGATCTAATATACATCTACAGAACTCTCCAGCCCACATCAACAGAATATACATTCTTCTCGGGACTACATTGCACTTATTCTAAAATTGACCACATAATTGGAAGTAAAACACTCCTCAGCAAATGCAAAAGAATGGAAATCATAACAAACATTCTCTTAGACCACAGTGCAATTAAATTGGAACTCATGATTAAGAAACTCACTCACAACCACACAACTACATGGAAACTGAACAACCTGCTCCTGAATGACTACTGGGTAAATAACAAAATTAAGGCAGAAATAAATAAGTTCTTTGAAACCAATGACAACAAAGACGCAACGTACCAGAATCTCTCGGACACATTTAAAGCAGTGTTTAAAGGGAAATTTATAGCACTAAATGCCCACGAGAGAAAGCAGGAAAGATCTAAAATTGACGCCCTAACATCACAATGAAAAGAACTAGAGAAGCAAGAGCAAACATAAAAATAAATATAAATAAAAATAAATAATTTTTAAAAAGGAATTTTGGAACATCAAGAAGGAAAAGAAAGAATGAAAGTATGGGTAAATACAGTAGATGTTCTTTCTCCTCTTGAGTTTTCAAAATTTTGTTGGAGATTGAAACAAAACTTTTAAAATTATCTGATGTAGTTCTCAATGTATGCAGAACAAATATTTAAGACAATTAAATTATAAATGTGAGAGGGCAAAGGAATGTGAAGAGAAATAGGTTTCTGCACTTTACTCAAATTGGTAAAATGTCAATACTAGTAGGCTCTGATAAGTTATGTATGTACCATATAATATCTATAGTAACCACAAAAAAATCTATACAAAGAGATATACACAAATACACTGTAGATAAATCAAAATGTGATTATAATAATTGTTTAAGTAACCACAGGAAATGAGGGAAAAAATGGAGAAATAGAAACAGAGGGAAAAAATAGAAAATAAAATGGCAGACATAGCCCTTACCTGGCAATAATTACATTAAATTTAAATGGCATTATATTAAATGTAAATTAAAAGACAGATTGGCAGGGTAGATACAAATATTATCCAACTATATGCTTTCTACAAGAAACAGATTTGCCTAACATACAACATTGCATCTACAAGTACAAAATGTTTGTTTTTTTCAAACACAGACAAAGCATTGATAAAAAAAAAATTGATCATATCTTAAGCTGCAGAGCAACTTTTAACACACGTCAAAGATTTGAAATCACCTAGAATACATTCTGTGACCAAAATACAATTAAGGTAGATATCAATAATTTGGGAGGGAGGCAGGGAATAATATATTTCTACCTTAATTGTATTGTAAATTCTACTTTTTTGAAATTAAAAAATACACTTGCAAATAACCAATAGATCAAACAAGGAATCACAATAAAATTGGAAAATATATTTAACTGAAAGGTAATGAAAATGACTAAAGCTAATGCAATGATTAATGGTTAATGCTTCTAGTATTCATAAAGAAGAAAGGCTGAAAAGAAATCAGTGACACATCACAAGAAGTTAGAAAAGGATAATAAACCCAAAGAAAGTAAGAGAAGGAAAATAATGAAGAAAATACCAGAAATTAATAAAACAGAAAACATAGCAAAGATGATCAATAATGCCAAAAGTTTATTTTTTTGAAGAAAGCAATAAGGTCAATAAACTCTTTACAAAATTGATCAAGAAAATGAGAGAGTGAATACACAAATTATTAATAATGGGAATTAAAAAGAGGATATTTCTACAGATCCTATAGACACTTAAAAATAATAACATGATGTTACAATTTTATGCCTGTAAATTTGAAAATTAGGTAAAATGGACAAATTTTTCTTTAAAATGCAATGTATCAAACGGAGACAAGAAGAAATAGAAGTGTCATTTAATTATTTTCAAATTTTCATCTGTATTTAAATATTTTTCTTGAAGAAAATAAATATACTGGCAAATTCTACAAAAACCATGAAGAAACAAAGTAATTTTCTACAAATTTTCCAGAAAATGGAAAATAGAAAAAGCAATAAACTCCCTCTTTAGTTTTATGAGATCAGTATAATCTTGATGTCCAAATCCTAGCCTCAACAAGGGAATCATAAGAAAGAAAACTACAGCCCAATCTTATTTACGAACAAAGAAGCAAAAATCTTAAAATAATAGCAATGAAAATTGAGTGATATGGTCTCTTTCACATGTTATTCTTTTCATATAAAAAAGATTCTTTAAAAATGAAAATGATGCTTAGCTCCAGGGTCATACAAAAACAGGCTATCAGCAAGATTTGACCCACTAGTCATGGTTTGCCAACTCTTGACCTAAATAAAAGGAGAGAACACCATGTTCAAGAGTTTACACCTAAGTAATCTAAAGAATCAATCAATGCAATTCCAATAAAAAATACAACAGGTTATTTTGTGAAACTGATAAAATAATTTTAAATTTTGTATGAATATATAAGAGGCTAAGAATAGCCAAGCTCAATATAAAAATTGATCACAAAGTTTTTGTAATTAACACAATGTGCTCTTGGCACAAGAATAGATAAATAGATCAGTACAACAGCATAGAAAGTTTAAAAACAGCCCCAGCCATATTTGAACATTTGAGTTATGACAAAGGAGACTCTTCTGGGCAATAGGGAAGGGATGGTCTCTTCAATACAGGAGAAAAAGGAAACCTGACCCCTACCTCACATCATATACAAAAATATAAATTCAGGAGAATCGTAGACCTAAATATGAAAGGTGAAGTAATGTAGCTGCTAAACACTACTATGAGGCATTATCTTTGTGAGTTCTACTTCCTGCATAATAACATGAGATGTCCTATGGACCACAACCGGAATGACTGGTGAAAAAAAAAAAAATTTAACTATCATTTAATGTATCTGAAAGTAATGCTAAGGGTGTACAGCTAATTAATAAACATTTTTTTAAAATACACTAAAATTCAGGAAGAACAGCAAGAGTCTGTTGGGTTTAAACCCACAGTAACTGATACAACAAAAAGACAAAATATCACTTTATTCTTCCTCTCATCCAGCTCAGTGAGACAGAAACTTTATTCCATATGAGTACAGCCAAGAACACAGGGTTTCCTCTCTTTCCAGCTCCTAGTCAGGAGGTAGCTTCCCAAGAGGAGCACAATGTCAGCATTTCTCATCCTGCCCACAGCTGCCTGTTGCTGACTCTATGTTCCAGGCAAGTTCAGCCAGGCAGTGAGGGCTCCCTTCTTCTACCCGGCCCAACTCATGGCATGGAGGTTCTACCTTGGGCACAGATCCACAGAGACTACTGGAGACCCAATCACTCTTGCCCCACTGAGGGAACAAGGATTCCACACAGAGAGGCAAGCTGAGGAGACCTGAGGCTGTTTCCCCTATATGCTGAGCACTCAGTTCCTAAATTTGGTGTGTCATTCAGAGAAAAGTTTACCATTGCCACACTTCCAGCACTAGAGCTTTGCTTCAGAGATTTTTGCCTGGAGGAAGAAGCAGAATATAGAACAGAGAGCTCCAAATTTCTCCCCAAAGGAACTGACTTCATTTGCAACCAAATGTGGACAAGTTTAAGCCTAAGAGCCCTCTCAAAAACATTGCAGGTTGTGGTGAAAGGCAATTGGGAGGGAATTGATGGGTTCATTGGAGATACAGGCTAAACTATAAACAGCTATTTTACTGGAGAGAATCAAGGAAAGAGACAGCTGGAAAGAGCCCTCCTGGGGGTCACAACAGATCTCAAACACTGACCCCAGGAGCTATCTGTTCGAAGGAGTCTGGCTTTGACGGGATCAGTCTTTAAAGAAATGTATGTAGTGTTGAAAACAATAGGGCAATCAGCCACCAATTAGTGGAACTTAACAGATGAGTGTGGTCAGAGAAAGAGGGCACTGCAAAAACCACTGTCATCTCAGGGTGACTGGGCATTCCCAAGGATGTACCCTCTAAGAGCAATACCAGAGGCTTCATGCAGGAAAATCAACTTAACTAAAATAATCCAGCAAGTCACAAAAAAGTAAACAAGTAAATAAGTTCCAAAAGGAAGGACTAATTTATCCATAGTTGCTACATTATTTACAATGTCTACTTTTCAACAACAAAAAACTTAAGAGACATACAAGGAAACAAGAAAGTATGACTTATACACCAGAAGGTAAAAAAGCAAGCGAAAGAAACTGCCTGTGAGAGAAATCGTATGTTTGATTTAACACACAAAGACTTAAAAGTGGTAAATGTAAATATGTTCAAATAACTTTAAGGAAATCTTGATTAAAGGAGTAAAGGAACATATGATGACAAAGCCACATGAAGCAGAGATATTAATAAACAGATAGAAATTATTTTTTAAAGAATCGATGGAAATTTGGAGTTAAAAGTACAATAACTGAGATTTTTAAAAATTAACTAGAGGAGCTCAACATTGTATTTGACCTGGCAGAAGAATTAGTGAATTTGAAGAAAAGTTGATAGAGCTTATGAAATCTAAGAGCAGAGAGAAAAAAATGATGAAAAATGAACAGAGCCTGAGAGAAATGTGGCACATTGTTAAGCACAACAAATATATGTAGTGGGAGTATTAGAAGGAAAGAAGAAGGAGAAAGAATCAGAAAAGATATTAAAAGAATTAATGGCTGAAAACAACCCAAATTTACTGAAAAGCATTCATCTATACATCTAGGAATCTCAATGAACTCTGAGTAGAATAAACACAAAGAGATCCACAAACAGACAAATCAGAGTAAAAATGTTGAAACCCAAAGACAAGAAGAAAATCTCAAAAGCAATGAGAGAAAAATGATTCAGTTTACAAGAGAATCCTGATAAGATTAACAATGAACTTCTCATCAGGAATAACGGAGGTCAGGAGGCAATGGGATAACATATTCAGAGCACTCAAAGAAAAAAACTGTCAACTAAAAATCCTAGATCCGGCAAAGCTGTCTTTTGAAAATGAAGGTTAATTCAAGACATTACAAGATAAACAAAAGTAGGATCATTTATTTGCTAGCAGATCAGCCTTACAACAGATACTAAAGGAAGTTCTTCAGACTGAAAGCAAATGACCCCTGATGATTACTTGATTCCACATGAAAAAAGCAATTATGCAAGTCTAAAAGGCAGTACAAATGTATACTTTTTCCTTCCTTCTATTAATTGATTTAAAAAGTAATTATATAAAGCAATTTGCATATAATGTATTGTTGGCCCTATCATACAGAAATCTAATATGTTTACCAATTACAGCACAAGGAGATGTGCGAGAAAGCTGTACTGGGATAAGAAAATGACTCCAGATGGTAACCCAAATCCACAAGAACAAATGAAGAAAACAAGAAATGACCAACAAGAAGGGTAACATAACAAAAGCTATAAACATATACTTGTTCTCCTTTCTACTTAGCTTCTCCAAAAATATAAAATTATATAGAATAATAATTCTATAATAATGTACTATTGTATTTGTAATATTTATAGATGTAATATGTGTAGCAACAATATCACTAAAATAAAGGGAGAAATAGAGCTGCATTGCAGTAATATTTCAATTTCTAACTGAATTTAATATAAATCTAAAGTTGATTCTGAAAATTTAAGATTATCTATTGTCTTCAAAATATAAAATTATATAAAATAATTCCATAATAATGTATTATTGTGTTTGTAATATTTATAGATATAATATGTATAACAATATCACTAAAAGAAAGGAATACAATTGCATTGAAGTAATATTTCAATTTCTAACTGAATTTAAGTTAATATAAATCTAAAGCTGATTCTGAAATTGTAAGATGTATGTGGAAAGCCCTAGAGCAATCATTAAGAAAATAACTAAAAAATATGTAGTAAAAATGATTAAAGAGGTATACATGCTACATTTCAAAAATCACTTAATAGGAAATAAAGTAATAATGACAAATAGAGGAACAGAAAAGACATGAGAAAACAAAAAGTAAAATGGTAGAATGGTGGATGTTAATTCAACTACATCAATAATACCATTAATGTGACTGGATTAAACAATCCAGTCAAAAGGCAGAGATTTCCAGACCAGATTAAAAAAAAAAAAAGAAACACCAAGATCCAACTATATGCTGTCTATAAGAAATACTCTTTAGATCAGGAAGACATAACAATTATAAACATATGTGCAGCCAACAACAGAGCCCCAGTGTACGTGAAGGAAAAACTGACAGAATTGAAGGGAAAAATAATTCAACAATAGAATTATATATTCTAATTCTAGAATATCTAATCTAGAAAGATAATTCAACAATATAAATTACAATTTCCTATTTTTAATAATGTACACCAAAGAAATGGCAAAAGATCAAAAAGGAAACAAATGACTTGAACAATACTATAAACCAACTAGCCCTAACAGGCTTCTATAAAACACTCTACCCAGCCAGGTGCAGTGGCTCACGCCTGTAATCCCAGCACTTTGGGAGGCTGAGGCGGACAGATCACGAGGTCAAGAGATCGAGACTATCCTGGTCAGCATGGTGAAACCCTGTCTCTACTAAAAATACAAAAATTAGCTGGGCATGGTGGCACGTGACTGTAGTCCCGCCTGTAGTCCCAGCTACTCAGGAGGCTGAGGCAGGAGAATCGCTTGAACCCAGGAGGTGGAGGCTGCAGTGAGCCGAGATCGTGCCACTGCACTCCAGCCTTGCAACAGAGCGAGACTCTGTCTCAAAAAACAAAACACAAAAAAAACCCACTCTACCCCCAACAACAGCAGAATATGCATTCAAGGGTACATGGAACATTCTCCAGGATAGACTGTATCTTAGGCCACAAAATAAACACCAATACGTTTAAAAGGACAGAAATCATAGAAAGTATGTTCTCTAACTATAAAAGAATAAAACTGGTTAACATTAACAGAAAGAAATTTTGGAAACTCACAAATATGTGGCTACTAAACAACACACTTCTTAACTAATGGATCAAAAGAAAAATCACAGGGGAAATTAGAAAATACTTTTAATGAAATGAAAATAATTGAAATGAATGAAAATTAAGACACAGCATTACACAATTTATGAGATGCAGTTAAATCAGTGGTTAGAAGGAAATTTATAGTTGTAAGTTCCTAGGTTCAAAAATCAGAAAGATCTCAAATTAATAATTTAAATTTCCACCTTCAAGACAGTGAAAAATGAAAAGCAAACTAAATTTAAAGCAAGCTGAAGGAAGGACATCATAAAGATTAAAGGAAATTAGTGAAACAGAAAACAGAAAAGCAAAAGAGAAAATTAATGAAACCAAAAGCTGAAAAATGATTAACAGAACGTATAAGATTGACCAAGAAAAAGTATATAAGACTCAAATTATTAGAATCAGAAATTAAAGAGGGGACATTACTACCAACCTTAAAGAAATAAAACGGAATATTAAAGAAATAAAATGGAATACTATGAACAATTTTATGCCAACAAATTAGATAATATACGTGAAACTGTAGAGGTTCGCTAAATGAAAATTTGGGGTTGGGGAGGGGGCTGAGGAGGAGCAGGGATTGGGCACATTTGTTTCCCAAAAAAGCCCATTTGCCTAGTCCCGGGGGCTGTAGATAGGGTCCTGGGAACCTGAGATGTTGCCCAGGCTCTGCACCAACTAGCTGCATCATTTTAAGTCCTCCACCCTTTCTGAGCCTCAGTTTACACTTCTTTAAAATGCCAGGGTTGTTGGACTAGATGAGAGTTTCCCAAAGTATGGACTTACACCACTGTTGGAATGGCAATGCTGCTATACACGGGGGCCAGGGTGAGGAGAGGCATTTCCTGTCCAAATCTTTTTTTTTTTTTTTTTGAGATGGAGTCTCGCTGTTGCCCGGGCTGGAGTGCAGTGGCCGGATCTCAGCTCACTGCAAGCTCCGCCTCCCGCGTTTATGCCATTCTCCTGCCTCAGCCTCCCAAGTAGCTGGGACTACAGGCGCCCGCCACCTCGCCCAGTTAGTTTTTTGTATTTTTTTAGTAGAGACGGGGTTTCACCGTGTTAGCCAGGATGGTCTTGATCTCCTGACCTTGTGATCCGCCCGTCTCGGCCTCCCAAAGTCCAAATCTTTTATTCGTTTTGATTACTTCCTGGCCAAAGTGTCAGCTTGGTGTTGGGTGTCTTCAGTTTCCCACCAACAGTTGCTAGTCCCTCTGGAACTAGGAACTAGAGGTCAGACCTTGAGATCAGGGGCCCCCCAGACAACAGGACCCCACTGGAATGTAGTGGCCTTGCTCCATCCCCATGTGCTATTATCATAGCTACCTTCTGTTTACAGAAGGTGGTGGTGTATTTTTTCATTTACATTCACTTATGCAGAGAAGTTAAAAATACTAAGTGAGAAAAGCGTGTTGTAGGATAGTGTGCATTGCACACTAAAAATTGTCTTTGAATTGGAAAAACGTATCAAATACATATGGTTCACGTTCGTTGATGTAAAATAATAATCATGGCTTTGCAGGAGGGGCCAGAGGAGGGAGACAGGATGGGAGGCAGACTCCTCTCAAAGCACTTACTAAACTTTTTGATTTTTGAACCATGTGAGCACAGCTCAGATCCAAACAAAAATTAAATGTAAAAATAAATTAAAAATTAAGACAACCATGAAATAAATTATAGTAATGCTCACTCATAAGGCAAAATTCTCAAAGGTGGCGCCCAACTGACTGAGACTGGGGAGACACCGGGCTGGCTGGGGGCTGTAGTCCCCTCCATTTCCGGCTGTGGTGGTGGGGCCGCATTCCCGGGCACGCGGCCCACTCCCCACCCTCCACTGCCGCCTGGTTCCCAGCGGGTGCCCAGGCACAGCTCCCTCAGTCTGTAGGACTCCTATCAGTGCACAATGTCCTGTCTGTTTCTGGTGCCTGGTCAGGTCAGGCCTGCCCACACCAGACATGCCCTTCAGACTCCAGAGGCCCCCACCTCACAGCAAACCCCAGGTCCTGGGCTGGGACTTTGGCCTGAAGATAGGAACTGGCTGGAGTCAGTGTTCTATGTGAGGACCTCCCTATCCAGGACAGGCTGCCTCCTCCCTAAGTCGGTTTTCTCATGTTTCCCCTAGAAGATAATAACAAACAGCACAGCTTTTCCGGGCACCTCTCTAAGCATCCATCTTATATTCACTCACTTCATCTGCACAGCAGCTCCAAGAGGGAGTCCCCGTTATCATCATCACCATCTTCATCATCCCATTTTCCAGGTGAGCACATAGAGCCAGGCTAAATAACTTGCTCCAAGGCCACACATCTGAAAAGGCAGAGTCTGGATTTGAACCCAGGCCCCCTAACCCTGAATCCACCACAGAGCCGGCTACAGAGCCGAGGCTCTACAAGGGCCTTGAGTCTCAGCCCTTGGAGTTCCAGCTGGGGCACCACAGCCCAGAGAGGGAAGGACAACGCACAAAGTCAGCCAGCCAGGAGGCCAGATCCCATCCTGTATGGTGAAATTCCTTGGAAAAGGCTGCCCCATCCATAGGGATGTATTTGCTTGGTGCAAAATTAATTACGGTTTTTGCCATTACTTCAATAGCAAAAACTACAATTACTTTGTACCAACCTAATAGTTTGTGCACCTGTTTTCTTGAGCGAGAGAGAGAAAAAGCACGTGCATCTGAGTCTAGTGAGCCTACCTAGCAGGTTCTGCTGCCAAGTGTCCATTCCCCCACCCCACCCACAGCCCCTGCCTTCATAGCCAGGCCCCCTCCCTACATTGTTCCCATCTCACCTAAAAGAACATGCACATTTTTCTGCGGAAGACACACCTCTTTCCTTGCTGCAATCTAAGGAGGGTGGGGGGACTGAAAAGAAAAGAAAAGAAAAAAAAAACAAAACAGGCAGGCAAGAGATTCAGATTGGAACCGATGTACTTAGGAGACCCAGGCAGGCAGTGGAAGAGGCTAAGGTTGAGGATCAGGTGGACAGATTGGGTCTCAGAGCCTGTTTTGTCGTCAGTAAACAGGGTTCCCAGCATGTCATTTGCATATCTGTTGTCAGGGTTAAACAAGATTCATGTAAAATGGCCTAGCTCAGTGCTCAATTCAGAGTAGGTGCTAATATGCATGCATTTCTTTTCTCTGCGCCTCAGTTTCATCATCTGCAAAGTGGGGATAATAACAACCTCCTTTTTGAGGTTTTCAGGAGGATTAAATGGGTTAATAATTATCAAACTCATGAGAGGTGCCATGTAATCTGTGTGACCAAATGTCTGGATTTGCACCTATCATCCTGGGGTAGCTGTTAATCATGCCCCTGTTCATTCCCCAAATGCCCTAGCTTGGAGCAAAAACTATTTATGCCCTATGTCAAACCATTGACCAGACTAAGAGTGAATACAGAAGGGAATGTGGTCACCAAAGCTGCATCCCCCCAAGCTGTTCATCTGCACAGGCCCTTGTCACCCCAGCCTATCCCTGTGTCTTTCCCAGGGCAGGGCTGCCCCTCACAGAGGATCAGGATCCTGAGAGGATTGGGGGAGGACCCTGGGGCTGAGCAGCCTCACTGTCACTTCCCATTTCGACCAGGGTTAAATTGCAGAGATGGTTTCTCAGGCCACTCACTGCCCTCCCAGCTCCTGCAGTTCCTGCTTCTGTCTCTTAGGCTGTCATTCCATCTTTTGCCTGGCTCTGGTACCCAAGGACAAGGCAGACCCAGTGTGATGTCTCTGGCTGGGCTCACTCTGGTTTCTTCTTGCCTCGAGCCTACACATATTTCCATTGCCTCTCTGCTTAGTGGATTCCTAAGCATCCTTCAAAGACCACGTCAAATGACCCCTCTCAAAAAAAGCCTTCCTCTTTCCTCCTGGCAGATAATTGCTCCCTTCTCTGGGCCTTTCTCTGGGCTGGGCTCCCTTGCTGCTATGAGATCCACCACTTACCAGCTGCCTAACCTCTCTGTGCCTCCGTTTCCTCATCTGTGAAATGGAAATGAACATAACAAGATCTTCTTCCTAGGGCTGCTGTGAGAATTATTTAAGCTGGTACATGTGAAGTGCTTAGAAGCATGCCCAGGGCATGGTGGACATGTAACTTGTTGTTATTATTGCACTCTATTTACTATTGTGAAGTAATCATCCTATCACCCTCACAGCCCAACTCACACTGTCATTGGTGGTTTTCCTGTCTGTCTCCCTTATGAATTGGGGAATACATACAAGGGTAGAGGCTGTGACCATCTCTGGATTCTTAGCCTGCAGCCCCGAGTTGGGCAGAAAATAGATCCAAATGAATAAGTTCATGAATAACCAGATCCCAGTTACCGGATCCCTGGGCCTCCCTTTGAAAGGGACACCACTGATAGGCCAGCCTGCTGTGGGAACCTGGGTCCTCTTGCAAAGCCGGGCCTGCCTCAGGAGCTCCTAGTTTTCTAACTAGGAACGTGGACCATGAGCAGTGATCTATTGAGCAACAAACTGCCCCCAAATGGAGCAACCTAAAACACTGATTTACCATTACTTTCTATTCTGTTAGTCAGCAAATACAGGTAGGTTCCTGGCTGGTCTTGACTGGACTCACCCATGAAGCTCCATTCAACTGGGCTGAAAATTTCAAGACACAATGGGTGCTAGCTGTCTTCTGGAGTGACAGTTCCTCTCCCATGGCCCCCACCACAAAGGCCAACCAGGATCCTCACACGGGGCCCCCTCAGTTCCCTCCACGTGACTCCCACAATGGGAAACTAACCTCCTCACATGGGCCCCAAACCCAGTAGTAGACCAGCCCCCTCACATGGAAGACCCCACAGTTCCCTCCAAGTGTCCCCCCAATGGTAGACCAGCCTCCTCACTTTATGGTCACCTCAGTTCCCACCACATGGCCCCCCAGTGTTAAACCAGCATTCTAACATAGAGGTCTCCTCAGTTCCCTCCACATGACCTCCCAGTGGCAGACCAGCCTCCTCACAAGACAGGGGTCCCCTCAGTTCCCTCCATGTAACCCTGTCAATGGTAGACCAGCCTCTTCACACAGGAGTACTCTCAGTTCCCTTTATGTGTCCCCACCCCAGTGGTAAACTAGCCTCCTCACAGTAGGGTCCCCACAGATTCCTACACGTGCCCCCTCACCTCCAGTGGTGGACCAGCATTCTCACATAGGGATCCACTCAGTTCCCTCCATGTGGCCCCATCAATGGTAGACTAGCCTCCTCACACAAGAATCCCTTCAGTTTCCTTCCGAAGCCTCCACCCCAAAGGTAGACCAGGTGACTCACTGGCCCCCACCACCTCAGTTCTCTCCATATGCCCACCCCAATGGAAAAACAGCCTCCATACACAAGGGTCCCCCCAGTTCCCTCCACATGACCACTCAGTGGTAAACCAGCCTCCTCACACAAGGGTCTCTCACTTTCTTCCATGTGCCCCCACCAGTAGACAAGCCGCCTCACACGGAGGTCCTTTCAGTTCCCTCCACCTTGGGTCCCTCAATAGTAGATCAGTCTCCTCAGATTGGGACTCCCTCAGTTTCCTAAATGTTTCCCCACCCAAATGATAGACCAACCTCCTCAAACAGGGTGCCCATCAATTCCCTCCACATAGCCCTATCAATGGCAGACCAGCCTCCTCACACAGTGGTACCCTCAGTTCCCTTTTTGTCCCCCAACCCCAATGGTAGACTAGCCTCCTCACATTGGGGTCCCCATAGATTCCTACACATGCCCCTCTCAAAGGTGAACCAGCCTCCATACAGTTCCCCCCATGTCCCCCAATGAATGGTAGACCAGCCGCCTCACATGGGGATACAAGTTCCCTTTACATGCCACCACTAATGGTAGACTAGCCTCCTCACACGAGTGTCCCATTAGTTCCCCTCCATGTGGACACTTAATGGTAGACCAGCCTCCTCATATAGGGGTCCCCTCGATTTTCTCCATGTGCCCTCCCAGTGATAGACCAATCTCCTCACACACGGGTCCCCTCTCTTCCCCTCCAGGTGGCCCCCTCAATAAAAGATGGGTCTCTTCAAATGGGGGCCCCCTAACTTCCCTCCATGTAGCCCCTGCAACAGTAGACCAGCCTCCTCACATGGGTTTCCCCTCAGTTCTCCTCCATGTGGCCATGTCAATGATAGACCAGCTTCCCCATATGGGGATCCCTAACTTCCCTACACATGCCCCACACCCCAGTGGTAGACCAACCTCGTCACACAGGAGTCCCCTCGGTTACCTCCCAACCAAATAGTAGACAAGCCTCCTCAAATCAGGTACCCTCAATTTTCTTCATGTGGACCCCTCAATTATAGACCAGCCTCCTCATACAGGGGTTCCCTTGGTTTCCCTCTATGTGACCCCCTCAACAAAAGATCGCTTTCCTCACAGAAGCATCCCCTCAGTTCCCTTTATGTGCTCCCACCCCAATAATAGACAAGTGTCCTTACATGGGTGTCCCCTCCAGTTCCTCCAAAAGCCCCCACCACAAAGGTAGATCAGCCTTCTCACACAGGGGTACACTCGGTTCCTTCCATGTGCCCCCACCCCAATGGTAGATGAGCCTCCCCAGATGGGGGTCCTATCAATATCCTTCACAGCCTTCCCAATGGTAAACCAGCCTCCTCACACGAGGAGGTTCCCTCGGTTCCCGCCATATGCCCCCACACCAATGGTACACCAGCCTCCTTACACGAGGGTTTCCTCACTTCTTTCTACTCGGCCACCTCAAGGGCAGACCAGCCTCCTCACACGGAGTACCCTCCACAGGTCCCCCTCAATGGTAGACCAGCCTCCTCACATGAATGTCTTCTCAGTTTCTCTCATGTGCCCCACTACAGCAGACCAGTTGCCTCACATGGCGGTCCCCTCAGTTTCCTCCAGGTGGTCCCCCAATGGTAGATCAGCCTCCTCACATAGGGGTTTCCTCCACGTGTCCCCACCACTATGGTACACCAGCCTTCTCACATGGGTGTCTCCCCAGTTCCCTCCAAGTGTCCCCACCCCAATGGTAGACAGGCACCCCTACAAAGGGGTGCCCCCAATTTCCCCCATGAACTCCCATTCCACTGGCACACTAGGCTCCTCACACAAGGGTTTCCTCAGTGCCCTAAACGTGATTCTCCCAATGGTAGACCAGCCACCTCATATGGGGATTCCCTCAGTTCCCCCTAGGTGGCCTCCCAATGGTAGACCAGCCTCCTCACATGAATGTTCCCTCAGTTCTCTCCATATAACCCCACCCAATAATAGACCAACCTTCTCAGATGGGAGTTCCCTCAGTTCCTTCCACATGTACCTACACCAATGGTAGATCAGCCTTCTCATGTGTGGTTCCCATCAGTTTTCTCCACATGGTTCCCTCAATGGTAGATCAGCCTTCTCATGTGTGGTTCCCATCAGTTTTCTCCACATGGTTCCCTCAATGGTAGGCCAGCCTCCTAACATGGGGGTCCCCTCAGTTCCCTTCATGATCCCCCACCCCAAAGGTAGTCAAGCCTCCTCACAAGGGGTTTCTCTCAGTTTCCTCCACATTCCCCCACCACGATGGTAGACCAGCCTCCTCACATGGGCGTCCCCTCAGTTTCCTCCACTTAGCCGCCCCTAATGCTAGACAACCTTCTTAGATGGGGTCCCTCAGTTTCCACCACATGCCCCCACCACAGTGGTAGACCAGACTCCTAAAAGGGGGTGTCCATTCAATTTCCTCCACATGGCCCCCCAAAGATATACCAGCCTCCTCACACCAAAGTCACCTCAGTTTTCTCCATGTGGTACCACCAGCCTGCTTACAAGGCAACCCTCTCAGTTTTCTCCATGTGCCCCCTCAATGTTAGACCAGCCTCCTCACACTGGGGTCCCCTCAGTTTCCTCCACAAGACTCCACCACAATGGTAGGCCAAACACCTCACATGAGAGCCTGCTCAGTTTTCTCCATTTGCCCCCACTCCCATGTAGGCCAGTCTCTTCACATGGTGATCCTCTCAGTTTCCTCCACATGCCCCCTCAATGAAAGACCAGCCTCCTCACACAGAGATTCCCTCAGTTTTTCTTCTTATATCCCTACCCCAATGCTAGACCAGGCTCCTCACACAAAGGTCCACTCATTACCTCTCCAGGTGCCCCCATCTCAGTGGTAGAACAGCCTCCTCAAACAGGGTTTCCCTCAAATGTTAGACCAGCCTTCTCACTTGAAGTTTCCTGCAGTTTTTTCCACATGCCTCCACCCCAATGGAGGCTCCACCCCACTGGTTAAACAGCCTCTTCACATGGGGGGCCCATCAGTTTTCTTCACATGGCCTACTGAATAATAGATCAGCCTCCTCAAATGGGGGTCTCCTCAGTCCCCTCACCTCAGTTTTCTCCTCAAGCCCCCACAATGGTAGACCAGCCTGCTTACAAGGGGTAGGGGGAAGGATCATTTCCCTTCACATGCCCCTACCACAGTAATAGACCAGCCTCCCCACATAAAGGTCCCCTCAGTTCCCTCCACATGCTCCCATCGCAGTGGTAGATCAGACTGTTTGCATCCTCCACATGCTCCCATCGCAGTGGTAGATCAGACTCTTTGCATCCTCCACATGCTCCCATCACAGTGGTAGATCAGACTCTTCACATGGGGGTCCCCTCAGTTCCCTCCATGTGCTCACCCAGTGGTAGACAAGCAGCTTCACACCAGGTTTCCTCAGTTCTCTCCACATACCCGCCAACCGCAGTAGTAGAGCATCTTTCTTTCATGGGGGTCCCCTCAGTTCCCTCCACGTGTCCCCAAAAATAATACACCAGCTACCTCTCAAGGGGTTCCCCTCAGTTCACTTCATGTGGTTCACTCAAAGGTAGACCAGCCTTCTAAGACAGGGGTCCCCCCACTTCCCTCCATGTGGCCCTTTTAATGGTAGAGAAGCCTCCTCACATGGGGATTCCCTCAGTTTCTCTTCACATGCCCCCAGCCCAATGGTAGACCAGCATCCTCACACAGGAGTCCCTCAGTTTCCTCCATGTGCCTCCACCACAATGGTGGACCAGATATCTCACAAGGGGAAGTCCACTCTATTTCTTCCACGTTCCCCCAACAATAGTAGACCAGCCACCTCACACAGATGTCTCTTAGTTCCTGTCCATGTGGACCCTTAATGGTAGACCAGCCTCCTCAAATGCAGGTCCCCTCTGTTCCCTCCACATCCACTTCCATGGTAGACCAGCCTCCTCACATGCTGATCCCCTATATTCCCCCCATGTGGCCCCCTCAATAATAGACCAGTCTCCTTACATAGTGGTCCCCTCACTTCCCTCCACGTGGCCCCTGCAAAGGTAGGCCACCTTCCTCACACGGGTTTCCTCTCAGTTTCCCTTCATGTCACCCCCCTCAAAGGTAGACAATTCTCTCCACACAAGGGTTCCCCAACTTCCCTTCAGGTCAACGCAACCCCAAGGCAGACTACTCTTTTCAGTTTCCCTCAGTCCCTTCACACGCAGGTCTTCTCACTTATCTCTACAAGGCCCCAACCCAAATGGTAGACCAGACACCTCACAGCGGGGATACCCCCAGTTTCCTCCATGTGCCCCCACCACAATGGTAGACTGGCCACCTCACATGGGGGTCCCCTCAATTTCCTCTACATAGCCCACTGAGTGGTAGACAAGCCTCCTCACACAGGCGTCTCTTCAGTTCCCCCAATGTGCCCCACTCAATGAAAAACCAGCCCCCTTATATAAGGGTTCTCTGTTTTCTCCACATGCCCCCACCCCATGGTAAACCAGTTTCTTCAGTTGGGTGTCCACTCAGTTCCCTACACATCACCCCCATCCCCAATAATAGAACAGCCTCCTAGCACAAGGGTCTTCTCAGTTCCCTTCACTTGCTGCCAACCCAATGGTAGACCAGCCACCTCACAAGAGGGACCCCCTAGTTCCCTCCACGTGGCCCCATCAATGGTGGACCAGCCTCATCACACAAGCATTCTCTCAGTTTCCTCCACATGGCCTTTTCAATGGTAGACCAGCCTCCTCACACAGGGGTCCCCTCAGTATCCTTGTGGCCCCCTCAATGGTAGACCAGCTTCCTCACCCGGGGTTTCCTCAGTTCCCTCCACATGGTCCCCTCAATGATAGACCAGGCTCCTCACTCAGGGATCCTCTCAGTTCCCTACACGTGACCCCCAATGGGAGACCTGCCTCCTCACAAAGGGGTCTTTTTAGTTCCACTCCAAGTCTCCCCACCCAAATGGTAAATCAGTCTCCTCACACAAGGGTTTCCTCACTTCTATCCACATTCCCCAATCCCAATGGTAGGCCAGCCTTCTTTCATTGGCATCCCCTTATCCCCTTAGTTCCCTCCTCATGCCCCCCACACCATGGTAAACCAGCCCTCTCACATGTAGGTCCCTCAGTTCCATCCATGTGACCCACTCAAAGGTATACAAGCCTCCTCACATGAGGATCCCCTCAGTTATCACTGCATGCCCCCTCAATGGTAGACCAGCCTCCACACTTGGGGATCTTCTCAGTTCCCCTCACATGCACCCTCAATGGTAGATCAGCCACTTTACACGGGGAGAGGTCCCCTCAGTTCCTTCCACATTCCCTCACGCCAGTTGTATACTAGCCACCTCACATGGGGGTTTTCTCAGTGCCCTAAGCATGATTACCTTAATGGTAGACTAGACTCCTCACATGGGGGTTCTCTGAGTTTCATCCATGTGATCCCCAGTGATAAACAGTCCTCCTCACAAAAAGTTTTCCTCAATTCCCTCCATAACCACCCTCCAACGGTAGACCAGCCTCATCACAGGGGGGTTCCCTCGGTTACCTCCACATGCCCCCACCACAAAGGTAGACCAGGCTCCTTACATAGGGATCCTCTCAGTTTTCCCCATGTGCCCCCACCACAATGGTAGACCAGATGCCTCAAAAGGGGGTGCACTTACTTCCCTCCACGTGGCCGGCCAAAGGTAGACCAGCCTCCTTACATGGGGGTTTCCTCAGTTATGTCCACGTGGCCCCCTCCAATGGTAGACCAGCCTCTTCACACAAAGATCCACTCAGTTCCTCTCCAGGTGCCCCCATCACAATGATAGAAAAGCCTCCTCTCATGGGGATCCCCTCAATTTCCTCTAGGTGCCCCAACCACAATAATAGATGGGGGTCTTCTCAGTTTCCTCCTCATCCCCCTCCTCAGTGGTAGACCATCTGCCTCACATGAGGGGTTCCCTCAGTTCCCTTCATGTGCTCCTGCCTCAGTTGTAGACAAGCCTCCTCACAAAGGAGTCCTCTCAGTTTCCTCCACATCTCCCCACACCAGTGGTAGACCCACCTCCTTAGATAGGGATCCCCTCACTTCCCTCAGTGTGCCCCCATCAATGGTAGACTAGCCTCCTCACACAGAGGCTCTCTGTTTCCTTTTTATGCTTTAACCTCTATAGTAGATCACTCTCCTCGCTTTGGTGTCCAATCAGTTTCTTCCATATGACCCTCTAATGATATATCAGCCTCCTAGCACAAGGGCCCCCTCAGTTCCCTTCAAGTGCCCCCAACCCAATGGTAGACCAGGTACCTCACAAGAGGGTCTCCTCACTTCCCTCCACATGATTCCCTCAATGGTAGACCAACCTCCTCACACAGGTGCCCCTTCAGTTCCCTCCATGTCGCCTTTTCAATGGTAGACCAGCCTTCTCACACAGGGACCCCCTCAGTTCCCTCCGTGTGCTACCCCTGCCAATGGTAGACCAGCCACCTCACATGTGAGCCCTCCACGTAACCCCCTGAAAGGTAGACCAGCCTTCTCACAGGGGGGTTCCCCCAGTTGCCCCCACATGCCTCCATTGCAATGGTAAATCAGCCTCCTCACATGTGGGTTCCCTCAGTTTTCTCCAGGTGGTTCTCTTAATGCCAGACAAGCCTCCTAACACGGGGGTCCCCTCAGTTTCCTTCATGTACCTCCACCCCAATGGTAAACATGCCTCCTCACATGGGGGTCTCCTCAGTTACTTCCCCATTCCCCCACCCCAGTGATATACTAGTCTCCACACATGGGTGTTTCCTTGGTGTCCTAAATGTGATTACCTCAATGGTAAACTAGCCTCCTCACTCGGGAGTTCTCTCAGTTTCCTCCACTTGCCCTCGCCTCTATGGTAAACAACCCTCCTCACATGGGGTTTCCTCAGTTTTCTCCATGGGAGCTCCCTTAATGGTAGACCAGTCTCCTCACACAGGGATTCCCCTCAGTTACCTCTACCTGCCCCTATCCCAATAATAGACTAGCCTCCTTACATGGATGTCCTCTGAGTTTTCTCCATGTGCCCCCACCAGAATGGTAGACCAACCTCCTTACATGGGTGTCCATTCAGTTCCCCTCCACGTGCCCCCAACCCAATGGTAGACCAGCCTCCTCAATGGAAATCCTCTCAATTCCCTCCATGTACCCCCCAATGGCAGACCAGCCTTCTCACACTGGGATTCTTTTAGTTGCCCTCCGTGTTTCCTAACCCCAATGGTAAACCACCCCTCTCACATGGAAGTTTCCTCAGTTATCTCCATGTGCCCCACCCCAATGATAGACAAGCCTTCTCACCTGGGCATCCCCTCAGTTTTCTCCACATGCCTCCCAATGGTAGACTGATCTTCTCACAAGGGGGTCCCCTCAGCTTCCTTCAACATGCCCCCACCCCAAAGGCAGACCAGCCTTCTCACACAGGAGTTCCATCACTCACCTCCATGTTACCCTACCCCAAGGGTAGACAAGCCTCCTCACATGGGCATCCTCTCGGTTTCCCCCATGTACGTACCCAATGGTAGACCAGCCTCCTCACACACAGGTTTTCTCAATTATCTCCATGTGGGCTCTATCACAATGATAGACCAGCCTCTCCACACGAGGGTCCCCTCAGGTTCCTCTATGTGTCCTCACCATAATAGTAGACTAGCTGCCTCACACAGGGATCCCCTCAGTATTTTTCATGTGCCCTCCTTACAGTGGGCATTTCAGTTTCCCTACACATTTCCTAACCCAAATGGTCTACCAGTCCCCTCACATGGGGGTTTCCTCATTTCTCTCCAAGTGCCCCCACCCTGATGGAGACCAGTCTTCTCAAAAGGGGATCTCCTTAGTTCCCCTCTATGTGCCCCCACCCCAAAGGGGTACTCTCAGTTTTCTCCATGTGTTTTCACCCCAACGGTAGACCAGCTTCCTCACAAAAGGGTCACCTCAGTTCTTTCCACATGATTCCCCCAGTGGTAGACAAGCCTATTCACACAGGGGTACCTCAGCTTCCTCACAAAGCCCCCATCACACAGGTGCCTCCTCAAACCAGGGTCCCCTCAGTTGCCTCCAAGTGCCCCAGACCCAGTGGTAGGCCAGCCTCCCAACATGGGGGTTCCAACCATACCCTCCATGAGACTCCCTAATGGTAGGACAGCCTCCTCAACTGGGGGTTCTTTCAGTTTCCTCCACATGCTTCCACCTCAATGGTACACCAGTCTCCTCCCACGATGGTCCCCTCAGTTCTTTCCGTTTGCCCCCCTTCAATAGTAGACCAGCTTCCTTACATGAAGGGCCCCTTAGTACCCTCTACAGGTCCCCCTCAGTGGTAGACCAGCCTTTTCTCAGTTTTCTCCATGTGCCCACATCCCAATAATAGAAGAGCCTCCTCACATGGGGGTCTCTTCAGTACCCTCCATGTGGACCCTCAATGATACACCAGTTTCCTCACTTAGGGGTCCTCTCAATTCCCTCCATGTGTACTCCCATTGGCAGACCAGCCTCCTTACATGGGGTTTTTTTTAGTTCCATTCCAAGGCTCCCACCTCAAGAGAAGACAAGACCAGCCTCCTCACATGGGGGACCCCTCAGTTTACTCCACATGCCCCTATCATAATGGTAGACCAGATGTCTCACAAGGGGGCCCACTCAGTTTCTGCCACACAGCCCCATCCAATAGTAGACCAGCCTCCTCACAGGGGTGTTTCCTCAGTTCCCTCTAGGTGACCCACCCCCGCCAATGTACACCAGCCTCCTTACACAAAAGTCCACTTAGTTCCTCTCCAGGTGGCCCCACCCCAGTCATAGAACAGCCTCCTCACATAAGGGACCCTCATTTCCCTCCACGTGGCCTGCTCAATGGTAAACCAGCCCCCTTACATGGAGGACTCTTCGGTTCCCTCTACGTGCCCCCATGCCGGTGGTAGACCAGCCTTTTTACATGGTGTTCCTCTCAGTTTCCTCCACATTCCCCCGCTCCAATGGTAAACCAGCCTTCTCACACAGTGCTTCTCTCCATGTGCCCCAACTACAATGGTAGACCAACCTCCTTACATACGGATTTTCTCAGTTCCCTCCACATGCCCTCTCAATGAAAGACCAGCCTCTTCACAAAGGGATTCCCCAGTTTCTCTTTATGTGCCTATGCCCCAATGATAAAGCAGCCTTCTCTCACAAGAGTTTCCTCAGTTCCCTCCATGTGCTCCCACTCTGGTGGTAGGCCAGCCTTGTCACAGTTGTTTCGACTCAGCCTTCCCTCAAGTGGCCACCCAATAGTAGACCAGTCTCCTCACATTGGATCCTCTCAGTTCCCTACCTTTTTAATGTTAGAACAGCCTCCTCGCATGGGAGTCCCCTTGTTCTCACCACATAACTTACTCAATGGTAAACCAGCCTCCTCACACGAGGGACCCCTCAGTTCCCTCCATGGGCCCTCATCCCAGTGGTAGATCAGCCTCCTCACATTGGGTCTCCTCAGTTGCCTCCACATGGCCCCCTCAATGATAGACAAGCCTCCTCACACGGGCATCCCTTCAGTTTCCTCCACATGCCCCAACCCCAATGGTAGACCAGCCTCCTCATTCAGGGGTCCCCTCAGTTCTCTATATGTGCCTCCACCCAAAGGGTATACAATCTTTCTCACATGGTAGTTTCCTCAGTTCCCTCTATATGGCGCCCCCAATGGTAGACCCACCCTTCTTACACAGAGTTTCGCTCAGTTCTCTCCCTATGCCCCCATAATAGTAGACCAGTTCCTCACATGAAGTTCCCTCCATTTTTTCCTTGTCCCCCTACCCTAATTGTAGACCAGCCTCCTCAAATGGGGGTCCCCTCAGTACTTTTCACTTGTCCCCCAAAGACAGGCCATTCTCCTCACACGGGAATCCCCTCATCCTTTCCATGTGGCACCACCAATGGTACACCAGCCTTCTCACATGAAGGTCTCCACAGTTCCCAATGGTAGATCTGCCTCCCCACCAGTGATTTCCTCTGTTCTCCTCCATGTGCTGCCACCCCAATGAAAGGCCAACCACCTCACACAGGGGTCTTCTCAGTTCTATCTACATGCCCCCACCCTAATGGTAGACCAGCCTTCTCACATGAGTGTACCCTCAGTTTCCTCCACATGGCCCCACTACAATGGTAGACCACTTGCCTCATCCAGGGGTCCCCTCAGCTCCCTCCATGAGACCTCCCCAATGGTAGACCAGCCTCCTCACACAAGAGTCCCCTCAGTTCCTCTCCACGTGCCCCCATGCCAGTGGTAGACCAGCCTCCTCACATGGTTATCCTCAGTTCACTCCACATTGCCCTTTTCATCCCACGTTTCATGCCAATGGTAAACCAGCCTCCTCACCCAGGAATTCTTTCAGTTCTACTCTAAGTCCCCCTACCCCAGTGGTTGACTAGCCTTCTCACACATGGGTCTTCTCAATCATCTCCACATGACTTTCACCCCAATGGTAGACCAACCTCTTAACATGGGGGCTTCCTCAGTTTTCTCCATGTGCTCCCACTATGATGGTAGGCCAGCCTCCTCACACAGGGATCCTTTCAGTTCAACTCCAAGTCCCCCTACCCCAATGGTAGACCAGCCTTCTCACATGGGGGTTTCCTCAGTTCTCTCCAAGTGTCCCAACCCCAGTGGTAGACCAGCCTGTTTTCACGGACATTCCCTTGGTTCCCTCTATGTGACCCCACCTTAATGGTAGACCAGTCTCCTCACATGGGAGTCCCCTCAGTTCCCTCCATATAACCCCCACAATAGACCAGCCCTCTAACACGAGGGTCTCCTCAGTCCCTTCCACCTGCCCTGCCCCTATGGTAGAACAGTCTCCTTACATGGGGGTTCTGTTTCCTCCACATGTCCCCCCAAATGTAGAGCAGCCTCCCCATGTGGGGGTTCTCTTGGTTTCCTCCACCTTCCCCCACTTTTATGGTAGACTAGCCCCCTAACTTGGGTGTCTCCTCAGTTTCCTCCATGTGTCCCCACCCCAATGATAGGCCAGCCTCCTCTCGTGCTCCCACCCCAGTGGTAGACCAGCCTCTCACACCAGGCTCCCCTTGGTCTCCTCCATGTGCCCCAAGCACAGCTTCTGTGCATGGTGTCTGAGGCTGTGCTTCAACAGTGAAGCAGAAGTCCCAAGGTGTCTTGAGGCACAGCCAAAATCAGTTCCCCAACCTTCTATTGGCCAAAGAAAGTCATATGTCCAAGGGGAGGGGGAGTACCCCCAGGCTATGTGTGGGAGGAAGGGACATGTCCCACCTTGGAAAGGCATGGGCACCAGGAAGGGAGGAATTTGTGGGGGCTGTCTTTGCAAACACACTGCCACATTGACTTATTTATTGTGGATTATCGAGCACATCATCTGACATAGACCTGATGACAGGTGCTGGGGGCACATAGAAGGACAACAGATGTCCCTGCCCTAAAGGAGCTCCCAATTTGTTTGGTGCAAGAAAGGTACAAAATGATGGTGATGAGGCATTTTAATGAGGGCCACATTAGAAGGTTCTTCATACATTTATTCACTCAGTCATCCAGTGGCTGTTTCTTGAGTGGGTCTCCCATGCACTGGACACTGGGGGTACTAGTGTCCCCCAGTGGACAAGCCAGACATGGCCCCCGCCCTCCCAAGCTCCCACTCCAGCAAGGGAGACAGGCAGTAAATACACATCAAGAGAGTAATATACATAGGGAAAAATAAAGCAGGGTAAGAGCACAGAGTGACCGTGGGGGCTATTTTAGATACGATGGTCAGAGAGGCTATCTGAACTCAAGAACATTAACTCAAGGAGGAGCACCTGCTATGTGCTAAGACCTTTATCTTGCTTAATTCCCAGAGCTGCAACACGAAGCAGGGACCATCATGAGCCCCTTTTCATGGATGGGGAAACTGAGGCTCAAAGGTTCCTGGTCTCCCCTGAAGCAGGGACCTTGGAGTGGAGGTCTGTGTGGAAGAACACTCCCAGGGGTGAGAATTGAAAGTGCAAAGGCCCTGTGGCAGATGTGTTGGGTGCTCTCAAGGAACAGTGAGGAGGGCAGAGTGGAGGGAAGGAGGGGAAGTGTAGTAGGAAATTAGACTGGAAAAGGTCCATTAGGTTGACAGAGGAAAGGGGCCTTCTGGGCTGGGCACAGCATAAGCCAAGGCCTGGAGATGGGGAATGCAGGGTGTGCTCCAGCAGGAAGCCTGGCTCAGTGGGACTGGGGCTTCAGGAATGTCAGAGTTAACAACCTGGGACACTGACCTTGGGAAATCTCGCTGGCCCTGTAGGCAGGGGCACCCAGGACCCAGGACGGTGCCTGAGCAATGCCAGGCCAAGGCCCGCCTTGAGTTGGGTTGCCCTCCCTGTAAACGCTGAACTCTTCCTCACCTGGGCGTCACCCCTGCTGGCAAGCCCCTGTCGCTGCAGCCTGGGCTGTATCCTACCCCGATGGCACTCACAGCACCCAGACGCCTCGCCACTCTCAAAGGCCTGGCTCTGACTCTCAGCCCCACTGCTGGCCTACTCAGTGACTACAAATGACTAATTTTCCTTTGCTGGGCCTCAGTTTCCCCACATCTAAAGTGAGCAGGGTCGGGGACTGTGGGCAGTCCTTCCAGTCATACCTGAACCTCAGCTCACATCACAGAGCTTTGGGAGCAACAGCTGTGTGCTTACAACCTGGAGCAGAGAAGCTGAGGCCTTTGTACAGATAGGGAGACTAAGGCCAGGGAGGGTGGGGTTGGCCGAGGTGAGTCTGTTAATAATATCTGTGGAGGGAGCATGCAATGATGCATGATGCTCCAGACTCTCAGGCTGTGGGACACCTAGTCCCCACTGTTTGGACAGATGGTGATCTCCCTAGCGGAGGTTAATGGGATTCCCATTGTCTGAGAGCCAGGCCCGCCCGACAGTAACAGGATCCTTGACCCCTCTTCCCGCCTGCAGGGCAGCCTCTCTGGCACCCGAGCCTCAGGATCCAGACAAGGGGACATAGGCAGGCTTGCTGGTGGGGAGATGCAAACTCAAGGAGGACAAGCACCTGCTCTATGCTAAGACCTTTATCTCAATCCTCAGAGCTGCAAAATAAAGCAGAAACCATCATTCTCCGCTTTTCGTGAATGAGGAAACTGAGGCTCAGGGAAATCACAGAGGCAAGAGGAGAAGGCATCCCAGGACTGCAAGGAAAACAGATCCCAAATGCACAGGGGAACAAATTGCCTTTTGTAGAAATGCCTTTTTGGTTTTTGTTTTTTTTAATGTTTCCCCTTCTCATATGCAGGCCCTTCTCAGATGAGCCAGGTAAAATGATGCCTCCCCAGACAGCCTTCCCACCCTCCTGGCAGGGATAACCACTCCCATCTCTTGGCTCCCAAATCCTGGGAGCCACCACTTCACAGCTGCCTAACCCAGGAAGTCTCCTAACCCCTCTGGGCCCCAGTTTCCTCATCTATAAAATGGTAATAATAATAAGACCTTCTTCCTAGGGCTGCTGAGAGAATCACATGAGATAGTAGGCGTAAAGCACCTAGAAGTGTGCCTGGGGCATGGAGAACACATAACTTGCTTTTATTAGGATACTCTAATAGCTATTATCATCGCCACTGTCATCCTCACAACCCTCGCCTTCATATTCAGGAACTTCCCAGAGGGAAACTCTCGGTGGTTGCAACAACTTGGGGATGCAATTTTTTGCCATTTCTCAGATGAGGAAACTGAGTCTCCAAGATGTTTGCTGACTTGGCAGTTGGCAGAGGAGGGAGAGAAAGCAAGAAGGATCTGACTCCAAAGCTCTGCCCCACCCCATCTTTCCAGCCATCCCGTGGCAACCACAGACAAGATGCTAGCTGTGCTAACCAGCTCCCTCCATTCATGAATTTCTGACTTACTCTGAGCAGTCCACAGCCTGGACCTAGGGAGAGACCCCTTGCTCCTCTTCCCTTGCAGCCAGGGGTGGAACAGGGGCATCTGAGGTGATGGGGTATGGGTTCAGAACCCGAGCCAGTCTCCAGCTGGGCCATGTCTGCAGCTGAGGGCAATAGCAGCTCTTCCCAACTCTAGATACCAGGGTCAGGTGCAAGTCCAGCAGAAGCACCCAGCAGCCTCACTTACATACCTCCCATGCTGGGAAGGTCAGTACTGGTCCCAGCTCTGCCCTCTGCCTGCTCCACGCACCCCAGGACAGCCCTGCAGAGGCTGGGGGACAGGAAACCTGGGCAGACAATCGGGCTGATGGGAAGGGGTGAGGAGGGCACCCAGCCTCCCGAGGAGCTCTGCACCTGCCCCCACTAGCTGAGCCAGGGAGGGCGGGGGATGGGGGGTGACTGGCAGGCAGTGCAGTGGTTGAGGCGTGGCCTTTGGGGGCCTGCGTTCAAATTTTTCCAGCTAGTAACTGCTGCCCTTGGGCATCTTCCTCTGCCTCAGTTTCCTCATCCATAAAATGGAGCCAAAATGAGGTGAAACATGGAAAGGTTTTCTGTGTCTGGCACAGATTGAGTGCCCAATATACAAATGTGGGTTGTAGTTTGCATAGTCCCATATTTCTGGATTGAATGAATGGTGCACCCAGGCAACGGCTAGCATGGGGTGGGATAGGGCAGGACCTAGGTAAGCCCCTCTGGAGCACACTGGGGAGCTCCAGGTCCCCTGGATGGGGCAGGAATTCCCATCCCAAGCTCGGCGATGAGCTCACCCACTCAGCCTGCACCAACAATACATGGTCAGCCCATAAATGCCCAGAGGATGCTGGGGCTAGGCTGGTATTTGAATATGAAAGGGTGAGAAACCAAGCAGCATTCTGGGGTCTGGGGCAGGGGGGCAGTGCGGCTGTGCACAGCCAACCTGGGTGCAGGCAACACAGCATGCACGCCTTGCACACAGACACATAAAAACACACACGTGCACGCAAAGACACATACACACAGTCATGCAAATACATGCAAAGGCAAATACAAACTCACAAGCACACACAAAACACACATACACACACAAAGACATACATGCATGCATGTGACAGGCACACATACAAACACAACTCCCTTTCGCCCTCACAGCGGCACAGAAACAACAGTAAGACCAGAGTAATGGACATGCATTGAGCACACCGCCTGAATGGCACTCCAGCCACAGCCTCAGATGTTCAAGAAATTTTTAATGAAGATTTCTTCTTTTTTCTTTTGTTTGAGACAGAGTCTTGCTTTATCACCCAGGCTGGAGTGCAATGGCGCAATCTCGGCTCACTGCAATCTCCACCTCCCATGTTCAAGTGATTCTCGTGCCTCCACCTCCCAAGTAACTGGGATTACAGGCATGTGCCATCGCACCTGGCTAACTCTTTTTGTATTTTAGTAGAAACAGGGTTTCACCATGTTAGCCAGGTAGGTCTCAAACTCCTGACTTCAAGTGGTCTGCCCGCCTCCACCTCCCAAAGTACTGGGATTACAGGTGTGAGCCACCGCGCCAGGCAAAAGATTTCTTTTATACCCCAAATTCATTTATTGAGTCCTACTGTCATAGAAATTTAATCTTGGCCAGTCTGGTATGCCCATCTTCCCCCAGAGCACCTCAGGTGGGAGCCATTCAATCTGGCCTGGTCTGCTGAGGACCCCACAGGCCACCAGGCCGTCAGTCCTGCAACTCTCCTGCATGTGCCTGCAGCTCCTGTGTGCCCCTCCAGGTCCCCCTGACCCTCCAGTGCCCCACCCAGGGAAGCTCTCCACCTAGCCACCACTCCCATGGAGTGGCCAAGTAACACCCGCCTGCTATCAGGGCCCACAGCCCGCCTGAGCACCCAGAGCCCAGTCGGCTTCCCCATGAGCCTCCTTCCTCCTCTCCACCACCCCCAAGTCTGGGAAACCTCCCTGTGAGCTGGAGCAGGCAGGGAGGAGACTGGGGAGATTCAGACTCTGGGCTCACCACAGTCTACAGCAGAAGAGCACAGTGGTGAAGAATCCAGGCCCCCGAAAGTCACCACCCTCTGACATCGCTAGCTGTGTGCCCCTGGGCAACACACATAACCTCTCTGTGCCTTGGTTCTCTCATCTGTGAAATGGAAATAATGAGAGCACCTGCCTCATGGACTGGCCTTAAGATTCCAGGAGACCACGTGTGCACAGCAATGGGAACAGTGACAGTGCTCAGCACATGGTGAACTCTCACTACCTTTTTAAAGACCTCCTGTGGGATTTTCCATTCCCAGTGGGTCTAGGCTTTAGAAGCCAAAAGCTAAGAAGCTGGTTCACTGAATTGATGAAGAAAAGGAAAAAGCAAAAAGGGGCCAAGGGGTAGCACAAGCTCTTTGGGGAAAAAGAACTATTCATTAATATTTCAAAATAGAAGCCCTCCAACTCTCCTACTGTAGCCAACAGCACACTAAGTTACCTGTAAGCCTCAGCTTCTTTAAGCCTCCTAGAAAATCCATGGGGTCAGTACTGTCTATCACTACCTCCGCTTTGGAGATGAGGAAACTGAGGCCCAGATGGGTGGCACATCTGACCCCAGGACCAGGGTCAGAGTTGGGAATTAGACTCAGCCCTGAAGCCACTTGCCCAGGGCCACACAGTCAGGCTTTGGCTGAGCCTGGCCTGGAGCCCAGTCCAGAGCTGGGACACTGGACCACCGAGCATCATAGCACATAGGTGTCTGGGGGCTGACCTTGGCCATGAGAGCTCAAATGTCCCAGGAGTCTCACTCAGGCATATGTTTCTGTTTTACTGATAGAAAAGGTGCTTTAGAAGCCTCTGTTGTTCACTCCAAATTTCTTTAGGATTGTTCTGGGATGGGGGGAGAACGGAGGGAGGAGGGGACTGACAACAGGAGGAAAATCAGAGCTCCCTATGACGAGCGCTTTCTCCCAGTCAGGAGGCCAAAGAAAGGGATGGGTATCCAGGAGGGAATGAGCTTCCCATCAGAGGAAGCATGCAAGCCAGGCTGGAGGAGCAGCTGGTGGGGCTGCAGAGGGGATTTGGGGACTCTGCCTGGTAAAAACATGCAGGAGAATCTCCCACAAGGCCCCATAATCAGGCTTCCCAGACTGAGTAAGAAGCCAACTTGCTTGCTAAAATTAACCACTCATTTGTGGTTCCCAGAAGACCTTCCATACCTAAACATGCTATGCTACATGTCTTGGGACGTCATGAGGGAGATCCTCCTGGGCTGTACTGCATGGCTTCCTGTGCCCAGAGTACAAGGCAGAGACCACAGTTATCCACAAATCTCCACATTCTCCTTCTTCTGAACAATAAGGAACCCTCTCCCACTTATCTGGGATCATGATGCCCCACCATCCCCCAGGAGATTGCATCTCCCAGCCTCCCTCGTGGCTAGACACGGGCATTGGAGGAAGTCCTGGTCAATGGGAGCTGAGCCAAAGAGGCGCATGCCACTTCCAGGTGCACCCGTGAAAAAAACTAGTGCCTTCCCAATGTCCTCTCCTTTCCCAGCTGGCTGAGGGGAGGCGGGCACAGGAGCAGCCACCTTGAACTCAGAGACAGAGGTCTTGACACCAGAGCCCCCTCCTAGCCCTGAAACAGCTTACTAGACGATAAAGCCAAAGAAATAAAAAACCTGTTCTCAACCTTGCTGTGTCATCTACTTGACCCTTTTGGTTAAGCTGCTGTGTTTGGGGGTCTCCTCATCACAGCAGCTAAGCCTATACCCCATGTGATACCAAGAAGGAGGCACAGGGGCCCCAGTGGACCATAAGCTTTAGAAGTCCAGGAGGGGTTGAGCCTCTGTTTCCATCCCCAGCTCAGGAACAGGCATGGAGAAGGGGTCTAGAGACAGCAGTGGAAGGAGTAGGAAGAATGAGAAAGCAGACCTCTCCTGGGCCACAGACCAGCATATCCAAATGCCTGTTTCCCTCTCCCCTTGAAACAAGGCAAATCTCGTGTGTTCCAGACTGAACTGCGAGTTTGTTCATGCTTTGGTCTTCCCCATCGCAGTAAATGGCACCCCTGGCCACCTAGGGGTCCACGCCAGAATCTTAGGGTATCACCTTTGTCTCCCTCATCTCCTCTCACCCTCCTCAAGTTATCACCAAGTCTTGATTTTACTTCTTAAATTTCTTCCAATCCGTGGCTTCCCACTAGTTCCACCACTGTGTGTCCTAGCCTCAGCCTCCATTGGTCTCCCTGCCTTCACCCTCACCCGCTACAGTCTCTCGTCCACTCAGCAGCAAGGGTGACCTTTTAGAAACATCATCAGAGAATGTCCCTCCCTGCCCTCAACCTCCTGTGGCTCCCAATTCACTCAGAGGAAACCCTGCCTGGTCTGGCTGTGTTACCCCCGACCAAGCATCTCCCTCACTGAATGTGCTTCTTCCACCGGGCCCGCACTTGGTCCTCAAACACAGGCAGCGTGCTCCCCTAGGGCTGCAGCCTTAGCCCAGCCAGGACTTCCCCCAGGACCACTCTCGTCTTCACTCTGCTCATCTGACATCTCCCTGCAGGATGGCCCTAAGGGTGGTTTGGACCCACCCGCTCTCTCATGCCATTCTTACTTGCAGTTTTAAGAATCACTGTAGAATGTGCTGAGGATGCAACATCCGGGGATAAGAAGGATCTGGCCAGAGCACCCTGGGCTCTGTTCCTGTCCCTCCTGAAGCAGGATGTCCTACAGAGATTTAGCTCAGCAAGTTGGATTGTCCCGGGGATATGAAACCCAGGACCAGCTGCTTTCCAGAGTCCTTCAGCTGCAGTGCAAGTAGGACACGTGTAGACAAGACTCCATCCACCCTGGGCAGCTTTCCCGAGCCTGGGCGACCAGCTCGCCATGCCTCCTAGGCTCTGCTGTCCCTTGCTACCTATCTCTAAGTAACAAGTCTGGTTTGCGTAACTTGCCGTAGGTGAGTGTTGTCTCGCTGGACTCATGCAAGTGAAAAATTAACACAGCTCAAAGTGCAGTGGGCGAGATGTTTAGAGTCCTCCCCTGGGATTAACATAGTGCACAGTGACCCTGCTTCACACTCCCCAAGCACCAGAAGACTGCTTGACGCTGCTCTGCACCTCTCTCCCCGACCTATAGCAGGTTTCCGGTTACTGTCTCTCTCTGCACCATTTCACTGTCTTCATAGCCCTCCCCACACCTCCACAGGTTATAACTTCTTGTGTGTGTTTGCTCGCGTGTGCGTGTGCATGCATGTACATGTGTGCATGCGTGTGTGTGTGACATCTGGTCTCCTCCCAAGACCATCTGCTCCAGGCAGGCAGAGTCATGGTGGATTTGGCTCAGTGGTGCATCTCCAACACACAGCCCTGGGCCTGACACATTGTAGGGACTCTTATGTTTGGGGATGAAAAACAGAAATGTAGGCTGCCTTAGGTTGAATAACTTCATGCAAGAGCAGAGGGGGACCCAGGGATGGCACCGACGCTCTGGAGCAAGGCGGGTCAGAGGGGCTGGCTGTCCGGATGGGAGTTGATCTGGACAGAGCACACCCAACAGATCTAGCACTCACACCCAGGCTGCACACCACACGGGCACCCTGGACACTCACTGCAGGTGTGAGACAGGTTCACTGTGCACCAGTATTAGTCCCAGGGGAGGACTCAACACCTTGGGCCGGGGCATCACAACTTGGGCTGTGCCAGTTTCTATCACTTGCCCCACTGCAGCGAGACAGAACACTTGCACACACTGGCCCCCTTGGCCATGCATTTTACTGCCACCATGACCGGCCCCACCACTTCATTATCTGAGAAATGGGAGGGCTTATAAACCAGTTGCAAATCCAGTGCTCCCTGTGGCCCTCAGTGTAGAGGGTGGACAAGCCTCGGGGGTTGATGCGGTGTAGGCATGGGAAGATCAGTGAGGGAACCTGACTCCAGAGAGGGAGTCTTGGAAACATGGCCTCACCACCACCAGCAGCAGCATATAACAGCATTCAAGGTGTGCCCACCTGGGGTTCCCTCCTCCTGGGAGCCTTCTCCAACCAATCCCCTTCCACCTGCCTTCAGGAGCCCCACACCTTTTCTTCCCCTTCCTGGGCTCTTGCTCATCCCCAGCTTCATGGTTGCGGCAGCCCATGGCTTATAATGGGCGTAATAAAAGCACAGGGAATTATGAGAGCACCAAGCAGGTGGGCAGCTGGACCTGGCCTCCCACTGTAGCATTCCAGGGGCCCAGACATTCCCTCTGCCTGGTCCTGACAATGTGGGCATGTCACCTGGATGTGGCCAACCAGATTGTCCTGCCCAGAGTTTGGATTTGAAACACAACTCAGAGAAGCAGGGGCATTTTGGATTCATTCCGGGAACCTCAGGAACAGCATCCTGACGCACAGCTCTCGAGGCCCTGACCAAGGCTGTGTTCCCTGGCCTCAGCAGCTTCGCTTCCATGTGTACCAAGCATGGTTCTCCAGCCTTCCTGTAGATTCTGTGAAGCCTCTAAAAGCCATCTGCATTAGTTAGGAGCATGTTCAGCAGTGTATACCAAAAAAACCCTGCTATAGTTTGAATATCTGGCCCCTCCAAAAATCATGTTGAAATTAATCCCCAATATGACAGTATTGAGAGATGGGGCCTTTAAAATGTGATTGGGCCTCGAGAGCTCTGTCCTCAAGAGTAGATGAATCCATTCATGGATTAGTGAGTTAATGGCTTAATGGGTTATCATGGGGGTGGGACAAGTGGCTTTCTAAGAAGAGAAAGAGAGACCTGAGCTGGCACACTCAGCCCCCTTGCCATATGATGCCCTGCACCACTCTGGGACTCTGCAGAGAGCACCTAGCAGCAAGAAAGCCCTCGCTAGAAGCAGCCCCTTGCCCTTGGACTTCTCAGCCTCAAGAACTATAGGACATAAATTCCTTTTCTTTATTAATTGTCCAGTTTCATATATTCTGTTATAAGCAATAGAAAATGGACAAAGATGACCCTGTTTCCATGCTTAGCCAAATAGGGCTTTGGCCTTCTCTGGAGGTTAGCAGGCCAGGGCTGGGGCAGCTGCTTGCGGCTGTCATCTAGAACACAGGCTCCTTCCAGCTCCTGGTCCTCCATCCTTAGTATGTGGTTTTCATCCTCATGCAGGCAGCGAGAAGATGGCAGGGTAGAGAGGGAAAGGCCTGTACCAGCCTTTTTAGGAAACAATAGCCTTTTAGGAACCCACCAAGCAGAGTGTCACATCCCTCTAGACAGAACTGGGTCTGGTGGCTACCTGTAGCCAGAAGGACATCTGGGGAAGGAGCTTCAAGGACACATCATTCCTCTGAACTAAACTGGTGTCTGTTAGGAAGAAGGAAGGAGGAGAATGGATGCAGGGTCGATCAGCAGCAGCAGCAGCTGCCGCAACTGCCCAAACTTTTCTCTCTGCCCAAGCCAGAGCCATTTCTGGGTGATTGTAACTAAGATCCACATGGGGGGAACCCAATCCACCTGAGGGTATTGGGAATCTTCCCTGACGAAGTGACATTTGAGCTGAGATCTGAAGGAGACTAGGGGTGACCCTGACAACACAGTGTAAGAGGAGAATTCCAGGCAGAAGGAACAGGAGGGAAATGCTGAAGGAGAAGACAGCATGGGATATTTGAAGGAAAGAAAGCAAGCCAGCATGACCAGAGAATAGACAACAAGAGAGAGAGGGCAAGGAGAAAGGGCTGGAAAGATAGGAGAGGGCTGGCCCTGGGCCCTATCGGCTGTAGTAAGGGTTTGTGACTGCTCTATGAGCAACAGGACCAGCCACAAGTTTTCCACAGAAGATTAACATGACTTTTAAAGATCATCCAGGCTTGGAGAGGGTCAAGAGAAGTGTGTATGAGTCAAAATAAATTAATCCTATAACAAAGAGCCCCAAGATCACAGTGGATTGAAACACCAAAGGTTTATTTCTCATTCATGTCACATCCAATGCAGAGTGGCCCAGGGACTCAGCTCCACAGAGTCATTCAGGGATCTAGGCTCCTCCCACTTTGTGCACCTCCATATTTGACATGTGGCCGCCAAGGTCACCTTGGCATCTTCCAGCTAGCAAATGAAAACAGAGAACATGGGGAGGAGGATGCAGGGTTTTGGAGGTCAGGCCTGGAGGTGGTGTGTGTCCCTTCTGCCCACATTGCTTTGGCCATGATTCAATCACATGACCCCAGCTAACTGCAAGGAGCAGGGAATGTGGCCTCATGCAGTGCTCAGGAGGAAAGGAGGTGACATGGATATTGCTGTCCACTAGCAGTCTCTGCCACAATCCACCCCTTGCCACCACATACTCATGAGGCCCTCCTTCCTACACATAGAAAAAGCTCATCCTCTCCCCTAAGGGATACAACCCAAAACTCATCCAGCCACTGCATGGTCTGCTGGCCTGTGGACTATAGAGAAAATATGTTCATCATCTGCTTACACACACTCGTGCACACACATACACACACACACACGCACACACATACACACAATATGATGGTGAGGCAGGGATAAGATAACCTCAGTAAAAACTCCTATTCCGAAGAGAAAGGAATGGCAGCCACTCAACAGCAAGCAGTCCGTTGTGCAGGGTCCATTGCACAGGGGCAGGGACTGAGAGATTTCCCTACCCTGGCAGTCAAGGGTGTCTCCTGACTAGACTCTAGCTTTGCTCTCTTAGAAAACTCCTTGTCCAGGTGGGCGCAGTGGCTCATACCTGTAATCCTAGCACTTTGGGAGGCTGAGGCAGGCAGATCATTTGCAGCCAGGAGTTCGAGACCAGCCTGGCCAATACATGGTGAAACCCTATCTATACCAAAAATACAAAAATTATCTGGGGTTGGTGGTGTGCACCGGTAATTCCAGCTACTTGGGAGTCTGAGGCAAGAGAATCGCTTGAACCCAGGAGGCAGAGGTTGCAGTGAACCAAGATCCCGCCACTGCGTTCCAGCCTGGGTGAAAAAGGGAGACTCTATCTCAAAAATGTAATAAAATAAAATAAAATTTTCTCCATTCCCACCCACCCCCCACCGAGTTCACCCTTTATGAGCTCTTTCTTGTTAATTTTTCTTCGCGGCTGCCTCTGATGTGGGAGTGCAGTGGAGTTCCTTCCTCAGATGCCACAGAGTTTTCGGAACCTACTTCCTGCTTGTGGATAGTAGGGGACCCCAAGGATATTTCAAGTTTCAGTCAAAGACTCTTCTTAGTCCAGGATCATTGTGTCCTTATCAATGCAATTCCCTCCACAGCTAACTTTCTGATCTCTTCGCCTCCTGTCAGTCCTATGTGCCAGTCAATGATCACACCCGTGGTTCTTTCCTAGACTTAATTGTCCAGCCCCATTTATTTTTTCCCTGCTTCCTTGCCTCCCTGCCTTTTCCTACCAACATAATAATGACAATCTCGAGGCTATGTAATTGAGTGGAAATGTCACATCCTTCTTCTAATCTTCACTGCAGCCTGAAGTGTCTCTCACTCTTATTTCCTACTGTTTCAATTCCAGATGTGCTTAATTTTCCAACCCTGAAAAGTCCCTCTTTCTGTTCTCTTTTGTTTCTGCTTCAAATCAGCTGGCTGTGACTCTCCTGAGCTCATCTCTTTCCTGTAAGACCTTGCCAAATGCGGCCCATGGTAGCCAAGACACACTAATCTGTTAATTCCTTCCAACCATTTCCCCTGGAGCTACAGGCTCAATGCTGGTGTGCTCTGTCTTCCCAGCTATCATAGGCAATTGTTCTCCCAAATACTTTACCACTTCATAACATGGACTGCCATATTTCACAGCCTTTAATATCATTTTCCACACTGTCACTGCACAGCCAATGCCACACTTTACAAGTTCTTCTGGTAATGCCCATTTCAGATTACCAATTTTTGTATTGGCTAGAGAAAGCTAACAGCCCTAAGTCTCAGCAGCTCGTCACCATGAAGGTCTATTTCTCGCTCCCTTATAGTTCAAGGAGGCTTGGCCAAGGGGCTCAGCTTCACGCAGTCAATTCAGGACTGAGGTTCCTTCCGCGTTGTGCACCAATGTCTTCACTGTGCGGCCTGGTGGCCACCCTGGCATCGTCCAGCCAGTGAGTGGAGACAGACTGTCTGCAGGAGGAGGTCGCCTTTTCTGGGCCAGACCTCAAAATGGCAGGCATCGCTTCTGTCCACAGCTCAGGGGCCAGAACTCAGTCACTAACAGGAGGTCAGCCTGAGGGATGTGCTTATCCGTGTGCCCAGGAAGAATGGCAGCACCCCAGATTTCAGATCTGGGGTTTAGCAGGTGCCCACAGGGGCCTCAGTTCGTGCTCCCTTGCCTGGATGCCTCCATTCTGCCTAGAGCATGCCTTCACAGCCTCCAGGGTTCTGATCCATGGGTGACACTTCCCTCCCCCCGGCAGGAGGGGAGGAGAACAGGTGCAGGGTAGACCAGCAGCAGCAGCTGCTACAACCACCTAAACCTTTCTCTCCGCCCAAGCCAGAGCCGCTTTTGGGTGATTGTAACTAAGATCCACGATTGCTGTGGGGGGACCCTAACCACCCCATATCCACCCCAGGCAGAAATGGCAAGTGCCTGCCCTGTAGTCTATACAGGCCTCTTCCCAGCACTCCTCGGTGAGGATGGCAAGGGTCCCCTTAATTGACGTCCAGAGCTCAGGATACAATAACAACATCTGACTCACCTCCATGTGCCCAGCGTGGCACAGCACGAAGCCTGGCATGGAAGAGACACCCGTTAGTGTCTGTGAAAAACCAAATGTCAGCCAGGACATTGGCTCGGAGTGACAGGTGGCTTGCATTAGTTATACTTGCCAGCTTGGAAAATGTATCTGACATCTCATGTCCCCCACCTCGCATGTGCTGGGCCATGCCTGCCCTCCAGCTGTGGCTGCAACAACCAGTTCTGCATAGGATCAACCCAGAGTGCCTCACATCCCAGCCCTGATGGTCTCTCATGGGCCTGGTGAAGCCACCACATGAGACAGGGTTTTTTCCCATAGAGCCGTGTTGACACATGGGCAAACCAGAAGTGCGGGGAGGGAAGGGACGCTCCACTCCACAAGGACTTAACCTCCTCCCTGGGAGGCACAATCCTGAGGCACCCGACACACTCCACAGAGGGCCCCCAGCAGGCTTGAGCCTTCATTGCCCACAGCAGTGACTGGCTCAATAATGCCCCCTTGGACTGGCCTTGGGGGCTTCTATCTCACTCGCCTCAATCCTTCTTGTCCCTGGGATTGTGCCTCAAAATAAACTGCCAAGTCCTAAACCCTTGCCTCAGGCTCTGTGTTTAGCTGGGAGCCCAAAGCTAAAAGACACATTTTTCAAACTGACAAGAAGTACAACAAACAGAAGCCACCTGCTCCTCAAAGCCAGTGTCCTGACCGACATTTGGTTTTTGACTGACACCAGTCAGTGCCTCTTCCATGCCAGGCTCCATGCCATGACAGGCTGGGCACACGGAGATGAGTCAGATGTTGTTCTTGCACCCTGAGCAAGATTGGTGACTTTCCCCAGACTGGAGGGCCCCTACACCCCCAGAAAACTGGCCTGTTCAAAGAAGACCTGACACTTGAGCTGTGTGCTGCTCCTGGAAAGACGGCTGTCTCCCTTGGTACCCCCTACCCAGTCCAACCCAGCTGTCACCAGCCTAGTTGACTTCCAACATACTTTTCATCCTGAAACTCCCTGCCATGGAGACTGTGGCATGTGTCCATCACACAGGAGGAGAGGACCAAATCCTCAGCTTGCCCGGCAAGGCTCCCAGAACCAAGCTCCCCCCAACCCACCCTCTTAACGTCTTCCTTCCCTCCTCAGTGTTCCCACCAACACCCACATGACAATTTCCACTGCTTTGGGTGCATTGTGTCACCCTCCAAAATCCACATACTGAGGTCCTAACCCGCAGTATCTCAGAATGGAAACTGTATCTCAAACAGGGCCCTAAAGAGGTAATTATGGTGAAATGAGGTCCTTAGGGTGGGCCCTAATCCAGGCTCATTGGTGTTCTTATAACAAGAGGAGATTAGAACACAGATGTCCAGAGGAAAGACCATGTGAGGACCCAGGGAGAAGATGGTATCTACAAGCAAGAAGAGAGGCTGCAGGAGAAACCAACCCTTTCTCTTGTTTAAGGTCCCCTATTGGTGGTTCTTTGTGATAGCGAATACACCCCCTCCACACCTCCGTCCTCACCCTGGAATGCCTTCTTCTCCCGCTCAGTTCACCAGGTCCTGTGCGTCTCGGGGCCTTCACACACTTCCACTTTCAGGAGCCTATGTCTCACTGGAGCCCTTCCCTGGCCATGAAGTAAGTGACTTCCCTTCTTCATCTGTGGAATAGGACAACCACGTCTCACTCATGGAAGAAGGCGCCATAACATACCTAAAGCACCTCGTGGTGCTCACAAAAGTTGAGGATTTTTCAGAAACAAAAAACTCCATCTCAACAGCTCTGCTTTGAGAATATTCTGGCTGACTGAGCTAGAATCTGCTCTCCACCCCATTGAGCCCAGCCTTGTGTCTGCCTGTGTGCCCTGTCCGGGGGCAGCCTGCAGAAGCCAGAGCTTAGCCACAGAACCCCTACCCCCCACAAGGCTCAGCAGCCTCAGACCCTCCCTTCTGACAACCAACAGCACAATTTTGAGGCCTTTTATCCCGTCAAGTCAGGCCCCAGAGACAACACATTCACTGTGTCAGCTGGCCCATTTGGGGAGAGTCCAGAAAAATTACTGAATATGCAAAGAGAATGCAAATGAGCTGCTTCTGAGCCCGAAGTGCTCCCTTTGGCATTCTTTAGGGGCCTGCTTTAGCGAGTCGATATAAATGCCTGTAAGTGGCACAGAGCAGCTGTTGGCATGGAAACGGGGCTTCCATGGTGCTTAAGGAGACTTCAAATCAGCCCTGGAACCAACTATGCTAAACATCCTCTCCCTGCGATCTTGTTCACACTCAAAGTTCCCACTTCAGCTGGAGAGAGGGTGAGCGTGGCTTCAGATGGTGAGTGCTGAGTCGAGATTCAAGAGATTTGCCCCAAAACGGACACAAGCTTTAAAGTCACACAGGCCTAAGTTTAAACCTTGGCTCCCAACATGCCCAGCGGTGAGACTGTGGGTGGATTGCCAGATGCCTCCGGGTCTTCGTTCCTCACTGTAAAATGGCTAAGTTGTGGGGGAGCTGTCCTGAGGATGCAACCACTTAGAGGGGTCCTTACAACCCCACCCAGCCCCGGGCAGAGGCTGCCAGGGGCTCCCACGCGCCCAGAGCAAGGCGCAGGACACGTGAACACTCGACATTCTGTCCTCCCTGCGTCCTCCCTCCACACCAGGAGGAAGGAAGAAACTTATCTCAAGTCGATCCATACATCTTGTGGGCTATTTTTATTTGTGTTCCAGGTGAAATAAAACAAGTTAAAGCAGAGCATGAAATCTGAGGATTCCACCTTAAGGGGAAAAAAATCAACCTTTGCAATAACAAATAGTTGGAGCTGGTGCACTACTTGGGTGAAATTGTTACCCCTCGAGACAAGTCTAAACTCTTCAGCGTTATGAAAAGTCGGAGGGTTGCTTTGCCACCGAAAATTTATGGCCCCCAAATCATTTCTAAAAGACAGCACACATTCCCAACTGAGGGTTTCCTTCTGGTACAACCAGCTCCCGTCTCTGGGTGAGCTGGGGAGGCCCTTGGCTGCCACATTTGGGGACACGGGGCAGGTGGTGCTTTTCTGTCTGAGGGGTCTACTCTATGGGGCCCCCCACAAAACCCAGCACATAGTAAACACTCAACAAATACTCTGTCTTTGTGTATTTCTGCCTAGTGGCAGCACCGAAAGATGGATTGGGGAGGGTTCCTCTCCTAGAATATATACCACACCCCAACCAGACACATAAATAGAACCTCAGCTCTGGCTGCTCGCTCACCGCTCACCAGCAGGAGGTTGAAGGCAGTTGTCCCCATACCCCTCCTCTAAGGAACACATTCACTCTTGAAGATGAAGAACCAGAACTTGCCTACACTGAAGGAAACTTCTAGACCAGGTGGTTTTATCCTGAGTTTTTTTTTTTTTTTTTTTGAGGGGCGGTCTCACTGTATCTCCCAGGCTGGAGTGCAGTGAAGTGATCTGGCCACTGCAGCTCCGCCTCGGGTTCCACGCCATTCTCCGCCTCAGCCTCCCAAGTAGCTGGGACTACAGGCTCCGCCACCGTTCTTGGCCCTAATTTTTGTATTTTTAGTAGAGGCAGGGGTTTCACCATGTTAGCCAGGATAGTCTCGATCTGCTGACCTCGTGATCCACCACGCCTTGGCCTCCCAAAGTGCTGGGATTACAGGCTTGAGCCACCCAGCCCGACCATCCCTGAGTTTATGGTCTTGAAACCAAGGCTAGGGGCTACAAAGGGAATCTGCCAGGGCCACATGGAGGTGGAGCTGAGACCCAAAGTCCTAATGACTCACCTGGGCAGGGACAGCTTCACATCCAGGGTAGGCAGGTTTAAAAGTCCAGACCCACCTTCCCTGGCACTGGCTTGTCCCATGACCCCAGAGCCTCTGAGGAGAGGTGCTAGCCCCAGGCTGCATACTTTTCATCTCTGTTGACTTTGGAAGTGGAGGTGCCCCAGCTCAAGAGCCTCGATGGGTCCCCATCTCCACCCGTGTGGTCAGTGGGCCTTGCTGGCTTCCTCTGCCCTCTGCTAACCAGCCTGCCACCTCTCGCCCCCCTCCCAGATGAGCTGCCGGTCTGGCCGGGCTCCTCTTTGTCCCCCTTCAGGGGTCATTCTCACACTGTGCCCCTTCCCTGGCCTCCCAGCCCTCTCAGTGCAGCCTCTCTCCTCAATGGCACCTCTTTGGGTCTCTAATTTCCCAGGGTTCTACTTGCTGGTCCCTCTGGCTTCACAGCCTGAGCTGCTCCCCATAGCCCACTGCCTCCCATCTGGCCGCCATGCCAGAGAGGCAGGGCAGAAACTCTCGCTACTCTGTCCCCCGAGCCTAGCAGCAGTCAGCCATGACACCTCCTGAGCACAGGCGAAATGCCAAGAGGCCTGTGCTGAGCCAGCTCCAGAGCACCACATGCTTTAATCACTCTGAGCTCAGAGCTAAGTGACTTGCCCAAGGTCACACAGCAGGTAGAAACAGGCAGGGAGTCCAAGAAGGTCAGGCCGAGTTTAGAGGTCACAGCCCGGATGCAGCTTAGGGGCCAGTGAACACATTAATGAGGGCCCGGCTCCCAAGGGGGTGTGGTGGGGAGGACATGTCCTCCTCCTTGGTGGTGCCCTAGCTCCATCTGGAGGTTAGCAACAGGAACACCGAATGCGATCAAAGTTTCAGTCCTTCAAGAGGAGAAGGTGGAAACCCAAATTTGTATAGGAAACCTCCTACATTTGAGCGTCAACACCTGCCCTGATGTTTTGTAAACACAAGGAACCAAAGGAAGATACATCTGCAGGCCTGACCCAAGCACCAGGGGCTGCCAGTATGGGGCTTGGGGTTCTTTCAAATAACAGTTTCCAGGCAGTGTACAGCCCCTTTCTACAGACAAGGAAACTGAAGGCCCAAGAGATGGGGAAGGTGGCTGTGGTTACATGGGGCTCAGTGCAAGCCCAGCCAGCCGTCCTGCAGCAAAAAGGATGAAAACAGCGAACCAATGCCTGCCCGGCTCCCCATCCTGTGTGCACAGGACCTGGAGCCATTGGGCAGAGACTAGGGACAGAGGCTAGAGAG
This sequence comes from Papio anubis, assembly GCF_008728515.1. Classification (NCBI taxonomy): domain Eukaryota; kingdom Metazoa; phylum Chordata; class Mammalia; order Primates; family Cercopithecidae; genus Papio; species Papio anubis. Next base: position 50,851,849 of record NC_044977.1, read on the forward strand.
CTCTCTGTGTGGTTGAGGCCCAGTTCCCTAATGTCTCTGGGCCTCAAAGGTAAACCCACACCTGCAAAATAGGGAAAAGAAAAATATGAATTCTTCCCTTCGTTTCTGACTTTGTGAAGATGATAAAGGAATCATGGGTAGAAGAGCACCATAGAAATGAACCTAAAATCAGGAGAGGTGACAGATTCCTCTGTGTCCTGATCCAGAGCTTCCTAGACTAAGAAATTAGAACAGGTTCTGGGTGTCCAATATGGCATTTAAAACAGACCATGGGTAAATCTTGTCCTCCTCTCAGGGCTGGGAGCTAGGACCACACATTTCATAGATGAGAAGATGGAAGCTTGGCAAGGTTTGGTGTAATCCCACCAGACCCAGGACCGAGGCTTCTCTGGCTGACCAGGGGGCCGGACCCTGGGCTCAGCAGGCTGTCACTTGCCCAGGCCATGGCTGCACTCACTGCTCCCTTTGAAGTTCAAAAGAATGGGCCTCACCCTCCAAGCAGGCAGTGATAAGGCAGGAGAAAGGGAAACTGTCCGTCCCGGCTGAGTTATGGCAGCCCGTCAGAGACAGCCCCACCCTCCCGGGACCGCCGGCCCCACCCATACCTGCCCCGCCACCTCTCCTGCCCCTCTGCCCTGGCCATCTCCCCTACCCCCACCTCTGGCTCCCCGGTGTCTGGCTGCAGACTGCAGGCTCTCCCTCCCAACCCATCTGCCTCTAAGGCAGTCTGGGAGGCCCTTCACATGCCTTCTCTATCAAAAAGTGGTTTGGCCCGTGCTTGCATACCTCCTGTGATGGGAAGCTCTCTCATGCCCAGTCAGCTTTGACCTGGACAAGCTCTCTCCCTTCCGTGGGTTTGGGCGGCTCCCCAGTGCTCTCCATCTCACTCCCATGGGCGGCCCTACACTCTCAGTCACAGGCCCCTCTCCTCCCCAGCCCGATATAGCCCTGCAGAGATGGGGGACAGCCACTGCAGTCACCACAGGTGGCTCTCCAGTGTCAGAGCTACAGGGAGGCAGACAGAGCCCTGCCACAGGGGCCTGAGGGAGTTCTAGTGGAAACTCTAGAGTGAGGGTGCATGTGAATGATTAGCACTTAGGTGTGTGAGCTTCGTGGGTGAAATGCATGGGTGAGGAGACGGCGGGGTGTGCACCTGAGGAGCTCAGCCAGTGTCGGCTAGTGTGACCCCAGCCTCTAGGGCGTGGCCATGGTAGTGCATGGTAGGTAATGCGGTCTATAAGCGTATTGAAATAATGCAGAGGCCAGTGGGAATTGCTCGAAGAGCAAGGAGTGCTGGTGAGGAGGTGTGAGTGTGGCAGGCTGTGAGCCTCTGGGCATGTGTGAGGGGCTCTGAATGTAGAATGGTAATGTGAGTATAAAGGCTAATGTGGGTGCGGATGTGTAAAGGGGTGTGAGAAGAATGCTGGGATGAGAGTTGTGACAGTGTTGGTGAAAGTGTGTGTGTGTGGGAGTGTGAGTCTGTGTGTGTGAGAGTTGTGTGAGTGTATGTGCCTGTGTATGAGGATTGTGAGAATGGGTGTGAGAGTGGTGAGTGTGGGTGTGGGAATGTGTGTGTGAGAGAGTGTGTGAGAACTGTGTGGGTGTGAGGGTTGTGAGAGCTCTGGATGTGAGTTGTGAGTGTGTGTGGGATGTGAGTGTGTGTGTGAGCATGTAAAGGGGTGTGGCAGGTGTGAGGGAGCTGTGTGTGTGAGTTATTAATAGAGGTGTGTGTGTGTGTGTGAAATATGCTGCAAAGAGTTATGTGGGTGTGAGGGTTGTGTGTGTGTGTGCCAAGGAAGTTAGTAATGAGGGGTGTGATAATGAGAAGGGGAGTGTGTGTGGGGTGTGGAGTGTAGAGGTTGTGGGAGATAGAACTCAGGACAGATTTGTATGTGGGGAATGAGTAGAGTGTGTGTGAGGTGTGACATTATGTGAGGTGTAGAGGGAGTTGTGAGATGAGACTCAGGATGATTATGTGTGGTGTGGAACTAGTGATGACTGCATGTGCTATGTGTGAGTGTTATGAGAGAGAACGTGGGTATGCGTTGCAAGTATGTCTTGTGGGTGAGTGTGTGTGACAAGGAGGTTGGCGGCTGAGGTGGCGGGTGGGCTGCCTGCCCCAGCCCGGTGGGACAGCCCGGTGGGACAGCCCTGGGCCAGTGGCAGGAACAATGCTGGGCTCCTACCTGGATGCGATCTGAGGAGAGGTCGAGGGGGAGAGGTGAGGCACTGGTTGTGAGCCTCAGGCTACTCGGTTGGGGGTGCTCAGCCACTCCAGGGCGCTCCTCTCCTACTCAGGGCCTCCTGAGGCAGACGGAGGGGGCTGGTTCCTGACTCACCCAGGATCCCTGGGTTCCTGGGCCGGGGTGGCAGCCGAGGGGGCAGGTATGGTTCCTTCTTTGAGGGCTGACTGCAGGCCCTGAACAGGCGCTGCCCCGGAACCCACCTCTGGAGAGAAGCTAGCGCCTTCCTTCCAGGCTGCCATGAAGGCCCAGTGCCTTCCTGCTGTAGTCCGGGTCCAGGGCCGCCCTTCTCCCTGTGGGGCAGACCCAGGGGACAGTCCCGGGAGGCCCTGCTGCCTCTAGACCCTCACCTGCTCTGCTGCAAGTCAGCCAGGGCCCCGAGCCAGATGCCTGGGCGCCGTCCTGACCAGCCACTCTCTGGCCCCACATCCAACCCATGGCCAAACCCCTAGGTTCTTCTCCATCTCTCAGCGACCCATCCCCAGCTCTTGGTCTCCACCACAACCATCCGGCCAAGCCACCACCACCTCCCACCCGGACCACACAGCAGTTCCTTCCATGACACATTCCTGGAGACACATGCATGTGGCTGTCCACAGATGTGCACATGTGCACATGAAGGCGCCCACATACACACGCACACACACACACACACACGGACACATACATGCACACACATGCACACACGGACACGCACATACATGCACACACATGCGTGCACACATGCACATATACACATGCACACACACACACGGACATGCACATACATGCGCACACATGCGTGCACACACACACATGCACACACACACGGGCCTGAAAGAGGAATTAAGCAATGCCACAAAGCTCAGAGCAGGGAAGGTATTTTCCGCGTAGAGTCCCCAGAAGAGGAAGAGAACGCCTGGCTAGAGTGTCTTTCCTCATGAGAACACTGTGAGGCTGCAACACTCACCTCTGCTTTACAGACGAGACGGACGCTCCAAGCAGGAAGCAGCTCCCCCAGGCTGCACACTCCAGGGCCTGGGGTGTGGCTGTGACACTGCCCAGCAATCCACATCTGGCTTCTGCCCTCCTGGCGTCCAGGGCCTATGGGGGTGATGCACAATGCCTTGATGCCACTTCCAGCCAAAGGTGTGGGGGCTCAGAAGTTCAGCTAGGGGTGGACAGGCTTCTGGAAAGAGGTGTCCGTGAGCTGGCCCTTGTGTCCAGCCACAGCCCTGACCCCTGGGCACACGCAGTCCACCCAACCCACTTGCCCCTTACACCAACAACTCACAAGACCAAATCGACCCTTCCCCAGCACCTCTGGGGGCAGTAAGGGTTCCCGCGCCCTCTGGCTTCAGGCTGAATGCCGCCAGGGAGCACAGGAGAAGGGAGGCCGGAACTTGTCCCAAGGGCCCTGTCTCGCGGCCCTCTTCTCTGTTCCTGTCTTCCTCTCTCCTGGCTCCTCAGGCCCAGGAGGACTACCCTTGTGGCCACCAGCCCTGACATCCTGCACAATGGGCTCTAGACACTGTGCCCTTTTCTCTGGAAATAGTCCCTTGATTGAGTATCTCCCCTCCCCACCCCGGCCCGTGCCCTTCCAGTTCAAGTGGGCCTCTGTTTCCCGCTGTGGTCCTGCACCCACTCCCAGGCCTTCTGCAAGTCACTCACACACTCCCCTTCCTAGGAGGGCTCCTCTCTGGCCTTGCTCGGGCCAGGTTCTGTGTCCCCACTAAGCTACCACAGGCCGGGGGTGGGGGTTACTATTTGGCCACAGTCTGCACAAGGCCCGGGGTCAAGGGAGGAGCCAGCAGCCCACGCAGGCCACTGTGGCAGGAATGGACTCCATGCAGACAAGTTCCCCCTCCCTCCCTCCTGAGCTTAGCCTCGGTGTGCTGGGTCTGGGGCGTTCATGGCACATCCCAGAGAAGATGCAAAGAAGCCACTGGACACAGAGGCCTGGGGTTCAGGACAGAGGTCTGGGCAGCAGGCAGAGCTCCAAGGGTCTCCAGGGTGTGGGAGATTCTAGAAATAGTTCCTTGACGTAACTACCCAAATCTGTGTGCCTCTCTCACTGCCCCCTGCTCCCAGCAAGTGGAAGCTTTGTGCAGGCAAAGTCTGAGAGTCACTTGCTACCTTTAGACATAGAGCAGCAGGCTGCAGTGCCACACACAGTAGGTGCTCAGTAAAGAGATCCTCACTCAAAGCACAGAAACACAATATCTGAGCCCAAGGGTTTTTGGAGATCAAAGACTCCCAGAGGAAGCTGAAAACTCAGAGGTCCACAGGGGCCCAACAGTTGCCACAAATGAAGGGAATGGGCCAGTGTGGGTCATGGGGAGCTAGAGAGCCCCTGTTCTGGATGCAGGGACTCCACTGCCAAGAGCCTCTGACCGTGGACCTGCAGGGGTGTGGGCCCAAGGTGCACAATGGGCTCACATCAATGGCTTCTCCCCTCATCTAAGGCTGTCTTTCTATTGAAAACAAATTGGAGTCTCCAAGAATCTTAGTGGCCCAGCTATGCACAGCACTAGGACAGAAGTCTAGCCCAGGTCCCCAAGGAGCATGGGAGTGGCCGGGCTGGTGAAAGCAGGAGGTGCTGTTGGTGCTAAGCCCAGATCTCCCTTGTCAGGAGGTGCACCCATCCCTCAGCCATTGCCAAGGTCTCCATCATTGACTCACAGCCACGCTTTACTGGAGAAGCACCCACAAGCGCCCAGAAATACCAAAAAGGTTTATGTATCATCCCACCCGCACCCCCAGGGCTGCCTGTAGCTGTTACAAGATCCTGTAGGACTGGGCTTCAGCTCCACTGTGCCCTTTACTCCCCAGCACTCCCTATGGGGTCAGGTTGAGTCTAGACTTCTCCTGCACCCTCATGCTTGCTTGGTGTCATCCCCCACCTCACCTGCTTCTCTCCATCAGTAACCACAGGCACCCAACCCCTGTCTCAGGCTCTGCTCCTAGGGAAGCAACCTGAGCAGCAAGGGTGGCAGCGCGAAGACTGGGTGGGCACGGCGAAGGCCTGAGCACACCTGAAGGTGAGAGGAGGGAGACAGATGCGGTGTGCAGAGAAGGAAGCTGCTGGGGAGAGGGGTCCCCATGCAGCGGCGACCAGCAATCTCCAGGGGAAGTGTCCAAAGACACCAAGTGGATTGATAGTCATTGTCAATGTGGAGGAAAACCAGGGAACCGTCGTTATCACCATCTTGCCTAAGGAATTCCGCAGTCAGCCAGTCAAAACAACTCATTGAGGGCCTGCTGGGTGCTGCGGCTGTGGGGGACACATACAGGTGGGTGAAGCCACAGCCTCTTCAGCCTCATGGAGGTGCCTGCCTGCTTCTATCCTTCCTTTTGCCCACCTGTCCTTTCTCTCCAGATCTCATTTCAGCCCTTACATTCTTCCACATTCTGTTTATAATAGATTTCATGTGTGCAGAACAGCTAAAGTTTCTCGAAACCCTAAGAGAGGAATCGAAGGAAAGCAGCTCTGGAAAAGCCCCAGAGAAGGAGATACTGAGTCAGAATGCAAATCCCAGAGGGCTTCAGAGAGAAGGAGACCCCCTGAGTTGCCCTGAGGGAGGAGCATATGAAGGGTGAAGCAAGATTTGATCTGGATAAGGGGAAGTCTGTGATTTTTTAGCTGGCAGCATCTAATCTCTCTCTTCAAGCCCCCAGATGTTTCTCAGAATCTCCCCTTTGCCATTCTAGGGGCCCTCTTGGCAGAAAGAGGCGCTCCCACCATGGAAGTTCAAGGCTCCAACTCCCTGCTCCCTGCCCTGTGGCAGCTCCAGGTGGGCATGGATATGGGCTGAGCTGGTCAGATGTCCAGCCCAGGACTCTATGTCTTGAGAGAGCCACCCACAGGCTGCAGAAGACTGAGGAAGGCTGAAGGAAGGCCACATGGTCCCTGCCAGCTCCCTAGAGAGCCCTTCAGACTGGCCCCTTTTTGTAAACATAATGCCAGATTCGGTGGTGGTTGAGCCCCTCACTTTTCTGTCCCTTTGCTCTCTGTAGGCACGTATCTGTGAATTACACATAGTATTATTTTGACTGATTTTGCATTTTATACAGAATTATCAATGGCAAGTATCCTTCTCGCACTGTGCTTAGTCTGGCTCAGTGTTGTATTTTTTGAGATTTATCTATGCCGACCTTGGTAGCTCAAGCTCATTCATTTTAATAGCTGTATAGTTATTCCAAAGTATGACTACCACAGAACTGCCCAGATGAGCCACAGATTTAAGCGCAATAACAAAAGCTTACATTTTAAGCAAGCAAGTTTTGGGTTGTTTTGTTATGTAGCAATAGCTAACTAATGCAGACAACATGTGTCTTCGGATTTAGCCACTACAGACAGAGAAAGCAGGCTAACGTGTCTCTTGGTGCCCACACATGTGAGCAATTCTTAGAAGTGCACGCAGAGTTGGTGTCACAGGTGGGGAGAGTTTGTCCATCATCAGCTAATCTGGATCTTCTGGCCGCTTTCTGAACTGACCCCAGTGATTCTGTGCCCTCCCACTATCTCTTCAATGAATTCCCATTTCCCCTAGACAATGAGAGGAACCAACCAGCAGACCTGAACTTGTAAACAATAATCAATGGTTATTTTCTAACTTCGTTTTTAATTATTATTACTGATTTGGGGGATGTTTTGTTACATGGCAATTGCTGATACAGCTACCTAAATCCAGCTGCAATTGAAAAGCACCCATCAGCCAGGCGCAGTGGTTCATGCCTGTAATCCCAGCACTTTGGGAGGCCAAGGCAGGCGGATCACCTGAGGTAAGCAATTTGAGACCAGCCAGGCCAACATGGCGAAACCCCATCTCTACTAAAAATACAAAAAAAAAAATAGCCAGGCTTGATGGCAGGCACCTGTAATCCCACCTACTCAGGAGGCTGCGGTAAGAGAATTGCTTGGACCTGGGAGGCAGAGGTTGCAGTGAGCTGAGATCATGCCACTGCACTCCAACCTGGGCTACACAGCAGGACTCCGTCTCAAAAATAAATAAATAAATAAATAAAAATAAAAAATAAAAATCCGTCCAGCTTCTTAGATCCAAGTTCTTTAAAATCAAGAGAAGGAATTCCCAAGCAGTCACACTCACACCGGCTGGTTGGAGCATCCTCATGCAAAAAAGTGACTATCAGAGCTCTTTAACCCCTCTAAACTGGGGCTCAGAATAACTGGTCCCATTGCTCCTGCTGGAATATCATGCAAAGTAGGGCAGCTCCCCTCCCATCTCTGAGTCTCAGTATTCCTTGTTGTCTGTAAAAAAGGGCACTAATTTCTGACTCACAGGCATATTGTGAAAATGGAGTAAAATGGTGAGATCTAGCACAGTTGCTCTATTTCAGTTCCTCTCCCCCTGATGGACTGAGTAAACTGGGGTACATCTCTGTCACTTTTTGGACTTCTTCATCTACAGTTTAGGAATAATCACTACTATCTCAGGAGAATTTGTGGAATAGATGACAGAATGGATGTCAGATATTACATCAGGAAGGATGCCTTTTGTGACAAGTCACAGAAGACCCATTTTAACTAGTCCAAACTATAAGGGGAATTTATTAGATCACATAACAGAATATTCCAAAAGTTGATGGTTTCAGGCATGGTTTGATCAAGGCTCCAACTTTGTCTCTCTACAACTCTTTCTCCTCTACAGCCCTTTGGATGTTGGCTGTGCCTCAGGGTGACTGTCCTCATGCAGTGATTGACTTGGGCACTCACTATGGCTCCATCACTCTGACAATAGAAATGAGACTGTGCCTCCTGGTTCAGGCTAAGCAGTGCTCATGGTAGAACTAACGTAAAGACAGTCACCTTCAACATGTCATGATCACTGCATAGTGGGGTAAGGAGAGGATTGGGTGTGAAGAGGCCACACTAGGACCCTGACAGGTGTCCAGCCCTATGACAGACATATGGGTTAAGGTACCACCTCCTCTATCACTGGCATGTCCCTACCTGGGCCTCAGTTTCCCCTCCAGTAATATAAGGGGGCTGCCTGGATGTTGCCTCTTGATTTCCACCCTGCCCAACTCCCAGAGCCCAGGCCTTGATGGACTAGTTTGAGTCTTAAGTGGGAAGGTAGGGCCCACTACCTGCCACTTGGGTGGAGTGGGCTCCATGGGCAAATGCGTCTGAACAGAACAAATTGCTAGGGCATTGTTTCTCATTCTTTCTCAGGGTGAATGATTTCCAGCAGCCGACTGGGTGGGTGAATGATTTCCCAACCCTGCCAAGCCCTTTCCAAGACCATAATTGCATTTCTCGTGACAGGTTCCCAGTCGGGTCTCCCCCTCCAGGGCCAAGGTGTGGCAAATTCATAAAGCCATCTATCTGTCTGCTGCCCGGCCACCTTCTGCCCGCAGCCTGGGGTCTAGACCCTTGGGCTACAACTGAAGAACTGAGAGTTCCAATACTGGCTCTCACACTGCATCATCCAACATAGGGTCGCTAGCCACATGTGGCTGTTTTAAAACCCAGTCCTCAGTTGCACTAGCCACATTCCACGTGCTCAGTGGCCATATGGCTAGTCTACCATATCAAACAGCGCAGCACGGAACATTTTCATCGCTGCAGAAGGTTCTATTGGCCAACTTGTCTCCAGCAGAAATTCGGTGGGAGACCCCAGGCAGTCCCCTCTCCCTTCTGACCCCCGATGAATGTTTCCATCCTTTCCAGCTCTGACCCTCAGTTTCCTCCTCTATAAAATGGGGGCGACAGTGCTAAGGGATATGTTTGTGAGATAAGGGCTGTGAAATGCTGAGCCCTGGGTTCAGGCTCGGGCCACGCCAGGGGAGGGGGAAGATGTCACAGGGGAAGGGCCTTTGAGCAGGCTTCACACAGGGAACTTGCTTGGTGTCCAATGCAACAGTCACTCCTTCTTCCTGTGGGGCTAAAATGCATAGTCCTAGGGAGTAAATGATGACTGCCCGTGCCAATCATGATGCCCATAATCATTTGTCTGCAATGGGGCAAGGGGTGACCATGTGACATCAGGGGAAGTCTGCTGGAGGCTTCTGGGAAAACATGTCCTCCCTGATAACAGAGAAGCACATCCAAAGAAGGCCCCTTTGTAACCTGCACTCCCACTTCCTGCTTTGGCTCTATAATGCCTGATGCTTTTGCAGCCATTCTGGGGGCCACGAAACACCATCCAGAAGGGGGAAGTGAGCACGCTGGGGAAGCTGCATGGGAGGACGGCGAAGGCTGGTCCCTGATGTCTTTGTCTGCCCCCTCACCTCCTGGCTACTTTAAGATAAAAATGAGTGTCCTTGGTGGATGGATTATTGCAGCCAAAAGCATCCTTAGTAATCCTCTTTCAAGGGTGAGTCAGTTTGCCAGGTGAGCAAGATGCAAAAGAACATTCCAGGCCAAGAGAGCAGTGTGCTGAGGACACAGGGGTGGGGGTCAAGTGCTGCGTCCTAGGAATGGAGAGTGGTAGGTGAGTGCGGTTGTGGGTAGAGCTGGAGTTGGGTGAGGGCAGCTCAGTGCCAAATGACAGAGTTCAGACTTGCATTTGCAGGCTGGTGGTGGAGTGGGGAACACCGGAAGGCTTTAAGGGATGGTGCTGAGTTACAGGGTGAACAATGGGTCAGGACAGGTTGGCAGGGGGAGACTGGAGGCAGGGAGGCCAGGGAGGAGGCGGGGGTGCTGATTGTGTGAGGCCAGAGTGGGAAGGAGGTGAGGGAATTGGGAGGGAGGGAGAGGGGAGGAGCAGACAGGTGTTGGTGACTGAGCTACTGAGGTGATGAGGGGAAGAGGAGCTGAGGATGGAGAAGGAACCAAGGACAGGGCCCTGAGGATGTGGACACTGATGGAGACTTGGGGAGCAGAGGGAGCAGTCAGAGAAAGCCAGGAGACGAATGCAGAGAGGGTTTCCAGAAGGAGGGCTGGGTACCTGCGTGGAATACCGCTGAGCCCTGGGTGCTGTCTTCACAATGCATCCAGAGCTGCCCTCACTAGCGCCACCTCCCACCTCCCACCTGAGTCCACACCACCAGCCTCTCAAGCAGCTACAGCCTCCTGCTTCCTCCCTCACTCCTTGCACTCAGTCCTCCCACAGCAACCAGAGGGAGCCTAGCAAAACCTAAGCCAGTCACACTCCTCCTCCGCTCCACAACCCACAACCCCCATGACTCCCACCTCCCTCAGAGTAAGCACCAAAGTCCTCACCGCCACCTTCAATAGCCTGAAGACCTGCCACCTCCCACCCCACCTCCCCAGTCTCATATTCCCCTACTCTCTCCCTACGGTGTTTCAGCCACGCTGGCCTCCCCACTGTTCTGTAAATAAGCCAAGCATATTTGCACCTGCGGGACTTTGCGCTGACAGTGGGCACCACCTGGAACTGCTTCTTCAAGATTTTGCAAAGCTCCATCCCAACAATGAGCAGAAAACACAGGTCTTCCCTAGCTACCTCATACAGCACCCTGCCTCCCCACAGCACCCTGCATCCTCTGCCCTGAGTTATTTCTCTCCATAGCGTAAATACTGGGCGATTTAGCAGCTCGAAGCAGCTCCCTGTGTCTTTTCTGTTCGTTGTGGTGTCCCATGCCTAGAAGACGCCTGGCCTATAGTAAGTGGTCAGTGAAATTGGTAGAATGAATGAATGAACGAGGTTCAAGTAGGATAATGACTGCAAATAGTCCTCTGAGTTTGGTGATGAATCCAGAAAGTGGGAGGACTATCCAGCAAGTGTAGAGGACTCATTTAGCAAGTTTGGTGGTGAATGGGAGAAAGAAACAGGACGGGGAAAGGAAGTGAGGGAGGGCTTTATTTTTCTGATGCATGTTGTTTACACATGTTTAAAGGCTGAGTGAAGAAGCCAGTAGAGAGAGAGAGTTCAAGACCCAGGAGAGGGGTGACTGACAAAGCTGGCCAGGGGAGGTGGGAGGGAGACAGACCCAGAGCCTTGGACGGGGGCTGCATGCCTTTGGCGGGGATAGGAAGCGGGGTGTAGAAGGAGGCCCAGTTTGATAATGTACCTCTGAAAGTGGTCCCTGCAGTGGGCAGGGCACATAGAGGATGCACAATGACAAAAGTAATTCAAAGTAGTTTGGTTTATCCAAAGGTGGTTTTGACGGGCCGCTCACATTCCACATAAACAGAAGAGTCAACAATAGCACCTAACAAACCAAACATTGATCAGGGGCCCACTCTCTGCCGGGTACTAGGCCCAGGCACGGGGCAAAATTCTGTTTGTGATGTAGCCCAACTAAGTAACAGGAAAAATGGAAACTCTGAAACTCTATTTTCAACACCACCTCTTTTTTTTTTTTTTTTCTGAGACAGAGTCTCGCTCTGTCACCCAGGCTGGAGTGCAATGGTGTGGTCACTCACCGCAACCTCCGCCTCCTGGGTTCAAGCGATTCTCCTGCCTCAGCCTCCTGAGTAGCTAGGATTACAGGTGCACACCACTGAGCCCTGCTAACTTTTGTATTTTTAGTAGAGGTGAGGTTTCACCATGTTGAACAGGCTGGTCTTGAACTCCTGATCTCAGGTGATCCGCCCGCCTCAGCCTCCCAAAGTTCTGGGATTACAGGCATGAGCCACTGTGCCGGGCCCAATGCCTCCTTTTTAGGGATGATGAGAATGAAATCCATGTTGGCCTTTCCTCCTTTACTTGGCCACTAGGATGCTCAAAGCCAAATTTGCAGGTCAGCTTGTAAAGCTGTGTAGAACTCTGTGACCCAGGTGGGTGCATTCCTACTGCCTTCCCAGACTTGATTTCTAGTTAGATTTTTATTTTGCCTTTCCCTGAAGTTTTTGTTTGCCATTGCATGTCTGTGGGGCTGCATAGCGTAGAAAACCTAAACAACAGTGGCTTAAAACATGATAGAACTAGAAGCCAGGAGGTATACAGAGCAGACCTAGACACTTACTCTACACTATTCCCAAATACTTGGGCTGCATTCCACCCTACTCTACCTTATTTCAGGCGTGCCCCTTTCTCATGCTCATAAGGCAGCTACAGAGTTCCAGCCACCACATCTACATCCCAGGCAGAAAGGGAAATAATTGCCAGGGAACAACAAAATGAGTTTCCCAGAAGCCTCTCCCAACAACATCTGCTTAGAATTCATTGGCTACAACTGTGTCCCATGTCCACTTGTAGCTGCAAGGGAGGCTGAGAAATGTTTTCTTTACCTGGGCATAGGGCAGCTCTGAACAAAATTGAAGTCCTATTACTGAGAAGAAGGGGAGATGAGTATTGGTTAGCTAAATAGCAATGTCTACCATGGTCACCTATATTTTTCCTTTTCGTCCTTTATAGAATAAAGAAACACACAAACGTTGGAATGAGCACTTAAGCCCTACAGTTTTCAGGGCAGCTATAAACTCAGTCTGCCTTGTTTGTGGCTCTGTCTTCAGTTTCTGGAGCAGGATCCGGCACATACAGCTGGCACTCAACAAATAATTGTTGACTTGAAAAGGAACCGAGCACCTCTTGTGTGGAGAAGAGTGTCATTATCCCCATTTTATAGGAGAGAAAGCGGCCTCTTCTCCAAACCTCAAAAAACATCAGTCCACAGAGTCACTGGGCTTAAGGTTGTTATTTCACAGAGGAGGAGATGTGGCCCAGAAATGTTAAATGACTTGCCCAAGATCACACAGCAAATTCATGGCAAAGGCTAGAACCTAGGTCTTCCGAGTTTTCTTTCAGATTAAACCTGGTCCAGACAGAACTCAGCCTGAAGGTTGTCTAAGGCAGGGTTTCTACAGTCCCCAGGACACCAGAATTCCAGTATCCACAGTGAACTTAGACATGGGGCTCCATGAGGTGGGAGACTGGAGGCATCTTTGAATCATACAGCTGCCACAATGCCAAAGGAATGGTGAAAATAATTTAAAAATCACTTTCGATCAAATTCAGGGTGAAACTGGTAAACAATGAACTTGAGGCAGAGAGGGGGGTTGTTTTCCACTAAAAGTCCATTTCCTTAGGTCAAAAACATTTTTGGCAGGATGGTTTTCCAGTAGACCATGAAGACCTGAACATGCCCAAAATATGTAATCCCTTAATAAGTGCCAGAGAAACCCCACGTTGGCATCCTGACAAGTTGCCACCCAAATCACAATACAGTTTCAGCCCCCAGAGAGGAATCAAAGTCCCCCTTATTAAAATGCATTATTTATGGCTTCCAGAAAGTCTTCCAGACCCCTGACAGCTTAGGAATGAGCTCAGAAATTAACTCTTTGATATTATCAGGGTCAATCCATCTCTCTGGATTCTTTGCACCGTGTTCTTTTTTTTTTTTCTGAAAGGCATGTACTGGAGAGGAATTTCATTCAAGGCACAAAGGAATGACGAAGTCAGCTGGGGAATTACATTAGTCCCTTTGCTGAACAGCCCTCTGATTCATCTGTCCTTTCTGTAAAGACAGAAATGACTTCTTGTCTCATTAAAGGTAACCATGAGGACAGGAGAACCCAGGAGGTGGCCAGGGATGCAGAGAGTGAGCCTGGTGCACTCCTAGAGACCACCTCATCCCCACAGAAGCTCAAAGGGGACCTGAGGTCTTGCCTTTGTCACACAGCAAGCCAGTGCACCAAGGCTGTGGGAGGGGAGAGAAAATCAGAATCTCAGAGCCAGTATGGCCCTCTTGGAAGTCCTTGGCAAAATTCTGACTGCTTGGAGCCTCAGTTTTCTTCCCTGTAAAATGGCTGTAGACCCAAGCCCAATGTATTACAATTGAACCCCTATTTATTTTTCAAGCAAAACCATTCAAGGAAACCTTTAAAAAAAATGTAAAGTGTAGTCGTTCTTCTCCCAGTCCACCTACCATAGATGCCAAGGGACCCCCTGGAACTCTGCGGCTCCATGAATAGCTGAATTTCAGCAAAAGCTCGGCACTGACACACCTCCGATGTGGAGCTCTGGGTTCTGCGGTGGTGGGAAGATGCCTTCACCACTGAGCTCATTTCTGACTGTGCTGGCTCCCTTCTTACCCACAGGTGCCCCCATGGCAGAGAGGACCCCTGCTGGAGGGGTGAAAGAACTGGCCCACCCTGCCCTGCCCAAGCAGGGGCCTCCTTGCCCCCTCCTGGCTTCTGCCTCCCAGAAGCCATACTGTCCAGGTTAAAGCATGGGAAACCGTGGGAAGCGAGGGCTGGCTACAGACAGGAGACTTCTGGCTGGGTCTGTTACCAGTTCACTTGATGACTTTGGGCAAGTCACTTTCCCTCTCTGGGTCTCAGTTTTCCCTACAGGGACAATGCCAAAGAATATATAGGTCAAGATTATTTTAGTTGCAAAAGGACATCCAACTCAAATTTACTTTTAAAAATGGAGACATGGAACATATTGGCACCAAGTACATGAAAAACTCAGTAGTGGTTGCAGATCCAGGCAAGGTTGGATCCAGGCTCCAAAAGATGTGGTCAGGACCCTGTGTCTTGCTTCTTTCAGCTGTTTCCATTCCTGTGCTTCATCCTAGGCTGGGTTCCCCACAGTGGCAAGACACCTGCAGTAGCTCCAGACTTAAAGCTGCATGGCCCCAAGCCCAGCACATAGCAGGAAGTACCGCCCAGGGGATACCAAGCAGAATCTCAGGATCCATGCTCATTGGTTTGTCTCATGTCACGTGACCATACCAGGACCCCCCAATCAGTGTGCCCAATTGGGCAATCTCTTCTCTGATTGGCCTGGCCCACCAGGCAGGCCAAATCCACAGATGCCGGCTGAGGGGACCACGGGCTCCAATTTCTTTGTGCTGTGGAACCCTGTCTTCAAACGAGAGCTCACGCAGGTACCCATCACCTAATGCAGAAGAGGGTTCTAGTTGCTCTGATAGAGGGAACTGGGCAGTCCAGGCCCCATTCACACACTGTCTCGCCTTCAGCTCGCAGGAGTGATGCACCACCCTGCTCCTGGCCTAGCTGCGGTGGACCCCAGTGGGGTGGTGGAAGGACCTCTCAGCTCCCTGGATGAGATGCTCTGGATGGCCTCCAGGGCTAGGAATCAGGGTCTGTAAGGCCAACGACAGCTTGAGGTCAGGGACCCCGCATGACCTTCCCCTTCCTGCTGACAGAACCCAAGGTCAGTCACCCACCCTCCTAGCTAACTGACAACTAAAGCCCTCCTCAGCAAACCGCCTCTCCACCTCCACAGGCAGGTGCTTGCCTACTAGGTGTTATTGCTTGCTTAGTCTTCACTCCAGTTCAACGGTGTGCTTTGTGAGGGCAGAGGTGGTGCCAATTTTCATTACTCTCCCCAGGCTAGTACAAAGTATTGATAAATATTAGATGGATGAATGGATGGATATGGATGGATAAACAGGTGGGTGGGTGAGTGAATGGATGGATGACCAAGTGAGTGGATATGTGGGTGAGCTGGTGGATAGGGAGGTCAGTGGGTGGATGAATGGGTGGATGGATGGACGGACACGTGGGTAGGAGAGTGGGTAGGAGAGTGGGTGAGTGGGTGGGTGGGTGGATAGATGAATGGATGGATAGGTGGATGGGTGGATAGCTGAATAGGTGGCTGAATAGGTGGATGAGTGGGTGAGTGGGTGGATGGGTGGGTGGATGGATGGAATACATATCTTCCTAGATATACCTTCTCTTTCCCAGAAACTAGGACTAGGAACAAGCATGTACTGAGGCAGAACTCCCAGCTTCCTTCCGTGTCAGACACCTACACATAGAGGGTCCCAGCCCACACACTTTCCAGCTCCTCCCACCTCCAGCCCCTTCAGGGCAGCCCTGCAAACACTGGAGGAGGTAGTGACCAGGACCCCTGAGGCTGCCTCTCCAAGTTGAGTGACCCAGTTCCTCCAACTGCCCCTCACAAAGTGAAGACTCTCCTGCCTGGCCGCACTCTCTGGACACAACCCAGTCTATGCCTGTCCTTTAGTAAAGGATCCCAGCTGCAGCATTTAGGGAGTTCTGAAGAGTACAGAGGTGGAGGCAGCAATCAGCTCCCTCCTTCTAGGCTCTATGCTCTAGGTAATGTGGCCTCTGGGCACATTTGCTTTTCTGTGCCACACGGGGCTGAGCCCCTGAGCACCATGAACAGTGCTAAGCCATATCTTCCTATCCTGGCCACGTGCAGTTTGCTTTTTGGACCCAAGTGCTGGAATTGACATTTATTCCTAGTCAAATTCACTTTGCATGATTCCTGCCAATATGACAAGGCCATTGTGAGTCCTGAGTCAGGGTTTTGTGCCATTTCCACCTCAGCCCAACTGCCCCTCACCATTCTTTGTGCAGCCAGGAGCCAGACATGGAGGCATTTCTCCCTGAGGAGGCCATGGTGGGCAGGGGGAGTGGAAAAGGGGAGGGCAGCACAATGACCTCATGGTGAGTGCCTGAGTTGGACCCTGGCCCTTGCCCCTCATCCCAGTGTCTTCATTTTCCATCCTTTGCTTCCCCCATTATCCTGGGTTGGGGGCTACAGTCCCCCTCCAGCCAGAAGCTTCCCAAAGACTCAACCCTACTTCCCCCCAAGAACCCTGAAAGTGGACATGACACGAGTGTGTTGTGTGCTTTACAGATGAGGAAGCAGAGGCCTGTAGAGAAGATGGGCTGGTCAAAGGTCTTCCAGTACATCTGTGGCCAGACTGGATTCCAGCTCTATCGAGGCATCTCTACCACTTACTCGTCTGGGCCATGCAGTGGTTACACAAGGGGGATGTGTTTCTGGGGTGGAATATCAGCTCCATCCCACACGAGCCAGGTGTCTTTGGACATTGACCTCTCTGGGTTCAGTTTGCTGAGTTGTAAAATGGGATTAATATAGAGCTCACCCCACACCACACAGTGTTAGAAGGATGAAATGAGGTAGTCTATGTGGAGTGTGAAGAACGGTCCCCCTGCCTGGAAATGGGCAGCAGCTCTGCATGTCTGCCCTACGGTGTGCTAGACAGAGTGCTGGGCACACCACACACGTCCTCACCTTTCTTCCTCACAGCACACATGCCAGTTAGAAAGTTGTTCACACAGCTGGGGAAACTGAGACTCAAAGAAGGAAGCCCAACCTGCTGCACTCCCTGTCCCAAAAACAGCCACTAAGTGTTCTATTGAACAAGAAAGCAAAGGTGCCCACACTTGGGTCACTGCCCACCTGTTTCCAAGTTCATGGTTATTCTAACTCTCATTTCCAGGCACCAATCTGGGCTCTGAGGAGCCATGGGGAGCAGCAGAGATGAGGTCCCTGCTTTTTCTGTTATGGAGAGACCAGGATTGACCTTCAGCCACCACCCACTACTACCTTTACATGGTGCCACACTGCACCCCTGAGAGATCTGGACCTTAAACAAGCAAACAAATATGTAAAAAGACACATTCCCAAAGTGATCCTGCCGTGATGAAGACAGACGGGATACTGAACGGATAGAAGCGGGGCAGGCACATTTAAGCCAGCATGGATAGCCAGGAAACCTCTTTGGAGATACAGTTTAAGTTGTGGAGAAAAAGATAGATGGTGGCTATCTGCGGGAAGAGATTCCAGGTGGAGGAAATGGCAGGTGCCAAGGCCCTGAGGCAGGAACGTGTTTGGCATACTTCAGGAGCAATGAGCTGGCCGGCATGATGCAACCCAGAGTGAACTCCAGTTCAGAGGGCGAGTGGAGATGAGGCTGGCGTTAAGGATCCCAGGAAGAAAGCCTACCTCCCCAAAGGGTATCAGCTCTTCCAAAGCATGGGGAATTCTGTTTGAAGGAGGAAACAAATGTAGCATGGATCACTTTTAATCCTAGAACATTTTGCATAAAAACTCACACACAGCTCTGGGAGTAGGAACTGGTATCACGAATCAAACATCAAAAATGCTCACTCTGAACAGGCAATTTTGCTTCAAGACACTGATTCTCAGGAAGCAGCATTAGATGTAGACAAAGATTTAGTGGCAAGGGTGATCAGGGGCATGTTCACCACAGCAGGGAAAACCTAGGAAACACTGCAGTGTTGATGGAGGGTTTGGCTGCACATATTACACCCTGCCAAGGCGCCGGATACTATGCGGCCATGTGAAATGGTGTTATAGAGAAATGTTTAACAGCACAAATTCATGAGCACTATATACTGTTAAAATGAAAAACAGCATGGTCCCTTCTTTCTAAATATACATATGTATGTATGGGCATGAGAAAAGAGATTAGCAATGCTAATGACCATCTCTGTGAGAGGCGCTTGCAGGCAAGTATTCTTGTCCTCCTTTTGTTTATCTGAATATTTTTTCACCTAAAAGCCACTTCAGTTCCCGAGTTAAGTTCACAGGGAAAGTTTAAAGAGATGCATGGCTTTGTGGTCCTATAGCCAAGAGGGGTCCCAGAATGGTGGCCTCATGACTCTGGTCACTGGGATGGGTCAGTCTGCCATCTGCAGTCCTCTGGTGATGCAGTACCTATCCTTTCATGCCCTCATGTGCCAAGCCCTGTGTCCAAGCTTACCCCACACAACTTCCAATCTGGGAGATACTACTGACATCTGACAGATGGGGAAACTGAGGCTCGGGGAAGGGTGGCAGCCTACCCAAGGTTTCACAGTTAAGCATCGCCAAAGCTGGGGCCCAAACTCAACCAGAATCTGGAAGCCTATGATTTGATGAGAGCACAACTTACTCTACCCACCCACTCACCATTTCTCAGTTCCAACCATGTGCCGGGCCCTGTGTAGGACAGCTCTACACATGCCCTCACCATGATGGGAAACTAGGCACAGAGAGGTTAAACAATTTGCCTGAGGCTACCCAGCCTAGAAGTGGCAGAGCCTGGAGACCTGACTCCCCACTGCACACTCCAGCCTCCATATTGGGGGAAGTCCAGAGGGAGCCAGGAGGATAACTGCCTTCTATTCCTAACGACTTGGTGGGGAAGCTGAGGCAGTTGTGAGTGATTGCAGGGAGCTGCTGATGACCCACTTTCCAGACAGTCCAGTCTCCCTGTCTGAACCTCCCAAGAGACTGAGAGGCTTGGGTGGGAACTGATCAAAGGTCTCCATTAGAGGTGCTGTCAGAGCCCTGGAGTTCCAAGGAAGCCCAGAGAGGGGTGGTGACTTGTCCAAGGTCACACAGCCCAAGAGCAGCAAGGCAAGGCCTATAAGCCTCCCTTCCCCAGACACAACAGGCTGGAGTAAGGGGACTGTCAAGGAGAAGGAAGGAGAGAGCCTGCATCTTCCAGGCAGAGATTCCTCACGTCTGGCAATCACGTCATCGGCGGGGACGCCGCAGCCCCCGGAGTCACCGTCCCCGTCCTTCATGACCTCATCTCTTGGCTGGGACCCAGCCCAGAGCCTGGTGCCTGGAATCAATACCTCTTGGCAGCACCTAAGGCCCCCTTGTCTTCCTGCCCCCACCCTGGGCAGCCCGGCCTAGCACCTCGACCTCCCTCCCACGCCCATCACAGCAGGCTGGAAGCCAGCACTGAAATCCTCAGGCAGCGCAAACTCTTTCCCTCCCCAGCGGCTCGCCTGTGCTGAGCTCACTGTAGGTGGGAGGAAGGAGGCTCTGCTCAAATCCAGACATCTCCCCGCAATTGCCACCCCACGGGGGCAGCTCACATGGCCTCCTTGAGCCTGGGTTTCCCTGTGTGACTAAGGGAGGGATGAATCCAACTTACTGGATGGCCATGAGGTTCCACTGTCAAACACAGAGCCTGGCAAACAGCAGGGACTTCATACACACTAAGTCCCTCCTCTCCTTAGTCTGGATGCTTAATAAAGCAAGTTCAAGGCTTGCTTAATAAAGGCAAGTTCAAGTTAATTGTTATCACAGTTAACAGCAACCATGTGAGGGAAGCAGGGGAACCAATGACTCCTTTTTACAGATGGGAAAGTGGAGGTTTGGGGAGGGTAACATGGAAACAGGCTTTGAACGCAGCACTTTATGACTTCAAAATGCGGCTCAGGGCTGTGTCTCAGCACCTGGGCTGGAGAGCTCTTACAGAACATGTCACCCAACCCACACACCTGTTCACAGGTGGGGAAACTATGGTTCAGAAAGGTCAAGGGAGCGCTGAAGGTCAGAGAGCTAGTCAGAGATGGGGCTGGGTGTCTACACTCCAGGCCTGTGGGGACTGGGAATCTTCAAGGCCTGC
This sequence comes from Papio anubis, assembly GCF_008728515.1. NCBI lineage: Eukaryota > Metazoa > Chordata > Mammalia > Primates > Cercopithecidae > Papio > Papio anubis. The sequence continues at coordinate 50,872,122 of NC_044977.1, forward strand.
AATCTGGAGGAGGCTGTGTGACAGGATGGTTCCTCCTCTGTAGCCACCCACTCGCTTGGTCCCTGTGCATTAGCGGGAATCTGCCATGTGTCCATCCAGCAAGAGGGCCTGTCCCCATCACCCCGCCCTGGGGATTGATATCCTTGTATCAGCTTTGACCAGGACGTTGTGGCTTCTCGAGGGTTTGGAAGTGTGTCCCTGCTTCCCAGGCCCCAACAGCTTCAGAGCATTAGGACAGAGTGTCCCAGGAGGGGCTAAGAGAGGTGAGGCCCCGCACCAGCTGAGGCTGTAGAGTCAACGCAGGTAACAGAAGGGAGATGAGAGAGGCAGCTCGACTGTTCCTGATGGTGTTTTTGTATTGTTTTTCGAAAAAAATAACAAATCCAGATTTCTATGTAAAATCTCCTCATTGAATCACTTAAAACACTGAGCCTCAGACAAAACCTCCCTGAGCTGAAGGCGGCCCCTCCAGAGAGGGCCCTGGTGGATGGAAGGGCGCCTGTGGTGAGGGAGCAGGAAACTCGGGGATGAGGGAGGGGATTTTGGCCCTAAACCTGGAGCCTCAGTTCCCTGCGCTGTAAAGCGGGGCCATCAGTCCCAACCCCGCTGGGTGACTGTGCAAATGCCGTTCAGGCTCTCCAGAACTCCACAGGGCCAGGCTCACCCTGGGCTTTCTCAGGCTTCCTGGTGTGATGGGGTCCCCAAGTGGTCCACTCCTGCCCTCCGCAGGCTGGCACTCAGGCTGAGGACATCCTGGTGTGCAGCCTTGGATTTGTAGCCGTGGCTGTGGGTTTGGGGCAATTCCTGGTGTCTTCACTGACACTTTCCTTTTCTCTCCTCAGCCCAGAAAGTGGGTGGGAAGGCTTAGATGGGAAGGGCGAGAAGGGAGAGCTGGGAACATGCTCTGGTTCAGAGGTGGGAGCAAAAGGAAACTATTCCCACCTCGAGTCTCATGCATTTCACTCAGGGCATGTCCCACACCACACACCTCTCAGCAGCTGAGACAGTGGATGGGACAGGCACAGGGCTTGCCTGGACTCAGCTACCCACCCTGAGCCATTGGGGCAGCCTGCGGCCCAGAGGAGTCAGCGTTAGACAGTCCCCATGCCAGCATCGAGTAGGATTGGGCCACTGTGGTAGGAAAATGTTGCATCTCCCCCATGCCCTGCCAAAAAGAAAGGCCACATCCTAATCTCAGGAATCTTTTGCAGAGCAAAAGAGACCTTGCAGATGTGGTTCAATCAAGGATGCTGAGATGGGGAGATTACACCAGGCTGCCCAGGTGGGCCCAATGTGATCACAATGTCCCCATAAGAGGGAAGCAGCACTTTGCAAGGCTGAGGCCAGCGGATTGCCTGAGCTCAGGAGTTCAAGACCAGCCTCGGCAACATAATGAAACCCCATTGCTACTAAAAATACAAAAAAATTAGCCAGGTGTGGTGGCACATGCCTCGGACTAATGGACCCACTTTACAGCTACTCCAGAGGCTGAGGCAAAGAGAATCGCTTGAACCCAGGAGGCAGAGGTTGCAGTGAGCCAAGATCTGCCACTGTACTCCAGCCTGGGCGACAGAGTGAGAACCTACCTCCAAAAAAAAAGGTGGGGGGAGGCAGGAGGTCCGAGTGGAAAAGATGGGGGGGCCTCGCTGCCGGCTCTGAGGATGGAGGGAGGGGCCCCGAACCCAGGAGAGCAGGTGGCTTCGAGAAGCTGGAAAGGGCCAGAAAGGGCTTCTCAGAAGGCACGAGGCCCAGGCGACACCTCGATTTTGTCCCATAAAAGCCATTTTGAATGTCTGGCCCTCAGAACCGTCAAAAGAATAAGCGTATGTTGTTTTCACCTGCCCCGTTTGTGGGAATTTGCTACAAGCCCCATAGAAAAATAATCCAGCCTGAAGAGGGCATGGGGCAGGAGCAGGTGGGGCATGAGGGAGCCCTGGGAACGCCTCCCACGGGACACTAAGCTAACCCCGGGAAGACCGCATTCCTAGTGTGGGCATAGCCGTGGGCACGAGGGGCACTCCCTCTCCCACTACGCTGAGGGCACGCACACCTGCGGCTAGGAAAGGGCTAGCCAGGTTACCCAAAGCCAGTCTATGGCATCCCGCCCCCTCGCCTCCACGATTGGTCCAGATGAACCAGAACCAAGCCAATCAGTGCATGGCCTCCTCCTGCCCCCAGAACAGGCATAAAAATGGTCCAATCGGTGCAAAGGCCAGAAACTGCAGGCTCTGCGGGAAATCCTGCCAGAGAGGCCTGGAACCAAGGCAGCAACTTTGCTATCATGAGGAAGCTAAAAACCAGAGGAGGCGGAAGCAAGAGAATCGCCAGCGAGAGAAGATGAGCCCTGAACCAAAACAATGGCTGTGGAGAAGGGGCAGAGGGGGCCAGAACAGTAGGATTCCGGAGAGAGCCGGGAAACCTGGAGCTCTGTGGCACTTGGGGGGGAGAAGACAGCCTGTGGGGAGACTGAGTCATCACCCTCTATCTCATCTACATTCTCCCCACAGAAGCCAGGAGCACGCCATGTAAACCTAGGTCAGACCACCACCCTCCACTGTTCAGAACCTCCTGGCAGGGTCCTCGCCCAAAGTCCTTACCCAGCCAAACTCCATACTGTGGCTTCAAGGCGCTGCACACCATCTGGCCGTGTGGCCCCTCTGATCCCCCTGCACCCAGTCTGCTACTCCCTGGCCTTGCACTGTATTCATGTGCACCAGGCCCATGCCTGCCTGGGGGCCTCTGCCTGGGCTGTGCCTGCCGCCTGGAGGCCCTGTCTCAGACGCCTGCTTGGCTCACTCCTCCTCTTGGAAATGTTTGCCCAAGAGTCACCTTTCCAGTGAGTCTGTCATTGACCATCGCTTCGCCATCACTCCAACCCCTGCCATCTCTCCTACCCCACTTCCTGCTGGGGTTTGTTCCCTAGAGCTTAGTGCAGGCCATTTATTTGCCTATTTGTTAATTGATTGTATTAATTGACTCCTGGAGGGCAGGGACTTTTCCTTTGGCCAGGGCCTGTGACAGTGTTGCCCAATCAGATCATGGCCTCCACCTGCCCCCAGAACAGGCATTAAAATGGCCCAACCTCATAAAGGCCAGAACCTACACAGAGTAGGTGCAAAATTCATACTTGACTCAGAACCAGAGGCCATCAGATGGAAGCACAGCTCTGACCCTGATAACCCCCTCCGCACCCACCTTGGTGCCTGGAACTTGCTCTGGGGCGCCCTTCACCCCCTAGTCACCCGTCAGTGGAGCCAGACTTCTGGAGTCTGCACAGACAACTCTGCCTTAAAAAGAGCAGGCATTCCTGGGCGCCCCCCTCCCGCCACCCCGGCCCCGGGGCTCTAGTGCACACAGGCACGTGTACGAACAGGCCGGCAGGAGCAGATTCCAGGAGCTGAGGGAGCAGCCTGTGAGCCCAGAGAGGCTGCCCACCGCGGGGCACCAGCAGCCCCCGCCCTGCGACAGCCCCACATCTGCTACCTGTGCTCCTCAGCACACACGCCACACACACACGCCACATACACACATGCATGCACACCTGCCATGCACACACACACACACACACACACACTGTGTTTGGAAATTCCAGAATCTTATGATTTTGAAAACTCATTTATTTCAATTTAGCCCACATTCCGTTCTTGAAGCCTGGGTCATGGACAACTGTACCTTTCCAAAGCCTCAGAATCTCCAAGACTCAAAGCAGAAGGACCCGACAAGATTGTCCTGTGGCAGAGTCAGCTGGTAGACCCCAGGACAATCCTCCCCTTCTTTCCCTGAATTTCAGCTGGGCTCCCAGAATAAAGCCCTCACTTTCAGCCTTTCTGGCATCTAAGGGTGGCTGTGAGATGAAGCTCTTATCATAGGATATAAGTAAAAGTGTCCCACATCAGGTTCCAGGAGCATTTCCTAAAAGACATCTGATACCCACAGTCTGTCCTTTTTTCTTCTTCCCTCCTACTTAGAACTTAGATGTGATGGCTGGAACTCCGGCAGCCATCTTGGACCACAAGGACCAGATTTCCTCCTTGGTTAGGTGGAGCCAGGAGCTAGAAGGAAGCTGTTCCCCATGCCAGATCTGTACCACCTACCTTGAGGCTTAAATATGAATGAGATAGAAATTTCTCTTTTCTTGAAGCCATTGTTCTTTGAGTTTTTCATTTACAGTCCAGCCCTCCTATTGCCTAGATGGGGCAAGTGAGGCCTGAGTCAGGCATTGACCCATGCAATGAGTCAGGGCAGAGCCAGGGCAGAACTAACAGCACCTGCCTTGACTTCTTGTGAGCCCTTAGGATTCCTGGGTTCTGACTCACCCTTAAGTCTCAGGACTAGAGGTCTTCAGGGGTCCGACAGCCCAAGACCTGCCCCTTTTACAGCATCACTGGCAGATGGTCACCCAGGTGCTGCTTGGACATCTCAGGTGACAGGGAGAACGGTTCCTCCCTGCCAGTCCAGCCCAGTCCTGCTGAGTTCCAACTGGGAAACCCAGGCCACACACAGAGCTGAAACTGGCCCCCAGTCCATAGCTCCAGCCTACCCTCTGGGCTCACACAGGGGCAGAGACCAGGACTCCCTGAGGCTGCTTCTCTCCAATCTCATGGCATTTGCCACCCTGCCACTCTCTGAATTCTGCTCTTGGGAAGAAGTTCAAGCAGGAGAGAGGAGGGAAGAAAATACAGACTCACTGGGGCCTTCCCAAACTCTGGATATCAGTGGATAACAGAGCAGCAGAAGCTCGCCCAGGTCTCCCATGTCACAGGAAGGGACCCAGTGTGTGTTGAGCCCCAGCTGTAGACCATGTAGAGCACTGAGTGCTTTTCATCTACTGTCTGCTTCAATCTCCATACAATGCTCTAAGGTAGGCCCAAATATTCACCCTATTTTACAGATAAGGAAACTGAGGTGCAGAGAAAGTTGCCTAGGATGGCCTTGCTAAAGCATTCATCTTCCACCCAGATGTGTCCCACTCCAAGATCTGCACTCATTCTGGGCCCAACCATGCTCCTCAAACCTGGAGCAGGTCTCAGTGCTGGGTCTGACACTGGCCCGCTGCTCCTCAGCATCCCACACCCGCCCCACGTCCCAGTCAGGACAAGACTCCAACTTGCAGCAGAAATTATGAATAAGGCGAAAGAAAGTTGTCCTGGCCCCTGTGCATGCCTTAAGTATTTAAATTCTTTTTCATAATTATCTCAAATAGTAATTATTGCAGGAGCAATGCGCTTATCGCAGACATGAAACCACCTGCCTTCCCATTTTTGTCAAAAGTGGAAACACTGACATTATTTTTGCGATTCATTTCAATAGCTGTTTTCACTGTAAATACCACCTTAACCACAAGAAAAATACCCCAGGAGACGCTGGAGGTATTGGAGGTTTCAGAGGAATTATTCCAAGAGGGCTGTGGGTGTCTCCCAAGCACACAGAGAGAAAGGAAAACATGGGAAACTGTTTCTTCTCCAAGCCAAGGGGGAAAGTGCACCCTGGAGAAAACTCCCATGGAAGGGGACTCACATGTGGCCCCCAAGACCCCTTCCTCCTCTCTGCATCCAACTGCCATCCACACTGCCACCGCCACCCACCCACCCTGGGCTGCCCATGCACTGGAAGCACCTCATTCTCTCCGTAAAACATCAAAATCAGGAGGCTGCCTCCCAGGCACCATCGGAAACCAGGGGCCGCAACTCCAATAGGAAGTTCGAAGATTCAAAGACTAGAAGGGACCAGATTTCCAAGAATGCAGCTTTCCAAGATTGCACAGTCTGGCACGGGTGTGGGCGGGGGGAAGCTGGAGAGGAAAAAGGAACATCCGGAGCTGCAGCCCGAGAAACCACCTGCCTTAGAAGGGAGGGCCCCAAGACATGGTTGGATGAGCCGTGAAGGGAAGCAGGCATCTGGAATTCTAGTCCCATGCCCACCACAGGGTGGCCTTGGCCAGGCTGCCCACCCTCTCCAGACCTCAGCATCCCCATCTGTCAAATGGACAAGAGTCTTGAAGGGGTCCCTCAGCCTCTCATTCCTGGTGAGTACATGGTGGGCAAACACCTCTTCTTCCCAAGCTTCAATGTTCTCCTCCAAACAGCAGGTCTCGCCCGACTCTAAGCCCCCAGGTCATCAATGCAATTGTCATGATTACTAGTTATTGTCACTGGGCCTTGACTAAGTGCCACGATCTGTGCATGCATTATGCATGTGTACCTGGCATACAGAAGAGCCCCACACCATAGTCCTACCATCACTTTACAAGTGTGGAAACTGAGACTCAGGGAGTTGCCCAAAGTCACACAGGTAGTTGTGTGAGGCACACACGGTTGCAAGCAGACAACATTCCTGAGCGCTTGCGATGTACCCCCTAGAGATGAAACTCTGACTGCTTCCACTTCACAGATGCAGGCATGGAGGCGCGAAGAGATGAGCCTTCCAGAGCAGTGCAGTGGAGCTGTCATTTCAGCAGGCACTGTTGATGCTGCTTAGGAGGGAGGAACTTTCGAAGAGAGATGTGAGGCTGGGTACAAAGAAGCAGCGAGGGAGGTGTCCTGTCTCCAGCCCCGGCTACCTGGGAGTCCCCAGGGTGCTCAGATTCAGTCCTCACGCGCTGCCCTCGTCCCAGCCGTGTTCTCTGCTGCCTCCGTGTGGTCGTTGGGGTTGACGCGGCTTCCCGGAGCCGCACAGCTCTGGGGCTGTGGAGCTTTGGCGCCGTGGAGCTTTGGGGCTGTGGAGTGGGCTTGAGTAAGGAAGGGGTGACTGCACTGGGCAGAGGGCAAGGGGGCACTGGGGTGCAGGGCACAGTCCTGCCCGAGGGTCTCGCTCACTCCGCTCCAGCCACACCTCTTGTCAGCACATTCCCACTTCCCAGCCTTCGCTCCTGCAGGTCCCTCTGCCTGGCGCACTCTTCCCTTCGCTTTTCACATCATCCTATTTCCCGCCCAATGGCAGCCCCGCTGTCTAATCAAGGCCCCTCGCTGGTGTCCTCTGACCCCAGTCCTGCTTTGTTGTTCATCTTCCTACTTGTCTCCATCTAACATCGTACTATCGATTTGTTTATTTGTTGACCGTCAAATTCTCCAGCAAAATAATATCAGCTCCAGTGTCTGGCACACAGTAGGTGCTCAATAAAGACTTTTGGAAAAATAACTGCATGACCATTTCCACTAAATATCCCAACTTGTTCACCCCCATATGGCAGCTATGAGTAAAATTGGGAGACTTCTTCATAAGCTTGGGACCTGTCTTCCCAAGGTCTCAGTCCTGCCCACAGATGTACCAGCTCCTCCTAACCCTCCTGCCCCAGGACAACCCTGCAGAGAATTAGGCACAGCAGTGGGAATCCCCTCCCAGCGGAGCCACCCCATCTCCTAATAGAATGCTGTCTCCAGGGGTTGCTGTTCATCTCAGGGTCCACTGATGTGTCCGGAGCTGAGCACAGGAGCCAGAGAGCCCAGAGAACAAAGCAAAACTGGATGTCCCCTCCTTCATTGCAAGTATAGACCTTTGGTAATGTGGCCTGACAGACACAGTCATCCACTCAACAAATATATCTTCATCCTGCTCCATGTTGATACAGAGGGGTCTATAGAAATGAATCAGGCCTGGACATTGCTCATACAAGAGACATACGGGCTTGGCCCACTTCGTCCTACACACCTCTGTCTGGCCATGTGGCTTTGGGCAAGTCCCTTAGCCTCTCCTCTGCTTCAGTTCCATGTAGGTACAGTGCGAGGCTACTGAAGATGGTCACAAAGCCCCCATCTCACTGATGTCGAACCTGTCCCTGCTCTGAATCTGAGCCTTCACAAACACCCCCACCTGGTGTGCCTGCCTGCCCCCTCTCCAACTACTGTTCACCTGCCACTTGCTGCTCAGGGTGTGCAAGCCACAGCAGGGAAGAGGGATGGGTGGCTCAAGGGGACAGCCGGGGGCACCGAGGGCTGCCCTCCACCTGCCCAGCACCCTTCGAGGATGGCCTGACAGCTATTGTCATCACTCTCTTCTGAGAGGAAGGAGACAGCTGGCCCAGTTTCCCCATGAAAGCCACCCTTGCTGTGTGACAAAGTAGAGAAGACTCCACATTTACTAAGCACCTGTGTGCTTCACCCCATCCCTGGCATGCCCCGCATGAGAGGCAGCAGTGCCCGTTTTACAGATGGGGAGCCTAGGGCTCAAAGTGTTTTGCAACTGGCCCCTGCCACCTAGCTGGTTTGCATCTCCAAGGCCTCCGTCTTGGCCTGGCACAGAGTTCACCGCTATGACTCAATGTACTGGGGCCTCTCATTTTCCTTTTCTTCCCAGGAAGAGAAAATTTTGGACCAAATACTCTCTGCAGGGTAGATTCTGCTCTCTTTCTCGAGACCCTGAATCTCTGTGTCCAATGTAAGTCTCTGGGTTCCTGACCCTGTGAGTCTAATCCACTGTAGCGAGTGATGGTAATCACCACTTCAGGTGCTGTGCTAGAGCTTAACTGCACCGAGTATCTAGTCCTTGCCACAACCGGATAGGACTGGTACCGTCACTAGCCTCATCTCACAGGTGGGAAACCTAGGCACAGAGAAGTTAGGGGACTTGCCTGGAAAATGGCAGAGCTGGGATATGAACTCAAGCCATCGGGTGCCTCATGGCTACACTGTACCAAAACTCTGAGGGCAGGGGTCCTGAATTCTGGCGCTGAGATTCCAAAGAAGCGATATTATAGACACCTAAGAGAGTGTCATCTCCTTAATGGAATGTTCCCGGGACTTCCTCCTCCTGCTCTCTGGGAAAGCCTTCAGGCCCAGAGAGGGATGGCACCTGTCTGTGCCTTCCAGAGAGGTGGCCCAAGGCGCCCTGTAGTCTCCGGCTATCTCTGGGCAGCCGCTCCCCTCGAAAGTGCGAGGGGGAGGCGGCTCCCTGGAGGAGGGGTCCCCCAGGGTTGGCTTGGCAGGTCCCTCCAACCCAGGTCCCGCTCACACAGGCACTAATGGCACTAACGGCACTAATGGGCAAAGCCAGGGCGGAGCGTCGAGGAGACCATTACGCGCCCCAGGGGCACAGGGCAGGCGGCCGGCGCGGATGGGTCTTGGGTGCGCCTGGGAGACCTTCAGGCCCCGCGCGTCCCCGGCGCCGCAGCAGCCCCTGGCGGCGGGCGACCTCTGGCGGCGGCCCTGGCCTTGGGCGCGGGCGGGCCCTTCCTGCCCAGCGGGACGCGCCGGGCGGCCGGGGCGCCGGGAAGAGGAAAAGGCGCTCAAGGCCCGGCCGGGAGCGGCTTGGGGACGGCCGCGGGCGGGCAAGGGCGGAAGGCGGCGGCCGGGCGGCAGCCAGCGGGAGGAACCGGCTCCTTGGCCGGCTGAGCCTTGCCACCTGCTGGAGGGAACCGTCACCACAGGGGCCTGGCGTCCCAGCCCCAACCCCGGGCCAGGGCGGCGGGTTGAGCCCGTCCAAGAGCCTAGCGGGCTGGAGAGCGACCGCCCGGGATCAGGGGCACTCCTGCTGCAGCGCTGTCCTGGGGATACCTGGGCAGGGGTTTGGCATCCCATCGCCCAGCTGTGCTCACGAGCAGGTCCCCTTTCCTGTATCGCCCGGCCCTAAGGGGCCTGAGGCAGACGGGATGTCTCCAGCTGTAGCCACGCCTGGAGCTGCCGTGTGTCACTCCCCGCCAAGCCCACATCCTACCCCAGAGGGCATGGGAGCAGGGAGGTGGCCCAGGCACTGGTTTGATCAAAGTAGAGCTGTGTGCAGAGGGAGTGTCAGGGCTAGGGGCGCAGAGGATGATGGGGGAACTGCCTAAAGCCACATGAGATGAGGACACGCTCCTGCTCCCGGTGCCCTGGGTCCTGATGCCCCTGACTTTCCACCCCTAGCTTGGAACACTCTGCCCTTTCATCATCCTCCTTACAATCTAGTGAAGCAAACTGCAAGCTGGGGGCTGGGGGCAGGACGGCCAGAGTAGGACCAAGTAGAGGCTACTGGCCCCTCAAGAAGCACACACTCCTCCGCAGAAGGGGACCCCCAGAAAGCAGGCCCTGGGTCTAACAAAGGGAGGTGGATGCTGCCTCTGCTGGAGCCGCCTGCCTCTGTTTCCATGGCAACCCCACTTCCAGGACAAAGCAAAGGCTCAGCATTCCCGGGACACGTGGGCGGGCAGAGAGACGGCCTGGGCCTTATGGCACAGAAGGGGAAATTGAGGCCCAGAAGGGCAGCAACTTGCTGTCAGTCCCCAGGAGATGCCCCGGTTTCCCCCATCACAACAGCCATCATGCCAGAGTCTGTCTCCCAGGGGCCCCCAGATTATACTCCTCCGACTAAATATATAAAGCAATATCCACAAGTGAAAGTGCCTTGAAGACACTCATACAAGAGGGAGGAGGCAGATGCCAGGCGTTGGGGAGGGTATTGTAGATATGGCAGTCAGGACAGGCCACTGATGAGGTGACGTCTGAGGAGAGACCTGAGAGACGGGAGGGAAGGAGATTTATGAACACTGGAGCCAACATGTGCCAGGCAGAGGAACCGCCAAGTGCAAAGGCCCCAAGGTGGGAATGGGCTCACCGAGCTGTGGACGTGGCAGAGAAAAGGGAAGGAGAGGAGGTTCAGGGGGCGGCAGTACCAGGACTCCGAGGGTCTCACAGGCCGCAGCAAGGAATGTGACTGTATCCTGGTGTGATGGAAACCATGGGGCTGGGAGCTGAGAACAGTCATTAGTCATAATGGCTCAGCCAGCTGTGAGGAGCAAGGTGGTGACAATGGAGGGTGAGGGGGTGGAGAGGAGAGGAGGCAGAGGCCACTGAGGAAGCGACTGCAGTGATGTGGGTGAGAGATGCAGGTAGTGGAAGCAGGCCGGGGCAGCAGAGGCAGGGGAAGAGGTGGGAAGGGGCGAGTGCTGAAGTGGGTGGACAGAGGGCTGTGCAAGACTCACCACTGGCTAGGAGGTGTGGGGAGGGGCAGGGGCCAGGCTGTCCAGGTTTCTAACTGAGCAACTGGGTGACCAAAGACACCATCTCCTGTGTATCCGCTGATCCAACTGGCCTTGCACCTCCTCCCACCCCCAGTTCTTTCCGCTACAACCCCTGGACTCAGATCGCTGCCAGCAAACCCACTAAAACCACCTCTCCCCTTACCTCCTGCCCCTGGAGCCCCAGCCAGCGTTTAGGGCCCCCGCTAAGGAGGCGCTCTTTCAAGCCCCAGGCCTGGAAAGGGGAGCTCCCCAAAAGAAAATGGGGGACACTGCAGGCGGGCACATTAGCTGAGGTCCTGTGGACATGTGCTATCCTAGAGCCCCAAAGGGTGGCTACTAAGGCAATGCCATTTACAGTTGCAGAAACAGGCCCCAGGAGGCAAGATGTCCCAGCCAGCCGATGTCTCTCAGCTGGACAAAAACGCTAGCAGTGTTCACTTGGGACCTAATCTGCAGTGGCCTTCTGCCAACCCCCAACCCCGGCCCACCCCACACCCCAGCCAGCTCCCAGCCCTCAGGCTTTGCTGGGCCCCCTGCAGGGATGGCTAAGCACCAGACCGAGGGCGTGGGCCTGGTGACCAGGTCTGGGGGTGGGAACATCAGGGCATAAATCCTGACCCAGCTGACAGTGCCCCAGGGCAGACACAGAAGTCCTACTGTCACCTTCCTGTCCCCACCCTTCCTGGCATGTTTCACAGGGTCAGCGGTGCTGGGTGGGGAGGACAAGCACATAAACCTTGGCCCCAGCCAGGTCGGCCTTGAGCTTCCGACCTGATAAATGGAGAAGAGGACAAGGCCTGGCCCTGCACTGACCTTTAGGGCCAAGAAAGAGTGAGTCACAGAGGACCAAGCTGCAGAGGGGATATCCAGGGGCCTGAGTGGAAGCCACAGCCAAGCCCCATCCAGGATCATGCAGAGAGGGACCTGGGTAGCAGCTACCTCAGGTGCTGGGGTGGGGTGTCCAGCTCACAGGCCCAGCCTAGGCCTCCTAACCCCAAATGCAGCCGCCACCACCCCCAGCCTGCTCCTGCCTTCAACTCTGGCTCCAGCCTGGACATTGGACAAACTCTGATTGCTACCTGAGCAGCTGGAAAGGACCCAGCCCTTCTCTCAAGCAGTTCATGAGGACGGGGGGCAGGTGGAGTGTGCACACACACATTTGCTTATTCATTCAAGACGCATTTGTTAGCGCCTGCTTTATGCACACCTGGTGCTAGGTGCTGGGGACTCGGATCATGTTTAGCTGCATCAGTCCTCAGAAGGGCTACCTGCAGGGATGTGTGAGGGCAGCGGGGGCACACAGCAGGGAGAGGCCAGTTCTGTGTGGGGTGCTCAGAGCTGAGCATTGCAGGATGCGTAGGAGTTTACCAGGCACTCTAAGCAAAAGGTACAGAATGGGCAGAGGCATGGAGATGAGAAGGGTCTTGGAGGGTGCTAGGAAGGGCTGGTGGCCAGGGTGACTGGAGTGCAGGGAGTGGACAGGGAGTGATGGGCAATGAATCTGAAGCAGGGCACGGACCAGAATGTCCGGCCATGGACCTGGGACTTTATGCCATGGCAATGGGGAGTCATGGTGGGGTTTACACAGGGGAGAGGCCAAAAGCTTAGTGTCCTCTCTGCTAGCTCAGCCCCAGACATCTTCCTGTCACCTCCTGACACAGCAGATAAGGACAGCAAGGCTCAGAAAGGTCAGGTTTCCTGTCCCACCCCCATCCTCAGCCCCTCATCACCCATGGCTGGACTCCCTGTGTGGCCTGGGCCAAATATTCAGCTCCTCTGGGCCTCAGTTTCTGTGTCTGTAAAATGGGGATGATCACGGAAGGGAGGATGAGTTTAGTGAGGTAAGAAGGCTACACATGTAGCCCACCTGTCTTCCTCAGAGGAGGCAAGACAGACTGGTTCTGGACCATTTGCTACTCCAGGAAATGGCTGGACAAGGTCTCTCTGAGGGCTGGAATGACCAGGCTGAACACAGGGCTGTAGGTCAGGCATCTGCTAGAACCCAGGCACTGGAGATCAGAATGCCCTACACATACACACACACACACACCCAGGACAGTGACAGACACCACCTCCCCACCTCAGATGCAGTCCACCGGGTTCCCCCATACTCACAGCTACGTGCCTACAGAGATGCAAACTCACACACAGCTCCTGGTGTCCTGTAGGCCTCGAGGTAGCCCTGGTCCCAGTGTGCTAGGGGCAGTCCCACCTCATATCCACTGCCCTGGCCTAATTAGCAGTGCCCCTTTCTTACTCATGTCCATGTCTACAATAAACTAATCAACCACTACATAGCGGACACACTGGTGTTGCCTTTCCTCTCCAGAGAGGTTCCCAACCATGCATATGTGTGTGTGCACACGTGTGTGTACATGCAAGTGTGTGTGTGCACGTGTTCATGTGCATGTCTGCGTGCATGTGTGTCTGCTTGTGTGCATGTTAGTGTGTGTGCGTGTGTGTGTGCCAGAGACGCCTTTGGCAGTCTGGGCAAGCCTGTAGGCTCTTAAATGCCAATTTGATTTAAATTATAGTTATCAAAATACTAAAAGGGGTCTGTGACATGGCACTATGTGGGCTCCCTTCTTAACCCAGTGAATGACACGGTCTAGCAGCGCGTCTAATACCCGCTGTAATTTCAAAGTACTAAGGCAGGAAAGTGAGATTGCGCCATTTCTGAAATGAGTAGTGCTACTGTAGCTCATTGCGTTCATAATTAAAGGACATGCTATGTTCCAATTAGAGTATAAAAGACGTTATTTCTGCCCATCCACGTTCACGCACCTCCTGATTTCTCTCCAGGTCCTGGAAGCTGCTGTGGGACGCGGCCCTCGGACCCGGCCACCTGCCTCGCCGCGGCCCGGACTGGCCCACACCGGCCCGCACCGGCCCGCACCGGTCCCCACCGCGTCTCAGCTGTCGGCTCCTGCGCAGCCGTCCGCAGTTCCGCATGCCACCGCCAGGTGTCGCTGCACACACGCCGTGGCCCAGAGACTCCTCTGCAACCCGCTCCGCGAGGCTCTAGGGGCACCCAGGGTCCTGTTGCCCGCAGCCCGCAACTTATCTGTGCACGGAGCACCCCCTCGCTGCACTATGAACTTACGCTGCTCCCCCAACACCTCACTCTTTGGTGCCTTTGAGCATGCTGCCTGCAGTGCCTTCCCTGATCTCCAGCTGGGTAATTCCTGCTGCACGTCAAAACCCACTGGAGGCAACACCTCCTCCAGGAAGCCTTCCGTGATGCCACTATAGTGGCCCCTCTTGAGTTTCCACAGCCCCCTGTGGCTACCTCATCATTGCAGTGACTGTCAGCATGGTTGTGTCTGTTTCTGTGTCTGACTCCCCACTAGAATGTGAGCTTTGGGAGTATGGGGAGGGCCACACAGTGGGCTGTTCCGTTTTGTTTTTTTAAGTAGACTTAATTTTTTAGAACAGTTTTAGGTTCACAGGAAAATGGAGCAGAAAGTACAGAGAGTTCCCATACACCCCCTGCCCCTACACGTGCACAACCTCCCCTCTATCAACATCCCCAGCAGAGGAGTGCATGAGGGACCTGCACTGCCACATCAGCGTCACCCACAGCCCATGGTTTAAGTGAGGGCTCATTCTTGGAGCTGTACATTCCATGTGTTTGGACAAATGTACAACGACCCTTATCCACCATTATTGTATCACGTAGAATAGTGTCACCGCCCTAAAAATTATCTATGCTCCACCTGTAATCCCCTGTGCTCCCTTCCCCCTAACCCCTGGCAACCACAGATCTTTTTACTGTTCCCATAGTTTTGCCTTTTCCAGACTGTCGTATAGTTGGAATCATAGAGTGTGCAGCCTTTTCAGATTGGCTTCAGATTGGCTGGGCCACATGGCAAAACCTTGCCTCTACAAAAAAAATACAAAAATTAGTTGGGGGTGGTGGTGCATGCCTGTAGTCTGAGCTACTTGAGAGGCTGAGGTGAGAGAATCACCTGAGCCTGGTAGGTTGAGGCTGCAGTGAGCCATGATTACTTCACTGCACTCCAGCCTGGGTGACGGAGAAAGACCCCGTCTTAAAAAAAAAACAGCCAAAATGTTTTCCAAAGTGGCTGTGCCATTTTGCATTCCCACCAGCAATGAATGTGAGTTCCTGTTGCTCCACATCCTCGCCAGCATTTGGCATGTTGGTGCTTTGCATATGAGCCACTCCAGTAGGTGTGTGGCAGTATCTCACGGTTGGTTTAATTTGCAGTTCCTTAATGACATATGATGTGGAGCATCTTTCACATGCTTATTTGCCATCTGTGTATCTTCTTGAACGAGGTGTCTGTTTAGATCTTCTGCCTGCTTTTTAATTGGGTTGTTTTCCTATTGTGGAGTGTTAAGAGTTATTTGTAGATTCTGGATAATAGTCATTTATCAGCTATGTCCTTTGCAAATATTTTCTCCCAGTCTGTGGCTTTTCTTCTCATTCTCCTGAGCAATGAGGTTTCCCTCGCAGAGTTGAATCCCTGTGTGGCCCTAAGCACGTTATACACTCTCTCTGAACCTCAGTATCCACCTCTGTAGCTGGGGCTGGGAGCCCTCCCTCCAGGTTGTAGTGGGAACAGGATCTGAGCAACGCAGAGCCTGCCAGCACAGGGCCTGGAACACGGCAAGGGCTGCCGGTAGATGCTGGTGGAACTGGGTCACCTCCATTCTCTTGGGGGGTGCATTTTGCCCACAGTTCCATCATTAAAGCCCCTAGCTATCAACAATGGTTCCATCCATGGCAGAGCAGGCCAGGCCAGCCCAGCCCACAAATCTGTTTGCAGGAAGATTCCTGTGGGTGGGAATCCCTTGATCTTAGGAAGGGGTCAGAGGAGCAGACCCCAGGGAGACCTTGGGGTCATGGACAGACCTGCTGTTCAAGGGAGGGGTGGCCACTCTGCCCAAATTCCCTCAAGGACCACCCCTCACTCAGCATCCTATCCTCTCCCCACTTGGTCCCCACAGACCTCTGGCCTCTGCTCCCACCACACCCTTCCCTCCAGCCACACTGGCCGTGGGAAAGCCTTGCAGCCCTCCCTGCAGTCAGAAACACCTTTCCCCCATGCCACTTGTCCAAATCCACCCCTCCATTAGTTGCAGGCAGAGCGGCCAGGCTGGGGCTGCAGCCACGAGGGGGCACTGTTGCCCCGCAGCTGCGTCAGAACTCATCCACAAAGCTGGACCAGGCGCTTCTGTCCCACCAGCTTGCCGAGCAGCAGGCAAGGAGAATGCCTGTCTCATAAAGTCGTGGAAACTAAACCAGGGGAATGTCAGTGGTCCCATCCCACACCCAGGATCTGCTGGGGCCGCTCTCACACCTCCTGCGATGGGTGCTCACTGCCTCCAGCCAGGCTGCCCGGCCCTTCGCGGGAAAAGCTCTGCCTGGAGAAAGGGCTTTGCAATGGTCCCAGTCTATTTTGCAGAAGCCATAAGGTCCTGTGGGGCCACAGGGTCTTCCAAATGAAAAACGCTTATACCTGATGTAAATGACGAGTTGATGGGTGCTGACGAGTTGATGGGTGCAGCACACCAACATGGCACAAGTATACATATGTAACAAACCTGCACGTTATGCACATGTACCCTAGAACTTAAAGTATAATAATAATAATAAATTTTAAAAAAAGAAAGAAAGAAAAACCCTGAGAAGAACAGATTTACCTTGGGAACCATAAGAAAGAAGCAGCTTGGGGTTTCCAGAGAAGCCCAAAACCTAAAAGTGCACGTGAAATTCCTCAGTGTTGACATGTTGGCTCAAAACTTTTCTAAATATTGTGCCCAAGCCAAGCAATGACCCACTTGAGCCTACAGCCCACAGGATGGGATGCTGGTTTTGGGTGTAGCTCAGTGACTCAGAGAAAGCAGAACCCTTAGCACACGTGTGCAGCACGGCTGGCAGGCAAGCGCGGCACGCCCCTCCACTTGGCACATATCAGGAAGTGGGCTGATGGACAGGGAGGCACAGGTTTTCTGGAGGGCAGCCTGATAAAATGGGGTCAAGACTGTAGCACAGACACCCATGATCAGCAGCTCGCTCCTTGGTTGCGTGTCCAGGGAAGTCCACAAAGGGGCCCCCTTCTCTGCAGCAGTTTGCGGGGTGGGTACCTGGGAGCAGCCTGGATACATGATCCCAGGGGAAGTGTGGGGTGCCCCTCAGAGGACTCCGGAGCAGGCGCCAGCAACAGACAAGACATGTGGCAACAGCAAGGAACACTTAACACTGCTGACTACACAATCAGGGAGCCAGTGGCATCTGTAACACCACGCTGCGGAGCAACTGCAAATATGTGCACCAAGGAGCGCACTGCAGCAGGTGAGGAGGAAGAGAAATCCACGGTGGAGGGACCCAACCAGCACGACCTCAGCCAGGTGGGCAACGCCAGCGTCACAGGGGATGTGCCATGTTGACAGCAGCTGCCCTCCCCATTGGATGGGCTGATCAGGGCACTTTACCTCTGTGATCTTCCTCCCCAGACCCACAATCCCAGTCTAATCATGAGAAAAGCGTCAGACAAAGCCCAGTAGCGGGCATCCTACAATGTACCTGGCCAGTCCGCCTCAACTGTCAAAATCGTCAAAACCAAGGTACATGCACGGCGGCAAGTATCTGTAGTCCCAGCACTTTGGGAGGCTAAAGTGAGAAGACTGCTTGAGACCAGGAGTTCAAGACCAGCCTGGGCAACAGAGAGAGGCCCCCATCTCAAAACAAAAGCAAAATCCCAGAGCTAGTCTAAGAAACCATAATGTGTATCCCAGAGGAGGTCCTGGGACCAAAAAAAGGACATTAAATAAAAGCAAAGGAAAGCTAAATAAAGGATGGACTTTAGTTAAGAACATATCAATATTGATTGACACCTCACTGTGCACATATAGTAATGTAAGGTGTTAACAGTAGAGGGAATTGGGTGGGGGACTACTCAGAATTATCTTTGCACCTTTTCTAGAAATCAAAAACTAATCTAAAACTTTATTTTAAAAAATACATGCCCACCACACCACAGTACCCATTTTCTAAACCAATTTTCAGCACAGAGATACACAATGAAGGTGTTAGGATGGAGGCCTGGGGGGCAGGGATGGGGATATTGACACAGCCCCCAGGGACAGTGGTGTGGGTGAGTGCCAGCCCTCACCCCCTAGCTCTCCAAAACCAGCCCAACAGGAAGGCCAGGGGCCCCAGGCACTCCCCACATGCCCTCTGCATGCCCCGATGGTGGGGCAGTCGCACAGACCCACCCATCATGGTGTGCCCATCTCTAGCTGGTCCCAGGCTGGCCATGCCCAGAGAGGACAGGCAGGCTGACCCAGGTGTGGGCCCCACAGGCAGCAGGAAGGCCCTGGCAGGGGAGGCCAGCAGGTAAACTGGGTGCTGCCCTGACCGTGTGGGACTAACACATGTGAGTATGTCTGGGGCCTGGGGGCCTGTGCTCCATTCCACACACCCCTCCTCAGGGCCATGAGAGCAGAACAAATGTGGGGGGCCAGAAATCATGAACATGGGTGTGAATGTCGCTGCTGTAGCTGAGATGGGTCCACCAGGCTCGTCCAGTCTGAGATGGGTGAGTCACCATCTTGTCCCTGAGATAAAAGAGGGTCCCAGACATGAGATGCAGCCCAAGTGATAAGACTGGCATCCCAGGACCCCACACCACAGCGTCCCAATATCCCCAGAGGGATCAGCTCCAGCATGGCCTCCCTTGTCATCCGTTCTCCAGACTACAGCCACAGCGGTGTGGGGAAACGCAGATCCAAGGCTGTCACCACTGCCTGTGCTTCAGCTGCTCCCAATGTTCTGGGGATCTGCTCAGAGCCCTGGTGGAGGCTTGTGGTGGCTTGCTGACCCTGCCTCACCCCACCCCCTCCACCCTCATCCCTCATCCAGTCCTTCCAGGCAGATCAGGCTTCTCCACTTCAGAAGCTTTGCACATGCTCTTCCCTTGGGCTGGCATGCCCTTCCCTGCTTTTCACTGCATCCAGCTGGACATTTTTTATTATGTTCAACAGAAAATTCACAATCAGGTCTTCGGCCTGCCACTCAGCTCTGCCTGCCCTTCCCCTTCAGGAGACAGGTGCCACTTTGTGAGCTGCCACAGGCCGTCTGCCTTCCACTTAGCCGCCAACCTCCTACTCACAGCTCAGACTCTCTCATCCCCCTGCAGGGCAGTGCAACTCAGCAGTCCAATTCCTCTATCTTTGTAGTCATCATTCCCTCAAATTTTTCCCATGCCTGCATCAGCATTCCCAGCCACAGCATTCCCTCTACCAGCATTCCCTGTGAGTATTCCTGGGCCACCACTGGTGCCATCTTTAGCTATTGTGCTGCCACCTTGTGCTGGGGAATATCTGTGCCCCAATCACCAATGACCTCCAGTAAAAACTCTGGATACCAAAGGCTCAAATAAACTTCCTTGGTTGTTTATCTTCTTTGTGTATTATCATTCCTCATGTCTGGGAGGAGGTCACGCCATCTGGGACAACCAGAAACTCCACGTTTGGACCCTTCCTGGACTCTGCTCTCTGTGTCTCTCCCCTTGGCTGGCTTGGATCTGTATGCTTTCACTATAATAAAATTGTAATAAGTATACCACTTTCCTGAGCGCTATACTTTTCTCTGAGTCATTCAAGTGAATTATTGTACCTTTAGGGTGGTTATGGGGACCTCTGACTATATCACCAATTGGTCTGAAGGGAGGGTGATCCTGGAAACATCAGTGTCGGCTGGTGCCTGAAGAGAGGGCAGTCTGGTGGGGACTGCTTCCTTCAACTCCATCATTTGCTGAACTCCTTACAGTTGGTGTCAGAACTGGGGCTTTCTAGACCAACCCTGACTCACTGGAACATGTGGTTTGGGAAGAGTAAAAGGGTAGGAGCTGAGGAAAGTTTCATTCTTGGTGGTGGCTGTGCTGCAATCAAATTTTTTGTCTTTTTGTTTTTTTTCAAATACACTTGCAAGTAGAACCAATACAATCAATTTTTTAAGGTAAAAGTTACCAATGGAATTTAGAAATGATAGATCCAACTCCTAAGCAGTTGGCTCACTAGAGTATAAGGAAATGCAAAGAAACAACAAAAAGGGAAAATGTGAAATCCCTTGGTTATTGTTATCTGCAGTGGTTAAAAGGTAAGTACGGGTAAGTGTGGGAGGGGACCGTGGTGCTGAGCCAAGGTTCTGGTCAGCCTGGACCACAGCCTCTAGCCTGAGGCCCTACCCAAGGGATGTGTGGGGTAGATTCCGATGCTGGGCTAGGGTCCAGTCAGTTGACCCAAGGTGTGGCTACTGGCCTCAGAGTCTCCTCCAAAGGGAAAGGGTGCCGAGACAACAGATAGTAAAGGTTTTCATAAGAACATGGACAAAACAAAGGTAGGACCGAGGAGACAGTCAAGGGACTCATCCCAGCAGGGTGGAAGCTTTTAAGCAGGTGTTAAGAAATACGATGAATAAAGTGGATATTGATGGGGACGAAACAACGGTCTCAATGCAGCAATCACAGAAGCTGGATGGACCCTGCCCGCCGCCCAGTGTGAAAAGGCCCTGCAAAAATCTGCTTTATTCATTCTAGTTCGGAGGATTTTTAAAACCTGAGAGGCCTAAAATGACAGTGAGAATTCTGATCTCGAGTTGCCTGAGGCGGTGGTCTCACAATCTAACCAGAAGAAAGCCTGAGTCCTTTGGCCCACCCCCTAGCTGGGGACCCAAAGCCGTACACACACGGGTGGGTAAAATGGCCTGGGGAGGAGAACAGACTCCGTCTATGGGAGCCCCTGCTCTGCGATTCCAGACCCTGTCAGTGAAGCCCAAATGGAGCTCTCGGTCAATGGGAAGCATTTAGAAATGTGATGGTTGATGGAATTAAGGTGGATACTTAGGTGAAAACTGGAATGTTAGAACAAACTCTCTGTGAGGTGGCTGCACCTGCTTTATCAGAGCATATGCTGGGGATGGAGATGGTCTGGCTGGGGAATGCTTCTCCCACCGATTGCTGTAAAATAGAAGGCAGGTAAACCTGCCCTTCTGGCAATAGTGATTGAGGACCGGCATCTGGTCAGCTGATTCAGACTCTGAAGGGTACACACTCCACATCCGGGAATATTGCAACTCCTTCCCATAAAACTACCCCCAAAAGCCCTGGAGTCCCTACACAGATGGGGCTTTCTGGCAAAGCCTGTTAGTGCCGCCCAGGGGTGACCGCCGGGATTTGGGACTAGAAAATTTTCATCTGAGGGCCACGCGCGATGGCTCACGCCTGTAATCCCAGCGCTTTGGGAGGCCGAGGCGGGTGGATCACGAGGTCAGGAGATCAAGACCATCCTGGCTAACACCGTGAAACTCCGCCTCTACTAAAAATACAAAAAATTAGCCGGGCGAGGTGGGGGGCGCCTGTAGTCCAGGCTACTCCGGAGGCTGAGGCAGGAGAATGGCGTGAACCCGGGAGGCGGAGCTTGCAGTGAGCTGAGATCCGGCCACTGCTCAGCTCACTGCAACCTCCGCCTCTTGGACTCAAGCCATCCTCCCACCTCAGCCTCCCAAGTACCTGCGACTACCGGCATGTGCCACCATACTTGGCTAATTTTTGCATTTTTCGTAGAAATCGGTTTTTGCCATGTTGTCCGGGCTGGTCTCAAACTCCTGAGTTCAGGCGATCCACCCGACTTGGTTACAGGTGTGAGCCATCATGCCTGGCCCCAGAGTTTCTTAATAAAATGGAAATGCTTTGTGCAGGAATGTGCTGCCTGGGGATGCAAAGAGGTACTTGGCGTACTCACGAGCAGGCAGGCTTTCCCCTAGGGCCAACTTTGGAAGCACCCGAGGAGCTGGCAGATCCTACTGTCACTTGGCTGATGCTCTGTGAGAGCTCTTGACTGGCCAGTGTGTATGGATGGCAGTTCCAAGGTATGCAGACAGCACAGTTTGGAAGGCCAGCCCTCCTGTGGAAGAAGGTGGAAATGAATCAGCTCGGTGGGAGGGACTGCTTGCTGTTCACTCGTGTGTTTATGTTTTTACTGATTCATGGGTGACCCTGTCAGACCCTATGGTCAGGCAGGAGGGCAGCGGAAACCTGGCCTATTAAAGGGATACCCGTGTGGAGCACGGCCCTGCAGAATCACCCTGGGAATCTGAGAGGTGCGTTAAAGTGGGACATGTTGATGCCCATCAAAGGACGCCGCCTTCCAGGATCAAGCAGTGATTGGGATGGCAAGTAAGGGTCCTGGTGTGCTCATTTGGGGTGGCCCCCTGGGTCCACGGAATGAGTGGACATTGGGGCTGCAGATGAACCTAGACACATTCCTCTTGCACCCCCAAGGCACAGTTCATAAGAACTGTTCTGTCTGCCAACAGACAGAGACAGAGACTGCTGATGGCTGTGCAGAGTCCCACGAGGGAAGGCCCTGCATTGAGCTGGCAGGACAAACCAAACAGAAGCCCCAGGAGGCCACCAAAGGGCCCTGACAGGGAAAGGCGAGACACTGACTCTCGCCTGGGCTTTGCTTCCCTGGTGGCAGACGCTCAAGGTACTATAAAAGTGTGACGATGGGAGACAGTGCACCAATTTGCACTGCCCACTCACACTTCTCTGGACCAAGGGACACACTTTACAGCCCCAAATGTCCAACAAGGGCCAGAGAGAGCATTCTCATCCTTGGCGTAAGGTTGGACAGAGAACCGGAACATGTAATTGATACTGGTTGTCTCAAACAGAGATGGTGGGCCAGGAAAGAGTGACCTGCACGCCATCACAAGTGTGTGTCCACCCCAAACATGAGAGGGGCCAGAAGAGGGTCCTCACTAGATAGAGCCCTACGCCTTTTCTGCTTTTGTTGTGTTTTGTTTTGTTTTTTCGAGTCTTACTCTGTCACCCAGGCTGGAGTATAGTTGCACGATCTCAGCTCACTGCAACCTCCACCTTCTGGGTTCAAGTGATTCTCTTGGCCCAGCCTCCCAAGTAGCTGGGATTACAGATGTGCACCACCACACCCAGCTAAATTTTTTTTTTTTTTTGTATTTTAATAGAGACGGGGTTTCACCAAATTGGCCAGGCTGGTCTCGAACTCCTGACCTCAAGTGATCCACCTGCCATGGCCTCCCAAAGTGTTGGGATTACAGGTGTGAGCCACTGCACCTGGCCTCCTATGCCTTTTCTAAGAGAACTGGGGAAGGGAGGTTGTGGTAAAACTGCTTTTTTTCTTTCTTCTCCACATCACCTCACCTTCCTCCTTTCCTATCTGCTGCAGTGGCCCCAGGACCAGGGCTGCAGCTGCAAGTGCTGAAGTAGCAATGACTCCTAGGCAGGAAGGTGCACCTCTAGCTCTAAAGCTTCATGCCAGAGCTCCTGAGGGCTGACGGGGCAGATGGTGCCTTCACCCCATCCAGAAAAATCAGGGCAGCTCGTGAGGCAGGCATATTGCCTGGTGGTGGAGACAGCCCACTTTCTACACCTGTGAAACCCCATCCTACACCAACCGGAGTGGACTGTCAGGGAGGCATTTGCTAGGCTGGCGTTGCTTCTGACAATCTGGCCCAGCAGCATGGCCGAACCTCCTGGACCTTCTAAAGGTGGAAATACCTGAATACAAATGGAGAAAAGGGAGAACTGGAGCTGAGGGTAAAGGAACGAATACATGGGTTATGTGGTGAGGGAAATTCTTTTTTTTTTTTTTTTTTGAGACAGAGTTTCACTCTTGTTGCCCAGGCTGGAGTGCAATGGCACAATCTCGGCTCACCCGCAACCTCTGCCTCCCTGGTTCAAGCAATTCTCCTGCCTCAGCCTCCCAAGTAGCTGGGATTATAGGCATGTGCCACCACGCCCGGCTAATTTTGTATTTTTGGTAGAGACAGGGTTTCTCCATGTTGGTCAGCCTGGTCTTGAACTCCCAACTTCAGGTGATCCACCCACTTCGGCCTCCCAAAGTGCTGGGATTACAGGTGTGAGCCATCGTGCCTGGCCGGGAAATCCAATTTTAGGTGAATCCTACGTTACAGTACTACCTTAAGAGGGGTGTGGAGGACATCATCTCTTAGCTCAACTACACCAGATGCCTGAAAGGGTGACGCCGAGGCCGCCTCTGCTTTTGGAACTTGACAAGGTCAAATGGCAGCCTGCAAACCTGAGTGGCCTGGTCCTGGAGGACATCTGCTGGTCTGACGTGGTGATGGACTAGATAAACTGCTATGACTGAGTGGGACTCTGGTCTTCCTTTTTAGGTGATATCCAGCAAACTGCAATATGGTCCCACCTGGCCCTGTTGGTAAGGTTACAACGTTGATGGTGATTGCAGATGTATCGAAACCCTGAGTTCCAGCCTCCTCAGGATACAGCAACAATAATGACATCTGTGGAAGAGCTGGGTGGAGCCAACCCTGGGCTAACGCTGGCATGCAGCGGTTCTTTTTACATGCATCGTAGGCACAGGCAGCCCTGCAGCAAGGCAGGAAGCAGGCAATGCTAAAGGAGCTGCCCAGACAAATGTGACTATTCCACTTCGAGAACGCTGGGGCTGGGGCCGGGGGTGGCCTGCAGGGTGAGCTCTCGGCCCCCAGAACATCGTGGCTGTCACTGGAGTACCAGTGTTTCCAGGGACTTTGCTGCCTCAGTTCTGACCTCTGTGAGGGACTGGAGACTTAGGGCCAGCCACACTGACAGCCATGTGGTCAAGCTCCCAGACACACCTGGACCCCAGGCGCCTGCTCAGCACTATTGTGTGTGCTGCATCCTGAGGACACGGAAGCTCTGTGACTGGGCTCTCCTGGACTCTGCTCTAGGCCTCATCAATGACTTTAACCTGCTTCCTTTCACCATGAGCTGTCTGAGTCACACAGGTGAATTAACGAGCCTGAGGGTGGACGTAAGGACGCCCAAATCTGTAGCCCATTGCTCCGCCGTGAGGGTGGTCCTGGGGATGCCTGAGCTTGTCTCTGGTGTCTGCAGTGAGGGTAGTCTCATAGGGGCTATTCCCTAAAGCTGCAGTTTGCCAAACTTGCAGGCATGGAGTTCCAGAATCACCTGAGAAACTCTAAAGTCAGAAGAGAAGTTGTTCTCCAAGAGCCTCCGCAGGGATGTGCTGGGTGCCAAGTTCATTTTATTGGCTCAATGGCCTGTGCAGGAAGAACAGCTGGTGCTCCTCTTCACAGGGGAGACCAGTGAGGCCCAGGGAGGTGAAGTCACTTGCCTGAGGTCCCAGAAGGAGTAACTGGGGCTGGGTAGGAGCAGGAATGGCTGCTGCCAGCCAGAGGTGTCCCTAACCTGCCTGTCCTCTTGAATGGAGCCTGTCGCCTACTGGCTTCTGCTGGTGGGGACTGTGCACCGAAAGGTGCTGGATCTAGTTTTTCTGAAAATCAGCAAAATAGAAGGAACAGAGACAGCCAGGCCAGGGACAAGGAAGACCTAGCTTCTGCTGCACCCTTGGGGATGGGGGCTGGAGAGGAGCAGGGACAGAGGGCCCCCACCGCAGGCTTCCAGCAAGAGGCTCCCAAACACCTGTTCTTTAGAAGCTTGAACCAGTTGCCACCTCTTAACACTGGGAGAGCTTGTGTTGAGGAACAAGAACATCTGGCCATCCCGGGCCACATGCCCAGAAGGCGGCCGTTGCTGAAGCCAAGTGTAGCCGCCCCCTTCACACAGGGTGTGTGCTCCCCAGCGCGCCCGACAGGCCTGCTTCCTTCCACCCACAGTGAGAAACACTTTCTACCACAAGCCAGAGCTGGCGTGCCCACGCGTAGGTACACACGACACACGCACAGACACGCGCTGTGGTTTGGTGAAGCAGTTCTTCTCTTTACAGGGTGTGAAGCACTCACATCTCATCTGCTCTATTCTACGTCACTTTAAAAGTGCTGGCTGCTGCCCCCTATATTTAACTCTAGACCTATGGAGCCCAAGCAGGGTCCTCAGAGCTGGGTCCCGTGTGCTCTGATGCTTGCTGTGGGCTGGGGGCACATCCCTTCCACTCTCAGGGCCTCAGTTTCCCAGGTTCCTTCAGGCTCCTGCCCAGGTCTACTGCCTGACCTGACAGCTCAGCAACAGGGGCCAAGTTCTGGATGACATCCAAGTGACAGGCCAGCAGCAGAGGTCCCCATTGGGGAAGGCAGAGGAGGGAGGAGGAAGGGGGAGGAGGGAGGATGGAGGATGGAGGAGGAAGGAGGAGGGAAAGCTGAAGTAGTAAAAGCAGAATAAAGGGCCCGGTCAGTGGCTGCTCACACTGGGGTGCCCTCACCCCAAAGTGAACTCCAGGTTTGGGCCTCGTTATTTGAGAAGGACATCAAGGTCTTGATCAATGAACTGACATGCTGGCCAGGCCATAGAGCCCTGTGACATCTGGACAAGGTTGTCAAACTCCGAACACTTTACAAAAGTAAAGGGACCAAGAGGCGTTTTCCTCTGTTACTTTATAACCCTTTCATACTAGTTGAACTTTTTTTTTTTTACAATGTAGATGTACTACTTTATAATTAAACAAAAAACTTTAAAATGATCTTTTAAAAAAGAAAATAATCACAGTGGAACATGAAATGGAATGTCAACTTTGGGGATGGGTCCTCCGAGGAGTCCAAGAGCCCCAATGTGGTCCCGTGTCCTTGGTCCTCAGGTCATCACCCAGCCTCACCCACAGGGCACCTGCCATGGCCGTGGCCCACCCCGCAAGCTTCCACTTGGTGCCTACGTGGGAACGCACCATCTGCCACGGAACTTCCTCCTGTGGGGCAAAGGAGGGGTCCAGAAGCCCACAGGAGTCAAGTCAGCAAAATTAAGTTAATTTACAAAGTTATAGTAAAAACCACAATAGTGACCCAGTCCCTCCCACGCAGTGTGAGCCCTGGGCTGCGTCGCACCCGCAGGTGGCCGGTGCTGGCACCTCACAGGGCAAAGGTGGTGAAGAAGATGTGCATCTTGGCCAGGAAAGTGGTGACAGAGCCCTGCCGCCAGAGCTTCATCTCCACGTCCAGGGCAAAGTCCCGGGGCTCCAGCACAGCCCGCTGCAGGTAGACCACGCCCGTGTAGGCGTTGAGCCTGCGCGTGCCAAAGTAGCCCTCCTCGTTGCCCTTGATGATGGTCAGGGCGATGGTGTCCCCCGTGAAGGCTGGCGCGGGGCCAATGCGGAAGATATGCGCAGGCACCAGGAGGCCCGTCTGGAAGTTGAGCTGGTAATGTGTGATGCGCGCCGGCGAGTTCTGGCACTCCAGGAAGTCGTGGCACGTGGTGCGCTCGCACTTCCTGCAGGGAGGATGGGCCGGGTCACCCATGGCTCGCCCACCTCCCCCCAACCCCAGACAGGAACACAGACGGCACAGCTCAGCAGCAGGATCAAGGGCCAGCTCTCTCCCTAATGGCCTGGAAGCCTCAAGTAAGTCCCCTTACGTCCCCTGGGTCTCAGTTTCCTTGCCTGTGAGATGAGGTTAATAGAAGCTTCACAGGTTCACTGGAATGGGTGAGCTCAGCATGGCATGGGCCAGGCTCATTAACAGTTCTTACCTGTCCCCATGCTCCCTTCATCCTCCCTCCTGCCATCCTCCCATTCTTCCTTTCTCCTTCCTTTTCCCTTTCCCCTTCCTTTCCTCCCTCCCTTCTCCCTTCTTCCCAGTGCACCCAGTGTCCCTCCCAGGGTCCCTCCCAAGTGCCGGGTTATGTGGCTGGTGGCAGAGTAATGGTCTGCCAGTTCTGAGGTTAAGTGTGGTTAAGAGGCTGTCGCTCACACTCCTGATACCCTGAGCTGGGGAGTGGCATGTCACAAGCAACCTCGTGGAGGGGCTCCTGTGATGTGGAGCTGAGGCCTCCTGCCCAGAGCCACAGAGCGGTGGCAGGACACTGTAGCCTGGACAGGCAGCCCTTGAGACCCTGAGCCAGACCGCCTAGCTGTACCACTCCCAGGCTCCTGGCCCTCAGACACTGCGTGACATAGAGTAAGTATCTGTTGTATTACGGTGTTAAATGTTGGTTGGGATAACTGGTCACACAGCAGTAACTACTATGTGTGTGAATGAGGAGGAGGGCTGGTGTTTTCTGTGTGTCTTTTCCCCTTTCTTCTCTCAACCTTGAACTCTCTACAAGGTACTTATATTTGTTTTGGTCACCTAGCCCGCAGACCCCGCAGTCAGGGGCTGGGAAGAGAGGAAGGTGGTCAAGGCAGGCGCCCATCTCTCGGCCTCACCCCTGGATAGTACAGGACCAGGACAGGCTCCCTGGGACTGGGACTGGGGTGGGGACACTCACGTTTTGGAGACTCGGACATAGTTGGGAGGACACTCGAAGCGTAGGCAGCGGAAGCTACCCTGGATGTTGTGGCAGGTCTCAGCCTCGGAACAGTTGTGGGTACCCAGTGCACACTCATCCAAGTCTGGGGGAGAAGAGGGGCAATGGCAGGGTCCCCACAGCTGGGGGGCCCAGCCTGAAACTCCCCAGCCTGCATGAAAGGCCTGGGCCCCATGGCAGCCTGACCTGTGAGAACAGTCCGCGTGCCTCCCTGCACACGCATGCCCCATCTCACCTGCTCCGCACCCACAGCAGGGGGCCTTGTTCTGAAGTGTAAATCACCTCATGTCATGCCCTCCCAAGGCTTCTCGCGCTCCAGAATAAAGCCCAAGTCCCTCCTCTGGACGCCAAGCCACACAGTGTAAGGCCTCTCTGGCCTCTCCAAGCCCCTTCTCTTCCACAGGGGCCACAGTCCTGCTGGACATTCTTGGGCTGCCCCAATAGCCTGACCCTTATCCTACCCCAGGGCCTTTGCTGCTCCCGGAACGCTTTCCCCAGCTTTTCCTACTGCTGGCTCCTTCTCATCTTTTAACTCTCAGATCTTGAGTCACCCCCTCCAGGATGGCCTCCCTGACCACTCTACAGTGGTCCTCCTGCCCTATCACCCTCCATCCCACCCCATTTTATCACCCTCCTACAGGTCGTCACGCTCTGCACACACCGAGGCTGTTTTGTATGACTGCATGTTTTGTATGTTTCTACCGTCCCCATCAACTGGGTTCCAGGAGGGCAGGGGTGTTTGTCTTTCTCATTTCCATGGTGTCCCCAGTGCCCAGTGGAGTGCCTGCATGGAGCAGCGCTCAATACATCTTGCTGGACAGAAGTCCAAGACCCATCACTTGCAAGTTCAGACTCAGAGACGCAGAGCTGTGAGTAAATGTCCCACATGAGCAACAGATGTGCTCACGCTTCCTGTACGTTCAGAAGCAAACATACATGTGCAACTCCAACAGGCACACAGCCTCAGCACACACGTGAGCACACGCACACCCACACGGGTGCACAGAAACAAACACACAGAGGGCCCATTTGGGACAAAGAAACATACACATATAAACGTCAACAGACATATGAATAGATACCGTTCACAAAAGCTCAGAGAAGCAAGGGTAGGGGTAGGGGTAGGGGTGTCTGTGTGTGTGTGTGTGTGTGTGTGTGTGTGTGTGTCCCACAGGCACCCTGGAGGACAAAAGGTCTTAGAAATGGGTTCTTGAGACACTTTGAGGATGAGCTGCTCAGCCCAGAGAGGGCCGCCTCAGGAGGCCTCAGGGAAGTCCGGTGAGGTAGGGGCAGGGGGTCTTCCAGGGGCAGTCACAGAGGGCTTCAGTTTTTGTTTTCCAATCCTTCATATTGACACCATGTAGGAATTTCTCCTCACTTAGTCCTCACACCAGCCCTGTGCAGTGAGGGTCACTGGATTCCTCAGACAGAGGAGGGTGCAGAGGCTCAGAGAGGGGCAAAGCCTTGCTCAAGGTCACACAGCAGTGAGCAGGGCAGCAAGCCAGGTATGCCTGATGCCAAAATCTGTGATCCAATCATGATGCCAAGCTGACTCCTAAGAGTAACAACAACATAATAGTAATAACACCAATAGTCAGCCTGCCTCCAGAGTTTACCGCCTGACGTCCCTGTGATGCCTGAGGGACTCTGCGCCCATGCAAACCATTGCAGGTGTCCACAAATGTGCCTAGGGTCACACAGCTGCCAGGGCAAGGCCAGGACTCAATACTCCTGGCCCACCTCAGACTGTGGGCTCTTGGCCACCAGGCTCTCTTGTAGGGGGTCAGCTCACATCTGTTCACCTCTCTGGGCCTCACTTCCCTCCCTCCATAAAATGGGCCCCAGGGTGGTGCAGACGAGTGGGAGAAAACATGGCAAGAGGCCAGGCAGGGTAGAGCCCAACTGGGTGGTCCGGGGTTGCTGATTATTCGCTAGCGGACTCCACATGGAGAGGGCCTCCTCCTGCTCCTCAGCCTATGCCCCGGGTGGCCTGCTTCAGTGACCCCAGAGCTTGTGTGAGTGGGGCAGGAAGGATGTGGGAGCTTTTTGCTTTGGCTCTGGGCTGCTGCTGCTGGAGATGCCCAGAAGCGAAGGGCCGAGAAGGGTGAGTGGCTGCAGCCTGGCCTCACCAAGCTTGTGGGAGGCGGTCAGTCGCAGGTCTTCCCTAACGCCCCAGGGCCTTGCCCATCGGTGCTGCCAGGCCCCTGGAGAGTGTGGGCTAACGTGGGAGCTGGACTAGGCCCTGTATCCAGGGCTGCCATCGCAGCCTCATCAGAGACAGCCAGGGTCAGCCGCAAGTCAGCCGCAACTCAGATGTGCAAAAGTGGGAGACAGAGCAAAAAGGACGAAACAGGGGAGTCCTACAAAATGCAGCCCTGGGAGAGAGGCTTCCAAGGGCTTCTGAAGGACCTGAGGTCCAGAAGCCCACAACAGCTCAGGGTCAAGACTGAGAGCACTGCTCAAAGCTGGCCTGGCCCATCGAGTGGCATGCAGACAAGGGCTCTTACTACACAGAAACAAGCAGGACTCAGGGTGACTTTCAGCATGGCCTCAAATGATATTTCATACAAGTGGTGTCTGTGTGTGTGTGTGTGTGTGTGTGTGTGTGTTTATATCTGCTTAGGGAAAGACTGGAGGGAAATGCATGCAAACATGAGCAGTGGTTCCCTCTCAGCTCAGTCACGGGGTCAAATGTCCAGTGAGCACCTACTATGTGCTGGGCATTTGCTCTAGATGCTGGTGAGCCAGACAGACAGGGCCCTACCTTCATGGAGTGTGCATTCCAGGGGAGAAGGCTGAGCCTAAATTCCTTCAGATTTTCCTGTACTTTTTTTTTTAACTATTGGAGAGGGGCTAAAGGCTAACAGAGACATTATCCAGCATGTTCTTTCCCCCAAGCCAGCCTCCCTGACCCTGTTTGAGCTGAGAGACCTCAGAGTTTGGCCCAAGCCAGAACACGACAAAAGGACAGCCTCTTAGCTCTGAAGGTCAGGAGCTGCAAAAGCAGCTACATGGAGTGACCCGGGAAATGGACGAGGCCGGGGAGCAGGCAGCCCCCACTGCGCCCTCGCCTACCGTGTGAGTCAGAAGGCTCCTCCAGAAGGAAGGTCTGGAGAGGAAGCGAGGGTGGCAGATGTGCAGGTGTGGGGCTCTACCTTGCCCCGATCTCCTGGTGGGGGCTGGTGGCACAGTGGGAGCCTGCAGAGGGGACCTGGCCTTGCCAGTTCTTCAACACAGAGCAAGCCACTGGGGCAGAGGGGCAGCCACCCCAAGAAGAGGACGCAGAGACGGGGTGGCGGGCAAGCCCAGGCAAGAGAGAAGCGTTGGGGTCAGGTGCACCCACGATGGGCACATGCCAGGTCCCGGGAAGCCCTCTCTAGTGGCCAGCCAGGCACATGTGGGCATCCAGGTATCCCAAGCACCCCCCAGGTGCTCGGTGTGGGTCGGAAAATAAAGAGCCAGGGAGAGTCTGTCCTCAGTGTAGACAGGTTTGAACCTGAAACTCCTCCAAGAGCAAATGTCACTGCAGTGTCTGAGGGGGCTTCCTTGAAGTGGCCACACCTGTGTTCCGCCCCCAGGAACAGGGCCTTGGTGTCACATGTGAAATCACAATCCAGAAGGATAAAGTCATATTTCCTGCCAAGCTGAGGACATGGTGAGTAGAATCCTTACCTTTTATGGAGTCCATACCGACTTTTTTTTTAATTAAAAAGAAGAGGGCTTTGCAGCCAGCCAGACCTAAGCCAGCTTCTGTGGGCCCAGCAGGCCTCCCAGTCAGTGATTTATAGGGTCTTCTCACAGTCTTCTGATTTAACTTATGACTCTGATATGTTTGCATCGGCCCAAACAAAGGACTGCTTGTGCATTGGGACTACGTACACACCTAAGGGCTGGAACCTAGGGGCACAATGCACTCTGACCTGCCCCATGCCGCGCCACTCCACCCTGCCCTATAGTGCTTTCTGTTCTATGCTAATAGAAAGGAGAACACAGACAGCTGGCTGAAGTCTACCAACTTGATCTCAGGATCCACTGACAGGTAGCAACCACCAGCCTGCACCGTGCTGGGCTAACTCCAAACCCTTCTGAGTGCTAACTCTGACCCCTGGTCCCCAGAACACCAAGACCCGCTTTTGTGGGACAAGAAGATGCCCAAGGCTGGGCCAGGACCCTGGTCACACCCCGAAGGCTGCACCCTAGGGAACTCCATGCTCTCAGCTCCATGCGTGGGGAAGACCTGGCCACTGAAGTCAGGAGGAGGTCTGAGCTCTGCGGCGCCAAGGGACCGAGGGGCTGAGGGGTTAAGTGGTTGGTTCTCCTGGGGCAATGACCCCTTCTGCATCCTGGCCCCTCACCTTGCCTTGGTGGCTTGCCAGGCCCAGAGTCTGGTGGCAAATGGCACTGAACTTAGAATTATGACTCTCTAGCAGAGGAGGAACATGAAATACCAGAGAACATGGTCTCTCTCCAGGGACATAGTCCCCTCTCTTGCAAATTCGACAGGTGACTGACCAGCCCTTGTACATCCTCAATAGCAGGGGAGTGGGGGACCCTCCCATTGCGCAGCCCCTCCCAGCTCTACACAGTTCTGATGAGAAGAATGCGTTTCTGCACCAGGGCTGGGATAAGCCTCCCCATGACACCCTTCCCTACTCCCCGGGATCTCGCCCTACCCTCTGGGTCCACAGACCTGCCTGATCCCCTTGTCCCTGCATAACACTGCAGAGACTCGGGACACTGCCTGGGATCCCTGTGGCTCTTCTGCAGTCTCCTCACTGGACAGGCCTGCTGCCTCCTTAAAACTACCCCATAGAATCCCTGTTCCACTCTCAGGACAGGGTCCAGAGCTGAGCACAGGCCTGGAAGATTCTAAGCTGCATTGAGCAGCAGCAAGATTGTCACCTTCTTCATCCCAGGCATTACCTCAATTAACATGGCCACTGGTAGCATTGGCCATCCTGCATTTATTCACCGGGTATGGGGGCTCCAAGTGCATGCAAGCTCTGTGAGCTTTTCTGTGCCTGCTTGGAGCCTGCCCAAGGCCCTGGTGGAGGCAGGGGCAGGGGGACTTGCTCACCCTTGCAGGACCTTCCGTTGGCCGTCATGGTATAGCCCTGCTCAGGACATGCACACTGGTAGCTCCCTGGCACATTGAGACAGCGGAAGGTGCAGAGGATGCCGGCGCCTTGAGCACACTCGTCGATGTCTGTCGGAGAGAGGTGCAGCCCCTGGTGAACCTCATCCACCCACAGAGCCCAGCCACTGACAGTCAGCCTGTCCCTGTTACAGCCACAGAGCTTAGGGGCCCATTTTTTAAATGAAGACAAGGGGACTGAGAGAGTAGAAGAGAGTTGCCCGAGTCCACGAAGCAAAACAGGACTCCCACTCCAGTGCTCATGCCCGAGGGCTGCTCCCTGACTCCTACTACCAGCTGAGGGGACAATCAGATGCCAGTCACGGGCACCTATGTAAACTTAGTTCTTCATCCCCCTGAAGTCGGGACCACTATTCCCATTTTACAGAGGAGAAGGCTGAGGTCAGAGTGGAGAGGCAATCTGCCCAAGGTCACACAGACAGGAAGCTGCAGGGCTGGGGCGTGAACTCAGATCTGATGCTAAAACCTTTCTGTGTCCATGGCCCAGGAGGGACTCTCGGGGACTCTGGCACAAGGGAAAGGAGTGCCTCTCTGGAAGGCGGCTCTTGGACAGGGGAAAGGTACCTGTGCAGGTGTGCCCATCCTCAGCCAGCTGGTAGCCCTGGCGGCAGTAGCACTGGTAGGAGCCGTAGATGTTGGCACACTCCTGGCTGCAGCGCTGGGCCTCACACTCGTTCACATCTGCAGGGACACCAGCAGGCAGTCATGGCAGGGCCCAAGTCTGCCTTGGAGAGCCCATCCAAATGCCGTCTGACAGCCAGGCCCACCAAGCTCCCTGGGCTGGACTGGGGTTAACCCATGCGAGGGCCAGCTTTCCTGCCAGGCTCGGTGACTAGGAAGGGATCCGTGGCCTCCCAGGGGTCTCAGCCAACTCACCTCACCAGGAGAAAATGAGGGAATTTCCTCCAGCCTGGGGAGGGGCTGAGAAAGACTGTGCCAGGTAAATGGGGCCAAGACCCCATGGCCCTCTAGCTTGGCCCCTCACCCCCTCACTGAGCAGCCTGGTGGCCTTACTCCACACCAGTCCCCATTGAGCCGGGCCAACAGCACCATGAACACATATGGGAATAATGTTACAGCCCTTCCCTCAGCCACAGGCACATCCCGCATAGGTGGGTACACGGACCTTGGAGGCCTCAGATACCCCATTTGTGGGTACAGATGACACAGAGACCCAGCCTCTCTGGACTGAGGGAGCTGGGGCCCCAGGACCTCAGCAGGGGAATTCAGGACAGAAAACAACAGGAGGAAGGTGAGTGTGGAGGCCAGAGAGGGTTGGGTCAGACAGAGGAGGAGGGAGGGACCAGCGTGGGTGAAGGTGTGAGGGTGAAGGGTCGGGGAAGGCTCCGGGTTTTCCACGGTGGGTCTGCCCCCTGTGGATCCCAGGCAGCATGGGGTCAGAGATGAGGGCCAGCGTACCTTCACAGTGCTTGCCGTCTGCTGCTAGCAGGAACCCAGAGGCGCAGGAACAGCGGTAGGAGCCTAGTGTGTTCTCACACGTGTGCTGGCACAGGCGGCCTGGTGAGGCCCAGCACTCGTTCACGTCTGTGGGAGGGCAGGCAGCAGGCACAGGGTGGGTGGCCCTGAAGCCAGCTCCCTCCACCCCCAGGGGCCATCCAGGGCCGAAGGGAGGCTAAGTAAGAGAGGGACCCAAAAGGAAAGACAAGGAGAGGCCAGGACAGGCAAAGAGAGAGGCAAAGAGACCAGGTGGCGGGGAGACAGCAAGGGTGTCGGAGGAAGGCGAGAGGAAGAGGCCAGAGGGACAGACACAGGCAAGGCAAGAGACAAGAAGAGATGGTGACAGAGACTGAGGGAAGCAGGAAAGACCAGAGTAAGAGGGGCAGAGCCACAGGGATGAGACAGGAGGGACTGAGAAGGTGGGGGCGGGGGCCAGAGCCAGGCCCTGGCAGGCCCAGCAGGAAGATGAGGCCAGCTGGAAGGCAGCCTTGGGGACTCCAGCAGGTGGGCCCCACTCAGGCAGTGGAGGTGCTGGGCACGGGGAGGTGGAGTGAACAGAGGGCAGGGGCCCAGCCAGGTGTTCCCCACGGGTCCTGGCCACCAGCCTACCTACCGATGCAGCCCCGGCCGAAGGCGTCCCGCTGAAAGCCCGCTTTGCAGTCACAGCGGTAGGAGCCGGGGAGGTTGTGGCACACCTGGCCCTCACCGCAGCGGTGCACACCCGTCTCACACTCGTTCACGTCTGTGGGGGGTGAGCAGGGTACCTTGAGTCCTGGAGCTCCCTCCACACACACCTCCCACGGGTGGGGAAGCGGACAGGCCGGGCTGGCTGGCAGGGTGGGGGCGGCTGGCCTTACCCACACACTTGGCCCCATCATCGCTGGCGTGGTAGCCGCGCCCACAGATCAGCGGGTTCCTCTGGCACGTGTAGGAGCCCACTGTGTTGATGCAGCTGAAGCCTGGCCGACATGGCTCGGACAGTGACGTGCACTCATTGATGTCTGCAGAGGCAGGTGTGGGTGAGGGAGCCTGGCATGGCGTCCTCCCAGGGCCACACTGGGAGGGGTCAGTCCTAGGCTCCAGACCAGCCCTGGTCAGAGCTGCAGGGCCAGACTGTCCCACCTCTGTGCCCCACCACCCAAGGGATACACCTCCCAGAACCCAAGCACCTGATGGCTGGCCCTATGCCCTCTCATATCTGCCCAACAGAGCAGCTGAAGGCAGGGCGGGATCGAGGTTGAGTGCTAGGATAACTACACCAACCACGTGCCAGGGGTCTAGGTGCCGGGGAAGTACAGCACATTAACAAGAAGTTTTAGAGGCACAGAGACTAAGTTAGCAACCCCTTTTTGGGAAGGAGTTGTTGGGGGGCGCAGAGCGGGTAGAATCTCAGACCCACTTGGGGACTAGGCCGGCGTCTGTAAACCTGAAAGTCTCAACCCTCGTGTGCAGCACGGAATCATTCTAGGAGGTCTCACTAGCATTCTCCGAAAATGGGAAATTTCAGGGGGTGTCACACGCAGTACTGTGTGGGAACATTTGTGTTCCAGGTCTTCCTGGATGTGTGTAGATGTATGTGCCAGGTCATGATCTATCACATAGCCACTGCTGACTGGTTAAAAAAAACTGGATACTCATTCACATCCAGTCCAACCCCACAGATAGCTTCACAGAGGCCACTGAATAATAACTCAGCCAAGGTTTAACAGCTCAAGGTAATAGAAGCAGCTACACTTTGGGGGCGGTGGCGCCCCCAGGGTTGAACACTTGACATGCCCATTCACAGGTAGGGACAAGGGGGCTGGGAGAGGAATGGAGCAGCAAGCCAGGCCTCCCTGGTCTCTAAAGCCCTCAAAGCCCCCGCAATGCCTCCAGTAGAGCCCTAGCCTGGTGATCCCCAGTGCTGCAGCCCCCACTCACCCACACAGTTGCCTTCAGGATCCTGCAGGAAGCCATCCATGCAGCGCTGCCGGGCCTGGCAGTAGAAGGAACCCTTGGTGTTCTGGCACAAGAAGCCTGCCTGGCAGGTGTGCGTGCCCATTGCACACTCATCCACGTCTGCAGCGGAGAGGCTGGGTGTCAAGGGCTGGGGGACAGGTCCTGCCTTTACACCCAGCAGCCCTGCCCACACATCCCCGCCCGCAGACCCGTGACCCCGATGGCTACAAAGATCTCTCCGGGAAGCTGGCAGAGCCACACTGTTGCTGGCATGGCCTTTGTCCCAGGAGTAATAGCAACATGACCATGTTTACTGCACTTCTGCTTGGTCCCACCATTGTTCTGGGCACCCTCAGCCCAAAGAAGTAGATGTCATGACACGCCCCATCTTACAAACAGGGAAGCTGAGGCACAGACAAGGCTCTACCGCTGGGGAGCACTGCACCAGGACCAGAACCTGGGGGACTGGCTCCCAAGCCTGCTCTGTTAGCCACTGTCCCACACTTGCAGGGGGAAGAAGTGGGGATGTCCCCACCGTGTGCCTAAATCTCTAAGGTAAGGTCATGTGTTCACACTTTAGGGAGGTAGCACAGGTAGCAAGACAGCTTCAACTCTGGAGACTTTCTTTCTGTTTCTGGAACACGCCAAGAGTGCTTCTTCCCCACACCCAAAAGGCCTTGGCATGCCGCCCCCTCTGCCTGAAGCTTCTCATTCAGGTCTCAACTCCAACATCACCTCCTCCGGGGCCTCCCTGGACCCACCACTTACAGGGGTCCCCACCCCCAGTCACCTGCCATCTCCATTTGCCTATGTGGACTCCACTGCCCCCACCACGAGGTCAGAGAAGGGCCACAGCACCCCACCCTGGATCCCTGGTACCCAGGACCTGGCAGGCACATAAGAACAGCTCAGGAAGTACTTGAAAGGATTGGATGAAACCCCTCCCTCTGCTTAGAAGGCTGGAATTTTCCAGTGAAAGGGATGGAGTGAACCCTCTGTGGGCTCCGCCTCAATGTACAAACCAGGCCACAGCAAGGGGCATAACTGGCACCCAGACATCAGCAGGCAGGGGCAAAGCCTGGGTGGACCTAGCCTGCCCTCACCTGCCTCAGACTCCCATCTCTGCCCCAAACACTACCATCGTGGGGTCTTCCCAACAGCAGGAAACCCAACTAAGGGGAGCTTGCTAGAAAGAAGGGGATGGAGAGAGGCACGGCCAGGCCTGAGCGTGGCCAGGGCAGGACAGGGGTGGGGCCAGGGAGGGGTAGGGCAAAGCTGGCTGTTGGGCAGGGCCTCCAGTTGGTCCTTCTGTGCCCTTCTCACCTTCACACTCGCCATCCTTGAGGGCATAGCCCGGTTCGCAGGTGAGTGCCTTGTAGCAGTGGAAAGAGCCCAGCGTGTTCACACAGTGCTCGCCCCGACTGCACGTGTGCAGGTCCGTCACACACTCGTTGATGTCTGCAGGGAGAGCGAGGCTGTCAGAAGCTGCAGAGTCCCTAGGACAGTGGCTGAGTGCAGCCAGCAGACCTTGGGCCACCAGGAGGGAGAGAGCTCCAGGTCCCGCCCTCAACGTGCTCACCATTCAGAGATGTGGCTGATGTCTCAGCACCCAGACATCCCTTCATTCAACAAAGATTTATTGAGCACCTGCTATGCACTAAGCACTGTTCTTGGCACTGGGTGTACATCAGTGACCAAGACAGAAATCCCTGCCCTTGTTGGGCAGACACTCAAGGGGAAAGGACACAATAAATACATAAACAAACATAAATGGAGGTGGTGCTGAGTGCTATGGACAAAACAGAGCAGGACGCAGGAGACAGGGAGTGCCCAGGTACAGTGGGGGGCGTTGTAGGGGAGTGGGTCAGGGATGGATTCTCAGAAAAGAAGACATCTGAGCAAAGATGATACAAGATGACAGACTGGGCCATGCAGACAGACCAGGCAGATGGGTCAGGGATGTGAAGGCCCTGAGAAGGAAACCAGCTGTGCAGGTTCAAGGGCCCGCTAGGAGGTGGGTGTGCTGCAGGGGAGAGAAGGGAGAAAAAGGGGGAGCAGGAGGAACAGTGGGAGCCACAGAAAGTTCCAAGCAGAAGAGAGAGTGGTCTGATTTAATTGGAGCAGGGATCCCTGGCAGGGGCTGGAGAATAGGGGTGAGAATCCAGGCAGGAGATTCAGTGGCTCGGACTACCTTTTATGGGCTGGGAGAAGCAACTGGATTCTGAAGTATTTTGAAGCTGAAACCAACAAAACCCACTGATGGATGAGATAAAAGTGAGGTGGGAGGAGGGGACAGGTGGCAGTGAGGGCCGGCTATGAGGTGTAGGCTGCGGGGGAAGGTGGGAGCCCTGCTGGCCGTGAGAGTTTGAGGGTGAAGAGACAGCCAAGGACATGCCTTGGAGTTCACACAAGGGGTCTGAGTGGGATTACTAACTTGAGAATGGTCAGATGGCTGAGGCCACCCAGGGGAGAGAAGTACACGGAGAGGAGGCCAAGGACCAGCTCCTGGGAGATTCCAGGGATATGCAGTTGGGGAGAGGAGAAGCCAATGAAGGAGAGAAAGGACGCAAAAGGGAGGTGGGGAGCCACAGAGGCTCAGAAACTGCCCCCGGGCCACAGAGGCCACCAACTCAGAAACCGCCCCCAGGCCACAGAGGCCACCAACTCAGAAACCACCCCC